>NC_069390.1:109533179-110860679 GCF_027475565.1 Acinonyx jubatus
TGATAAAAACTCTCAACAAAGTAGGGTTAGAGGGAACATACATCAACATAATAAAGACTATATATGAAAACCCATAAATAACATTATACTCAATGGTGAAAAACTGAGAATTTTCCCTCTAAGATCAGGAAGAAGACAAGAATGTTCATTCTCACCACTTTTATTCAGTGTAGTGGGAAGTCATAGCCACAGTGATCAGACAAGAAAAAGAAATAGAAGTTTTCCAAATAGGTACAGAAGCAGTAAAACTTTCACTATTTGTAGATGTGATATTATATATATAAAAACCTAATGAGTCCACCAAAAAACTACAAGAACTGATAAATGAATTCAGTAAAGTCATGGGATACAAAATTAATATACAGAAATCTGTTGCATTTCTATAACTAATAATGAAGTAGCAGAAGGAGAAATTAAGAAAATAATTGCACCTACAATTGCACCAAATAATAATAAATAATAATGATAATAATAATAATAAAATACCTAGGAATAAACTTAAACAAAGAATTGAAAGACCTATATTCTGAAAACTGTAACACTGATGAAAGCAACTGAAGACCACACAAACAAATGGAAAGACATTCTATGATCAAAGATTGGAGGAAAATATATTATTAAAATGTCTATGCTATCCAGAGCAATCTACAGATTTAATGCAAACCTTATCAAAAAAACAACAACGTTTTTCACAGAATTAGAACAGATAACACTAAAATTTATACTGTACCACAAAAGATCCCAAATACTCAAAGCAATCTTGAAAAAGAAGAACGAAGCTAGAGATGCCCCAACTTAGATTCCAAGATACACTACAAAGCTGAAGTAATCAAAACAGTATGGTACTGATACAAAAAGAGACACATAAGTCAAGAGAACAGAATAGAAATACCAGAAATAAACCCACACTTATATGATCAATTACTATATGACAAATGAGGTAAGAAAATAGAATGGGGGAAAAGAGTCTCTTCAACAAATGGTACTGGGAAAACTGGACAGCGACATGTAAAGAATGAAATGACCACTTTCATACACATACTCCTAGAATGACTATACACAGTAATTTCTTTGCTACCAGCCATACAAAATTTTTCTAGATATGTCTTCTAGGTCAATGGAAATAAAAACAAAGATGAACTATTGGGACTACACCAAAATAGAGAGCTTTCACGCAGCAAAGGAAACCAATGAAGCAACAAGGAAACCTGCTGAATGGGAGAAGATATTTACAAATGATACACGTGATAAAGGGTTAATATGCAAAATATATAAAGAACTTAGGCAACTCAACACTAAAATCCCCCAAATAATCCAATTAAAATTGTGCAGAGGACCTGATTAGACATTTTTCTACAGAAGACCTATGGATGGCCACACGTACATGAAAAGGTGCTCAACATCACTCATCATCAGGGAAATGCAAATCAAAACCACAAAGAGATATCACTTCACACCTGTCACAATGGCTAGAATCAAAAAGAGAAGAAATACAAGGGTAGAAAGGATGTGGAGAAAAAGGAATACTTGTACGCTTTTGGTGGGAATGCAAATCAGGGCAGTCACTGTGGAAAATAGTATGGAGTGTCCGCAAAAAAATTAGAAATGGAAATACCATATGATCCAGTAATGTCACTACTCAAAGAAAATGAAAATGCGAATTCAAAAAGACACACGTACTCCTATGTTTCTTGCAGCATTATGTACAATAGCCAAGATACAGAAGCAATCCAATTACCCATCAATAATGAGTCAAAAAAGAAGGTATGGTATACATACATACCATATATTACTCAGCCTCAAAAACAAATGGGATTTTTCCATTTGCTATAGCATAGCTGGATCTAGAGGGTATTATGCTAAGTGAAATAAGTCAAACAGAGAAAGACAAATACTATATGATTTCACTCGTGTGGAATTTAAGAAACAAAACAAATGAACAATGAAAAAAGAAACAAATTTTTAAAAAACCTAGACTCATAAATACGGAGAACAAACTGGTAATGACCAAAAAGGAGGTCAGTGGGGGGAGGGGGGTATGGGTGAAATAGGTGAAGGGGATTGAGAATACATTTGTCACAATGAGCACTGAATAACGTATAGAATTGTTGAACCACGATATTGTACACCTGAAACTAATTTAACACGGTATGTTAATTATACTTCAACTAAAGAAATACGTAACAAATAGATATGAGTTTAAAGTATACATTTATACTTAGTTGTTAGACAGAAATTAAGGGTAGCTCATGGAATAGACGTGAGTGCTGACTGACCCTCAAGCCGGCCCTGGGCAAGGGGAAGCTTCTCACCTCCTCTGTTCTTGGAAAGTCCACTATGCCCATCATTCCCAAGCCAGAACTGTTTTCAAGGACACAATGTAGAGAGGGTAAGGTGTTGCTGAGATCATCTGGATGGAATCCTGTTATGACTACTATATAAAATTTTAAGATTCTGCTGGGCAGGTGGAGAGATCCACTCGTCTAGTGGCCCCCGAAAACAAGCTTCTTAAGTAAGTTTCCCTGCTTGTTAAACCTGGGCCCCTACCATCCTGGGGTGGCGTGCCTCTGTATTCTCTTGCTCCTTGCCCCCCATGGGGGCACTTTCACATTTTACCCAAGAAGTTCCCAAGTTTGTCAGCCAGCATAAATACTAAAGAATACTAACACTTTGTGCTACAAAAATCAGAGAGTACTGACACTCTGTACTGACAAAGATATAGGATTCTTTTTCTTTTTAAATTTTTTTTACATTTATTTATTTTTGAGAAAAAGAGTGAGATACAACATGAGTCGGGGAGGGGCAGAGAGAGAGAGGGAGACACAGAATCTGAAGCAGGATCTAGGCTCTGAGCTGTCAGCACAGAGCCCAACACGGGGCTCGAACCCAGGAACTGTGAGATCATGACCTGAGCCAGAGTCAGACGCTCAACCAACTGAGCCACCCAGGTGCCCCTAGGATTCTTATTTAAGTATGGCTGCAACCATTTTCTTTCTTTTTAAAATGTTTTTTTAACGTTTATTCATTCTTGAAAGAGACAGTGTGAGTGGGAGAGGGGCAGAGAGAGAGGGAGATGCAGAATCTGAAGTGGACACCAGGCTCCAAGCTAGCAGCACGGAGCCGGATGTGGGGCTTGAACTCACGAACCACTGAGATCATGATCTGAGCCCAAGATGGCTACTTAACCGACTGAGCCACCGAGGCGCCCCTACAACCATTTTCAATAGTATTCTGGCCACATCTATATCAGTTTGAAGGTGATACATAATTTGATGTAGCAATCCAAACCTGATAGAAGTACCCTAGTGGAAAAAGTACATTGATACATCAGACTATGTATAGAAAGATATCAATTGTAGCATTTTTAGTGTTAACAAAGAGAAGAAAGGAAGGAAGGAAGGAAAGAAGGAAGGAAGGAAGGAAGGAAGGGAGGGACGGAGGGAGATAAATGGCTGCATAAATTGTGGTACATCCATACCATGGAATATCACGCAAGAGCTAGAAAGATGTGGAGGGGTTTCTATTCTGTAAAGTGAGGAAAGCAAGATTCAGAGACATATATATATAATATCCCATTTCCGTAAATGGTATTACAAATTCTGAAAACAAACTCTGAAAAAGGCCTGTGTGTATATGTGTGTAAACACACACACGCACACGCACACATATGTATACACTTGTTCATTTATATGAACATATGTATTTATATTATATGCTGTGCATGTATATACACACATACGTATGGTATTTGTGTATATGTATTATATATACATAATATATATATACATATGTATATAACCAGGTTATTAACCCTTTTTACCGTGTGGGTAGAAAGTTGTAAGTATCAAACAGAAGAGGTAGGAAGGGAGCTAAACAACAAAATGTAATTGTCCATTATAAGAACAGCACATATGATACACCCTTGGAATTATACCTTATATATAATTCATACATTTATGAAAGGATGTTCAGCAAAGTGTTGATTTTTATCTCAGAAATAGTCTGTTTTAGGTGATTTCAAAGAAATTTTCTAATGTTTTTATATATTGTATAAATTCTTTACCGATGTTACTTTGTAATTTTTTTAAATTAATTTTAATTATAAAGTAATAAATATAAGAACTATAACTTATTATTTTGTGTTAATTCAATACCATTCAACTTTGGATTGTATCTTGATTTCTCTATTAGTATGGATAATAGTTGTGATTTTTAGATTATATGACTAATTTATTATTGTTATGGCTATTATAACATTGGTATTATTGTTATTATTGTTCTCTGTTAATAGTAATTACTTTCTATTTGGATTTCACTGTCCACAAATCAGTGAAATGGAAGCATTCTGATATAGATTTTCTGGATTTAAACAATCAGCTTCTAATTCTTACAACATATTAGATATTTCCATAATGTAGATGTCTCATTAAGCTTTGCCTCAGTAACTGTATATGTTAAAGAATCAGGGACAAAAAAATCACACAAATGAATTATTTTCTCCAAAGCTTCAAACAGGTAAAACGATTCTACCTAGTTAAGTGCATTACCCATTATCAAGTTAACTCCATACTTTATAGTACATTTCAATTTTGTAACATTTTGTTTCATAGAGAAGGTAGGTAAATATTTGAAAGCTTGGTTGTCTCCAACCAGGCACTGGACTTGAGAGCGTCTCAAAGGTATTATGTTTGGGACTAGAAGTGCACGTGAAAATGTGACAGGGCATTTCTCTTGTTCTGGTCTTGTTCTACTTCTCTTTTACCTCTTGTGTTTAATCCTAACACACGAATGTCATCACTGGACTCTTGATTCTGATTACTAATATTTCACTTATCTGTTCCCTTGAAAATTTCACTCCATGATCATGCACTGTCAATGGTACATTTAAAAATACTCTACTTTACTTGCATAGTCTTATTTAGAGGGTTACAGTGATGGTTTCCATATGTGGGGAGGTAGAAAGAATTATTACTACAACAACAGATTAGATTCATGTTAGGTTTTAATGCCCGTGCTATCATAACTCGCACTGGAGTACAAAACACTGCAGCATAAAAATGATCTAAAGTAATTAACTAAGTGAAAGAAGGCTGCAGTGTCAATGCTATCCCATTCCATCTTAAAATCTGACACCTTTACATGAACGTGATGATCAGTTCAGTTTACCGAGCTGTTTCAGTCCCACAGTGACCAAAGCTCAACCACTGGGGAGAGAAATGTTTTCAATTATTCAAGCATTCCCTGGAGACCCTGTGGAGCAGAGAACAATTAAGAAACAGATAAACCCATGGTGTAAAATAAAGAGCACTAGTCATCAAGGATGAAGATGACGAGGTGTTATAAATGCCAAGCACGAAAAACTTCTCCATTTTATGGCAGCTTGGTTACCTGTCCTTAAAGTGGGATCTGCTAATTTCTATTTATAGACTTTGAAGTCGCCAACTACCATTGCTAGGTAGTCAGTACTTTTATTGATTCCTGGATGCTAGAGACGTCTACACTAAGTGCTCTAAACCAGTTAAAGCCTATGAAAACCCAAACAATTGTGGATTAGCACAGTTATTTTGCCTATGTATGCTGAAACTATAATTTTATAATATTTCATTCTGGAAACGGAAAAGCGATCCATATATTACTATCGTGATAGAGAAATACTTCTCCTTCTTTTATATTATTTTTTTTTCAATCTTTCTACATGCTTGTGTAACTACAACAACTGTAACCACCTTCACTTTTAAACATTCTGCTGTCATTATTTTGAATTTCTGTGAAGTTCTGTGTGGGCTGATATTTGTCACACATATTGAACTTGGTCAAAATAATGGCATTCTGAAGAGAATAGGGACTTAAGGGGTAGGATGGCAACAAGAAACAGTAGCAGAGGAAGCCAGTACTGCACAACTGACCAAGATCGTTATTCAATCCTGTTCTCCCAATTCTTGATTTATATGAACGAGACCATTTTCTGGGCAATGAAAGGACAGGAAGCTCTTTCCTTCCAATGAAGCAGCAAAATGTGTGATCGATACTCACATATCCACCCAGAGCACTTGCTTTGTTCATTTTGCATTGTGTTTCTCCAACCAATGTTAAAAAAAAAACAAATATCACCCATGAGATGATGAAGTAAAATCAATAAATATAATCATATAAAAATGCACTAAGACATACAAATACAAGTTTTAAGCCATAACTTTAGAGATGGCTAACTTTGGGGGAGCTTGTGGAGATAGTGGAAGACCACAGGAGTGTTTGTTGGCATAGTTCTTTCTTAAAAAAAATTTTTTTTAATAATTTTTTTTTCAACGTTTATTTATTTTTGGGACAGAGAGAGACAGAGCATGAACGGGGGAGGGGCAGAGAGAGAGGGAGACACAGAATCGGAAACAGGCTCCAGGCTCTGAGCCATCAGCCCAGAGCCCGACGCGGGCTCGAACTCCCGGACCGCGAGATCGTGACCTGGCTGAAGTCGGACGCTTAACCGACTGCGCCACCCAGGCGCCCCATCTTAAAAAATTTTTAATGTTTATTTATTTTTGAGAGAGAGAAAGACAGAGCATGAGTGGGGGAGGGGCAGAGAGAGAGGGAGACACAGAATCGGAAACAGGCTCCAGGCTCTGAGCCATCAGCCCAGAGCCTGACGCGGGGCTCGAACTCCCAGACTCCCGTACAGACCGGGACTCAGGACTCGAACCCATGAACCATGAGATCATGACCTGAGCCAAAGTCAGAAGCTTAACTGACTGAGCCCCCCAGGCGTAGTGCACTGTTTGCATAGTGCTTAATTTTCGTTTTCACCACGTCTACCTGTTACTTCCAAATGCAAACCCAGTGTCTACTATTACATGATGCTTATGTTCTTATTTTGATGAAGAATGACTTCTAATCATACATAGAAACTTGACCACATGTCATTATCAATAACCACAACTGTCAAAGTCTAGATCTTGCCTTTGCTGTGATGTTCCTTTTGCATGCAAATGCTTTCTATGAGTAGCAGTATGTCACTGGTATCCTTCTCTTTCCTCCTTTCCTTTTATACAATAAGCACATCTTTCAAATTCCAACACTTATTCATGCTTTTCACAATTTTCTACAATAAATGTAACTGGTCTTGTGTCACAATGCCTGATGTAACATTACTTGGATTGCATAAATTCACCAGGGATCCAATTTTTAAGAAAACTCTCTTATTGAATAAAATATCTTAATAAAACTCTAAAATCTCGAGAAAAATTGTCTTAATGCTTGATTGTGATTTAAGAAATACCATTTCCTTTCCATTCTTAAAAAAAACAGTTTCCCAAGTTGGCATTTCCACCATAACTTTTAGGGTGCTTTCTAAACACCATATTGTCACGATATGGTGCATTTTCTTTAATTGCCAAATGAGTTATAAACACTGTAAGTAGTTTTATTCCTGTCACTGCATTTTATAAAGTAATTTCAGAAACACAATTTTAGAAGGGAGACTATTCTTAACATACAATATTCTTTGCAGTATACAGTGTATATCCGTATCCATCCGCTTTGTACCCTGTGTGTCCTTCCAACCTAGTGGCTAGAAATAGATTTATCCTGGGCCTTATAGAGTCATTTGAGAGGAAGCTCAAAGACTTTATAGTCTGTCTCCCCAAAGCGTCTTTAGATGATTACTTCATAAAGGTGAGAAGAAGAGGTGAAATAGGAAGTTTAAATTATAGCTCTATAGAATAAGCAATAGAAAAAGTGTTAAATAAATTTCACTTTTATAGAATGTCAGATTTATTTGCTTCATGCCCCAAACCAGCTTTCGGGTCCTTAAGATTTTTAAGTCTATGCTATTATTTTAAATGTTCGATATTTTATATTTGTGAAATATAACCAAGACATTTTTATTGCGCTAAGTAAAACATAGTAAATGCAGAATACTCATTTTGTTTATGGAAAAAGAAAAGCTTTTTCAGGTTAGGGTATATAGTTAAAGTAATAGCTGAAAAGTCAGCATTATTTGGATAATCTAGTCAATATAATTCATTTCCAGAGTTATTAAAAATTATCTTATATACTTAAAAAGTTTTTTAAAATGTATGATGTATGAACGTTCTGGTATCTTCTTACCTGAAATACTTCTGGACACCACTAAATGCATAATGTTGACAAAATGAAAAAAATAGTCTATCAGATGGAACAGCAAATGCAAAGGGCCTGATTTGGGAGGCTGAGGGTAACCTGGGGCTAAACTAAGGCCCATTTAGTTAACCACCCCCCACCCCCACACAAATAGTACGGTGATTTGGGTGAGGGGGAAACAAAGCATGTAAGACTTGGTATGCCACACTGAAGCTTTCTCCTGAGGGCAACAAAGAATTTCTAAAAGACATTATGCGAGGACCTAATAGAATTCAATTTGCAGTAAATAAAAAGTCGCAGTGGCCGCAAGGTGGAAAACTGAGAGTTACGGGGCTAAGCATGGATGTGGGGGGAGACAAGTTACAAGGCTACTGAATTGGTCCAAGTGGGAAAGTGATGTTTTAGGCATGGGGACTAGTGCAATTGATATTCAGAGGACAAAGTCATCGGGCAGGGTGATGGGTTGGATATGGAAACTGCAACAGAGGTACAAGAGAACGCCCTGTGCCAGTGTTGTCCACCCGGATGCGTGGCTGGGGCCAAACCGGAGACAGAAAACATTTGGTGCCAGTGTTAGGAACTGCCTTGTGAATCCTGTTTCCCTGTTTCTGGTGACTGCTCCAACACTGAAGGCAAATTGTGGCCCAGCTCCAACAAGCATATAAGACTTCAAGGTGTGCATTTCGTGTGACCTCATTCCTGGCTCCAACTGCTTTTGCCTATTTTGTTCTCTGTGTCATTTTTCTTCATTTAAATGTACGTTATGTCCTTCCGAGTTGTTTTCATGCTTATAAGCTATCTTAACTCTTTTTCGAATAATATGTGACATAGAATAATGGATACAAATTCTATTTAAAAATTTTAATGAATTCACTGAACTGTAAATAACATGGTAGCACCAAAGCAGTAGATTTGTTAGAATGTTCGCTAGACTGGGAAATAAAGCGGCTAACTCAAACTACTTATACTACAATTGGCACCTCTACCACTAGCCCATTTTATGATTATTATTAATGACTATCTTTCATCACGAAATAGTGACTCTTCCAACGGGCTAGCTATGGCAGTATCACTAGAGAGGTCCAACACATAGTTTAGTTTAAAAACCAGTTAGTGAGTTCCTATTACATGACATGGACTTTCTGGACAGTGGAAATTTAAGAGTTAACACATTTTGGTTTTATTCTTTAGAGGTTTTAACACCCATAGCGAAACCCTGGAAGGGCATTCTATGATGAGTGATGTCTTCATCACAGGAACAGCGGCATCTCTTCATGACATAGCCCAATCAAACACGGTAAAATTGGCTAAAAATACACACAATTTTGAAGGCCTACAGACCACAAAAATCTTCTTGATACTTATAATTAAGAAATTGGTTAATTGGCGCCGAGCTGATGGGAACTTTTTACTCATATTCCAGATAGCTCTGTTCTCAAGTTTACTGAACATGTTTACCGATGACTTGGATGAAAAGCAAAAGGATGCTCATTAGCTGTGGATAACATAAAGCTACAAGAAATACCAATGTGCAGGGCGATAGGTGAGGGCTCACAGAGCTCTTCGTTGAAAATATCAATCTAGTATAGAGCAGACACAGCTTAATGGTAACATGTGTGCCACAGGCTTGAAGGTTTCATATGATAGCTAAGTTGATAAAATTACTATGTAATATTATTACTGGAAATGGAGTGTATTCTTTGGATCCCTTAGGTGAAATGAAACCCAGAGTATTGTCTTAGTCTGCTCCAACTGCCATACCAAAATATAATAGACTGGGTGGCTTAAACAACAGAAACTTATTTTTTTTCACAGTTCTACAGACTGGGAAGTTCAAGTATCAAGGTGTTAGTCAACTTGGTTCCTGGTGTGGGCTCTTCCTGGCTTACAGATACTGTCTTTTTACTATGTTCTCACATGTGGGACAGAGAGAAGCAAGCTCTCTCTTGTCTGGTGTTATAAGGACACAATCCTATTGGATCAGTGCCCTACTCTTATGACCTCATTTAACCTTAATTACCTTGATAAAGACACTGCCTTCAATACAGTCACATTGATGGTTGGGCTTCAACATATGTATTTTGGGGAGATATTAACATTTAATCCATAACAAGTATCTTGCCTGAGGGATGTAACAGTCTATATGGTTGCATTACAGGAGATATTGTTTCTAGTTTTGGATCTCCCATTTTAAGAAGTATGTAGATAAGCTACATGTATTAAGAAGAGAGCAATTGAGACGGTGATTTATCTATAAATAGGAGCAACTGTGGAACAGACACTAAGTAATGTTTCGTCCAAAAATCATGACTGTTGAAGAGGAGAAGCAGATGACTTGGATGGACTATCATGAGGAAGAAAAATTTTACTGAATGTCCCCACCATGTTCTAGGAAAATGATCAGTATGCCAAGTGCTTCAAAAAAGACACTTGTCACTGAGTAGAGAAATTCATTTCTACATGTGGAGCCATTGAAGAAAAAGTATGCTACCTTGAGAAGTATTGCCTTTCAGTAATTTGAGATATTTGAAAATAAGCTGGATAATTATTTTCTCAAGATGATTTAGATTTAATCAAAGAGGAAATTTTTAAAAAATGGAGACAAATGAAAATGAAACCACAATAGTCTAAAAATCTTTGGTATGCAGCAAAAGCTGTTCTAAGAGAAAAGTTTACTGCAGTACAGTCCTACCTTAAGAAGCAAGAAAAATCCCAAATAACCTAACATTATACCTAATGGAGCTATAAAAATAACAAACAAAATTAAGAACCATTCAATGAAACCAGGAGCTGGTTCTTTGAAAAGATCATCTGCTCTGCCCCTGAAAAAAAAGAGAGAGAGAGAGAGAGAGAGAGAGAGACAGAGACAGAGACAGAGACAGAGACAGAAAGAGAGAAGACTCAAACAAAATCAGAAATAAACAAGGAGAAATAAAAACTGACACCACAGAAACAAAGGATTATAAGAGAATATTATGAATAACTATATGCTAACAAACTGGACCACTTAAAAGAAATGGGTAACTTTCTATAAACATTTAGCTTCCCAAAAATCAATCAAGAAGAAATAGAAAATTTGAACAGACCAATTACCAGTAATAGGAAATTGAATCAGTAATCAAAAACTCCCAACAAACAGAAGTCCAGCACCAGATGGCTTCACAGGCGAATTCTACTAAACACTTAAGAAAGAGTTAATACATATTCTTCTGATGCTATTCCAAAAAAATAGAAGAGGAAGGAAAACTTCCACATTCATTTCATGAGGTAAGCATTCCCTGATACCAAAACCAGAAAAAAAAAAAAAAAAGACACTACAAAAAAAGAGCACTACAGGTCAGTATTTCTGATGAACACAGATGCAAAAATCCTCAACAAAGTATTAGCAGACCAAATACAACAACACATTAAAAAAAAAAAACATTCACCACCATCAAGTGGGATTTATTCCTGGACTGCGAGGGTGGTTCAATACTCACAAATTGATCAACGTGATACATTGCATCAACAAGAGAAATGATAAAAAAACATATGATCAATCTCAATAGGTACAGAAAAAGCATTTGACAAAGTATAACATCCATTCATTATAAAAGCCCTCAACAAAGTTGGCTTATAGGAAATATACCTCAACAGATTTAATGACCATATAGTAAAAATCCACAGGTAACCTAATACTCAGTGGTGAGAAACTACGAGCTTTACCCCTAAGATCTGGAAAAAGATGGGGATGTCCACTCTCACCACTTTTATTCAGTGTAGTACTGGAAATCCCAGTCATAGCAATCAGGCAAGAAAAATAAAAGGGATCCAAACTCGTAAGGAAGAAGTAAAACCTGCACTATCTGCAGATGATGTGATAGTCCATAGAGAAGACCCTAAACTCTCCATCCAAAAACTACTAGCACTGATAAATGAATTCAGTAAAGTCACAGGATACAAAAGCAATAAACAAAAATCCATTACATTTCTATACACTAATAATGAAGTAGCAGAAATAAAATTTAAAACAAAAATCCCATTTACAACTGCACCAAAAATAATAAAATATCTAGGAATAAACTTAACCAAGGAGGTGAAATCTTGTACTGTGCAAAACTATAAAATACTAATGAAAGAAAATGAAGACCACACAAAGAAATGGAAAGACATTCCATGCTCACAGATTAGAAGAACAAATGTTAAAATGTCTATACTACCTGGGACACCTCAGTGGTTCACTCGGTTAAGCGTCCGACTTGGAACCAAGTCATGATCTCATAGTCTGTGAGTTCGAGCTCCACCTCGGGCTCTGTGCTGACAGCTCAGAGCCTGGAGCCTGCTTTGGATTCTGTGCCTCCCTCTCTCTCTGCCCTTTTGCTGCTCACACTCTGTCACTCTCTCTCTCACACACAAATAAACATAATTTTTTTAAACGTCTATAGTGCCCCAATCTACAGATTTAATGCAATACCTATCAAAATACCAACAGAATTTTTCACAGCTGGAACAAACAATCCTAAAATCTGTATGCAACCACAAAAGACTGTGAATAGCCAAAGTGATCTTGAAAAGAAGAACAAAACTGGAGGTATCACAATTCCAGACTTCAAGTTATCTTACAAAGCTGCAGTAATCAAAACAATATGGTACTGGCACAAAAATAGACACATAGATCCATGGTATTGAATAGAGAGCCCAGAAACAAACCCACAATTATTAAATCAATTAGTCTTCAACAAAGGAGGCAAGCAATGCAACGGGAAGAACTCTCTTCAACAAATTGCGTTGGGAAAACTGGACAGCTATGTGTCCATAAATAAAAAGAAAGAAAGAAACTGGACCACTTGCTTATACCATACACAAAAATAAACTCAAAATGAAGTAAGGACCTAAATGTGAAATGTGAAACCATAAAAATCCATGAAAAGACTACAGGCAGCAATTTCTCTTGACATCAGCCATAGCAACGTTTTTCTAGCTACGTCTCCTGAGGCAAAGGAAACAAAAGCAAAAATAAACTATTGGGGCTACATCAAAATAAAAAGCTTCTGTTACTGCAAAGGAAGCAATCAACAAAACTAAAAGGTAATCTACTGAATGGAAAAAGATACGTGCAAATGACAAATCTGATAAGGGGTTAGTATTCAAAATATAGAAAGAACTTACATAACTCAACACCAAAAAAATCCAAATAATTCAGTAAAAAATGGACAGGTCTAAGATTTGAGAGTCACTGAATAAACATGAGAGATGATCACTAAGAAGAGCCACAAGATTTAACAATTAATTAAAATGTTCATATATAGGGGCACCTGGGTGGCTCAGCGGGTTAAGTGTCTGGCTCCTGACTGTGGCTAAGGTTGTGAACTCAGGGTCATGAGATCCAGCCCTGCATTGGGCTCCATACTGAGTGAGGAATCTGCTTGGAATTCTCTCTCTCCTGCTATCTGTGTTCCTCCCCTATTCACACTTTCTGTCTCTCTCAAAATAAATAAATATGAAAAAAATAAATGCTCATGTATATAAACTTTTATTATATATGGTATACTTTACCTAACTTTATTGAGGAATATTTGGCTAATATAATTGTATGTATAAAATAGAATGAGTGCCGAGATCAAAATAATTAATTCATCCATCACCTCACATAGTGAACTTTTTTTTTAATTTGGAGAGAATGCTTAAGATTGCATCTCAGCAACTGTCATATACGCAGTACTGTATTATTAACTGTATTATATTCTCCATGCTGTACATTGGATCATCTGAATTCATTCTTCTTAAAATTGAGAGTGTGTACCATTTGACCTATATCTTCCCATTTCTCCCTTCTCCTGTCCTTGGAAACCACCATGCTATTTGGTTTCTACAAAATTTTTTCTTTTGTTTTTGTTTTGTTTTGTTGGGTTTTTTATATTTAATAAATAAGTGACACCATACTGTATTGTTCTTCCTCTGTCTGGCTTATTTCACTTAGCATAATACCTCCCAAGTTCATTCATGCTATCACAAATGGCTGAATTTCCTTTTCTTAAATAATATACCACATGTCTTTTTCCATTCATCTGTTGAAGAAGAATTAAGTCCATACCTTAGCTGTGGTGACTAATCCTGCACTGACATGGGTGTGCAAAGAACTCAAAACAGTGATTTAATTCCTTCCTATATATATACCCAGAAGGAGGCTTGCTGGATCACGTGGTATTTCTATTTTTAATTTTTTGAAGAACTGCCATACTGTTTTTCATCATGTCTGTGCCAATTTATATTCCCACCAACAGTTCATAAGGGTTCCCTCTCTCCACATACTAACATTTGTTATCTTTTGTCTTTTTGATAATAACCATTCTACCAGGTGAGAGGAGATATCTTGTTGTGACTGTGATTTGCATTTTCCTAATGATTACTGATGTTGAGCACCTTTCCATATAGTTATTGTCTATTTGTATGTCTTCTTTGGAAAAATGTCTATCCTTTGCCCATTTTTAATTGTATTATTTGGTTTTTTGCTATTGACTTGTATGACATATATATATATGTATATGTACATTATGTATATATATGTATATATGATATATATATGTGTGTGTGTGTGTCAGATATATGGTTTGCAAATATTTTCTCCCATTTTGTAGTTTGTCTTTTCAATTTACTGGTTGTTTCCTTTGCAGTACAGAAGCTTTTTAGTTTGATATGGTACCATTTATTTATTTTAGCTTTTGTCACCTGTACTTTTGTGTCTTATCCAAGAAATCATTGCCAAGACCAATGTCAGGAGCTATTTCCCTAAATTCTCTTCCAGGATGTTTACAGTGTCAGGTCTTACATTTAAGTCTTTGATCCATTTCAAATTCATTTTTGTAAGTGGTATAATGTAGCAGTCCAATTTCATTCACAAGTGGATCTCCAGTTTTCCCAGTACCATTTATTGAAGAGATTATCATTTCCGCATTTTGTGTTCTTGACATCCGTGTTAAAAATAGATTGTACATGCTTGGATTTATATCTGGTCTGTTTGGTTCCACTGGTCTATGGGTCAGTTTTTAATAATAACATACAGTTTTAATTGCTGTAACTTTGTGATATAGCTTAAAGTCATATGAGCTTTGTTATTCTTTCTCATGATTGCTTTGGTTATTCAGAGTCTTTTGTCGTTCCACACAAATTCTAGAATATTTTTTTCTATTTTTGTGAAAAATTCTATTGAAATTTTGATAGTGATTGCACTGAATCTGTAAATTTCTTTGGGTAGTATGAACATTTTCACAGTCTTTGTTTCACTCCAAGAACATGGGATACGTTTTTATTTATGTGTGTCTTCTATGACTTCGTCAACCAATTTCTTACAGTTTTCAGTGTGTAGATCATTCACTTTGGATAAAAATATTGTTAAATATTTTCCTTTTTTTGATGAAATTATAAATGGGATTACTTTCTTAATTTTTCTTTAAGATAGTTCTTTGTGAGAGTATAGGAATAAACTGATTTTTGTATGTTACTTTTGTGTCTTAAAACTTTATTAAATTCATTTATTAGTTTTAACAGATTTTTGTTACAGTCTTTAGAGTTTTCTATATAGAAGACTATGTCATCTTCAAACGGGGATAATTTTACTCCTTCTTTTCCAATTTGGATGCATTTTATTTATTTATTTATTTATTTATTTATTTATTTATTTATTATCTTTCCCAATTGCTATGGATAGAACTTCCTGTACTATGCTCAATAGAAATGGTGAACATGGGCATTCTTGTCTTGTTCCTGTCTCAGAGGAAAATCTTTTAACTTTTCACTGTTGAATATGAGGTTACCTATGGGTTGGCCATATGTGACCTTCATTATGTTGAGATACATTCCTTTTTAACAAATTTGCTGTTGTTGTTGTTTGTTTGTTGATCATGAAAGGATGCTGTATTTTGTCAAATGCTTTTTCTGCATCTCTTGAGATGACTTTTTTAACATTTTTTAAAATGATTATTTATTTTTGAGAGAGAGAGAGAGAGAGAGACAGCGCAGGAGTTGGGGGGGGGGCAGAAGGAGAGGGAAACACAGAATCCGAAGCAGGCTCCAGGGTCTGGACTATCAGCATGGAGCCCGATGCGGGGCTCGAACTCATGAACTACGAGATCATGACCTGAGCCAAAGTTGGATGCTTAACTGACTGAGCCACCCAGGCACACCAATTATGATTTTTATCCTCCATTTTGTTAATGTGGTGTATCACGTTGATTGATTTGCATATATTGACTAACCCTGCGTTGGAGTCAGGAATCCTACATGATCATCGCATATTATCCTTTTAATGTCCTCTTAAATTGAGTCTACTAGTATTTTCTTAAGGATTTTGCATCTATGTTCATCAGAGATATTGGTCAATAATTTTTTTCTTGTAGTTTTCTTATCTGGTTTTACACTCAAGGTAATGGTGGCCTCAAAAAATGCATATATATGAGGTCGAAATAGATAGAAATGATATTAGGGGACATCAATACCCCACTGTTAACAATGAATGGATTATTCAGACAGAAAATCACTAAGGAAATAATGGACTTGAACTACACTTTAGACCAAATGCACCTAACTGGCATATACAGAAAATTCCATCCAACAGCAAGAGAACATACATTCTTCTCAAGTGCACAAGGACTATTCTTTGGGATATTATCTAGATTACACAACAAGTCTTAAGTTTACGGAGGCTGAAATCATATCAAGTATCTTTTCCAGTCACAACTGTCTGAAATCAGTAACAGAAGAAAGAAAGCTGGAAATTCAGTAACAGAAGAAGAAAGCTGGAAATTCACAAATATACAGAAATTAAACAACATACTTGTAAACAATCAATTGATCACAGAAGAAAACAAAAAGGAAATTAAAAAAAAATCTGGGACAAACAAAATGAAAACACAACATACCAAAATTTATGGGACACAACAGAAGCAGTTCTAAGAAGGAAGTTTATTACAACAAATGCCTTCATTTAGAAAAAATAAACATATCAAATAAATAACATACCTTTACACCTCAAGGAACTAGAAGATGAACAAACTAAGCCAAAAGTTTGCAGAAGCAAGGAAATAATAAAGATTAGTACAGAAGTAAATGGACACCAGGAAACAATAGAAAAGCTCTCAACAAAAGTGAGAGCTATTCTTCTGAAAAGAAATAAAACTGACAAAGCTTTAGCTAGACCAAAAAAAAAAAAAAAAAAAAAGAGAGAGGGAGGGAGAGAAAGAGGACTCAAATTAATAAAACTGTAAACAAATGAGGAGACATTACAACTGATAACAGAAATCAAAAGGATGAGAGACTAAAATTAGATGACTTACAAATTGATAAATTCCAAACCAAACCAAACCAAACAAAACTCACCAAGACTGAGTCATGAAGTAACAGAAAATCTGAACATACCAATAATGAGCAAGGAGACTGAGTCAGTCAAAAACACATCCCTCCCCCAACCCTAGTACTAGATGACTTCACACGTGAATTCTACCAAACATTTAAAGAAGAATTAATCAGTTCTTCTCAGACTCTTCCAAAAAACTGAGGAGGAAGAAATACTTCCAAGGTCATTTTATGTGGTATACTGTATTTACATATCTGCATACAATATTTACATATTTTGTATACTGTATTTACATACAGGATTAGAAGAAGCATAGTGTATACCCTTTGTGTGCATAGACTAGGTACAAAACCTCACCCACAGATAGTCCACTGAAACATATTATGTCATTCTAATACTTTGTTCCTTTACTCATATCTTAGTTTACAGATATTAGCCCAATTCAATTTATTGGAAAATGTAATTAATACATTTATCTTATGTTGCTTGTAAGAATATACACTGCAGTGATTATGGCCCCTTTGTTATGACATATATGTAAGACAATGTTAGAGTCTGGTTGTAACACAGGCATATGATTTCATTAAATTGCAGAAAGAAGCGTTGTGATGTTTCAATAAGTCAATCAAAATATTTGTTAGGAGCCTACTATAGTTAGTTCCTAGCATACTATAATCCATTTCCTAACATTGCTATTTCATTTTGGAAATATGTTCAGGAACATCACTGCAAAAATTATGGAACCCAACATCTTCCATATCATCAGCATAATATAGATGAGATCAATTAATTACATAAAAGCAATCTTCTTAGAAATAGTTTCTCTGGGGTAAATGTTTGCAAACTCTAGGATAGGAAATTGAAACATATAGAGAATCTATAGAGATACTAAAACTATATTGCCCCAATAGTGTGTGTGTGTGTGTGTGTGTGTGTGTGCATTTAACACAAGAGTATATACAAATACATATTTAAAAGTTTCATTTCACTAGGAATAAAATAAGTGCAAATCAAACTCATAAGGTTGTGTTCATATCATAAAATGAGCACATCTTTTAAATTTAATATTCAATACAAATGATTTTATAAGGAGATAAAAGTATCACAAGACGGAATATAACCAGTACAACTTTCTTAATCATTAAGTTGGTTATTTGTGTGATCTATTTCCCATTTATAGTAGATAAATAATCAGAAAGCCAATATAACTTATATGTGAAAGTGCTTTTCTGTTTTATATGTAACAAAATTAATGGAAAAAATCATCCAAATGTTTAATGGTTAAGGAAATAACTATATGTCAGTTGAAGCCAATATTATGAAGCCTTTGAAATTATATTTGTGAAGATCTTTAGAAATATTTATGATATAATGTTGAGTGTTCTCGAAGAGAGAATTTGATAGGTTACAAATAAAAATAAAGTGCATAAAAATGAGTTAAGAAATGAAGGCGCCAAACTGCTAAAAAAGGTTGGTCTACGTGAAGTTATGGATGTTTCCTTTTTTCTGAGTCTTTAAATTCGTAAGTCTTCTGCAATGTTCCATGACCATTACTTTATCAATCAGAATGAGAAAAAAAACCACAGTATAAACAGATACCTTGTACCAGGTTTCTATTTGATAAGAAGCCACCATTAGGAACAAGGATATCTGGGGCACCTGAGTGACTGTTGGTTGTGAGTCTGAATTCAGCTTTAGGTCATGATCTCATGGTTTGTGAATTCAAACCCCACATTGGGATCACTGCTGTCAGCTCAGAGGCTGCTTCCAATCCCCTGTCCTCCTCTCTCTCTGATACTCTCCCGCTCATGTTTTTTTTTTCTCTCTCTCTCAAAAATACACATTAAAAAAAATTTGCTTTTAAAGAACAAGGTCATTTATTTTTTTAAATTAAATTATTTAAATACAAATTAGTTCGGGTGCCTGGGTGGCTCAGTTGGTTCAGTGTCCGACTTTGGCCCAGGTCATGATCTCACTGTTCCTGAGTTCGAGCCTGGCGTCAGACTCTTGTGCTGACAGCTCAGAGCCTGGGGCCTGCTTCAGATTCTGTGTCTCCCTCTCTCTGCTCCTCCCCACTCAGGCTCTATCTCTCTCTTAAAAATAAACAAACACTATTTTTTTTTTTTTATTTCACATTAGTTAACATACAGTGTAGTACTGGTTTCAGAAGTAGAACCCAGTGACTCCTCCCTTACATACACACCCAGTGCTCATCCCAACAAGTGCCCTCCTTAATGCCCATCACCCATTTAGCCCATCATCCCACCCATGCCCCCTCCAGCAACCCTCAGTTTGTTCTCTGTATTTAAGAGTCTCTTATGGTTTGCCTCTCTCTCTCTATTTTTATCTTATTTTTGCTTCCCTTCCCTTATGTTCATCTGTTTGTATCTTAAATTCCTCATATAAGTGAAGTCATATATTTGTCTTTCTCTGACTAATTTCGCTTAGCATAATACCCTCTAGTTCCATCCACATAGCTGCAAATGGCAAGATTTCATTCCTTTTGATTGCTGAGTCATACTCCATTGTATATATTTACCACATCTTCTTTATCCATCATCTATCAGTGGACATCTGGGCTCTTTCTATACTTTGGTTATTGTTGAGAGTGCTGCTATAAACACTGGGGTGCCTGTGCCCCTTCGGTCCAGTATTTTTGTATCCTTTAGATAAATATGCCTAGTTGTGCAGTTGCTGAGTCATGGGGTAGTTCTATTTTTAATTTATTGAGGAACCTCCATACTGTTTTCCAGAGTGGCTGCACCAGCTTGCATTACTACCACAGTACAAAAATATTCCCCTTTCTCCGCATCCTCACCACCATCTGTTGTTTCCTGAATTGTTAATTTTAACAACTGACATCTGACAGATGTGAAGTGCTATCTCATTGTGGTTTTTATTTGTATTTCTCTAACCTCATCAAGATAAAAACTTCTGCACAGCAAAGGAAATAATCAGCAAAACTAAAAGGCAACCGACAGAATGGGAGAAGATATTGGCAAATGGCATACCAGATAAAGGATTAGTATCCAAACTCTATAAAGAACTTACCAAACTCAACATCCAGAAAAACAAATATTCCAGTGAAGAAATGGGAATAAGACATGAATAGACACTTTTCCAAAGAAGACATCCATGTGTCTGTTAGCCATCTAACACATGTCTGTTAGATGGCTAACAGACACATGAAAAGATGCTCAACATCACTCATCATCAAGAGAAAGGTGATTTTTAAATTCAGTCTGAAGACTAAAATTTTTCTTGATCTAATCCAAATAAAATTTCTTAATCAAATCGAATGACCATGTGAAAAGAAATGGAAGAGAACATGTACAGAAATAAATCTCTATGAATGCATGTTAACTTGTAAATAAATTCTGGAGATAATTTGTTAACCTACTGAAGGGATCAGGATAATCTCTTGAAAATTATGACCTACTGGATTAGGAAATGTCCTAATTTATTAAACATACTTAAGAAAAAATTGATTCTGGATGACCAGCTGAAGGGTTGGGATAGGAATGTCTCTCTTGAGGAGAGGCTAGCTTTCCCTCTTTCATGAAGAAAGAACCTTTTGATTTACAATTTCTTATACTAAGATGTCTTACTCACGGGAAAGATGTGAGGCCCAGCATTCTTACAGAATGTAGGTTAACCTTCAGGGATATGTAGGGGAAAATGACATAGTATGAAGGTGCTTGTGGTCCTAGAGAGGATACATGTGCATAAAGTTATAAAATACAATACAGTCTGATGAATACAACACTGGATGCATCTGTAACATGAGCGTGGTAAAGAGGGAAAGTGATTAAATGTGTTAGGAAGACATGACAAGGGAATTTTCCAGAAGAGAAGACTATTAAGTTGAATTTTAAAAGAAAATTGGAAATTTATCACAGGGTGAGTGGTATGACTGGCATTCTCTGCCAACAAAACTGATGTTTATAGACATGTTTAATATGCAGAGCTTTCAAAGCTGAAAGAGTCATTGTATACAAATGCCGACTGGTAGTAAAACAGTGATGGGAAATAATCAGGTTATACAAGGTTACCTGGGTAGCCAAGTGTTAATCTTAAGAAAAGCATAGAAATATAGCTCAAATACATACTCAAAGATGATTTGGTTTTCTTTTCTCTGAAAGTGACTCTTTTGGGGCGGAATTAATAAGGAATATTTTCTTCACCTACTTGATTAGACAACATGGAATATTTAACGTCATAGACAATATCAGGAAACATGAAAGTTTGTGTCAGTTTATAATACTGTATTAAAAATACTCTAATTCATTAAAAATAGAAAGAACAGGATACTGAGCAGAGGTATTTATTATCTTATACTTTTAAATTAATAATAGACTCTAGACACAAAGGGATATATTGAAGAGAATACAATTGGGGTAAACTTATGTAACATTTTTTTTCATTTTCTAAAACTGTTCTAAATTTTATTTTGAGTTGTCCTTTCTTTTAATAAGAATAAGACTCCTATAATGAGCTCCTATAATGTTCATAACAATGTTTCCTTGGATTGTTCAACTATGAAATTTTAAGTTATTCCTTTCACATTTTAATTTGTCAACATTGTGATATTACACATTTTGTTTTAGAATTAAAATACCATATATATATACATATATATGTATACATATAACATTCCAATTTTCTGCAAAATTTGCTATCAGTTCCATTTATATGCACTGAATTACTTACATCAATTTGTTTTAAGTATTTTCAGAATTTAATATGGACTTGTGAATTGAGTTTATATGATTTTCTCTCATTTTTCTTCCTGACTAAAAATTAATAAAAGTAAGAGAAGAAGGAGATCAAATGTAACGCTACATCAGATTTTATGGCAGTTTGTCATTTACCAAAATCAAATAGAATTCCCACTAATCAGAGTACAGACGAGATCCTCAGTTAGGATGGTAAGTTCTAACAGGAAGATGATAAGATTGGAGTCTGTGCATGAACATGCAGACATTCTGGTTTCTAGGACTAGGCTGCTACTTACGCAGGAGGAGTATGAAATCAAAGAGATAAATACTATGTGAGAAGGTCCCAGCAAGCAAAATTTGCTGCTGGAAGGATGCTCCAAGTTTGAAATCTAGTTTTAGAGTTGTAGGTCAGTAGCTGAAAATCATGTAAAGAGGAACTTGAAGTTTATGGTGCTGGAGAAATTTCTGTCCATTCTGTCCTGTAGGAACAACAAATGTATGAAATGGCTAAATCTAATGAGTACATAGGAAAAAGAGCCAATGGAGACTTTGATGCAAATTCATGAGGCAAGAATCTGTCCTTCACCAAGATCAGGGAGTTTCTAAGTTCTAGATGAGTTAGTATTCCCAGTCTCTCACCTCACATCCTTCAGTCCTTTGCTTCTCTTACAACTATAATCTAAATTCTTGAACTTCACTGACTTCTCCCCACTAAAAATGGTTCCATTATTTTGAATGATAGCCTGAAGAAAGTTGTCCATGTAAGTTTACCATTTTCTTCCTTAACCTTTCCCTCCACTCAGCATTAATTCAAGCAGTTAGTAAAAACTGTTACATGCTTAGCTTGTTATGGATCCTCTGAGCAAAGGGAAATAAAACTACATAAAACAATAGTCTCTACTCTCAAGGTGTTTAATAAAGCTAAATGTAATTTAGAGCTTTCAAATAACCAAATCAATCATCAGAAAAGAAAAGAAAAAATGACAAACAGAGAATAGGTGAAACAGAAAACTCCAAGTGCATATTTATGACAATTTTGGATAAAACAACTTGGTCAACACAAAATTAGTGGATATGATAACAGTGAAAAACACTGTCAGATTTGACTACTTACGAATGTAATACTAAATAAATTTGGTAAAAAAGTATTTATGTAGAATGTTAGAAATAAACATGAATTTCAGAGTTAAGGTCTCTAATATAAGCATTATTAAAACCCGAAAGAAAAATATCAATTTCCAGTTAAAAACAAAACAAAACCAAAAGACGAAAGATTTGTCTAGGTGATTTCCATGTGGGAAGTAAAAACAAACAAACAAACAAACAAACAAACAAAGAAAAAAATATATATGTAAGAAAGAAATAGCAACATTACTAATAATCAAAGAAATGAAAAGTGAAGGAAAAATAATGACACAAAGCTCATAAGCTGGAAGAGAAAATGGACAAATAAACCTTCTGGAGAGCAATTTGGTGATGCCTGTCCAACATCTAAGTAATGTTCTTACTCTTTGATATAGTAACCCACTGTCATAATCTGTACTGAAGAAATAATGGTAGATTAGGTAAGCATCTATGTACTAGAATAATCATTACCTTCCCTTAAAGTGAATCAATATTAGAAAATTTTCTCTTGTTTAAGAGCATTTTATTTTATTTTATTTTTCAACGTTTATTTATTTTTGGGACAGAGAGAGACAGAGCATGAACGGGGGAGGGGCAGAGAGAGAGGGAGACACAGAATCGGAAACAGGCTCCAGGCTCTGAGCCATCAGCCCAGAGCCTGACGTGGGGCTCAAACTCCCGGACCGTGAGATCGTGACCTGGCTGAAGTCGGACGCTTAACCGACTGCGCCACCCAGGCGCCCCATAGCATTTTAAATAATAAAGTAACTATGATCCATGAGCCCAATTCAATCTCAAGCAGTTACTGAGATTGTGTTTTAGAGACTATGTGATGGCATGATAAAATACTCACAATATAAGGTGAAGTGCAAAAGTAAGATGTTCAACCAGCAGGAAGTATTGTTTGAAGATCCAAATTTATAAATACAAGAATGTGAGGGAAACACATAACTTTCACTTTTTAGAGCAGTTTGAATTTACAGAAAAATCGCAAAGATTGTACAGAAAGTTTCCATATGTTCCGCACACAACTTGTCGTATTATTAGTGGCTTATGTTAGTATGCTACATTTGTTACAATTAATGAACCGGTATCAACACATTATTATTAACTTAGGTCTATAACTCATGTAGATATCACTGTTTTTTTTTTCTCCTAACCTTTCCTGTTCCAGGGTGCTACAGCATTCATTTCTCTTAAGGGTCCTCTTAGCCGTGACAATTTTTCAGACTATGTTTTTGATGACCTTGACGACTTTCAGAAGTACCGGTCAAAAATTTTGTAGAATGTTCTCAACTGAAATTTGTCTATTTTTTTTTTCATTAGGGTATATACTATTGTATATACTATCAAGGGTATATGATATATATCTATAGATATTATATAGATATAATATCTCAAGGGAATGTGTTAGCAACATGATTTCTATCTTTTGATGTTAACCTTCATCACATGGGTAAGCCAGTAGTGTTTGCCAGGTTTCTCCTACAACGTTACTTCCCCTCAACCCCATCTTTCCATAGTTGTGCTCTTTGGAAGGAATTGTCTAGGAATGGCCCACTCTAAAAAAGTGGGGTGTTATGTTCCACCTTGAGGGCAGCGGATACATAAAGTATTTAGAACTTTTCTGCATAGGAAATTTCTGTCTTTGTGTGTTACTTCTTTTTTTTTTTATTTTTTTAAATGTTTTTATTTATTTTTGAAGGAGAGAGACAGGGCATGAGTGGGGGAGGAGCAGAGAGACAGGGAGACACAGAATTCAAAGCAGGCTCCAAGCTCCGAGCTGTCAGCACAGAGCCCGATGCAGGGCTTGAACCCACAAACTGTGAGATCATGACCTGAGCCGAAGCCAGATGTTCAACCTACTGAGCCACCCAGGCGCCCCTGTGTGTTACTTCTTAAACACAAAATAATTCAACATTAAAATAATATAACATCAAAGAGTGTGCTATAAAATTTTCTTAGCATTTTGTTAAGACCTCTTAATCAGTTTTGAAAACTACAATTTCACATACAAATATATATTTGTTAGAATTTCTTTTACTTTCTTGGGGAAAAGTAAAAAAATACTGTATAATATTAAAAGAATAAGCACTAAATAAAACATAATTAGGAAAAAAATAGTTTTTCCATTTCTATTTAGCTTCTTAGAATTTTTCCTTAGAAGGACACTATCCAAGTTTCTCATTCAAAATAAATCATGGATTTCAGAAAGGACTTATGAACATGTAACTGAAATGAGATATAATAAATTGGATATTTAGGAGCTAATTTGGATTATTCCATATTAGACCTAACAAAAATTGACTTTTTATCTTATATCTTATTTTTCAAAAAATAAAAAGTTTGATAACTTACAATGCGACCAAGCAGCAATGAAATTATGCTATTAAAGTCTATGTTAATATTACACACAATGAAATAAAATTTATATTGTTATCTTACTAGTTATAATAAAATGCATTCAAAAAAGAGGCAAAAAGACTGATTTAGATATCTACATAACCCTCATCTTACTAACCCCATCCTGAGGTGATAAGGATTTTATTAAAAAAATTTTTTTAATGGTTTTATTTATTTTTGAGACAGAGAGAGACAGAGCATGAGCAGGGGAGGGGCAGAGAGAGAGGGAGACACAGAATCTGAAGCAGGCTCCAGACTCTGAGCTGTCAGCACACAGCCCGACATGGGGCTTGAACTCAGACTGTGAGATCATGACCTGAGCTAAAGTCGGACGCTTAACCGACTGAGCCACCCAGGCGCCCCAAGGATTTTATTTTTATACTACCAATAATTCATAAAAATCTATATATACTTAGATGGGTCTGAAAAAATAGTAATCTGGTTGTTGGATGTCACATTATTATCATTACCTTTCCTTAAATATTTTGCTCTTTATTAAAAAAAAAATCTCTTCTTTGCTGAAGCACAAAACCTGGGACCAGCGTCAGTGAGTTAAAATTTCAGCTTCCTAACTGAGAACAAACTGAGGGTTGATGGGGGGTGGGAGGGAGGGGAGGGTGGGAGATGGGTATTGAGGAGGGCACCTTTTGGGATGAGCACTGGCTGTTGTATGGAAACCAATTTGACAATAAATTTCATATATTGAAAAAAAAAATTTCAGCTTCCATTCTTACTGTGGGTGAATTACTTAACCAACTCTGGCTTCTTTCTCATTTGTAACATGAATAACAATAACTGTCAAAGACCTATGATTGGAACTTAAAGGTAATAAAATAGTTCCTAGCATACAGCAATCACTCAATCAATAAATGTTAAGACGTTAATTATGATTGTTCCTGTTATTATGTAATAACCTAGAGTCCCAAGGTAGGAGAGAGAAGAATGAAGATTTCCTAAGAAAAATATTGCAGTTATATGTACGTATTTTATTATAATTGTGCATAGTTTTATAAATATATACACACACATATATATAGTATATATTCATTTAGTGTTTCTATAATATTCTATTGTTATAAAAATAACTCTTTGGGATCAAAATCTGAGTATTTGTATCAATGATTCCAGACACTTCACTGGAAACAGCATACTTTGAAGGACATTCTGTCATAAATATGATATGTTTTAAAGACAGTATAAATTTTGAATCCTGAAATATTTCACATCCATATATATTTAATATACTCATCTAGACATTTATTCTTACGAGCATTATTCAGGAAATTATATAGTAACCCTTAGACTGCTTCAAGGTGGTTATTTTTTAATAATCCAGACTTAATCAAAGAGCTATTTTTATCAATGTTTAAGAATATTATATGTTCTGAAGTAACTTCTGTCACACTTTATTCACCGGAAGTCGTTCTTTTATTCTTAAAGAGATTTTACCTCCTCACATTTCCTTTGATTAAATGGAAAAAGAAGATTGGTTGTTATTCATGAGTCATTTTCAAATCACTGAAGTCCCATGGACCTCTCTTCCTTTACCATTCATTCAGAAGACGAAACATTCTCATAGGAAAAACAGACAACAAGAACTTTCTGTCTGTATCTGTATTATCTCCCTATCTGTCATCTATCTATCTATCCATCATTTATTTATCATCATCATCTACAATCACCTGTTTATGTAAGTATATCTGTATTTACCTACTGTATTATTTCAGGTAAAGAGGAGTACAAAAAGTAAAAAGACCACTGATAGGAGAATGCTATTTTAATGCAACACCATTGGCTTAAACTACTCTTTCAAACTTGAGGTCAGTATTTACCTTCAGTTCATACACTCATCAACCCATACCTTTGAACACTTATTTTGTTCCATGTATATGATGGGTATACAGGGTGAACAGAATACACAAGATCCCTGCTCATGGGGTGCCTGGGTTAAGCATCCAACTCTTGATTTTGGCTTGGGTCACGATTTCACGGTTCATGAGTTTGAGCCCTGCGTTGGGCTCTGTGCTGACAGTGGGGAGCCTGCTTGGGATTCTTTCTCTCTGTCTCTCTCTCTGCCCCCCCCACCTCTGAAATAAGTGAATAAACATTAAAAAAAAAAGATCCTTGCTCAGAAGTTTCTTAGAGTCTAGTTAGAAGCATAGTAATTAAAAATATTGTTGCGTGCCTACCATGCAGTAAACATTGCGTCCATATGCAAATACAATAATAAAAGATCACATAATTCTCTAAGAAGGTTTAACAAATTAGATTCAAAAAGTACTTGGGTTGCTGAAAGGAAATGGTCTCCCAATTTGTAAAGAGAGAGCACTTCCAAGATCAAAAAGACAGAAGGCCTGAAACTTTCCTCATCTTTACTTAGGGATCCATAGATCAAAATATTTCCCTATTTAGCTGAACTCTGATTGTATTTTCCTTGGGGAAGCATGTTATCTAGTTATTCAGGGGATGTGTAACAGACAATCATTAAAGTGACCAGAAGCAATCATCTAAACTGAAAATTCTTGTCACTGTGTACTCCTAAAAGCTTCTAAAATTAGTTAAGATTGTTTCCAAGTGTTGCCTACTTTGAATAGTTCTGCTATATTTTCACACCAGTCTTCGAGTGGACATATATGTTGATTTTTATTGAATAGATACCTAGTGTGGAAGTTGCTGGACTACGCTGTTTAACTTTTTAGAAGCTTCCATGCTGTTTTCAAAAAGTGGGTGCCCCATTCTCCCTTCTCACCTGCAGAGTAAGAGTGTTTCTCTCTATCCTCCATAACATTTGATATTATCAGTCTTTTGATCGTAGCCACTTAGTGGTTAAGTCATTATAGTTTCAATTATTATTATTGTATGACTTATGAGGTTGAGTATCTCCTCATGTGCTTATTAGCTATTTGTATATACCTTTTTTTTGGTACAATATCTATTAAGCTCTTTCGCCAATTAAAAAGATGCATTTCTGTCTTCTTACCGAGCCATAGTCTGGATGCAAGCTTTTAAAAAGATATGCAATTTGCAAATATCTTCTCAGCCTGTAATTTATCCTTTCAGGTTCTTAATGGTGTTTTTTCAGAATAAAAAAGTTTAATCTGAAAGAAATACAGTAACTCATATTCTTTGATAATTGCACTTTTGGAGTTATCTCTAATAAATCACTGCTGAACCTAAAGTCATTAAGATTTTCCCCTGCATTTTTTTTCTGAAAATTTTATAATTTTATCTCCTGTAATTAGGTCTCTGCTCCACTTTAAGTTAATTTCTGTGTATGATATAAGGTAATTTTTTAAAAGCTTCAAATGCACACTTGAGGATTTTTATAGGTTGATATATATTTTCAGCAGAAATTTTAAGTAAATAGAAGTTCCACACTCCCAAGATTACTAGATCCTTCTGCAAATATGTGACCTCCACCTTTGCTAGACCTCATTTCATTGGAAGACAGTAAAATGGACAAAACCAGGAAACTCTGCATTTGCTATGTGTCTTGTGTGTGTAAGTTGCTTCAGTCAATGCTGGTCTGAAACTGGTGTGTGTGCACTACCTGGGATGTGTCATTGGACTGGATATATGTGTCATTGGACCGGATATACCTGGCAGACTTAAAGCACATGAAACGTGTTCTTATTCTCATTGCTGAATCAAAGTCTAGTAAATACACAAGCAAAGAGGTGCTACAAATTCCTGTATGTTCATCCAATTCTACACCAAAATGTCACATGAGGGCACCTGGGTGGCTCAGTCGGTTAAGCGTCTGACTTCGGCTCAGGTCACGATTTGGCAGTTTGTTGGTTCAGGCCCTGCGTCAGGCTCTGTGTTGACAGCTCAGAGCCCAGAGCCTGCTTCAGATTCTGTGTCTCCCTCTCTCTCTTTCCCTCCCCCACTCAGGCTCTGTCTCTCTCAAAAATAAACATTAATTTTTTTTTAATTTCACATGGTATGTTTTTTCTAATGCTTGTTTTTCACATCTTTAGTAATATTTTCTATGGGATTTCTGACATTCTTGGCTGAGAAAGGAAGGCATTACATTTTCAGTCTATTCACTCAGCCATTTTTATTTCAGCAGGGGAATAAAACTCTTTCTCTAATGGCATATGGCTTTTAGCCTTTCACTATTAAGGAATAAACCTCAAACAAAATTTCTAAACACTCATCTTTAAGTGCTTGGGAAAGATTTTTTTAAAATTTTGTTTAAATTGTATTTTAGAGAGAGAGAGAGAGAGAGAGAGCAAGCAGGGGAGGGGGCAGAGGGAGAGAGAATCCCAAGCAAGTTCCATACTAGGTCCAGCACTGGGCTCAATCCCATGACCCTGGGATCATGACTTGAGCCCAAATCAAGAGCCAGATGCTTGGGGCTCCTAGGTGGCTCAGCGGGTTAAGCATCCGACTTTGGCCTAGGTGGCTCAGCGGGTTAAGCATCCGACTTTGGCCCAGGTCATGATCTCACAGCTCATGGGTTCGATCCCTGCTTCGGGCTCTGAGGCCTGCTTTGGATTCTGTCTCCTTCTCTCTCTGCCCTTCCCCTGCTTGCACTCTGTCTCTCTCAAAACATAAATAAACATTTAAAAAAAAAAAAAAGAGCTGGATGCTCAACCAACTGAGCCACCCAGGTGCTCCAAGCGCTTTGAAACTTTATAAAACACTGGAGTGAGTGGTGCATGATTTGAACCATGGAAGAAAAAACAACGTTTGTATCGTTCTGAATTCTTTCTACTTAGTGATAATATTATGAGTAACTAAAACCACCATACCCAATGGACACTCTTAGTAAGAGTACCAGATCCTTGTCTCACACAAATATGGCAAGGTCCTGAAATGCCTGCGTGTTCCTACCATTCCTTCCTGGAGCTCAGCTCACGCTTTTCTGTCTGGGCTACACCAGAGCTTACTCTTGTGAATGGTAATTCTGAGGAGACTCACTACCTCCTATGAGGAAAATGCCCTAGGGGAATTCACCGCCAAGTTTTATAAAGGAAGATCAATTACTTCGGGCAGGGAGCGGTGATTCTGTTGGCAAAGGAGGTTCTAGGAGACTTGTGGACTTGTGGATCTATGTCTGCACAAATACCTCTGTCTGAAGCCTCAAGGCCTCACTCAGTCTTTGTCAATTGGTCTTAACACAAGATACCGGGCAGGGTGGTGCACTGCACTGGTGCTATTGCCTCTAAATTCTAAAATAAGAGTTTGATCATAGGGTAGATCTATCTTTAAGTTTTTGAGGAACTCCACCGTGTTTCCCAGAGCAGCTGCACCAGTTTGCATTCCCACCAACAGTGCAAGAGGGTTCCCGTTTCTCCACATCCTCTCCAGCATCTTTAGTCTCCTGATTTGTTCATTTTGGCCACTCTGACTGGCGTGAGGTGATATCTGAGTGTGGTTTTGATTTGTATTTCCCTGATGAGGAGTGACGTTGAGCATCTTTTCACGTGCCTGTTGGCCATCCGGATGTCTTCTTTAGAGAAGTGTCTATTCATATTTTCTGCCCATTTCTTCACTGGATTATTTATTTTTCAGGTGTGGCGTTTGCTGAGTTCTTTATCTGCTAGGAATTTACCCAAGGGATACAGGAGTGCTGATCCATAGGGGCACTTGTTCCTCAATGTTTATAGCAGCACTTTCAACAGTAGCCAGACTATGGAAAGAGCCTAAACACCCACCAACTGATGAATGGATAAAGAAGCTGTGGTTTATATACACAATGGAATACTACTTGGCAATGAGAAAGAATGAAATATGACCTTTTGTAGCAACGTGGATACAACAGGAGAGTGTTATGCTAAGTGAAATAAGTCGTACAGAGAAAGACAGATACCATAGGTTTTAACTCTTATGTGGATCCTGAGAAACTTGAAAGAAGACCATGGGGGAGGGGGAGGTGGAGGGGGAGGGGGGAACACAGAGGGAAGGAGGCAAACCACAAGAGACTCTAAAAAACTGAGAATAAACTGAGGGTTGATGGGGGATGGGAGGAAGAGGAAAGTGGGTGATGGGCATTGAAGAGGGCACCTGTTGGAATGAGCACAGGGTGTTGTATGGAAAACAATTTGACAATAAATTTCATATTAAAAAAAATAAGAGTTTGGTCTGATCTTCAGCTGTGTCTCCCCAAACGGGTGGTGGCCATAGAAATTCTCAAGAACCAGGGGCACCTGGGTGGCTCAGTTGGTTAAGCATCCGACTTCAGCTCAGGTCATGATCTCATGGTTCATGGGTTCAAGCCCTGCATCCGGCTCTGTGCTGACAGCTTGGAGCCTGGAGCCTGCTTCACATTCTGTGTCCCCATCTCTGCCTCTCCTCCATTCTCTCTCTCTCCCTCTCTCAAAAATAAACATTAAAAAAATTAAAAAAAAAAAAAAAGAAAGTCTCAAGAGTCAATATGAATGGCCAGGATAATTTCCTTCCCAGATTTGACTAATATTTCACACAGTTGGCTCACTGCCATCATTCCATCCATAAAGAACGTTAGAGACTGTAATTTGTGACACATTATATAGAACCCTGGGGTTTGAAGGGAGGTGGGTGCTATTTTAAATCAACTGAAATAGTCATTGGTATTACCTTATATAATATTTTAAAATTAAAAGGTGGGTGCATATATGTCCTCCTACCTAATCCTCATAAATGTTCAATGTTCAGTGAGATAGATATTGTCATTCCATTTTTATAGATGAGAGACTTTTGGTTCAAGAAGGCTATGCTCTTGTCGGAGATCCCATAGCTCAAAGGCAGGCCTCTGGATCCAAGTGTTTGCTTTTTCACAGAGTCTCAGAGTTGTTTAATTGTTTTTAAATAAGGATCAAATGATGCTTCCATTCTGTGGGACATATATTCATGTGTGTCCCAGGGAGTGCTGCTCCAGCGACTAGAGTGATTACTCCAAATAAATAGCTAAGTGTATATTTTTTTGAATATGCAAGTGATTGATATAGGAATTATACGTTTTGTTGCTGCAGCATTATGTACAGCATCGTGTCCCAACATAGATTATGCAAGGCGTCAATGACTCAGCTTTCTCCTGAGTTATAAACTTTTTTGGAGGTCAAGCACTTCTAACAGATGCATATTCACTGTTGTATTTTACATCTCTGTGAATTTTGTGTCTTAAGGGAGCAGTCCGTTTTGTGACCTGAGCATTCCAGAGCTGATGCCACAGGACTGTGACACAGCCACTGATTTCAGAGATTAATTGTCTCAATGAAGGAGTTTATAGCTTCTTTCATTAAAAAGCGATACAAACCAGAAATCTGTTATCTTAATGTATTTGGATTCTTATCAGTTAAGAAAAGCCTTAACATCTGATCTTTCCTTTTTTTTTTTTTTTCAACGTTTTATTTATTTTTGGGACAGAGAGAGACAGAGCATGAACGGGGGAGGGGCAGAGAGAGGGGGAGACACAGAATCGGAAACAGGCTCCAGGCTCTGAGCCATCAGCCCAGAGCCTGACGCGGGGGGGCTCGAACTCCCGGACCGCGAGATCGTGACCTGGCTGAAGTCGGACGCTTAACCGACTGTGCCACCCAGGCGCCCCTGATTTTTCCTTTTTTAAAATAAATTTTCTGGGGCGCCTCGGTAGTTCAGTGGGTTAAGCATGTGACTTTGGCTCAGGTCACGATCTCACCGTTTGTGGGTTCGAGCCCTGCGTCGGGCTCTGTGCTGAGTCTGGAGACTTCTTCTGATTCTGTGTCTCCCTCTCTGTCTCTTCCCCTCCCCTGCTCATGCTCCGTGTCTCTCTCTCAAAAATAAATTAAAATTAAAAAAAAAAACAACAACTTTCCTACAACAATCTTTTTCAATTCAGAGAAAGCCTTTGGTGCATTATTAGTCATTATATTTAAGTATGATAATTAACTTCCCTAATTTGTTGGCAGATTTGCCTCTTAGGAAATCATTTATTTATTTGGCTAGTAGTTTTGTAAACATCACTTTGCAAGTAAGCAACACTTAAAAAGATTGATTAACACATAATTTCAAAAACACACATAGATACCTGGAATCTAATTTTAGGATATTTATGTCCTAGTAAGACTAGGTTGTTATAGCAATTATTTTCCCTTTTTGTATGTGTTCCACCTCCTAAATTTTCCCTGAGTTTCCAGGAAAGGGATGCTACACACATGCGCGCACGCACACACACACACACACACACACACACACACACACACACACAAGAGCTGTGAGGGGAAAAAAAGCAGAAGGGGACTCTGACATGTTTTCTCTTCGAGGATTTCCTATCCCTGGGTGGGGCACCCTTCAGGTGTCCAAACCAAAATGAAGATGAAAGTTTGGTGAGAAGTTTGTGCTCATGTGATTACCAAGTTGTCCCTCAAGTTTTGCAGACCTGGGAGCTATAGAAAAAAGAAAGGAAGCAACCTGATCTTCTGTTGCTTCTCTGGAAAATCCCACGTCTGGACATCCAGGGATCCCTCACAGGGGTGGAAAGCTCTAAATCTGCTCATTGGATCCGTTTATTCAAGACCAATTAATCGCTTTGCAAAACTGATTAATTACCGCTGCGGCTCAGTTTTCAAGAGGTCAGCCTTTCCACTCCTAATGAATTTCAGGAAAGCATCAATCATTCTCATATTTAGCAAAGAGAGGCTCCACGGGTTTCAGACATTCCCACTGGAAGATTTAAAATGGGGATGCACATGAGCCTGGTCATAAACATTCACCTTTGGGGTGCAAGACTCTCCGCGATGTCACCAGTTATATAAATTTATATTCAAAGGCTGTCCAGCTCAGGAAAGTGTGCCACTTATAAAAGAAACAGTTGCTGTTTGAGATGAAGTGAATGCTGCTGTTCGTGGCTGTGCTCTCTTCTGGTGGCTTTATTACTAGGCCACTGTGCTGGGCCTCTGGCATCAGCCTTGCCCTTCCCCTCCTCTGTGGGACACTCCTTGGAGGTTCTCTTTCTTTACTACAAACTCCACGATTTCCAACTGCTGCTCTTAAGTCACTTCCAGCGTTGCAGGGAAGGGACTATGACATCAGCTTTCTCCCCCACACACCATTGTCACAGTGCTGCTGAACTTTTTGAGGCCACTGTACATATTTGAGTTCCAAATATAACTTCAGGAAATCAGAAATGGGAAATACCCTACCTCAGCTCCCTGTTCAGAGCCCTGAACTAGTCTCCATCCACGTTCTTCTCTTTTTATTCATTGGGTATTAAAAAAAAAAGTTTAGTGTTTTAATCACCAATATGACTTAGATTAGATACTGTTTAACATCAATTAACTACCTCAACTGCGGATATTAAGAAGTCTCCTGAGGGGGGAAAGTAGAACACAGCAGCTTTTCGGGGCAGAAGAAAATAAGGGTCTGTGTTGTACCACACTTGGATATGAAGTATCGAAACAGCCACATGCCTTAATAGCTAACATTCCAGTTTCTCTTTATCTATTAAAATGTTATCATAAGGAGATAATTTTTTAATTAATTTATTTTTTTTAATTTACATCCAAGTTAGTTAGCCTATAGTGCAACGATGATTTCAGGAGTAGATTCCTCAGTGTCCCTTACCCATGTAGCCCATCCCCCTCCCTCACCCCCCTCCCCCCGTCCCCCAGTAACCCTCTGCTTAAGGAGATAATTTTACCAAAAGTCCAATTTACGGATTTCATAGTCTCAAAACAAAAACAAATGTAAACATTTTTATAAAATGTCCTGCAACTGATTATGTTATTTTAGACACATTAAATATGAGCTGATGTGAAGACAGTCTCTTAACCGTGTAGACATATGGCTTTTGTAAAATTTCTTAGAAATAGGTTACATATCTGGGGCGCCTGGGTGGCTCAGTCGGTTAAGCGGCCGACCTCAGCTCAGGTCCTGATCTCTCAGTACGTGAGTTCAAGCCCCACGTGGGGCTCTGTGCTGACAGCTCAGAGCCTGGAGCCTGTTTCGGATTCTGTGTCTCCCTCTCTCTGACCCTCCCCTGTTCATGCTCTGTCTCTCACTGTCTCAAAAATAAATAAAACATTAAAAAAATTAAAAAAAAAAAGAAATAGGTTATATATTGTAAATTGAGTTTTAAGTGTCTGTAGAAACCTCGTACCCTGTAAAAAGCCAATTTTCACCCAGAGCACTTAGGCTGGAAGGAAAAGTTGAGCTGTTTGTTGTAACTCGTGTGATTTTAGATTTGTCTTCATGGGAACACAGTCGGCAGAGAAGAGATTCAGGTGGAGAAGGCACGGTGGCCGGCGACACCAGCGGACTCCACAGTGCCCCCACCCCCAAATTCATCTGCGTTACTGAAGCGATGGCATGACAGCCGCCGGACCTCTATGCTGTAACGGAGGGAGGGTGCCAGCAGCTCAAATCTGTCTCAAAAGCTGCTGGAAACAACATTCTCTGGGAACCTACCAGAAATAAACACGCTCTTGCTCTGACTACGGGTGGAATGCAATCCAGCACAATCCTTCCTTCAGCAGCAGGCTTGAGAACCTGCATTTCCCTTCAGGGAGTTTGCTGCTGCCATGGGTAGAAGCCTAGAATGCAGCAAAGAGCTGAGGAGCCATTGTTCCATGGATACAGAGTTACAGGTCCCAGGCATCAATGCCTTCTAGAGATCTGCTGTAGGACACAGTGCTATATAGTCATACAATGTTGCACCCTTGAAAACTTAAGAGGGTAAATCTCATAGTAAGTGTTGTCACCAAAGGGGTAAAAAAAATTCCAAGGGGACATAAGAGATCTTTTGAAGGTGATAGAGGTGATAGATATGTTGATTACCTTGATTCTGGTGATGGTATGGGCATAGCATACACCCAATCACATCAAAATGTATACATTAAATACGTGCATTTGTAAATATTAAGTACACAATGGCAATCGTATAATAGGTAAGTGCGTCAAATCAACATGTAGTACACCCTAAGTTTACACACTGTTATGTGTCAAATATATTTCAATAAGTTAAAAAAATCTGTCTTACAAAATCCAGTAAAGTATACCCAAATAAGTTGAAAATTAAACAAAAAGGATTGGTGATGGGAGCTCTGTAGTAATGAGAGCAATATTCCCCAAAGTATACCAAGTTCCAATTTAGGACCTTATTAATAAATTTTGGAGAAAGGTCTGAGGTGACATCAATTTGAGGAAACTGTGTTTAAATTGTTACTTAAATACCTGTTACATAAGATCTTTCTATATGGCAAAGGGTTTTTTTTTTCTTAATTTTTAGAATCCTACTGTATATAGATTGATTCAAATTGCATTTGATCTCAGACACATCCCTCCTATATCCCTTTTGTGTATATGAAGCCTTCTTAATATTAGTGATCTGGGAAAACACTTATTTAGAAGGACATTAATTCCTACCTGATCGATGCTACCTATTATGACTACAGAGGGCGACAAACTTATACTGCAGATACCAAGTATGACCCAGGCTGCTTTAATTCCCCAGAATTCCCTCTCCCCCTCTTCCAGAGTGAGAGAATAATACACAACATGTATCTGCCTCTTCCACAGCTAGATGTGGTGATGTAACTACATTTTCCGACCAATGGAATTTGTGTGGAAATAGTATAAGCCTTCCAATTATGAGCTGAGCTCTAAGGCATGAGGTTGTCCATGCACTCTTGTCTCCGGTCAGCTGGGACATGGCCATGCCTGTGACCTTGTTTGACCTTGATGACAAAAATAAGGCACGAGGTGGCAGAGCAATATGGTGAAAAGAACCTGGGTCCCTGACTATTCTGACCAGATTGAACCACTCACTTTGGAAAAAAATGTAGGAAAGAGAATTCAAGTTTATGTTTTGTTAAGACGCCGTTATCATTGAATCTCTTGGTTTCAGTAGCTTTGCATTTATCCCAATGAGTCCACCAAAAGGCAACGATCTAGCATTTACTGAGCGTCGGTTGCAGATAAGGCTGAACTGTCAGAGCGGCACCATCCTACTGAGTGATCTGGAGGCAACAGACTATTAACCTTCACAACAGCACTGTGAGGTAGGTGCTATCATTATCCCCTTTTGACAGAGGAAGTCACCTCGGCACAGAGAGGTTAAGTAACTTGCCCAGTGTCCTGCAGACAGCAAGGGGCAGAGGGAGGCTTTAAATCACCTCAGTTGGGCTCCAAATCTGAAGCTCGTTATTGCTACTTACTTGGGAGAGCAAGAAAGACAATAATCTCATGCTTTAGGGGGCACTTATTTAACAACAATTCATTCCCTAGAATTGTATGTGTATAAATCAAGGCATAAAATGATAAATATTTAAATTTATCAATAAATGCACAAACACGTATTGATCACCTAACATTTCATTCAGCATATTAACAGCAAGAGGTTTCCAGATTACCCAAATGTGAGAGACAGAACTAACATATTCAGAGAATTACTAATGCAAAGAAAACAGGGATGATTGATTTTTGAGGATAAACAAAAATTAAAATGTATCTCAGGAGGTTAAAATATTGCCCAAAGAATACAACTAAGCAAATGATTATTACCATGGATATATTACACTTGGGCCGGAAAAGAAAAGCTTTCCCACATGGAGGATAAAACTGTCATCATGTTGCAGCTCAGGTAAAACTCAAGCGTCATAAAGTAACTGCAGAGTCTGAGATGATAGGCCGGCTGTTTGAAATCAAGTAAGGTGTGAGGCGGCGCCTGGGTGGCTCAGTCGGTTAACTTACCAACTCCTGATTTCGGCTCAGGTCACGATCTTACAGTTCGTGAGATCAAGCCTCACATCAGACTCTGTGCTGACAGCGTGGAGCCTGCTGGGGATTCTTTCTCTCCTCTCTCTCTGCCCCTCCCCTGCTCACTCTCTCTCTCTCTCTCTCTCTCTCTCTCTCTCTCTCTCAAAATAAATAAATACACTTAAAAATAAAATAACATAAATTTTAGTGTGAATAACATGAGGACAGCATCCAAAACAATGTAAATAACAGTCACAGCATAATGATTAGACCTTAAGAGAAGTCTAAGATTTCAGGATGACATTTACAAAAATAAACTCTTATTGAAGCATGACATACAAAAAAAACAACCCATATTGGGTGAAGCTGAATTAACTTCCACAAGATGAGTGCAGCTATGCAGCCAGCAGCCAAGTCTGCTGCTTGGTCCTGGGGCTGATGCTATAATGATCAGGTGGGTCAGCTGGGGTGGGGGTCTCAGTCAATGGGGCCGCTCTCTTGTGTCTCATCCTCGAAGGAACTGGTAGGGCCTTTTCACTACAACTCCTCCAATGCGGCTTCTTTACCGTTTCTTTGTCAGCCCCCGTCTCAAGTGCATCAGGATGCGAGAAACAGGTAATACTTCTTGATAGGAAGGCACACTCCCACATTTCAGTGAGGGGGAGTGGGGGGCTGAGAAGTCCTGTTGTAAGCACTCTTTTTTTTTGTTGTTTTAAATCTACCAGAGTGATCCTGTAATTTATTATCTGAATCAGGACACTTCTGAGAATGAAAGTAACCAGAAGCAATGCCAGGAAACCTGGACCAGATCTGTCTTGGGAAAGCTGAAATGCACGGGTCCCTGTCCCTTAACCATTTGAAATTATTTTGTGTGTGTGTGTGTGAAGCTTTTCATCCATCTTTCTGAAGGTTTTGTTGTTGTTGTTTTAAACTAATTTAGATGAATTTTTAAACTTATCTGTCAGGAAGGGTTCTTCGTTCTATAAATGGCAAATATCTTTTCCCCCCTGACCTGTGGCTTTCCTCTTTGTCATGCAATTTCGTAGCGAGGCTCAATTTACCAAAGTTTTTCTTCAGGGTTAGTGTTTCCTACATCCTGCTGAAGAAATATGTGCCTAATTTGAAGAATTGAGTGTGTTTTCCTATTTTATCTTCCAAAAAGATTAACTCACCCTTGACATTTAGATCTGCAATTCACCTAGAATTGATTTTTCTGTGGAGTGTGAAATATTGGGAAAAGATTAATGTGTTTCAACACAGGTAGCACATTAACCCCCACACAATTTACCAGGGAGACTGACCTTTAATCACCGTTCAAGAGTGACATTTTTGTCCCATGTGCAGTGTCTGTATGCATGCAGCCCTATTACTGCAGTTTCTGAATTCTCTTCTGTTTCATTGGTTTGTCTCTCCCGGTACTAGTACAATACGATGTTAATTCTTGTAGTTTTAGTGGGAATCCTGATGTTCAGTACTGCACGTCTCCGTTTTTTTCTCTTTAAGAATTGTTTACTACTCTTAGACTTTATATTTTCCAAATCAAATTTAAAATTATTTTCGCAATATTCACGTATACCACACGCACAAGTTGCCTAGGAATTTGATTGTGCCTGGTTTGAACTGAGGTGCATTTGGGAAGACATTCTAGAATATTGTTTTAAAAAATTTAAAAAAATATGACACTTTGAATTTTACTGTTCCTCGGGTCAGCTTTTGTTATATTTTTTCTTAGATATTTGCTGTTTTGACTCTTAACTATAGAGAACAAACTGATGGTCACCAGAGGGGAGGAGGGTGGCGGGCCCGGCTAACTAGGTCATGGGGCTTAAGGATGCACTTGTGATGAGCACTGGGTGTTGTAGTGAAATGCGGAATCACCACACCTTACACCTGAAGCTAATATTACACTGTGTGCTCACCGGAATTTATTTATTTGTTTGTTTGTTTTTAAAGTTTATTTGTTTATTTTGAGAAAGAGAATGACAGAGTGAAAGTGGGGGGAGTAACAGAAAAGAGAGAGAGAGAGAATCCCAAGCAGGCTCTGTGCTGTCAACACAAACTGTGAGATCGTGACCTGAGCTGAAATCAAGAGTCAGACGATTCATTAATTGAGCCTCTAAATAAAAACTTTAAAAATTTTCTGTTTTTACTGCTATAGTTGTTAAAATATTTAAAAACACGTTTTAAAAATGTATATCGCTGTTATATATAAATAAAATTGAATACTTAAATATTGCCCCTGCATGCAATACACTTGCTATATTTACTTATTTATTCTAGTTTACTTATAGATTTGGATTTTCTACATTTAAAATTGTGAATCTTGAGGATTTTATTTCTTATTTTCTTATATTGACCTCTCTATGCATTTACTCTCCCTTTATTTCACTAACTAGGGACCTCCAGTGTGATAATTAGTACAAATTGTGTTATCGGATCTTTTCTTTTTTCTGACCCATGATTGGAAGCTTTCAATATTTCGTAGAAAATATAATAATTTCTGTAGGTTCCTTTTAACAGAAAGAAACATTTGTCTTCTATTTCCATTTTGCAAAGAGTTTTCTAGAAATAATGAAGGGGTGATAAAATTTCTTCAACGATTTTCTGCATCTACTGAAACAATTATATTTTTCTATTGTATTCAGTGAGTGTGGTGATTTGCACAGAGATATTTTTCTAATAGACTATATTTCTGGAATATATCTACCGCAGATGTGACATATTATCCATTTCATGCTTTGCTGAATTTGGGTTGCTAGCCTTTGTTTACGATGATAACAACCCTGTGAGAGGGACTGCCTGGTAATTTTCTTCTTTACACTGTAAGTTCTTATCAGATTTGGATCCAACTTTCCACATAAAATGACAGAGGGATTACTTAGTTTTTTTTATCCTCTCGAAGAGTTTGGATAATATTCTTCCTATAAATATTTATTCCTATCATTTGGAAGAATTGATGATTAATGTCACCTGGATCTGAAGTTTTCTTGATGAGAAGGTGGAAATTGCAGATTTAATTCCTTAATGGAACTAAGACTTCACGTCAGATGTTTTTCAGTGCTTGTCTTAATATTTGTAAGTAATAGTATCCAAAAAAGTTGTTCATTTCATTTCTATTTTCAAATTCTAACATGTATTTGTTTATAGTATCCTCTTATAAACATTTAAAAATCTGTGATATCTTCACATTTTCATGTATATATATAATACATATAGATATGTATTTCATACATAAAATACACATATATACATACACATGTATATATACATATACATACATATAAGTTCATATATGTATAATACATATATATGTATTTCATACATATATATAATTTATTCTTTCTCATTTTTTTGGATTACTGTGTCAGGAGTTCATCTATTTTAATAACCTTTTCAAAGGGCAATATTGTAGCTTTGTTGATTCTTTTACATTTGCTTTCTGTCATTAGTGACTTTGTGTTCAATTTGCTGCACTGTTCTTAACTCTTAGAATGGAAATTAAAACACTTACTTTCAGGGTTTTTTAAAATATATAATCTGCGGCGGAAAAATATTCCTCCATGAAGAGTTTTAGCTGCATCCTAAGAGTTTCAATACATTGCATTTTTATTTGGTCAACCCAACATATTTACTGTATTTCATTATGATTTCTTATTTGCTTCATGAACTATTTAGAAGTTACTGCTACAAAGAACTTATCAAACTCAACACCCAAAAAACAGTCCAGTGAGGAAATGGGCAAAAGACATGAATAGACACTTCTCCAAAGAAGACATCCAGATGGCCAACTGACACATGAAAACATGCTCAACTTCACTCATCATCAGGGAAATGCAAATCAAAACCACAATGAGATACCACCTGACACCTGTCAGAGTGGCTAACATTAACAACTCAGGCAACAATAGATGTTGGCGAGGATGTGGAGGAAAAGGGTCTCTTTGGCACTGCTGGTGGGAATGCAAACTGGTGCAGCCTTTCTGGAAAACACTGTAGACGTTCCTCAAAAAATTAAAAATAGGACTACCCGACAACCCAGCAATTGCACTACTAGGTATTTATCCAAGGGATATAGGTGTGCTCTTTTGAAGGGGCACATGCACCCTAATGTTTATAGCAGCACTATCAATAATAGCCAAAGCATGGAAAGAGCCCAAATGTCCATCAATGGACGAATGGATAAAGAAGATGTGGTGTATATATACAATGGAGTACTACTTGGCAATCAAAAAGAATGAAATCTTGCCATTTGCAACCATGTGGATGGATCTGGAGGGTATTATGCTAAGTGAAAATCGTCAGTCAGAGAAAGACAAATATCATATGACTTCACTCATATGAGGACTTTAAGAGACAAAACAGATGAACATAAGGGAAGGGAAACAAAAATAATATAAAAATAAGGGGGGCAAAATATAAGAGACTTAAATATAGGAAACAAAGAGAGGGTTACTGGAGGGGTTGGGGGGAGGGGGGATTGGCTAAATGGGTAAGGGGCATTAAGGAATCTACTAATGAAACTGTTGCATTATTTGCTAACTTGGATATAAATTATAAATAATAAATAAATAACAATGGTACTGCTTATATATATATTTTTTCAATATATGAAATTTATTGTCAAATTGGTTTCCATACAACACCTAGTGCTCATCCCAAAAGGTGCCCTCCTCAATACCCATCACCCACCCTCCCCTCCCTCCCACCCCCCATCAACCCTCAGTTTGTTCTCAGTTTTTAAGAGTCTCTTATGCTTTGGCTCTCTCCCACTCTAACCTCTTTTTTTTTTTTTTTTCCTTCCCCTCCCCCACGGGTTTCTGTTAAGTTTCTCAAGATCCACATAAGAGTGAAACCATATGGTATCTGTCTTTCTCTGTATGGCTTATTTCACTTAGCATCACACTCTCCAGTTCCGTCCACGTTGCTACAAAGGGCCATATTTCATTCTTTCTCATTGCCACGTAGTATTCCATTGTGTATATAAACCACAATTTCTTTATCCATTCATCAGTTGATGGACATTTCGGCTCTTTCCACAATTTGGCTATTGTCGAGAGTGCTGCTATAAACATTGGGGTACAAGTGCCCCTATGCATCAGCACTCCTGTATCCCTTGGGTAAATTCCTAGCAGGTACTGCTTATATTTTTAAGCAGGTTTTTAAGTTTTGACTTCTAAAATAATTCTTTCATGGTGAAAGAACACATTCTATGCCATTTCATAATATTCATGGAGACTGTTTATGGCAGCCTTCAGGAATTTTTTACAAATTTTCTATGTGTATTTGAAAAAAGAGTGCTCTCTATAGATGATTTCTGTGGTATTTTATACATGTCAATTATGTTACATTGTTTAATCATGTTGTATTTGATATTCTTGTCAATTTTTTTGTCTACTTGATCTATCAGTTATAGAGAACTGCATGCTAAAATATCCAGTGATGAGTGTAAGTCAGTTATTTCTCATTTTATTACTACAATTTTTGCTTCATGTATTTTGAGGGTAAGTTAATAGAATCATGCACAATTATAAACGTTGTCTTTGTATTGAATTAATCTCAAGAAATGCCTCATGCCTTAAATTATGTTTATATTGATACAGTACCATATCAATCCTGACTTTCTTTAAATTTGTGTTGCAAGTTGTATCTTTTTCTCTCTTTAATTTCAATGTCTTCTAAAAACGTCTATTAAAAGTTATTTCTTGTCTTCATTATTCAGTCTGAAAATCTTTGTTATTTGGATTATCTAGCGAATTTATAGTTAATATAATTACTGATGTGTTTGTATTCAAATATTCCATCTTGTTATTTGTTTTTAACTTGTCCTGTATCTTCCACATTCTATTTTTGGGTTTAGTAGCTGTGTTGAGATATAATTCAATTCCTATGAAGTTCATAAAGTTTACATGTACAGTTGGGTGCTATATTCACTGAATTGTGCATCTATCACCCAGTGTATTTATAGGACATTTTTATTGCCCCCAGAAGAAGCCTTTGCCAGGGCACCTGGGTGGCTTGGTCAGATGAGCGTCTGTCTTCAGCTCAGGTCATGATTTTCAGGTTTGTGAGTTCGAGCCCCCACTTTGGGCACTGTGCTGACAGCTCAGGGCCTTGAGCCTGCTTCAGATTCTCTCTCTGCCCGTCCCCTACTCACTCATGCACGTGTGCACTCTCTCTCTCTCCATAATAAATAAACATGAAAAAAATAAACAAAAAAGAAGCCCGTGCCCATTAGCAATGACTCCAGATTCCCACCAACCCAAACCTACACAAGAGATAATCTATTTTTTGTCTCTATCACCTATTCATTTCATATAAACAGAATCAAACAACATGCTGTCTTTACTCATTGTTCTCTTTCACTTCAAAAAATGATTTGAAGGTTCATCCAAGTTGGAACAGGTACCATTTCTTTTTATTGCTTTGTGTCATCCGATTGCTTGCATGACTGAATAATAAATATCCCACTGTATGGTTATATCATGGTTTCTTCATCCATGCATCAGTTAATGAACAGTTAGGTTGTTTCCACTTTTCAGCTATTAGGATAATGGTGCTGTGAACATTCATGTATAAATTTCATATGTCTGAAAACATCTTTATTTTTCACTTCAAATTTGAAGAATATTTTTACTAGGCACAGAAGTCTAGATTGACAAGGATTTTTTTTCCAGTTCTGTAAAGATGCTGTTCAATTGTATTGCTGATTCTATTATTTCATTGAGAAGTAAGTTCCATACTTAATGTTTCTCGCTTGAAAGCAACATGTCCTTTTGCTCTAGATACTTGAAAAATTTTCTTTGACCATAATATGTGTTGGTGTGGTTTTCTTTGTATCTATTCTTTGGATTTGTAGAACTTATATTAACACTTTAAAATACTGTTTCATTTATCGGATTTCCTTTGCTTCTGGAATTCCAATTATACATATTCTCAGGACACTTTTTATTTTAGAAACAAATGTTAATGGGGCATCTGAGGGTCTCAGTCTGTAAGTGTCTGACTTCAGCGCAGGTCATGATCTCACAGTTCGTGAGTTTGAGCCTCACATTGGGCTCACCACTGTCAGCACAGAACCTGCAGCCTGCTTCAGATTCTGTGTCTCCCTCTCTCTCTGCTCCTCCCCCACTTGCACTCTCTCTCTCTGTCAAAAATAAATAAACACTAAAAAAAAGAAAAGAAATGCTACCAATTGCATAATGAATTCCTACAGCAACAACAATAAAATGGTTAAGAGTCTAGAAAGAATACTATTTGAGAAACAAATAAATGTGTTATTGATAGCTGGCCTAGAAGAGAGAAAATACAGGGGAGTCATAATACTTTCAGACATTTAAATGACTGTTGTACACAAGAAAAAGTATTTAATGGTCCTTTACACAATTCAACTTAAAATAACAGAGATAAGTAAATTTTGGTTCCATGTAAACAAGTCCATGGCTGAGAATTCAAAATGTTTACAAAAAGACCACACTGTTCTCTCAAGGGCCGTCTAGTCCAGGGATAGCTAGGAAGAGGCTTGTTGAGTCTATTTTAAGAATATTATAAGAGCTTAGAACCCTGTGTATAAACTCTAAGTAAGGCTTGAGGAATATGTAAAGACTATTGAATGAATTGGGTGGACAGAATTTTCCAGAGAGGAGAAGTGTCCTATGGAAAGGTGTGGTGACAGAGTGTAGGGTACTTTGGGGAGAGATGGTTAATGAATAAAGAGTTCATTGCAGTTAATGCATAAAGAGCTTGTACTGGTCGATCACAAAGCTACTTTCTACTCAGAGCCAACTTCTATCCTAAACCCTTCAAGAACTTCTTATACTTATGTTTGTGTGTGTGTGTTTTGTAATTTCCTACCAGACTGTAAGGCCTTTAATAGAAGGCTTTTCGTCTCTATGTTCTTTCCTACAGGAAGTAGGGATTCATAGGAGGTTTTGAGGAGGAACAAAAACAAATGAAATCTGTATTTAGAAAACACTACCGTGAGGATCAGCAGAAAGACAGACTGGAAGCAGCAAGTCTAGCTAGGAAGCTTTCTGCAGCGGAAACCAAGGGGGAGAGAAAAAGACAATTTGGTGGCAAAGGTGACAAAATTGGGTAAACTGAGGGCAGAAGACTGAGGCAGGCGGATGAGTCCAGCTTGTGTGATGGGAAGTTCCATGACAGCGTTCTTATTTTTCCACCTCCGTTCCACACACTACAAATGACACTTCCCCACTTCCCATGGTCTCCTGCCTGGTCCCTCCACAGCCCCTGCACAGACTTCTGCATTTCTCATCGATACCCCTGTACTTCTGCAGGGTTTATGGGCATCTACACCCCTCTGAGTGATTACTGTGTCCAGTGGACGGCTCCCACGCCTTCCAGCTTGACTGTTAGCTCCTGAATGTTTGAAACCTACTGTCCAGATTCACAGTGCTAAATCCTAGCTTTTAAAAGAGAATTTATTTATTTAAATCCAAGTTAATACTACAGTATAGTATTGGTTTCAGGAGTAGAACCCAGTGATTCATCACTTACATAGAACACCCAGTGTCCATCCCAACAAGTGCCCTCCTTAATGCCCATTCCCCATTTAGCCCATCCCCCACCCACCTCCCTCCATCAACGCTATTTGTTCTCTGTATTTAAGAGTTTCTTATGGTTTACCTCCCTCTCTATTTTTATCTTATTTTCCCTTCCTTTCCCCTGTGTTCATCTGCTTTCTTTCTCAAATTCCACATGTGAATGAAGTCATTAATCTCTGATACACTCTATTGAACTAGAGGTGGGTTACAATGAACCCTGGTTTAATGAATAGAAATAAAGAAATTATTACCATCACCTACAATATAGGTAATCAACTTTTAGCTTGAAACCAAAGAGACGTACACACTTAGAAGTGTTAGCTTTACTGAATCTGCCAAGTGTGCTCGGAGTTCCTAATTACAGCGAATCTTCGTTTCCATCGTCCAATTTGTTTTCTGTGGCAGCCAAACTAAATGTAATCTCTTGAGTGTTGGCGATTTGGGGAGCCTTTCCACTCAATTATAAAGGCCAAAGAATTGGATTTTTAAAGGATAATAAAAGCCCATCTGAAATTGGTTTAAATAATGCAGGTTTTTTGTTTTTGTTTTTGTTTTACCTCATATAAGAAAATATGTAAAGGTCTCCCAGGCCCTGGGTCCTGCCTGTCGGAGGAGATCTACCCTCCTCTAGTGGATGACTTTAGCCTTCACAGATTTCAGCAGGTGTGGGTCTCGCCTCTGAATAGGACAACAGCCAAGTACAAAGGAGGATCGTCTCCTACTCTTCTATTTAAAAAGAGTGAGGGGCTCCTTTTAGCAGTTTCTTATCAGCTTTGTCCTTGTTTCTCATTGGTCAGAATCACACACCCAAGCCTAAATCATTTAATGCAAAGTGCAGCAGGATCTCCATGATGGCCTTAGGCTCATGACCCACTGTCATATTTTTCTTTTTTATCTTTATTAATTTTTGAGAGACAGAGTGTGAGTGGGGGAGAGAGAGAGAGAGGGAGACACAGATTCTGAAACAGGCTCCAGGCTCTGAGCTGTCAGCACAGAGCCTGACGAAGGGCTCAAACCCACGGACTGTGAGATCAAGATCTGAGCTGAAGTAGGACGCTTAATCTACTGAGCCACTTGGGTGCCCCCACTGTCTACTGTTTTATACAGAATCCTAATTTACATAGAGAAGAGGGTGTATCATTGAAAAACACCTGGATGATGTTAGCAAGCTGAGGGAAAACAAAGATTTGTGGTAGGTAAGCAAGAGGGTGAACTCTAGAAGGTCTACAATGTTGACTGCTGAAAAGGAAGAAATTTCTTTGGGAAGAAGTCTTAACTAATTATGTTCCCCTCAAAATGGGTTTACTGCTTCTATGATATCATGTGTAGTAAGATTTCACATTACAACATTAAGAAACAGTATAAATTGTCAAAACCCCCTGAAGGGTAACAATCAGATCCCCAAAGGTCAATTATCACATATTATAAACACAGAACCATGTTAGAGTATCCACACCATTCTAGACCATTCTCTGAAGGACTGAATTTGCATGCATTATTCATAATGTTATCTGGCAATAGTTGCAGGAATGTTGTGGGAAGGCTGAGAGATTTCAGGTTAGTAATGACTAACTTAAAAAGCATTTAAAAAAATGGTTTACAAGCTTATTCAAGAACAGTGTCATTTGGTACTAGGAAAAATATAATAATTATACCCAACATGAAAATTTATGTTTTGGAAATTCTTTTTTTCCCCTCGTTGTTCATTTGTTTTGTTTTTTAAGATTCCACATACAAATGAAATCATGTGGTGTTTGTCTTTCTTTGCCTGACTTATTTCTTTCAGCATAATACACTCTAGGTCCATCTGTATGGTTGCAAGTGCAAAGTCTCTTCCTTATTTTGGCTGAGTCATATTCTGTCATGTATACATATACCATTTCTTCCTTATCCATTCATTAATTCATGGACAATGGATCGCTTCCACACCTTGGCTATTGTAAATAATGCTACAATAAACGTAGATGCTCACGAAACTTTTCAGATTAGTGTTTTGCTTTGGGTAAATGCCCAGTAGTGGGATTACTGGATCTTATAGTACTTCTATTGTTAACTTTTTGAGAAACCTTCACACTGTTTTCCACAGTGGCTGCACCAATTGTCATTCCCACCAACAGTGCATGAAGATTCCCTTTTCTCCACATTCTTGCCAACATGTTATTTCTTGTCTTTTTTATTCCAGCCATTCTGACATGTGTGAAGTGATATCTTACATGATGTATCTATTATTGTCTCCATATGTCAATCTTGTAACCACGGCCTACACGTGCAGTAATTTTAGGATCTAAATCTAATATACGTCTTTTCCACTCCATCTTTTTCCTTCTAGTCCTCTGTGACATTGAGTTTCACAAAAATAAACATTCTTAAATTCTTGAAGTTAAGGAGTCTTGGGAAAACTCAGTTGACAGAGAAAAGAAGCACATTAGTCCCCAGACAATGACTCCATTAAGCGACACTCTGACTTGGGATCCATTTAGTAACTCTTTTACCTTCATTTAAATATAGAGTTTTTAAGTCCCCATTTAGATCTCTTCATAGTTTTAGGTAAGAAAGTGCCAACAAAAACTTACAGAAGAAAGAAATCTGGGATCCATGTCATAGATAAACACCTGTTCTTGTTTATATTAGAATGGGGCATCAAGTGGGTTCCCCCTCTCTGGTGCACACAGAAAATGGCTTCTTAGTCTTCCTGATTTCTTTGTGATGATGGGAATGGCCCCAGGTTCATGAGACATGACAGGAAGCCCTCCTGAGAAACTGCCAAATTTTGCATTAACTTGTGGGGGCTGGTCTTTCTGGATGGCTTGAATGGGATCTGTGTCAGTATATGATGCAGATTTTCATCCCATTTATGGATGGGCAAATGAGAACCTTTATCATAAGCTGCTTGGATTTCTGCTTTTCTTCTCTCGCCACAGTGGGAGTGGCAGCAGTCTGTAGTGGTGGTGGTGGTGTGTGTGTGTGTGAGGTGGGGGGCGGTGGAGAATTTGCACACGTAGAGTTTGGAGACAACTACCGAGGGTAGCCGAGATGGTAAATGTCTACGCACTGGGAGAGTGTTCACCAGAAAATCCCAGGGGTAACATGGTCAGCACGTCTGGCTAGCTGCACGAAACAAATATAACATCCTGTCGCAGGTTGACTGATAACTGTCATCACGTCTGACTACTGAGACCTGACCCCCATCATATCTGCAAAGGCCCAATAGAGGAGTCAGTATGGAAGGAAGAAGAGAAACACAAGTTCTATGTCTCTGACGGAATAAAGGGATTCGGAATCCAGGCACAGAACATGGGCACATAAGTTCCAACAATGTATGTTTCGTTCCAAGCCAGTATTCAAACCCACTGAAATAAATTGTAACAGGGAAAATTTTAAATCTGACAATACTGACTGAGTCTATAATGTGCAGCATTGAATCAGGAAAGCTGGAACATCTTACTTGTCCTGGACTGGATAATTAGAGTAGCTACATTTCATTGAGAAGTTACGATCTCGCAGTCACTATGTTGAGTGATTGACGTCTACCAGTTCACTTAAGCTGTAAGTGAAGTATATGAGATACGTACTTTATCCCCATTTTACATATAGAAAGACCAAGGCTCAGATGGCTTTAGAATCTTGTCTAAGATCACACAGCTTGCCAAGATGCTACAATTCTTATCCGGCACACTTAACTAGTTTGCTCCACTATTCGAGTAGTTTAAGGAAAGGATGTTACAATCCAGACGGATTTGCTTCGCTCAAACACAGAAACTATTTTCTCTTTCAACTCCCATGAAAATTCTCTAATAAGCTCCTAAATATCTACATTCACATGGAATTCAGATTCAAAAGGAACGCAGTGGTCACACTACTTGACAGTGATCTTGCCAATGAAGCAGCAATCCTAATTGGAAGAATTGTGTACTATGCACACACATTTGCTGTATTCTCAGTAAGCTTACAGCTGCTGGCATAGACATCATTAGAATCTAGGAAAACAACTATTTCTGAGAGAACATCAACATAATGCAAAACGTGGTACGCCAGGAAGTGAGGAAATTTGAATATAAGTTAGTGAATGGAGGACCAGCTGTGATAAACCAAGTGGAATCCTGCCTGAGGTCCCATGTCAGAACTGCTTCTGAAAAAGGAAGTTGGGCCATTAATGAAAACGGAGGGTCAGAAGTGTTGTTTTGCAATTTGTATGACAGATGTTACAGATGTGATGTCTATTTTACTTTGGTCTCTTCCTTGTTTCATTTTAGGAGAGTGTGTGTGTGTGTGTGTGTGTGTGTGTGTGTGTGTGTGTATGTGTGTGTTTTGGTATGGAGACTACAGATTTCTTGTAGGTTTCAAGCCCTTTGTAACTTCTTCTAGATAATATATTACTGGATGGACACTGTGCCCAAACTTATTTTTTCCCAAAGCAACGCTATCATAATTATTCCCTGGATGGCTGTGTTTGTTTTATTACCTGAGTTGAGTCACAAGGAAAAAAAAATTATGTTGAAACATTAAAACAAAATTGAGTACTCATTGAAACTTAAATACCTCCCTTTCTCCCTTTCTGTTTCTTGATTTTGCTGTGGACATGATGTAGGCATTAAATGATTTTCACAGAGTTTATACTTACAACTGATCTCTGTGTCTACCGCATGCTTTATGCTGAGACCTATTCCAGCACAGAACATGTGCTCCCTCGCTCTCTTCCTCCCCATTCTTCTTACTGTGTGCTCCCCCTGCCACGACTTATCCAGAAAACTCTGCCGTTTCCTGCGATTGATGGTAAAGACCCTACACTCTTCCCACCACGGCACTTAATGCAGATTGTAAATATTCTAGTTCACTCTCCACGCCACTCACTATAAACATTCTCAGTTCTGTCCATGAAGACCTGCCTTTGTTTTTGTTTTTTAAGTTTATGTATTTATTTTGAGGGAGAGCAGAGGAGGGGCAGAAAGAGATGGGGAGAGAGAATCCCAAGCAGGCTCCAAGCTGTCTGTGCAGAGCCCAATGTGGGGCTCGAACTCACAAAACTGTGAGATCATGACCTGAGCCAAAGTCAGACAGTCAACCCACTGAGCTTCCCACTCCATGAAGATGTGTTTTGGGTTCACACCTCTGTTTCAACCTCCTGGCTCTCAGACCACCTTGAATACAGCTTCCCTTCTCAATAGCCTGCCCTGTCTCTTCTTCCAGTGCCAGCCAGAGTCTACAAGGGCAATGGGGACTCAGTGTCTCCACCTCCTCGGCCTCCTGTAGTCTGACTGGTATCCCCAGCGAGGCACGTTAGGCTGTGCTTACAATGCTCAGCGATGGTCTCCAACCAATGGAAATTCTTCACGATTTATCATTTCAGGTTCCTCTAACATTAGATTCTGTTGATGACTCTGCATTCTCTGGTATTTTCTATTCCTTGGCTTTCAATATTCCTTTGCCCTTTGGGGCATATGGTTCTATACTTCTGAGCACTTACTCTCTGCTTTCTTGGTGAGGTTCTCTTCCTCTCCCCACTGTATAAATGTGATACCTTCTATCCTTAGTCTGATTTTCTATCTCCATATTCCCTTTGCATAATGTTACCCATTTTCATGGTTTTCAAGTACCTACCATGTTGGAAAAAAATATGTAACGATGTCCCACTACCCACAGTATTGTCCCCCTATCAACCACATCACACATATTCAGCCATTATTATGGGCAGAGTATACACTTGGCTCCAAGAAAGTTCCTATTTTTTTTTTACTGCTTATTAAATGCTTCACAATGCATCAATCTCTCTACATCGTCACTACTGCCTTCCCAGAAAGGGTCCCTTATTCCCAACGTTATAAAGAAACCAAATCTCAAAGAATGCAAGTACAGTTTTCGCATAATGGTGTTGGCTACTGCAAGGGCAAGACTGAGAGCTCACGTTAGGTTTATCCTCCTTGTCCCTCCTCCTAGTCCTGCTGTTCACAGGCTCACATTCCTCCTGGGGAGCTGGCACATTGGAAAACCAGCGTTCAAGGCTTCTCTAGCTGATGAGCTACACTTCAATGTTCCCAGCACATGTGCGTCCATGTCAATTTTCAAACTCTTTTTTTTTTCTTTTTTGCCCTGGAAACGGTGGAGAATTATTGAATGCCTATCAACTCTTAGGTCAGCTCATGAGTCCGTCTCTGCCAGGAAGCTTCCTCTGGATCTTCCTACTAATACTGAGTGGCCCTCCCAACTCTGAACTCTTGATCTGGTTCCCTTCAGCCTGAATTCTAGAGCAGTCTATTCTGTTATTCCATCATTTCTTACGTTTCTGGGTAGGGGGTTGACTCCGTGTAAAACCAGAAGCTTGTGGGGGTTGACGCCTTGGGCCTGGCTGCAGCACCAAGGAGCAGGTCAGCAGAGAAGTATTGCTCAATAAATATATTCTTCATTTTATTGAATTTAAAATTGAACTGAATTTCTCTGTGACCTCCTTTAATGCTGGAAAATGGGGGAAAAAGCTTAGTAATGTAAAAGTCATGCTGATGCGCGAGGGAAAGCAACAAATGATTGATTACACAAGTCTGTAAGAGGAAGTGCTTTTGCCGCTATTCCTAGCTCAGTAAATCAAAAATAGCTTGCCAGATGTGACTCCCGGTTTTCTATAAAATTCATCATTTTCTATATGCATTTACAAAGCAGAGAAAGGATTTTATAGATAGCAACACCCAAAGAAAATTAGGCCTGCCTTGCTCCCCTCTCTCCCTCCTTCTCATCTCTCTCCCTCCCTCCCCCTTCCTCTATGTCTCTCCCTCCTCCTTTCCTTCCTCTCTCTCTCTCCTTCCTCCCCTCCCTCCCTCTCCCTCCTGCTTCCCTTTCTCCCTCCTCCCTCCCTCCATCTTCCTCCTCCCTCTCTTCCCTCTCTTTTAACCTCTCTCTTCCTCCCTCCCTTCTCCCTCCCTGTCTCTTTATTTCCCCTTCCCCCCTCCCTCCATTACCTTCTTTCCCGCTCCCTCCTTCTCCCTCCTCCCTCCCTCCTCCCTCTTCTTTCCTCCTTCTCTCTCCCTCCCTCTCCCTTCCTTCCTTCCTCCCTCTCTTTCCCTCCCTTCCCCTCCTTCTCCTTCCCTCTCCCCCTCCTCTCTCTTTCCTCCTTCTCTCTCCCTCCGTCTTCTCTCCCTTCCTCTCTCTCTCTCCCTCTCCCCTTATACTTGTATAAAATACACTAAACTATGGACATGGAGCTGAATTGGGCAAATGTTCAATATCTGAACAGATATACTTTAATCTAACAAGGCTGTGATGCTGATTCGAAAACAATAAAGGGTTGAACTTGGTGAGTTCTGAGGTCTCTCACAGTCCTGTGATTGTGTAATTGTGTTAAGGCAGCATTTTTAACAACTATAGGCTAAATATTCCAAAACGCTTAATTCCACTTTAAACTTGGGGGCTCTCAGAAGCAGCAAACTCTGCTGTGCACTTTGCCTCTTCATTATCCTCCTACTAACTGCCCCCCAGTCCCTCCCATGTCCTCCTACTAACTGTCCCCCAGTCCCTCCAGTGAAAGCCCCTGTCCCTAGCACCATCCCCTTGCCCAGACAAATGTCTACACTCCTTCTGCCACAGAAGCAAATCTCTTCAAAAGAATATTTTCAGTTCAGAATCACTAATAAAACTATTTTAGTTATTTACAGTGCTTTAGAAACACGGCCATATGAATCATGGTGTAAAATACAATCTGTTTGCTTATGCTCTTAAATACTGTCCACAGCCAAATTTTATGACAGTGAATTTCAAAACTTTGTTTTTTGTAAGATCCATGAGGAGGGTTTGTATAAATATAGCTCCCTAGTCTCTACAGAGGGGTTCTTGTCTAATACTTTTGGGGGGAAACGGGGAGGTTTGAAATTTTATTAAGCACTCTGTGTGACTCTGATGTTGATGATGTGGTTTTGTCTGGAACAAATATTGACAAACCCTGGCCCTTACTGTTTACTCTTGACTCTTTTCATGCTGTAGAGTGAAGAATTTAACTTCAAATACCACAAAATATCAAATATCACAGTAAAAGTCACAACTTTATAACAAATGATTTATGTGTGTGGTAACCTGATATTCTTATTTCAAACCCAAATTATATGTTGAGCATCACACTGACAATACTGACATACTCATAATATTGTTCATAATCTTACATAGCATACTTTTCAATGTTAAGGACTTAATTGTAAGCTCGCTGTAATCATTGCATTGCACAATTATGAATTAATGTTCTTGTTAAAAACAGATCTCTTTGGGACCCTAATGTCAATGGGCAAGAAAACAGATTCTAGAACTCCACTTTACAAGCAAAGGGGCTTTGAGTGAGGGCCTTGCGGTGATTCAGGATATAAATGCTGGTGACTGAAAGTTCCGCCTTACAGCAAACTACGGCCCATAGAAAATCACACGATGGCAGGTTTCTGGTTTACTTTCATGCATTTAGTTCGAACAGCTCAATACATCAAATTATCAACATCCAGAAAAAAGAGATGAAAGAAATCTATCAGGAATGATTAGATTAATATAATCCTCAGATATGAAATAACCAGTCTCATCTGCTTCACAAGGTAGGAATACATAGAAACAGAGATGGAGACTTGGAGAAATTAAGCAACTTGTGTATGGTCATAGTTATAGGGATGGGAGTCAGACTGGAATCTTCAACCCAGTTCATCTTTTTTTTTAAATGAAGATTTCTTAAAGCTTTTTAATGAAAAAATACACACATAGAGAAAACTACAGGAAGTCGTATAATGAACCATTAAGTATCTATGGACAATCTTTCTTCATTGATATCCACCTAGCCCTCCACCTTTAAGCAAATTCCAGACATCATATCATTGCATCCGTAAATATTTCAGTATGTTATCTTTAAAAGATACTCTTTTAAAAATATAAATAAAATAGAGGTGCTTGGGTGGCTCAGTTGTTTAAGCGTCCAACTTCGGCTCAGGTCATAATCTCGCGATTTGTGGGTTCCAGCCCCACAACGCGCTCTGTGCTGACAGCTCCGAGCCTGGAGCCTGCTTCAGATTCTGTGTCTCCTTCTCTCTCTACCCCTCCCCAACTTGTGCTCTGTCTGTCTCTCTCTCAAAAATAAATAAATGTAAAAAAAAATTTTTAAATATATAAACAAAATAGTATTCTCCAACCTGAAATTTTTTCCAATAATTAAGGTGTTGTAACAAAAAAGAAGTGTTCATAATATAATGTGAATTGATAAAGGTTGTAAAATTATATATGCTATTATCTTAGCTGAAAAAAAGAAAGAAGAAAGAGATAGAATTAGAAAGAAAGAAAGAAAGAAAGAAAGAAAGAGAGAAAGAAAGAAAGAAAAAGAAAAGAAAGGAAGGAAAGCAATGAAACAAAAGGAAGGAAGGAAACAAAGGAAAGAAGGAAGAAAGAAAGATAGAAAAAGAAAGGAAGGAAGGAAGGAGGATGAGGGGAGGAAAGGAGGTAGTGAAGAAAAAAACAAATGCTTATTCACAGAGAAAAATGACTTGAAGGAAATACAATTATTACCAGTAGTCTTTAGTTACCCTGTGTCAAGGGATGAGAGAAAATTTTGCCTTACTCGTGTATTTTAGTGTATATATTTATTAGTAGGAATCTCCTGTGTTAGATAACAATTCATCCTTTTAACACTGTAAGACTTCAAATGTATTGAGCACTGTCATTCAGCCTCCACTTGTTGCACAACTACGTATTGAATGTGCAGTGAACGCATCAGCATTGAATGAATAGCAAACAAATCGCACAGTTTCTGATCTCAGAAGCAACTAAGTCACCTTTAAGGTGAGTATTTGACTTCATTCGTTTTTACATAAATTATGATAGATTTCAGTAGAATTTTTTTTTTAACTGCAAACCATTTCTTTTCTTTTTTTGGCAGCCAATGGCTTGAATCTCTGCACACAGTGGGCTGGGTGCTTGGTTCATGACATTGAACATAGAGGTACAGTTTATGTCCTCATGTAGCTAGGAGAGTCAGGTAAAAGATGCAGGCTCAACAAGAAGTTGTCGAGTATAGCGGAACCACGAGAATGTGCAACAGGGGATTTACCTAACTTTGGAATGTAAGGAAGGCCTCCCGAAGAAGCAGGCTCAGCCCTAAAAAATGCATGAGAATTTGCGTCATGGACACTGGATGGGAAGAGCGCTCCAGGCAAAAGGCCTAGGATGTGTAAAGACGGAGAACGAGGAGGACACGGGATATTTGAAGGAACAGAGCCCAGTGTGGCTGCGGCGGGTCCAAGTGAGGAGACAGAGATGGGGTCAAGGTACGACTGGAGAGGCTAAGACTGAAGTCGTGCAGGCCAATGGGAAGACCTTGAAGGGCTTTAGACGGAAAATATTTCTTCACTGACAGACCTGCATACTTTTGAGAGCCAACACAGATGTAAAGATAATGTGTCCCTGTAATGCAGATGGACCCTTCCTACCCAGCAGGGAACGCAAAACAGCTTCAGGGAGGAGCTGGCCCACTTGGGCCACACACACCAGTGGGCGATAGTTAATGGTTCTCTCTTCCTCATTGGGCACTGGGGATCCCACTTCCTGGAGGGGCAGAAAGCGATTCTAGCCTACAGATTCTACTATCTGGCTGTGTAAATCCTGACCACTGCCCCCCTGCTTTCTCAGTCTGCAAGACGCGTCTTAATGAACTGCTGCTCTCCCCACAGCTCCCGTTTCTTGGCAATTATTTCACTCAACAGTTGGCTTTGAGAGTTCCATAATTCTTGTTTCCACAGCACGAGTTGCAGAAAGACAAAACGTTCATACAACACCGTTCTAGCAACACCGTACCAATCAGCAATCTCGGTCAGCACACGTGTTAGACGCTAGTGTGGCACTGGGCGCATCATCATATACTGAAGCATCACTTGCTTTGTCAGGCATCTCTCAATATATGCCACACATAGAATGTCTTTCCTCTCACTGATGCTCCCACTGGAACACACATCCTGCCAATTACTCAAGATATTATGCATTTTAGTATAACCATGAAAATCAAGGAATAGATTTAGATATGCAAGTTTCCATTTAAATGCAAACTGAGGAAATTAGGGCTTAATCTTGAATTTGAAATATACTTATGGATAAAACACCACTGATTTATTAAGAGAAATGGATACTTTTTCTTACTTACACACAGTGTAGACTTGGATAAATTACTTACCCTTTGGGGGCATCATTTTCCGTATCTATAAAATAAGAATTCAGGAAAAGTTTGCCTAGAATTAAAAAAAAACCTTTTTTTAGAATTAAAGTCCATGTATAGGTTTCAGATTTTCTATAAGATATTCCAAATGAATGGTATGTATGTATGTATGTGTATATACACATACACACACACACACACACACACACACACAACCTCAGTATGAAATGTATATATATGTGTATACAAACACACACACACACAACCTCAGTATGAAATGTATATATATGTGTATATATATACACATATATACACACACATATATGTGTGTATATATACACATATATATACACACACATATACATATGTATACATATACATATATACATTTCATACTGAAGTTGTATATAATTATTAAGTAATTTATAAGCTTTTTCTAAGATCAAATAAAGGAGAAAAGAAAGATGCTTTTATTAAAGTGTGTCAATGATTATTTATGTATTTTTGTGAGTGTTTAATAATGACAGTAAATATTTATATAGCACCTAGCATGTCCTGGGCATTGCTTTAAGATCTTTTCAAGTACTCACTTTAAATGTTCACCTCTCCTTTAAAATATGACTAATATTCACCTTATATAATAATGAACAAACTGAGGCACTTTCCAATAAGGTAACTTTCCAATAATCACAGCTAGGATGATAAACCAAAGTGCTTGGGCTCCTGTCTCCACACATAACCACTATTATTACATCATGTTGCTGCAAAATTTACTAGGGAAGTAGCAGAGAGCAGCATGATTTGATGAAGAGTCAATTGTGGAGTTATGAGGTCTATTCTCTAGACTAGAGATGATCTTGGATGAGTCATACAATCTCTCAGGGCCTCTGATATATGAAAACCAAGATTTGGGAATTTAAATAATTCATCATTTTTTCTTCTATGCTTTCAGAAGATAGTGGGGATTCTGGGTTCCTTAAGGCTGAAATCTAATAAGTAAGATCAGTTTTCATTCATTAAAATAAAAATAACTGAATGTATGAACACTTATTTCTTATTTCTATTATTATAGGCACTAGAATCTAAGATCAAGAGAAATATCACTGAATTCATTAACAAATAATTATTATTTTAATTTAATGTAGTGACATTTGTGCTATTATACAAGACTATCAAAACTTTCATTTGCTGGTATTTAATAAGATTGAAAACTGAAGTAGGTGGTTTTTAAGACGCTTCTAACTTTTTAAAAAAATATTTTTATTTAAGTTTATTTTGAGATAGAGCACAAGTACGGGAAGAACAGAGAAAGGGAGAGGGAGAATCCCAAGAAGATTCCATGCTGTCAGGACCTGACTCAGGGTTTGATCTCAAGAACCATGAAGTCATGACCCCAGCCAAAATTAAGAGTCAGATGCTTAACTGACTGAGCCACCCAGGAACCCCAGATGCTTCTGGCTTTTTAATAGGAAGGCTTCAAACATGGCTCCCAAGTAAACTTTATACACATCCAAGAAGTTCTGTAACTCTCCCTCCTTAATTCTGAGCTGGTCACTTTTGACAACTTGAATGTAGCCTAAGTCAGACGGTATGACTTTTGAGACTAAGGCACAAGTCCTATGGCTTCTGCTCCATCTCTTAAGAATACTCACTCTGGGAGCCTGAGTCATCGTGGAAGAAGTCCAACTACCTGCTACACTAAACAGAACCATGGAGACCAGAAGGCAAAGGTCTGAGCTCATACTTAAAGTTGTCCCCATTCAGATCCTAGGCCTGCAGAAGAAAACTTCACAGATCCTCAGGACCAGACCAACTGTCAGCTAAATACTATTAAGTGAACCCGGGTGGATGTCATATGGAACAGACTAATCAGCCCTCTGAGTGCCTTTCAAATCATGAGATATAATAAGATGGTTGCTGTTTTAAGCCTCTAGATTTTGGAGCGGTTACAGAGAAACAGATAAATGACAATTCTGAAAGTAAATAATCCAATATATCATGGACTCACAATTTTGTTTTTAGATTGTATTCGAGTTGTTCAAGAGTGGGCCCTGGTCAAAATGGTTGTCCTACTCAAGTTCAGTACAAGCACCCAGTGGAATAATGGAAAGCCAGCAATGAGTTTGGGGTCAGAAGTAACTCTAATCCTAGTAGGTAACAAACGCTAGCAAATCACTCTTTCAGCCTCATCTGCATAATGGGAATGATATTAGCTACCTCATAAGGGATCAAACATAATATTAAATGTATAAAAGATTATTATTAGTAGTAGTTGTTATGGATCAAGTTGTGTATCCCCACAATTCATAAATTCATATATTGAATCCTTAACCTCTACCAACTCAGAATGTGACTTCATTTGGAAATAGGATTACTATAGATGCAGTTAGTTAAAATGAGGTCATACTGGATTAGGTAGGTCCCTAATCCAATAGGACTGATGTCCTTATAGAAAGGAGAACTTTGGAGAAAGACACACACAGAGAGTAGACGATATAGAGAGGCAAGGACAAAAGATGGGCATCTACAAGCCAGAGAGAGGGGCCCAGAACACATTCTTCCATTAAAGGCCCCAGAAATAGCCAATCCTGCCAACACCCTGATTTTGGACTTTTAGTCTTCAGGACTGTGAGACAATAGATTTCTGGTTTTTAAGCTACCCAATTTGAGGACTTTGTTTTGAAAGCTCTAGCAAACTAATATTGTAGTATCAGTGTTTCTACTTGTAAACTCACAGTGACAATCTTTCCTACCATTATGCAACGATTCTTGGAAACTGAAGCTCTCATTTCAGTTAAATGTTCTATAAGCTACTACTTTATACCAAGATGCAACCTCTTCTGGAAATTTTGCATTTAAAAAACATCATATGGAAAATATTATCATCATTTAAAAATTTTTATTTATTTATTTTTGAGAGACAGAGCATATAAACAAGGGAGATGAGACAGAATCCCAAGCAGGCTTCATGCTGTCAGCATAGGTCCCAGCACAGGGCTCAAACTCACAAACTGTGAGATCATGACCTTAGCAGAAACTAAGAGTTGACACTTAACCAACTGAGCCACCCAGGAGTCCCTGGAAAACATTATTTTTTAAGAATCACCAACATCAGCGGATTGTCGGGATGCTTTTTTGGAAGAGAGATTCCTGGTATTCCTCAATTAATTCAAGACATAATTTATGGTCAATATTGAGGTTTTAATCAGCACCTCAATTTTTGAAGTGATATTTCAGGGCTAAGTTTGCAGGGCAAAACAATCTGTTTCTAATACATAATTGATGCTGGATATTTATATAAAAACATGTCCAGTTGGAACAGATTAGGGAACAAATTAATTCCAGCCAAAAAATAATCCAATTTGTCACTAACTGTAAAAACAATTGACAGGAAGATTGTACAGCCTGCTGCTCTCACGTAAGTGGTGAAATTGCCATGGCTGTGACAACTAAAAGTAAGAAAACAGTAGCTCTAATTAGCATTCTGACATCTATGCATTATGGAAAACCCTGAGAATAACAGAATGCTTTAATAAGGTGACTTTTGGTTTACTCTTGTTTGAAATCATCAAGCTCGATTTGCGCAACTAATAGCTTCATTGTCTATCACATTAATGGGAAAGAATCAAACTACATATACCAAGTGAACAGGATGTCACAGGACTTTGAAAACATCATCTTATCAGCTACCAAGAAGCATACTGGTAGATTTCTGATTTATACATGAACATTTGCACAGATAGAGAGTCCATCATGGTTCTAAGTAGCCACTTCTGGTTTTAGTGATTTTGGAGTCTGACCAACAGAAATTTCCTGAATCTTAACCTAAGTACCTTGTTTTTTCTTGTCCTTTGAGGTGGAAACAAGCCAATTTATAACACAAAATAAGCATCCTTGGTCAAAATATAAGTTTTAAAAATCTCAATCTTTAGCCTTCTATTTATAAGAGTGACTAGTTCATTCGGTTATTCAATACACGTATATTAAGGTCTGAAATGTGTCAGGCACGGTTCTAAGTTGCTGTGGATACAGAGGTGAAGAGGGGACATCCTCACTCTAAGGGAACTTATGTCCTAGTGAGAGAGAAACACAATTTGGAAAAAAACTTACAAATTAAAAAAAAAATTCTTCAGATAATGAAGGAGGGCACTTATTGGGATAAGCGCTGGGTGTTGCATGTAAGACATGAATCACTGGGTTCTACTCCTGAAACCAATATTACAGTGTATGTTAACTAACTTGAATTTAAACAAACAAACAAACAAACAAACAAGAGGCCAATATGGGCAAGAGAACGACTGAGGGGAGAACGTCACAGGACATGTCAGAGGGAGACAACGGCTGGAGTGTGCACCCGCACCCCATCCTGGTATATCTGGACTATTATATTTAATTAACAGGATAAGGACACTTAGGAAATGTCTACATTCCAAAAGATAGGAGAGATTCCCTCCACTCTGATGGACAAATTAATAATTCATGATGATTCAATGAGAAACTTCTTACCACATAGTCTCATTTATTCCACAAGCTAACTTTATACCACTGGGCAGAAGCCTCACTAACGTATTCAGACCTCAGTGTCTGTCTCTACCTTTAGGATAAGGGGATGAGGTTACGTTTTGAGCTTTTATTTGTTTTCACCCTGAAAACAGATGAATTTAGATAATTTTCTTCCTATAGATTGAAATGCTAATTCAAATCCAGCAAGAAAAAATACAGCAGGAATAAATGGAACCGTGGTTGTCTTGACATTTTAAAATTATATATCAAATGAGGGAGTCCTGAAATACTCCAGAAATCCCTAGGAAGCTGCAACTACTTTTAGGTTTCAGGAAATAATATGATCCAAAAGAAAAGAAAAGAAAAGAAAAGAAAAGAAAAGAAAAGAAAAGAAAAGAAAAGAAAAGAAAAGAAAAGAAAAGAAAAAAGAAATCACAGAAGTCTAGTGCATTGTGATTTAAGGCTTTAGGGTTCAATTTGTATGTGATCTTTCAAACTCTCTAATCTAGTGAATTTCTTTATGCTATTTCCAAATACTCCATTTACTGCATTGCACCCTGTTCCTATTCTGTTTGGTGTTTTTTTTTGAAATATACTTCACCTTTTTAAAGTATAAAATTCAGCGGTTTTTAGTATATTTACAAGGTTTTGCAATCATCACCACTAATTCCAGAATATTTTCATAAACCCAAAGCGACACTATTAGTCTTCCCTCCCATCCCTCCTACACCCCCCTCCCTAGATGAAAATTAATATGCTTTGTGTTTCTGTGAATTCATTTATTATGCACATTTCATATAAATGGACCCCTATAATATTGGGTCTTTTTTGGGGGGCAGAATCTGGCTTCTTTCACGTACCATGATGTTCTCAAGGTTTATCCATGTTGGAGCATGTGGCAATAATGCATTCCTTTTTAGATGAGTAATATTCCATTGCATGGGTAGGGCATATTTCCTTCCTTCACTCATTCATTCATTCATTCACTAATTCATTCATTCACTCATTCATTCACCGGTTGACAGATGTTTGCATTGCCTCTGCTTTTAGCTATTATAAATAATGCTGCTGTGGATACTTACACACAAGGTTTTTTTGTGTGTAAACATGTGTTTCACAGAAGTAGAATTGCTGGATCATATGGTAATTCTGGGTTTAGCTGTTGGAGACACTGCCAAATCATCTTCCAAAGCAGCTGCACTGTGTCCATTCCCACCAGCAGTGTCTGAGGGTTCCAATGAAGCTTTTGGACTAATCAATAGATGTGTTTTGGAAGAGACGGGAGACAGTACGCTTTTTCATTTTTTCAGAATGCATGATAATGGAATTCAAATGTACAGAAATTTAAGATGAACTATTTTGCAAACACACATTCTTTACTGCAGCTGTGTACAAAGTTGGTCTCCTTTAAGGTAAGTGCAGACAGGTAAGGCATGCCATTATTGATTCTTATCATGGTATATTTTTTCTTGGTAATATGCTCAGAATAACACTTCAGGCTTAAAAAAAAAATAATTCAGAGATATTTTATGTGTCTGATATCCTATCCCCGGAAGAGGACAGTTTGTAGATGACACCCATCACATCTCAGAGTGAACTGACAGGGCATGACTGTGCAGTCACAAAGAGACGAAACACCACAAGGTTGGGACCAAGGCCTCAGCTCTTAGGGAAAGACTGAGAAAGTAGATAAGGCTTGGCTGCAAATGGACTATGTCGCCAGAGTATTCTACCCCGTGCTTATGATCAGCATTCGTAAGTGAAAACATATCAAGATGTTCCCAGAGGGGTGAATGATCCATGAAAAGGCAATCAGAAGATATTCAGAACTCAGAGAGGTAGTTTTGGGGACACAGGACAAGTAGGTAATGAGTTCCCTGCCCTGGGAGGAGAGGTGCACTCAGTGGTTCAGTTCCAGGGCTGTGGGCCTGGCCAAAACGTGGTTGTCTTCCTAGAAAAGGAAATCCAGAGCAGGTTATACAAAAGAACATGCTGGAAAAACAAGCCTGAAACAAAGACAAAGACTTGTATGTGGACATAAGCTCCAGATCTTAGGGAGGAAGAGCCATGTTACCTGAATGGAGAAAATGAAGATGAAAAGTGTGGCCTGGAGCGTGCCCTGGCTCCAGGTGAGAGCGAACTGTGAGTCCTGGGCCTCCCTAGTTGGCCAGACAGGGGTTTGGCTCAGAAATATGGAAGATCTGCCCTTAAGAGGGGGTTTAAATCGACCTGCATTCTGCATGTGTGGGGAAGTGACTTACTTCTAAGTCTTATATTTGCTGAAGTATTTCCTTCCTCTACTTTGGTTTATTCTGAAAATTAGGGAAATATCGAAACTCTAGTAGGGAAGATAGGGTTGAATCATCAGGAAGAAGAAGAAAAAACAGAGGTAGGTGAAAATAAGACCAGACTTACTCCTATTTAAGGAAGGGGAGGAAAACGAGATTATGAGCATCGTTGATGTACACGGACTTTAACAAAATGGAGTCAGCGTTGGTTTTTTTCTCTTTTCACGCCCTTAACACCACACCCACCCGGCCACCATATTCACTCTTGTCACTCAAGCCTGTCCCTTTTCTATTCTATTTTGGAAATCACTGGTGTAATGAAAGGAACTTGAGGCTTGCAAAAAGACACATGAAGTATTCCTGCTCTACTTTGCATTTTAGGAAGCACCTAGCAGAAAATCCTGTAGAAGGAGATATAAACAAATTGAAGAAGTCAGGGGGCAACAATCAGGACAATGAAGTGACTCAAAACTCAGGTCATATTAAAAGTCATTGGAGGAAACAAGAAGAGAGCAAATTCAAGAGATTTTTTAAAACGTGGTTTTGAATTTTTGATGTTCTCTCTTTTCTTTTTATTTTTCTTTTTTTGAATATGCCCATAACAGAAACAATTGGAACAATTGGGCATAATGCACAGAGAAAAAAATGTATTTAGCCTTAACATAAGAAAGGTTTTTCTAATACAGAGAGTTGTGAAAAGGAGCACTAGCTCATGAGAAGCCAAGTCTTCAGACTCTGAAGGTGATTTCAAAGGGAATTCAGAGTGGTCTCATTATAGGACTTTTCAGATGCCATCAGATGACTCTGATAAGCTATAATCTCAGCCAGTTCATGGAGAACGTGAGCCATCTCTGATACGCTCGCCCTCACGTGACTCCTCTGTCATCTCATTTCCGGTAGATTTAATAATTTTGCACACCTGCTAGGAAAAGTACTAGTCTCTGCCTCTGTTATAAGGGGACCGCAGGAGACCGTGTAGAAAGACCAGGAACTTGAAATTAGTTGCTCTTGATTTCTAATTCTGAGTTTGTCACATACAATTTTGAGGACAGGGTGCTATTTCTCAACCTCTGTACTTCTATTTCCAAAATGGGAATACTACTCCTTTCACAGGAGGATTTAATAAAACAATACATGGGAAGTTCCAACCACATGGTGGAGGGCGATGAATGAAGCCATCAGTGCTGTCTGGTGAAGAACTGTGGTGGGAAGGACCACAACAGAAAACATTTAATTCATTTTCCAGGTCAGTTTTTGTGAAAGTGGAATAGACACAAAAGTGCTTAAAGTATAACCGAGTTGTCTGGGCACATTTTCTTACAGGGAATTTGTGTGTGTGTGTTTTTAACAAATAAGTAAGTGTTATCAAGCAAGTACAAGGAAAATGTCCAGGTTAAGGAAGAAAACCATGCATTATTGGGTATGCAATATAAAAAGAATGGAGTTAGGATTGGGGCACTGTATTTTTAAACCATTTTGTTATAACATACATATGTACAAAAATGAACAAGACATAAACGCATAGATTTATGAATTTTGTCAAGGGAAATACCTTGTAACCGTATCTAAATCGAAAATTATCCCAGAAGCTCCTTTGTACTCTCTCTCGGTCTGTAACCATTCATTTATTCACAGTTTGGCGTATAGCAAATTTCTTCTTCAAGTACTCATTTTGGCACATACTTGGGTTTTTGTTGTTGTTGTTGTTGTTGTTGTTGTTGTTGTTGTGTTGTGTGCTGTTTTGTTTTGCATACAGAGCAGTGCTTTCCAACCGAAATAAGACAGGGAGAATTTCTGGGATGGTCAAAACTGTATTTATTTGTGTGAAAGGTGAGCAAATGCTGATTTACATCTAATTTATCTTTGCTTCCAGCATGCAATGCTGGTAAGAGGGCTGCAAATGGTAAGAGGGTCACGCTCCTGGCCTCACCAGTATCTAGATTCCGAGCACTGCTTCCAAGAATCTGAGAGCCTGTCAAAAGTCCTGCTCTGTCTGTGTCAAACATCCCCAGAGAAAAGCATTTCAGAATGCAGAGTTCATTCTCAGAATCCCAGAACTTCTCCCTTGACCTCATTATTTACTGTTTTATTAGTCTTCTGCCTTCAAGATGACTTTCTAAGGTGTATTCTCTTGCTCTGCTAGTTTTCCTCAATGAGATTCACCAGGGAAATTATGTTAATCTGTTATTGGTGGAATCAGGAGTACCACATCGCCCTCTTTTCACCACCTCACACCTGTCAGAGTGGCTAAAATTAACAACTCAGGAAACAATAGATGTTGGCGAGGGTGCGGAGAAAGGGGAACCCTCTTGCACTGCCGGTGGGAATGCACACTGGTGCAGCCACTCTGGAAAACAGTATGGAGGCTCCTCAAAAAGTTAAAAATAGAACTACCCTACCATCCAGCAACTGCACTACTATTTACCCAAAGAATACAAAATTCTGATTCGAAGGGGCACATGAACCCTAATGTTTATAGCAGCGCCACTGACAATAGCCAAAGTATGGAAAGAGCCCAAATGTCCACCAAAGGATGAATGGCTAAAGAAGATGTGCTATATATATATATATAGATATATATATATAGATATATATATCTATATCTATATCTATATCTATATATATATATATATGATGGAGTATTACTCGGCAATCAAAAAGAATGAAATCTTGCTATGTGCAACAATGTGGTTGGAACTAGAGTGTATTATGCTAACTGAAATAAGTCAGTCAGAGAAAGATAAATATTATATGATTTCACTCATATGTGGGATTTAAGAAACACAACAGATTAATATGGGGGAAAGGAAAAATAGAATGCAAAGAGAGGGAGGCAAACCATAAGAGACTCTTAAATACAGAGAACATACTGAGGGTTGCTGGAGGGAAGGTGGGTAGGAAATGGGCTAAATGGGTGACAGACATTAAGGAGGGCACTTGTTGAGATGAGCACTGGGTGTTATATGTAAGTGATGAATCACTAAATTCTACTCATGAAATCATTATTACACTATATGTTAACTAACTTGGATTTAAACAAAATAAAAAAATAAAAGTATTATTTTTTCCTTCGTTATTTCTATTTTATCTCACGGAAACTCTTATTAGACATATGTTGAAGCTTCTGCCTTCAAAGTTTCATAACCTCCCTTCCAAATGATCAATATCTTTATCTCTTTTCTCTCTCTTTTGTTCACCAATATACACCCAGTGTGAGCAAAGTATCTGGTGCAGAGATGACAAATACATGTTTGCTGTGTACTGACAGCAATACTTACCATGCTAATAATACATACTGATAGCAATGCGCTGATAGCACTGAATTATTTCTTCCTCAGATAAATGTTGGAGCCGTAACCCCCAGGGTGATGGTACTTGGAGGTGGGACCTTAGGGAGACAGTCAGGTTTGGGTGAGGTCATGAGGGTGGGGACTGCATGATGGGATTAATGCTCCTATACAAAGAGATGCCAGACAACCAACGGAATGGGAAAAGATATTTGCAAATGACATATCGGACAAAGGGCTAGCATCCAAAATCTATAAAGAGCTCACCAAACTCCACACCCGAAAGACAAATAACCCAGTGAAGAAATGGGCAGAAAACATGAATAGACACTTCTCTAAAGAAGACATCCGGATGGCCAACAGGCACATGAAAAGATGCTCAACGTCGCTCCTCATCAGGGAAATACAAATCAAAACCACACTCAGATATCACCTCACGCCAGTCAGAGTGGCCAAAATGAACAAATCAGGAGACTATCGATGCTGGAGAGGATGTGGAGAAATGGGAACCCTCTTGCACTGTTGGTGGGAATGCAAACTGGGGCAGCCGCTCTGGAAAACTGTGTGGAGGTTCCTCAAAAAATTAAAAATAGACCTACCCTATGACCCAGCCATAGCACTGCTAGGAATTTACCCAAGGGATACAGGAGTGCTGATGCGTAGGGGCACTTGTACCCCAATGTTTATAGCAGCACTCTCAACCATAGCCAAATTATGGAAGGAGCCTAAGTGTCCATCAACGGATGAATGGATGAAGAAATTGTGGTTTATATACACAATGGAGTACTACGTGGCAATGAGAAAGAATGAAATACGGCCCTTTGTAGCAACGTAAATGGAACTGGAGAGTGTGATGCTAAGTGAAATAAGCCATACAGAGAAAGACAGATACCATATGTTTTCACTCTTATGTGGATCCTGAGAAACTTAATAGAAACCCATGGAGGAGGGGAAGGAAAAAAAAAAAAAGAGGTTAGAGTGGGAGAGAGCCAAAGCATAAGAGACTCTTAAAAACTGAGAACAAACTGAGGGTTGATGGGGGGTGGGAGGGAGGGGAGGGTGGGTGATGGGTATTGAGGAGGGCACCTTTTGGGATGAGCACTGGGTGCTGTATGGAAACCAATTTGACAATAAACTTCATATATTGAAAAAATTAAAAAAAAAAAAAGATATGCCAGAGAACTTGCTCTCTCCCCCACCCTTTCTCTCTCTCTCTGTCTCTGTGTCTGTCTGCCATGGGAGGACAAAGACAGACTTCTTCAATCTACAACCCAGAAGAGGGCTCTTACCAGAACAGGAGCATGCTGTTAGATTTAGATCTCTAGCCTCCAGCATTGTGAGAAAATGAATTTCTGCTGTTTAAGCCACCCAGTCTAAGGTGCTTTGTTAAGGCAATCTCAGCTGATTGATTAGATCACTAAACGAATAAATGAATGAGATTTGATAATATTTATCTTAGGATCCTAGGACACTTTAGTGTCTCAGATGGGCTGGTACCTCGAAGCCTGTCGATATCATATTTTCTCAACTTTTAAAATGTTTTTGCAAGGACTTTTTTTTAAGCGATATGATATAATGACTCTCACCTCCAGATCTCCTATTTTTTAACAAGGCTATTGGTTTTATTTTAGGAAGGCATTTCTAAGCTTGATTTAGAAAGGACTATGTCTCAGGCTATAAAAATAAAGGATTAGTAAGTATTAGTAAAAATGAAAGGATTAATAAGTATTTCATATACATAAAATAAAGTCATGGAAGAAGCACAGCATTTACATTATTGACACCAATGAGATAAATATATTTGTGGGAAAATAAATGGAGAGACTTTTTTTGTTCTTACTGGGTTTTGGAAAAGAGGAAACCCCTTGAAGGAAAATGGGCCTTTTTTTCATGTATATTTAGGAATGACTTCTCCAAGGAATTACCCTTCTTTAGTTGAGATGTCACTGTGATGTTAAGTAAAAAGGATATGTCTGCTCTTCATAAGATCTAAGATTTGGTCACACAGTAAATGGCGATTTTCTAATTCATGCAAACTCTGAGGCTTCTTTTTCCTGTTAAAATACTTATTTCCATTATATAGATTTCGCTGTAGCAACGAACAATCCTGCTATCTCAGCTCAAGCAAAGTAATCTAGACTTTTCCAGGCTTATGTGAGAGCGGGAGGGCTTGACTCCATGACAGTCACCATCTCCTTCAAGAAGATAGGAGGGAGAAGGCATCACTGCCCAAAGCATAAAGAAGCTCTTGGAGGGCTGGAACATGCAGGGCTCTGAAAGCCTCTGGTCACAGTTGGCACACGAACACTTACTCATCAAGGTAAGTTAGATGCTCCAACTACAAGTCTGAGGTTGGGGATATACTTCTATGATGGCTGCTGGAAGAAAAAAGTGATGGAGGCAATAATTCAACAAACAACTCTGCCTCATTGAGTTTTGGAAAGCATTAAATGTGTACATCATTGTGTGTGTGTGTGCGGGGGGGGGGGGGGGACAACAATGACATAAGTATAACTATTGGCATGAGAAATAAAAGGAAGGGATTTTAGCCAGTGGGACATTATTGTAGACCTTGGTGATGAGAACTCTAAGAGACAAGGGAAGATTAGTGAAAAGATGTGACAATTAAAAACTTAGAAGAATAAAAGATGGAAGAAATAGCATAGTTTGCAGAAACATGGTGCAGAATTTTAAATAAGAGGAAGGGGATTCATCACAAATGGTATCCAGTATGGTCTAGGTTGGCACAGAGTTTTATTAAAGTAATGCTTCCTTGTAAACAATTTCTGTCTACAAAATATTATGCAACATATTCCAACAGTCAGCCTTTGGAAGAATTTTTGGTCAACCTTTAGAGGTATCGTTAGGTTTAGTAATGTTTCTTCTTGAATTAGTGGCGAACAAACACTGGTGATTTTGTGCCTATTGAACATTGCAATTTAACTTTGGGTTTTTCTGCCTCCAGCCTCTGGGCTAAGAGTGACTTTTGTTGCATATATATGCTTGAGTGACAGGATGTTCTGAATCCTTGAACTACAATGTATCCACTCCACCTATTTTCTGCTGACTTCTTTATCTGGGAGCACAGAAAAGATCAGGTCTTCAGACCTGAACTCTGCCCTCTCTCAACTCTGTTTTTCCATGCAAAACTGCCTGGTTCTTGATGGATCACTCTGGAACTTTGTCTACTTTTTGAACATTAAAAAAATTTTAACTCTGCATTCCTTTCTCAATCCATTCCAATCTGTTTTCTGCCTTTGTTAATCCACTTAAATTTATCAGAACAAGGCTGCTAGTGACCTCTTACTATCAAATGCAATGGAAAATTTCCAGTTCTTATTTTATTTCCACCTCTCTGATATCCAATAGACACTCTCCTCTCAAGTCTCCCACCCTTTGGCTTTGGTGCCACCTAAGCATTGGTGCTGCTTCTACCTCAAAAACCACCCTCCCTTCTTGACTGACTGCTATCTGTCGTCCTTGTAGGATGTGATGGTTGAAAAAGATCTGTTCTCAGATGTGTGTAACTTCTGTGCACCCTCATCCGTATCCCAGATCTGACCACCATCTTCCAGCCGATGCAGTCTGGTAGATACATCTTTCTACCTGGTCTGAGTCTGTTCCTGAGTTCTAGATCCATCCCTTTATTGATGTGTCCTCTTCACTTAGCTGAGAGGCATCTCCAACTTGAATCCAAAATGAAATCAATATTCTCAATATCACTCTTCTTTCCTCCTCCCATGTTTTATATCTCAGTTAATGGTGATGTTTAGAAGAAACTCACTCCTATACATCAAACAGAAGTAGTGTATAAATTTGACCTTAACATATAGTAATGGCAATGATTGTGTTTCATTATGTTAAATTTTTTTAATGTTTATTTATTTTTGAGAGCGAGACCGAGAGACAGAGAGAAACAGAGAGTGCACAAGCAGGGGAGGGGCAAAAAAGAGAGGGAAACCCAGAATCTGAAGCAGGTTCCAAACTCTGAGCTGTCAAGCACAGAGCCCGATGCAGGGCTTGAACCTACAAACCATGAGATCGTGACCTGAGTGGAAGTCGGACGCTTAACTGAGGAGCCACCCAGGTGCTCCTGATTTTCATTATATTTTAAAGCCAATGGAAGTAGAGTTAAACAGGCATAATTTTCTGTGGAACAAATACTAATTTCCCATTCAGATGCTATACTTAAAATTTTTGAAAGTGATTATGTGCCTTTTTTGAAATGACCTTATCGCAACATGACAACAGAAATATTTTTAATGCATTTTTGAATATATGTTGAATATATATTTTAGCACTTGATGCTAATTTACCATGGCTGTTAATGGAATTAAGTTAATACAGTAGCTTTTATCATCACTAAAATATATATTTATTTTACCTTATATGAAACAAAACAACTACAGTGATTTGTATTTTTGAACTTTTAACTATTAAACAGAGTTACAGCTAACAAATACAAAAGAACACATAAAAATGAGAGGAAAAAAACATGAAATATTCTTTCAGCTTTCAGAGAAGTTGTGTGACAGAATAGACTTTCAGGAGCTGGATGAGAACAGGCTAAGTTGGTCCTGGCTGTTGCCTAAGATTCTGAAATTAATGGTTATGTGGGTAATGGATGAGACCATTGATCAGTTAAGTGATTTAATAAAGGTAATGGGAATGAGGAGATATGATAGATTAGAAATGGGCAGGAGAAAAGAAAAGGAGGTTCACTAAAGTCTTTAAAAGACAAAAAAACTATGTTAAGACTTTATAAAATAAGAATTTTCTGAAATACCCTAAAAAGGAAAGAACGACCTTTGCTTTGCCTTTCATGCCAAAATTTTATTTTTTAACTTCTTCCTGTTCCTATAAACATGCTATTTTAAATTTAATTTTACTCGCCCATAAAATACAAGATACATACTAATAGACTACTGAATTGTGCCTTGTAAAATAAATGTAGCTCAGCTTCTTGAGCAAAACTAAATTAGTAAAATCACTTAAAACTAGAAAACACAGCGACTGTGACATTTCCGGGAGAATGGCTTGTTTTTTACTTTATAAATTCTAAAGCAAGAAAAAAAACAAGAACATGTAGACCTTACAATATTACCAGAATTATTCCTTCAATATAGCATAGTATAGAAGAAGAATGTATTCGAACATAGCTGTCCACTTGAAAAGTATATGAGAAAAAATTCCATTATCTTGTGGGTCCCCTGGAATTCATTGGCCACCCTCTTGACTCTAGGGAAGGCAATGTTTTCAACAGCCTGTTACATCGCTCTTGACCTCCAGGAAACAGGCTGTCCTGTAATGGGGCAATTATGACTGTCATTTCTCTTCCCACAAGGATAACTCTGAAATGGCCGGGGGGCGGGGGCAAGAATGCAAGGAAAGAGTAGAATTGCATGAGCAGTTGGACGACTTTATTCCCTAACGGTCTCCCAGGACTTAATTTGCAGCTCAGGAAAGTATCCTCAGGTTTTTATCTCTGAATTGTAACCTGAAGAGTGTGTCTCCATGGAAGGCAGTTCACAAAAGCAAACTAAAAATTGGGTCTCTCCCTGGATTGTCTGCAAAGTACATTTCTACATGATGGAAAATAGTTGTAGCTGTATGCGAGCGTTTTCTCAAAACTCTTGCTCTGAATATCCCACATACAAGTTCACATATTTTTAATGCTGATACTTTTTCATTAGATTTTTGATAATTCATTACATTGCCTTATTCATATGTTACTCCTTTTTAAAAAAAATCTTTTTAATGTTTATTTTTGAAAGACAGAGAGAGAGAGAGAGAGACAGAGAGTGAGCGGGGGAGGGGCAGAGAAAGAGGGAGACACAGAACCTGAAGCAGGTTCCAGGCTCCGAGCTCTGAGCTCCAGGCTCAGCCCAGAGCCCAATGTGGTTCTTGAACCTATGAACCATGAGATCATGACCTGAGCCAAACCTGGACGCTCAACCTACTGAGCCACCCAGATGCCCCTATGCATGTGTTATTTCTGTTGTGCTATTAACTTTTTCTCCCTCACTCCAAAAGTAATCCATGCTTAATAAAGGTGTTTTGAAGAGTCCATAAAAAAAGTCACTCGCACAAATTAGCTGGAACTGTGGTCAAGTTCATTTTAGATTCTGTCTCCCTGTACACACGCACTCACACACTTACACTCATATTTACATCTATGTCCTGATATATAGCTATTGACACAAATAAGATCATGAGTATTTTTATACAAAATGTACACTAATAAGGCCTGTTCTCTGTATTTAATGTTATGTCAACAAATTCTCTACGTTACTGTATACGAAAAAATTAAATATCTAATATTCCTCTGAATTGGCATAATCTAGATTTCTTAACATTCCACCAAAGCCTGGATATCTAAACTATTTTCAGCATTTCATGATATATCTGCTCTTCCTATTCCTAATGACTTATTAGGGACTATTCTCACAAACGGAAATTTCTATATGATAGCTTGTGAATATTATATGGTTATTGATAATATCTGACATTACATTTGTATTTCTATGAGCAATACATAAGAGTATCGTTTTATCCTTTTTAGCAGCTTTGGATGTCTTAGAAATATTTCCTGATACAAATGGTGAAAATAATGCAGTAATATTTAAATTTCATAAAGCTGGGATTATCAAAGGGAAGGAAAATTTTTCTGTAACTTAAATCTATTGTATTCATCTCTTCACGAACTTTGAATCTATTGTCCTCTTATACATTGGAATTTGAGTATTTCTCTTATAATTTGTATGCTCTATTTGTCCCTACTTTGATAGACAAAAATACTAATCATTTGGACCAATGAGTTGAACCTATGAAAATTATTTATGAGTTAATGATAACTTTGGATTTTTGCATTCATTGCAAAACCATTCCTAATTTGTTTCTGTTCATTGAAACATCATGTTTATCATCTACTACAGGAGATTTTCATTGTTTATGAGGATGAAACGTGTTCTTCTTGTCCTTTTTAAAGTTTCCTTTGCTTCTAAATGTGGAAACTTATCCCCTTCCTCACAGATTTGATCACTATGCTTACATCTCCATGTATCTCCATAATATATATTCAGGGCTTGATTTTCACATGCATTTTCATAAAATTTAACTTCCTAATCTTTTTGACATTTATTTTACCCCTTACAGTGAGAAACGTTTACAACTTTTGGATTTGACTAATAACTGTCTCAGTAATATAGTGATTCACTTTAAATTTCATAGTTACATAAAGTGTGTTTTAGAGAACAGGGTCTGGTGAAAACTCGACTGAGTTCAAATCACTTCTCTACTGTTCTCTGGTTGGAGACATTCTGTATCAACTCTGCCCATTTCCTCCTCTGTGAAAAGCGGAGATTGACTTCAGCTGTGACACATTTCGATCTGGGAAGGAGTGAATGCATCTTAATGAACTACCATCAGGCTGGTCTTGTCATTACTTATAGGGCTTTGATGAAACATTTTACTAGTTTTTTTTGGGGGGGGGAATCAGTAAATTATAAAGAATTTTTATAGTATTATGTCTTTTTAAGAGGCATTGGATGTCGTTAAAATAAAATTTTTAAATATTTGCAAAATGTCAACCCCTTCCACTGAGTGTTTCGACTTCATAGTACTAAATACAAAATATGGACATATCAAAAATGTATTGCACACTGGCCCCTTTTGGCTGCAAAGGAGAAGAAAATCAGTTCCTCAGGACAGGGTATTGGAGAACAGGATTCTAGGTGATCGCTTGTTCTGGTCTCATTGCTTATATACTCTTATGTCGCAGTTACTTCTTTTCCTAAAAGTACTGCCTCAGTAAGGAAGTCTCTCTCTGTCCCTGCCTGTCCCTCCTTCCCCCACGCCATTTATTTATATTACTATGCAAACCTATATCCTGAGGTCCTGGCGACTGAACCACAATTGTATGTTTTGCTTGAGCTGGGCCAATCATGTTTTCTGTTCTGAGACTTAGAATTGGGGCAGATTATTATTTCTGGCTCTGAGGAGAGGGAAGGGCAGAAAGGATTAATCAACGCTGAGAGCTAATATGTATCAGTCAAGTTCTGTGAGCTGTCCAATTAAAGGGCTGGAGTGATATTCTAGCAATGAAAAGCAAAAGCAGTTTCTTAGTTGTATGTAATTGTGACGTGAAGAGAACAGAGGGAATTACGTAGTTTTAACAGAAAATGCTTTATGACAAAAAATTTGCGTGCTTTGTGTGAAATAAATAAAGCTGAATACAACCGCCTTTGGATGAGACCATAAGACTTAAGTTGTCACTTCTTGTAGCTCTTTTTCCCCACATTAATGGACTGTTATTAATTCACACGGAGAACAGGCTTAGAAATAGAAATTGCAACCTCCGATGTTGCAGGAATGATTAGGAACATAACTGCCAATCATCACTGTGGTATAAATCTCTACAGGGAAATTGTTCAAGTATATATATGTTTATTTATTTGAGACAGAGAGCATGAGTGGGGAGGGGCAGAGAGAGAGAGAGGAAAGAGAGCACAGAGCCCAACACAGAGCTTGATCTAACCAACTGCAAGATCGTGACCTGAGCTGAAATCAGTTGGGGAACACACAAACGACTAAGCCACTCAGACACCCCTAACATATATTTTTTAAGGGAACCACACAGGGGCACCCCGGTGCCTCATTCGGTTGAACATCCAACTCTTGATGTCAACTCATGTCACAATCCCAGGATCATGAGATCAAGCCCCATTTCGAGCCCTGCAGTGATCTCCATGCTGAGCACAGAGCCTGCTTGAGATTCTCTCTCTCTCTCTCTCTCTCTCTCTCTCTCTCAAGACAACAATAAGAAACTAACCATATAAAAATGGAATAAGAAAACAATCATGATAACAAAAACACTAATATTTTTCTTTCCATTAATTGTAATTTGTCATTAAAAATTTACAAATACTAAATGCTGATGGACACTTCACTCTTTCTGCAAGCCCATTAATTGCTAAAAATATTTTATGTAGGGGCGCCTGGGTGGCGCAGTCGGTTAAGCGTCCGACTTCAGCCAGGTCACGATCTCGCGGTCTGGGAGTTCGAGCCCCGCGTCAGGCTCTGGGCTGATGGCTCGGAGCCTGGAGCCTGTTTCCAATTCTGCGTCTCCCTCTCTCTCTGCCCCTCCCCTGTTCATGCTCTGTCTCTCTCTGTCCCAAAAATAAATAAAAACGTTGAAAAAAAAATTAAAAAAATATTTTATGTATAAGATGAAGGTATAGGTAGACAGACACAATGGGAAGCACAAAATAAGAGCTTGAGAACTGTTTAAAATAGAAGTATGTGTCACTGTAATAATATCTGTATATGTTTCTTCTCTCCCTTTGCTGTCTATGTCACACACATCTCCGTAGCCACATCAAACACACAATGCCTGGCTCGGAACAGGACTCAATAATCAACACACTCAGTGAGGCAGAGTCTATCACTTTTATTCTATTTGTATTTAAAGACAAAATTTAAGAGATGTCTTTTTCTCATTTTTTTCATACCTTAAACTCATTGTGCCAGAACTATTATTAATTGGTAAGTTTAACTTACAGCTCTATTTGAGCAGGAGGGTGGTCTCCTTGCTTACGAGGTATCTTTTAAAACATGCAACATATTTGAATATTTACTTTGTATTTTTTCCTGGGTATTTTTTTTTCCTCCTTTGATCCTCGGATACTACAATGTCTTCAGATTTATGCCTACCTTTCTGATACCTACAAAATGAGCGCATTTGGCAAACTGTTATTGGAATTGCCTGCTGTTTAGGAAATGTCTGGGTAATATTAACTTACATCTGTGTTAGTCACTGTTCTCCAGAGAAATAGAACCAATGATAGAAGCATATGTATGTGAACCAAAATATATTTATATCAATGATATATTAGAGAGAGAGACAGAGACAGAGACACTGAGAGAGATTTATTACGATAAAGCATTATAACAAATTATGTAACTATGGAAGCTGACCAGTCCCAGGATCTGCAGGCAGCGAGCTAGAGACCTGGGGAAGAGCCAGCAATGTTGTTTCAGCCCCGAAGTTGGCAGGCTCCAGACCCAGGAAATGCTGATGTTTCAGATGAAGCCCAAATCCAAAAAATAAAACAAAAACAATAACAAAAAAGCAAAGTCCCATGTCCCAGCTCAAAACAATCAGGTTTTTCTTTTATTTCTTTTATTTTTTTATGTTTAAATAACATGTTTTATGTTTTAAAATTATTTTATGTTTTTTTTTTTGAGAGAGAGAGAGAGAGAGAGACAGAGACAGAACATGAGTGGGGGAGGGGTAGCAAGAGAGGGGGGCAGAGGATCCAAGGCGGGCTCTGCGCTGACAGCGGTGAGACTGACATGGGACTCAAACTCATGAACTATTAAATCATGACCTGAGCTGAAGTTGGATGCTTAACTGACTGAGCCAGCCCAGGTGCCCTGGGAATTTTCTCTTAATCACAGGAGGGACAGCCTTTTTGTTCTACTCAGGCCTTCAACTGATTAGGAGAGGCTCACCCACACTAGAGAGGGCAATCTGCTTTATTTAACAAATAAATAGGGTGTTTACTCTCACCCAGAAACATCCTCACAGACACACGCAGCGAAGTGTTTGACCAAATGTCTGGGCACCTCATGGTCCAGTCCAGGTGGCACATAAAATTGACCATCATGAGTTCCTTTCTTCATTTATTTAGATTCATGCTTTTTCATTCATAATTATGTAAGCCATCCTCATATACCAAAGTAACTTTGTCCCTCTTCAACTTTTTTTTTCTAGTTTCCTTTAAATTTTTTTTTACATTTTATTTATTTTTTTGATAGAGACAGAGCACAAGTGGGGGAGGGGCAGAGAGAGAGGGAGACACAGAATCTGAAGCAGGCTCCAGGCTCCGAGCTGTCGGCACAGAGCCCGATGCAGGGCTCGAACCCCCAAACCGTGAGATCACAACCTGAGCCGAAATTGGACGCTTAACAGACTAAGCCACCCAGGTACCCCTCTAGTTTCCTCTAAAGTCCCTCTGCCTGTGCCTGAAGTGGTGACATTCCTCAGGGTCCTTCCCTGGACAGTCTTTCCCAGGTGACCTCATCATTCACATGGATTCAGCCACTCTCTGTTTACTCATGTTCTTGTTTTCTCAGGCTGCTATAACAAAACGCAGCAGATTGGGTGTTTTTCACAACAGAAATGTGTTTTCTTGCAGACGTCGGGGCTGGACGTCTGAGGTCAATGGTCAGTTTCTGGTGAGACCCCACCGCCCTGACTTGCAGATGACTGCTTTCTGGCTGTGCCATCATGTGGCTGAGAGAGCAAGGTCTTTGCTGTGTCTGCTTGTAAGGACACTGATCCCTTCTAGAGGGATCCATCCTGACGATCTCATCTGAGCCTAGTTACCTCCCCAAAGCTCCGCTCCAAATACCATCACACTGGGAGTAAGGACTTTAATCTACACATCTGAGGAGGACACAATTCAGTCCATAGCATTTGACATTGCCTAAGTCTACATTTTGGCCGGAATGGCCATTATGATCTGAATTGCTTCCCCCCTCTAAATTCATGTGTTGAAATACTAACTTGTATTTGGAGACAGGGACTTTAAAAAGGTAATTAAAAGTTAAATTTAAAATTAAGCTGTTAGGGCAGGCCCTAACCTAAGCTGACTGAAGTCCCTGTAAAAGGGAATTTGGACACACAGAGATATATCAAGTGCTGCTGTCCCCAAAGGGGCGATTACCTGAGGACACCTCAAGAGAGTGGCCAACTGCGATACAAAGAGAGAGCCCTCAGAAGAAAGAAATCCTGCTGGCGTCTTCAGTCTGGACATCCAGCCTCCACAAATAGGAGAAAATAAGTCTCTATTGCCTTAGTCGACCTGTAGTGTTTTGTTAGGCAGCCCCAGCCGACTAGTGTGCTGGTTTCCTAAAAAAGTGTGTCTGTAATTCAAGGGGCTGTTGAACACCATTTTGCAACAGTTTAAGTGGATCTGTTCCAGACGGAGCTCGGTACTTCCTGTCTGCGCGCCGCGTTCATCCACATCCCCAAGAGACACATGGGAAAGAAGGCCCTGGGCCTGTAGGTCACAGGACTCCTTTCTGACTGCCCTCAGCTGACCCCCTCTTCACAGCGTGAGGAGGCTGCAGGGTAAGGGGTGGGCCAGGTCCCCGCTTCTAGACCACACTTCCCATCCCAGAACCTCATACTTCCGTCCTGGACCTGCATAGATGTCCTCCTGACCTCAGGTCTCACCTACAGCGACGCTGACCCCTGCACCTGCGTGCTGTGTGTTCAAGGGTATCCGTTCCCAGCGGGTGTGGACAAGCAGGCTGGGGTCTTCACATAAATGACACAGGGTCAGAGGTGAGAAACGAAAGGGGTGGAGACAAGCTATCTCTCAGTCACAGTCTCCCAGGGGAAGACAGCAGGGTGTTCCAGAATTCTTACACTGAAACTGGTCTTCAAAGTGGTCAGGAAGGTGAGAGGGTAGAACACCTTGTATTTACCAGTCATCGCTAGCTTCCTAACTTCCATACATTCAGGCATGTGTAAGGACGACTCATTTGTCCTTTGGTACTGTGTCCTACAAATATGAGGGACAAGACACTTCCTCACACACGACTGCCAGGATTGTTTATTCCTCTTTCCTTCTGGGCTCGGTGAAGGGCAGTGGCAGAGTCCTGGCTGAAACCTGTCATCTTGGATTCCTTCCTTCCCTCGTTCCTTCTATTCACGGAATCCACAATTCCTGTCAGTTACACCTTCCAGGTACCCTTTGCATCTTTGCTCACTGCTCCTATCGTCACAAACACTGCTCCAGTTGACAGAGTCTCCCACGTGCACCCCTACCTTCAGTCCTGCTCCAATCTGCTCCGCTTTCCCATACGGAAGCTAAAATACGCAGGTCCATGGCCTGAAACCTCTTAGAGGTGTGTTATTTCCTGCAGGCTCAAGGCTGCTCTGGCATCTTGTTACCATACAGCAAGATGGTACCAAGGGGTTACCTATTCCAGTCATCTCCCTGCTCACATTATACAGACCATGGATTTCTTTCAGTTCTTGGAAATTGTCTTTTTTCCCTCTAAACCTCATGGTGTCTCAGACGCTGTTGCATTAGTCTGGCTAATCCCTATTTACCCTACAGGTCCCCACTTAAAATCACTTTCTCCAGGAAGATTTTTCTGAGCCCTCCTGCCCGCCTCAATTGCCCCATAGGGCCTACATTTCAACAGAACGCTTATTACACACTAATTATCTACTTCCCCCCCCCCCAAAACTGTTGAGTGTGCACCTGTCTTGTTCAATTTTATACACATAGTGCTTGGCACATAGCCAAAATGATAGAAAAAACAATTATATGAAACTGAAAGCAGAATTTAGATGCATTTTCATATTCCTAAAGCCGCACAACGCTGGCATCATCTAAAATCCATAGGTATTTTACAGCAAAAATGTAATTGACATATTATTTTGACATTCCCATATTCTGTTCAGACTCAGTAAAAATAACGCTGTACAGGTTTTAAGTATTTACTCAAAAGGCCTGCCTGGTTCATAGAGGAGAACAGCACTTCCCAGACAGATTTTGATGGACAGGAGAGGTCCCTGCAGTCAGTCTCCCGTTTTAAATAGCTTTCTCTGGCCAACATCTTGCAGTTCCCCACCCCATAGGCTAGGGGTGTATGGGACCAAGAGGTGGAAGCCGTCTTTCCCCTTGACACAGTATTCCGGGTGCCTGGAAGCATGGGATTCCCTGTTTGAACAGCCCTAAGCTCCTTCTAGAACCTGTGTGGGACTCCTCCTGGCTTAACTTTTCAGAACAGACTGTAAAGCCACTGTACCCAATCTTGAGCGTGGAGGGTGAGAGCATCCAAGGGTGACTCTTGAAAGCAACACGAAACCAGTACATCTTGCAGTGTGCACACAGGTGTAGTTAAGGTCTCTTGTAAGGCGGTAGGAAAAGAAGGGGTGGGGGTGGGGGTGGGGGTGGGGGTGCGGCATCATCACGGCCCAGGGGCTGGTGAAGCTGGTTCTCCATGATCAACATGTTGCAGATCATTACAAAGCTATGTTTGTCACGACCGGAGATGAGAACACATTTCATTTAATAAATTTTTTTAGATATTTTAGCAAATCAAAGAATTGATTCATAAATTTTAAATACTCTGACCTATGGTAGGTATTTGGGCTCCACGTGTACTATTGCCACAAGCTCTGGAAACCTTAGAGGGAGCTCCGACAGAACATGATCAAACCCGTGGTCATGCGTATGTACGGGTTAGTGTAATCTTTCTCTGATGCCTGTGAGATGTCCAGCAACGATCTCTAGGTCTGTTCATTTCATACCTTGTATGTCACTCACATGAACGTAAGTAGTGACCCTCTTCTAAACTTTACTATGCCTTAAAATACATTTAATACTTCTTTGGGGGCTGATACTATTTTTGCCGTGTTAGAATACCAGATCTATTTGTACATTTAGCCTTAGTGTCGTCCATTTTAAGACCCATTAGAGATTTCTTTTATCATCTCTAAATCACTTTTCTTTAATTAACAGGAAGATAAAATGTCCCTCTCAAGAAAGAGGACGAATTATCCCCTTTGAAATACACGTTTCTTCAGCTTATCAAGTCAGAACTGTTGCTCTGTATTATACATCTCAAATGATATCTTCAGCTATGGGAGCCTGGGCTCTTTACAAAAAAATGAAATTGATTAGCCCTTCAGATAACAATGGCCAACAATAAAGCATAATCTCATAGTTATTCATGTCTTACTTATACATACTAAAGACTATCCCCTCAGAAAAGGCTGAATGCATATGTAATAATTTACATTTCTAAAATATATCCTTAGATCCTTCCCTAGGCACAAAGTTGCCGACAACTTAACTCCTCTGTAAAACCAGTTCTTCAAATACTTTACCCCATAATTTAGAGACAAGGTTTAAGAAGAAAGAACAAAAATTCGTTTAAACATATATCTTTGGGTTCAACATTTACCTTTAATCTTCATGAAAATCATCTGCTTTAAATTGACCTCAGTAGAAAAATCCTTAAGAGGAAGAGGTATCCCCAAATTATAAAGTCCATTTACAGACCTCACATGTAGGTGGAACAGTGATTTCGGTGCTCACGTTACCTTTATATTTTTCATACATTTTTACCTTCCAGGTCCTATGAAGTACATCTCTACTTCATCCTTACCTCAGTGTAAAAATAGAATTCCTTTTACGACTTCACTCCCTCAACAAATGTAGCACCTTGAATAGTTTCTAATAGCTTAAAGATAAAGAGACCGTCTTCCCTTCAGGATTCCGGGACCTACATTTATACTTGCTCACGTAATCTCATTAGTGTGGGATCCAAATTTATAAAGTGGTACTTACAGTTAACTGAAACAGCAGGAGAAAACCCTCTGTGGATTTCTTTTTGATGACAGAACCAGTGATTGGCTGCCAAGATGATTTATGGCTCTCTTTTTAAAATGAATGGAAAAAAATTGATAGAAATACTTTCTAGCAGTAACCTGAAATCTTCCTGACTTAAATAGCTATTACTTTTCTTTCTCAGAAAGAATAAAAATATCAACTATCCAAATGTAGAGTTTTATATTGGGGAAACTAAGAATAAAGTGTATTACTAGAGAAATTTAAAAACCAATGAGTACTGAGTCTCTCAACCTCACAGTAAATGGAAATTTAACCTGGATTAAAAGTTAAATGTTAAAAAAAATCAAACAGTTAAAAAGCTTGAAAATAGGAATTAATATTCATTAAACCAACCCCTTGATATGAGAAGGTTTTCTAAACTTTAAAGTAGTCAAAGTGGTTACACACAAACAAGACACTAAAGTTAGTACATAAACTCATAATTTTATGTATCAGAAAAAAAGAATGAAACCCAAATTTCATGTTAATGAAACATATTTGGGAATATAGGATTATTTATGTATTAGAAGTACAAATGACTTAAATCTTCAATCTTCAAAAACCTCCTGCCTTCGGGGCACCTGGGTGGCTGGCTCAGTTAGTTAAGTATCTGACTTCGGCTCAGGTCATGATCTCGGGGTTCGTGAGTTCAAGCCTCATGTCGGGCTCTGTGCTGACAGCTCAGATCCTGGAGCCTGCTTTGGATTCTGTGTCTCCGTCTCTCTCTCTCTCTCTCTCTCTCTCTCACTCTCTCTCTCTCTCTCTCTCTCTCTCTCTGTTCTCCCCCACCCCCTGTCTTTCTCTCTCAAAAAATAAACTTTAAAAAAATAAATAAAAATAAAAACCTCCTGTCTTCTGTTGTCTCTTTGAGAAATGTTAATCAATCTGCAAGCACAAGGTATTCAGTCATTCAAACAAGGAACATTTTTAGTGAGAATGAGTAAGAATTTAGTAAGTATCTGTTTTATGGAATACTCTTCAGCCTTAAAAAAAATTCTGCCATTTATGATCACATGGACGAACCTGGTAACATTATGCAAAGTGAAATAAGCCAAACACAGAAAGACATACTGCATGATGTCAGTTATATGTAGAATCTTAAACAAATTAAGTTGAACACATATTAATAGAAGAAGGGTGGTCAGTAGAGGCTGAGGGGGGGAGGAAAGGGATGATATTGATCAAAAAGTACAAAGTTTCAGATATAAGACGACATAAGTTCTGGAGATCTAATACACAGCATGATGCCTAAAGTTAATAATGTATTGTGATCTTGAAATTTGCTAAGAGAGTATGTCTCAAGTATTCTTAACTTGTGCCTCCCACACCCCCCACCACACAGATGGTAATTATATGAGGTGATGGATGTGTTATTTAGCTTGACTGTGTTAATCATTTCACAGTATATATGTATATCAAGACATCATGGTATACATATATACATATACATACATACATATATACATATATATAATTTTAATCTATCAATCATTCCTCCATAAAGCTGGGAAAAAAATAACATGAAAAGGGAAGTGACCTGTATACGCATTGTAACAGAAGAAATAATACTCTCTTTAGTTGCAGATGACATGACTGTCTATGTAGAAAATCCCAAAGAAGTGACAAAAGTCTTGTAACTTATAAGTGACTATAACAAAATTGCAGGACACCCAAAGTTAATATTTCGAAGTCAAGTACTTACCTATATATTAGCAATAAGCAAATAACATTTGAAATGGAAAGAAAAAGTTAAATAGGATCAAAAATAATATGTGTAGGTGTAAATCAAATAAAATATTTATAGGATACATATACATCCATGTATATGTATAATCAGAGGGGAGGAAAGGGAGAAAGAAACTATAGCACTCTGATAAATGAAATTCAAGATCGAAATAAATGGAGAGATAGTCTATGTTCCTAGGTTTGAAGACATAATATTTTTAAATGTCAATTTTTCCTAACTTGTTCTAGAATTTCAATTCAATTCCTATAAAAATCCTGCCAAGCTGTTTTTTAGATATCAAAATACATACTCTAAATTTCTCTAAGAAGGCAAAGTCCTAGGATAGCTACTACAATGCTGAAGAGGAACAAAGTTGGATGATTCACCTACCTGCTCTTAAAAGTTATTCTCAACCTATGATAATCAAAGGATAATATTGGAACAGAATAGAGAACCCCAAAATAGACCCAGATAATCTGTAAAATGATATTTGATAAAGGAGCAAAGATTATTCAATGAAGAAAGGACAGTATTTTCAACAAATGCAAGAGAAAACAATTGCACTCCATCTACAAAAAACAAACAAAAAAATTAACCTGGACACAAATCTTATACCTTTCACAAAAATGACTCAAGACAGCCTGTAGACCCAAAAACAGACCTAGATGCAAAATACAAAACTATAAAAGTTCTAGAAGAAAACATGAGGGGAAAACTATGTGATCTTGAGCTGGTAATGAATTTTACATCCAAAACCCAAAGCATAATCCATGAAAGAAAAGTGACATTTTGGATTTATTACAGTTACAAACTTCTGCCAAAGACACTATTAAGTGAAAAGAGCAATCATATCTGCAAAGAAAATATCTACAAGGCACATATCCGATAAAGGACTCATATCCAAAGGATACAAAGGGCACGTAACACTCTGGAATGAGAAAACAAACAACCCAACTTAAAAATGGGCAAAAAATCTAAACAGACATCTCACCAAAAAAGATCTAGAGATGACAAGTAACCATACACCAGACACTCAACATTATTTATCATCAGGTAATTGCAAACTAAAATAGTGGGAACATACCATTCCCTGGTGGGAAGGCAAACTGAGACTGGCCAGTGTGAACACAGATTGGCGATTTCTTACACAACTAAATATAGCCTTACCACAGGATCCAGCAATTGTGTTCCTTGGCACTTCCCCAACTAATTTCACAATTTGTGTCCACACAGAGTCCTGCACATAAATGATCACAGAAGCTGTACTGGTAATTGCCAAACACTGGAAGCACACAATTTGTGCTCAATAAGTGAATGGATAAAAACACTTTGGAACATCTGCACAATGGGATATATTGAGCTATGGAAAAACAGAGAGGAAATTTAGGCTCATACTGCTAAGTGAAAAAAGCCAGTTTAAAGGCTACATCTTTATGATTTCAGGTTTATGACATTCTGAAAAAGGCAAAACTAAAAGATCTATGGTTACCTAGGGTTTGGGGGTGTGGAATGGAAGCGTTAAATAATTAAAACACAGGGGATTTTTTTTTATAGTAATCAAACTATTCTGTATGAGGCTATAATGGTGAATACGTAATGCTATACATTTGAGGTTTTTTTAATGTTTATTTTTATTTGAGAGAGAGAGAGAGAGAGAGAGAGAGAGAGAGAGAGAGAGAGAGAGAGAGAATGAGCAGGGGAAGGGCAGAGAGAGAAGGAGACACAGAATCTGAAGCAGGCTCCAGGCTCTGAGCGGTCAGCACAGAGCCCAATGCAGGGGCTCGAATTCGTGAACTGGGAGATCGTGCCCTTAGCCAAAGTCAGATACTTAACTGACTGAGCCACCCAGGCACCCCATAATGCTATACATTTGTAAAAACCCATAGCACTTTGCAATACAAAGCAATGGCCTAAACATACGCAAATTTATATAAATCACACGGGCACTGTGGGATCCTGAGATAGAATGAAGGCTCTACAAGAGAATTTAGCTGTATTACAAATATATGAAACATTATCAGTGACGAGGGGTAGAATGAAAAGTGAAAGACCTAAGTTGCTTTGGAAATGATTGGAATCTACCGGACTACAGGCAAGTAAACCGTATACAGCACTGCACTCTAGCCTGATAAAGCTATTTCCCAAGGGGGTACAGGTTTAAGATGCTGATATTGCTCTACAATATATGCTGGAACTGAACAATTAAGTATATGAATGGCAGATGGTGGAGGCAGACTTCTTACTTTTGGATTGGGGATTACAGAAAAGCAGGAGGAGACTAGTATGATCCATGTGGTAGTACATTAGAGTAGAAGACACCAGCAGATCTCCTGTTTAGTTTATGACAGATACAAGTGTTTACATACAGAACTATTTCTAGAGATGAATACACACCTAGGTTAGTATACACACAACTGAAATCTTCGTCAGTTGAGAGATCCTAGAAGCAATAATACCCCAGTAGCAATGAGCACATCTAGTACCTGAATCTTGGTTTCTAATATCATTCTCCAGTAAAGGGAACCAAGGTTCCTTGGAAAAAAGGACTCATTCTAGGGCTGGGACAGAAATCATAAAAGATGATTTGGGCATGCCAGAAAGTAGTAAGTACTGAAAAAAGTAACCGTAACAACAATTATAAGGTGTGTCAAAAGTACATAGGAGTCAACTGACATCACCCAAAGGTCTAAGCTGAAACATTGTGAGCAGCAAAATAATAAATATGGAACATAATCTAAAGTAAAAGATAAATGTTCATAAGTACACACTGATAGAAATAAATGACTGTATAAATAAATCAAATGAAGAAGAGTCAACTCTCCCAGGAGGAAAAATTTCAAATTATTCACATACATACACTATGCTCAAAGAGGTGAGGCATAACTCCCCATGCTTCAATGTGGGCTGTGCAAAGAGATCTTCCTCCAAAGAATATGATATGGAAAAGCAGGCGTGTGTGTGTGTGTGTGTGTGTGTGTGTGTGCGCGCGCGCGCGTGCGTGTGTGTGGTGGGGGTTGGGGGCGGGACTAGAAAAACTTGAGAAACTGGTTCACCCTCACCTGGGTGAACAAGGTCAACATTAACAGTCTTAAGTCATGTTGTTAGCATGTATCCCAGATACGATGTGATGAAAACAGTACTTTACTTCTGTAATCCTCCTATGCAAACCCATAACCTTGGCTGAATCATGAGAAAAATATCAGACAACTGTTAACTGAAGACATTTTACAAAGTACATGTCCAGGACACCTCAAAACTGTCCAGATCATTAAAAACAAAGCCAGTCTGAGAAAATGTCAGTCCAGAGGAACCTAAGATGATATGACAAAATGTAATGTGGTATCTTGGAAAAGAAAAATGACATTAGGTAAAAACAGAAGAAATCAGAAAAAAAATATGCCCTTTAATCAATAATAATGTATCAAGTTAGTTTCCTACTTTTAACAAACATAATACACTAATGTAATAGTATTACTTAAAGGGATGTTGGGTGTAGGGAATATGGAACTCTGTATTGTCTTATCAATTTTATTATACATCTAAAACTGTTACAAAGAGTTTATGTAAAAATTATCTATGGACTTTCTGATTATGGCAAATTCCACCCTGCTAAAACTTAATGTAAAACCCAATTCTTGTTTGCTTTGTGAAGATTTGCATCAGGTTGTTGATATTTTGTATTCAGGGCATACTTAACATAAGCAACATGTGAAAGAAAATATAACAATGATTTAAAACAACTTGAATGAAAAGCCTTTAAGTTTTCTCCAATTTTGTTGTTATAAATATTTTTCTCATGACATTTCCAAGTCTTTTTCCAAGGACAAGTAACAATACACTTTATGTAAAACAGTTTTCAATATTCTCAGTGTAACCAAGAACAGTGACATTGCCATAATAGAAATAGGTCATTTTGAAAAGAAAAAAAAAAAAGACAGAAACTTATGAAGAATGTGAATTTCCTTCTATTTAAAATTCTAGCTTCTTCTATGCATAAACATTCTAAAAACTACAATATTTTGAAATTCTCATATGCCTTTATGTTAGTTTGTCTTCTAAACATTTTTATCTTCAAATAAACAATTTGTTTATAATTTACTAAGCCTAACATGTATTAGTTCTTCTTTGCCTAAGACCAGCAAAATCCAGATAAGTTAGAATTGTAAGTGGGTTTTTTTTTTAATGTTATAGAATTCTGTGGCCTTTACAGGGAAAGTTCTATAGAGGTATGGAATGAACAACCAACCATTGAACTTCTGAGAAATAGAAGTAATACTATCACTTGTAAATAATACTAAGATTTACTGTAATCTAAGAAATTCTAGAATAATATAAATTACATTTTTACTTCTGGGAAACAAAACTGTCAGAAAATAGGCAAAATAACCGATAACACATTTTAAAGGCAATTTCATTGACACATAGGCCAGGACACTATTTAAAAAGGATATTCCAGTAGAGTGAACGGCTGTAGCAAAATCACAGAAATAGAAAAGCTTTAGCCTATGGACAACACTTGATCTTGATCTGAGAGCACCTGTATGGAAACAGTGAGGAGCGGAGGTGATGAAAAATCAAAGACCTGGATCTGGGTAATGTATTCTTACTGCTCATTAGATAAGGAATAACAATGAACCTCTTATTTTGAAGTAAAAATGGGTCAAAGAAGTATGGGAAGAATTGAAGTTAGAAAAAAAAGACAACTGTAGGAACACCATTAAGAAATATACTAAATGACCTAAGCCAAACAAGATTATGTGTAATCTTTAAAAAGCTGAGTGTAGAATGGAGGCTACCAGGGGCAGGAAAGGAGGCGGACACGGGAAATGGTCAAAAGTGTGCAGTTATGTAGGATATGTGTCTACAGATTCAAGGTACACCATGATAACTATAGTTTAATAACAACATATTGGGATGTCTGGGTGGCTCAGTTAACTTAGAACCTGACTCTTGATTTCGACTCAGGTCACGAACTCAGGGTTCGTGGGTTTGAACCCCACATGGGGCTCTGTGCTGACAGGGTAGAGCCTGGTTCGGATTCTCTTTTTCTCTCTCTCCCCCTCCTCCCTCTCAAAATAAATAAAATAAACTTCAGAAAAGAGTACTTAAAAAAAGAACTAATTCTGTTTGTTGTTCTCCTTTGACCAGCATCTCCCCACTTCTCTCACCTCCCAATCTAGCATTCTATGTTTTTGAGTTGAGTTTTTTTTTAGATTCCACATACACTGAGATCAGGCAATATTTGTCTTTCTTTGTCTGACTTATTTCACTCAGCATAATGTGCTCAAGGTCCATTCATGTTGTCCCAAATGGCAACATTTCCTTTCATTTTATGGCTCAACAGTACTGCTTGGTATGTACCAAATTTTCCTTGTCCATTCACCCAACAATGGACACTTAGGTTGTTTCCATGTCTTAGCTCTTGTAATAATGCTGTAGTGCACGTGGGGTTACAAGTATATCTTTGAGAGACTGATCTCATTTTCTTCAGATACATACCTTGAAGTGGAATTGCTGTATCATATATATGGTAGTTTAATTTTCAATTATTTGAGGAACTTCCACACTATCTTCCATAGTGGCTGCACCAACCACACTGAACTCTTTGAATGAATGGGTCTAAAACAAGATTCATGCATAAGGTTTGTGTGCAAACCATGTGATTGGAAGCACTGTTAGGGTTTTCTGGTGTCCCTTCAAAATTCCTATGCTGAAGTATCTTTCGCTTCTATGGAATATGACCTTGTTGGGAGACACAGCTGTTGCAGATATAACTAGTTAATATGGGGTCATACTGGAGTAGGGTAGACCCCTAACCTAGAAGGACTGACATTCTTATAAAATGATCAAACTGAGACACAGGCACATGCCCAGGGAGAACTCCATTAAACAGGAGGCAGGGATGGGGTGTTGTGTCTGCAAGTCAAGGAAGGCCAATGATCACCAGCAAACAAGAAGCTAGACGAACAACATGGAACAGATTCTCCCTCACAGCCCTCAGCATGAACCAGCCCTGCCCACACCTTTATCTCAGATTTCCAGCCTCCAGAAGCCACCAGTTTGTGGCTCTTGGTTACAGAACTCCTAACAAATTAACATAGGTACAAGGACTGAGTCTATGCAAGCGGGATTCTATTTTCAAACCTCAGTACTAAAAACAGAATCAAAGGTTGAAGATCTGTAGGCCACAAATGCAACACAACACACTGAGAAAAGGAGCACAGGTATTAAAATGGAACATTCTATTTTCTTTTTCTGAGAAAAAGGAAAATGGAGAGGTAGGCACAGGTGTGCCTGCATGTCTGTTGGTTGTTTAAAGGGAAAGGCTTGGACAGATGGTTTCTGTGGGATTTCTGACTTTTCCTTGGACTGTAACTATTTCCTATAGTTATTCATGAGTCATGGATTCCCATGCTTGATGAAATGTATTAAAATACTCAAAGCGAAAATAATCTAGATCTAGACTCAGCCACTGTGAGATTTCAGCTTGCTTGGGATATCTTACATCCACTGACATCTGTCTGCCTTGACCTGTCTCTGCTCTGTCATGCTAAATCACGACTTTCACCATCTTTGCTTTCGCCCATTTAGTCGGAACCGAAATCATATAATCTCCATTTCTGGGACTTGAGGTCCAGACCGCTGGCTGTTCTTGACCTATGGTAGTCTTTAACCCTCAGTGGGTTCATCTAAGCTGAGCACGAGCTATTTTCAACTTGACCCCTCCTGACTGCCTTTATTCATCTGTTCCTCAGGTCTTGGACATAAAAGTGAGATTGGATTTTTATGTTTACATCAAACACGAGAAATGCCTCTTGCTACTTATGAATTGGGGTGAAGAATCTTCAAGGCCCTTCATTTTAGTACACAACTTTATATTATTGTGCCGCACCGTTGTGTTAGGATATACTTTCTTCATTCCCTGATGGCTGAGCCTTCAAAGGTATGTATTATATTGTTGGTAATCAAAGGTACTCTTTAAATATACAGTGGATAAAAGAACATACATTTTAATGATTATTTAAAATCATAACATGTAAGAAATGTGTAGGGGGTGAAATGCAATTTTAAAGCAGACTAGATTTTTTTCTTGACATTTTAAGATTTCTCTGACTTCATAAAGCTACTTTAATATTTTTTTAATTTTTATTTGTAACCTTTGCTAACAAAATTTTACAAAGCTACAAGCTTTCTATGTTTAATGCTTTATACTAGTTGTAAGTATTCTGTCTTAAGAGTGAACCAGTACATTTTCTGAAATATTTGATTACAATTAGGCATGAAAAAAATCCCCATTACTCTTGAGCATCCTTTTTTTTTTCATATTCCTGGCTGTAATACAAAGATAGGGATGGAATGTAAGATCTTTCTCTCAGTGTTTACTCAGCTTATGTTTCCCTAGTAATCTCTCTTCCACCTTCCCTAACAACGAAGTTCAAGTAACATTTAATGGAGTCCCTCTGCTTTCACTAAACTACAGGGGATTTTGCTTCTTGAAAAACTTTGCTCTGATTGAGACATTTGTCATGGCGATTTTCTGGTTTTTTAAGCACCCTAATATCTTCTCATATAGAGATTTGCTTTTGAATATTATTCAATATTATAATAATAAATAACAAATATTTATTGAATATTTGTTATCTAATACTGAAGCTTATTAAAAAGGAAAACATGGAATAAAATAGCAGAAAAAGAGTAAAGAATCAAAAAAAGGAAGAAACAATCTGTGTAACTTTACACAGCTATCTATTAAGAAAACCAGCAAGGGAGACCAGAGCACAATGATGTTGGAGGTTAACGCTTAGTCCCAACTCCTTGCATTTCCATGGGGCAGGGTTTCCTAGGGGAACCCTGACCTATCTCCCTGTGCCTTCTTGGGCTCTACTCTATTGGATAAAGATAGATTCATTTGCCCGATGAATGAGAAAAAAAAAAAAAAAAGAATTGTTTGTTTTTGTCCATTGACATTGAATTCTCTCTGCTTCTATGTGCCCTAAGTTTTAGAGGCACATCCCCTTTGGAAAAGCGCTAGGGTGTTTCACCATAGTTAATGACTAGAGTGAATACATTTAGTTCTGGAGTACAGCACTCAAAAGGCCACTGTCGCCAGAGAGCTAAGCCAAGCTTCTCAAACAGCCTTACAAGTTATGAAGCTGCCATTCTTTTTTCCATTTGTGTGACTCCTGAGTCTATCTCTCCGTTATTTTTATATTTGCCAAGAAAATAGAGAAGTTATTTATGGACTTCATAAAACTCTAAAAGTAAACAGCGGAGTACTTTACGGGGAATTCTTGAGTTCTATCTGAACTTTCCTTGGATGGTACAGCTGTCAGTGGGGGCTGCCCATACTCTGCCTATGCTAAGTGAACTGTTCCATTCAAACCTGTTGGGGGGACAGTCACTCCTCTGCTATGTTTTGTATCAGATCACCTAATATTTGACAACATACAATTGGACTGATTCAGATTCGATCGTGAAGCCAGATTTCAGAACTGGCCCTGACACTGGCATGAGTCAACTACCTTGGCTATCTAATAAAAGGCTATCTAATGCTTGCTTACTTTAGAGCAAGTTAATATGAGACCAAAACAATGGCAAGTAGTAAATCCCAGGTTTGTAATATTAGTTATTTGCTCATTATATAACAGGTTTTTACAAATATATAGTAGTCTAGAAATTACAGACTGTATAGGCTAAAAACACTGGTCTTCATGATCTAAAGACATTCTTAAAAATTATATTACCAACTAGCAACTATTGTTAAAATTACATATTTGGGATATTTTACGGTACAAATATTTCTTTTAAAAAATATTGTTCTTTTTTTAAAGAGATGATGTTGTAAATTTAAACTCTGTCCTCTTTAATTCAACCATACCACATGTCACTGTTTCATCTTTATAAGCTTCTAGAATTTTGGATGTGTTTCCAATAAAAAAAATGGTATTTGGCATTAACTTCTGTTGCTACTGACCAGTGCTATTCTATCTATCATGAAGATGTTCAGTTTTTGTATGCAGTAAAACAGAGATTGAAGTTATATAAAAATGTTGGGAGATATAATTTGTAAGTTTAAACACGTAAAAGAGATATGGCTTTTGATTGATCCATTTACCAGATATTTATAAAGCATTGATAGATGCCAGTCTTGGCCAATTTGCTAGGGAATATAGTCACAAACATGATAGAAAAGGATGCTGCTCTTACTACATTCTAGTGGTAGAACAGAGAAAACAGAGAAATAACTAATTAAAAAAAAAACACACACCCTCCTGTATTACATACATACAGCACTCAGGGACAGAAATTAACTTAGTGGCTACTGAGTCTTTAGGATAATTAATTCAGGAGAATGTGTTTTGGGGCCTGAAGTCTCAACCATTCGTCGTTAAGGGTAAGACCCAGTATACAGATAGTAGCTCTGAGACAGAGCTATGTCTGTTAAAATCTAGTGACATTGTTCGGCGTTCCTTTTGCAGGACCTTGTCTTTGGCCACAACATTTCCCTTTCCAGTTACTGATTTCATTACTTACGCCTACACCTCGGCCATCTTACCCACTGGACTTTCTGTCTTCTGTTCAATATCTGCTGTTTAACTGGTTGGACCTTGGCTTCTGCCATGGCCACGTTCATATCTATTTGCTGGTGAGTCAGTGCTGTTCTCTTATGCCTTTGACTTCTGTCCTGCTATGTTCACCTTGGAGGTTTTAAATGACAATTACCGTGGATAAGTTTTGGATATAACCACTATGCTATCTTTATTTCAGCCACTTCACCTATGTTTCACCCTTTTAATAATAAGGAAAGAAACTATCACTTGTGCAGAACACAGGATCTAAAAGCTATTAAGTTGCTTAATGCTAGTTTATTGATATTGTAATCATGTGTAAATCTGGGGGAAATAATCTTCTGTATTCGAGCCACAGGAGTCTTTTGCTAACACAAGGACTTCTTGTCAACCTCAAGCTTAAACCTGAAGTTTAAAGCAATGGATATATTGAGTTATATTTTTGAAAAATGGCTTTAATGGGACTGGAATCCAAGCTCACTAAGCATCCATAGATCACATAAAATTTACTTTAGAAAATGTGGTTTGGGAAATAAATGTTGGTGAAATTATTTGAGTGATTGCTGATTTAGCTCTACCTTCACTCCCATTTGGATGGCTTAGGGTTTCTGGGGGTGGGGGGGATGATTGCTACTAATTTTTGTTTTCAATTAAATCCCACAGCTCTTCTTTCCAAAAAAGAAATGTCAATATAATAATGAGCTAGACTAAGAGAAAAACAATGTATCTTTTCCAAGAGGAAGGCTGTCATAAAACTTGACATCCTGAAATACTGAGTCTTTTGTAAGGGCTGTTTATAAGAGTTTGTTCTTTGGGCCAAAAAGTCAGAAACCAGTAAATGAGCCAGATTGTCCCCAGTGTCTCAGTTACTCTGGAGGCTCAGCACAGCCAGCTGGGTTCGGCCAGCCTTGATGAACACTGGAAGTCCCCTGTGGCGAGTCAGAGCAGGGGACTGAAAATAAAGTAAAAGGTTGGCTTCAGTCTTACAGTCTTAGGAGTCAAATCTACCCCCCTTTATATATCGGAGTCACTCAAGAAAAGAAGTATGAATGAATAGTTTAATTGCTCTTAACCAGCTGTCCTAACATCAGGACAAAAAAAACAAAAAAAAAACAAAAAGAACAAAACAGTGGATGCCTAATTAGACACCTAAACAGAGTTTAAATAGAATTCAAAATTTGAAAAGAGAAAAAAAGAAAATGCCAAAACCCCCCACAAAAAACAGCAAGAGGAAAGCCTTCCAATCTCCATATTAAAATTCAAAGCAAAAGTCAACACATCTAAATTGAACAAAGAAACATAAGATATGTTATGAAGATCAGGAAAAATGGTAGCTATTCTAACCTTTCTATTGGCTTTCTTTTCTGTAAGAATGTAAATGAGACATACGTCCATCACTCAACAAATGACTAATTTGGCATCCCCAAAGCATCCTAAATACCCCTCATTTGGTGGCTGTTCTCTGACCGGATGGAATCCACACAGAACTGCTTTCTTCCTGTTGGAAAAAAGTAATCCACTCCTCAGTAGCCAGTTTAGGAAAAGTAGGAGTGGTAAGTAACACAATCAGGTTGGAAATCCTTGGATATTTCAAAGTAAAGCTAATGTAACACAATTCTGAGCTGAGCGGGACGCTCTTGCTGTGTAGAGACAGTGAATCTTTGGAGGAGGCTAGCTATAAGGGTCTTGCCTCTCCTTCTCCGGTTGGTCGTAAGTGGTGACCATAGCTGCTCGGTGGACAAGGCTGATCGGTGCCTTTGATTTCACCGAAGTGTTGTTCCCAGGAGCTTTCTCCTGCCCTCACCCCTGCTAGGACGACAACACTACACTTGTTAATTTTCCGCATGCTGCTCTCCATCAGTGGATAGCACACCGCGCTTTGTCAAGTCTGTTTATAGCCTCTGACCCCGCCCCTTACCTCCACACCACACGCCACCTCGGGAAATTCTGCAGAACTGGATTTCTTACAGGCAGCTATGTAGATGATGGATGGATAAAATATTCAGTAGAAAATAAAGTGGGCAAATGTCTAAGAGACTGTGCTCTTAAATCTTCCTTCCTAGTTTTAATCAGCAGTCTTTATTAGGTATCGACTGATGTAGAGGACTTTGTGGGACAATCTCTTTGGAGATAAAAACTTTGTAACAAAATTAGACATTTTACACCCTCAAAGACTTTATTTCCTAATGTGGCAATAGGATGAAGACATGGAAAGGGCATACAAAAGCATTTTCTCCTTGCAGGCATTTGGCTGTCAAGTCCTCTCCCAGCCCATATATTAATTGCCTTTCTTCAAGAGGGAAGAAAGGAGAACGCTGAAATGTACAAACAACAGGAGCCACATTAATGAAATATTTCAGGGTAACTGTAGCCAAGAGTTGCGATTTTTCTCTTATGTTGAAAATAATGTGACAGGATCATGACATTGACAATCACTGAAAAAAAGTTGGCTTACTATCAGAGTTGTCCTATTATACAACAGCAAAGTCATGGGCTTTTGTCTTTATATCTCAGTCCTTAGGAAAATAATAATGTTTTCTGCAGTTAAAACTTTAAAGCATCCTTTTAATCTACAGTGATTATAAACAACCTGGGATATTATTTTAAAAGATTTTTAATAACTGGCTTGTAAGAATTATTACTACATTTTCTATTTAAAGAATTAACATTTAGGGCCGCCTGGGTGGCTCATTCGGTTAAGCGTCCGACTTCAGCTCAGATCATGATCTCACCGTTCCTGAGTTGGAGCCCCGCGATGGGCTCTGTGCAGACAGCTCAGAGTCTGGAGCCTGCTTCAGATTCTGTGTCTCCCCCCCGCTCTCTGCTCCTTCCCCCTCCTTTCTCTCTCTCTCTCAAAAATGAACATTAAAATTTTTTTAAATAAAAAAAAGAATTAACATTTAAAATTTTAAATAGGTACATTTTTTTCCAGGATTGATAGGTCACAGGATTGATAACATAAGAGCTACTTTTTTTGCACTCCTATTACACATCAAATGTTTTCCCTATTTTTTAACAAATATAATCCTTCAAAATAGCTCATTAACCCAGTCTTAACTTCCCTTTTTTCTCATGGGAAAAACAGAAGCCCAGATTGGTTGAACAAATTAGTCCAAGGTCAATAGCTGTTATATAAAAAATAATATCTTGACTTAAGAGCCCAAATTCTTATACTGTACCATATTCCTCTAAGATTTGTGTAACGTGATATATGACTGGAATTTAATTCAAACTCATTCTGGTGGCAATGAACTGGCATTGGATATAATCATTTTATACAAAGCTGCCTCTTCCACTTACCGATGCTTTCTTTTGTGTATGTTTTTTTTTAATTCCATAGTCTCTTCCTGGGCTAATTCAAGTCCAAAGCCTCGATCATTATTTATATCCTAATTATTCTTAAAGGAATTGTCCAGGAAGACATCTCTTCTGAAATCAAGATATCAGACCTCTCCAAGTAACTGCAAATACCTCATATCCAACTGGTCCAATTTCAAGCAATTTCTTCCAAACCTGGTTATTTTCAAGTTGTTTCCTCAGCAAATAACAGCATCATCCATCTAAACTTTTATATCAGAGTTTCAAGACGGTCTTGCTATCCCCAATCTCTCTTACCTATTTCTAATGCATCACCAAGTTCACTTAACTTTATTTTTAAACATTTCTCATACTGACCCAATATTCTAGATCTCCTCTGACATCAGCCAATACAAACTACCATCACTTCTTGTCTCAACTGCTGTAAAACCTAACTTCCCTCTGATCTACTTCCAATCTACTCAACACATACACTTACAGAGGCATTCTCAAAACATGCATCAGGTTATGCCCCATGTAAACTAAAGTCAATGGCTGACCATTGTTCCTAAGTTACACTCGTTAATTCAGCTTACAAATCCCTGCCTGGCCTGCCCCTCCAGCCTCATTCCATACGATGCCCCATCCAGGTAATGTATGTAGCTCAAACTCCAGAAGAGATCTGTGGGTCTTGTACAGCCCTCTTCACCAGGTATGACATCCCACTCTCACAATCCATGGACAAAAGACAAGGCATAGCTCTGCTCTGTATCAGGGATGGGGTAACTGAAACTGCATTGAAAAGTCTCATTTAGGAGACAGAAGGACGGGAGAATTCATAGCAATGATGATATCCTTTGGGACTGGCTTCGTAGACTTTCTGCTCTGGTAGGGAAAAAAGGTACTTGAGGAGACCTTGACTGTTCTCTGGGAATAAATCTTTTGTCCATTTTTAACCCCTTGTAGCCTATGGCTACTTGGAATGGGCATTAGAGAGTACATCCGCCTTAGGGAATTCACATTCTGTAGCCACACCCACCAAATACAAATTTGCAGTATTGTTAGGCCAGCCTTGTAGTTTATCTGGCAACACAATTCTTTTTTTTTTTTTTTTTTTTTTTTTTTTTTTTGAGAGAGAGAGAGCGTGAGCATGAGTTGCGGAGGGGCAGAGAGAGAAGGAGACACAGAATCTGAAGCAGGCTCCAGGATCCAAGCTATTAGCACAGAGCCCCACTTGGGACTCAAACTCACAAATGGTGAGATCCTGACCTGAGCTGAAGTCGGACGCATAACTGACTGAACCACCCAGGTGGCCCCACAACTTTTTTAAGTTATTATTTTTTTTAACGCTTATTGATTTTTGAGAGTGAGAGAGAGAGACAGACAGACTGTGAGTGGGGAGACTGGAGAGAGGGAGACACAGAAATCTGAAGCAGGTTCCAGGCTCTGAGCTGTCAGCACAGAGCCCGACATGGGGCTCAAACTCACAAGCTGTGAGATCATGACCGAAGCCGAAGTAGGATGCTTAACCTACTGAGCCACCCAGGTGCCCCTAAGTTGTTATTCTAATTCAAATTAGTTAACATACAGGTATACAATGTAGTGATTCAACAATTCTATGCAACACCCAGTGCTAATTAGGACAGGTGCACTCCTTAATTCCCATCCCCCGCCTCCACCCATCTCCCTTCTGGGGACCCTCAGTGTGTTCTCTGTAGTTAAGAGTCTGTTTCTTGTTTCTCTCTTTTGTCCCTTTGCTCGTTTGTTTTGTTTCTTAAATCCCACATAGGAGTGAAATAATGTAGTATTTGTCTATGACTGACTTATTTCATTTAGCGTAATATTCTCTACCTCTATCCATGTCGTTGGAAATGGTAAGATCTCATTCTTTTTTACGGCTGAGTAATGTTCCATTGTATGTACACCACTTCTTTATTCATTCATCTATCAATGCACACTTGGGCTGTTTCCATAATTTGGCTGTTGTAGATAATGCTGCTAGAAACATTGGGGTGCATGTATCCCTTTGAATTAGTATTTTTGTATTTTTGGGCTAACTACCCAGTAGTGAGATTCCTGGATTCTAAGGTAGTTCTATTTTTAATTTTTTGAGGAACCTTCATACTGTCTTCCACAGTGGCTGCACCAGTTTGCATTCTCACCAACAGTGCAAGAGGGTTCCTTTTTCTTCACATCTTCACCAATACTTGGTGTTTCTTGTGTTTTTTATTTTAGCCATTCCGACAGGTGTGAGGTAACACTTCATAGTTTTGATTGCATTTCTCTGATGATGAGTGATGTTGAACATCTTTTCATGTCTGTTCGCCATCGGTATATCTTCTTTGGAGAAATGTCTATTCACTTCTTCTGCCTGTATTTTAATTGGAGTATTTGTTTTTTGGTTGTTGAGATGTATAAATTCTTTATTTTTATCAAAAAAATTTTTGAGAGAGAGAGAGAGGGAACACAAGCAGGGGAGTGGAGCAAATGGGGAGAGAAAGAGAATCTTAAGTGGGTTCCATGCTCACTGCGGTGCCTGAGGGGGGCCCAATCCTATGACCCTGGGATCATGACCTGAACTAAAATCAAAAGTCAGACACTCAACTGACTGAGCCATCTAGGATCCCCATGAATATGCCATTTGTAAATATCTTCTCCCATTCCATAGGTTGTCTTTTAGTTTTATTGACTGCCTCCTTCACTGTGGAGAAGGTTTTTGTCTTGATGTAGTCCCAACATTTTATTTTTGCTTTTGTTTCCCCTGCCTCAGGAGAGATCTAGAAAAAAGTGGCTTCAGTCAGTGTCAAAGAAGTTACTGCCTGTGTCCTTCTCTAAGATTTTTAGGGGTTCAGAACTCACATTTAGGTATTTAATCCATTTTGATTTTATCTTTGTGTATGGTGTAAGAAAGTGGCCCAATTTAATTCTTCTGCATGTTGGTGTCCAGTTTTCCCAACACCATTTGTTGAAGAGACCATCTTTTTCCCACTGCATATTCTTTCCTGCTTTGTCAAAAATTAATTGACCATACACTTGTGGGTTCATTTCTGGGTTTTTAGTCTGTTCCATTGATCTGTATATCTATTTTTGTACCAGTACCTTATTGTTTTAATTACTACAATTTTGTAACATAACTTGAAATTTGGAATTGGGATGCCTCCAGCTTTGCTTTTCTTTGTCAAGATTACTTTGGCTCCTCAGGGTCTTTTGTAGTGCCATACAAATTGTAGAACTGTGTCTCCTAGTTCTGTGAAAAATGCTTTTGGTATTTTGATAAAAATTGCATTCAATCTATGAATTGCTTTGGGTAGTATAGACATTTTAACAATATATGCTTTTCCAATCCATGAACATGGAACACCTTTCTGTTTCTTTGTGTCATCTTCAATTTCTTTCACCAGTATTTTATAGTTTTCAGAGTACAAGACTTTCATCTCTTTGGTTAGGTGGTTAGGTTTATTCCTAGGTTTATTCCTAGGTATCTCATTATTTTTCAAGCAATTGTAAATGGGATCATTTTCTTAATATCTTTCTGCTGCTTCATTATTGGTGGAGAGAAATGCAACACATTTCTCTACATTGATTTTGTATACTGTGACTTTACTGAATTTGTTTACAAGTTCTAGCAGTTTTTTTGGTGCAGTCTTTCAGATTTTCCATATACAGTATCATGTCATATGCAAAGACTGGACATTTGACTTCTTCCTTGCCAATTTGGATGCCTTTTATTTCTTTTTTGTTGTCTGACTGCTGGGGCTAGGACTTCTAGTACTATGTTGACTAAAAGTGGTGTGAGTGGTATCCCTGTCTTGTTCCTGACCATATAGGAAAAGCTCTCTGTTTCTCTCCATTTAAAATAATATTAGCTGCAGGATTTTCATAGATGGCCTTGATTATGTTGAGGTATGTTCCCTCTAGACCTACTCTGTTGAAGGGTTTTATCATCAATGGATGTTGTACTTAGTCAAATGCTTTTTCTGCATCCGCTGCAATGATCATATGGTTCTTATACTTTCTTTTATTAATGCGATGAATCTTGTTGATGGATTTGTGGATAGTGAATCACTCTTGGAACCCAGGAATAAATCCCACTTCCTCGTGGTCAATGATTCTTTCAATGTTTCAATGTTTTCAATTTCTTTCTGTTGGATTCTGTTCAGTAGTATTTTGTTGAGGATTTGTGCATATATGCTCATCAGAGATATTGGCCTATATTTCTCTTTTTTAGTGGTGTGTTTATCTGGTTTTGGTATCAGGATAGTGCTGGCCTCATATAATGAATTTGGAAGTTTTCCTTCCTTTTCTATCTTTTGGAATAGTTTGAGGAGAATAGGTTAATATTAACTCTTCTTTAAATGTGAAGCCATAGTTCTGGACTTTTGTTTGTTCAGAGTTTTTTTGTTTTTGTTGTTTTGTTTTTGATTACTGATTCCATTTATTTGCTGGGTATCAGTCTATTCAACTTTTCTTCTTTTTCTTGTTTCAGTTTTGGTAGTGTATATGGTTCTAGGAATTCATCCTTTTCTTATAGGCGTTCAATTTGTGGGCATATAGTTTTTCATAACATTCTCTTATGATTGTTTGTATTTATGTGGTGTTGGTTGTTATTTCTCCTCTCTCATTTGTGATTTTGAGTTTTTTCTCTTTTTTTCTTGATAAGTCTGGCTATAGGTTTATCAATTTTATTGATTTTCTTTCAAAGAATGAGTTCCTGTTTTCATCAATCTGTTCTATTGTTGTTATTGTTTTGTTTTGTTTTGCAGTTTATTATTTATTTCTGCTCTAATCTTTGATGTTTCCTTCCTTCTGCTGCTTTTAGTGTCCTTCTTCTTCTTCTTCTTCTTCTTCTTCTTCTTCTTCTTCTTCTCCTTCTCCTCCTCCTCCTCCTCCTTCTTTCTCCTTCTCCTTCTCCTTCTTCTTCTGCTAGCTCCTTTAGGTATCAGGTTAGGTTGAGATTTTTCATGTTTTGAGGTAGGCCTGTATTGATATATACTTCTCTCTTATGACCACTTTTGCTGCATTCCAAAGGTTTTGGATCATTGTGTTTTCATTTTCATTTTTTTCCCACATACTTTTTATTTATTTTTTTTTTATTTTATGGTTGAGCCATTCATTGTTTAGTAGTATATTATTTAACCTCCATGTATTTGTGGTCTTTCCAGATTTTTTTCTTGTGGTTGACTTCTAGTTTCATAATGTTCTGGTCAGAAAAGATGCATGGTATGACTTCAATCTTTTTTTAATTTGTTTAGGTTTGTTTTATAGCCTAATATGTGCTCTATTCTGGAGAATGTTCCATGTGCACTTTAAAAGAATGTGTATTCTGCTGTTTTAGGATGAAATTTTCTGAATATTGGCAATGTAATTCTTGCAAAAATGAATTCAGTCACCTTAGTCAGTATCACACATGTGTAACCACATGCAAGTTCTAGCATGATTCATTTATTTATATTGCCTCTTTGACTTCCCCTCTCTCCCTCCAACATTGACATTTATGTGGAGACTATGTGATCTGAACCCTGTGAGTCACTGTCACCACTCTTCAATCCGTCCATGCCAAGACTTAAATCTTGTTCAACTAAAAGATCTCTGGGTGCCTTTTCTAGTTTGGGATCGAGAAGAGTTGGCTTTTCCAATCCTTCAAGATCCAGATTTTTTAATTCTCCTAGTCTGAATTCACCCCTTCTCTCAAAGGAGCCAATTCTTCCCAGAGCTCATCTCTTTTTTTGTTACACCTTGTTATAAGCATCACTTTATAAAGAACACATATTACTCATATTCTATTTAGACTTCTTCCTCTGCACCATCCAGAACATGTTTAGCTATAGCAACAATATGCATCCCTATCTTTCTAGCATCTAATGACAGCTTCCTCTGACTGCCACCTGGTAAGTAAACCTATTGAGGCATGTTAACTTTCAGTCTATTTTTGTTTTTAAGAGTTATAATTTACATACTGAGAAATGCACAGATTTTTCTCTATAGTTTATTTGACAAATATATAAACTTGTGTAATACCACAATCAAGATTTAGAAATTTTCCTCAAACTAGTTTCTTATATCCCTTTCTAGTCTTTGCACCAAGAGGCATCCTGTGTTTTAATTTTTATTGTCACAGGTTTGCTATGCCTTTTCTTGATATTTATATAAATCAAATCATGTGAATACACTCTTTTGTGTATGGCTTCTTTTTATGTAATTTTTTATTTCATTCACTTTGCTGTATATGTCAGTTGTTAATTAATTTTAATTGCTGATTAGTATTACATTGTGGAAACATACCAAAATATTTTAAAATTACTCTTCTATTGATAGACACTTGAAATGTTTACAGTTTGGGGCTCTGAACATTCTTGTCCTAGTCTTTTTGTTAACATATGTTTTCATTTCTCTTATACGAAAAATAGGAAATGGAATTATTGAGTCTTAGGGAGGCAATATTGAAATTTATAATAAACTGCCAAATAGATTTCCAAATTGGTATTATTTTATACTCGCACTGTCAGTGAATGAGAGTTGTCATTGCTGATAGAAATCAAGCAGAAGAGGAAATATTGATCTGCAGAAGTGACAAAGAAGAATTCTGGGGAAGTGATACAATCTAACTGGTAGGCAAGGAAAGGAGGCAATGGGTTTATGTAGTTGATTGGCTCTATATTCTCAGTAAATTAGAAAGCATGATTATCATCATAAGAATAAAGGAGGAAGAAAGAAGCATTGGGGTTTTAATGATAGTAGGAGACAGTATAAAATCATTTTCCAGAAAAACGGGTATGAGTGAATTGATAAATGTAGTATGGTTGTTGGTTATCATGAATAGCCCATTTGAAGTTAGTGGTCATCAATTTCAATTTAGACACACAACTGGGTATATTTTTTCCAATGATGCTCTGGATGTGGGATGTACGGAGTAGGTAGAACTGAGATTATCTGTGGTTGGGAATTTATCAGATTAGAATAGCAAAGCAAAAAAAAAATGGATGGGAATTAGGGAATATGTCAGAACAGTGATGGTTATGGATGGAGGATTTAAGGTGGACAATGTGGGAGGTGAGCCCATGAGCAATGCAATGAATATGGTGGAGTTGGTGTATTATAACTCCAGGGATGGGTGAATAGTTGCTGCATTCAAGACAGTAAAAGGCATTTCTTTACAAATATTTGGTTTTGATCCTGCAAGTACCATGTTGAACCAAGTACAACTGATCTTGGAGTCCATTATTTTCCAGTTCAATTACATGAAGTCTCATATTTGTCCCAGTTTTAAAATTCTCTCTTTGTCCTTCTTACCACTATCAAGCATATCAATTAACTGTTGAGGTAGCAGAATATTTAAAATAGATAATGCTGATATCTCCAACTAGATTTACTCATAGTACTTGATTTTTTTTTCCTGGATACAAGGACAGAAACCCAATCAATCTAACTGAAATGTATTTCTACAACAAGGATTGTAATAGTAATAAGACTTAGAAAACAATGAATGAACTAAAGCCAGGGATCACAAAAAAGTGCTTACAAAGAGAGGAACTAAAGTCACATTATCTTGTCTTGAGGGGCTACCTAATCCCACTCGTCTATGCTTTTCTATGGTTCTTTTCTATTTGGACTGGGCTATGCAGCACACTTGCAACTCCATGGCTGCCAGCTCTAGAACTCCATAGTTGGTTGTAGGACCCATGGCCATATGACTAGCTTGTGTGTATGGTATTTACATGTTAACAACTTTAGTCTGTGGATTGGGTCAAGAGTGCACTGCTGGTCCATTCAGCTGTGTCCAGGGCAGGGAAGTCAAAGTATATAGCCATGCTTTTGGTATCAGTTAAAATACCTTGGTTGAGCAAATCACTTCCAATAAATGGCCATTTAACTCACACCCGTCAACATCTAAAACTGGATGAATTAGCCTCTTCTTAAAATCAGCTCCCTATGGTTTTGTTACAGGTATACCACCTTCTCACATACCCAAAGTAAAACCATTCAAGTTACCTTTAAATGATCTATTGCCTTTGTTTGTTTTGTCTAGTTAGTTGCTTATTCCTTCAGAGTCAATCCTTTAAATTCCCATCAATTTTGGCCGTGATAGTTTGATTGTTTAACTAGGCTAAGCTACAGTAGCCGTTTACTCAAACACTGATCTAGGCACTGCTGTATACATATTATGTAATTTATATCCATAATCATCTGACATTAAGTAAATGAGGTTATCTAATCAGTTGAAAGGTCTTGACAAGAAAAACCGGTTTCCCTGAATAAAAAATTCTGCTGATATAGTAGCAGCTCCTACTTGAGTTTCTAGTTTGCCAAATACTTATCTCTCATTGTCTGTCCGTCTGAGTCTCTCTATCTCTCTGTATTTATATTTATATAAATATATGTATTTATATATAAATACATATTTATTCATTTTTTGAGGTTTGAGAGAGAGGCGGGGGAAGGGGCAGAGAGAATGGAGAGAGAAAGTCTCAAGCCGGCTCTGCTCCACACTGTCAGTGTGAATCCCAATGTGGGGGCTCAAACTCATGAACCTAGAGATCATGACCTGAGCTGAAATGCAGAGTTGGACACTTGACAGACTGAGCCACCCAGACGCCCCTATAATCATTCTAATCATGCAAATCCTACTGGTTCTCCTTTTCTTGGCAGAACTCTGATTGATACAGACCTTATCTCTTTTCACCAGAATCTAATTGGAGAAATATATTTCTTGAAACATAGCTTTTATTTTCATGTTTCTGCATATTTTACTTTATATGTAACCACCTTGAGCTATCTGCATGAGTGAGTAAACGCATATTAATTGGGATAATTTCAAAAGTAATACAAACAGAAATAATAGTAAACATCTGACAATTAAAAAAAGATTGTGGACCAAAAAGCCCCAGGCTTTAACATTAGATATGGACAAGAAACAAAATAATTTTCCAAATTCCTTGAAAATAATAATCAAGTGTAAAGACTTCAATGACAGAATTTCTTCTGCAGGTGTAAGGAAGATATCCCTCCTCTCCATGATAGTCATTAAACTTGCTTTTGGAGGGTAGGAAAAATACATGGTAGAGGAAGAAAGAGAGTTAAGTGGGCCTCTTCATGCCTAAACCTGAAATGTTCTGCTACTTAGAAACCGACTGATGCTTTGGAAGTATTCAGTGAGGCATGGTTAGCTCAGGACAAAAGAGCTTGTGTCCTGCTTCCGTTGGGGTGCAAGTAAGGGTCTATAAGCTTCTGAAGAAATCCCCAAAAGCCACACTTCTAAGACAGTACAGACTCATTGACAGCAGGCATCCAGAGAGGGGGTTTTGGGTGCCCCTAGCAATTATGCAGTCTTCAGGGACCCCACAAACTCTGGCCTGCCTTGAGGGCCCAGACACAAAGGGCAGAAACCTGGAGCAGGATGAGTAGCTCCTGAAGGTTTGAACTTCAAGACCAGGAATTAATGACCATGGCCACACACTTTAGCAGTGGACACACATGTCACATGTAAGCTCCTAAAACAGCCAGGCAGAAGCAGATGCAGCCCATCAGCCAATTGTTCAAGTTTCAGACAAGATAAACTACTTGAATGCCATAACCTGTTTGTTTCCTGAAGATCCTTGTGGCTATCAGAACCCTCTTCCTGTAAATCTGCAAAATCAATTAAACCATCCGTTCTCTACCATAGAGTCAAATGCTATTTTAGAAAGGAGCAGGAGGAGGGAGGGGAAATTTGAGAGACTAATCACCTTTCTTAAAGGATCTGACTGTTTATTTTGGAAGACTGTCTATATTTTTATATTGAACTAAGTTTACTAGATTGGATTAAAGCCTGGTTCATGTACAGCTTGATTTCTACCTCCGTTTCAGCTCTCATCACACTCTATTTGGTTTGGAATGTTTTTACCTACATATCTCTCTCCCACAAGGCATGAGAATATAAATAACAACCATATTATACTCATTTTTATATTCCCTGAGGCACCCACCACAAATTTTGACAGATAGCCGTTGCCTAATTGAAATTGAACTATCACAGGCAAAAGTAGGTCAGTGATTCAACACAACAGCTCATCTTGGGTATAGCAGGATTGGGGATTATCTGTCTTCCATAGAGGTGTTAAAGGACTGGAATGGTGAGTTAAGGGCAAGATGAAGTGAAATGGTCCCAAGAGAGAATCAAGTTTTCTTAGGTGCTGATACTGAAGCAGAGGACTGGATTCTTTATGAAATTCTCCACATTTTAAGGCTGTCTTTCAAGGCCTAGCTAAAGTGCTTTGAAGCTTCACTGAACCACAGAAATATTATCTGCACCATTCACTTAACAGATAATGTATAATGACACCCTTTGAACCAGTACTGCATTCCAATTTAAGTCATTATTAATTGATTTTTCATTTGACTGAGCATTTTATTCTAAACTAAGTTATAAGCTCTTTGAGGACAAAACGTTGGCATCTTTTCACATTCCCCTCAGGTGTTCTTAAAGTAGACATTGAAAAATATTGTTTGGTTAATAAACAGCTTAATTTATGGCCTGGTGGCGGGGACATATCTAACACCACGCAAGTGTTCTGAAACAGTGTCCTAGAAAAATCAGATCTTTATTTTATCCTGAAATTTATGAAAAACAACAATGAGAAACTGCCTCTTGAAATTTCGTATATTACAAGAGGGAAAAGGGGGAAAAAGAGAGAACACAGCACAAATGCTGTTGTGATATACAAAAACATACGAATATTGTAATGTCGGTATTTCTGAAGAATGTGCTTTTGTGATTCATCTGCATACTGAGAATTTCAATGAAGGGATGCCAACATGATACTCTATTACAGATTTTTAACAAATCAATGTTAATGGCATATTCTATCTTTGACAGTTCAGACAAACCCATCATCTCCTAACTGGAAAAGAGAAACGGGCAGCTGAATTGATTAGGAGGTTTAGTTCCGTGTGAACACGACTGTCGATTGTAGGAAGGGCCTAAGAGACCAACAGGGAAATGGGGGATTATGAGCTAGAGAAAAAGGAATAAGAAAGTGGAAACTCTCACCTCTGTGTCACTGGTCCACAGTATCACCAAGCAAATGTGAACACCAGGGACTCTGATTTGAATTCAGCTTGGGTTCTAGACCTGACAGCGTATTAATAACTTGCAAATGGCTAAGGAAACTATCACCTGATGTGATTTTTATTGGCACTTCCTGTATTAGTTCACTAATTGTTGAGGTGGCATGGCGAAATTACTAATTGAATATGACATTCCTATAAAATGCTATTAAAAATATTGCAGTGCCTGTCACCAGGTGAACTGGCTGTGCATTTTCTGCCACGTTAAAAAATAAATTTATAGGTAATAAAAAATACCTTTGTGAATGGATTCAAAACTCTCAGGGTGGGATCATTTCACTGACAAAGAAAAATAAATATGGCACCGGAAGTTATTCATCTGGGCATTCTCTACAATTTTAAATGCAATTCAGTACTTTAGAAAAAAATGAGTGTGCAGGAAAATGTTTATCTGTGGGAGGGCAAAATGTCTGCTTTTTCATAATGACCTCCTTTATTAACCTGCTAATGACTCTGAAGTTACATTGGAGAGCCATTCATTTGGATTAGAATATGGGTTCCAGAAGGATGTTGTGTTTTCAGTGTGTACCCTATGCTCTTGCACAAGCATGTAGTTTTGGATTTGGAAGAAAGAAAACTAGCTCCCAATGTGTTTCTGCTATAGGTGAGGCCCCATGCTTGGCATTCTGAAGCAAAAGAAAAAAACATTTTGAGGAGCAGAACTGTGTCTTCCTCATTCAACACCTTGATGCCAATGTTTCAGTCCATCATTAAGTAGACAGTAAACAAGACAGACTTACGGAAGGAGAGATTTTACTTAACCTCTCATCAACCACAAGAGGAAGGTATTTTTAACTTTCTAGCATCCCAAGTTGGTAGATATTATGGAACTTGTCCAGGGTCACAGCTCATAAGTAGTTAGAGCCAGGATTATATGGGCCCATATGAGCTTCTACACCACCATGGTACCTCTACATGAGAAATCCTGAGATGTCTTACTTGTCTCATTTATAGTGTGAAGTTGATGAAGTGACCCATGGAATGGCCCAGGCTGCACAATGGTTAACAAAGGCAACTGATTCAGGTAAAATCTTTTCTTGTTCTAAGCTGGCACCAGAGCTGAGGTCACAGATCATTAATTCTCAATTAGCTTCATAGATTATTTACCCAGTGGTTCCTAACCTCTTTCTTCTCCCAGCCACTGACACATCAGGAATCTACCTCCAAAAAAGTGTATCATATTTTCAGCCATTTATCATTGCATTCAATGTTATGACACTAATCCAAACTACCATTCTATTTTGCCAAAGAAACCACTTTGAGGTTCCTAATTGGTCTCTATGATTCTTCCTCCCTGTCTACTGCTTCCCAGGTCTCTCCACCAAGCAGGAGGAATCATTCATTCATTTACTTAATTTATTTTTATTTGTTTTGAGAGAGAAAGAGAGCATGAGCAGGGGAGAGGCAGACAGAGAGGAAGAAAGAGAGAATCCAAAGCAGGCTCTAAGAGCCTGATGTGGGGCTTGAACTCACGAATCATGAGATAATGACCTGAGCTGAAACTAAGAGTTGGACGCTTAATCGACTGAGCCACCCAGGCACCCAGGAATTATACTTTTGAAATGGAACCTAGGCCATGTCATGATCCTGCCCTGAATCCCCAGTGGCTGGCCTATCACCGTCTATGATGGTTCTGCATCATCTAGTCCTGGCTACCTTTCAGATCTTACATATCCTACAATTATTTTCATGCCTATTCTCCTCTAGCCATAACAGATCTTAGGTTTTAAAAACCTGCCAAATGTGTTTCTTCTCAGGGAGTATTCTCTTATTTCTCTTTTCTGTGGATGGTTCTTTTGTGAGATCGCGTGCCTCATCCCCCAGTTGATTCAAGGTTTTGCCTAAGTGTCACCTGCACAGATGGCTTCTCTTACCACCGTATCCAATACACCCTCCCCACCCTAGCCCAACACCAATTTCATCCTTGATTTATTTCTCTTCAGAGCTCATCTCCACCAAAGAAGATACACATACAAATACATTTTTTATATTATTTGTTTGTCATATTATTTTTATTATGCCCACCGGAATATAAAATGCCATGAAAATACTGATTCCACCCTTCTCATTTACTGTTATACCTTTCATGGCTTAGAACAGTGCCTGGCACATGACAGGCAACGAATAAATATTTATTGAATGGATAAATACCCTTAAGGCTCAGCAAGATGTCTAGAGTAAGTGCTTTTTCAATGATCACACTGATGATATAAAAGATATAATTAACACAAGTGTGATAAACAAGTGGAACAAAAACCGGTCCAGTAACAAGGTCCAAAGCGTAGATGGAAACCACAGTGAGCTATCACCTCACACCTGTTAGAATGCCTGCTAACAAGGGCCGCTGAGGATGTGAAGAAAAGTGAACTTAGGCTCACTGTCGGTGGCAGTGTAAATTGGTACAGCCACTATGGAGCTTTTTTTTTTTAAATTAAAAATAGGATTTCTTGAAGAGGTATCTGCACCCCCATGTTCACTGTGACATTATTCACAATAGCCAACATGTGGAAACATAAATGAAACTCGAGGGCATTCTGCTAAGTGGAAGTCAGACAAAGAAAAGACAGATACTAGATGGTCTCACTTAGGTGAAATCTAAAAAAGCCTAACTCAGAGCAACAGAAAGTACTCAGAGTGATAGTCACCTCCACTTGTAAGAGCAATAAGTCTGGGGACCTCATGCGCAGCATGGTGGCTGTGGTTAACAGTACTGTATTACAGACCTGAGAGTTGCTCAGAGAGTTCATCTTAACTGTTCTCATGACAAGGAAAAAAAAAAAACTCTGTGAGGTGATCGGTGTGCTAACTAGCCTTACTGTGGCAATCATTTTGCAATATATATGTAAATCAAATCATCATGTTGTACACCTTAAACTTACACAATGTTATATGTCAGTTGTATCTTAAAACTAGAAAAAAAGAAAAACAAAGAAGGTCCAATCTCATGATGCAAGTCAGAAAATGGACCAGAGGTCTCTACTACTTTCCCAACATTATAGAGACAAACGATGGTAAGCCAAAGGGCAGAGCTCAGATTTCCTCTTTTTTCTTTTAATGAGGGAAGGAGGGGTGGAGAGAGAGGGAGAGAGAAGCCCAAACAGGCTCTGTGCTGTAAGTGCAGAACCCAACGTGGACTCCCATGAGCCATTGAGATCATGACCTGAACTGAAATCAAGAGTCAGACACTTAACTGACTGAGCCCCCAGGTGCCCCAGAACTCAGATTTCTAATACTCTTTCCACTACTCTACAAAGTGTTTTGGCAGCCACAGCTTATAGAGTAAAGATGGAAATGTTCCTGGGATACTTTCTTGTTACAGGACAAGGCTACTCGAAAACAGTTTATGAATGTGACTTTTGGGATTGATGATGAGTGTCAAGAGAAAAGGGAAGATTTTATAATTAGCAAGTGCTAGCCATACATCTGACGTTTTTCCAGAAACTCACTGTTGGGTGCTCACTCCCTTCATCCCCACTAAACTTGGTTCCACCCTATTCTTAAAATAATCCTTACGGGGCAGGAATTTTAAGTGCCAAGCATGAAAGTATACTATTAACATTTTTTTTTAACATTTATTTAATTTTGAGAGAGACAGAGAGAGAGAGAGAGAGACAGAGCATGAGCAGGGGAGGGACAGAGAAAGAGACAGAGAATCTGAAGCTGGCTCCAGGCTCTGAGCTGTCAGCACAGAGTTCGATATGGGGCTCAAACCTATGAACTGCGAGATCATGCCCTGAGCCAAAGCTGGAGGTTTAACTGACTGAGCCACGCAGGTGTCCCATGTAAGTTCAATATTAAATTGGCTCTCAAGATCCTCTCTGTGACTGGCCTAGAGCTGACCATTCGGTTATTGCCTACTTTTATTTTTTTATTTATTTTACTTTTTTACTATTTGATTTGTTTTGTTTTCAATATATAATTTATTGTCAAATTGGTTTCCATACAACACCCAGTGCTCATCCCAACAGGTGCCCTCCTCAGTGCCCATCACCCACTTTCCCCTCTCCCCCACCCACCATCAACCCTGTTTATTCTCAGTTTTGAAGAGTCTCTTATGGTTTGTCTCCTTCCCTCTCTGTAACTTTTTCCCCCTCCTTCCCCTCCTCCCTGGTCTTCTGTTGAGTTTCTCAGGATCCACATATGAGTGAAAACATATGGTATCTGTCTTTCTCTGCCTGACTTATTTCACTTAGCATAATACTCTCCAGTTCCATCCACGTTGCTACAAATGGCCAGATTTCATTCTTTCTCAATGCGAAATAGTATTCCATTGTGTATGTAAACCACATCTTTTTTTATCCATTTGCCAGTTGATGGACATTTAGGCTCTTTCCATAATTTGGCTATAGAACGCTTACTGTCCCAATGCCATACACCCCCATTTCCAGAAACAGACTTTCATTCATTCCCCTATCCTTGATCTGCTCTTGCAATTTCCTTCCCGGTACCAGATGGCTTGTTCATTCCTAGTGTCTGAGACCTTGGGGACAAGTCTCCCAGATGACGGCCAAACCACTAGCACTGCTCTCTGTCTACCCAGGAGTGACAAGTTACCACAGTTTAGAAGGGAAGTCTTGGTCAGTGACTCAGTCCACTGGGCTGCTTTGCATGTGTCGGCTCTCAATGTCTCCCCAGCACCTGATGAGAGGTACGCAGGGTAGTAGAGAGCCAGTGCCCAGTGTCTGCTTTCTTTCCCCCAGTCACATGTTGCCCAATCCGCAGAAGCTGCCACACTGAGTTCTCTGTTACATGTCTATGACCTGAGACAAAATGTGGTGCGTGAAATATGCAACATCGATCCCAAAGTAAAATGGTGCAAGTCAGTTGCAATATTTGAGTGTGTGTATGTGCCAAACTGTTTAACTCTCTATCAGAATTATCTCATGTGATCCAGATCAGTTGATGGTATAGATAAAATATCTGTCCCCCATTTTCAGATGAAAAATATGCAGAGAAAGATGAAGTATATGTACAGAAACTATGAAGACTTATTTGAAATCAATGATTTCTTAAGAGCCAGGATCTGGGAAAAGGAAGTTCATCTGTAATGTCAGGTAGAAAGGTAATAATGACTTGGAAATACGCTAATAATAATGGGATGGCTAATAATAATAGTGTGGTATTTTAATATGGAGCAGATATTTTTTAGTAGACCCTTTCTTATTTATGAGGAAATTAGTTGTGAGGAGATCATGTTATGAGGTGTAGACTGCTCCCGAAACCAAGACCTAAACTCCTGACCGTCTTCTCTTATCCAATTCTTAGCAGGGTTGGGGGCTAAAGTGTCCTTGACACCTAATTTCTTCTTTCCGCCACTAACAGGCCAAGTTCAGTCTTCATGCTTTTAAGCAGCATTGACACCACCTGTGTAAAACTATGTACGCTTTTCGAGAAATGGTACCAGAAAAAAATATTTGGAACCAACCTGAGGCACTGTCCTCACTAAGGACTTTTTTTGTTTTTTGTCTGAAGCAGCCCTGAACCAACCACGTTTAGCTAAAATTCTAAGTGATGCTGTACAACACAGAAAAGATGTTTAAAATCCTGCAATTTAGAACAGTGAAAAGTGTCTCTTGAGGTTTAACTGACTTTCAACATGATGAGAGAGGGCTGGAAAAATGATTCTGTTTACAGATGGAGTCCTGTGACCAAGCCATTCTTAGGGGAAAAGCTATTTGTTCTAATGCTCTCTTAGTCCCTGCTTTTTAAGTCGTGCTTCCTGTCCAGGCTCTTTTCAGGACAAAGGGAGAGCATTCTGTTTAGGATACCCTCCTCTCAAAACTGTCAGCGTTGTTCCTGTTGCCACCCGTCTTTCCTCTGATGGTGTTGCTTATTCAAGGTAGGCTGAAACATCCATTCTATCATCGCTGCTTCATTGTGGGGGGATCTGAGCCAGCCTTCTTCAGTAGTGGTTCCTGAGAAGTAAATCTTTCGATTGTTATTACCTTTCCCATCCCACAACATTTATTTCCTTTGCTATAAACACTTGGTGATCCTTTACCAAGTGGTAATTTAGATTTTTTTTTTTAAACTTCACAGAGGGAGACAGGTATGAGTTGGGGAGGGGCAGAGAGATGGAGACAGAATCTGAAGCAGTCTCCAGGCTTTGAGCTGTTAGCACAAAGCCCGACACGGGGCTTGAACTCATGAGCATTGAGATCATGACCTGAGCTGAAGTTGGTTGCTTAAATGACTGAACCACAGAGGCGCCCCACATTTTTTTTTTTTTTACTAAAATGTTAATGGTTAAAAAAAATATCAGCTCCCATCTAGGAGGCCTGTCTCAGGCAGTTTTTGAGAAAAATTTGCAAAGTGGTTAGATGGCATGTGGGGTAGGACGTTCTTTTTAAATTAGGGAATGAGTCATGAGGTGCTATGTGCTCAACTGTGTCTCACCCCTTTCCCAAACTCACATGTTGAAGTCCTGACCCTCTAGTAATAAAGAACGTGACTATATTTGGAAATAGGGACTTTAAAGCAGGAATTACAGTCAAGCGAGGTCACTGAAGGGGGCCCTAAGGTCACCAGCATGCAGACGGCTGCCTTCCAGGCAAGGACAGTGACACGAAAGGCCTGAACCCTGCTCATATTTTCATCTTGGACTTCCAGCCCCCAGAAATGTGCGGAAGTAAGCCTCTGCAGGCCTGTGACACTTCTTTAGGGCAGCCCCAGCAAACCAAGAGGCCCGGTAACGAGGGTGAGGCTGGTGTCTTCAGAATACCCACTTTGTGGGTGTTTGAACTGTGAAGGGTCATGGGACACCCTCTTTGAGAGTCCTCATTCTGTGTGACAGGAGAGACCATTTAGAAAAGAAAGTAACCCTCTACATTTTCCTCAGCTCTTCAACCAAACTGTTTCTGTTTCCTTGAGGAAAACAAAGATCCCCCTCACTGCCAAGTCAGGGCTAATGGTAATCCCCCAGGAAAGGAGATGACAGCCCCCCCATGCCCCCCACCCCAGGGAAGACAGGCACACAGACTGGCAGTCAGAAGGCCAAAGGCAGCCCGGGGTTCCCTCTCAGGGGATGCTGAGTTTCCACCTACAAACAAGAAGCCAAATTGCATGATCTCGTCCTTTTCTTTGGTTCACAGAGGAAGCTCTGCACAGTTCCTTTGTGTTCATCTCAGAAAGGTGACCTTGAGAGATAAAATGGAAGATATTGTTTGGACATGAAATCATTCCAAGTATTTGTTTTTGGGACTCAATTTAAATATTTGCTTTCAAAGGGTCTTTAAAGGATGTGGAAGGGTTCGTGCAGGTATCTGGCATGTTTTCACGTCTATCCTTGGTTGATAACTGCTCTAATAGGAATCTCTTTTCTGACTAATATCAATGTCAGAACCTTGAAATTATGTTATGCATTTATAGTCTGTCTTCTAGCAGTGATACATAGCACAATGAAGAAAGATTGACAATACAATATTGTCTTGTGTTCAATTCTTTCTTTGCTTTGAAATAAAGGAGAGAGTTGAAAATAATCCTAACAACAGCAAATGTGTATCAATGGTGTATTAAGGTAATCGCTTTACTTCTATTCTTCTATTAATTTTTACAGAAAGCTACTAAAGTGCTTAGCAAATGTTTGTGGAAAGAATAAATAAATAGTTTACATGACACAAAAATGCCCCGAAAAGTTCAATAACTTTTTCAAGTTCAAAAAGTTAGTGAAAGAGGAAGATTTGAATCTAGGTCTCTATGACTCTATATTATAAACTCTTTTTTTTAAATAAAGTTTTTCTCTGTTTTTAAAAATGTTTATTAATTTTTGAGAAAGAGAGAGTGAGAGTGTGCACAGCAGAGGATGGGCAGAGAGAGAGGGAGACAGAGGATCCAAAGCAGGTTCCGTGCTGTCAGCACAGAGCCCTACATAGGGCTCTAACCCACAAACCATGAGATCATAATCTGAGGCGAAGTCGGATGCTTAGCCGACTGGGCCACCCAGGTGCCCCTAGATTTTTAACTCTTTACCACTGCAGTATGCTACAAAATACAAGGCTTAATAGAGAGAAGCTAAGAATTAACATCCATAGAGAAGAGATGGATAATAAGTGGATCAGAATTATTTATTCTAAGAGATTCATAGAAAACAAACACTTGCCATGCAATTAACTATGGCTTTCATTCACCAATTTCAAAACTCTATTGTAAACATAATTTTGGATCTATGTTTCATGGTGGCTAGGTTACTTCACTTAGAGGTGAAAACATAAGCATTATAAAATACCACGGTAAACCTACAGTAGGCTGCTGGAATTAGCAAATCTCACTGAAATAACAGTAAAGAAATATTAAAAAGAATATATTTACAGAAGGACTAGAACTGGTGGAATGAAGTGGGGGTCACAGTTGGCTAATGGTGTGCCACAGACTGTCATACACTTCTGCAATATGGAAGGTGATGAAATTATATGGATGTTTAAAACCTGGTGGGGTGTACAGCATGCACAGAAAAGATGTGGTGTGGAAGGTATCATTCCTGACCCAGCAATACATTAAAAAAATTAGTCACCACGACCAAGCGGGATTTATACCTGGGATGCAGGGCTGGTTCAACATCCGCAAAACAATCAATGTGACTGATCACATCAATAAAAGAAAGAACCAGAACCACACGATCCTCTCCCTAGCAGAGAAAGCATGTGACAAAATACAGCATCCTTTCTTGATAAAAACCCTCAAGAAAGTAGGGACAGAAGGAGCATACCTCGAGATCATAAAAGCCACATATGAACGACCCAACGCTAATATCATCCTCAATGGGAAGAAACTGAGAGCTTTCCCCTAAGGTCAGGAACAAGACAGGGATGTCCACTCTCACCACTGTTATTCGACATAGTATTGGAAGTCTTAGCCTCTGCAGTCAGACAACACAAAGAAATAAAAGGCATCCAAATCAGCCAGGAGGAGGTCAAACTTTCACTCTTCGCAGATAGCATGATACTCTATATGGAAAACCCAAAAGATTCGACCACAAAACTGGTAGAATTGATTCATGAATTCAGCAAAGTGGCAGGATATAAAATCAATGCACAGAAATCAGTTGCATTCCTATACACCAACAATGAAGCGACAGAAAGAGAAATCAAGGAATCGATCCCATTTACAGTTGCACAAAAACCCATAAAATACCTAGGAATAAATCTAACCAAAGAGGTGAAAAATCTATATACTGAAAACTATAGAAAGCTTATGAAAGAAATTGAAGAAGACACACATAAAAAAAATGGAAAAATATTCCATGCTCCTGGATAGGGAGAGCAAATATTGTTAAAGCAATCTACATATTCAATGCAATATCTATCAAAATAACACAAGCATTCTTCACAGAGCTAGAACAAACAATCCTACAATTTGTATGCCATCAGAAAAGGCCCTGAATAGCCAAAGCAATCTTGAAAAAGAAAACCAAAGCAGGAGGCATCACAATCCGACTTCAAGCTATACTACAAAGCTGTAATCATTAAGACAGTATGGTACTGGCACAAGAACAAACACTCAGATAAATGGAACAGAATAGAGAACCCAGAAATGGACCCACAAACATAGGGCCAACTAATCTTTGACAAAGCAGGAAAGAATATCCAATGGAATAAAGACAGTCTCTTCAGCAAGTGGTGCTGGGAAAACTGGACAGCAACATGCAGAAGAATGAACCTGGACCACTTTCTTACACTACACAAAAATAAACTCAAAATGGATGAAACACCTAAACATAAGACAGGAAGCCATCTAGAGGAGAAAATCCTAGAGGAGAAATTCTAGAGGAGAAAGCCAGCAAAAACCTCTTCGACCTTGGGCACAGCAACTTCTTACTCAGTATGTCTCCAGAGGCAAGGGAAACAAAAGCAATAATGAACTATAGGGACCTCATCAAAATAAAAAGCTTCTGCACAGCGAAAGAAACAATCAGCAAAACTAAAAGGCAACCGATGGAATGGGAGAAGATATTTACAAACGACATATCAGATAAAGGGTTAATATCCAAAATCTATAAAGAACTTATCAAACTCAACATCCAAAAACCAAATAATCCGGTGAAGAAATGGGCAAAGGACATGAATAGACACTTCCCCAAAGAAGACACCCAGATGGCCAACCAACACATGAAAAAAATGCTCTGTATCACTTGTCATCAGGAAAATATAAATTGAAACCGCAATGAGATGCCACCTCACACCTGTCAGAATGGCTAACCTTAACCACTCAGACAACAACAGATGTTGGCAAGGATGTGGAAAAAGAGGATCTCTTTTGTACCGCTGGTGGGAATGCAAACTGGTGCAGCCACTCTGGAAAATAGTATGGAGGCTTCTCAAAAAATTAAAAATAAAACTACCCTATGACTCAGCAATTGCACATACAGGTATGCTGTTTTGAAGGGGCACATGCATCCCAATGTTTCTAGCAGCACTATCAACAATAACCAAAGTATGGAAAGACCCCAAATTTCCATTAATGGATGAATGGATAAAGAAGATGTGGTCTGCATATACAATGGAGTATTACTTGGCAATCAAAATGAATGAAATCTTGCCATTTACAACTACGTGGATGGAACTAGAGGGTATTATGTTAAGCGAAATTAGTCAGAAAAAGACAAATATTGTATGACTTGACTCATATGAGAATTTTAAGAGACAAAACAGATGAACATAAGGGAAAGGAAATAAAAATAATATAAAAACAGGGAGGGGGACAAAACGTAAGAGACTCTTAGATATGGAGAACAAACAGAGGGCTACTGGAGGGGTTGTGGGACGGGGGTGGGCTAAATGGGTAAGGGGCATTAGGGAATCTACTCCTGAAATCATTGTTGCACTATGTGTTGACTAACTAGGATGTAAATTAAAGCAAAACAAAACAAAGGTCCGCATCTTAAACTCAAAAAAAAAAAAAAAAAGAAGAAGGTATCATTCCTCCCTAGGAACAGTTAGGAATGGGGTATTAGGAAGCTTCTAGGATCTAAATAAGTAAGTACAGGCCGTCAGCTGGGGTGGAGCATTTGACTGAAAGCCTATCTGTTCATAGACAGCATGAGTAAGGCTCCCTTTTTTCTCCTCACATTCCCGAGATGCAAGGTAAATGCCTGTAGGATGAAATCAAGAACATAATGTCCAAGAAGTTAAACAATCTATTTGGGATCATCTAGGGTCCCCTAGAATGGAGACTGATATCCCAGAGTTGGCCCCTCCTAGAATCTGGCATACTCCTCATTCACACATACAAATAAAGCCCACCCACTCACATGCTTAGCCTAGGGGCCCAGAGCTGTTGGCCAGCCACCTCATTCAAGGCGGGCACCTATAAGGGAAAGAGAAATATGGGTGAGTGAAGAAAATCTATGATACCTACCAATGTCAGTCCACTTTGATCCTCATGCAAAAATAAATGGACAACCAAGCTTATGAGATATTTGGGACAATTTGGCCGCACAGTGAGAAGTTCTATTATTAAAACATACAACAATTTATGCTAGAGGATACAAAGTTAATTTACAGAGAAGTACTTTAAAAATTATTTTTAGGGGAGCCTGGGTGGCTCAGTCAGTAAGCATGCAACTCAGGTCACGATCTCACTGTTTGAGAGTTTGAGCCCCACATCAGGCTCTGTACTGACAGTGTGGAACCTGCTTGGAATTCTCTAAATAAATAAACAAACAAACATAAAAAAAAAGAAAATATAAAAAATTATTTTTAGTGCCCTTGGAGCGCTTATGAGGATATATTACATCCATGAGAGCAACTGGTAATATTCACTTTGTGTATACTTTGTTGGCCACACTCTGTGCTAAAAACATGACATAGATCATCTCATTTAACCCTCAACAATTATTATTGTCCTCAGTGACAGATGAGACAATGAGACATAGAGAAATTAAATGACTTCCCAACTTGGTGGTTAACTAAGTATAAAGTCTCCAAAAAGAAGAACAATTAAAATATTCCAGCAAAATAAACAAATGCAGAATATAAGAAAAAATAAGCTAAGAACAAGAGCAGGAGTCTGCAAAACATTGCCCATGCTTTATTTTTTGGATGGCCCTTGAGATAAGAATTTAAAAAAATATATTTTTAAAGGATTGGCAAAAAATAATGAGAATGAGGAGGTCAAGAAGGACGAACAGAAATTTGTGACATTTCCCCCAACTGTAAAATATTTCTTATCTGTCCCGTAACAGAAAATGTTTGCTGATATCTGATAGAGAGGATCAAATACAGGAGGGGCCCCATCCAGCTAATAGTAGAAATTCCAATAATACAAAACAGAAAAATGGAGAGGAGAAAACAATCAGTGAATTCGTAAAGGAGAAATTCCAACCTTGAAAGGGTTCACTGAACAGCCCACAGCCGGAAGAGGAAGAATACACACACACACACACACACACACACACACACACACACACATGCATTTAAATGTTTTATAGTAAACTATATGAAAACCAAGGATAAAGGAAACATGCCAAACATTTCTACATAGATTTTAAAAAAGGATGGAGAGGTCACTAAAAAAATAAATAAAAATATTGGCATTAGAATTCTTATCAGCATTTCTTGATATGAGAAGTTCCGAGGTTAGAACTGCATCACCGTTACGTTGAACGATGCCTGGCTCATAAGAAGGTGCAGGAACACATAGCTGTTGGACACATGAAGCAGAAACTGTCACTAGGCTAACCAGGGAGCATTTGGGGAGCGGCACCCCTGTCCTGAATCTCCCAGGCAAGCTCCCCTGCTGAATCAGTGCTGGCCATGCACCTGCTGGGGCTGGATGCAAACAAGGACACAGTTCTGACTCTCTCAACTGCACCCCAACCCTTCTTCTATTTTAAGGTACCTTTTTCAAAAGGAATATTTTCAAGAAACTTTTTAATATAGGCGTTATTCTGTATGTTTTCTCCATTCAATGAGAAGTGAACGGATGGGTGGTTGAAACAAGGTCAGATTCAATCATTTTTGAACTTAATCTTACTCAACAGTAGGAACCATGGAGACCAATATTCGTCTGAACGCTCTGTAGCTGTTCATTTGTCTCTGTAAACACATCTTTCACCATGTCCCCATCACCACATATACAACAGTCTTAAGATTACAGTGAATTTGTGAGGTAAGCATTTGGCTGTTTCTCTTTTTGATTTATAATTCCTTATGTGTATTCTTACAATTAAAGAGCAATTTTTGAACACAAGAAATTATTTTATTTGAAAATAAATCCAGACTATTTTGATATAGCTCAAAATGACCTATTTCTTTGAATATTAAAATGAAAAAGGTAACTATTAAGCAATACAGTGATCTCTCATAAAACCCAACTTTTCAGGTTCAAGGAGGAGATATAATTTGCCTAAGCAAGCTATTACATCCATCAAGTGGTAACTGGGATTTGAGCTACCTTGAGCTAGCACATGGCATATGAAATTAGGCATTTATACACTAGATATCACCCTAAGGTATATAAATAACCCTCCTTTTTTTGAACATTGGGAAGAAATAGGGGATAAACATAATACATATTATTGGAAAGTATGATCACTTTTAGACTTTTGAGATTTTCAGTTTTCAATAAAGTTGAGATGGCAGAGTGATGCGCCTGGGTTTTTTCAGGGAACAGTAGACCAAGAGAAGGAGGTAAATTTAGAATTGTTTTTGTACAGAAGGTAACTGTACTAATAAAGAGACAATTTCAGAAATACCTAGCAAGTCAGTGGGAAAACACAGACTAGAGATTGAGAATTCATACTTGGGCCTCACCCATGATTTATTTGCAAACCGAGATCCAGGAAATGGGATTGAAATTTGGATCATTTATATTCCTCCTTTATAACACCATTTACAAAACAGAAATGGCAAAATGTCCCTTCAAAATCCAGTGAAGTGTGAAGTCTGGCCAGTTTGCTTTTTACATGCTAAATAGTTTAGTCTGTATTTCATGATGCTATATTTCCAAATCTATCATTATATGTGAAGCACTTCTTTGAAATTATGTTTGCATTTTTTCTCCTGTGCAATAAAATACTCTTTGGTAAATCTATCAAAGAAAAGAGACTAACTTATTCTTTGATTATAACATTCTGGACTGAGTCTTACAATATGCAAATGCTGTCTTGAAGTGTCTTGAGAATGATACAGAATGAATGGGTTTCTTTTAACAGTTATCAGACTGTATGCATATAGGTCTATTGCTTCTCTGGACTTTAAGACATCTGGACTGTTTCAGAGCTGTATTATGGAACAATTGCCAGTATTTTTTAGAAACGGGATGGGAAAAGTGACCGAGATTCATAGAGTCTACAATAAATATAACGAAAACCATTCAGTTCTGTCCCCTCACTCTCCTTACACACCCTTCATGGAAACTGAAGTGTAATTGAAATGGGTATTTTAGTCATTAAAAATATATTCACAATTTTCATTGGTATCAATCCTTTCAAATCACTTATTAACATAACCAGCATGCAGCCTTTTAAAGTATTCATTTGCTCTGAGCGTCATCACAGGCCTAAAGAGCAAACCAGCCATTAACTGCTGATATCAACTAAATCTTTAGGGATGCAGAAACATGGTATAAATGAACTTGGAATTAGCACTATTAGTTGGGAAAAGAGAAAACTTGTGTCTTGCTCTTCAGTTGAAAGAACGGGCCTATCTGGAATTTACTTAGTTGACAACAGTGTATTTTGGACTTACTTGTAGTGATAAGTATTGCTTCACATATGTTAAAACAAAATTTCTATTGTCTTTGTTATCACAAATTGCTAAGTGCTTAATATGTAAAAATTAGGCCTGGTTCACTAGCAAGAGATTTTCACACAGATAAAAAACACAAAACAACACTTAATTCAAATTTTTTTCTCTTTGTTAGTGTATGCATGTTCCTATAAAATAGATACTTCAGGATTTTGCATAATCTAGTATTTATTCTCCACAACCAGACATTTACTGATTTTCATAATTTAATTATACTTATGTTGCTTGGAAATAGGCTTCACACAACTTGATGGAATCTGTCTACTTGATTTTCAGCCAGGGTTACCTATTTCTTGACTATTCTGAGAGTAAATTTCTTAAACTCGGTGTTTAAGACATGTGATTCTTTTAAATTTTAGTATTAAAGATTTATTACTTATTGAGACTGTACATACTAGGATAGAGAATATTTCTAGCATTAAAAAAATTAGACTTCTATTCCTTTGTTCTTAGGAATTTATCTCCTCAATCTCTTTCCCTCCTTTTTCATACAATAGGATATTTAAACAAATTTTGATGACTTCTCAGGCATACCTTCATCTGCTTTATATTAAAATTATATATTCAAGAACATAATACAAATACATTCATTCATTAATTTATCCATATTTAATCTATATTCAAATGCTTGTTGGCTGACTGAATGAACGAATCCATTACCAACTGACATGATTTTTACAGTCAGGTTTAAAATTATTATATTTCACCTCTGGTGATTTTTTTAAAAACACATTTATATAAAGTAATTAGGAAGAGGTGGGATATTCATGAGCAAAATGAATGTGTGCTCAGTGAAAACACGTACTTATACAAAACTGTGTACCAATTAAGAGACTACCACGTGCATTTTATTTTTCTAAAATGTTTATTGATATTATATAAGAGAATGAAAGTATCATCCAGTTTTTTCATGCTGGGAACCTGAAATGTATTTTAGAATCCTAGGTTTGTTTTACTGCTAGAGTTTAACTTCTACTTGTTGATAATTCTATGAATACTATCTTGTAAACATTTCAATTTTTTTCATGTTTATCCACCTCCACATGCCCCAGTCCTAGTTCAAAACTTCATCCTTCCTCATCCAGAATATGAATACAGTCCCCCTTTCTTCAGCCTTATCATTTTGGAATATACCTGAATGGAGTGACTTTTCTAAATAACTTTTATTCTCTTGCTCAGAATTCCCTATTCACATTCTAATGCCTACGGAATGACATTTTACTTCCTTACCACGATACATAGCATCCTGTGTACATGCTCAACCTTTTCTTTCCCTATTCCCTGCTGTCCGTCAATGGTTTGTAGCTACCTAAACCCCACTGTACAATTTCACGCATCTATTTACTTTTTCTCACCGTCTGGATGATTTTTCTCTTAATAGTTGCCTACAAACCTGTCACCCATGCTTTAAAATTCAATGCAACTATGGGCCTTCTGAGATGGTGGAATGAGGACCTTGGTATCCTCCCTAAAAAGCAACAATACCTCCCCCAATTAACAGAAAGAGCCATTTCAGAGCTCTGGAAATTAACCAAAGGCATAGAGTGGATTTTATGCATATATATTATATATATTTAATATATTATATATATTATATATTTATATTATATATTTATATATATTATATATACTTATATATTTATATATTATATATACTTATATTATATATATATTTATATATTATATATACTTATATATATTTATATATATATACACACACACACACACCATATTTAAGAAAAACTACTGAGTCTTAGGAATGACAGTAGAGTGTGTGGTGCTCTTACTTGTGCCTACACACTTTTGTTAGAGTTCATCTGGTCTGAGGCTCTGTCAAGACTCACACCCAGGGCCACTTTCAAAAACAACAGCGACTAGCGGCAAATAGGGAAAGCCAATATTTCACCTGACTGATGCTGTGATGCTGGCTGCGCCAGGCAAAAGGCTGGCCCAAAACTCAAAAAGAGATCTAAGTGGGCTTTGAAGAGCCTCACCTATCCCCGGGAATCTACATGTTGTGGGCAGGTGCAGGCTGCGCGCACGCTCAGGAAAGAATTGCAATGACTCATTAGTCACTCATATCTAGCAGACCATAGGACCCTTTATGAAAAGAAAGTCAAAGTGCGAGCAAACATGTAAATCACCTGAACTTTGAACGTGTGCCACAGCGCATGCACAGATTCCCTCAGCAAATGGCGGAAGACTGATGTGGGGAAAAACAAATTTGTTTTTGTCCAATCACTAGGTGACCCTTATGCTCTGCTTGGGTGACTGGACTTAAAAGTAATTGTAAACACAAATGTTAAACAATATTCAGAGATTTTAGTGTTTGAATACTATAGGAAAGACAGTTTTCACAGAATTAGTCCAGTCAAGTCACCAACAAACAAGCAAACAACAACTGAGGGACATCATCATCTAGATGTGCTACAATAATTTACCTAAAATGTCTAGTCTTCACTTAAAATTATGAGACATACTGAGAAAGAGGAAACTGGAGCACAGAGAGAAAGAAAGCAATCAGCAGAAATTGCCTCCAACTTTAAGTCAACTATTACAAAAACATTCTAAGGAAAAAAAGGAAAATAAATTTAAACAAAGAAACTTATGAGACTAAACACTCACCAAGTAGAGCATATGAATAAATAAATTATAAAAAAATTCTGAGGTTAAAAAGAATAGTAACTAAAAATGAAAAGTTCACTAAAAGTCCTTGACTGCATATTTGAGTCAGCAGAAAAAAGAATCTTTGAATGTAAAGATAAGTCAAGAGAGATGATCCAGTCTGAAGAACACAATGAACAATGAATGGAAGAAAATAAACAAATCCTGACAGACCTGTGTGATAGCCAATATATTATTATACCAATATATACATAATAGGGATTCTAAAAAGGCAGGAGAGAAAGTAGCAAATATATATATATATATATGTGTGTGTGTGTGTGTGTGTGTGAGTGTATACACACACACAAAGATATATACAAGTATATACATATATATATGTATTAGAAAAAAATAATGACCAAAATAATCTGGAATTTGAAGAAAAACATACATATCTAAGAAGCTCAACAAAATGCAGGAGGATAAACTCTAAGAGGTCCACAACTAAACCCAACATAGTCAAACTGAAAAGACAAAGAGTAAGAAATCTTGAATGAAACAGGAAAAAACAATGACCATCACATACAGGTGAACCTCAGAAAGACTGATGGATGCCTGCCTTGTCCTCAAACACAATGGGCACCAGAACCACTCTGATGATATATTTAAAGTGCTGGGCATGGGGGTGGGTGGGGGGGGAGTTCCTACCTTCCAAAATAAAGATATTCCCAAATAGACAGTGATTAGGAAAGTTGGTTGCTTGAAGACTTGTCTTACAAAATAAACTGAAGGAAGTTCATTAGGCCGATAAGAAGTAGCTCCAATCAACACAAAGAAATAAAGTACTGATAACGATAATTACAAAGATAAACATAAAAGATAGAGTGTGTGTATATATACATTTACTCCTATCTTAACTGATTCAAAAGCCAAATGCACAAAATGTTGTAACAATGTACTGTTGGGTGTGAAGCATGTAAAATTAGCATTTGTATCACAATGATAACACAAAGGAAAGGCAGACAAGGGAGCAAAATTTTTATATACTATTTGAATTAAGTTAGTATTAACCAGAAATAGATTCTTTTACTTTATTTATTATTATTATTATTATTATTATTTTTAAAGTTCATTTATTTTCGAGAGAGACACAGAACGCAAGTGGGGGAGGAACAGAGAGAGGGAGACACAGAATCTGAAGGAGGCTCTAAGCTCTGTGCTGACAGAGCCAGACGTGGGGCTTGAACCCACAAGCTGTGAGATCATGACCTGAGTCGAAGTCAGACACTCAATCAACTGAGCCACCCAGGCACCCCAGAAGTAGATTATTTTGAATTAACACTGCATTTTTCAATTATCAGAGGAACCTAAGAGAGGTTAATAACAAAGAAAATAACAGAAAATATATATATTTTTAAAAGCAATTAAAATGACACAGTGGGAAATATCATATAGTACAAAACAAGGTAGTGGAGGAAGGACTGGGAAAGAAAAATGACATGAGACAGAGAAAATACATAGGAAGATGGAGATGTAAATCTAATCATCTCACTAATTATGTTAAATATAAAATGATTAAACATTGAAACCAAAATGTAGAGATTACCAGACCGGATGAAAAACAATCCATCTATGTGCTGTTGAGCACGTCCATCTATGTGACTTTAGAGTCAAGGAAAAGAAATAGCTTAAAATGTAAAAAAATGAGAAAACATGCCATGCAAACAGTAACCACAAGACAGCTCAAGAGGCTACCCTAACATCAGAAAACCGAGGTTTTAAGACCAAAATGTGTTTCTAAAAACAGAGACATTTTATAATAATAAATGGATCAGTTAATCTTGAAGATATAATAAACATATGTGGGGTGGACAGTAAAGTCCCAAAGTAAATGAAACAAAAATTGGCAGAATTGAAAGAAGAAATATAGTTGCAAATATAGTAGTAGTTGCAAACATCAACACCCTAACTCTCAGTAACTGATAGAACAAGAAGACAGAAAATAAGCAAGGATATGGAAGGCTTGAGCAATCTATTAAATAACTTGACCTAATTTATTTATATTTATAGAACATTTTACTCAACAACTGCAGAATTTACTTCTCTCAAGGGCATATGGAACACACTCCAGAATAAATATGTTAGGCCATAAAACGACTGTCAAGAAATTCTGAAAGACTGAAATCATACAAAGTATCTTCTCTGACCAAAACGGAGTTAATTACATTAGAAATCAGTAACATAAGAGAATGTGAGAAAACCAGAAATATTTGAGAATCAAACAATACTTATGATACAAGATGATAATGAAGGTTAATTCAACATGTATATATAATAAACTTGCAGTTTTTCGGTGCCCTGATAATTCATGTATTTATTAATTTATTCCACAAATGTTATTGGTTGCCTGTTATTTGTCAGACAGCGTGTTGGGGCACTGAGTATAAGATGAAGTGAAAAACAGATACAATGCCTATATAATGACTGTTCATAATACACAAAAATAGTACAATTACATTCAAAATTAAATTCTCACAAGTTCTATAGCAACAGAGGTTTTCCTACAAGGATGTGAAAAGAGTGCAGAGCAGGCAAAGGTGGGAAAGGAGTGAGTGCATGTGGACGAGAGCGTCTGGGAGGAAATGGTGATCTGTAGAGAGAGAAGAGAATTAGAATAGTGGGAGAAACCACCGGAAACTGTCCAGGGCATGGGGGGTGAGATGCATGGTGGGCTTCTCACAGAAACAAGCATGGTGCACCCAAGGAACTGGATGCATGGTACATGCTGGTGTCCATCGGGAGTGACGGAACACTGAGAGAAGTAAGGCTGCAGGGACATATAGTTGAGACAAGTTAAGGGGTTTGGATTGTTTTATAATGGTGGAGCAAAACCTTAAAGATTTTAAGCAGAAAAATGATATTATATTTGTAGGCTACAGCGTCATTCTTAGTGCTTCTTAGAGAATATATGAGAAATGGGTTAGACCAGAGACAGTTGTGAGTGATCCAGGGGGCAGGTGATAGCAGAGGGGGCAGGAGTTAGCTCATATGGACTTATGAGAGGTGGTTGTTCCATTGTTTACTTGCATTAATTTCAATTCTGCCCATGTGAGGTATCCACGCAGAGATTCAGCATCACCTGCTTAGGGAAGGAAGTTGGAGAAGAGAAAGCAAAGAGGTGCTACCTGAAGCCATCGGAGTAAAGGACACCACGAGGAAGTGCATGGAAGGTGAAAAGAGAAGAGGAAATCCTAAAGACACACAGCATTTGAGGGATTGCCACACACAACAAAACAGAGAAGCTGTGGCCAGAAAAGTAGGAGGAAAACCATGGGAAAGTTATATCACAAAAATACATGTTGTCAGAAGGAGCAAGAGTTTGATAAATAGAGCTGATCTAATTATCACAATAATTATCTACTTAAGCACTTTTATAATTTAATAATAATAACTTATGCTCTAATTAATTTGCCCATTTGTCCTCTCTGTCATTTGCTTAACATCCTCTCTCCAATCTGATGACCTATATAGCATTTCAGTATTCAAGGAAAGCCTCCTTTGAATAGATATAATCAATCAGGATATTATAACCAATTAGGATATAATCCATCCTTTGATTATCTGTATATAGTAAGCTGTGACATACTCTAAAAATGAATTGTTATTTATACTTTAAAAGTGTGCATTAAATCCTTTGAACAATCTGTCTCAAATATACTGAGATTATGTGCATTTTTAATTTTCAAAAAAACAGTTTAATTCAATTCGCCTAACAGCCACAGTTAATTTAATACTGACTCTGTACAGAATGTATCAGTATGTTGTACGATCTCAGGGTCAAAATGCCATTTTATCAAGGTAGAGAAATTAAATAGAAATAGCTGTTAGTGGTAGTTTATATTTTTACCAATTCCAACTGCCATGGCATACAATGCTGGTGTTCATAGGCTCGGGTAATTTATATAGAGCTTCTCATATTTCTTCCAAATTCTCTCTCAGGTCTATGTGATCCTGTCACCATGTGTGAGCCCAGGAAGCAGTGATTCGCTTTGGCTGTGTGATTTTCCATAATGCATTTGGAAACAACTGCTAAATTGCATTTTATTTTATTACTGACTGGCCAATCCTTTGCAGACTGTCCATAGGCTTTCTATCAAGCTTTCTACCAAACTCTGCCTTGTAAAATGGGCAGGATCCAGGAACAAAAGGAGTATCCAGAATCTGGGATGCTTCCTCCTTGCAATGTTTCCTATTATGTTTACACTGCAAAACCTAATAGTACTTCCCATGGGGTAGCAAAAGATATAGCTCTCTCCATTTTCACAAAAACTCTGGGGAAAGCAGAGATTACTGGAGCCTTTTGACAGATGGGGTAAAGGAGTCTCTGAGAGATTAAATGATACAGCTAGGTAGCAAGGGAACAAGGGCACAGAAGTGAAAAAAACATTTGGCTTTAAGATGAGACACATATAGGCTTGAATCATAGCTTCTGACAACAGCAAATTACTTAACATCTAAGAGGCATTCCCAATTTCAATGAAGTCATTTACTTCATGAGATGGTGGTGAGAATTACACAAAGTAAAACGTATGCAATTCATGTAAGTTAGTGTCATCATCACCATTAAACTGGGGTCTTTTGACACTCATTAATACTGATGTCTCTAGGTTCTCCTAGACCTGCTTCTCAAACAGTGCAGCTAGACTATCTGGAGGAAAAAAATAGAATAATGATCACTGTCTTTATCTTCCTTTTCCAGATTAATGATTTACTCCTTATCTTGGGATTTTCTTGGAAATTAAATACACTATGGGATAAGATTTCCACAGTAAAAAACTATCCTATGATTACTGGTGCTAATTAAATTTAGGACATTTTTAAGAAACACAGCTCCAGTGACATGGTTTTGATTAGCATGTTGTTTTAAATAGGTCATCTATGAAACACATTGAAAAAAAAATGGCTTTTCAATTACTGCCATTATGCCCCACCAGATCCTTTGACCAGAAATAAGACTTACGAAAAAGTAAATGTCTTCACAGAGCTTTAAAACATTGTCAAGTATGGTATATGTGTTACTGTTTATTTATAACAACTGACAAAGTAGGGGTAAGGCAGTATTTTTAAATGAATGCAGGAAGCCTCTAAGGACCAAATTCTCTGTTTACATACAATATTCAAAATACTTTCCAAGGAATGGAGAACCAACAGCGGGTTACTGGAGGGGTTGTGGGAGGGGGTATTGGCTAAATGGGTAAGGGGCATTAAGGAATCTACTCCTGAAATCATTGTTGCACTACATGCTAACTAATTTGGATATAAATTAAAAAAATTTTTAAATAATAATAAATAAAAATAAAATACTTTCCAAGGATGCCTTATTGATTCGTAATTAAGTAAAACAATCTATCAAGTAAGACATTTATTATAAAATTTTCAACTAAAATATCTCATTTATAATAATGAAACTACACAACTGAATTCTTTCTTAGATGATACTGTTTTAACATCAGTGATTACCATAACCAGACTCAGTTTCACTGTCAGATGGGGCAGGGAGATAATAGAGCTTCTACAGATAACATACATCATGGTGCTTAAATGTTTTTTACCCCAAGTGAATATTTATAAATAAAATCATCATTATTTTATGTATGGTCATATATGACATACAATTATAAGTTAATGAGATTAATTTCCTTTTAGAGTCACTATTTTAAGTTTCTTTAAATCCTAGTAACTATATATTATTGCCACCCCACCCCCCCCCCAAAAAAAAGAAAAAAAGCAAGTGTAGAAAAATTTTTACAAAAATTAATAAAACAAAATTAATCATTTTCTTTGGGCAAATACATATATTTTGTAAGAGAAAAAAGTCTAGAGGGACACATAGCTAACTTGAGAGTGGGAGTTACATCCAGGGATCTGGGGCCCAAGGAAAGGGGAACTGGGGTAGAAGAAAAGGATTCAAGGGTGATTTAGATGCATTTGTGTTTTATATTTGAAAAGGCAAATGCATTTTTTGATTACTTTTATAACTATCATTAACTATAAAATTTAAATTTCTTATGACAATCATAGATCATGTGTAACTATGATGGGAAGACATTGAAGTTGCTGTTGCTTCTAGCTCATTCTTACAGAAAAGGGACTAAGGCAATTTCCTTCATTTTTACTTCTGTTAAGGCATGTACTACTTTGGAGCATCTTTTCCCTTTTCACTTTAATCTTCACTACTCTTCACTCTTCATAAGAGCCTTAGATATTTAGGCTTATTACTTTAGCCATGTTCTAGAAGTGGAAGCTTATAGAAGGACTGCATGAATTACCAGCAAAGCGTGGTGTGTGTGTGTGTGTGTGTGTGTGTGTGTGTGTACATATATATATATATATATATATATATATATATATATATGTATGTATGTATATAAACAACTTTTAAAAGTGTCCTTAAAAGCAGAACTTTTACTAATTGCAGAAAAACATGAATGGATAAATCTTGCCAAATAAGGTTCTTTGGAGATAGCTGGCACTCAATAAATACTTGGAAGAAAATGGATGCTGATATATATTCATAAATATATAAATATGTCATGTGGATAGTTTTTCTTAATCCATGAGAATAAAGACAAAAATATCTTGTATAGTGATCATGCTTTAAATGTTGTACACAAAATGAAAGAGTGTTTGCTTTAAAGTTAAATTCACAATTAATCCCTTTCCCAACTGATGCTATTTTGGAGATGAAGAGCTGATATCAAAAGAGAAATAACTGCTACTCTCAGTAATTTTTGCCTCAGTCCCAGCATGGCTGGCATCCTCTCCCAGAAGATTAGTCCAAATCCCTGTTCATGCTACATCTCCTGATGTGGGAGTTTGTGGAGCCTCAGTTCCTGTGGCAGTGGCAACAGGTCTCATTTCACAAACAGACCCGAGCACACCTAGTTGAAATGTTTCATATTCAGGCCAGAGACCAAACACTATCGACAACAGGCAAAGAGAGCTTCTGCAAATGACCGACCTAAAGGATACAGTGGCCAGGACAAAAAACAGCAGAGCATGTGCAGCACACATTGGAGACACTCCTGGAAGCACCAGGCCCTGGGGAACAGGGGACGCCATAGGGCAGGTTACTACAGGACCTCTTCTTCATAAGGCCATTACCCTCAAGAATATGAGATACAATGAGGAGACAGAGAAATTTATCCTAAATGAAAGAGCAAGGCAAGGCCATAGACAAAGATTTAAGTGAAACAGATGTAAGTAACATGTGTGATAGAGAATTTAAAGTAATGATCATAAGGATACTGACTGAACTTGAGAAAAGAGTGGAAGACATGAATGAGACCCTTAACACAGAGATAAGGAACGCATAGCAGAGATAAAGTGCTCAATAAATGAAATAAAAAACATGCTTGATGAAATGAGCAGTAGGATGGAAGAGGCAGAGAAGTGAATTAATGATCTAGAAGACAGAATGGAAAGTAATAAAGCTGAACAAAGAGATCAGATTACGAAAAACGAGAATAAACTTGGGAACTCAGTGACACCATCAAATGTAATAACATTCATATTATAGGTGTCCCAGGAGAAGAGAGGAAAGGAGGCAGAAAATACATTTGAAAAAATAGCTGAAAACTTCCCTAATCTAAGGAAAGAAACAGATATCCAGATCCAGGAGGCACAGAGATTTCCAATCAAAATCAACAAAAGCAGATTCACAAGAAGACATATTGTAATGAAACTGGGAAAATACAGTGATAAAGAAAAGATTTTTTTCAGTAGTAAGACAAAATGACAGTAACTTACAAAGGAAAATCCATAAGTCTAGCAGGAAATTTTTCAGCAGAAACTTTGTAAGCCACAAGTGAATGTCATAATATATTCAATGTACTCAATGGGAAAAATCTGCAGCCAAGAATGCTCTATCTGCAAGGCTATCACTCAGAATGGAAAGAGATAAAGAGTCTCCCAGACAAATAAAACCTAAAGGAGTTCATGTTCACTACACCAGCCCTGCAAGAAATATTAAAGGGGACTCTTTGAGTGGAAAGGAGAGACCAAAAGTGACAGTATAAAGGTAGGAAACATAAAAGCAGTAAAAACGACTTTTTCTGTAAAAATTAGTCAAGGAAATCACAAAACAACATGATTTAAATATAACAACATATACCTAAAATGTGGAGAGGAGTCAACTTAATATAGACTGTATAGGCAGAAGACATTATATACAAGCCTAATAGTAACCACATAACAAAAATCACTAATAAATATGTAAGGGATAAAGAAAAAGAAATCCAAATATATTACTAATGAAAATCAACAAACCATGAAAGAGAGAAAGATAAGGATCAGAGAAAATCTTCAGAAACAATCACAAAACAAATAATAAAATGACAATACATATCTATCAATAATTACTTTGAATGTAAATGGAATAAATGCTCCAATCAAAAGACAGAGAATTACATATTGTGTAAAAAACAAGACTCATGTATATGCTGTATGTTGGAGACTCATTTTAGACCTAAAGACACCTGCAGATTAAAAGTGAAGGGATGGAGAACATCTTATCATGCAAATGGATGGCAAAACAAAACAAAACAAAACACAGTAGCAATACTTCGATCAGACAAAATAGACTTTAAAGCAAAGACTGCAACAAGAGACAAAGAAGGTCACTACATAATAACAAAGGGTACAATCCAACAAGAAGATGTGACAATTGGCAATATTTATGGACCCAACACAGAGGCACCCAGATACATAAAACAGTTAATAACAAATACAAAGGAAATAATCAATAATAATATAATGATAGTAGGGGACTTTATCATCCCACATATATCAAAGGACAGATCATCTAAACAGAAAATAAACAGGGAAATAATGGCTTTGAATGACAGACTGGGACAGATTTAGCAATATACTCAGAACATTCTGTCTTAAAATACCAGAATACACATTCTTTTCAAATGCATATTAAACATTCTCCAGAATAGCACACATATTAGGGCACAAAACAAGTTGCAACAAATTTAAGAAGATCAAAGTCACACCATGCATCCTTTCTGGACCCAACAGTATAAAACTAGAACTCAATCACAAGAAAAAAATCTGATAACACCACAAACACATGGAGGTTAAACAACATGCTATTCAGCAATGAATGGGTCAATAAGGAAATAAAATAATACATAAAAAGTCTACATGGAAACAAATGAAAATGAAAACACAATCATCCAAAACTTCTGAGATCAAGCAAAAGTAGTTCTAAGAGGAAATTTACAGTAATATAGGCCTAATTCAAGAAGCAAGAAAAATATCAAATAAACAACCCAACCTTACACCTAAAGGAGCTAGGAAAAGAACAACAAACAAAACCCAAAACCAACAGATGGAAGGAAATAATAAAGATTACAGCACAAATAAATGGTATAGAAACCAAGAAAACAACAAGAGCAGATTAATGAAATCACTGGCTGGTTCTTTGAAAAAAAATTAATAGAATTGATAAACTTCTTGACATCAAGAAAAAAGAAAAAAGATACAAATAAATAAAATCACAAGTGAGAGAGGAGAAATGACAACCAACACTACAGAAAGACAATTACAAGAGAATACTATGAAATAATACATTCCAACAAATTGGACAACACAGAAGACACAGATAAATTTCTAGAAACATATAAATGACTGAAACTAAAACAAGAAAAAATGGAAAAACTGAACAGACTGATTGCCAAGAAAGAAATTAAATCAGCAGTCAAAAAATTCCCAACGAACAAAAGTCTAGGACCAAATGGCTTCATGGGGGAATTGTACCTAACATTTAAAAAAGAGTTAATACCTATTCGTCTCAAACTATTCCAAAAACATAAGAGGAAGGAAAACTTCCAAATTCATTTTATGAGGCCAGCATTACCCCAATAACAAAACCAGATAAAGACACCACTAACAAAGAGAACTACAGGCCAGTCTCTCTGATGAACATAGATGCACAAATCCTCAACAAAATACTAGCAACCTGAATGCTACAACACATTAAAAATATCATTCACCAAATTTCAGGAAGATGGCACCATAGGAGGATGCTGGGCTCACCGCGTGTCCTGCTGATCACTTAGATTCCACCTACACCTGCCTAAATAACCCAGAAAACCGCCAGAAGACTAGCAGAATGGAGTCTCTGGAGCCCAGCGCAGACGAGAGGCCCATGGAAGAGGGTTGGAAGGGTGGAGAGGCGGTGAGCGCTACACGGACTGGCAGGAGGGAGCCGGGGTGGAGGGGTGGCCCGCAGGCCAAGCAGAGCCCCCGAGTCTGGCTGTCAAAAGCAGAGGGGCCAGCTGGAGTGTGTTCGGACAGTGAGTGGGACTTGACATCTGGAAGGTTATAAGCTAACAGCTCTACTCAGAGAACAGGAGGGCTAGAGGACAATGGAAGGGAGAGTTATTGAGTTCCGGAGGACAGAGCTCAGCTTGGTGGGGAACAAAGGCGCTCACCAGTGCCATCTCCTTCGCCCATCCCCCAGCCAAAATCCCAAAGGGAACCAGTTCCTGCCAGGGAACTTGCTTGCACACGCAAACACCCAACGCTGTGCTTCTGCAGATCCATCCCTCCGGTGGGTCTGACTCCCTCCCTGTGCCGCAGGGCCCCTCCCGAAGTGGATCTCTGAAGGAAAAGCGAGCTGAGCCTGCCCCTCCCGCCCCTGTGCACCTTGCCAATCCACCACAGCTAATACGCCAGATCCCCAGCACGACAAGCCTGGCAGTGTGCAAGTAGCCCAGATGGGCCACGCCACCCCACAGTGAATCCCGCCCCTAGGAGAGGGGAAGAGAAGGCACACACCAGTCTGACCGTGCTCCCAGTGGTGGGTTGGGAGCAGACATCAGGCCTGACTGCGGCCCCGCCCACCAATGCAAGTTCTTCATGACAGCACAGGGGAAGTGCCCCGCAGTCCGCACCACTCCAGGGAATATCCAAAATGACGAAACGGAAGAATTCCCCTCAAAAAAAACTCTAGGAAATAACAACAGCTAACGAACTGATCAAAAACGATTTAAACAATATAACAGAAAGTGAATTGAGAATAATAGTCTTAAAATTAATCGCTGGGCTTGAAAACAGTATAAAGGACAGCAGAGAATCTCTTGCTACAGAGATCAAGGGACTAAGGAACACCCAGGAGGAGCTAAAAAATGCTATCAATGAGCTGCAAAATAAAATTGAGACAACCACGGGTCAGATTGAAGAGGCAGAGGAGAGAATAGGTGAACTAGAAGATAAAATTATGGAAAAAGAAGAAGCTGAGAAAAAGAGAGATAAAAAAATCCAGGAGTACGAGGGGAAAATTAGAGAACTAAGTGATGCCCTAAAGAGAAATAATCTATGCATAATTGGTATTCCAGAGGAGGAAGAGAGAGGGAAAGGTGCTGAAGGTATACTTGAAGAAATAATAGCTGAGAACTTCCCTGATCTGGGGAAGGAAAAAGGCACTGAAATCCAAGAGGCATAGAGAACTCCCTTCAGACGTAACTTGAATTAATCTTCTGCATGACATATCATAGTGAAACTGGCAAAATACAAGGATAAAGAGAACATTCTGAAAGCAGCTAGGAATAAACGTGCTCTAACATATAAGGGAGACCCATAAGACTCATGACCGATCTCTCTACTGAAACTTGGCAGGCCAGAAAGGCATGGCAGGAGATCTTCCATGTGATGAACAGAAAAAATATGCAGCTGAGAATCCTTTATCCAGCAAGTCTGTCATTTAGAATAGAAGGAGAGATAAAGGTCTTCCCAAACAAACAAAAACTGAAGGAATTTGTCACCACTAAACCAGCCCTACAAGAGATCCTAAGGGAGATCCTGTGAGACAAAGTACCAGAGACATCGCAACAAGCATGAAACGTGCGGACATCACAATTACTCTAAACCCATATCTTTCTATAATAACACTGAATGTAAATGGACTAAATGCGCCAACCAAAAGACATAGGGTATCAGAATGGATAACAAAACAAGACCCATCTATTTGCTTTCTACCAGAGACTCATTTTAGACCTGAGGACACCTTCAGATTGAGAGTGAGGGGATGGAGAACTATTTATCATGCCACTGGAAGTCAAAAGAAAGCTGGAGTAGCCATACTTATATCAGACAAACTAGACTTTAAATTAAAGGCTGTAACAAGAGATGAAGAAGGGCATTATATAATCATTACAGGGTCTATCCATCAGGAAGAGCTAACAATTATAAATGTCTATGCACCGAATACAGGAGCCCCCAAATATATAAAACAATTACTCACAAACATAAGCAACCTTATTGATAAGAATGTGGTAATTGCAGGGGACTTTAATACTCCACTGACAACAATGGATAGATCATCTAGACACAGGATCAATAAAGATACAAGGGGCCTGAATGATACATTGGACCAGATGGGCTTGACAGATATATTTAGAACTCTGCATCCCAAAGCAACAGAATATACTTTCTTCTCGAGTGCACATGGAACATTCTCCAAGATAGATGACATATTGGGTCACAAAACAGTACTTCATAAGTATACAAGAATTGAGTTCATACCATGCATACTTTCAGACCACAATGCTATGAAGCTTGAAATCAACCACAGGAAAAAGTCTGGAAAACCTCCAAAAGCATGGAGGTTAAAGAACACCCTACTAAAGAATGAATGGGTCAACCAGGCAATTAGAGAAGAAATTAAAAAATATATGGAAACAAACGAAAATGAAAATACAACAATCCAAACACTTTGGGATGCAGCAAAGGCAGTCCTGACAGGAAAATACATTGCAATCCAGGCCTATCTCAAGAAACAAGAAAAATCCCAAAAACAAAATCTAACAGCACACCTAAAGGAAATAGAAGCAGAATAGCAAAGACACTCCAAACCCAGCAGAAGAAGAGAAATAATAAAGATCAGAGCAGAAATAAACAATATAGAATATAAAAAAAACTGTAGAGCAGATCAATGAAACCAAGATTGGTTTTTTGAAAAAATAAACAAAATTGATAAACCTCTAGCCAGGCTTCTCAAAAAGAAAAGGCAGAGGACCCAAATAGATAAAATCATGAATGAAAATGGAATTATTACAACTAATCCCTCAGACATACAAGCAATTATCAGGGAATATTAAGAAAAATTATATGCCAACAAACTGGACAAACTGGAAGAAATGGACAAATTCCTAAACACCCACACGCTTCCGAAACTCAATCAGGAGGAAATAGAAAGCTTGAAGAGACCCATAACCAGTGAAGAAATTGAATCAGTTATCAAAAATCCCCCAACAAATAAGAGTCCAGGACCAGATGGCTTCCCAGGGGAGTTCTACCAGACGTTTAAAGCAGAGATAATATCTATCCTTCTCAAGCTCTTCCAAAAAATAGAAAGGGAAGGAAAACTTCCAGACTCATTCTATGAAGCCAATATTACTTTGATTCCTAAACCAGACAGAGACCCAGTAAAAAAAGAGAACTACAGGCCAATATCCATGATGAATATGGATGAAAAAATTCTCAAAAAGATACTAGCAAATCGAATTCAACAGCATATAAAAAGAATTATTCACCATGATCAAGTGGGATTCATTCCTGGGATGCAGGGCTGGTTCAACATTCGCAAATCAACCAACGTGATACATCACATTAATAAAAGAAAAGATAAGAACCATATGATCCTGTCAATCGATGCAGAAAAAGCATTTGACAAAATTCAGCATCCTTTCTTTTGAAAAGATCCTTTCTTTTCCATTTATGAAAAGCCCACAGCTAACATCATCCTCAATGGGGAAAAACTGAGAGCTTTTTCCCTGAGATCAGGAACATGACAGGGATGCCCACTCTCACCGCTGTTTTTTAACATAGTGTTGGAAGTGCTAGCATCAGCAATCAGACAACAAAAGGAAATTGAAGGCATCAAAATTGGCAAAGATGAAGTCAAGCTTTCACTTTTTGCAGATGACATGATATTATACATGGAAAGTCCGATAGACTTCACCCAAAGTCTGCTAGAACAGATACATGAATTCAGCAAAGTTGCAGGATACAAAATCAACGTACAGAAATCAGTTGCATTCTTATGCACTAATAATGAAGCAACAGAAAGACAAAGAAAGAAACTGATCCCATTCACAATTGCACCAAGAAGCATAAAATACCTAGGAATAAATCTAACCAAAGATGTAAAAGATCTGTATGCTGAAAACTATAGAAAGCTTATGAAGGAAATTGAAGAAGATATAAAGAAATGGAAAAACATTCCGTGCTCATGGATTGGAAGAATAAATATTGTTAAAATGTCAATACTACCCAAAGCAATCTACACATTCAATGCAATCCCAATCAAAATTGCACCAGCATTCTTCTCAAAGCTACAACAAGCAATCCTAAAATTCATATGGAACCACAAAAGGTCCCAAATAGCCAAAGTAATTTTGAAGAAGAAGACCAAAGCAGGAGGCATCACAATCCCAGACTTGAGCCTCTACTACAAAGCTGTCATCATCAGGACAGCATGGTATTGGCACAAAAACAGACACATAGACCAAAGGAATAGAATAGAAACCCCAGAAGTAGACCCACAAACGTATGGCCAACTAATCTTTGGCAAAGCAGGAAAGAACATCCAATGGAAAAAGGACAGTCTCTTTAACAATTGGTGCTGGGAGAACTGGACAGCAACATGCAAAAGATTGAAACTAGACCACTTTCTCACACCATTCACAAAAATAAACTCAAAATGGATAAAGGACCTGAATGTGAGACAGGAAACCATCCAAACCCTAGAGGAGAAAGCAGGAAAAGACCTCTCTGACCTCAGCCGCAGCAATTTCTTACTTGACACATCCCCAGAGGCAAGGGAATTAAAAGCAAAAATGCACTACTGGGACCTTAAGAAGATAAAAAGCTTCTGCACAGCAAAGGAAACAACCAACAAAACTAAAAGGCAACCAACGGAATGGGAAAAGATATCTGCAAATGACATATCGGACAGAGGGTTAGTATCCAAAATATATAAGGAGCTCACCAAACTCCACACCCAAAAAACAAATAATCCAGTGAAGAAATGGGCAGAAAACATGAATAGACACTTCTGTAAAGAAGACATCCGGATGGCCAACAGGCACATGAAAAGATGCTCAACGTCGCTCCTCATCAGGGAAATACAAATCAAAACCACACTCAGATATCACCTCACGCCAGTCAGAGTGGCCAAAATGAACAAATCAAGAGACTATAGGTGCTGGAGAGGATGTGGAGGAACGGGAACCCTCTTGCACTGTTGGTGGGAATGCAAACTGGTGCAGCCACTCTGGAAAACAGTGTGGATGTTCCTCAAAAAATTAAAAATAGACCTATCCTGTGACCCAGCAGTAGCACTGCTAGGAATTTACCCAAGGGATACAGGAGTACTGTATCCCTTATCTTATCTTATCTCTCTTTTTCTCAGCTTCTTCTTTTTCCATAATTTTATCTTCTAGTTCACCTATTCTCTCCTCTGCCTCTTCAATCTGACCCGTGGTTGTCTCAATTTTATTTTGCAGCTCATTGATAGCATTTTTTAGCTCCTCCTGGGTGTTCCTTAGTCCCTTGATCTCTGTAGCAAGAGATTCTCTGCTGTCCTTTATACTGTTTTCAAGCCCAGCGATTAATTTTAAGACTATTATTCTCAATTCACTTTCTGTTATATTGTTTAAATCATTTTTGATCAGTTCGTTAGCTGTTGTTATTTCCTAGAGTTTTTTTTGAGGGGAATTCTTCCGTTTCGTCATTTTGGATATTCCCTGGAGTGGTGCGGACTGCAGGGCACTTTCCCTGTGCTGTCTTGAAGAACTTGCATTGGTGGGCGGGGCCGCAGTCAGACCTGATGTCTGCCCCCAGCCCGCTGCTGGGGCCACAGTCAGACTGGTGCGTGCCTTTTCTTCCCCTCTCCTAGGTGCAGGATCAGTACTGCCCTTTTCTGACCACCATAAGAGTTCCCCATCCTGAGTCTGTCTTTGACACTGCCCCAATTTATTTTCACTTCTACATTTATCACTGCCCAGTCTCCTTTTGCTTATTTAACATCTGCATTCCCATTTAGCAGATGTGTAAACTTCATGAGAGAAAGAAACTTTATGTGCTTTATTTACTTAGATGAGTGTGTGACACAGTTGAATGAATATAGACATAATACAATATCCCTGTTTATGGTTTTACCAGTGCCTTTAAAGAAAAGAAACTCTTTGCAAGTGTCAGATTGTTTCCTGCATGTCAAATTCCTTACTCTTAAACGTAACAGACCATGTTTATCTTTAATGGAAGTTGCATCAATTAAAGTCCATCCAGTAAAGGAAAATAGGTTCATTGTGGGTCACATTGGGTACTTGATGCACTTTTACAGACATGGAAGTAATAATATTTGGATATACGGTCTTGAAACATTTTTATATTCATCAGTAAGCAATCAGCATCTCTTGAAACAGATGCTTCCACTGTTCATTTATGAAAATTTTAGCAATGTTTGGAAATGGCATTTAAAATTTGAGATATATTATGCTATGTCCTATTTTACCAAATTGAAGATATCACTATGTTTGTGACTGTAAGATTGACGAGAGTATTAGGAAATGACACTTCTTTCTTGTTTTAAAATTTGGGCTGCCATTGTGCACGTATATTACATTTTTCTTTTCATCCAAGAAGTACTTTTCATATATATTTTTTTATTTTACATATATGTTTGAGAATAACAACTAGCTTGTTCATACACTACTCTTATCCTATTTTGGTAGCAAAATACAGTATGCCATCAGCAAAATATGACTCCTGCGTCAAGTTATGGGAAATATCCTGTATCAAAAAGATAGTCCTGATTTTTGTTTTAATATCACGATCCTAAAAAAAACAATAATTAGACTTCAACTGTATAGGTTTTATGACAAGGTCTTCAATCAATGGGCTCTATCACAATATATAGTAGTATCTACAAGAAGTGGGCTATAATTTTTTTGTCCCTGTGTGTACATCCTTTTGCTACTGAGCTGTCTAGGATACTGGTTCCACATGATCAGCTCTTTTTGGCATTGGTATACCCTAAGCGTGACAGAAAAACCCAGTCTGCTTTAACTTTCAAAAGGCAGAGAAGTTTGTCAAACATAAATTATCTAACATACACAGAAAGCACCAGCTGCAGTAGCTATTTTTAAAGCATACCATGAATTTTAGCTTTCCCTAAACAATGCCAGTAAGAACTTGAATGTATGTTTTAGAGGCCCAGGAAGGAATTCTATGAACGTCCACATTCCAGCTACAAATGGAAAATGTGTTGAATAGATTTAATTATGAAATGAGAATTATTTGACGCTCTTGGGCATAAGAGAAATACTGTAGATTATTGCTATAGAAGACAAAATGTATTTTCCATTCAAAAGTTTCAGCAACAAGTACTTAGAGATTCTACTAGAACTATCTTGTGTTATATGAAAATTATAAATGTATTCTATGTTAAGAAACAGATCATTGCTAGTGATTATTGAAAAACTGAAGACAATTTGCTTGCCTGACTCAAACATACCACGTGGCTAGACAAACAGGAAGTGAGGGGCCACAGCCCCGAAGTGCTATCCTTTCCTGCTGGACTTGAGATTTCCTTCCCCAACTCAAATCACCACACAACTAGGGGAGAAAGGCAAGAAGGGGAGGTTTTGATAAAAAAAAGCACTGAGCCTGGAAAACCTCTTTATTGCTGTGGGCCTGAGGCCACCCTACTCCACCCAAATACTGGTGGCCTGCTACACACCTTCCTGAGAAACACTTCATGTTCATGGGCTAGAGACTCCATTTCCCCATTTACAGGCATCAGCTGCTCAGCCTGGGAAACTCTTTTTACCCCTCAAGCAATATAAGGAGGAACTAAGGGGAGCCTCACTAGCATGAGATAAACCATGAATAGCAACATAACAGCACAAAGGCTCTGAAAAGTAGATTATCATAGGAAACACAGCCCATATAATCAAGCCAAGACCTGTGTGTTATAGGTAAACAGGGTGATTGCCTGATAAAATAACAACAACAACAAATCAGAACTCAGAGTTTACTAATATAATAGCCAAAATGCCTCCCCCCACCCTGCCCTGCAAATTACCCATCTTACCAAGGACTATTGGAATCCCAACTTAAATGAGAAAAGACAATTAACTGATGCAAACATTGTGTTGTAGAAAGTATGTGAAAAGAATTTTGAAATAAGTGACATTAAAAATAATCCAAATAGTTAAAAATTCTTATTAAACAAATTAAAAAAATAGAAAAGCTCAGCAAATATATAGAAAGTATAATAAGAACCAAACAGAAATTATAGAAGTAAAAAAACATGTAACATAAATTAATAAAAATTTGCTAGATGAGCTAGCTCAATAGTTAAGTGATAGAGGAGAGAACAAGTGAACTGGAGGACAGGTCAATAAATTTACCCAGTTTGAACCCAAAAATAAATGAACAGATCCCAGATATTAACAAAAGATTCCACATTCATATCATGGGATCCTACAAGGAAAATACAGAAAGTGTGAGACGAATGGGTATTTGAAAAAATAGCTGAAAATTTCCACATTTGGCAACAGACATAAACCCAGAGATTTAAGAAGCTGAGAAAATCCAAATATGCTCACCACTCCCTCCCCAAAGAATCCACCCCAAGACACATCATAATTACATGTCTGAATCCTAAATCCAATGAAAAAAGCCTTGAAAGCAGCCAGAGAGAAATGACTCATCACAGCAAGGGGAACGCCAATTCAAATGACAGCAGATTTCTTATCTAAACCCCTGGAAGTCCTACAGGGAAATGGCATGGCATTTTCCAAGTGCTGACAAAGTACTGCCTGTCAATACCTCTATTGGAGTGAATGGAATAAAGGAGAAATAGACACATTTATCAATAACTGCTTTGATTGCAAATGGTCTAAATACACCACATAAAAGGTACAGATTGGAGAAGATACAGACATGATGCAACTATATTCTTCTTTCAACAAACGTGATTTAAATTTGATGACACAGACAGGCTTAGAGTAAATAAATCAGACAATGTACCATGCAGACATTAACTTTAAAAAGTTAGGGGTAGATGGGGCACCTAGGTGGCTCAGTTGGTTAAGCAACCAACTCTTGATTTCGGCTCAGGTTATGTTCTTGTGGTTCGTGGGACTGAGCCCTATGTTGGGCTCTGCAATGACAGCCTGGATTTTGGGATTCTCTGTCTCCCTCTCTCTCTCTGCCCCTCCCCCCACTTCTTGTAAGTGCTCTCTCTCTCTCTCTCAAAATAAATAAATAAAACTTAAATTAGGAGTGGTTATATTAATATGTGATAACATAGATTTCTGAGCACAAAACAGTTACTAGGGATAAAATACATTAATCAAGGCCAGAAAACATAACAATTCTAAATGTGTATAAACCAGAGAGTCTTAAAATATATGAAGCAAAAACTGATAGATCCAAAAGGAGAAATATACACTCAGTAGTTGTGGTTGGAAACTTCAGAACCTCCCTCTCAGAACCAACAGAACTACCAGATGGAAAATCAGCAAGGATGTAGATATTCTGAACCCAAACCACCAACACAATCTAACTGGCATAAATAAACATGCCACCTAACATCAGGAAAATGAACATTTTTTTTTCAAATGCCCATGAAACATTCACCAAGGTAGACCATACATATCTTTAGCCATGAGAGAAACATGGAAAAATTTGGAAGAATCGACATAACTCAGAACATATTCCCTGACCATAATCAAATCAAACAAGAATTTAATTAAATAAGGAAACAAGAAAATCTCTATACATGTGGAAATTAAACACTACATTTCCAAATAGTCCATGCATAAAAGAGGGAAACTTGAGTAAATAAAAAATACACAGAACTGGAAGACAGAAATGATATATTGATAAGTGGGTTCCCGTGAACACAGTGCTTAGAAATGCCTAGCACTTAAAAGCTTACGTTAGGAAAAAGGAAAGTTCTCCAATCAATAATCTATGTTGCTAATTCACGTAACTATTAAATAAGAGAAAAGTAAGCCCAGAGTAAGCAGAAAGAAAGAAAAAGTAATTATTTTCAATGAAAACTGAATACTCTACCATTTTGAACTATCAGGATCTGAACTGTAGTTGTTAAGTATTTGTGAGGAATGCTTCCTGAAATGATCACCAATTCTTACTCTCAAATTTGGTATTATTTGTACAGTTTTCTGCCTTTCTCTCAAAATAAGCACTGGTAGGCAAGAAAATCAAGTTCATTATGCACATCCTCAAGACCATACTAACTGACTTTTAAATATATTTAACATTTTAGCTCTTACTTGCTAAATAATTTTTGTCCTACATAGAGTTCTCATTAAAACAATTTGGGAGATGGCCTTTTTATTATTTACTTATACAGCATTTTGTATACATTGTTTATACATGAGTCACTAATAATTTCAACAAAATCAACATTTCCATTTTAAACTGTTTTACATGAAAGACAATAATTTAAATTTTAAAAACACACAGTGGTTTTATTGAGATTAGTGTGGATTCTCATGCAGTCATAAGAAATAATACAAAGGGATCCCGTGTATAGTTTATTCAATTTCCCCCAATGGTGTAATTTTGCAAAATTATAATGCAATATCACAACCTACCTAGGTTTTTTAAAAAATTTTTTTAGGTTAATTTATTTTGAGAGAGAGAGAGAGAGAGAGAGAGAGAGAGAGAGAGAGAGAGAGAGAAACAGGCAGGGAGGGGCAGACAGAGAGGGAGAGAGAATCCCATACAGAATCTGGACTGTCAGCTCAGGGCCTGACTCAGGGCTCGAGCTCACAAACTGTGAGATCATGACCTGAGCCAAAACCACGAGTTGGATGCTTAACCAACTGAGCCACCCAGGCACCCCACGACCTACCTATGTTTTGACAATGATACAGTCCATTGATCTCATGCAGATTTGCCCAGTTTTCTTGTATTAATTTGAATGCATGTACATGTGCATATTTGTTCTACATAATTTTTATCATATGGTAGGTGCATGTACCCACCACCCAGTCACAATACTCACAGCTCCCTGATTGCAAAGAGCTCCTGGGTAGCCCTCCTGTAGCCACACCCACCTCACTTCTGTCTGCCTCTCTCACGCCCCCTGCTAACACCAGCAACAACTGTATTCTCCATTTCTAAAATTTCATCATTTCAAAAATGCAATCTAGATGGAGTCTTACAGAATGTAACCTTTTGAAAGTGGGTATTTTCACTGAGCACCATTCTCTGGAGATGCAATTACAATACTGTGTGTATCAATAATTCATTCCTTTTTATAGCTGAATAATATTCTGTGGTCTGCATGTGCCATGCTTCTGTTGAAGGGTATCTGGCTCTTTTAGTTTTGGACTATTACGAATAAAACTGCTATGGACATTTGTGGATGGGTTTCTGTTTGAACACAAGGTTTTGTGTTTCCAGGATAAATACACCAGAGTGTAATTGTAAGGTGATGTGGGAGCTGCAGGTTGAGTTTTATAAGAGCCGAGAGGTTTCCAAAGTCACTGTTTCACTGCACATTTCCATCAGCAATGTATAATTGATTCACATTAAATTCTTAATCAATTCCAACTTTATATTTGTGGTTTACAGAATTTTCTTCCCTTTGCATCGTTCTCACTTTATTAGCATTATCGTTTTGTGTTTCTTTCAGAATCTAGTGATAAGAATTGGAACCAAGCTGTCTTCTGAAAGTGGTTAAATGAGAAATGATTGGTAGGAGAGCCCAAAAACTGTACGGAGAGGCTGGTACTGGAGTTTTCCCAAGCCCGTGTGCTAGCCAGTGTCTACTAGCCTGTGGCTCCCTCATTTAAGGCAACATCACCCACGGCCAACTCAAATTCTTACTCAAACAGAAAGCAAAACAAAGAATTGCCGCATATCACGTTGCTTTCAAAGAATCAAAAAAGCTAATATGTTACATATGAATGGCAAAGGTCCACTAAAAAAGATTATAGGGGAGGAAAAAGGATCTGGGAGCTGTGGTGAAAACTGACCGGACTCATCGCCAGTTCCAGCCCCACATCTGCCACCAAGAGTGATATGAGCCACCAGGGCTTACCCTGACTTGCCCCTCAGATAACTCTGTGCCCTTACATAAGACCATGTATGCTTCTTCCAGGAAATTAAAGCCAATTGAATGATTTTTGTCATTTACATTCGCATTGTAGAAAATGCATCCATTAACAAAATAGTTGTAGTCTTTCCCTGGGGTTGCAGAAGAAACCCTTTCTACGTGAGATCTTATTGCAACATCCTGTACAGCCTACAAGTGGTTTACACATCGCTATTCAAATTCTAGGAGGTCAAAGTTGTTCATATCTCCTCTCCAATACAGATTCTGGTGGAGAGAAGGAAAGCACGGACTATCCCTACACCACATTATTGGCCATAATTTTGAGTAACCTATATAAGTCTAATCTTAACTTAAGTCCTAAAAAGTGGCTGATTAGTAAATACCAAGGATGAACATGTTGCAACCATGACTCCTATAGTTCTGGTGACTGAAAATTAATGGAAAAGAGATAAGCAGAAATTTATAGAAATGAATTATTGTGCTTATTTTTAAAAAACAAAGATTTCCAGTAAAAAAATTCCGATTATTTTTCATGTGTTAAACATGTTTTAGTGTTGCAAACCATGGTAGAAAATTTAACTTCGGCAAGTTCATTAAATTGCATTTGGATGCCTCATCAAACACTCAAACGACAGTGAGAGTAGACGGTGATTCACTGTATGAAAACGAACATGAGTCGCCTTTACCAAACGAAGAGTTGTTTCATCATTTCAGACAACTGTTTTGAATGTGCCAGTGGGATTTTTATTTCCAGTGTTGAAGAAAAATAAGCACTCAAAACCTCCTGTGGAGCGCTAACCTTAGTCACTGGTGAACATTTTAAGGTTATCCTATCTCTTGTCAACAACTGGTTATTGACCCCTGATATACACACAGGAAAAACTCTGAAATCACAGCGGGTTAACGCATCTATTTTTTTTTTTAAACCATGAAATCCAGAACCTTAATCACACTAGTGATGCCTGACCATTCTGTTTCAATTCCAGGGCTGTGTAGTGAAACTAATGAACTGTCTTGGTGGCTCCAAAGCAAAGCCTGGGTCTCACAGGCCAGTTGTGAATTATGAGCACATTTCCTTTTATTGCCTATAAATCTTTTCCAGTTTTATATTCACAGTAGCTTAAAACACCTAAATTCACATCGATGACTGTGCTGCAGCGCTCTGGATGTTTGGGATTAATAGTGGAGTTAAGTAGATCCCCTATATTTAAAAAATACATTTTCAATACAGTCCAACATTAATTACAGTAAATCAGACCTTATCCAGTGACAAGGTTGATAAATGTCAGTGCCTTTTTTTTCCCAGTATGTGCCATAGTAACTCTCACACTGCATCCTGAAATAGTGTTTTGGAGGGAAATGGACCTGGAGTTAAATACGATAACATCAGGTTTGAAAATTTAATATTGGTTTTGATATGAAACCGGTGCATGAGTGGAGCAGACTAACCGAAGTCAGAGCCAAAGAATGGAGGTGGGGAAGCGGGTTTGGCCACTGTGTGCATGCAGGCTGTGGGTAAATGGAGTCTCCCTGGGAGGTGGGGCCAAAGAAAGAAGTTGGTTTTAGCATACAGATGGACAGAGTGTCTGTAAGAGAAACATAGAAAGAAGACACAATTCCGCTGAAGGCTCCCAGAGCTTATGTCCTGTAACTGAAGGAAAAGCAATGGACACAGAGTCAAATGGACATGGATGGGTCCGAGGTACTGAGTGGCTTTCATGAAGCAGCCAAGGAAGAGAAGCAACCAGAGGGAGGCAAGCATTGAATCAAAGAAGGCTAGAGAAAGCAGAGAAATGGCTGGAAGCCAGTCCCAAAGGCTCAAGGAAAAGCTGAGGAAGGAGTTGTTCCTGCCTCACCTGCTGAGGGAGTGAGTTGTGATGGCAGCACCACACAATTATGCTACACAATCTTCTGAGCCTCACCTTTTCCCTGAGGTGCCATTGACTAGCTGAGCAACCTGTGCCTTCACAATGCTCTCATTCCGGTCCAACTCTTCCCTCCCACACACACATGCCCTGGGTTTTGGCTGCAAGAGTCATTCCATTACAAATCAGTTCTCTTTATTAAATCAAGTTTCCTCTAGCTCTAGCACCCCTTAGGTGCTTTTATTTTTTGCTAAGTTCGCTGTCTTTAATAAATCCTGGATAATGGAGTTATGTCTGTGACATGGACGGGTCTGACCCATAACCATTCTGATGGCAACTTATCCTGGGATGATCCCAGGAAGAAGAGCACTGGGTGAGTCCAATGTCTGGGTTGTGTAAGCCTGTAGCCTGGCTGGACAGCCAGTCCTGAGATCTTCCCTAAAATGAAATCATAGCTGAAACAATAATCATTTATTAACTATGTCCATAGTAATTATGATAGCAACAGCCCCTATTTTCTGGTGAGCATTTAGTATATGCTAGGGATTTTCTATGTGATTTGCTCATTTTGTCCACTTTGTTTTTTAAGTTTATTTATTTATTTTGAGAGAAGGGGAGGAGGGAGGGGCAGAGAGGAGTAGAGAGAGAATCCCAAGCAGGCTCTGCACTGTCAGCAAAGAGTCCAACCCAGGACTTGAACTCACAAACCCTGAGATCACAACCTGAGCTGGATCACGAGTTGGATGCTTAACCTACTGCACCACCCAGGCACCCCCCAAAAATTTCTTTTCCTTTTTTTTTAAGTAGCCTTCAGGCCCAATGTGGGGGTTCAACTCATGACCCTGAGATGAATAATCGCTCACTCTGCTGACTGAGCCAGCCAGGTGCCCCTCATTTTGTCCATTTAAATTATCTCAGCAACCCTCTGGGGTAGGCATTATCTCCTCAATTCACAGATATCCCCTATGAAGCTTAGAGATTAAGAAACTTGCCCAAGGTCACTCTCAGTCATAAGAAGAATTGTGGCTCTAGTTAGAAATGCCCTTGGGCCAAGGCTGGTGCTTAAAATATGGAAAATATGGACTTATTCCAGTGGGTTAAGGAGTGTCCTTACCTTTGGTTCTTTTGTTATGAAGAAAACCCTAAGGCATGGGGTAATATCAAAATTCCACACGTCTGTGTTTTAAGTAAATGCCTCATTTATTTTCCACTCAGAAAGCATCGGCTAGATACCATGAGGAAGCACAGGGCATCTGTGAAAGGAAGATGTACTTCTGTGTTTGGCGAGAGAGAAGAAAGGAGTCAGGGGCATGAAAACAATTTTTTCCCCCCACATTACATTTTTGTTTCGCTTTGTTCCTGACTGGAAGTTTTTAAGATGAATTCGTTCGTGTCAACAAGATAGTATCAAATCTCCCAATATCAAGTTTCCTAAGGGGAAAAAAAATCTCCCTTGAAAGCCTGGTCCTGATGTTTCCCTAATAATATAGTAATAGTTGCACTGATGATCCTTTTTAAATTTCATATAGCCCTAGTAATGACAATAATAAGAATAGCTTTCTTTTGTATTGCATGTGTGTTATATGCCAGGGATTCTAGTATGTGCTTTTCTTGTTTTATCCATTCCAATCCTACCCCAAACCCTATGACTGGCAACCAGGCAAATGTTCCCGAAAGTGTGAGTTCCCAAACACTAATGGGTCAGTGCCACAAGTACCACTTCCAAACTAGGTTTGAGACTTCGAGAGAATAAAAACAATAGGAAGTGACGAATGGCAATACAGACCTTGACTAAAAATAAGCCTGGAATCAAGACCAGGGTGAAGCCTAGATTAAGTATGAAAGTTGCGTCCAGATGTTTCCAAAACAGGCTGCTGTAATTTCAGGTCAAAAGAGTCACAAACAATATTTCAGATTAAAAGCTAAAGACATTGATTTTCTTTCCAACACCAGAGCATAAGGGTCCCTTTCCTCCACATCCTCCCCAGCATTTGTTATTTCTTGTCCTTCTTAGGACGGTCATCCTAAAAGGTGTGAGGTGGTACCTCACTGTAGTTTTCTTTTCCCTCATAATTAGTGACGTTGAACACCTTTTCATATAACTTCTGGCCATTTACATATCTTCTTTGGCAAAAGACCTATTTAAGTTTTTTACCTGTGTGTGTGTGTGTGTTAATTTTTCAATGTTTATTGATTTTTGAGAGAGAGACAAAGTGCAAAAGGGGGAGGGGCAGAGAGAGGGAGGCACAGAATGTGTACCAGGCTCCAGGCTCTGAGCCATCAGCGCAGAGCCCCACTTGGGGCTCAAACCCACGAACCATGAGCTCGTGACCTGAGCCAAAGATGGACGCTTAACCGACTGAGCCACCCAGGCACCCCATGTTTTTTTAATTGGGTTACTGATTGATTTACTGCTACTGAGTTATAGGAGTTCCTTACATATTTTGGATATTAACCTCTTGTCAGACATATGGTTTGCAAATATATTCTCTCATTCTGTGTTGGTGGGAGTGAACACTGGCATGGGCACTAGGGAAAACAGGATAGGGCTTACTTGAAAAATAAAAAATAGAACTATCAAATGATCCAACAATCCCATTTCTGAGTATATATCCAAAGGAAATAAAATTGGTATTGTGAAGAGATATCTGTAGTCTCATATTCACTGCAGCGTGATTAACAATAGCCAAGATATGGAAACAACCAAATCTTTGTGGACAGATGAAAAGATGAAGAGGGGAGCCCAGCTGGTTCAGTTAGTTAAGCATCTGACTCTTGGTTTCAGCTCAGGTCATCTCACAATTAGTGAGTTCAAGCCCCGCATCAGGCTCTGAACTGGCAGTGATCCTTTCTCTCTCCCTCTCTCTCTCTGCCTCTTCCCTGCTTGTGTTCTCTCTCTCTCTTTCCCTCTCTCCCTCCCTCAAAACAAATAAACTTAAAAAAAGGAAAGATGAAGAAAATGTGGTGTATGGAATATTATTCAAAGAAGGAAATTCTTCCAATTGTGACAATACAGATGAAGCTAGAGGGCATTATGCCAGGTGAACTAAGACAGATAGAGAAGGACAAATACTGTATGATCTCACTTATACGTGGAATCTTAAACACTCAAATTAGAATGGTGGTTTTCAGGGGCTACAAAGATAGGGGAGAAATGGGGAGATGTTGGTCAAAGGGAAAAACCTGTCAGTTATACGATGAATAAATTCTGGAATCTAATGTGCAATATGGTATATTAGATATTTGGTGCGTACTTGAAATTTGCTGTGAGAATAGAACTTAAGTGTTCTGACCAACATACATATGTATATAAACATGCACAGACACACACACATACACTAATGGTAACTATGTAAGATGACAACCTGGGAGGGGGGCCTAAAGGCACTAGAATGTGGTATCCAACATCTATGCAAGAAGGGATGCTTACAAGCTTCAAAGGGAAACTAGGTAGCCAGAAAACAGTCGGAACTGTTTAGATCTGTGTGTGAGGGGGGTAGTCAAGTAGTTAATTTAACAACATTAATGAGCCCCTACCATCATCTCTCATGCTCTTGAAGGTACAAATATATGTCATAGTTCCTTCCCAAGAGGGTCAACAGTCTAATGGGGGCAGAGGTTACATAGATAATTTAAATATAAAATGGCAATCTTTAAGGTATGTTTGGAACAGAGGACTGTTCTTAATCTGGATGCAGAGGAAAGATTCCTGGAAGGAGACTTGATGTCTGAACTGAGTCTTGATATATGAGAAAGAGTTGGCTTGTAAGGGAAACCAACATCTTTCATCTCTAGCAATGTGGCAGACTACCTAATGCTCTTCCAATAAAACAACTAAATTGTTTGATAAGATATTAAAAACATATTTTCAAGCTTACTTATTTTTGATAGAGAGAGAGCACAAGCAGTGGAGGGAGAGAGAAGGAGAGAGAGAACCCCAAGAAGGGTCTGAGCCATCAGCACAGAGCCCAATGTGGGACTCGAACTCACGAACTGTGAGATCACGACCTGAGCCGAAACTAATAGTTGGGACGCTCAACTGACTGCACCATCCAGGTACCCTAAAAACATCTTTTTAGATGAATTTATGATCTGACACTAAAAGGAAGAATTCTGTGTTCCTTATAAAGTAAAAGCTGAAATACTATTAGTGTATATCAAAGCCATCTTTTCCAGTGAGGTGTTTTGTTATACTGTGGAGACCCTGAGCTTCAGGGAACAGCCGGTGAAGAGCTTACTCTCAGTGAAAGATGGGAAGTCTTAGAAAAGACCCTTCTAGAAAGTTGGGACCTCAAGGGCCAGTATCATTGTAAAAGTGAAATGAATAAATACTAAATAAATTCCTGTTCAGAGGGAATAGTAAACAAATTTGACCTGAGATTGATACTAGGTGGGTAGAAGGAAATAATCTATCCAGAGAATTTTTCCAAGCCAGTAAACTCCCAGTTTATGTGTGAATTTATAGTACTCGTTTGGTCTGAAAAATAACCAAGCAGATAATTTAAAATAGCCACTAGATAAAAGTCCCTCAAATCAAAAGATAACATTAACCAAAGCCTAAAAATTTCCCACTGATGCAATTCCAATGAGAAGAGACTGCTTACAAGAAAATGTCACACAGTATGTATTGAAACACCACCCCTGGAATGAGACTCAAGAAATATCAGAAAATGTAATGAGTCACACGTAGATTTCAGATACTGGAATTATCAGGCAAATAATGTAATTACATTAAATGCATTTAAGGAAATGAAATGCATAATAAAAATGAAAGGACCAAAAAATCTACAAATAAATAAAGTTAAATACAACAAAATAAGACTCATAGAAATTGTGTGTGTGTATCTATATGCACAATATATTATACAACTAATTGAATTTTAAAACTCAATGAATGGATTAAATAGAAGTTTGATAGAGAATTTGGAGACAGGGAAATATGTCTTAAAAATTACCCAGAATGCAGAGAAATGAAGATATGACACAGCGTTTAAAAGTCAGGGGAGATGAAGAAGATACAACATAAGTCTTTTCAGAGTCCCAGGATGAGACAAGAGGAAGAATGGGGAAAAGCAACACTTGAAGATGTGAGACAATAATTGGAAATCCTGTGATATTGACACTGTTCAGCAGGAAGGAAAAGAGTTTGTCTTAAAAGTAGCCAGAAGCAAATGCAAATCACCTTCAAAACTATCTTCATTCCTTCAGTGGCTCCTCTTTAACAGCACCGATGGAAGAGAAGCCTCCAGATTCTGAGAGAAAATCACAAGCAATCAATAATTAAATCCTGAGAGAAACAATCTCTCAAGAATGAGGAGAAAATACTGACACCATAAGGACAAAATGTGGGAGATATTATTGTTAGCCACACTCAGAGAATAACAGGCTAAGTCAGGAATTGAGGAAGAAATGAAATAATCTTGCATGAAAGCTATGCAAGTGATGTCAGGATAAATACTGAACAAAGGTATTGGCAAATGTGTGGATACATTTAAGCAAATTTTGTGTGGAACAATGACAAGGCTGATAAATTTAAGGAGAAAAACAATAAAAATTAAATACTAAACCATAAAGCATGTGAGTAGGGAGAAGGATGAATATAGTTGAAAGCATTGGAAAACTATTGTCAGTTTCTTAAAAAGTTAAACATGCATCTACCCCATGGCCAAGTGATTCCACTATTCATTATTTTTCCAAAGAAATGGAAACATTCACCCCCCACCCCCCAAAAAGGCTTGAATATAGTCATAGCGATTTTATTCACAAAAGCCAAAAACTAGAAGTCGCAGAGAAAGCCATGGATCAGAGAATTTATTTTAATAAAACAGAACAAAAAATGCAAAATTAGTGCATTCATAAAATGGAATACTTCTCATCAACTCAAAAGTAACATAAAACTGATAGACGTGAGATGCGTGAATTCCAAAAACATGCCGAGTGAAAAAAAGTCCAATACAAAATAGAGTATACCATATGATTTAATTTGTACAAAGTTCTATAATACAGAAAACGAATCTATGCCACAACAGAAGTCAGTTGTGTGGTTATTTCAGGAGGGTGGGGGTGGGAACTAGCTTTCCAGAGTGATGGAAGTGTTCTATACATTGATGGGATATAGATTATACAGGTACATTTTCAAAATGATCAAACTGTACAAGGAAGACCTGAACTATTCAATGTATATAAATTACATATCAACAACAAGAGGCATAGAATATAAAACTCCTCAACAAGTAGAGGGAAAATTAGAAGGAAATCAAACTACAAACTACTTGCCAAAGAAGACAAAAAAAAAAAAAAAAGGAAAATGAAATTGAAAAAGAAGGACAAATAGATACATAATAAGAGTAAGTCCAAATATATCAGTAACCATAATTAATGTAGACAGACTAAAGTCTCAAAATGCAAAATACAGATTGCCACCCTATGAATGTTTGGGAAATTCAGCTATTTGGCGTTTAATGCAATATAATAAAGATATAAAGAAAGAGAAAGAATGAAAGTCAAAGGGTAGAAAAAATACACAAGCAAAAAGCAACTTACAGGAAGATGGTAGGAATGCATTACTATCAGACAAAATTGGGCAATATGGCAAAAGCAGTACCAGAAATAAAGCAGGGTTCCATAAAATGATAAAAAGTTAAATCAAACAGATGTATATAAAAATTAAAAAATAAAGTATATTCTCCTAATTATAATTATATAGCTTCAAGATACATAAAATAAAATTTGACAGAGCCACTAGTAAATCTTGACAAAAACCTGTCATTATGAAGAAGTACGTTCACTACCTAAACAACTGACAGAGAAACTGCACAATCTACTAATCGGAATAGAGAACATTTTAAACAACTGATGAGTCCCTACACACTGGACATGTCTAGAATATGAAACCTAGTAATTGGAAGATACCTATTATTTTTAGACTAACCTAGGTTGAAAAACAGGCCACAGTCTGGCCTTTAAATTAGCCTCAAAACTTTCAAAGGATTGAAATCATGCAGGCTACATTTTCTGTCTTTTGCTAATTAATTAGCAAATTCATTGCAAGCTACATTTTCTAAGATGTAACTAAGTTAAAATCCACACACACAACTGAAAAAGAAAAGAAATGCTAAATGTCTAGAAATTAGAAAACACGCTTTTTAAATGACTCATGGGGTTTGGAGAAAAATGGATACTAGAAGTGAGATAATATTTGTATGTGAGCTATCACTGCATACACTACTTGCCTTGGAAGTCCTTGGGTGTAATTCCAAGGAATACCAATCTCATCCAGACCCAGTGAAGGAACTTTGCGTGTAACAGTCGACGTAGGTGCCTCTGACAGCAGAGCAAAGAATGCTGCAGTTAAGGTTGTCAGGGAGAAACACAGTTTGAATTAAAAATACTGATGAAGACCTGAATAATAACACAAAAGGGAATAAACGGTGGTAGGATTCAGAAAATTTTACAGAATGGAAGGAGCAGGATTTGGTCCTCACTTCGTTGAGGAGTGTCATAAAAGACTCCAGATTTCTCTTAGGTTTCTGACTTGATGTTTGTGAGGTGGGTGATGGTCATTTCTTCACTGAGCTGTGGGAGACAGGAGGACAGGTTTAAGAGGAAAGATGATCAGTTAGGAGTTGACAATATGTATTTTAAGAAGATCGTGAACGTGTCCACATTATGAAAATGTCTTCCGAGCTCAAATGTCCACTGAGATGCATGGACGTGTGAGTCATCAGCACATAGGACGTGATTAAGATTGACAGGTATGGGGGATGGTGACCAAATTGGATGCAGCAGACGGAGCAGTGACATGAGGTTTTCCCATGGCCAACACATGGAGTGTGGCTACACTGAGACCACTCAGGATCCCCTTGGAAGCAGGCAGAGAGAGGATGGTAGGGTCCAGAACCTGACTGTTTTGCACCAAGATATAAAAGAGAAATGAGGAACGCAAGAAGATGACATAAGCCCTTTTTTAAAGAAGTTTTGTTAGATGGTAAGGAGAGAAAGGAAACAACTGGAACTTTAACCATCAGAACTATTATTTTTTTCTAATTTTAAATTTTTTAAGTGTTTATTTTTGAGAGAGAGACAGAGTGTGAGTGAGGGAGGGGCAGAGAGAGAGGGAGACACAGAATCCTTAGCAGGCTCCAGGCTCTGAGCTGTCAGCACAGAACCCGACATGGGGCTCAAACCCAGGAACCATGAGATCATGACCTGAGACGAAGTCAGATGCTTAACCAACTGATCCACCTAGGTGCCCATACCGTGAGAATTATTTTTAAGAATTACACAGAATTGGTCACGTCCATGGTCTTAGAGAAAGGAGTCAATACAGAGGGAAATATTAACATTGAAAGAAAGGACTGGGTTTTTCACTGCAAATACATCCTGGAAGAGGGCAGATGAAATCAAAGGCACGGGTGAAGGGGCTGACCTTGACCAGATAGGACATATCGTCTCAACTTCTGTGGTTGGAAACAAGTAATGAGTATGGATATCATTATAATAACTTTCTCTGCAGAGAACTGGAAGTCGAGTTGCTTCATACATAAGTTTTATTTATTTTTATTTTTTAAATGTTTATTTTTGAGAGAGAGAAAGCATGAGTGGGTAAGGGGAAGAGAGAGAGAGAGGGAGAGAGAGAATCCCAATCAGGCTCTGTGCTGACAGCAGACAGCCTGACGCAGGCCTCAAATTCATAAACCATTAGATCACGAACTGAGACGAAATCAGACTTAACCGACTGAGCCACCCAGGCGCCTCCATAATTTTTATTTTTTAGATCTTACGAACTTCTCTCCTTTTAAGTAGTCTGCTGCCAAAATTTAAGATTTATTTAAAAAAACGTTTTAAACATTTATTCATTTTTGAGAGACAGAGTGTGAGCAGGGGTGGGGAGAGAGGGAGGGAGGGAGACAGAGAGAGAGAGAGAGAGGGAGAGAGAGAGACATAGAATGCAAAGCAGGCTCCAGGCTCTGAATTGTCAGCACAGAGCCCAGTGTGGGGCTTGAACTCACAGACTGCAAGATCATGACCTGAGGTAATGTAGGTCACTTAACCAACTGAGTGACTTGGGTGCCCCCAAATTTTAAGATTTAAAGTTTAACAGGGAATCAAGGAAAATGGGAGACATATTAATCCCACATAAAGCTTTCCATTTGCCTGTATCCTTCAAAAACCTTTCACCCATGTATTTGCATATACTGATGCTGATGACTGTTATCTCATTAGGCTCTAGGAAATTTTTGTTAATTGGCCACAGGCACATATTTGACATAGCAAACGCAGTTTTTGTGGAAGGACAACCTTGCTCTTGAACAATGGTATGGAGAGAAAGAGTCCAAATATATTGCTTACAAATACTACAAGCACAATCCAAAGAGAAAATGAATATCACTCTGTTCTAGTAGCAGAAACTACTCTTAAATTTGTATCTGTATTGCTAGTTTGGGGTGTCTTTCTTTACAAATTTAGGGAGTTGGAAGAACAAGAGGCTTTCTATCATTTCAAGCTATAGTTCACTCTTGAATTCCTATGAAAGCTTCTTTAAATTGCTCAGGGCCAGACCTTAATGTGCAGAAGTACAGAAGAATGTACATTTTTTTTTTGTCAGGGGGATGTGGGGGTAGTTTGGAAGTAATTGTGTCAATATTTCAAAGGGATGAGTTGTCAACAAAAGCTCGATATTCCTCTTTATCCATTTGTCTCTACAAAATGATAAACACCTTCTCCAAGTTCAATTTTAAAATACATACATCCAAGTACCTTGTGCTATTCCAAGATAAATTTCAGAACACTTTTTAATCAATTCAGTTATTATATTTAGAGACTTTCATCATGCTTTCGTACATTACAAAACAAAAACGAGAGATTCGGTGTCCAACTATAATCTCTATAAATACAGAACCCTGAACATCAACTTATTTCCTGAGAAGTCTGAGGCAGCAAAACATAAGGATGAGGAGGTTAGGTATCACTGACAGACCACAGAAGATGCAAGTCTGTTTCCTAAGTGTGTTAGGCAAATGAGCACCCATGAAATGCAGCCCACCTTACATACTTGACCTCATTTCACCTCTGGAATCACTTGAGGAGGTGAAAACTATTCTGATTCTGCACTCAAAAACACAGAGACAGAATTTAAATAGCTCACCTAAGTTTACATGTCAGAACACAGTTTGAACCAAGCATCTGTATCATCTATTTAATTCAGTCTTCCACTCCCACCTGTTCCTGGATCTCGGCCATAATGAGAATCATGCATTTTCAGAGGGAACTAAATTGTAGGAAATGTAGAGGGAACAGGTGTCACAGGACTTTTGCCCACACAAAGGAACTAGTGGAGGTCCTGGGAACCTTTGGCCATCGTGTTGTCAGTGACTTTAGACTGTCCCTCCTTGGCAAAGGCCACCCTTGTTCACAGAGATACTCTCAGATGTTAGGATGATAACTCTTTGCCAGAGCTTAGTGCCCAAAATGGACCTCAATCAATGTGGATATAGTAAGCAGTATTAAGAGAGTCTTAGGAAAGCCACACATGGGTGCTTTCTGCTTGGGGCTGGATTGCATTGCACAAGTCCTAATTCCTACCAGTGGAACCAACCCATGGAAAAGCTGATCACCTTCCAGACTAACAGTAGAATCTGTGATAAATACTATGGTCTGTAGTTTCTTTTTGGGTTTTCACTTTTTATAATAAATATTTGGCAAATAGAGTAAAATGTTAATTTAAGTACTGTGTGTTTCAAAATTTTAAATTCCTTTGTTATCTCCCCCATGGGTTCCAAATAGCTCAGGTGTCTATCATATGAGCACAAAAAGGAGAATGTAAGTACTATACTATTATGATTTATTTTTAACTGTTTAGTGATTCCTAATACCCAATTATTTTTTTAGGTTTATTTAATTATTTAGAGAGAGAGAGAGAGGGAGGGAGAGAGAGAATCTTAAGCAGGTTCCACGCTGTCAGGCAGAGGTCAATGGAGGGCTCAAACTCACGAACCCTGAGATCATGTCCTGAACCAAAATCAAGAGTTGGACGTTTGACCGAATGAACCATCCAGGTGCCCCAATACCCAATTCTTAGAGGCCTCCAAGTACCGTGGATGCAAATGTTGTCTTTTTAACAGCTTTTATGACAAAAACATAAGAAAGAAACTGCATTTCTCCTTAGACTTGCTTTCCCACCAAACTTACCATTTTTTGTACTTACTTGATACTATATCACTGGGTATAGCAAAATAGCATTTTCATTAAAATACTCAAAAAAGTGATTTTTATACATTATGTCATAAGAATTCAGCTGATGTTCTGTATATATGACTAATTTGCCAAATTCAATTTTATCCCTAAGTATTAGAAACCAACATTGTGAAAATTAACTTATAAGGCACACAACTTAGTAAGAGAAATCACAAAAAATAAATCAACAAGCTTACTTCAGTACCTAGTTCTAAATGTGTAGCAAAAAATGTGCATGCTCATTATGAAGAAATGTATAAAAATACTGAAAATCATCCAATAAGACCTAAATAGAGAGATGCACCATATTCACAGATAGGAAAAGTTTGTGTGATTTATTTCTTCTCATAAATGTGTTTTTTACACATTTATGCAATTCCAAACAAATCCCAATAGAATTTTTTTCCTTGTATGTGCAATTTGGCCAGCTAGATCTAAACTTTACATGGAAGAGAGAAGAGTTAAGATTAGCCAAGAATTTTTTTGAATAAAGATAATAAAGTCAAGAGATTCTCCTACTACATACAGAATCCTTACAAATGTACAATAATTAAGAAAATGGATAACCAAAAGAATAAAGCATAAGAAAAGTTCCACATACATGGAACTTCATTTATGGTGTAGTATCACTGAGATCACTGAAAAAAGAATATTCAAAAGATCATATGGGGGAATTGCCTATGTTGGTGAATTTTATTTTGATGCCTCTTTTCCAAAATATCAAGTCCTGATGAATTAAAAAAGGATGACTATATATTTTGCTTTTCTCAGATCAGTCCCAGTTTACACCTGCAACTCTAGAATAATTATTACTGCCTTTCACTAACAGAGATATCCAGGTTTAGATGATAAATTATACGATAAAACCTAAATATGTCAAAGTATATCTTTAAAACTTTTACAAGAACACCCAAACAGACATTGATATTACTAGGATAGACAAAGCATTTCTTACACAAGAACCAAAAAGACTACATTGTCTACTCTACAAAAATTTGGGACTTCTAGACAAACACAGGCTTACAATTTGTCTTTCAAATAAGAGCAGTTTAGGATTTAGTAATAAAATTAATACTCAGAAGAGCTGGAATAAGACGGTTTTAGAACAGGAGAGCTAGAGATGACAGAACATGGGAGATTGTAAGAGTCCAACTCAAGACCTTAGAACAGTCCCATCCTTTAGAATTTCTAAACATGGGTAAGGTGACTGAAGCATAAAGAGCATTGAGAGATGGGAATTTCATGACATGGTTTATAACCCCAATTTCCAGAGCCCCCGAGGACTGAAGTTTTACAGTTACAATTGTATCTATAGCAACAAACCAGAAGTAACTAACAGCCTTGTCTTTCCTAATTTACTTCTGGTTCTGACAGGACCAACAGGTCTATTTCCCAAGATCTTCATACCAATTTTGTTTTGTTTTGTTTGTTTGTTTAGTCATTTATTTATTTATTTGACAGAGGGAGGGAGAGAGGGAGAGAGAGAGAGAGAGAGAGAAAGAGAGAGAGAGACAATGAGCAGGGGAGGGGGAGAGAGAGAATCTCAAGCAGGCTGTGTGCCCAGTGTGGATGCCACGGTCCAGAGATCATGACCTGAGCTGAAACTGAGTAGGATTCTCAACCGACTGAGCCACCCAGGTGCCCCCACACCAGTGATGACTTTCATTGAATGGGATTTTAAATGGAATGTCTGATCAGAATCCTATTTTATGAGATGCGATGTCATGTTGCCATGCACTACTTTCTCTCAGTTCAAACTCATACCTTTATTATTCAGAGGTGAAACATGAATTTTCATACATTCGTAAAATATAGCATGAGACTCAAGAATAAAATTATTCTCTAGCATTAATTAACCATGAGGAAATGGTCTTGTTTCATTTCATTTCTGTGAACTTAATTCTTTTTGAAAATTTGTTCATTCACTCTCTCCATCAGCAAACCTTGAGCTCCTTCGAGGGACAGAGTTGGCTAAGTACTGTAAATACAAAGATGACTAAGACCCACCCACTGGTCACCTGAAGTCCACATTCTCAGGAAAGTGAAGGGGAGAAAGCAAAAAACAACAACTGGGGTGTGTATGGGCTGGTCTTCCTTCACTGCAAGTGACAAAACAATGGAGAATAGCTTATGTTACAGAAGGGCTCATGCAATGGACTGAATTCCAGGGACATATCTAGCTCCTTGTAAGTGGAGATCCAGGAGACTGAAATGTATCATTAGGAGGCTGTGTCCTCACTAACTTTCCCGTGGCTCCACGTCCTGTAGTGCTCAGCCATTCCAGGCTTACATGCCCATTTCAGAAGACAAAGGTTCAGTTTCCCAAGCCTTCCGGGAAAACCCCAAGGGTGTTTGGGACTTCCAGCCATCTTACCCTCCACCCTTAACCCTCACCTCCATAGACATGCGCACTTATAGCTGGAGGGGGGGCGGGGGGGGCGGTTGGAGGAGGAGGTGCAGCGCTTAGGTCAGGTACCTAGCCCTGACACCCCCCCAGGGGGCGCTGTGACTCAAGAGAGGACTCAGCTACTTTCAGAGTAGTTGGAGCAGGTGGGATCAGTTGGGTAGATTTCCTTTCTTAATAAAGAGAGTGATTTATGTAAGGTTATCTGAGGGGTACTGGTGACCTTTAATCACGTAAGTTTTATAGGCGGGACAAAGACAGTAAATTCATTTCTGCACATGTTAATTTACTGTGAGAATTTCAGGTAAAGGTCTTCAAAATTGTCTGGTTATGTGAGGGGGTAAGATTGGGGTTCTCCCGCTAGGCATTCAGCACAGAAGGGGACCTTGGGGCTGTGAAGTGAAGTGCATTCAGGGAAAGTCAAGATCTAAACAATTACCACCAGCACCATAATTCCAGGAAATAAAATCAGTACCATGCTTTAGTGTTGCAGTGTCCAGGAGTAGAAAGGAGGTTCCTTTAAAACATCAAACTCTGAAGTATATTTGAAATTGACTTGAAAAACAAAACGATTTGCAAACAATCTTTACCTGCACCTTTTTTTTGGGGGGGGGAGGGCAAGGTTTTTGTTTGTTTGTTTGTTTTGTTTTTTAAAGTAGTCTCTACACCCAAAGTGGGACTTGAACTCACAACTCTGAGATTAAGACTCTCACGTTTTTCCAGCTGAGCCAGACAGGCACTCCCAACTATACCCTTTTTAACAAGTAGAGCCCCGTCATTTCCTTTTGCCAGAGTTTGTGGTTTGGTACATGCCTCTGGATAATTTGTGTTTATTTTTTTCACAGCTGTACCACATCCCTGTCTGCTCCTGCAATAAAGGATTCGGGACAACTCATTGCTCAATTTTATTCTCTCACACAAAGGCAGGGTAAAGAGTATGGAAACTTACCCTCATCCAAGCCAGGGAAACAGGTCTTATGTTGACTTCAAATGTGCAATTCTCTATTAGTAAAAATAGGGTCCTGTGTTGCTCCTTATATTTAATTTAAAAACAGGAGCAAAACAACTTTATTGTAATGCAAACTTTGATGAGATAGTGCAATTGACCTTATGGACTATCTTCTTATTTCTAGCATCCCTGTGATTACACCTTTTAGCCCTGAGCTGTGTTTTACACATGGTCCAGATCTGTCCTTGCCGTTTAAGTCAACACTATAAAAATCCTTAACCAAAGGACTTTTCAGATCATAATTTCAAAATGAATTCTTCTTTAAAAATAAACCACAAACCTAGTTAAGAGTGGTACAGTGCATAGAAGTAGCAATTAATGTGAGAAACATAAAAAGCTAAAATACTACCTTTCCAAAGCTTTTAGTACAAAGGACCCCGTAATAGCCAAGGCGTTTCTGTGGGAAAGCTGCATTCACTTGCTACTCCTTCCTTTTAAACTCATCTAGTTGTAAAGATAAAAAATAAGTACAGAACAACCCAGAACTTCTGAATTTGCATTTACAAGTGCCTTTTCAAACTCTTAGAAAATGCTGTGCACTATAAAGTGTTAGACTGAGTTTTAATGCTTCCCTGAAGAACCTCATAATTACAGCAATGCTCACGGTGTATCTATGATCTTAAATTTAGGCATATATAAGTGCAGGTTTGCAAATGAATATTAGAAATTTCCAGGCTTAGAATAATGTCTTTATACACCTCTATCTTCTCATAAGTAATTAAAAAACATCAATTTATATTTTGAATTTCTGTCATACTTGCTCTTCTTAAAATCTGATAAGGTATAGTTATAAGTCTGAAATAACATCTTAGCTCTTCCGTATTTCTTAAAGGACATTTTCAATACAGTTGTAGAAAAAGGATCGATTCTCTTATGGATGTGTTCTATCTACGTCTATCCATGTCTGTATTTAGGATGCATTTTGGTCATGCACGGTAAAGTCCCAGACAGAGAGGATTAGTACCCTTGTCTGCTCCTTATCCGTGTGTGTAAGTGAGACGTGCTATGGAATGGGATCCTCTTACCTTTAACTGTAGAGTGGGAATGATCTCATTCTTCTGTTCACTTGCACAGATGGGTTTTCTGCTGAAGATCTTATCTCCATCTTTGATGGTTTGCAAGAGTAAAGTGGCCAATGCTCAGGTCAAGGCCACCAGTCTGGGCAGCTCCAAGGCAGTCGAGGAAGATACGCGTGTTTCCCATTGCCTTGCTGAGAAGCCACTTGCCTTCTTTATTCAGAAGTTGTTTTTAGGACTTGCCCTTTGGATCTGCAATCAGACCAGTCATTACTCACGACAGCCTTGTGAGGGAGGTTTCATTATTCAAAAAGTGGGGCTCAGAGAAGCTAAGACCCTTGCCCCAGGCAAGGTATAAAATGAAAAAGAAAAAGGATTGTGAGAAAGTCTTCTTGTGCAGTCTACGGTCTGAGTAACCTTACACTTGGCCGTACATTGGTCTTGCACATATGTCGCTGGTCACCTCAGTGTCGGCCGGTGCGCTGCCGTCAGGGGACTCTTACATCCCTTTTTCCTCATGCCCAGAGTTGCTTGAAAAAGTCTGACACCCTAAGCTGGAAGTCTGATCAAATGTTCCTTCATGATTCACTCCCAAATCAGGCTCTCTTGCTCTTGAAAATTCTCTCTCCAGTTCTGTCCAGAACACGTCTCAATGAATAAGGAGAGGGCACGGTTCCTCTGGAGCTAAGGTAGGCAGGAGCCAAGAGATTCTGGAGCATTCTGTGCAGGGAAAGCCCTCCCCCGGGGTCGGGGGAGTGGGGGAGGGGGTCTGGAGCCGAGGTGGTGCGGGCCTGGAACGTTCCGGGGTGCTGTGCACCTGTGTCACCTTGGTGAGAGGACCGGAGCTGTAGCGAGCGCTGCCCTGGCGTGTCCCTCTGTGTGCTGCCCTGGGGCTGCCCGGGGGGCTCACTAGGAGGGTGTGTGCGAGGGGCCCAGGCTCCCTGAGGCTGCAGGACCAGGACGCCCGGACCTGTTGAGTCTGCTCTAACCAGGTGCAGGTGTGTGTGAGCAGCGCTAACCAGGTGCAGCTGTGTGTGAGCATTGCCCACTGCAGCCCCTCAGGCCCGGAAGACTTCCAGCAGCTCCCTCCAGCAGTGTTCCTTCCAGGCTGATTCCTTTAGCTTCTAGTTGCTCCTTTAAACCACAGCTTTCTCTCTGCCCCAGGGCCGGCGAACCTGCACCGGGAGCCTCAGTCCCACCCCTGCAGGGGCAGCTCCTGGTGTGGGGCTGGCCTTCCCTTCAATAGGGGGTCTACTCTGTCTCGCCCCCGCTCTGTGCCGCTGCGGAGTCAGCCCTCAGTCCTCCTTCAGGACGAGCCGCCCTACCAACAGGTGCAGACCTGGTGGACCAGGCGAGTCCGGAGTCTTCCTAGGGGTGGTCTTGGGAACTCTCTAGGCGGTGGCTCTATTTTGAGTTTATGGAACTTGTGTTTGGCCGTGGGTTTCAATTCAATAAAAATCTGATTTCTTAAGTCTGACAGAGAAATACATATGATACATATGATTTCACTTATATGTGGCTTCTGAAAAACAATAACAACAACAACAAGACAGAAACAAGCTCATAAATACCGAGAACAAACTGGTGGTTGCCAGAGAGGAGGTTCCGGGGGACGGGCAGATGAAGAGGTGCAAACTTCCAGTGGTAAAGTAAATAAGTCACAGGAATGCGGGGCACCTGGGTGGTTCAGTTGGTTAAGCGTTCAACTTTGGCTCAGGTCATGATGTCACAGTCTGTAGGTTCAAACCCTGCGTCAGGCCCTGACAACACAGAGCCTGGAGCCTGCTTCCGATTCTGTGTCTCCCTCTCTCTCTGTCACTCCCCTGCTAGCATTCTGTCTTCCTCTCTCTCAAAAATAAATAAACATAAAAAATTTAAATAAAAAAATAAGTCGCAGGAATGAAAAGTACAGCGTAGGGAAGATAGTCCACAATACTGTAACAATGTCTTGTATGGTGACAGGTGGTGACAGGCACTGCATAATGCACGCACTTGTCGAATCACTATGTGGTACACCCGAAACTACATTTCCTCTATACTTCAATAACAAACATTTGTAAAAATCTAATTTCTAATATCCCTGTTATTTGAAGCTGCTCTTTTTACTTACAGGATTTGGTCAAAGCATTTGTCCAGTTCATGGTAAAACTTTGTACGAAGAGAAGATTTTCTTCCATGTAGATTTTAAGTTCCTGGAAAAATTAAGACTATACAATATCTATGTAGCTCTGTCACAATTGAGAGAAAGTAAATACATATATAGGTTCGATGTCAGAAAAATAAATATTCAGTAAAAGGTATTTAATAATTATTGCCACGACCCCCCTACATATGCATGCACACTTTAACCCTGCACGGACTACATTTTAGGTTGTCGTTGCTATTTATTTCATATGAATCACGGATTTCATAAACGTTCATGGGTTATACCAAATGCTCACTTTTTCGTATTGCCCTATATATTTCCCTGTGAGAAGCGTCTAACTGAGATGTCCATTTAATGCACTGAAATCCAGTACTGGCAACACCAAGGGTTTATGCTGATGAATCTGTTTCTCTGAAGGGCATGGAGTTGGGGTCTTGCTTTCTGTTCCCGGAAGGGAAACATTTAAACACTGACAGCAGCTACTTGGAACCCACCTTGGTAGCGTAAGGGCTTGAGTCTAACCTCCCTTGAAAGGCATATAAGTTTTCCTAGCATTCAGCCTAAGTGTTGAAAAGGAAAGCAGGACTGGCTTACCGCTGATCCGTTCTCGTTCAGAAGAATGGTTGGAGAATGTGGAAGCCGGAAGCCACTTAGTGTCAAGTGTGCATCACTTGGTACTTAACGGATGTAGCAGTCCACAGTTCTCGGGCCCAAATACTGAAGTCTCAAGAGAGATATAATATTGACTTGTGAAGAGTTAAGCAGTATACGCACTAAAACACAACCTTACACTCTATATCTAGAAAGACACGACCGTAATAAACGGTTTTACAGTTTCAAATTTTTGTAGATGTTTCATTGCTATTAAATAGATTACGTGGAAAACTCAGGTGTATGTTTACAATAACAAGCCATTTTTTATTATTTTTTTAATGTTTATTTTTGAGAAAGAGAGAGAGAGAGAGAGTGGGGGAAGGGCAGAGAGAGAGGGAGACACAGAATCCGAAGCAGGTTCCAGGCTCTGAGCTGTCAGCACGGAGCCCAACATGGGGCCCGAACTCATGAACCTTGAGATCATGACCTGAGCTGAAGTCGGATGCTCAACTGACTGAGCCACCCAGGTGCCCCTCACAATAACAAAAACATTTGTGTTTGGCACATCCTGGTAATGGTTTATACCATGACTGAGTTTATTAAAGTCTAATTACTTCGTTCTTTTGGTCTTCAATCTCTGCCTGCCGAAACATGATCAAATTGCTATATCATTAATCCAAACTAAATGATTTTAATTATCAAATCGTTTCTATAATATCAAATTCTACTTATTTTGATCGCTCTAGTTTTATGATCTGCAGAGTCATTTCTGAAATAATTAATAAACACATATGGCTACTTTGTCTCTGATTTCTGGTAAACCTTTGCATGTTTGGGAACAACAATCGCAGATTACACTTCACCTGTGATTTTGATGCCCAGTGCACAGATACTATGATTGTCTCATATGCCTGATAATCAAGAGTCAACTGCCTTCACAATAATAATTATCTCATATGTATAGGAAAAATATTTTTCAGATAACTGAGGAAATACTTTCTCACATCAGCATCATCATCATCATCATCATCATCATTTAGAGAGAAGAAGAAAATGTGAGAACAAAAATGAGAGAGGTCTCCTGGTAAGTAAATGATGGCTAACACATTATCTCTTACGCACCTAAGTATTTGATGACTGCACGATAACGTACAGGTGCTGATGTCACCAAGCCTGACCCCTGGTGTGAGGTGCAAGCTGTCCAGCTGTGGAGAAAGTCATCATACTTGTGACAACCAAAATCCAGAATATGGTCACCGATTCTATAGAAAGAGGAAGGGAGACAAGAAATGTACGCAGGGCTTGAAAGATGAGTTGATTTAATGTGTTCACTTAGCATCAGAGGCAAATATTTCATATGGGACATGGGATAGTAAATGTACTGCGGTGACAAAGAGTCAGTTCTTCAATTCCCTGCAGTCTAGGGCTTATGTACAATTGAACTGGCAACAATTCATACTCTTTCTGAAGGAAAAATGAAGTCTCAGGAAGGAACATAGAAGAAAGAAGATTGTTGTTCAGGGAAGTAAAGGAATGATTTATTATAACACCATCTGGTGTCAATATGAATGAATTGAAATGAAAACATAGATAACACGTTTCCTTTTTAAGAAAAGAAGTGTTCTTTCCCAAGTGTTACTCTGGTTATTTCTTCTGTCTTCCGTGAGTTCACAAAATGAATACCTGCTGATGTTTTTGTGACATCTGTTCTTTTTTTTTAAGAACTAGAGGCTTCTATTGGTCTGGGTTGCTGATTTGATTGGCAGCCTTTTTCCTGCCATTGACGGGGCAGGGCATTTTATTGATGACACTGTACTGTGTTACATACAGTAAAACTCCTTGAGCGAGTGGTCTATGCTCCATTTCCTCCCCTCCCATTTACTCTTGAACCCACCTGAACCAGAGTTTCATCCCCAACGTTCTAGAGAGATTCTTATTTCCAAGTGACAGATAACTTGAACATTTATAAATACAACAGTCAATTCTCTGTCCTCAGTGTATTTGATCGGCACACTGTCGATCAATCTTTTATTATTGAAGCATTTATTTCACTTGGCATCCGGGACACCCATCTCTCTTCTCCTACATTATTGACAACTTCACCACAGACTGTTTTTCTGATTTATCTGGACCTCTGAAACCTGGAGCACCCCACACATCAGACTTCTCTGCTTTCTTACAATTACCTTCTTGGTGATATCCAGACTTACAGCTTCAGCTAGTTTCTTCATGCAGACATTGCCCATATTTTATATCCTTTATCCCTGAGGTAGATTGAGTTAGTATTCCCGTCTCCTCTAGACGACAATTACATATCTCCACTACAAACATGTCAGACCTGACCATGGGACTTGCTCTGGCCAATGGAATGAGAATGGAAATTACGTTGGTCATCTCTAAGGAAAAGCTTTATGAGCGAGCGCATGATTCATCGCGCCTTTGCCTTCTGCCATGAGACTGGCAAAGTGTTAACCCGTCTGCTCTGTCAGCCTGGGTCTCAGGATCAAGGCAACTTGGAGCAGAGCCTCAGCAGCCCCAAGGTGGCCATGTAGTACGAGTCAGGAATAAAAATGTGTTTACTGAGATTTGGGTCACTTAATGTCTGCATAAGTAAGTGTTTTGTCTGGTACAAGCTCCTTTTTCCCTAGACCTCACATACTTACTCTTTGTTAAAGTCCTGTGTGTTGATATTTTATGTGTCTCCAGTAAGTCTCTCATGGTTTCCCTCCAAAGCTTTTCCTCCCTCAGTTTTCTTGATCCCCCTAAATGGTGACTTCATTCCTTGTGTCGATGGGACCCTGACTTGTCTCTTAAGTCACAGTCCTGGCTCAATCGATGGCAGGTCCTGGAAACTTCAAAATATCCTATCCTTCCATCTATGGATATGTGGCTGTTTCCTGTTTGTGTGTTTGTTGCCATTTCCCCTTTAATACAAGTAGGCAGTCCCTTCGTTTGCACAAACTGCAGTAATCTAACTAGACTTCGTATCTGCTGGGATCTTCTGTGTGCTGGTATGTATCCTGTGGTACAAATGATCGTACCCCTCAACAGTCTGCTAATTGTCCATTTCCTTCATATACAATATTTTTACCATTGCCCAGAGGACCCTCATCACCCTTCACCCTGACGTCACCTGCCCCCACTGTAGTCCCCGCACTCTACTGCAGACACGTGGGCCCACCTGTGGTTCTTTAAGCATACCAAGCATAGTCCTTCATCCAGGTTTTACACTGCTCTTCACTAATCTGGCAGGCTGTTCCCCTGATTCCATGAGGGCTCAGTTTCAGTCTTTTCTGAATATCACTGAATCCACGAGCCATCCTTGGCGACTGTATGGAAAGCCCTAAGCTGTTCCTCAACCCTTACAATCACTTTTACTTGACTTGAAATGTCTCCAAAGGGCTGAACATCATGTGACATATTACATGTACACTTGTGTGTCTGTCTCCTCCCACTCGCATGTAAGCTCCAGGACAGTCAGGGTCTTATCTGTTTGGTAACAGCTGTATCTCTTGCTTCCAGATCCCAGTCTGGGATGCAGTACGTGCTCCATAATAGGGGTGCGTCCATCACTGATGTGTAAGGGATGCAAGGAAAGCGCTGAAGTCCTGGCCTTCCCACTTACCACCTTTGAGACCTTGGACACAGTAATGACTTTTGTGCCTCAGGTGTTTTGTTTTGTTGTTTTGTTTTTAACTGAGATTAACTGGACCTATCTCATGGTTTGTGTGAGAATTTTAAAAGACAAAATATAACACTTCAAACAATGTTGGGCACGTATTAAGTGATCAGTAAATGTTCACAAAAGCACTAAAAAGGACATCTATGGTTCAGCAGACTAACTGGGAGAGGATTTTGTGCCAGAAACACAGAGTTTCAATTCTCAACTGAGCTACTGCACGCTGAGTCGGCTGGTATAAGCCTTACCCTCTATGCCTTCATGTTCTTATCTGTAAGTTGACAACAATAATAGAACTTCAAGAATTGGATATAATGCATATATAACACCCAGCCTGCATCTTACTCAAAGTAGGGATACAAACAGTTACCATTACAACGGCAACAACTTATTGAGGGATTAATTTGTACCAGGAATTTAAGACTCTGTCAGTCCTCTAAGGTAGCCACTTTTCCACATGAAGAAATTAAATCGTGGAGAGGTTTAGAAACACGATCGGGTCATTTGGACAATACGTTGAGCTGAAATTTGAACCCAATTTGTGTTCTTAAGCACTAGCCTACCCTTCTCTATTAATTTATCGAAAAACCAGTTAATCAACATGAGTGTTCATCCCCAAGGGATGTAAAACATGTCTGGCAGGGAGGTGGTACATATATAAACATAGCTGAGTAAACAGTGATATGTGATTTAAGTAATGATCAGGGACAGTATTAAAAAGCTTTCTTGTGGCATGTTTTGAGCTATTTCACCTTGAATAGTATTAACAGTGGGAGTTCAGACCAAAGAGGGAACAAGGAGAGAAGCTTTTAAGAAGAAAAATAACTTTGCTTATGTGTCGACGTGATAAGTAAGATTGAGAAGGACTCACCTGTGAGTTGACTCATCACCTCTGGGGTTATCATTTCTGAATCTTCGTGTCCCTCTCTCTGTGGAGGGACGTCATCTAAGGCTTCTTTAACTACTTGAGCCTTGGTTCCGCTGCATCTCTGTTCCAGAAGGAGGCCAGTGAAGACTTTCTCAGCAGATGTAATAAATCCGAGAAGAAGAGCAGTGTGCTTCATTTCTTGAGCTTATAAAGTATCTAAGAAGACGTCGCAAAATTTAATTTCTCATCAACGGGGGAAAAATAACAACTGGGGCTTATTTCACTTGTTCCTGGGAAAGCCATTTAGGGTAAATAATACCATCTCAGTTTTACAGATGAAAGAATTGACGTTTAGAAAGATAGTTTATTCAAAGTCACGTGGCTTTGATGAGTTCTTGAACTCCAAACAGATACACTTGTCCCCACTTACAGTCTTCAATTTGCTAAATATGTCTGAAGGAGATGAAGGAAATGACAAGCAGAGCAAACATTTTCAATTAGCTCTGGAAGTTTGGCTGTCTTTTTAATTTTTTTTTTTTAGCGTTTATTTTAGAGAGAGAGACAGAGCCCAAGTGGGGTAGGGACAGAGAGAGAGGGAGACACAGAATCTGAAGCACGCTCCAGGCTCTGAGCTGCCAGCACAGAGCCAGATGTGGGGCTCAAACCCATGGACCATGAGATCATGATCTGAGCTGAAGTAGGACACTTAACCGACCGAGCTGTCCAGGCGCCCCCATTTCAGTGACTTTAAAAGGGATATTAAGACCAGGAAGATTTGTAGCTACAGGTGTATCCACATCTAAATCTGATCAGTTCATCAGGGAATCTATTGCTACATTTCTATTAGACAAGAAGATTCTTCCAATATGTCACTATGCTTTTTTTCCCCTATGTTGAATAAAATTACCAGCATATCTTTAAAAAAGGGAAGGTCTGATCCAAATCTGGTGTGGGTAGTTTTCCTAGAGTGCAGAATCCTCTTTAGCAGGTAGGATTCAAAGTACAGTTAGGCTCAATGAAGGGCAGCAGGAAACCAGAGATGAATGTGCAGCTAATGGCTAGTATTGTGGCTCAATTGCCTGATAAAACCCCCCAACTGTTTTGCAGAGAGATTTTCTGGGCTCTATGGGTAGGGGGTCTGTCTAAGCATTAGAAAAGAAACAGTAAAGGAAACCAAGGGCCAAACTAGGACCACACAGAAAGGAGCCAGGACACTCTCCCCTGCAGGTGAAACTAAGTCTATACAATTTGCTAGCTGAGAATTAATCAAATGATACTCCACATGATTACTTCTGTCTCCTTTTTCCCCCGAGTATTGCCCACACGTGTTCCCAACTACACAGAAATACCATGGCATCGGAATTATTGCAGGACACACTATTTTCAGTTTTCTTTCAGCAATCTAGACCTGCCTTATATTCTCTGTTGTGAATCCCTGTTCCAAAAGAGCAACCCCATCACTGCCTGCCAGGAGCGAAGCTGGCCGGTCGGCCACTGCTGTCTCCTCGCAGGGCTCAGGCAGTCTGCTAAATGCTTTCAATCTGTCTAAATGAATGTTTTCAGTGTCGGCCGTGACCCTTACACTTCCGTCGTCCCTAAATTTTTCCATTATGTGTTAAAATACTAAGTAAGTGTTCCAGTCTACACCGGGTCACAGGTTCTTTTTAAAGATTCTTCGTGGGAACCTTGTACTTGTTAGTCTTACGTAACATGCTGAGAATGTCTGCAGAGAAATAAATGGACTGAAAGCCTGGCTTAGCATAGTTTCAGGCAGGTCCTAAGATTGGAGTGAATCACACTGTATTAAACACACACACACACACCTTTTCTCTTATTCTCTCTCTGTCCCACGATGCTATGGAGAACGCGGCTGCCCAGGTATTTGTCTGGAGTCACAGCTCTGGCCTGCTCGCTCTCCTCCTCAGACACGTCAGTGGCCCCACATCGCCTATTGAAGAAAGGAGAAACACTAGGTCCTGTGAGCTGAAGGCGTGTTAGCGGTTTAAATAACCTATGTAATCCTCATACACCTGCTGCTCCGTTTTACCAACGGGATGGAGGCTGTACCTGTGTCCACATACTTACAGGGAGATGAGTCACACACTTAGCTTTGCAGCATCCGTGTTCTGTCTCTCTACTCCTTAGAGTCTCCATTCTTGCCAAAGCAAAACAGGGCTGTGCCTGTATTTTTCACACCACTGACCGTTTGTGTATGTGGATCCTTCTGGCAACCCCTCCCAACCCCAACGCTTCTCCTTTTATTTCACATTCGGATCCTACAGTCCCAGCATCTCTTTGTCCACAAAACTTCCTCTTATCTCTCTGCCACCCTTGATGCCTTCCCTTAAGCACGTTGTGATATCTTTTTCCTCCGAGTGGCCAAAATAGCATATTTCTACTTCTGCTTAAACAGACTTTCTACCTCTGCTCTTATCATGTGCACATTTTCCTTCTTTCTACAAGACCCTAAGTTCCTGCAGCCTCAGTGCTAAAAAAAAAAAAAAAGATCAAAAAAGATGAACAACAAAAGAGAAAGAAACATGAAAAGAGGGCTGAAGGTAGAATAGTGTATTTTGAGCATACAGTGACATTGCACAAAGCATAGTCTCATTAATCTGTCTGCTTTGCTTTTAAGAAAAGTAGTGGTGCTATTTTCAGAATAATTGCGGTTTCTTCAACACCCAATACTCATAGGAAAAGTGAAAATAGTTGCCATATAAATATAATTCACTAGGGTAAGTAATGTATACACATCCCCTGGTACAGATGTATGAGGTCAAAAGTAGTATCAGCCCTGTATAGATGAGGAAGCTGAGGCCAAGAGAAATTATACCCTCGCTCAGTGTCACAGAGCTTCTAGAAGACAAAGTCACAACTACAAACCGACTTGGAAACCCACATAGTCTGTAGACTATGGCTTCCCAGGCTCTTTAGGCCTCGACAGGGCCACACAGGTCTGCACCATCACCCCAGCGCTGTGGCCTCTCTGCCCCTCACCCCACAAGTACCATCTTTCCTGTTGTTCTGGACATCTCTGAAAGCCTCGTCACACCAGATTCACGCCAAGGTGGTGTGTAAAGAATGCTCTCCCTCCCAAGAAGCTTTGAATTCTGAAAGGGACTATAAGGTGAGATCCATGATTAAATGATAGAATGAATATTAGCAATGAGGTCAAGTGATGTTATAGACTTTTAATCTATGATGAGCATGTATTGTACAATAAGAATAGATTAGATGCTGTCTTTGATAAATCAAAACAATGTCCATGCTACTTAATTTTTTTAATGTTTATTTTTGAGAGAGAGAGAGACAGAGCACGAGTGGGGGAGGGACAGAGAGAGAGGGAGACACAGAATCTGAAGCAGGCTCCAGGTTCTGAGCTGTCAGCAAAGAGTCCGACGCGGGCTCGAACCCGCGAACCCACATACCGTGAGATCGTAACCTGAGGTGAAGTCAGACGCTTAACTGACTGAGCCACCTAGGTGCTCCATTACTTAAAACACACCTGCTCAACTGTGTATGAATGAACGCCTATGCCTTTGATTTACATAGTCTGAAGCAAGAATATCTGGAAAATTGATAAATTGTTCAGAGGTTTCATGTGCTTCACCAGACAGTTTAAATAGAACCTTATACATCCAGTGTGGTGAACTTGAATGTGATTGTTGCTTATAATCCAGAACAAAAGATGGTCTCACTTTGCTGGTGCAGTAAATGATGCAGTCTTTAGCTTATTCAGATTTTAAAGGCACCAAGCAAATGTCTTACGAAGAATTAACTTCTTTACCCAGTTGCTCAGACACCCAGGTTTTGGAAGCACAGTTCATGTTATGAAAGACAATAGTTCTTGTTGGCATCAGGTAATTAAGTAGATACTTCTTTTTTTTTTTTTCTGTGTAAAAATAGCACACTTTGAAATGAGTGTGAAGACCTGGGTAAGATAAATGTCAGAGAGAATGTCAGTTTAGAAAAATGAGATATTTTTTCTAAAATATCCAATACAGGAACGAATAGCTGATCATAAAGTTATCACTTGGATTTAGTATTTATTGTGCTCTGTGCAGTTTTCTACTCTGTCTGTCCACACTAGCAGGTTCAATCAACTTGTTCAGTGTGTATATTTGTTTTTATTTCCCATCTCACTCTGATGTTTGTAGCTGTTGCATTTGAAATTACTGCCGGGACGGGTGCAGCAAAAGTAACCAATATCCAGGGCTAATTCCTTGAGTTTCAACATGAGACTTGTTTCTTAACATATATTTGTATATCAAGCAATATTTGAACATTTCCTATTTGAAAATCATGGTTATATACGGTGAAGACCAAAAAAGATACCATATTTCAACAAATTTATGATGCTGTCTCTTTTAAGATGCAACATTATTTTATATGTGATTTAAAAGGAAAAAAATGTTAGGTGCCATTAATCACAAGATACATCATGATTTCAACGATGTGAAAATGTGAAACCGTGTATTTCAGTGAAATATGATATGTCCTGGTTCCCTAGGAAAATAAATCCCGTGTATAGTTAAGAGAACAGTTAACCTTTAAGAAAGGCATCCTTGCACACTTTTACCACAGAGAATGATAAGATGATAATTGATGTGAAAGAGTAGAGGGGTTAGAAAGCTATTTGAGAAGACTAAATGTGGCTAATTCTTGGAACAATTAAATGCTGTTGGAGAACAGGCAGCTCATCATCAGAGGTACACTTTGGAGGATTTGTCTGGGGTCAACATGAAGAGTAAATTCGGGATGGGGAACTTTGCAGTCAGGAAGATAATGAAAACTCACAAAAGTGAAGTCACGGGGGCCTGATCTTAAGTAAAGGCAACAAGATTAGGCAGAAACTTTGCCATGAGTAAATGAATAGATGTAGATGCTTGTGAATAAAGGGGGGGATGAAATTAGTACAGTGGTATGTGACTCTGAAATTTGGAGTTTGAGTAGATGGAAGTGATAAGACTGAGAACACGATTGTGTAGATTTCGGTGTATTAAGGTGTGGGGAGAACTACTGATGGACCTCCAAGGTCATGTTGGAAATGTGGACTTACAGTACAGAAACAGTCAGGCTTATGTCACTACTTAGGGATCGCAAGAACGGAAGCATGATGTCTTTTCTGCTTCCTCCTCCCTGCAAGCAACAGGTAAAATGCACAGTTTACCCCATGTTCTGACCTCAGATGCTCCAGCCACGGGAGATCATCCACTGTACGTGACCCCAGATATGGTATCATATGGCGTATCTCAAGATTTAAGTGTCTATATCCAATTACTAACTCTGGTGGAGAAAATGAACTGATAAACCATAACAGGTGTGTCTTTGGGTTGTTAATATTTTAATGAAAAGAACAAATTCACCCCTATATAATGCAATACAAAAAAAAATGCAAGTAGTGGAATACAAAATTTATAAGCAAAACAGTCTTAGGGTTTTAGAGGACTGAGAAGCGCCTGTGGCCAAAGAGATCATTTACTCCACCCAAGAAAGTCTTTAAGAGTAGGAGAATTTGAGTTCTACAGTGAATCGCGGTTAACACTATTCAAAAGTAAATATTGTTGATTGTTTGATTTCCTAGCCTTATAAAGCTCAAATCATAAAGAGAATGAGAGAAGAATGAAAACAGTTCATCATGTCACAAGAGTGAAATAACCGTGGTAACCACTCTTCCCGTCCTTTCTTTCATATTGCTTTTTAAAGATGGATTTTACCATATTTATGCTACCTAACTTAATTTTACTACTTACCATTAAGTCTGAAGCATTTCCCCAAGTCAGAGAGAGCAATATTTTCTGTTCACACAATACTCTTTCATATAGAAAATTTATATTTTACCTACACATTGCAACATAATCCCTTATTATTATCACATTTTGATGTTTCTAAATTTCTTTATTGTAAATAATGCCCTGATGGCTTGTCAAATCAGTATCTTACAATAGATTTCTATCAGTCATTGTACTGTGTAAAAGACAAACGATTTGAAAGCTTCTGATAAACACCGTGAAATAGCTTTCTGAATAGATTGTGAACAGTATGTAATACTATTTGCTTGTGAGAGTGCCTGCTCCGATGTAGTCTTTGATATTTTTACTTTGGTGATGAATATTTCATGCTTGGAATGAGAAAAAATTACTTTGTATTTTAAAACTACAAATTTCGTCAATTTGAAAGATTAAGCACTTTACTAATAATTTGTCAGCTATCTGGATTTCCCCTTTTAGATCTTCTGTTTAATACACTTCTATTGAGGTTGATATCTATACACCGGAGTCTAATTTCTTATCGTATGATTTCATTATAGATAAAAATAGTAATCCTTCGTAACATTTCCTTGAAATATGTTTCTGATCGTACTGTTTATGGCTATCAGATTATTTAAAATGGAATAAATCAACTCGACCAGCCCTTTGGTGTTTAGTTTCATCCATTTCCCTGAAGCTGTCAAATCCTTCAATATCCAACAATCAAATACAAAATACACAATTCATTTTATTTTTGAGATAATTTCTTAAACTATTGATCTTTCTGCCTTATTAAAGAACAATGCATAAATTATTAAGCACCATTTATTGAATAACTCCCTTGTCCCTTTTACTTTGTGATTTCTCCTTTAGGACACATATACTCAGGTCTACTAGCCTGCCCATTCTGTTCCATTTATATTGTCAGCTACATGCTCAAACCAAACTTATTTCATTGTTTGGGCTTTATAATTTATTGAGGCTCTCCATCCAAGTTCATCATAAAAACACCTATATTAGCTTTAGTCTTTGTTTAAATATCTCAGTGGGATTTTGGTTTCTTTTCATTTCCCCTGGTCATTACAAATACATTAGTGTCTCACATATTTTGATGGTACTGTAATTGAAATATTTACTCAGTATATCTCCTCCAAATAATTACTGATGGTATGAAGGAAAGTTTCTGAATGTTGCAGATTTATTCTTTAGTTCATAAACTTAGTGACTCTAATTGGTTGAACTAATTATCTTAGTTTTTAAGATGTGTAATGTTTTTTTTCCTTCCAAAAATGGTTTCTTCTTCTTTTTGTCATTGCTTTATTGCATTGACCAGTAATTCCTGAATAACCTTTGAAAAATCATAACAGGAAGTCTTCTTTTTTTATGATTTTAATAAGAAAGCCACTGGGATTTCATTGGTAAGAATGCTGTTGGTTGTTGGTTTCAACTAAGTAGTTGAACATTACTATGAGTATTTATGTTGTAGCTTGAAATTGGGTACCTTTTGACCACCTTCACTCCCCTCCCCCATATCTGGACCACCAACCTGATCTCTTTTTCTATGCATTTAACTTTTTTCTTTTTTTAGAAAATTCCACATATGAGATCATACAATATTTATCTTTCTTTGTCTGACTCATTTCACTTAGCACAGAGCCCTCGAGGTATATTCATGTGATCACATATGCTAGGATTTCCTTCTTTTTATAGTTGAATAGAATTTTTAAAAATATTTTTTAATGTGTATTTATTTTTGAGAGAGAGAGACAGAGAGACAGAGTACGAGTAGGGGAGGGGCAGAGAGATAGAGAAGGAGACACAGAAGCTGAAGCAAGCTCCAGGCTCTGAGCTGTCAGCACAGAGCCTGATGCGGGGCTTGAACGCACAAACCACGAGCTCATGACCTGAGCTGAAGTTGGATGCTCAACCGACTCAGGTAAGTAATACTGCAATAAACATGGAAGTGCAATATGTCTTCAACATACTAATTTTGTTTCCTTTAGATATACACCCAGAAGTGGAGTTGCTCGATCATAGGGTGGTTCTATTTTTAATTTTTTGAGGAAACTCCATACTGTTTTCCATAGTGGCTGCACCAGTTGACATTCCCAGTAACAGTGCACAGGAGCTCTTACTTTAGGATTTAATTTCTCAATCTGTCTTGATATTATTGGAAATTGCTTCCAAAACTTTATTAATATCCTCTTGTTTTTATTAGGTTTGATGGTTGTTATATACCCTTTGACTTTTCCTACATTTCTGTAAATATTTTAATAAGAAGTTGGGAGGGAGGAAATTGTGGAATGTTAGCTTATGGTCATCTTTACTTGGATTTCCATCACAGGCAGAGGAAACAATACGAACTAAGTCAGAAATGTGAGAAAGTGGGTGTATTTCTGCGAAATGCCTAGATTCTAGTAGTTATACAATTTTATCATGGATTGTGAAATGGGGAGCCATGGAAAAATTTTAACCTGAAATTTGGCATTATGAAGCTGTGTTTAATAAAAATGGTCTGACCACAATGGGTAGAATTACTCCAATGAGTCATGGATCACTTATCAACTGCCATGGTTGAAGTAAGAAGAGACTTGGGGCAGTATAAAAGGGAGACATTAATTAAAGTCCTCCACATGACTGAGGATGTCAAATTGCAAAATAGTTACTTATCAGAGTCAGACTGGTTTTTCACTTATTATTAGTTCATTTCTAGCTACTTAAAACCATGTGGTCTTGGGCATGCCTCTTAATATCTCTGTGCCTCAGTTTCCTCAGAATTGAGGGTGGTTATTGGCTGACATGTGTGCCAATAATAATAACTCTATAAATTTGGGCCATTATTATTACTAACATATCGTGTTCTAAAAAATTAGCTAACTAGGAGGAACAGTGACAAAGGTAGAGGTCAACCCTCCCAAATACTGAGCTTTCTACAAGAAAGGTGTAATAAGCATTCATTCGCATGTTTCCTGCTCAGCCAACAAAGCTGGGCAGGAAATGGCCTTAAATCACCTTTAGTGTGCTGGGACCCCATTTGGTTCTTCGTAAATGTAGACTTCACTTCTAAGTGTCATCTCATTCCCGGTCTGTTTAAACAAAAATGGATTTGACATGTGAATATATTGACTAATTTTTTTCCTCTTAAACTCTGAAATATAAATCCTGTGTTTACTTTACAAGCATTGACTCTACCTGTGAGCCACTATGTTTTTCCTGATTTTTTGTGTGCATGTGTGGATTTGAAAGCTTTTATTTCTCAGTGAATCTGTTATGCCAACAGAGGTGTTTTCATTTGTGTATTTTTCATTAACTTATAAGGATGAGAAAAATGAGACTATATTAGTATAGTACATCATTTGATTAATTATTTGTAATAGGTAATTGGAAGGTACGTAAATGAATATTCCCTATAAGAAGCAAGGATAAGCTTTTCCTACTAAAATTAAATGCTCTCTTGCACCGTTGTTAAAATAGCAAGGACATAATCTTGGATCTTCTCTTAATATTTCATTACTTGGAGAGATCAGTAAACGTTAGAAATGAGGGCATGCCTACCTTATGGAATCAAGAATTTCTCCTTGCCTTTTAGAATCTCTATATATTACCACAGTCCAGAAATTGCAGTTATCTGTTTAGCTCAACATGTTCAAAGAACACCTGTGCTTTTCTGCAATTTAAAATGAAGAGTCCGATTCATTGCCACAAGAAATGTAGCTGCTTGAATATGAGACAACCTGTATGTCAGGTGTCTCGAGAACAGAATGCAAGTCTGTGCAAAGCACAGGAATTCTCAGGGAAGAGAAACTACATTTAGTTAATATTAGTCATGTTAACATTTAAATAAGCTAGCATTTATCAGGTACTTATTATACACCAGGCATTGTTCTAACTCATTTCATCTCCATGATAATGAAATAAATATTGTTCTTTTCTTCATTTAACCAAGGGAGAGACTCGAAGTGTTGTTCAGACCAGGCAGACAGTAAAAGGACTATTTTAACAGAGACATTCTGACTCAGAGCTGGGACACAAAAGCACCACGCAAAAATACCTAATAATTCACATGTGTAAACAGATTTAATCACAAAAATGACTCTTTGAAGATGATGGAATATGAAAAGCTATCATCACTGTGGTGGAGAAAGACATCCATCCTTTTTCTAATTCAAAAATGCCAAAGTAGGAAAAACAGCTATGTTACTCAGAGGGCCAGAAGGACAAAATTAAAAATATTCTTTAATAGCATTACAGTGTCATTTGGTTTTGATAATGGCATTAGTAATAGGCTATGTTATAAGCAAAAGTGATGGCAATTATTTAAATGATATTTAGGGGAGCCCCGGTGGCTCAGTCGGTTAAGTGTCCAGCTTTGGCTCAGTTCATGATCTCATGGTAGTGAGTTCGAGCCCTGCATATGGCTCTCTCTGTGCTGACAGCTCAGAGCCTGGATCCTGCTTTGGATTCTGTGTCCCCCTCTCTCTGCCCCTCCCCTGCTCATGCCATCTCTCCCTCTCAAAAAAAAAATTAAAAAATTAAATGGTATTTAAAAAAGTAAACTTTCTTGAGGCAGAATTTATAAATACTATATTTACTAATTTTAAATGTGTGATTCAGTGAGTAATGAAAAGTACATATTAAAAATACATCTGCGGTGCCTGGGTGGCTCAGTCCAATAAGCATCTGACTTCAGCTCAGGTCATGATCTTGCTGGTTCATGGGTTCAGGCCCTGCATCGGGTTCTGTGCTGACAGCTCAGAGCCTGGAGCCTGCTTCAGATTCTGTGTCTCCTCTCTCTCTGCCCCTCCCCTGCTCACACTCTGTTTCTCTCAAAAATAAATAAACATTAAAATAATTTTAAAAAATACATATAGCCATATAGCATACATAGAATAGTTTTACTACCTGAAAAACTCAGGTGCCTTTATATATCACCTTTCTTAACTTCTCACCTCTGGCAACCACTAATATGCTATGTCTCTAGATTTAGAATTTCATATAAATGGAATTACACAGTGTATATAGTTCTTTATGTTTGACTTCCTTCCATTACCATAATGCTGTGGCTATTTATCTCTGTTGCTATATGTGTCAGGTATTTCTTTTTATTGCTGAGTAGTAGTCCATCATAAAAGCACACTTCAATTAATTTATCTATCCACTCACAATTGGAGAGACATCTGGGTATGTATAGCCAGCATTTGACTATTGTAAATAAAGCTGCTTTGAACCTTCAAATACAAGTCTTTGTATGTGCATAGGTGTTTTTGTTTTTTTCTATTTGATAAATGACCAGGAGTGAGATTTCTTAAAAGCCACCCAATTGGGAGTATACAATTCAATGGATTTCACTGTATTTACAGAGTTACACAAATGTTGCTATAATCTAATTTTGGAATATTTTTTATCATCCCCCGAAGTGTGCAACCACACTTTTGTCTTTTCTGTCTCTACAGATTCACCTATTCTGTGAATCTCATATAAATGTCATCTCATATAAATGACATCATGGAATATGTGGGGTTTTTTGACTAGCTTCTTTCATTTAGCATAGTGTCTTTGAGCTCCAGCCATGTTTCAGCATGGATCCTCACTCTAGAAGTTCCTATTCAAATCTTCCACTCTTTCTTTTTCTTCCTTTTTCTTTCTTTCTTTCTTTCCTTCTCTTTCTTTCTTTCTTTTCTTTCTTTCTTTCTCTTTCTTTCTTTCTTTTCTTTCTCTTTTCTTTCTTTCCTTCTCTTTTTCTTCCTTTCTTTCTCTTTCCTTTCTTTCTTCTTTCTTCCTTTCTCCCTTCCTTCCTTCTTTCCTTCCTTCCTTCCTTCCTTCCTTCCTTCCTTCCTCTTCCTTCCTTTCTCTTTCTTTCTTTCTTTCTTTCTCTTTTCTTTCTTTCCTTCTCTTTTTCTTCCTTTCTTTCTCTTTCCTTTCTTTCTTCTTTCTTCCTTTCTCCCTTCCTTCCTTCTTTCCTTCCTTCCTTCCTTTCTCTTTTTCTTTCTTTCTTTCTTTCTCTTTTCTTTCTTTCCTTCTCTTTTTCTTCCTTTCTTTCTCTTTCCTTTCTTTCTTCTTTCTTCCTTTCTCCCTTCCTTCCTTCCTTCCTTCCTTCCTTCTTTCCTTCCTTCCTTCTTTCCTTCCTTCCTTCCTTCCTCTTCCTTTCTTTCTTTCTTTCTTTCTTTCTTTCTTTCTTTCTTTCTTTCCTTTCTCTTTCCTTTCTTCCTTCCTTCCTTCCTTCTTTCCTTCCTTCCTTCCTTCCTCTTCCTTCCTCTTCCTTTCTTTCTTTCTTTCTTTCTTTCTTTCTTTCTTTCTCTTTTCTTTCTTTCCTTCTCTTTTTCTTTCTTTCTTTCTCTTTTCTTTCTTTCCTTCTCTTTTTCTTCCTTTCTTTCTCTTTCCTTTCTTCCTTCCTTCCTTCCTCTTCCTTCCTCTTTCTTTCTTTCTTTCTTTCTTTCTCTTTTCTTTCTTTCCTTCTCTTTTTCTTCCTTTCTTTCTCCTTCCTTCCTTCCTTCCTTCCTTCCTTCCTTCCTCTTCCTTCCTCTTTCTTTCTTTCTTTCTTTCTTTCTTTCTTTCTTTCTTTCTTTCTCTTTTCTTTCTTTCCTTCTCTTTTTCTTCCTTTCTTTCTCCTTCCTTCCTTCCTTCCTTCCTTCCTCTTCCTTCCTCTTTCTTTCTTTCTTTCTTTCTTTCTTTCTTTCTTTCTTTCTCTTTTCTTTCTTTCCTTCTCTTTTTCTTCCTTTCTTTCTCTTTCCTTCCTTCCTTCCTTTCTCCCTTCCTTCCTTCCTTCCTTCCTTCCTTCTTTCCTTCCTTCCTTCCTTCCTCTTCCTTCCTCTTCCTTTCTTTCTTTCTTTCTTTCTTTCTTTCTTTCTTTCTTTCTCTTTTCTTTCTTTCCTTCTCTTTTTCTTCCTTTCTTTTTCTTTCCTTTCTTCCTTCCTTCCTTCCTCTTCCTTCCTCTTCCTTTCTTTCTTTCTTTCTTTCTTTCTTTCTCTTTTCTTTCTTTCCTTCTCTTTTTCTTCCTTTCTTTCTCTTTCCTTCCTTCCTTCCTTCCTTCCTTCCTTCCTTCCTTCCTTCCTCTTCCTTCCTCTTCCTTCCTTTCTTTCTTTCTTTCTTTCTTTCTTTCTTTCTTTCTCTTTTCTTTCTTTCCTTCTCTTTTTCTTCCTTTCTTTCTCTTTCCTTCCTTCCTTCCTTCCTTCCTTCCTTCCTTCCTTCCTCTTCCTTCCTCTTCCTTTCTTTCTTTCTTTCTTTCTTTCTTTCTTTCTTTCTTTCTTTCTTTCTCTTTTCTTTCTTTCCTTCTCTTTTTCTTCCTTTCTTTCTCTTTCCTTCCTTCCTTCCTTCCTTCCTTCCTTCCTTCCTTCCTTCCTTCCTTCCTCTTCCTTCCTCTTCCTTCCTTCCTTTCTTTCTTTCTTTCTTTCTTTCTCTTTTCTTTCTTTCCTTCTCTTTTTCTTCCTTTCTTTCTCTTTCCTTCCTTCCTTCCTTCCTTCCTTCCTCTTCCTTCCTCTTCCTTTCTTTCTTTCTTTCTTTCTTTCTTTCTTTCTTTCTTTCTCTTTTCTTTCTTTCCTTCTCTTTTTCTTCCTTTCTTTCTCCTTCCTTCCTTCCTTCCTTCTTCCTTCCTTCCCTTCTTTCTTTCTATTGTTGAGTCATCAGAGTTATTTATTCTGGATATGTGCCCTTCATCAGATACATATTCTACAAGCACTTCTCCTGCTGCATGGCATGGCTTTTCATTTTCATAAGGGTGTCTTGTGAGCAAGAAACATTTTTAATTTTGATGAAATACAATGTTCCATTCTTTTCTTTATGGTCTGTGATCTTCATGTAAGAAAAACCTTTGCTAAACATGGTCACAGGTACTTTTGTTTGTTTTCTGCATGAAGTTGTACTCCTCTCTTTACTATAGCTAGGTCTACTGTCTCTTTCAAATTAGTTTTTATATATGGTATGAAAGATGCATAAATGTTTATTTTCTTTTGATATGGATATCCAGTTGTACCAGAACCATTTGTTGAAAAACTGTCCTTTCCCACCGAATTTCTTTGACGCCTTTGTTGAAAATCAGTTGACCATCTGTGCCTGGGTGGCTTAGTTGGTTAAGTGTCTGACTTTGGCTCAGGTCATGATCTCGTGGTTTGTGGGTTCGAGCCCTGCGCTGGGCTCTGTGCTGACAGCTCAGAGCCTGGAACCTACTTTGGATTCTGGGTTTCCTTCTCTCTCTGCTCCTCCCCTGCTCACGCTCTGTCTCTCTCAAAAATAAAGATTTAAAAAAAATTTTTTTTAAAAGAAAGAAAATCAATTGACCAAATGTCTGTCTCTATTTCTAAACTCTGTGTTCTTTTTCCATTGATTTGTATGTCTTTCCTTATACAAATAGCACACTCATGGTTGCCCTAAATTTATAATATCTCTTGAAATGAGATATGCAAGGGCCTCAACTTTGCTCTGCTTTTACAAAATTATTTTGGCTATGCTAGTTTCTTTTGTTTGCATATAAATTTTAAAAACGGGGCTTTTAAATTTCTACAAAAATAAGCCTGCCAGGACTTTGACAGGGATTACACTGAATCTATAGTTCATGAGTTTCTACCTTAACAATGCTCAGTTTCCAGATTAATGAACATGGTATATATAATCTCTATATTTCATCTTTATTTATTTGTAGTGTTTTGTGGTTTTCATTGTATAGATCTTAATACATTGTTAAATTCATTCCTAAATGCTTCCTATTTTCATTTGCAATTGTAAATAGAATTTCTTTTTCAATTCCAATTTCCATTCTTCACTGTTCAGATACAGAAACACTGTTGAATTTTGTAGATTGAACTCACATGCTGTAACATTGCTAAACTTATTAATTCTAGTTGCTTTCTCATATATCTATTAGAATTTCCTTCATAAACAAACATGTCATCTGTGATTAAACAGTTTATCTCCTCCTCTCCAATCTGTATGCCTTTTATTTCTTTTACTTGATTATTGCATTAACTATAAGCCCTCTATTTCAAAGTGGAATAAAAGTGATATGAGCAGACATCCTGTAATGTTTCAGTCTTAGGGGGATAGCATTCAGGTTTAATGATTAATTATGATGTTAGCTGTAGGATTTTTCATACATACTTTTGATTAGGGTGAGGGAGTTCCCTTATTTCTAGCTTTCTGTTAGTTTTTCTATCTTTTTAACCATAAATGGGTATGAATTTTGATATATATATATACATATATATATACATATACATATATACATATATATATGTATATATATATATACATATGTGTATATATATATATATATATATATATCAATAGATGTAAAAGATAATTTGGCAAAATTCATACCCATTCATGTAATCCACTATATTAATAAACTGCAAAGGAAAATATATAGTGGATTACATTGTTCATATTTCAAATGTTAAGCTAGCCATGTATCCTGAGATAAACCACACCTGGTAATGATCCTCATTTTTTATATATTTCAGGATTTGATTTTCCAAAGTTTTGTTAAAGATATCTGCATCTAAGTTAATGAAGGATTTTGATGTCTAGTTCTCTTTTCTTGTAATGTGTTTATCTGGATTTTTGTATCAGGACATTGCTGACCTCATAAAATAAGATGCGGAGACTGTTTTCTGAAGAATTTATGTAAAATCAATATGATTTCTTTTGACAATGTTTGGCAGAATAATCCACAGTGGATTCATCTCATCCTAGAATTTTCATTGGGGATAATTTTTAAAGATAGATTCAATTATCTAATAGATAAAAGGTTATCCAGGTTATATTTTTTTCTCCTTATATGAGCTTTGGCAGTTTGTGTCTTATAAGTGATTTGTACATTTCATTGTTGATTTATTGGTGTACGGTTGTTGATAGTGTTCTATGTTTATCTTTTGATGCTTGTAGGATCTGTAGTGATGTCTGTAGTATTTGTAATTTGTGTCTGTTTTCTGTCCTGGTCAATAAAACTTAAAAGACTTTATTAATTTTAATCATCTTTGCAAAAAACCACCTTATGGCTTTATTGGTTTTCTTTTTTGTTGTTTCTGCTTTGATTCCATTCTTTTGTTTTGTTTTGTTTTGAAATCATCATTTCTTTCTTACTGCATACTTTGTGTTTGACTTTTACCCCTAGTTTCTTAAGGTAGAAGATGATATTGTTGACAGGAGACGCTTCATCTTTTCCAATAGAAGCATTTAAGATGATAATTTATTTTCCTTTTAAGAACTGCCTAGCTGGATCCCATAAATATTGATATCCTGTGTTTTGATTTTCATTTGATTTAGAGTATTTTTTTTAGTTTTATTTATACTTTCTTCTTCAATTCATGAATCATATGTAACCCATGTTGTATTAATTTCCAAATATGTGGAGGTTTTTCAGATCTCATGTTTTTTATTTTTTGTATAATTTCACTTGGTCAAAAAACACATTTCACACAAATTCTGTCCATTTAAATTTATTGAGATTTGGCTTGTTCTTCAGAGTGTATTCCAGCCTCATGAATGTTCTCTTTAACTTGAAAAGAAAGCACATTTAATATGTTTTTTTTTGGGGGGGGGTGGAGTATTCTATGTCCATGCAAGCTGATTGATAGTATTTTTTGAGTCTTAAATATCCTTTCTGATTTTCTGGCCAATTCTTTAACAAGAACTGAGAGAAAAGTGTGGGAATCTCCAGTGATAATTATAGATTTGTCTTGTTCTCATGAAATTTTGCTTCATGTATTTTGAAATTCTGTTATTCAGTCCATGCATATTTGGAATTATTATGTCCTCTTGATAAACTGACCCTTTTCTCTTAGTGAAATTCCCTTCTTTGTCCTTGGGAATATCTCCTGTTCTGTGATCTAATTTTTCTGATATTAATATAGTAACTCTTTTGAATTTTATTTTCACGGTATATCTTTTTTAAAAATCCTTTTACTTTTAACTTCTCCATGTCTTTATCTTTACAGTGGATTTCTTAAGGCAGCATATAGTAGAGTCTTGCTTTTTTATCCAATCTGATAATCCGTGTCTTTTAGTTGGAGTGTTTAGATAATTTATATTTAATGTAATTATTGATAGGATGGATTTAAGCCTACCTTCTTTAAATTTGTTTCCATTTGTTGCCAGCTGCCCCTTTTAAAATATTTTTTCTATGATCTTATGGACTGTGCATTTTTTATGATTACACTTCATCTTCTCCATTGCTTTAAGAACTATACCTCTTTAAAAAAAAAGAATTGTATCTCTGGTTGCTTTAGGTGTTTACAATATGCATCTTTAGCTTATCACAATCTACTTTCAAATAACGTAACACTTCATATATACTACAAAAACTTTACCACAGGGTATTTCAATTTCCCTCACCATTCTTCATGCCACTGTGGTCATACATTTTCTTTCTTCTGCTTATGTTATAAATTCCAAAAACAAACTACTGTCATATTTGTACTAAATACTCAAGACTATTTAAAAAGATTTAAAAGAGCAACAAAAAAATTTTTCTTTTTAGTAGGCTTCACCCGAGTGTGGAGCCCAACATGGAGCTTGAACTTACCACCCTGAGATCAATACCTGAGCTGAGATCAAGATTTGGATGCTTAACCAACTGAACCATCCAGGTGCCTCTAATAACAAATTTTTTAAATGTGCACTTTCACATTTCCAGTTTCCAGAACTTCTCATATCTTCTTCTATTTATACTTCTACTTCTATTAAATTCCCTTCTACTATCATTTTTCTTTTTCCTGAGGAACTTTAATACTTCTAAGTGCAAGTTTGTTGATGATGAATACTTTCAGCTTTTGCTTATCTGAAAACATCTCAGTTTCCTTTTTGGAAGAGAGTGACATTACTTTAAAATGTAAATAAATTTAGAAAAAGAGACATCTTTGAAGCATTCCACTTTCCAGCCTAGAAACTCAGTGTATATATATTTACTCTAATAGTACACTTTTTAGATTTTTAAAAATATATACTTCTAAAATTTCTTATCTATTTTTCTGTCTATGCTACTGCTGTGAACGCAATTTTTTCTTATACTGTCTTTTTAACTGGTTATTGTTGGCTTTAAGAAAGTTACATTTTAAAATTTTATTTTTTATATGTACACTTTTCTCCAGTATATGAGTAAGTCTGAGAAGTGAGTAAGTTTGATGTCAGTGGATGAAAGCTGGGTAATTGACTCTTCAAGAAACAAACCTGCCTATTGGTAGGACGGCAACTCCCACTTCTCATTGGTGAAAATCTTAGATCTCTGAGCCAGGGGCAACCAGGAGTACTAACCAGAAGTCTCCCTATTGACTGGGTAGGAGTGCTCTACTTTGTGAGTTAGAATATGCATGTGTCCCCCAAATATTTCTTATCCAGTTCCATGGACTATTTTTATGAGATTTAAATCAGACGTTGCTAATTTTGTGCCTGGAAGACCCAACTTGCCAAATTTTTTTTCTTGCTCAGTCTTAATGGATATTTCAAAGAAAATTAACTAAGGATAATTTAGGTCTTTTTAATTAGACACCATTTGAAATAGGAACTCTCAAATTACCATTGAGGGTCATAGAACTAAAGAATAATGTTTCAAAGAAAACGAGTCTGAACACTATTTTCAGGAAATCCATTCAATTACCAGTAGACTATTCTAATTCATGACAGTCTTCTTTTTTTATGTGCTATGCATGACACTGTGCAAAACATGCATGGTCTACACTGTTGATAAATTCTTAGCTTAACAGAAGAATACTGCATGGATTAGCTTTTCAGATAACATTTCCCTGAACACCCAGTCTAAAGAAATTTTTATTTTCATTCCACTACTCGGCTTTCATTATCATATTCATTTCGGTCTAAATTTATATAGTAATTTGTCTTCTTGTATTGATCACATTTCCCTTCACTAGAATATAAGCTTCATGAGAGCAGGACCTTGTGTGTTTTACCCATGTCTGTATTGTTAATGCCCAAAATAGTGTTGGGCGTGTAGCAAGTATTCCACAAATGGTTTTTAGATGAACACGTAGATAATAAATTATAATTAATATAAATGAACTGTATTCCTTCACAATACAGAAAAAACACATTAATTTTGCAAGGATATCAAGGTAGAGGGAATATACTCAAAGATTTCAGAAGAAATGCATTTGAGCTGGATCCTGAGGAATATGAGTAATTTATATGGTAGAAAAGAGTGGGAATGGTAATTTCACAGGTCAAGTTCCCTGAAAGCCAAGCCTAAGGCAAGTATTGAGGTACATGTGACTTGTTAAAGGAGTCCTTCTCTGGAAAATCCTGTAAGACAGTGAGGGGAGGAGAATAGGGAAGGGGAAGGAGCCCACCAGGAATGTGGTCTCCAGTGAAGACTCGTCTTGGCTCATCCATGGGGAGCTCTGGAGTGTAAAGACTCCAGGCATGCCTTGATAGCCAAGGTGACTCTCTGGAGAAGGCCCAGATGTGAGCCATGAGTTTCAGGTCTAGCAAAAGTGGGAGGTGGCTATACCAGCGGGTAATGGAGATCTGGGTGGGGTACCACATGTGTGTACTGCAATAATCTCAGTTACGGAACGGCGGAACAGAAGTAAAGAGATACAAAATTTTATGATGTGTTAGAAAAGAGGACTTACGAGTAGTCAGCAGGATAGCATTTGATTTTAAATGGAAGTCTGGGGTACATAAAAATTAAAAGTTAATAATGTGTACAGTTAATGTGTTGCTCTCTAAAATATTGCTTGAATACATAGCAGCTCAAATTTAGCAGTGCGTGCACTAACTAAATTAAAAAAACATAATAAAATGTCATTTAATAAAGTTTTTTTGGGGGGGAAATCAACTATTTGTGTAGTATTCTAGGTGTCATTGATGGCTCAAGAATTTCACTTCCTCAGATTCTGTTTTAATTGAATTATTTTCATTAGCTGCTACTCCAGAAGGCAAAATCTTTTGAGAATCACCAAATACATCTCTAATCATAACAGAGGATACTCTCTTCTGAATTGTAATAGATCATTTAAAAATTACAATAAAAAATCTCCGTAAGTTGATTTTTATTTAAAATGCTTTTCATTGGGGCGCCTGGGTGGCGCAGTCGGTTAAGCGTCCGACTGCAGCCAGGTCACGATCTCGCGGTCCGTGAGTTCGAGCCCCGCGTCAGGCTCTGGGCTGATGGCTCAGAGCCTGGAGCCTGTTTCCGATTCTGTGTCTCCTTCTCTCTCTGCCCCTCCCCGTTCATGCTCTCTCTGTCCCAAAAATAAATAAACGTTGAAAAAAAAATAAAATGCTTTTCATAACTTCAAATCTAAAGAGATTTAATGTGGGGATTTGAAAATTACACCAATAAAACCTAAAATTCACAATTTAATAAAGAATAAGGTTTGGGAAATTGTCTTGGGCTGCTTCTTAGGACAGGCTGAGTAAAAAGATAAGTCTTGATAAGAATTGAGAAGGTAGAAACAAAGTTCTCTGTTTGCTTTTTTGGGTTTTTGTTTTTGTTTTTTTACAAGAGGAAATGAACGTTCCCAAACCAGGGCCCCTAGACAGAAAATTCAGGGCAGATTTCGGAGCAAGGATAAACTGTTACTGTGTCATCATTGAAAGATGCTACCTAGTTAGGCTGAATGAGATATGATGGTTTCACAGTCAAGAAATAGCTATCTCCAAAGACTTTTTTTTCACTTAAATTCTCTCCACAGGATTGTTCTTATCTTCTGTGGACCTAATATCGACACTGTTTCCATTTCAAAGGAATTTAATATTAAAACACTGAGGATGAAAAGATGTGAGGCCTGACTAAACTTCCAAATCTAAACCTGACTGGGTTTTTGGTTCTACATGAGTGCAGAGGTATAGGATACCTACCCAGGTGGGCCAGGCACAGCAGGGAATGCCAGTTAAACAGTGACTTAAGTATTTGGAGTTCTCTCTCTGTTTTTCCCCTTCTCCCTGTCTCTCCACCTGCCCCCTGTCTAACTTGGTTACTTGCATATTTTTCTCATACTCAGTATTACATTATTAACTTCTTCCATGTAAGTAAAAATCCTTATTATATTGATGCATGAATATCAATAGTGCACATGAGGATTAAGTGCCCGGACACTGGAGGCAGGATGTTCAACTCACAGCTTCACCATGACTAGCTGGGTGACATTGGGCAAGTAATTTATGGACCCCCATTTCTGGCTGTAGAAAGTGGAGTAAATAATAGAACCAAGTTTATGGGTGGTGTGTGTGTGAGAGAGAGAGAAGATTAAATAAATTATCATTCGTCAAGGGCAGCAAGAGAATTTCCTGCCCTAGCATTGTAATGGACTCATCCCTGACTCTTGGAATCTTGTAATTTCCATTGTATTGATTATTTCAGTTATACTAGAGAGGAAGGCATTATTAAATGTGTCAGACCATAAGTAGGTGCCCAATAAATATTTAGTAGAGGAATGAACACACATAAAAAAAAGGCCCATCTATTACTTGTCTGCAGAAGCTCTGAGAACTGATTAAGTTCATTTCTGACTGTAGAATTATTCCTTTGCAAACGTTTCACATCAGTTTCATATGATTTCACGACCATGGCCATTGCAATACTTTGAAAGTTATTGATTAGGAAGGAAGTATTTAGCATGGGGTCCTTAAGACATCCTTTCCCTTTCTGTGAGAGAGGGTAGGGTGGCTCCCACCGAGAAAGGAGGGGAGGAGGAAGTCAGAGAAAGAGCACTGTCCTCTCTCTTGTCAAACTGGCCCACATGTCCTAATACCCTTACCCTCCATCTCTCAACACTTACTCCGACAGACCTTCGGTCAGCCCGAAGATGCCAGCTCATTGACAATGGCCTTGCCACTAGATCCATCCCAGTGTCCCTGAGAGAACATTTGATATTCTGTGTACTCTGTTCACCCAGATAAAACCTGAAAGCAAATTCCACATTTACCTGTTGGGATATTAGTTTTCACAGGGCCAAACCCGCTTGAGCTGAACTAGGCAATGACTAGGATGCAAATTGTACAGAGGAAGGACTTCAGAGCTCAATTCAAATCAATACTGCTATCTCTTGTTGCAACAAAGGTGGGTAAGTATGGGTAAGGATGTCGCAAAAGATTAGGGAGCCAGACAACTGCCTTCCTGCTTTGAATTTCCTTCTGCCATAGATCATACAATGTCTAAACCCAGGCTTTTTGTTTGTTCCAGTCTGGCAAAGTGGACTCTGGGGCTTGGACAGGTCTACAATAGACATTAAGAAAAGATACTCTCTTTCTTTCTTTTTTGAGTGTGTGTGTGCATATGCATGTGGATGTGTTCATATGAGCTGTGGGCGCACTCACACATGTGCCTATTTGTGTACATTGACTTTTGTTGGATTGACTCTTCACTCATCAGAATGATGAGCTGTGAGGTTTTCACCAGCACATTAAGGAAGCATAAAGCAGCAGGTATTTTTACTGACTCCGATTTGAGGGTTTATAAAGGAAAAAATACAGTGTCCAAAAGTTCTATAATGGGTTTTGTGGCCAAATCAGTATTTAAGGTACAGGTTTACTTTACTCTGTTTTCCATTATTTCTTACACATAAATATTTCTTCTGAAAACCTGGCCAAGTAGAAGAGCTGTGGAATCTGGGCAGAATTTAAATACTCTTGGTTCTCTGCATAAAACTCCCACCATTATGTAACACTGTAATGGCATTTCAATCCATTCCTACTTCTAGCAAAACTAGCTTCTTAGAATTTCTCGAACATGACCTTAGGAATATTTCCTTGCTTCTTCTTTTCTCCTAAGATAGTCCTGAATTAGGATTACTATTATGAGTATTCCCTTTAGCTCCGATCCTGACCAAATCAATCGATATACAGGGGCATAGCAATGGATTCAAGGGCAAAAGGACGGGTACCTGGGTGGTTCTGTCGGTTAAATGTCCGACTTCGGCTCAGGTCATGACCTCTTCGTGGATTCGAGTCCTGCATCGGCATCTATGCTGACAGCTGGGAGCCTGGAGCCTGCTTCAGATTCTGTGTCTCCCTCTCTGTCTGCCCCTCCTCTGCTTGCACTCTCTCTCTCAAAAAAATAAATAAATATTAAACAAAATTTTTTAAAAGGACAAAAGTAAGACACTGTCAAAAATAGATAACACCTTGTACAGGACAGTAGAGAAAGGTTCACAACATAAGGCATACGTATAGTGACTAGTTTCTTCCCATGCTAAGAAAGACAATGCATCCAGTGAGCACAGAGTGTAACAGATCTTCGAACCATTGTAAGTGCTTAATATTTTAATTCCTCACAACACCACAGTGCTTGAAAAACAGGAATACCAAGACTTACTTTTTCCTGAATTATGATTATATAGGGACACAATTTTGTTACATTGGTAGAAAAAAATACTGGTATATATCTGGAATGATTAAGAACCAGATCAACAAGGGAGACCCCAATGCATTTCACTAGTATTAATACAACAGATTTCCTCATAAATCTCTTATGCTTCTATGTGACCTTTGTAGACAGCCTAAGTCTCCAGGATTTCATCTCGATGAAGGTTTAATTTGTCTCATTTCCTCCTCTGTGGGAGAATTTCTGATGGTTGTCTAGATTTTCTAAAACAACTATTTTAGAATGATAGCCCATATTTTCATTTGACACATAAAATGCCTACTTCTAAAAGAAACAGTGTGAAATTTTTAGTTGGCTGTAATTTAAATTTGAGTTTATTTTTTTTAATATATGAAATTTATTGTCAAATTGGTTTCCATACAACACCCAGTGCTCATTCCAAAAGATGCCCTCTTCAATACCCATCACCCACCCTCCCCTCCCTCCCACCCCCCATCAACCCTCAGTAAATTTGAATTTAGAGTTCTGAGGGTTGATGGCAATGACTGAAGGAGAAAATATGTATTACTGAGATTTTAATGTAAAGGAAATCCTCAGGATTTGATGTACACGTTTACATCAGAGATGAAGAATTTGGACACACAAATGAAAAGCAGTGTTTAATCTAGGCAATCGAAGAGTGTTTCTTCCGTGCAAAACAAGCGAAAAGCTAACGTTCATTGCCCTGCAGCCCTGTGAGTTATTGTAGTTAATGGAAACCATGAATAACAGAAGAATATCCCTTCACATACTGAAGCAGAACTAATTTTTGTGTATGAGTTCTTTCCCAGAAAGCCCTGGGGTTTGCAGGTGAATTCCCACAGGGTAATGTGGACACAATTTGCATAGACATTGAAGGACTCTCCAAGGGGCAAATGAAACAAAATAAACACACTTGAGCTAAAAACGTAGAGGGAGATAACTATAGAATATTATACACAGTACTTACCCAATTATCTGCAGAGAATTCAATTAGAATATTTTTTCCTGAAGTGGAATTCAAACATATTAAACAATATTTCCTAAAGTAATTTAAAAGTTCTATCTATTTTTGGGGGTGCCTGGGTGGCTCAGTCCATTAAACTTCAGATTCTTGATTTGGGCTCAGGTCATGATCTCACGGTTCATGAGATCGAGCCCCGTGTTGGGTTCTGTGCTGACAGGGCGGAGCCTGCTTGGGATTCTCTCTGTTTTTCTCTCTGTCCCTCCTCTGCTCGTTCTCTCTCAGAACTAAATAAATACACTTTTAAAAAAAGTTCCATTTCTTTTTCTTCAGTAGCCAATATACTTGACTTCCTCTCTAGCTAGCCATTGCCATCTCTAAGCATCCAAATGGGCTCAGCACCATACCATTTCCATGAATAAAAGGTGGCAGACTCTGTGATCTCTCTTTTACGACGATGATTTAGTCATATAAGAACAAAAACCTGATTCTGTAAAAAATCTGGATATCTGATTGAACCCATCAGTTTGAAGTTCACTTCAAGCCAGGAGTTGGAGCAAGTACCCAACAACTCTAATGCATGGCAACCAGAATCCTTCTGAGATGGTTTAAATGTGGACATGCTTTAATTAATGGCTGATTTCACAGTACATGAAAATGTATGATTTTATCAGTTCGTAATGTCTCTTGTTATACTAATTGTATGAGATGAGGAAAACGCTTGGAGCTCACCTTTTCTAAGACCTCACTCCTCCCTCCTTGTCTACTGGTGTATTTGGAAGAGATTTCATCGGGAAATTGTGGCAATCTCCACTGTATAAATTTCTCTGGGCTTTTATTTCTTCAAAACTAGAATCTAGAATGGGGAATACACAATAGATGATATTAAAGTGCTAACATTTAATTGCATTTACTTCTCTGTTTTTCTTTAGCTGAAAATACTTATTCGGTAACCTAACACTGTTATGAGCACACAAAGGCTTTCATAATGGTACATGATATTATATCCAGATTAGGAAAAAAATGAAGAAAAATATGTTGCTGGATTAGAAGTATGACTTTTAATATTCAACATAATTCTATGCCTATAATCATGTGATTGGCCTTATTACAGTAACATCATAGGTTTGACTTTGAAATTATTTTATGCTAGGTATTTAGTGGACAGCAACTTGATATTTGCCTCATGAATTTGAGGACACAATTATTTTTCCTCCTTGTCTCATGGGTTTGAAAATCAGGTCATCTTCTCGGCCGTCTGTGATACGGTGTCCAGTGTTGTCCCTTGTATGAAACTAGTGAGGGCTTACTTCAGCACAGCCTGCTTTGCTGGTCCTCCCCTCACCCACCTCTCAGCTCCAAATAAATAACATCATGATGTGATTCATACGCTTCTTTTTTTCGATATAGCAGCCTCCAAAGACAAACTCTTATATTCTCCACATTAATATACAATAAAATTCCAATGCACTTTGTCTAAAAAGCAATGGTTGGAAAAAAAAAACAAAACACAACAGATTAGATGGAACGGTTGCCATGCTGTGAGGTTGGATGTAAAAGGAGAGTAGTTTCTCTCTACAAATCTGATGAAACTCACTCTGTAACAAAGTCATCAGAAAGACCATATGGACGACATCAATGACAGTAAACCTAGTTTCCCATTAGTAGGTATAACAGCCTTGTGATTGCATTAAGTTTGAATGAAATTTACCCTCTGTATATGGTGTCTGGGGGAAAAGTAGGAGCCAAACCTTGGTAAATAATTCCAGAATGACTTCTTACAGGCAGTTTTGTTTTCAGACAGGATATACAAAGCACCCTCCTGATTCACTCTTCTGTGTTGTTGAGCCCAACATCCACTTGTAGTGCATGATCCGTGTTCTGTATGCCTGTCGACAGACACTCAGAAAGCAAAGGCACTCAGCACGCTGTCTGAACTCTCACACCATATTAGCATTGCCATATTTCCTTCCCAGCTTATCGGGGTGATACTTAAATCTCAGCTTTTCTGCTCGCACATATTCACTCACCTTAGTTAAAAGTTCCCCTGAGTGTTGAAAGTTGCACTTGCATAAAAAAACATGAGGGAGCTGTGGCCTTAAGAATTAGGGTTGATCCTGGCAAATTTTAGTATATGTGTATCACTTCTGAACTTTATATAAAATAATTATGCACTACATAATAGTTTTCATCTGGCTCTTTTGCTCACCATCATGTTTCTCAGATCCAGCCATGTTGTTGCCTGTATCTGTGGTTGGTTCATTTTTTTTTTTTGCTCATTAATATTCCTTTGTGTAAATTTGCCAGTTCATCTGTTGGTGGACAGTCCCCTGACCCCCAAATCTTAATTTTTAGGAATAAAGATGCTGTGGCCATCTTTGTGTAAGTCTTTTGTAGACATATATTCATTTCCTTGGGTGAATATGCAGGATTGATGACGGGTCATATGGGAAGTGGATATTTAACTCTGAAGTGTCTACACACCCCTGCATTCGTACCAGGATTCCAATTAGTCTGTATCCTCACCTGCACTTGGAATTTTTTTTATAATTTAGAAATTGTATTAGGGGTGCAGTGGTATCTAATCTGGGACTTCAGTGTGGATTTTCCTGATAATTAATGATACTGAGCATCTTTTCCTGTTTGTTGATCATTTATGAATCTTCTTTTATGAAGCGTCTTTGAGTTTCTTCTTATTTTTTTAAATTTATTAATTGTGTAGTCTTGGCTTCAGGGGTAGATTTCCATGATTCATCAACTACATACAAACCCAGTGCTCATCCCAACAAGTGCCCTCCTTAATGTCCATCACCCATTTTCCCCACCCCCCCAAACCCACCCCTATCAACCCTCAGTTTGTTCTCTGTATTTAAGAGTCTTTTATAGTTTGCCTCCCTCTCTGTTTGCTATCTTATTTTCCTTCCCTTCCCCTATGCTCTTCTGTTAAGTTTCTCAAATTCCACATATGAGTGAAATCATGTATCTGTCTTTCTGTGATTGACTTATTTCACTTAGCATAATACCCTCCAGTTCCAACCACATTGTTGCGAATGGCAAAATTTCATTCTTTTTCATTGTGAATTAGCATTCCATTATATATATATATATATATATATATATATATATATATATATACCACATCTTCTTTATCCATTCATCCATCAATGGACATTTGGGCTCTTTCCATACCTTGCCTATTATTGATAGTGCTGCTATAAAGATTGGGGTGCATATGCCCGTATGAATCAGCACTCCTGTATCCTTTGCATAAATTCCTAGTAGAGCTATTGCTGATCACAGGGTAATTCTACTTTTAATTTTTTGAGGAGTCTCCACACTGTTTTCCAGAGCAGCTGCACCAGTTGACATTCCCACAGTGCAAGAGGGTTCCCCTTTCTCCACATCCTCGCCAACATCTGTTGTTTCCTGAGTTAATTTTAGCCACCCTGACCTGTGTGAGCTGGTACCTCAATTTGGTTTTGATTTGTATTTCCCTGATGATGAGTGATTTGATCATCTTTTCATGTGTCTGTTGGCCATCTGGATGTCTTCTTTGGAAAAGTGTCTATTCATGTCTTCTGCCCATTTCTTCACTGGATTACTTGTTTTTCGGGTGTTGAGTTTGGTAAGTTCTTTATAGATTTTGGATCCTAACCCTTTACTGGATATGTCATTTGCAAATATCTTTTCCCATTCTGTCGATTGCCTTTTAGTTTTGTTAATTGTTTCCTTTGCAGTGCAGACGCTTTTTATCTTGATGGGGTCCTAAAAGTTCACTTTTGCTTTTATTTCCCTTGTCTTTGGAGACATGTCTAGTAAAAAGTTCCTGCAGCTGAGATCAAAGAGGTGGCTGCCTGTTTTCTCCTCTAAGATTCTGATGGTTTCCCGTCTCAAATTTAGGCCTTTCATCCATTTTGAATTTATTTTCTGTATATGGTGTAAGACAGTGGTCCACTTTCGTTCTTCTTCATGTTGCTGTCCAGTTCTCCTGGTATGATTTGCTAAAGAGACTATCTTTTTTCCATTGGATACTCTTTCCTGCTTTGTCAAAGATTAGTTGGCCATATATTTGTGGTTCCATTTCTAGGTCCTCTATTCTATTCCATTGTTCTATGTGTCTTTTTTTGTGCCAATACCATACTGTCTTGATGAGTACAATTTTGTAATACAGGCTAAAGTCTGGGATTGTGATGCCTCCAACTTTGATTTCTTTTTCAACATTACTTTGGCTATTTGGGGTCTTTTGTGGTTCCATACAGATTTTAGGATTGTTTTTTCTAGTTTCTATTTTGATTGGGATTCAGGCCTATCTCAAGAAGCAAGAAATGTCCCAAATATACAACCTAACCTCACATGTAAAGGAACCACAAATTCAGGAACAAAGAAAGCCCAAATCCAGCAGTAAAAGCGAAAAAGTAAAGATTAGAGCAGAAATAAACAATAAAGAATGAAAACAAACCTTTTCATAGAACAGATCAATGAATCTAAGAGCTGGTTTTTTGAAAGAATAAACAAAATTGACAAATTCCTAGCCAGACTTCTCAAAAAGAAAAGAGAAAGGACCCAAACAGACAAAATCATGAATGAAAGAGGAGAGATCACAACAAATACCACAGAAATACAAACAATTATTAGAGAATACTATGAAAAATTATACGCCAACAAACTGGAAAATCTGGAAGAAGTGGACGAATTCCTAGACACCCACACACTACCAAAACTCAAACAGGAAGAAATTGAAAATTTGAACAGACTCATAACCAGAAAAGATATTGAATCAATTATCAAAAATCTCCCAACAAATAAGAATCCTAGGCCAGATGGCTTTCCAGGGTAATTCTACCAGACATTTAAAGCACAGTTAATACCTATCCTTCTCAACCTGTTCCAAAAAATAGAAATGGAAGGAAAACCTCCAGACTCATTCTATGAAGCCAGCATTACCTTGATTCCAAAACCAGACAGAGACCCCACAAAAAAGGATAATTACAGACCAATATCCCTGATGAACATGGATGCAAAAATTCTCAACAAGATACTAGCAAATCTAATTTAACAACACATAAAAAGAATTATCCACCATGATCAAGAGGGATTCATTCCTGGGCTGCAAGGCTGGTTCAATATTCACAAATCAATCAATGTGATACATTACATTAACAGAAGAAAGGATAAGAACCATAGGATCCTGTCAATAGATGCAGAAAAAGCATTTGACAAAACACAATATCCTTTCTTAATAAAAACCCTCAAGAAAGTCAGGATAGAAGGAACATACCTTAAACATCATAAAAGCCATATATGAAAAGCCCACAACTAATACCATCCTCAATGGGGAAAAACTGAGAGCTTTCCCTCTGAGATCAGGAACACGACAGGGGTGTCCACTCTCACCACTGTTGTTTATCATAGTGTCGGAAGTCCTAGCATCAGCAGTCAAACAACAAAATGAAATAAAAGGCATCAAAACTGGCAAGGAAGACGCCAAACTTCCACTCTTCACACACAACATGATACCTTACATGGAAAATCTGAAAGACTCCACCAAAAAACTTCTAGAACTGATACATGAATTCAGCAAAGTTGCAGGATATAAAATCAATGTATGGAAATCAGTTGCATTTCTATACATCAATAATGAAGCAAAAGAAAGAGAAATCAAGAAATCGGTCTGATTTACAATTGCAAAAAGAACCATAAAGTACGTAGGTAAAAACCTAACCAAAGAGGTAAAGAATCTGTATGCTGAAAACTATAGAAAGCTTATGAAAGAAATTGAAGAAGACACAAAGAAATGAAAAATCATTCCATGCTCATGGATTGGAAAAACAAATATTGTTAAAATGTCCATACTACCCAAGGCAATCTACACATTCAATGCAGTCCCAATCAAAATTGCACCAGCATTCTTCGAGTTTCTTCTATTGGTTTGTTTCTTATAATCAAGCTACTTTTACATTCTGCTTTCAAGTCCTTGCAGAGATCTGTTTTGAACGCTTTTACCAGTTTATGGCTTCCCTTTTTCACGTCCCTTCATGGTATTTTTCTTGAAAAGTTTATTTTTAACATTGCTAAAGGCATATTTTACCTTTTACACTTTTTCCTTGCTTTTTCAGAAATATAGCATTACAGGGGCACCTGGGTGGCTCCGTTGGTTGAACGGCTGACTCTTAATTATAGCTCAAGTCATGATCTCACGGTTGGTGAGATCAAGCCCCACATCAGGCTCTGCGTGACAGTATGAAGGCTGCTTGGGATTCTCTCTCTACCTCTCTCATTGCCCCTCCTCCACTCATGCTCTCTGTTTCCAAAATAAACAAATAAACAGTTGTTTAAAAAAATTGTTAAAAAAAGAAATACAACAGTGCAACAGCTTGATTCCATTTACCCAACCTCCTCCTTTGTACTTTTTTTTTCTTATACCTTCCATCATAGTAATCTCCACCTAGCATGGTTATTTTTTCTTTTTCTTTATTTTAACATTCTTTTTTTTTAAATGTTTATCTGTTTTTGAGAGAGAGAGAGAGAGAGAGCTTATTCCTCCAAGATAACTTTTAAAACATTTTTATGTACTTCTTTTCATTTTTTCTTCTTTGTGTATTTGCACATGATTGATTGAGTAAATATTTGACTAGCCATTTAATAGGCCTTAACTGTTAACCTAGGAACAATTACTCAATGCCTTTTTTTACTTTGCATTTTCACCCTATAATTCAGGGCCTCTCTTTTTATCCTTAATTTTTTTAATGTTTATGTTTGAGAGAGGCAGATTGCGAGCAGGGGAGGGGCAGAGAGAGAGAGGGAGGCACAGAATCTGAAGCAGGCTCCAGGATCTGAGCTCTCAGCACAGAGTCCAACGTGGGGCTTGAACTCGCAAACTGTGAGATCGTGACCTGAACCGAAGTTGGACACTCAACCAACTGAGCCACCAAGCTTCCCCCATTATTTTTTCTGAAACAGTTATTACTTATAAAGAAATGACAAAAAGAAAAACGCAATTTTTAATTATCTGAAGCTCTTTACTCTTTCTAATAGACGCAAGCTTTTGTTTGGTATCTTCTTCCTTCAGCCTGAAGAATACCTCCCAGTACTTCCTGTGGTGCACGTTTATTGGCAGCATATTCCTTCAGCTCCCATGAATCTGAAAATGTTTCTATACCCACATCTTATTTAAATGATATATTATGTTAGAAATAATATATTGGCATTTTCATTATTTTCTCTAAATGTTTCAGAAGTTTCACAACTACGTATCTATATGAAGTTTTGTTTTTCTTCAACCTACTTGTGTTTCATAAGTTTGTTGAAGGAGTTAAGTTGATTTTTGTAAACCAACTTTGGGACTACCATGCTTTATTTAGCCATAATTTTATTTTTGGCTTCATCCTTATTATTTTCTCCTTCTGAGTATCTTAATTACATTAATTCTTTTAATCATTTCCACAGGTTCCTGAGAGTCTGTTGTTCTCTGATATTATTCTTTAAATTTTTTTTTAATGTTTATTTTTGAGACAGAGAGGGACAGAGTGCAAGTGGGGGAGGGGCTGAGAAAGAAACAGACACAGAATCCGAAGCAGGCTCCAGGCTCTGACCTGTCAGCACAGAGCCCGACATGGGGCTCGAATTCATGAACTGCGAGATCATGACATGAGCCAAACAAAGTTGGACGCTCAACTGACTGAGCCACCCAGGTGCCCCAGATCTTAGTCTTTAATATCTATTCCTCAGATTGGATAATTTCTATTTTTCTGTCTTCTATTTCACTGACATTAATTTTCTAACATCTTCGAACTACTATTGAGTTAATTTAGGGAAATTTTCCTTTTAATTTGGACACTTTAAACACTTTTAAAACATTGATACATCCTGGTTACTGACCATGATAATACTTTACTCTATTATTTGGACTATGTTTTCCTTTGGTTCTTTGTTAGTTGCTTTAAAGGTGTCGTCTGCTAAATGCAACACCCATGTGATCTTGAGGTTGATTTCTGTTGAATGATCTGATTTCTGATATGGTAGTGCATATTGGGTATTTCAGATACTGCTGAACTCTTGCAAAATTGTACAATTTTACATTTTCTTTTCTTCTTTCTGTGTGTGTGTGTGTGTGTGTGTGTGTGTGTGTGTGTTCAATGTAGGCTCCATGCCCAGCACGGAGCCCAACTCAGGGCTTGAACTCATGACCCTTCAATCAAGACCTGAGATGTGATTAAGAGCTGGATGCCTAACCAACTGAGCAACCCTGGTGCCCCCATTTTATATTTTCATCAGTAGGGTACAGAAGTCCTAGTTCTTCCTTTTCAACACTTACATGTGTTTTATGTTTTGAATTTTAGCCTGTCTTGCAATGTGTGGTGGCGTCTCATTATGGCTTTAATTTATATTTCCCTAGAGAAAAATCATAATGAGCATATTTTCATCCTCATTTATTATAAAAAATATTTTTGCAGAGTAATCCAATATAAGGGAGATCTCTATACATTGATATTTTTGATCTCAGTATTATTTATGATATTAAGCTTCCAATTTACACTAAATATACAGGAATAAGGGAATCAGTGATAAATTATTATATATCATTTGTAAGATATTTAAACTATGTAGTATAATAGAAAAAGTTTTATATTAAATTCAAAATGCTATAATTACAAAATGATTATACTAACATAAAAGAAATAAAGAGTCATACAAACAAAAAAAACCCCTCTTTTAAAAAAAGTTTGTTTAGTTATTTTTGAGGGGGAGGGGACCAGGGCAGAGAGACAGAGAGAGAGAGAGAGAGAGAAAGAATCCCAAGAAGGCTGTGCTCTGTCAGCACGGAACTCAACGCGCGCTCAACCTCACAGAGCTGGATCTCAGGAACCGTGAGATCATGACCTGAGCCAAAATCCAGAGTCTGATGCTTAAGAAACTGAGTCACCCAAGCGCCCCAAACAAAAAATCTCATAACCATAGAGAACAGAACTGGTAGTTGACAAAGAGGAGGTGGGTGGAGGGATGGGGGAAATAGGTGATGGGGATTAAGGATGCACTTGCTGTGCTGACCAGGGGGTGATGTACACAACTGTCGAATCACCACACTGTACACCTGAAACTACTATTACACTGTGTGTCAGCTCTACTGGAATTAAAAAGTAAATAAAGAGATACTAAAAAGTAGAAAATCATAAAATGGAGGAATGCACTAACGCATGAGCATACTAACATTGTGCAAGTAAAGAGATTGGAATAATTTTTTCTCTTCTCTGTTTTTATCATTTTATCTAGAAGTTTTCAATAATGGAATAATTCTTTCTTATGAAAACATAAACTAATTAATTTTAAAATAAGAGTTGCTCATGTCTTTTCAGGAATACTTACCATAAACATATATAACCTTTAATGACATTATAGATTCTCTGGCTTAGGTGAAAATAAAAGTTGACACAATTTAGATTCTGATCTGATGCTCATTTCTGCTAGAGTCTTCCTAGCTACACTTCGAGCTTTAGCACATCTCATGAAAATGGTCTGCATCTCTGTGTGTTCAGCCTATCTTTCTAAGTGCTGGCAATATACTTTCTTCTGTTGGTTCAGAATCAGTTTCCTGAATAGGTTACGCTCAGACTTGTTGAAGCAGAATCCCTCTTGTTCATGGCAGTCTTCCAAATGCATAAGACACTAATCATACAAAAACAAAAGAAAACAACAACAACAACAACAAACACATACATAGACTGATTTACCTGACATTGAGTCTCCTCAGTATTTTGGTCACAATGATTTATCTCTAGTTTTCCTTGAAGTTTATCACCGAGATTTGAACACACTTCTGTAGTTTTGATCTCACCAGTTTAGAACAGAAAGAGACTATTACCTTTCTTCCTTTCCATTAACGAAGCTTGAAATGTAATTAGCTTCTTTTGGCCTCACAGGGAAACCATTTTAAAGGGGCATAGTTTATAAACTGAGATTACCTTTGAGTTTTAAGTTGGATCACAACTGACTTTTTAATGAAAAAATGGTATCAAAGCCATTTCTATGCTTCCTCTCCTCTCAACTTTCAGTGAATCAATAAGCCTACAAAAAACACCCCACAAAACATGCATTCCACTCAATAAGGTGTTAGTGAATCAATACAAGCAAAGAAAAATTATTTTATGGGGGCAGAAACTTACACTCTATTAAACTTAACTGCTCAATCATGCTGTGTACTATATTTTAAATATGTCTTGGCAGAAAGGGAACTATATCCAAGGCTTTTCTTTCCTCTGCTTTTATATTTCTCATGACCCAAAGCATAAAGATATTCAAAGCACATTTTTTATTTTCTGACCAAAAGACATATTATTTATTGGTTGAGGCATATGAGATTTATTCTACTATTTCTTTCTTACTTAATATGCTCCCTTGAATTATAGTTGATAAAAGTTGATTTAAGTGAGTACTTCAAGAACGGGTGCCTTTCATTTCTCGTAAGTTTTCACTGATGACTTTACTTGGATTGAATCTCTGGGACAAATATGCCACACACTGTGTATAACTGTCCTCAGTGCACAGCTGTAAATTTCTACTGCGCTATGCTCACTAAATTCCAGTTTTCCAAGAATTTTCTCAGTTAAGTCATTTTTATTTTAGAGCCAAGTCATCTGTGCAGTCTTAGATTGGTCATTTTGGGCCCATCTATAGAATAGCTTATCTACAACAAAAACAACAACAGCGACCAGAAAAACTCCTGGCCAGGATGCCGTATACTTTCTCTGAATTCTTATACTCTCTACTCTCCACTGAGCTGTTGAGCTCTGTGAAAAGACCATTTGGTGCAGGGACTTCTGTCTTCTCACAGCTGATTGATAGACAGTGATGCTGTGGATCAATGATAACTGGCCTGAAATTGCCGATTAAAACCGGACAACCACTAAGGCTTGAATTCTCAATCTATAGCTTTAAATATAGGATACAAAAGAAAATAAGTGGGCTTGAAAAGCCAGTCTGGAGAGTAAGTACATTATATTGAAGTGAGAAAAATATATTAGTCACTGCTTGAAGCACTATGCAGTAGACAGATGCATTTCGCGTGCACAACAGAACAGAAACCAGCTGCCTGTCCCCTCTCAGGAGTATACAATAGGTTACATTAATACACTCCCCAAAATAATACCTCTTCTCAGAGGCTGTTATCCAAAAAATAACAAAATAATTAAATTACTATTTCTTATGGTATTTTTCCCCAAGGATTCCACTTAATTGCTTACATTTTTATGATTCCACAGGAATATAGTTTCTTTTTTAGGCAGTGATGGACCTTTTGGCTAAGGGGAAAGTTATTTATGTCTTAATTCTCTTGGTCCACAGACAAGGACTTCTGTCATGATAGAAACGGTTGCCATCAAAAAGACGTTCGTGGTGATAAAAAAATTAATTATACAATGGAACACTTAGTACTTTTAGAAAATTGGAATAATATTCAATAGTATCAGCCCCCCCACACACATATTTCTTAATATCATGAGCCAAAATTATATTCTCATTTCAGGTTTACTGAAATCTATGTCTCCAAATTGAATATTAGGAATTTTTTATTTCTGTTGAATTGTGTACCATAGAGTGTCTTTGTCAGAGTAGGTATTCAGTTATTTTTTTTTTGTTAAATAAGCTAATGATTTGTGCTCTATAAATATTTAGTTATTAAATGAATAAATGATGGGATGTATAAATAATTGAGTAACATTAATTGTTGTGATATTAGGACACATAGAAAGAAATAACAGGGCTCACCTAAAAGTTGAAATAGGAAGCTATCCAGAAAACATTGGCTTCATTGGCTCCAGATTTTCTGGTACTTTTATATCAGTGATTAAAACGGGAGCTTTAAAAATGGCAACTGGGTTGGTGGCATTGACTTCTTAGCAGTGACTAGGAAGCACCAACAGGTAATATAAAGGGAAATATCTTTAAGAATTTGGAAACAGAGTTCAAATGAAAAGTCAGACATCAAAGATAAAGAAAAAAATCATTATTATTTATATAGAAGAACTACAAGATGTTGACTGCTTATATTCACTGAGTTAACCTGAGGATTGACTTTTTGGAGGTTTACTATGGATATATTTGGACTTTCAGGGAAGACGGTGGAGGAGAAGCATCCTAAGCTCAGCTTGTCTTGCAAATTTCCCTAGATAACACCCACACTGGTGTAAATAACCCAGGAAACAACACAAAGATTGGAAGAATGGACGCTTCACAGCTAAATGTAGAGATGAGATCACACTGTAAAGGACAGGAAATGCAGAGATGAGGTTGGCAACCAAACTGACCCTGAGACAGTCTGCAGGAAGCAGGGATGGCTTCAGGCATAGAAGGAGAAGAGCAGACCCCACACGAGGCACCCCAGGCATGGGGGACTCAAACTGGAAAGATGAATATGCATAGTATTTGATTTTGAAAACCAGAGGCGCTTAACTTCATGAGTTCTTACAATCAGTGGGTTTTAACACCTGGAACATTAAAACCCAGCCTGCTCAGCTCTGAGAGAGCTGGGAGGAGACAGAAAGATGAGACAGCATAACAAACAGCCCCACTGAAACACAGGATAGAAGCAACAGTTTGAAAGATGCATGGGGAATATGAGCAGGAGACTTGTTTGCCTATCACAGAATGGGATTGAGGGGTGGGGGCAGCGATCCTTAGATGAATTCTCCAAGAACAAAAGAGCTAATGGCACCATTTCCCTCCACAATCAACCCAGCCTAGATACATGGGCACCTGCAGGAACCAGTGTGAATGTTCTCCTAGCTTCCTAACAGTGAATGCCATCCACGTGTTCTCCTGCAGACCTCCTGTATCCAACACACCCTCCATAGAAGTCTACCCAAAGTGGTACCACAAGCAAGACAGTGTGCGAGCAGCCACGGCAAGGGCCAGCACCCCTCCAAATAACTCCTGTCCTGGGGAGAAGGAAAAGATAACCACATGCATCAATTGGACTGCACCACAAACAGTGGGCTGGAGGCAGACATCTGGTCTGATTGTAGACCCACCACCAATGAAACCTTCTCAAGGGACAAGAGAGGGAGAGTGTCCTGCAGTTAAGTGTGACCACAGCTCTGACCAGTGCCTGGTCTAACCTCTCTCATGCCCTTCAGACTGACCTGCTAAAACACAGGGACCAAAGCCTGCCCACAACAGGCAAAGAGAGCCACTGCAGACAACTGGACTGAAGGCAAAAGGGGCTAAGCCACAACAGCAGGGCACACACATCACACACAGGACACACCAGGACCTGGGGAACAGGGGACACTGCATTGCAGGACATGCCAGGATCTCTTCATAAACCCAGTACTTTCAAGAGCAAGAGATGCAGCTGACTTTCCTAACACACGGAAACAGACACAGAGAGTTAGACAAAATGATGAGACAGAGGCGTATGTCCCAGATGAAGGAACAGGACAAAATCACAGCAAGAGATCTAAGTGAAACAGAGATAAATAATACGTTTGATAGAAAATTTAAAGTAATGGTCATAAACATACTCACTGGACTTGAGAAAAGAGTGGAGGATCTCAGGGAGACCCTCAATGAACAGATAGAAAGCACAAAAAAGAACCAATCAGAGATAAATAATTCAGCAACTGAAATTAAAAACACATGAGAAGAAATAATAGAGGAAGTAGAAGAATGGATGAGTGACCTCAGGGACAGAGTAATGGAAAGCAATCAAGCTGAACACAAGAGAGAAGAAAGAATAATAATAAAAAACTGAGAATAGATTAAGCGAATTGAAGACACCATCAAGTGCAGTAACATTTGCATTATAAGGATCCCAGAAGGAGAAGAGAGAAAAGAGGGGACAGAAAATGTATTTGAAGAGCTAAGAACTGAAAACTTCCCTAATCTGAGGGAGGAAACAGAATCCAGATCCAGGAGGCACAGAGAGTCCCCAACAAATTCAACTCAAGGAGGTTGGGTTGACACCAAATTCAACTCAAGGAGGTTGACACATAATAGTTAAAACAGCAAACGGTGATAAAGAGAGAATTTTATTTTATTATTTAAAAAAATGTTTTTTAATGTGTATTTATTTTTGAGAGAGGGAGAGAGACAGATCGTGAGTCAGGAAGGGACAGACAGAGGGAGACACAGAATCAGAAGCGGGATGGGGCGCCTGGGTGGCTCAGACCGTTGAGCGGCCGACTTCGGCTCAGGTCATGATCTCACGGTCCGTCGGTTCGAGCCCCGAGTCGGGCTCTGTGCTGACAGCTCAGAGCCTGGAGCCTGTTTCAGATTCTGTGTTTCCCTCTCTCTGACCCCCATTGATGCTCTGTCTTTCTCTGTCTCAAAAATAAATAAATGTTAAAAAAAAAAAAAAAAAAGAATCGGAAGCAGGCTCCAAGGGTCCCAGCTGTCAGCACAGAGCCCGATGCAGGGCTCAAATTCACAGACTGTGAGATCATGACCTGAGCCAAAGTCGGACGCTTAACCGACAGAGCCACCCAGGCACCCCAAAGAGAGAATTTTAAAAGCAGCAAGAGAAAAGAAATCATTTACATACAATAGAAACCACGTAAGTCTATCAGCTGATTTTTCAGCAGTAACTTGCAGGCCAGAGGGGAATGACAAGACATATTCAAAGTGCAGAAAGAAAAAACAAAACAAAACAAAAATCTGCAGCCAAGAATACTCTGCCCAGCAAGGCTATCATTCAGAATAGAAGGAGAGATAAAGAGTTTTGCAGACAAATAAAAGTTAAAGGAATTCATTGCCACTAAGTCAGCCCTACAAGAAACATTACAAAGGACTCTTTGAGTGGAAAGGAAAGACCATAAGCAGGAGTAAGAAAAGTAAGAAGACAAAAAGCAGTAAAATTGAGTATATCTCTGAAAATCAGTCAAGGGACTTACAAAATAACTGGATGCAAATATGACACCATATACCTAAAACATGGGGAGGAGAGGAGTAAAAATGTAATGTTTTTAGAATGGGATCAAACTGAAGCAACCACAAACTTAATACAGACTTCTGAGGCATAAGAAGTTATATACAAACATATATGGAAACTATACCACTATATATATAGTGGTAACCACAAATCAAAAACTGGTCATAGACACGTAAAAATAAAGAGAAAGAAATCCAAGTATATCAATAAAGAAAGCTGGAAAACTATGAGAGAAGAGAACAAGAAAGGAAGAAAACAAAAGAGCTACAAAAACAACCATAAAACAAGTTACAAAATGGCAATAAGCACATACCTATCAATAATTAGTTTGAATATAAATGGACTAAATGCTCCAATCAGGAAACATAGGGTGAAGGCATGGATAAAAAAACAAGGTTCATCTATCTGCTGCCTACAAGGGACTCAATTCAGACCTAAAGACACAGGAACGTTGAAAGTCAAGGGATGGATAAGCATTTATCATATAAATGGAAGTAAAAAGAAATTCAGGATATAAATAGTTATATTGCACAAAATAGACTTTAAAAGAAAGGTTGGAACAAGAGACGAAGAAGGGTATTATATAATCATCAAGGAAACAATCCAAAAAGAAGATATAATAATTGTTAATATTTATGCACCCAACATAAAAGCACCCAAATACATAAAGCAGCTAGTAACAACAGAAAGGAAGTACTCAGTAGTAATACAATACTAGTAGGGGACTTTAACACCCCACTTACATCAGTGGACAGATCATCCAAGCAGAAAATGAACAAGAAAACAGATGGGCCAGATGAATGTAACAAATATATTTAGAACATTTTATCCAAAAAAAAAAAAAAAAAGAACATTTCATCCAGAAATAGCACAATGCACATTCTCTTCAAGTGCATATGGAACATTCTCCAGAATAGACCACATGTTAAGCCACAAAACAAGTCTTAATAAATTCAAAAAGACTGAAGTCATATACACCTTTGCTGACCACAATGCTATGAACAAGAAATCAACCACTGGAAAAAAAAACCTGGAAAGAACACAAATATATAGAGGTTAAATAACATCCACCGTTAAACAATGAGTGAGCCAATAGAAAAATGAAAGAGGAAATAAAAAAAAATAAATTGAGACAAATGAAAATGAAAACACAATGGTCCAAAATCTTTGGAATGAAGCAAAAGGAATTCTAAGCAAGGGAAAGTTTATGGCAATAGAGCCCTACTTCAACAAGAAAGAAAAATCTCAAATAAAACTAATACATGAATTCAGTAAGGTTGCAGGATACAAAATCGACATACATAAATTTGTTGTATTCCTATGCACTAATAATGAAGTGGAAGAAAGATAAATTTGGAAAAGAATCCCATTTATAATTTTGTCCCAAATAATAAAATAACTAGGAATGACTTAACCAAGGTGAAGGACCTGTACTCTGAAAACTATAAAACCCTGATGAAAGAAATTGAAGATGACACAAACAAATGGAAAGATATTCAATGCTCATGGGCTGGGAACACAAATACCATTAAAATATCCATAATACTAAAAAAAAAAAAAAGTCCATACTACACAAAGCAGTCTACAGATTTAATGCAATCTCTGTCAAAACACCAACAGCATTTTTTTTCAAAATGAGAACAAATATTAAACAAATATGAAAATATGTATGGAACCACAAAAGACCCCAAATAGCCAAAGTAATGTGAAAAGGAAGAACAAAACTGGAGACATCACAATCCCCAATTTCATGGTATATACAAAGCTATAGTAATCAAAACAGTATGGTACTGCCCCCCCCCCATCCCAAACAGACACAAAGATCAATGAAAGTGAATACAGAGTCCCATAATAAACCCACGATAGATTAGTCAATTAATCTTCAACACAAGAGGCAAGAACATGCACAAATGGTGTCTTCAACACAGGGTGTCAGGAAGACTGGACAGCTAAATGCAAAAGAATAACGCTGGACCAGTTTCCTTTACCATACTCAAAAATGAACTGAAATGAATTAAGGACCTAACTGTGAGACCTGAAACCATAAAATTTCTAAAAGAGAGCATAGGCAGTAATTTCTTGACATCGGCCATAGCAACATTTTTCTAGATACGTCTCCTGAGGCAAGAGAAACAAAAGCAAAAATGAACTATTGGGACTACACCAAAATAAAAAGCCTTTACACAGTGAAGGAAACCATCAACAAAACTAAAAGACAACTCACTGAATGGGAAAAGGGATTTGTAAATGAAAAATCTGATAAAGGATTAGTATCCAAATATAGAAATAACTTCTACAACTCAATGCCCCACACATAATCCAGTTAAAAAATGGGCAGAAGACATGAATAGACATTTTTCAAAGAAGACATGCAGATATTGAACAGACACATGAAAAGATGATCAACATTACTCATCATCAGGGAAATGCAAATCGAAACTACAGTGCAATGTCATCTCACACCTGTCAGAATGATTAAAGTCAAAGACGCAAAAGCAAAAAGTGTTGGTGAGGACGTGGAGAAAAGGGAGCCCCATGTACTATTGGGAATGCAAACTGGTGCAGCTACTGTGGAGAAGAGTATAGCATAGAGGTCCCTCAAAAAATAAAAAGTGGACTTACCATTTGTTCCAGTAACTCCACTACTGGGTATTTACCCAAATAATATGAAAACACCAATTAGAAAAGATACATGCACCCCTATGTTTATTGCAGCATTATTTACAATAGCCAAACTACGGAAGTAGCCCAAGTGTCCATCAACTGATGAATGGATAAGGAAGATGTGGTGTATATATGCAATGGAATATTATTACTCAGCCATAATAATGAAATCTAGCCATTGGCAATGACGTGGATGGAGCTAGAGAGTATAATGATAAGCAAAACAGGTCAGTCAGAGCAAGACAAATACCATATGATTTCACTCATAAGTGGAATTTAAGAAGCCAAACAAGAAAAAAAGAGACAAACCAAAAAACAGATTCTTAACTGTGGAGAACAACCTGATGGTCACTGGAGGGGAAGTGGGTGGGGGGTGGGGGAAATAGGTGAAGGGGATTAAGAACACACTTATCGTAATGAGCGCTTAGTAACAAGCAGAACTGTCCCATCACTATATTGTACGCCTGAAACATAACACTATCTGTTAATTACACTGGAATTAAAAAAATGTTTAAAAATGGATATTTGTAATCGGATATATGTAGGTGTTACAGGAAGTTTCTATCCGTTTTACTGGTTGTTGCCACTGGCCACAGGCTCTTGAACTTAATCTCAGATGCCACTGGTCTCTTCTACCATAGAACTCAAGTCCTCCATCTGTTTTTTTCTTTAGACTTTTCGGTTTTTGGTCTGAAGCTATGCATATATAGAGAAATTAATATATGCACATATTACTATGCATATATATTAATATCTATCTCTCTGAAACTGTCTCTACATACTCATCCTTTATTCCCACTTGACCCTGTGTTGCCCTGCATCAGAAAAAATGTTTTTTGGCAGATCCAAATGAAGACTCCCATGTGCCACTTTAATTGTTACCATTTCCTTTTCTGAGATGGTTCAATGACACATTTACTCAACAAATACATCCTAAGCATCTCCTTTATGGCAGGGGCTCTTGTCACCTCAAGTGCATTGACCCTTGAACAATGCAGGGGTTAGAGGTGCCAATCCCCGACAGAGTTAAAAATCCACTCTTGACTCCCCCAAAACTTAACTACTAACGGCCTACTGTTGACCAGGAAGCCTTACTAATAACACAGTCAACGAACACATACTTGGTATGTTGTAGGTATTATGTACCGTATTCTTTTTCGTTTTTAAATTTTTTAATTTATTTTGAGAGAGACAGAGTGTGAGTGGGGGAGGAACAGAAAGAGAGGGAGAGAGAGAATCCCGAGCAGGCTCCACACTGTCAGCACAGAGCCCAATGCAGGGCTCGGTCTCATGAACTGTGAAATCACGACCTGAGCCAAAACCGAGAGTTGCACACTTAAATGACTGAGCCACACAGGCACCCTTGTACTTTATTCTGAAAGTAAGCTAGGGAAAAGAAACTTATTAGGAAAAATTAAGAGGAAGAGAAAATACACACGGTTCTGTACATTTACAAAAAAAAAAAAAAAAAAAAAAAATCTGTGTATGAGTGGACCCAGATAGCTCAAACCTGTATTGTTCAAGGGTCAACTGTACATGATTGTAACAAAACAGTGAAGATCCTTGTTCTCATGGAGTTTATATTATTGCAAAGAGTAACATGTAACAAACAGTGGACACGTTAAAGTAAACAAATCAGAGTTTCGCAGAGGCTGGTAAGATCCAAGTAGCCGCACAAAGACAGTGAAGAGTTAGCCTTGCAGATATCTGATGGATCAAATGCAAAGTATGTAAGCTAACTGTGAGGCAGAAGGGGCTGAGTAAAGAGAAAATCATGACTGCTTAGTTTGAAGGCCATCGGGTAATGCCTTATTTAGAGATGTTTAGTATGGTGTGTTCTTACTGGGATAAACCTTAAGATAGCCAACCAACTGTTTGGAATTCAAGTAGATCTTTTTAGAAAATTTAGGAAGGAGGGGCACCCGGCTGGCTCAGTCAGCACAACGTGAGGCTCTTGGGTCTCAGGGTTGTGGGTTCGAGCCCCACATTGGGTGTAGAGATTACTTAAAAATAAAATCTTAAGAAAAAAAGGAAAGAAAATGTAGGAATGAGACAGTTGCTTTTCTGCATTTGACCACTCTATGTTTGAGGCCTCCCATCACCTTATGGCATAGTGTCTGTGCCTGGTGGTGTTTTCATGAGACCATTTCTGGGGTACCTGAGTAGGTTTATTTGCTCCTGGTTGTTTACTTTCTAAGCCAAGCTGTATAGCACTCCCAAAATTTATTTCATAAATTTTTTCATGCTTAATTCAGGCAGAGTTTGTTACTGTTGTATCAACAAACAAACAAACAAACAAACAAACCAAAAACATAGAGGCAGATATAGACATCATATATAAATACTCATAATAATATAAGTCAGAGGCTAAAGAATATAAATCGAAGATTTGAGAATTAAAAGACATAAAAAAGACTGAATGCAAATACCTGGTAAGTGACTTAGAAGAAGACAAGTAAATCTGAGCAGAAGAAGCTTTGATGTGGGAGAAAGACCAACACATGACTTGTAAACGAAGAGAAGACTTTAAAGTATTTCAAGGAAGCGTCAAACTCCACAGAGATCACTGGGAGACTTTATGGGGAACTTTCAAGAGCGTTTTTTGAGTAAAGACATCATTTAGTGAGTGACATTCTGGCAAACTCACATCCACCTACACTGTGAAAGCCCCATGAGGTCTTGTGATGTTTCCACTAGGGCTCCTTCTAACAAATCAAGCATATTCACTCACAGTGAGCATCATATGATTTAGTGCCCCATCACGTCATTTATATAAATGGAAATGTGCCGTGCCTGCGAGGTCCCACCTCCCAGGGGGGCATGCAGTATTCTCCATACTCTCCCCATGTCCTAGTCGAGGATGCCACCCTGGGGTGTTCTCCCAATGCCTCGGTCGTTCTCTGTACCCACGTCCCTACTTTTCCGGTGCTGGCCTATCTCCCAACACCTGGAGATTTTCAGATGGCATTCCAGAGCTGGGTGGGCTCCAGGTTAGTCCACCACGATTTTCTTTTCAATCTTGGCCACCGTCTATTGAACTGAACACCTGGTCTGTTCCCTGTTGGGTATATTTGTGCATGTTCTCAAGGACCCAGGAGAATGGAACAGAGAGTATGCGCTTAGCACTGACACCCTTCAGCCATCTTAGTGAAAACTGAACCCCATGTGGTTCATTTGTGCAAAGACCTGTTATTCACAAATATGAGGTCTAGCTTTGGATCCTTCTCCTGATCTCCCTTTCCTAGATGAGGTGCTTGACACGCTTCGAGTGCTGAACACCAGCTGCTGCTACCGAAACATAGTTCCGTGGACACCTCTGCTGGGGGCTCCAGGACTTGGCTCACTCCAGCCCTTGCACGAACACGCGCGGATTTTCTGGTTGTTTAAATCGAGGACAACGTGAGGCTTTTTTCATGTTGCCATTCATCCTCTTAGTTAAACCTGACTCTTAGCAGAAACTCCAGAAGCAAGCTTCTAGAAATCTGTCCCTGACGCCTGTGAAGCAGACGCCTCTCTGCTCGTTGTCAATTATTTTTGGGGTGTTAGTGAAACGTGGAGAAACTTGCAGGGGTAAAAATAAAAGACAAGAGCCACAAAGTTTCCTTTTTAAGTATTTCAGGAAGGCAGCCCTTGCAAACTTCCTTATGGATGCTCTCCTTTCCGCAAAATGACTGAAATAAATAAATAAAGAATATCTTTAGGGATGCCTGGGTGGCTCAGTTGGTTAAGAGTCTGACTTCGGCTCAGGTCATGATCTCTCGGTTCGTGAGTTTGAGCCCCGCATCGGGCTCTGTGCTGACATCTCAGAGCCTGAAGCCTGCTTTGGATTCTATGTCTCCCTCTCTCTCTGTCCCTCCCTCACTCACGCTCTGTCTCCCTCTCTCTCTCACACAAATAAACATTAAAAAAATATTAAAATAAAAGAATACCTTGGGGCGCCTGGGTGGCTTAGTCAGTTAAGCGTCCGACGTCGGCTCAGGTCATGATTTCACCGTCTCTGAGTTTGAACCCTGCATAGGGCTCTGTGCTGACAGCTCAGGGCCTGGAGCCTGTTTCAGATTCTGTGTCTCCCTCTCTCTCTGACCCTCCCCCATTCATGCTTTGTCTCTCTCTGTCTCAAAAATAAATAAGTGTTTAAAAAAAAAAGAATACCTTTAGAATTTAAATGTCACACATAACACATTTCACTGTCCTCAGACCTGGGCGGGTGGGACGCTGCCTTAAATTCAGGACTTTGCAGCGTCTGCCTGCGACGGACACACCAAAAATATACGATAAAACATACGGACTGCAATAAAATTTTTCTCATTAAGTCCAGAACTTGAATAGGTCAGATAAAATTCCAGGAATTTTATATAGTCTTTCCTAAAAGAACATTTAATTATGATCAATATAGTCAAAATAAAAAAAGACAATTATTCCCATCAAATTCACATCTCAGAAGCAATAAAATGCAACTCTGACCCATCCATTAAGAAGAATATTATATTCAGAAAACTAGCAAAAGATGTGATAATCCTGGATGATATCCATCACATCTCTCTGGGACTGTGAGAATGCTTCTATCAAAACGTATTCTGATTCCAATTAATTATATGAAAAAGGGCTGGAGAAACTTGGCAGGAACTGCGGTATTTTATTTTACACCATTTTTAAAATGGAGACAGAAAATGTAGTAACTAGATTTTAAATACTAACTTAAAATACACCATATTTTGCTTCAACTGTTACATGTTTTGGAAAAAGCTGGCTTCATTATCAGCTTGCCTCATTAAGTTCTCTATGATTCAAAACACTCAGGTTCTCCAAAGATCACAAAATGCACTTGGACACAAAAGAGTACGTATCTAATTACAGAACTGAAGAACAAAGCTAGCAACACAAGAAATGACAGATTTCAAGAGACAAATGCGTTAGAAACCAGAACACTAGCATGATAGTCTTAAAAAAAAAAAAACAAAAAAAACCCCATATCTTGAATCCCACATGCAGCCACACAGAATAGTGGACATTCTGAGGTCCTAAAAGCAGAATGTATACTGTAAAAAATGAGAAATCTGGGTTTAATAGACGTGATTATAAAACGTGATGTTAGAGTGGACAAATATATATTGTAATCTGAAAATAAGAGCCACAAAGAGGGGACAGTCAGCATTTATTTTGGGAATCAAAGAGTTGCAATTTGGGGAATACAGATTCAGATAGAAGTCCAAATAGTGGCCTGCTTATATGGTAAAAGCAAGGAATTTTTATTAAAAAAAAAAAAAGGAGAGGAGACAACAACATCAGTTAAGAAGAGAAGGAAAAAACAAAAGGCTAGAGTTACGCTTGGTCATTCGTTGATTGTATGTTCAGAATACTGATTCTATCTTCAGAAAGTCCACAGCCGTCAGTCTTGTGATCGGGCTGTCCATTTTCCTGCTGACTTCTCCTAAAACAACTGCAGTTCTGTCCAGTCCAAAGGTCATGGTCCAGTTCAAACAAAGACCGTTTCCCTGCAGTGGCTGGTCTGGCTCTATTGTAAAAAGCCTTCAGTCCTGTCAGTTTTGCACAGTAGGAAGGATAAAAATAATTAAGCGACAGAAATGATCCCTAAAGAATTTAGCCTGACATTATGGATTTAGAGAACAAAAAACATTGAACATAAAATAATTAGGAAAGGCATGATTTCCTTTTTAAAAATTTTTTTAAGTTTGTTTATTTTTTGAGAGACAGAGAGAGAGAGTGTGTGAGCAGGGGAGGGGCAGAGAGAGCGGGAAACACAGAATCCGAAGCAGGCTCCAAGCTCTGAGCTGTCAGCACAGAACCTGAAGTGAGGCTTGAAGTCACGAACTGTGAGATCATGACTTGAGCCAAAGTTGGAGGTTTAACCGACTGAGTCACCCAAGCGCCCCATGGGAAGGCATGACTTCTGGAAGGATAGCATGATGCATGCTATAAAACCACTCCCTGGAAAACAAGTGTAAGTGGTGAAATTATTTAAGAAAATAAAAAATAAAGACTCAGAGCACCTGGGCAGCTCAGTCAGTTAAGCATCTGACTCTTGGTTTTGGCTCAGGTCATGATCTCACAGCGTTGTGAGTTCGAGCCCTGCATCAGGCTCTGTGCTGACAGTGTGAAGCCTGCTTGAGATTCTCTTTCCCTCTCTCTCTGCCCCTCCCCCATTTGCACTGTCTCTGTCTGCCACAAAATAAATAAATAAACTTTTAAAAACCAGTAAAAAATACATAAGTCTCTGGAAATTGTCCCAGGGCATATAGCAAACAAGGAAACCTTTCTAAACATCTTGTACTTGTGATACCAACAGCCAGAATCCCTGGCACTTGAGTCCTTCCCCTCTACTCGCCTCAGTGTTTCTACAGAATCTCTCATCCAGGGAGGGTGATGCCGAGGAAACAGAGTTTCCACTCCTTGCACTGGGATAAGCTACCTCACCAGGAAGAGCAGGAGGCTGGCATTTCTCATCGAGAACAGCTGCAAGTTACAGGGGCTAAATTCCTACCATTTGAAGCTGAGAAGTTACGGTGTCTTTTCCTCTTCTCAATGCCCCACTAACAGGATGAAGGCTCCAGCCCAGGCACCTCAGGCACGCCAGGCCAAGGATATGGAGGAGACGATCACCCTTCCTGCAGCCCACTCCCAGGATGTGAATGCACTGCTGGAGAGGCAAGCCACGTAGACCAGGGGCTGCCATCCCGGTCCATGAACCAGGACTGTCACTGTGACAGGATCAGCCCACTCTCCCCATCCCTGGATCCAGAGCAGAGGCTCGCATGTCTTGCCCTGACAGAGGCAATGCTAAAGACGGAAAGCTCCAAAGCTCTCACTAAAGAAACCGACGTCATCGCAAAGGTGAAAGTTGCTCAGAAACCAAAGTGATTTCGGTACTTAGTAGTAGGAACAATATGCTAAAATTTAGTCCAGGAACATTAGCAGAGGACCATGTAGACAGTCGGCTAAAAAGACCTGTCGTATGCTCAATACACCTCTAAGACTTGCCTCAAAAACTAGCTCAGAATTGGAGCAGAGTCCGATCAGGCTGTAGAAGCAACTTGTAACTCAAGGAATCCTTGAAACTGACACAGTGATCAGCCTGCAATTGACGGAGGCTGAAAGCCGGGAGTGATACCAGCACAGGAAGGCAGCTTGACGGAGATCAGGGAATGAGATCCTTCAGTCCCAACCTGCTGAAACTTGTCGTTCCAGGGTGACTCTTGATCTTGGCTCAAGTCATGATCTCACGGTTTTGTGAATTTGAGCCCTGCCTTGGGCTCTGTGCTGACACTGAGGAGCCTGCTTGGGATTTTCTCTCTCCCTCTCCCCCACTTGCTCTCTGTCTCTCTCAAAATAAATAAATAAACTTAGACAGGAAAAGAAAAGAAAAAATGAAGTCCAAATCTCTACTTCTTATCACAAATCATTGAGATATTCATGAATTTCAACTTGGCTGTTCCCTTGTTTAGGGACTCGGCTGGACCATTTTAGCGAAGTCTGTGTCCCCTTCAGTGTGAGGCCACCGATGTCCCTCAGAGGGTGCAGTGGTAGGCAGTGGTTTCTGAGCAACTTTCACCTCTTCATTGAAGAACTGAAAAAATAATGTTTTTCAAACTTAGGCAATGCTTTAAAATGCAGTCAGGGTCAAGTTGAATTATTGATGCATATGTGATTGATACAGGAAAAGATCGACACGATGCTTTGGCCAGATATCCAGAAGCATGGGGCATGGTCTGAATGTGCTTCTGGAATGTCCTCAGCAGTGTGGGAGAAGTGATATTTCTTGGACCAACCAAAACGCTACATACGATACTTTCTAGATCTGCCAGAACATTTTAAAACAACCCCACAATGGAATATGGGAATGTCCACTACGTGCTGGTAAAGCAGTTGTTTTAATGCTAATTCATCACTCCACCCTCATAACAATATCTAAGATTGTTATATTATTTGAATATAGTGTTTGGTAATTATTTAAACTTAATTATAGTTCATAAATTTAAAATTGATGAATCTAGACATTTATTTAAAACTGAAAATTCCAGTTGCTACTGCCCAGCATAGTTTCTCAAATCAAAAATCGAAAACTATTTAAGAATTACAATGATTCAAGAAATATCCTCTAGTTCAGCATAACTGTCAATTAAAAGTAAATTATGTGAATATGTTTATTGTAACAAACACAATTCATAATTATGCTTAAATGGAGGCTAGGAAAATGTGTATAATTTACCATATGCTTTATGTTCATTAATAATTGTGATGTGTGCAATTTTTACCTGTTTGGTTTCTCCTCCAACATCAGGGGTAAAAGAAAGCATTAGAATGCAAATATTTTCTTTGTAAGCTGAACCCTAGAAGCCTTATGAGAAAGTGGGTAAGAAAAGGAGCCAAAGGGGCACCTGGGTGGCTAGGTCGGTTGTGTGTGACTCTTGATCTTGGCTCAAGTCATGATCTCACGGTTTTGTGAATTTGAGCCCTGCCTTGGGCTCTGTGCTGACACTGAGGAGCCTGCTTGGGATTTTCTCTCTCCCTCTCCCCCACTTGCTCTCTGTCTCTCTCAAAATAAATAAATAAACTTAGACAGGAAAAGAAAAGAAAAAAAAGAGGAGAGGAGAGAGGAAACAGGAGAGGAGGGGAGGGAAGGGGAAGGAAGGAAAGGGAAGGGGAGGGGAGGGGAGGGGAGGGGAGGGGAGGGAAGGGAAGGGAAGGGAAGGGAAGGGAAGGGAAGGGAAGGGGCCAAAAGAAAGAAGCTAACTAGTTAGCAGGTAACAGAGGCTCACTGGATCCTCTCTCTGAGACACTAGTTAGAACCCAGGTCTGAAGGGTCTCTCCACACAGCAATGAAACCAGGTATTTAACTCCTTGCATCCCAGCTACCCTTCAGGCTCTGACCTATACTGGATAACTCATCAAGCCTGTCTAGTCTCAGATTTCCACCATCTGAACTGCACACAGATGTTTCAAAGTCACATGCCTCCTTCAGATTCTTTCTTTCAGGACATTTCTCTTTGACGTTCACTGTCTTTATAAATTGGACACCTGGTGCTTCCATGATGTGTTAAGTATCTCAGCAGTCAGCCAGAGATTTGAGCAATTTATGTTCTGATTTTGGTCTTTGTCTGAGGCTGTCATGCTGCCAAGATTTCCCCTGAATTCTGATCTCTAGCACGGCTAGCCATAAGAGTGGGGCTTTTCACGGATTGAGCCATGGGGATTGAGCAGGGTTGTGGGGTCCGGAGGCCCCAAACTCTCAAGTGTTACCTGTTCCAGATTTCTCCAAATTAATATTTCCAGTTACTGTCTACTTGTGGATGCTTTTCTCATTTTCTTTACATCTTGATTTTTTTAACCCAGCATTTTGTAGATACCTGTAGAGGTTCTCAGCAGCGTGTCATTCTCCTGTCGTTATAGGAAGTTGACTTTTGGTAGTTTTGTAAACATTTAAAATACCCTCCCAACACTTCTCTACCTAATGCACCCTATAAGATTTTCTTCCATACTCTTCTGTGTGTAACCCCTGTAAGATAGTTGAGCTACCTTATTGATTCACACAGGCTCTTAAGTTATTTGATATGGACCTCATTAGCGTCTTACTTTTGAAATGAGCTGCCGGAACTCATTCACCTATGGATAACAGAATTAAAGCTCTTCTGATTCAGAATCCCATGCTTGCTTTGCCCTTTTTGTTTTCGTTTTGTTTTCTAACCTGTGTAAAACAAGCAGATCCTAGCCATTATTAATAACATAGCTCCTACAAGAAGTTTGTTTTGGGATATAACTGCGAGGTAAAATGTGGGAAGAAAGAGTTGAAGTTATTCACAGACCCATGTTGTGTACAAGAATTCCCACCACAGAAGCACGGATTCTTGATTAGCAACCTCTAGTTGAAGGATTCCAGTAATAAGGTATCAGATTTTCTATGGAAAATAATGTGGAATACAAAAATAAATACCACTATTGGATATTAATAGAAAATTCTTTTTAGAAAAGCAAATTTTCTTTCTCTACAGCTTTTAAACAGTGGTCTTAAAACTGCTTTACTGAACTATATGGAAAAGATAATTCTTCTTCATCTTTTTTAGAGTGGCATTATGTTTGTTATGGACTAAATGATGTCCACCAAAATTCGTAAATTGAAGCCGTAATGCTCATCATTTTATCTGAAGGTAGGGCCTCTAGAGAGGTACTTAAGATTAAATGAGGTCATAATGGTGTGGTCCTAATCCAACAGATGTCTGTAGTAGAAGAGGAGGAGACCCAGGAGAGCACGTACACAAAGAGAAGGCAGGGGTCTATATGCCAAGGAGGGAGTCACCAGAATTTTTAGTGTTCAACACAAATGAAAGTTCTTCTATCATTTAAAGTGCCTAAATGGAATTCCTGATGACTTTCTGCATTTAAATTTGTGTTTGTGTTAAAGCAGATCACCCTTTCCTATATATGTATAACTTTATGAAACAAAATCTGTGATTTTTATTTATTCCTGTTAAAGTTAATATTGTTGAATCTAGCCAGTTGGAGAATGACTGGTTCCTTTCTTCCTTCCTGGAAACAACCCAGATGATGTTTTTTCTCAGCTTGACATGTTAGAAACCATTTGTGTTTGCACTCATTGTATAATTAGAATAGACATTCACAAATGTGTCCTATCTCTTAGACACAAACTCAAAATGATTGCACCGATGGCCCCAGGTTAAGAATCAACTTGAGAGGAAACTGAAATATAACCTATATTCTGAAGTTGCTGTCACTTTAAATATAATGTACAAAAATAAATTAAACATTGAATTTCCAACATTACTGAATTAGACCTTACAATTTGACAGTGAGTTTTCTGAAGAGAACTCAGTTTTAACCATGCAAACCATTGTCTGGTTTTTAGAAACAGCAATAAACATCAGATCTACAATGGAAACATGAGTTCACATATGTGGTCACCTTTATTCACCCCTAAACATAGAAATTATCAAAAATGGCTTGAAAGGACTTGAACCACTCAAAAACAAGTTAGACATATTTGCTGACCATAAATGGAACAGAAGGCTCAGATAAAGGTGGCACTGAAGTCAATGAGATGTTAGTCTCTAGGGAAGAAAGCAGGAGAGACATCCAGGAATTCAAACTGTAAAGGAAGAAAGGAACCTAATCATTTTATAAAATGTAGGCCAATCAGAACATAACCCATGAAAACTGATAGGACTGTGGCTGGTATTGAGTTCTTGCCCAGTAGGACAAGGTCAATGAAAGTCAACCAATCAACATAGCTATTACATAAAGGACCTGGTTCTGAACCAGGTGGTTACATGGGTCTTGGGGAAACAATCAAAAGCTATCCATCAGGGAGGAATGAGAAAGGAAAGATTTAGGAAAAAAAAAAAAAAGAAGAAGAACCTCCCCAAAATTATAAAGTCAAAGTGCAAAAAAGAAAATTAACTTAAGAAAGATAAACCACTCAACAAAGAGAGAAACTTGCCACTTTAGATCTTCAAATAATGTAGAAATTTACTGTTGAGGAAAGACAGCTTTAGAAAGCATATATAACAGTGTTACAGAGATAAAGGGAAGAATGATATCCAGAGAAATGAATAAAACATTACAAATGGAAAAAGAAAACAATGATAAAAAAATAGCTGGAGATCAAAATAACCACTTATAAATAATAGAAATGAAAAACAATATCATCAAGAGAAAATTAAGATGAGATAAATTATAGACTCTCCATGAAGGAAGAATGATTATTTCAAGACAGTCCTGAAATTCACTCCTAATTCTGTACTTGCAAACATGGAGGTTGATATGTTGAAAAAGATGCCAAAAAAACACTGAACAGAAGATACAAATGTCAACATATGATTTTACAGAAATAAAACTAAAAATATTTGGAATCAAGACAGAAACAGAGTCTTTAAAAAGTGACTGAAATTTTTCCTGAATTATAAAACAAAAGAGTCATATAAAAGGTGTCTTTAAAGTGCCAAACAGAAAAAAATAAAAGTATGTCCAAATAAACATTCATAAACATAGCATAAACATAGGATTTCAAATACATAGAGGGAAAATTACAACATCCGAGACAAACCTGAGCTAAAATGACTCCGTCGACTACCATTACAACCTCCGTAAGCTGTACTCCAACTGGTGGATCCCAGTGATAATGTGAGTCTCCTGGAATTAGTGTCAACTCTGAGTCAGTGTCCAGTAATTCTTTACAAATCTGATTATAGGGGCGCCTGGGTGGCTCAGTCGGTTGAGTGTCTGACTTCAGCTTAGGTCACGATTTCGTGGTCCGTGAGTTCGAGCCCCTCGTCAGGCTCTGGGCTGATGGCTCAGAGCCTGGAGCCTGCTTCCGATTCTGTGTCTCCCTCTCTCTCTGCCCCTCCCCCGTTCATGCTCTGTCTCTCTCTGTCTCAAAAATAAATAAATGTTAAAAAAAAATTTAAAAAAATCTGATTATATCCTTTTCTACAATGCATAGTCTCATTCAGAAGTCCTGGGTCTGTAAACTGGCTCAAGTCTGGAAATTGATTCTACGGTCATGACTCTTTTCATGATTCATGTCAGGCTTCTGCTTCCTTGATGTAGATTCTTCTTGCACAGATAAGGAAGAATTTAGCACAATTCCCACGTATGTCACTTTTAGGAATGCCACGATCAACTAGCCAATGCCTTAGGTTTCTGCAAGTCAGACTGTCCCTTACTGCTTTGACTGCTGTCCCTTAGGGTCATCAAGGCCTCCTTGCCATGCTGCCACCTGGTTCCTGCCACCACCCCCGGCCTCTGGCTACCGATAAAGTGAACTCACAGAACTCACTGAGTTCTGTGGCTCATCTCAGAAATTCATGTGTAGAAGAAAAAAGATGAGGGTCGGTCCGGAAAAGAATCAAGCAACTACCTCAGGGATTTCCATTACAGTTTTGAGGTTTTTTTCTTCTCCAGGAAAGCAGGTTTAATCTCACCAGGGGAACATGGAGCCAAATTTGAGGGTTCAATGAGGCAGCTTCAGCGAGTCTGTATTACAGTTTTCAGGGCCCCATTCCTTCCCATTCAATACTCTCACTTTAACAGAGGGCAAGGTTGGGAATTCAATTTGTGGTGTAATTCAGCCACTTGCAGAATGAGACTCTGGGTTTGGTTTTCAGGTATCTCAGCTCTACAGCTACAGGAGATAAAGGTTTCTTTTAAGAAAGACATAGAAACTTTCAGATCGCTCATGCAGTGCTGGAGCATCGATGAATTAATCCCTTTCTTTTCCCACTTGGTCCAGTGCAATCTGAAGCAGCCAATCTCACTATACCTGGTTCTCTGATAAACATATTCTAAGGTAGCAAATACATGGTCATCCAAACCTTGCTTCTTATAAGTATTTAATTACAATTATCCAGTGGTATTATTTTATGTATCTCCTTTGCCATAACATATCAAGGACTATCAATGGTCTCTTTATGACTGGAAATAGAGTCATTCCTGTAGTTAAAATTAATCATATTATAGAAACAAATCCAGACACCTCAGAACAAATTCATAAAACTCATCTTAAGATTCTATTCCTACGGAACCACTCTCAGGACCAAAATCTGTATTAATCAGTTTTCCAGAGAAACAGAACCAATAGCGTGTGTGTGTACTATATATATATATATATATATATATATATATATGTGTGTGTGTGTGTGTGTGTGTGTGTGTGTGCGCGTGCACGCGCACGTGTATACATATAGGTGTGTGTGTATGTGTGTGTGTATCTAGATAAAGATAGAGAAAGAATGTGCAAGGAAGTGAGAGAGAGTCCTTTCAAGGCATTGGGTATGCAATTTGGTGATTTGTGGCGGAGGGGGGGGACCGGAAAATATGAAATTTGTACAGTAAGCTGCAGCCTGGAAACCTGGCAATTCAGGGAGGAGGAGATTTGGTAGGCTTGATTCGAAAGCAGGAAACTGGAAGAATTTCTATGTTGCAGTCTGAAGGCAAATTCTTTCTTTGGAGACCATATTCTTCAATCTTCAATCCTTGGACTGGTTGGATACGGCCAATACACACTGTGCAGGTTAATCAGCTTTACTTAAGACCAATGGATTTAAGAGGTTAATCCCATCCAAAAAATATTTTAACAGCAACTAATCTAGACAAGTGTTCCACAAAACAAATGGTCACAATAATCTAGCAGAGTTGACACATAAAAATAGTTATCACAGCCAGTTTGGGTAATTTGTGTGTTTCTAGGAATTTGTACCTTTTGTCTAGGTTAAATAATTTGTTGTCATACATTTGTTCATGCTCTTATCTTATGTTTTTATTATATATAAGAAAACTAGTAATGCTTTTATTTGAATTTGTTTTAGTTATGTGTCTTTCTTCCTTTCTTCCTTCCTTCCTTTCTTTCTTTCTTTGTCTTTCTTTCTTTCTTTCTTTCTTTCTTTCTTTCTTTCTTTCTGTCATCAGTCTGCTAAAGTTTTATCTTTTTTCTTGAAGCCATCTTTTGGTTTCATTGATGCTCTCTATTTGCTCTCTGATTGCTTTTCTATTCCTTATTTTTCTCTGTTCTAATCATATTATTTCCTCCCTTCTGCTAGCTTTGGATTTAGTTTGCTTTTTATCTGATTCCTCAAGGTGTAACTTTGGGTTACTGATTCTAGATCTTTCTTCTTTTTTAACAAAGGCATTTGCAGCTATAAATTTCCCTCTGAGCACTGCCTTTGCTAAATCCCATCACTTTTTGATACGTTATTTTCTTGTTTTAATTCATCTCTAAGTATTTCCTAATTTCCCTTGTGATATCTTTAACTTATGGGATGCTTCAAAGTGTGTCTTTTGATTCTCTTATTTGTAAATTTGCCAGTTTTCTTCATTGACTTCTAGCTACATTCCATTGTTGTCAAAGAGGAAAATTTGTATGCTTTCTATCTTTTAAAATGTACTGAGATTTGTTTTGTGGAATAACCTACATTCTATCTTGGACAATGTTCTATGTGCCTTTGAAAAGAATTCATATCATTCTATTGTGAGTGAAGTATTTTATATGTTTATTAGTTCTACATACATTTATATATGTGAACATATTAGTTCTCCATGTCTACTTATGTTTACATATATATAGTTGATTTACAGCATTTAAGTCATAGGTTGATTTTCTGTACTGAGGTTTTGTTCATTACAGACAATGATGCATTGTTCTCAAGTATTACTGTAGAGCTGTTTCTCCCTTGAATTCTATCAATGATTGGTTCAGATATTTTGGGGTTCCATTCTTTGGGGTATATATTGTTATAATTTTGTCATAATTTGACCCTTTTATCAATAATACTCTTTTTTATCTTTTGTAACAGTTTTTGACTGAAAATCTATTTTCTCTGATATTAGTATAGTCACCCCAGTTCCCTTTTGGTTACCAAATGTCTGGAATCTTTTCTCATCCTTTTGCTTTTAAACTATTTGTGTCTCTGGATCTAAAGTAAGCATCATGTAGGCAGTGTATGGTTGGATTAGGTTGTTGTGTTGTTTTTGTTTTATCCATTCTTCTAGTCTCTGGCTTCTGATCGGAAAGTTTAATCCATTTACATTTAAAGTAGTTACATAAAAGCAATGACTTCTGCCAAGTTTGTATTTATTTTTTACATACCTAACAACTTTTCCCCATCATTTTCTCCCTTACTATGGTACTTTGTGTTTAGTTAATTTTTCCCAGTGAGAGGTTTTTATTCCCTTCTCAATTCCTTTTATGTGTTTTTATAGACATTTTCTTTATGGCTCCTATTGGGATGATATTAAGCATCCTAAAATTATGGTTCAAATTGACAGTGACTTAAGTTCAATTGACTATAAGATCTCTGCTCCTTTACAGCTTTGGCTCTCCCTTCCTTATATTATCACATATTACATCTTCATGTATTGCCCAATGACATAAATGTATAATATTTTTTCACAAATTTGTCCTGTAGGAAATAAAAAGTGAAATTAGAAACTAAAAATATCATTACACTGAATTTTCTATTTGGTTAGGCATTTATTATTGCCACATATCTTTACTTTACTAATACAGCTTTGAATCACAATTGTCCTCTTGTTTTAAGCTAAAGGACCTCTTTCAGCAAATCTTACAGTGCAGGTCTAATACTAATAAACTCCATCAGCCTTGATTTACCTGGGGATGTCTTAATTTCTCCCTCCTTTTTGAAGAACATGTTTACCCACTACAGAATTCTTGATAGTTTTTTTTCTTGTAGCACTTAAAATATGTCATCTCACTGCCTTCTGACATGCATGGTTCCTGAGGAGAAATTGGCTGTTCATCATGTTGCAGATCCCTTGTACTTGATAAGTTGTGTCTCTTTTGCTACATTCAGGGCTCATAGAGTTTATTTTACTGCAGTTTTTTGAGTTTTTTGGATTCGGAGATTCTGTTCTGAAACAAGATTGATATATTGTCAGCTGTTATTTCTTCCAATATTCTTTCTTTTTCCCCTCTTTTTTCCTCCTGGGACTCCCACAATTTGTATGCTAGTCTATTTTTTGGTGTTTTGCAGGTCCATTAGGCTATATTCACTTTTCTTCAGTCTTCCCCAACTCCGCTGCTCTTCAGATTCAATAATTTCAATCTTCCTGTCTTCAAGTTTGCTGATTCTTTCTTCTGCCTGCGTCTATCTGATGCCAAGCCCCTCTAGTGAATTTTTTTCACATAAATTGCTTCAACTACACAAATTTCATTTGGCCCTTTGAAATAATTTCAATCTCTGTTGATATTCACATTTTCATACATTGTTTCCCTGATTTCCTTTGGGATTTTTTTTTCATGTTTTCCTTTAGCTCCTTCATTATATTTAAGAGGGTTGCTTCAAAGTTTGTATCTAGTAAATGTGACTTCATCAGGGATGGTTTCTGTCAGGTTTTTTTTTTTTTTCCTTTGAAGGGTCATGCTTTCTTGGTTATTGCAGGCTTTGGATTTTTTTTTATATTGAATACTACAGTGTAGAAACTATAGAAATAGGATTCTTCCCATTTCCTAGGGTTTACCTTTTTTCCCCTAATTATTGATACCTATAATTTTCTATTGGTTTAGTGACTTTCAAAAACTAATTTTTTTTTGCTTTCTTATAAGTGGTTATTGAAGTCTCTGTCCCATAGCTTGTGTTCAGCTAGTATTTTTAGACATCCCCTTGAATTTCAAAGACTAAAAACATAAGTTACAGAGGAAGAAACAGACACCTCTGCCAGTCTATGCAGATTGGCTCACTGTCAGGAAGTTCATTCAATGCTTACCCAGGCCCTGAATGTAGGGGTCAGCCCCAGGCGAAAGATAAGAATCTTCTCAGTGTGTTTCATAGTAGTCACACTGCCCTTTCAGATTCTCCAATATATCTGGGTGTTTTTGAAAGTCCAAATTACTCAAAGAAACTCTCTCCAACATTTTCTTGCATGTTTCAGGGGTTCTATTGTATATTCCAACCGTCACCTTTAGCCCCAAGGGTCTGTGGGTGGTTAGTTTGGTGTGAAGTGTTTTCAAACCATGCTCACCTCTTCTGGCCTGAGTTCAGGGTAAAGTGAAGCAGAGACAAGCATTATAAGCACATCAGACATAGTTTTTGTATGAAGAATTCCTGTTGCCCTCTGTAATCTCCATGCCTCCCAACACATGCAGTAATATAGTATGAATCAGTATTTTTGTGCATCGAAAACAAGTATTTTAGCTGGTCTTTCAAGCAAAAATATCTAGAAGAAAGGAGAATGTCAAGAGAGAAAATAGGGAAATGGACATATTTTGTTCTTTTTATATTTTAGGAAAAAAATGAAGGCAGATCTCATCTCCTTTCTCGTTATAAAGGAAAAAAAGCTCTTTCCATTACAAAAAGAATACATAAACATGGCACTGTGAATACAGTGAAGAATAATTAAATGCAATGCTATTGCTTGCAAGAGAAGATGCAGGGAATTATGTCGAGTAAAAGAAATGTTTTCATCGATTCTCTGCAGGACACCCAACAGCTGTCTAATAGTTTCTGTTCATGCATTTGATAATATTTGTCAATACCAACAAGTCCAAGCATGAGCACTCTTTCTAATTCCCCATCAACAAAAAGTCACGGAGGAAATGCATAAGAATGTAAGCTGAACGTCTCCTGCCTGTGGATTTTTTCCCAACAGGCATAGGATTCTGCAAACAAACATTGGGTCAGCTTATAGCATGGCATGCACGAATGTCTGTGAAACATCACAACGGTTTGCATCCAAAATGAATGAGATGCTAAAAAAGAAGTGAGACAAGTAAGTACACTATGTGTGGCAAACTGCCATCACCATGATGACCAGAGGCTATAATGAAGCATGATGTGGGAGGTGGCAAATGCCATCCATGGTCTGTAGGAAGTGACGACCCTTTCTCTACCTACTGTGAAATTTGAAATACAAGCTTGTTTGCTGTTTTTGTGTGTTTCTGTGAGTTAGTCATTAATATTAAAAAAGCTTGCAGAGTGGTATTCTCAATCATATTCAGGGCTCTTCCTCTTCTGATGAGAATGTAATTTCCACCCTCCCGTATATCACTTAAAGAAAGTTCAAAGCCCATACCTGGCTTTTAATTCCAAAATGAAACATAAACCAGAAAATGAATTAAAAGAGAGTGGATAATATCAAAATTATAAAATAAGATACCTTGAAACAACAGCTTCCCCCACAATGAGAGATTTTAAGCATCAGCGATTACCTGTCAGAGATGCTGTCAATGGTATGCATTCCTAAAGTGAAAATCTGGACTAAAGGACAGGTGAATTTTAACAGTGCCATTAAAAGCAGTCACTTAGAGATGTCACTTGACCTCCCTCAGCACCCCTGTTCTCTTCACATTTTAGAATGCTTTCCCTGATGATAACTACTGTACATATCTTACAAGCATCCATTTATGATCCTAGGACTTAAACATTTATTGAGTGCTTCTCAGGCTTCTAATGCTGTCACCAAATGCCATTGATTTTTCTCCTTAAATCTGTGCTAACTGGAGGAATTTAGCGAGAAAGAACAGTGTCATGGAACTGAGGTTTCTTACTCAGCCAATTTGTTAAAAGTTGTTATTCAACAGCTAAGGTAGGAAACCCAGGATGATGAAAATTTTGAGCAATATAAGAGTTTCAGATGTTAGTGGGCATAAGAGAAGATATCAGATATGATTGATGAGCACTTGGGAGTGTGGATTCAAGCCAGCTAAGTGAAAAGCCTACTGTAGGATATTAGCCACACGGTACTCTCCGACAGCTTAGATCTGAAGCATTGGCTCAGTGGGTCTGTTAGTCATGAGGGGAGCAGAGGAAGACCTGCTGAGGACATTAGGGAGGACAGCCTTGAGGATTTGGTTCCTAATAGCTCCACGGATGTAGAGAGCTTATATGACTCCTTATTAAGCATGCCAAGGCTGTGGCGTGTGCTGGTAGTAAGCAGGGTCAGGGGATGCATATTCTTGTGAACTGGGCAACTAGAGGAGTTCTTGAAAGTGAAGGTACAAGAATCATGTAGCATTAATTAATCCTGGTTTATACAAACGCAATTTTTTAATCGTTGTCTAATTTAAGAATTTAGTGAGCATTTACATGTATTTAGGTATAAAGAAAATAACAGAGTATAATTTCACAGACCTCATTTAAATGAACAAAGAAAGTAAACTACTGTAGTGGTACAAGGAAGAGCTGACTGCTCAACAGAAGCTTTTTTGCACACTTCCTTATTTAAAAAAAATCATCAATATTTTTGATTTGACCTAATAAAACACAAATTGCTTCATGGTAAATGTCCTTCTAACCATGCTTTTTGGTCATTCAAACCTTGGTAAAAATAAATGTTTCAGGTTCTCTTCCAGAGGAGGACAGGAAGATCTTTATGAGAGTGAGAGGACTTCTGAAGAAGCCTATTTTTCCCACGAACAGAATAAATATAAGGAATATAGTCTTGTACATGGCTTAGAGTAGTACTAAACCAGTTTGATCCAGGCATTTCTCTGCCCATATCTTTGATGTTTCATATTTTCTAGGCATGGTGGTCTATACCCGAAAGTCTTCATCCAAAGCCCTCTTGCCTTTTCCCCATGCATCCACATTCAAATTCAACTACGTGATCATTGTGCTGCTGAAGGCAGATCATGGTGTATGGGTTTTGTTATGATTTATTGCTTCATTGATATGCACACTTGGTTTCCTTGGTGACTCTTTCTAGTTAGATCCCTGCACCTTATGCCGCCATGTGCAATGGTTCTGAGCAGAATGGTCCTCCAATCTAATTTGACCCTGTCCTAGACCTTCATAACAATTGGTGTCTTTCTGATTGCATTCTGAATTCTGTTGAACAGAATATTACTGCCTTTGCTCCATGGACAGGATTCAGGCTCTCCAGTACCTTTCCCACCTTTCTTAACAGGCTCAACCCAGCTTCACCCTCAGATTTTGGAATCGAACCCTTCTGCTTGTTTTCATCTAAGAAAAGACCTTCGATTAACATGCTCTGGGGTTATACTCTATTATCATCTAATACGTTGTGTGTGTGTGTGTGTGTGTGTGTGTGTGTGTGTACACACATGTGTTGCAATCCCCGTTATTATTCAAGTAGAAGGTGGGAAGGTACCATTGGTTTACTAGATTTCAAACAAATTCTTAAGAAGAACACATGTGGCAGCTTCTAATTTGAGAAACTGGAAACTAGAATCATTCAACTTTTACTATATAATTAGTACCTCTGAGAATAGGAAGAAAGCAAAACCTTAAAATCTGCATGTCCCTAATGAATATTAACTATTACGCTCTGATGGTGCAAGATGAATCCTCTCATAACAGACTGTTTACATCACAGGCAGATGTTTCTGTTTACTTGGATGTAATTGAGAGTGACACATTGTGGTGAGGTCCAAAATCCATTTTTCTGTCACTCTGTAATTGGGTATTATATAGGCTTGCAAATGTATTTCTAAAGAACTTGTTCCCCCCCCCCTTAAAATTAGTGACATATAATTTCTCTTTGCCTATCATATTTTAAAAAATAAAAATAATATTAAGTTTGACCACAGAAGGTAATATGTTCAAATGTCCATGTAATGTAGGAATGTCCTATCTAAATATTCTTACAAATGGAATTTAGTGTTGTAAAAAGTGGTCCATACAGATTATATGTCAACTCTAATGATTATCATATTTTGTTTTCCTTTCTTTCCAGCCTAAAAATATCCACTTATATCAATTGCTTCATGAGTCCTTATAGGGCACCATTTCTACACCTTCACCACCTTGGTATTTCTTTTAATAATCCTGATTTGTAAACACTCTTCTTAAACTTTATTGTGCTTTGACAATACAAGTGAAACAAAAAATATCACCTAATTTTGTAAAATAAAAACTAAAAATTAAAAAAATAAAAATATATATATATTAATTTTTTAATGTTTTATTTATTTTTAAGACAGAGGGAGACAGAGCATGAGTGGGGATGGGGCAAAGAGAGAGGGAGACACAGAATCTGAAGCAGGCTCCAGCCTCTGAGCTGTCAGCACAGAGCCCGACGCGGGGCTCGAACTCACAAACTATGAGATCATGACCTGACCTGAAGTCGGACGCTCAACCGACTGAGCCACCCAGGCGCCCCTAAAAATATATTTTTAATCTACTCCTTTTAAACAATGAAGATTTTATTTTAGAATAATTTTAGATAATACAGAAAAATTGTGAAATGTACAGAGAATTCTTATTATCCAGCACCTAGCCTCCTCTATTATTAACGTCTTAAATTTGTAGGGTATGTTTGTCACAATTAATGAATCAATACTGATACATTATTATTAACTGAATTCTATAACTGTTTTAGATCTATTACTGTTGTAGGCAGACTAATGTCCCCCAGGGAAGTACACACCCCAACCCCAAGAAATTGTGTATATATTGGGTTATATGGCAAAGAAGAATTCAGGTTGCAGAACAAATTGAGATTGCTAACTAGCTGACCTTAGAATAGAGCTCTTTTGGATTCTCCTGGTGAGATCAGGGTAGTTACAGGACCCTTAAATGTGGAAGGTGACAGCAGCAGAAGCAGTCAGATGCAATGTGAGGATCCAATCCAGCCTCTCTGGCTTTGGGAGCATCCAACCCACCCTCTCTGGCTTTGGGAGGACCCAATCCACCCTCTCTGGCTTTGGGAGGACCCAATCCACCCTCTTGGCTTTGGAAGCACCCAATCTGCCCTCTCTGGCTCTGGGAGCACCCAATCCACCCTCTCTGCTTTGGGAGCACCCAATCTGCCCTCTCTGCTTTGGGAGCACCGAATCCATCTTCTCTGCTTTGGGAGCATCCAACCCACCTTCTCTGGCTTTGGAAGGACCCAATCCACCCTCTCTGCTTTGGAAATACCCAATCCACCCCTCTGCTATTGGGAGCACCCTCTCTGGCTTTGGGAGCACCCAATCCACCTTCTCTGCTTTGGGAGCACCCAATCCTCCCTCTCTGGCTTTGGGAGCAATCTCTGAAGCCTCAGAAGGGTTAATGAGTGTATTCTCAGGCCAACACCTTCATTTGAGTTCAGTGAGGGTCACTTTGGACATCTGAACTACAAAAGTGTAAGAAAAATAAATGTGTGCTGTTTTAAGCCACCAAGTTTACAGTCATTTGTTATAGCATCCATAGAGAGCTAATTACACTTAAGTTTTTTTTAATTTTTTTTAATGTTTATTTACTTTTGAGACAGAGAGAGACAGAGCATGAACGGGCGAGGGTCAGAGACAGGGAGACACAGAATCTGAAATAGGCTCCAGGTTCTGAGCGGTCAGCACAGAGCCTGACGCGGGGCTGGAACTCACGGACCACGAGATCATGACCTGAGCTGAAGTCGGACGCTTAACTGAGCCACCCAGGCGCCCCTACACTTAAGTTTTTAACCTAATGGTCTTTCTCCGTCTCAGTGAAAACTGTGTTTAGTTGTCATGTCTCCCAATCTCCCTTCCTGTCCTGTTTTCACAAAGGTCAGGACTCCCCATTTTCCCCTCACGGATTTTTTCCCCAGTATTTATCTTGCATGGCCGATCCCATCTTGATGTCTGATTCCTAGAGGATATGAGCCAACCCAGCTTTTCAGCCCATTTAACAGCCTCCTACCCCCAGGCCTTGGACAGTCTGCAGTCAGTGAACACCAGATGGGAGGGGCACATGGTTGGTGACCCCCCAACATTAAAAGGCTCCATTTACACTCTAGACTCCAGCTGAGCCCATGTCTTCGTTTACCTGTTTCCCTTGCTCTATCATGCTTCTTTCATTCCCTATTTCCTGAGCCTACTCCTCCAGTAAATCTCATGTACCTAAAACCCTGCTCAGACCCCACATCTAGGGAATCTTATCTAAGGCAACACCCATTACATTTGAGTGGATAAGGCAACATGATTTTGGCGCTCAAGGATCTTGGGTCTCTTGGTTGGGTAAGGGGTTTTTCCCATTTGCAGAGAACAAATTGTGAATGAGGGGTGTACTGACTGAAGTTATTAATCCAAATCACTTAATTAATGTATCCATTGATGCTTATTTTCAAGAAATTCGTTTTATTTGGCCATGAGTCCTGGTGATAAAACCTTCTGGGATATCGGATATCTCCAAACAGGGATGAGGCCAAATAAGGGTTTAGTGAAGACCAGTGGCTCACAATGCCTGCCAAGTGTCCTATCCCTCCCCTCTTGCTCAAAACAATTATGTATAGAGTGCATCGCTAGCTTACTAATCATATTCCAGAAGAATTTCTCAATGATCAGTAAGTCTATCTTTTGAGGATTTATTTTAAATCCCCATCTAGTGCTATCAGTCAATGAAAATAATCACTTGAGTTTAATATCTTCAACCATATTCCTGTCATGTAAGCAGAAAAATTAATTTAAAATAATGACAAAACTCAGCATTTGTTCATAAATTAATTCGTATGATATAGAAGCTTTATATGTATCCTAATGTTCACATCCTAGAATCTGATCATCATTTAATAACGGTGATGACATCATGCAATTAAACAGTAAAAAAAAAAAATCCTGGAATACAAAAGTCACAGATTAGATTAATTTAAATTAATGATGTATGTAAATGCTGACAATTTAAATGCTAAATGTTTCCATATAACAAACATTAACTGAACATTTACTCTAGATGAAATTATGCCAACCACTGTGAGGAAAACAAAGATAAGCAAGACCTAGTTCCTGTAATCCCAGGGCACGAGAGATATTGAGAAGACAGATGTGTGCGTGAGAAATTCTAAGGCAGATTATAAAGACTGCTCCGATAGAGCTCAAGAAAGATGAGGAATTTGATAACAGGAAAGATAGAAACTAATTAATTCCAGTGTAGAAAGGCAAAACGTCCTAACAAGAAAAGTATAAAGAAATCTCTCTTTTGTCTTTGGGTGATCTTACTGATTCATATTCCCCCTGTGATATCCTCTCACTTAAATATATACATATATATGCGTGTACTATTACATCAGATGATAAAAAGAAGAGTGACAATACACAAAAATAATTCATATATATAAACATAATCATATCGAAATAAAGAGGAGATCATCGTAATTATTATAGTTCTCATTTCTGTAACCAGTCACATAATTGTAGCTGTTTTTATAACTACTCTTTTCAACAAGCCACTCCATGTTCCTTTAGCCCTTAATGAGTAGCTAGGGTTGTGGTTGTGGTTCTTTGCCTGGTGAGGTGAACCAACCCTTCATCCCTGAAGATTCTGGGCCACCAGCTGTCCTGCCTGAATTGCTTAGATGTGTTTAGGTTAGTGTTATTTAGCTTTCTATCAACTTGAACTACAAGATATGGGATGGATAAAGTACAGGCTCCTGATTCCTTCTCACCCCAATCATGTAGCCAACTCAGTTTCAGTTTGATCAGGCTGACTACCCTGGATCCCTGCCTGGCCTGTTTAATCAGTGTCATGAGAAGCCCAAAGTGGCCGGTGGCAGTCGACTTTCACTTCAGGGGAATCACTGTGTCACCTGGTGTAATGATATTTGTAATAGAGACCTGTAGACCATCAAAACCTAAAGTCTTGGAGACAAGAAGCAAGCTGTTTTTTATGGTTCTAGCACTTTCCATAACGTGACACCTTTGTTGAAACGTGTCCACATTTGTTGAATAAACAAATAGAAAATGTAGACTAAGCATTACACAGAGGATTAGACAATATGCCACATTTAGTTCACATCCATAGGCCCCCAAAATATGTCTCAGGGCAACTGAAACTTGCTCATTTAATCAGAGAACTACGTTTTGGAGTTATTAGAAGTAGTCAAGAGTTGCTAAAGGAGCAGACATCAGCAAAAACTGGGCTACTTTTTATCATACTTAACAAAAATAACATTTTTGTTAACATGGTAAACAAAACAAAAAAAAATCAGAATTTGTTTATTACTGTCTCAGGAGGAAGAAAATGTCATGATCTGGGTATCCAAAATTAATCAGCTTTAAATTAAACACTAGAGTTTATGCTTTGTACACATGTAACTCATCTTTTGTTATTTCAGTTCACAAATTTGTTTCAGTATACTTTTACTGAAGTTCCTGGAATTTAGATTCTGTTTCCATTTATGTTGTACTCATTAAAGGAATAAAGGTTTAGCCAAAACATTTGTATTCTCTCTTCTACTGATATTAGCAATGTGGAAATAGAAATCTTACATAAGTTTGTAAATGATTAAGTTATAAACTTAAGTTTATAACAGGAAGGGTAATGGGGTTCCAATTCATATATTGATCTACTTTTATTTAGCTGTGGGAACTAGCTGATGTAAAGTTTTTTATATGCACATTAAGTGCAAAGTATTTCTCACTAAATTTCCCATAGATATATATTTTGCCCAGTAATATTGTGTACTTTAAAATTTATTACATGTAGAATAAAATATCATTCACTTATATGCCTATTTATCCTAATATACAACCTAATGAAAATTACTTTTGTGTACATATTTATATTCACTAAAAACAATTTTTCTATATTTGTACTAAGAAGCACACCTATAAAAAGCAGAATTCAATTGCTTACTCTTGAAAACTAATTATGTATAGTTAATTATATACACTCAAAATTTAGTGTTTCAATTTAAGGAAACATTATTAATTGTCCAGTTAATCTGGGCTTTAAACATTTCTCTGAGAATTTGAAGGTGGTCAGTGAATATGAATTCTTTTTGTCATAGTGAATACCTTACTGTGTCTTAGAAACAAAATGATGTCTTTATTCTTTTACAAAGTTCACCTTCAATTGTATACTGCCAGAGTTGATAAAATAGTCCGTTTTAAAACATGGATTTATGGGCAAACCCAGTAAGAAAATAATCTTTATTTCAATCTCTTTAATACACAACCTCAAATGTGAGTTCTGGAAAGATCAAGAAAGGTAATAAAGAACAGATATATGGATAGAAACTAAATTCAAAATGAGTCAGATATATACATATATTTTTTAAAGAATAGATATGTAGTGGAAAGGAATCAAAATACATATCCTATACCTACCTCTCTTAGCTTAGATTTTGTAACTGGTATGGTAGGGACAGTAACAGTAAGGTTTATGTGATTTATTTAAGATGGGGTCACATATATAGTAGCACAGTGCCTGGTCAAAGCAAGCACTCATTCTAAGTCAGATGATTATTATCTATACAAGTAGAGGGAAGGGAAAATGTTGGGTGTCAGTTATGTTTCAGCAATTCTCCCAATATTTCAAATTTTTTCATTATTATATTTCTTTAAAAAAATTTTTTAGGCTTCTTTATTTATTTTGATAGAGTAAGGGAGGGGAAAAGAGAAGCGGAGACAGAGAATCCCAAGCAGGCTCGGTACTATCAGCTCGGAGCCTGACATGGGGCTTGATCCCATGAACCATGAGATCATGACTTGAGCTGAAATCAAAAGTTGAACACCCAACTGACTGAACCACCCAGGTGCCCCTCTTCATTATTATATTTTTTGATGATCTGTGATCAGTGATTGACTTGCTGAAAGCTCAGATGATTTTTTGGTAATGAAGTATTTTTTAATGAAGGTACACTTAAAAAAATAATAATAATGCTATTGTGGGTTCCCCGGGTGGCTCAGTCGGTTAAGCATCCGACTTCAGCTCAGGTCATGATCTTGCGGTCCGTGAGTTCAAGCCCCGCGTTGGGCTCTGGGCTGACAACTCAGAGCCTAGACCCTGCTTCAGTTCCTGTGTTTCCCTTTCTCTCTGTGCCCGCCCCCCGCCCCGCCCCGACTCGTGGACTGTCTCTCAAAAAATGAATACATGTTAAAAAACATTTTTTTAATTAAAAAAATAAAACATAAAGCTACTGAACACTTAATCGACTGCAGTGTAATGTAAACATAAGTCTTACATGTACCAGAAAATCAAAACCTTCGTTTGACTCACATTATTGGGCTACTTGCTTTATTGTGGTGATCTTGAACAGAACCTGCATTATCTCTGGGGTATACCTGCATATGAGAAAGGCTGATGGAAGGGGCTGTGTGGCAAGGACAGAGACTGGCCTCTCACAACTGAGTGCACACCTTGACCAACAGATAGCAAGACAAGCAGCACTAGGACCTCAGTTCTACAACTCCAAGAAAATGAATTTCCCACCTACTGAAGGGAGCTTGGTAGTGCATTTTTCCCCAGCTGAGTTTCCAGATAAGGACGCGCTCAGGCAACATCATGCCTTTAGCCTTATGAGACCCTGGGCAGAGGACTCACTAAATCATGCAAAATTCCCATGAAAACTGTGTTTTATTTTAGGCCAACTTTGTGTGATTGGTTATGCAATGAGGTAAACCAAATACAAGCGCACATGAATGTTTCTTAGAGTTTAACACATAATTTGATGGCATCTCGTGCGCATCAGGCACTGTCATAGGTCCTGCTTGTCGGAGAGATGAAGACTTACAATTTTGTGAAACACGTGAGTAAAATCTGATGTGCTAGAAACTAGCTGAAAAGGGTCATGAGACATCCAAGGGGGGGCGGGTATGGAGCCTGGGGAAGCAGGGACTTTGTCAGAAATGGTTTTCCTGGGATGATATGGGGAACCACACAGAGAAGTTTGCTTTCGATCTCATATATTTATTGCTCATAACACCTACTTTAAACTGGGCCCAACGAATAGCTTTTTAAAGTGTGGTCCATTACCTGCACACACAGCCCTTTCTCTTACTGGTGAGGAAGTATTTAGTTGAGTAGAAACCATGCAGAGGCTCCTCCCAGAGATTCTTCCCAGAAATCACAAAGACAAGGAAAGATGGCAATATTAACAATGGCTGGATGGGCTTTACAAGATATTAGGACACTGGTTCTATAACTTAATGTGGGAACAAACGTCACCTAAGAGCTTGATAATAACGACGCTTTTCTGAGTACCAGACATGACTTATGGGATCCACATCTCTGGAGGTGGGGCCCAGTGAAGCCACACTGTTATCACACTCTTTGATGATGAATCTTTGCCATGGTAAATTAAAGAAACAATGCTGTAAAATTATCTCGTCTATCCTATTTTGTTCCTCCTAACGTGGGTAACTTTCTTGGTCTTTGTTACTTCCTCGGAGAGATCTCTGATCCTCTATGTGATGTTCACTCAGAGGACTGTTCTGCCCCCTCTTCAGTAGGAGATGGGATCTTGAACTCCCATCCTGACTTAGTAGGACCTGGCTTGGACCTGCCAAATGTTTCCATCACATACCACCCAGTCGGATCAAAACTGACGAATGATCACTGCAGACATGGCTCAGTTGGATAGGAGACTATCTACCAACTTGTAACAGGATACTACAACGTAGTAACAATAGATTTGAAAAAGAGAAAAGATGACTATATTAACAAAAGGGCTTAGCTCTAAGATTAATAGACTCTCCATGTCCAAAAGAGTCAAAGCATAAAAAACAAAGTTGACAGCAAAAGTCACAACGTGGACTATCATCCCTTTTTTCTGTTTTTCTTTATGGAGAGTGTAACTTCACATAACTTGCAATCTGACTTCAAGAACAATCTCCCATTAGGTTCCTGTCAACCAAGTGGTTTTGTTCAATGTTTCCTCATGACTGGACCCACATCATGCACTTTTGTCTAGAATATCACAGGACTGATGAACATACTTTTAGTGCTTCCCTCCACTGTGGCAACAGGGGTCATTTGTCCCATTACGGATACCCTTACTGGAGTCACTCAGGGAAGAAAGAATCTCTCAGTATCTCTAGTGTAAAGTTACATGTTTCCCCTCTGTAAACAATAAATATTTTGTGAGGAAATATTCTGAGGCTACATAAAACGCTGTTCCTCATCCCACACTCTCCAATATTTTAGCCTCCACTGACGGTTTTATCTTGCCTAACATTTTACTGTAACGACCACCACATAGTGATTGTGTGATTCCAACATTCTTTCTACAGTTATGGCATCTTACTGTAAGAAACAGTGGTCTCTTCTAGCTATTCACTTATTTACATACCTAATTTATTCACTGTGTTATAACCCATTATTGTTCTTAAGTATTTCCCGCTCAAATTGTTGTCCATTTGGCTATTATGAGCACCTTTAATCTAACTCTGGTGTCTGTCGTGTCCTCATCGTTTTTGAGGGATTTTTTTCTTACTTTGGGCACAATCACATGCTCTATGTTCATCTGGAATGTTCTCTTCCCCAGGTCTGAATCAATCATTTTTTTTTTTCAGGAAGCTCTAGATTATTTAACTGCAGAACATAATTAGCAACCAAGACCTATGCTCTAGGCATGTTCATTGCTAAAATATGTCATTTTTGGGGCGCCTGGGTGGCGCAGTCGGTGAAGCGTCCGACTTCAGCCAGGTCACGATCTCGCGGTCCGGGAGTTTGAGCCCCGCGTCAGGCTCTGGGCTGATGGCTCAGAGCCTGGAGCCTGTTTCCGATTCTGTGTCTCCCTCTCTCTGTGCCCCTCCCCCATTCATGCTCTGTCTCTCTCTGTCCCAAAAACAAATAAACGTTGAAAATAAAATAAAATAAAATATGTCATTTTTCAGAGGCCTTCACATTGTACAGAACTATAATACACACACACTTACATCTATTATAAACAACCACCTCTCCACCCAATTCATAGTTCTCTTTATACATTGAAATCCATGAGATTATACAGCACCACCAATTCTAATGCAATACTACAGAGTTCATTCTAGATTTGCCTCTTTCCATATTTTGAACACTCTTTTCCAAGAGTAAGAAGCCTGGCTTTCATTACACTCAATATCGTTTCGTATTTGCTTAGCCCCCTGTGTGTAGCCACAAGGACACCAATAGGTTTTGTGGGGCCCCAGAAAAATATTCATGTGGGGGCTCTGCATATATAAATAATATGATCTAAATTGTGTAGAAAATTCATGGGTTCACATAAGGTATAGAGACATATCAATGAAGACTTAGAAAAATGGGTAGAGGCACATATGTATTTGTTTATTGTCAAATCAAGGCATGTAGATATTCTTCAAACTGTCCATCCCATTCACATCCAAGAACCAGCTTTTCCTGTTGTTTATTATCAAATGCACCATTCTTGGTTAGTTTCCTATCTCTCAGGAGAAAGGAACAATGTTATTATTACTCATAACAGGAACTTCTGAACCTGTTTATATACTTTTTTTAATTTTTTTTAACGTTTATTTATTTTTGAGACAGAGAGAGACAGAGCATGAACAGGGGAGGGGCAGAGAGAGAGGGAGACACAGAATCTGAAGCAGGCTCCAGGCTCTGAGCTTTCAGCACAGAGCCCGACGCGGGCTCGAACTCACGGACCGTGAGATCATGACGTGAGCCGAAGTCGGACGCTTAACCGACCGAGCCACCCAGGCGCCCCCTGAACCTGTTTATATTAAAGCAATATACATGATCTTGTCTCTGCAGTGCTTAATAAGTTATTTATTGCTGACTCCATAATTTCTCATGACACTGTACCATCCATCCTGCCCCTCATGAATATTGGTTTCCAATGACTCTCTCCAAGTTTGTTACTATGTTTCATTGAAAGTACCCATAAATGCTAGTCTTCCCCAGAGGGTGCAGAAAAAATAGAAACAATGATTCATTTTATGGCCATATCCAATTTACCATACAGAATTTTCTAGTAAAAATATAGAACAGCATATCCTTCTTTTGAACTCTGTAGGCTGTAGTCACTGCACTTCTAGAATAAAATCCCTCTCAATGTTACCATATTCCTTGCCTTCCTGCCTTCCACACAATATCACCATAGGGAGGGTAGATGAGGGGTCCTGGACAGAGGAAGAAGAATGGTCCCATTTGGACAAGGAATGTCTGTCTCTCACCTTGTATGTCTTAAGACCCACCAGGAAAAGCACGACATCTCATCATTTAATGGTAAGAGAGCACATGGATTGGAAAGACTGGGTGGTCATGAATGCTTGTGGAGAACACAGGCTGAGACTTTCGTGGAGGAGTCCCTGACATGTGATGAAGAACCCGCAAAGCGATACCCGGGGTGATGGACTCTCTGAAGCCCTCACATGCAGCACAGGGGCAGCACAGACATCAGAAAGCAAAGCGGCAGGAGCCAGTACACTGGCCACACATTTGGCTGAAGCCAGCGAACTGCCAGTTGCCCAGAGCCCTGACCCCTGCTTGGTTCTAAATGTAGGTCTCTGCAGGTCAGCGTCTCTTGCACACATGAATTGTCCCCATTCCATGAAAGAAGTATGGGCCTATAGAAGCAATCCTCTTGCCTACTGCTCTCCTGAAACCACGGAGAAGCCGTAGCGTCCAGGAAAACCCCCACAGGCATGAGTCTTGGTCCTTGGGGCATCTGGTCTATCTCATGCGGGATTGTGGAGGACCAGAAGGCTAGAGAATATCCCCGAGGGGACAAAAGGGACGGGCCTGCATGGGGCCACGCTAGGCTTGGAGCTTCCCGTCTAGATGGCACTCCAAAGGCCCCTGAGATGCATGTTCAGGTATAGGACATTCTGTGTAGCCTAACTCCTGGCTGCTCCAAGCCACTGCCTGCCCAGATGCCCTCCTGGCCCGGGGCTGGCCTCTAAGGGGCTGTGCTTCCTGCCATGACATCTTACCTGTGTGCCTTTCCATTGCCTCTGAATTGCCCTTCTGCCTCCATCATCTTTAATCATTTGAAATTTCTAATATTGAGATTATTTTCAAAATTGCTGTTATAAGTATTAGTGTATGAAAGCGAGTATCATCTTACACAGATCTCGCAATCATTGTTGCTTAATTTCTTAAAAATTTTTTTTTAACGTTTATTTATTTTTGAGACAGAGAGAGACAGAGCATGAATGGGGGAGGGGCAGAGAGAGAGGGAGACACAGAACGGGAAGCAGGCTCCAGGCTCTGAGCCATCAGCCCAGAGCCCGACGCCGGGCTTGAACTCACGGACCGCGAGATAGTGACCTGAGCTGAGGTCGGACGCTTAACCGACTGAGCCACCCAGGCGCCCCCATTGTTGCTTAATTTCTTAAAGCCCCTTCTTGGAAGTGAACTTGCTTGGCCAAAATGTGAACTAGGAAGACTCAGGCAGATATTAAAGAAGGCTTGTGTCACAGCCGTAAGTTTTAACTCAAAATTAACCTTACATTTTTACATTCAATATATACATTTTTATTTTCCATGTCGTTATTGAGGAAGGTACTATGTCCCTTTCCTTTTTACATCATTTTTTTTTTACTCGTTTCATTAACTTTTAATGAATTTGTGCATCTGCTTCATATTGTTTAGAAATGTTACTGGTACTTGTTTTATATCAAATTCCATTGGAAATGGTAAAGCAAATGTCATCTGAGGTATTAAGTCTTGTGTCAGAATGACTTTGTACCCACTTCTAGGGGAGCCATAAAAGAGCCGACACTCACAGGTGATGATATATACAGTAATCTCAGTTATATGGAAAACTTTTTCTCAATGACAGTTTTTTAGAGGAAACAAAATAGATCAGAACCCTGCATAGATTATTGTTATATACAAATATTTAAAGGAATATTACATGTAGAAGAAATGAACATATCAATTTCAAATATATTTTTAAACCTGAAGTTCCAGCGTTATCTTTCTAGTTACAGATGCTACAATAGTATCTACACCTTTAATAAAAATGTGATCAGTTTGAAATTCTTTTATTTATCAAAACTGTATTGCCCAACTGTAAGATATTGAATGGTTTATTACTGACTTTTAGAAATGTCTCATGTTATGTCTTTTTAAATCACTAGATACAATTTATCAAATATTTTTCCTCCAAATTTTTTTCTGGTGGTCTATTACCACCAAAGATGCTTTTTCCCCAGTCTAACTATATTTCATATCTAGTTCAAATCATATTTCTTCTACTATTCATTAGATTACATTTTTCTAAGTTTAGAATCCTTTTTACTTAGCTTTAGTTCCTATTTCTCCAGCTTCTATTTGAAATGATGCACATCATTTTATTAATATATTAAACATCACTAGTTAATTGTATTTTTTGGCCTTTTGCTAAGCTGAGGCTAAAAATTAAACCTTGGCCAGATCATTAAATGAGTTCAATCTTTTTCTTTCTTAACTTACACCTATGACTTCTCACTGAATTTTGTATTTTCCCTATTCTTCTTAATTATAATTTCAAAAGAAAGCATCATTTTATAGACCACACACTTGCACACATACATACACATAAACCGAAGAGGCACACTTCCCTGCTTATAAACTACTTAGGCAAGAGACTTTGGGTCACTATTATTTCAGAATGTCTTAAAATTTTGCTGTTGTGGGAATACTTCCTATCATTCAGGACTGGTGTGTATGGATGCTTATAGTCAGCAAAAAATTAAGCTATCTGTATGTGAAAATATAAAGAAGGGGCTTCTTATTTTCAGAACCAAATTAAATTAATTGCAAACACCTTCCTACTATAGAAAGCCTAGCAATGCCAGGCAAAAGCAAAAAAAAAAAAAAAAAAAGGATTTAGTGAGAGTGAGTGATTACACAGAAAAAACAGTTTTGAAAATGAGTGACTTAACACTTTTAACCTTCACACACACACACAAACACACACACACGCACCCATGGGCATGCACAAGCAGAGGTTAGTGTACTCAAACAAGCAAGATAAGGAAGAGGACATCAGACCATTGAAAAAAGCCTAGAAACTCAAGAGTGCCCGTGAAAGAATTGCCAGTTTCAGGAGCAAAAAAGAAACTTGTTTTTTTTTTTTTTTTCCTCATGTGGAGGAGATATTCTCCTGTGACAAGTTGAGAGAGGCAAAGCAATCCGCATGTCCTGGTTGGTGGTTAAAACTGTAACCACTTACCAGGAGAAAAAGAAAAGCCAGTAAGGCTGGATGGGTGTGAACGCAACACATTCCAAGGTGCAGGGAACCACACTAAAGCTTCATCTGAATGACACCAGGCAACATACAAAGGTGCTTCTGAATATACAGTGAAGAGTCTCCTTGAAGAAACGTATTTTGTAGGAATCAGGATCAGATTTGGAGAACCGTGGATCTTGGCCGATGCAATTACATCTTGCCCTGAATTCCTACCTCGAGACTTCTACTTCTGGCCAACGTGGAATACCCACGCCCCAAAAACAATAAAAAACATGTAGAATATATAACATGATGGTTTGCAAAACACTGGGCTTCGGGTGATGAGGAAAATGATATTTGAAACAACAGAGGTTAGCTCTTGCCCCAACTTACTGCACTAAAGAAGCTTCCAGGCAGCGGTGCCTGGAGGTGGGTCCAAGGCACATCGAAGTGACCTTCCTGAATGGAAGATGTCAAGTCCAGGCCCACTGAGGTGCTAGAATTTGTCAGAAGGTGTCAGAGAGAAGAGTGCTTCACAAAGAAAGAGCTCCGGGGACCCAAAGAGGATCCCCCTCTGCTGTTCAGGCAACGGAATGATCAGGTGCCCCAGTGATATGAGAGGTGTTTGGGGAAACTGCCTGGGGCTGGGAAAATAAATACAGCGCCTGAAAGGATCAGAGAGGTGAGTCCCAGCACCCACAGAAGGCCTGGTGTGCTGCCTAGTCCCCCGCATACTGGAAATCTCATGACTCACAGGGCATGACACAGGGTAAACACAGGATCTTTACTAAGCACTGGGGAATTACTAGCCTTGACTGAGCACTGCTCGTGCTTCCTAAACCTTAAACGTACGACCTGCCTGGGACACCTGGCTGGCTCAGTCCGTTGAGCCACAAACTGGTGATTTCAGCTCAGGTTATGAGCTCATGATTCTTGGGTTTGAGCCCCGTGTCAGGCTCTGTGCTGACACTGTGGAGCCTGTTTGGGATTCTCTTTCTCTCTTTCTTTCTCTCTCTCTCTCCCCACCCCCATCGGCTCCTCTCCCCAACTAGCTCTCTCAGCTTTCTCTCTCTAAAATAAAAAAAAAAAAAAAAAGACCTAATCGGATCAAATTATCTCTAAGTAACTTAACTGCATTATATAACAAAAGTCAAGAACATGTACACTACACTAGAATATATACATACAGAATATGTTCTACTTATTCTACATATAGAATATATATATTCTTACAAATATGTGCATATAGAATATATGTAAACTTATGAATATATACAAACAATATATATACACTTATTGTACATATACAATATGTGTATATATATTCTATGAAATACAAAATACTTTAATTCCAAATATTTAATACAAAAATACCCAGTACCAAACTAAGTGAAATCCACAATGTCCAGCAACAATAAAAAAAAATTTCCTGACTTGCAAAGAAGTAGGATCATGTGACCCATAAAGAGGAGAAAAATGTCTCAGTTAAAACCAAGCCTGAATTGACACAGATGTTACATGAGAAGAAACACATATTAAAACAGTTCTCAGGACTGTATTCTGTATGTTCAAAAACTTATATAGAGACATGGAAGATACAGAAAAAAAAAAAGGCCAGGTTGGGTATTTATAGATGGAACTGTAATGTCTGAGCTGGAAAATCCAGAGAATGAGATGATGGTATAGATGAGACGCTACATAAGAAAAGATTAGTAAACTCGAAGGCACAGCATTGGAGCCTATCTAACATGAACCGTAAAGAAAATCAAACAAAACAACTAAGAATAATAAACAGCATCAGAGAAGTTTAGGACAACTCTGAGCAACCTGATATATGTGTAGCTACAGTCCCTAAAAGAGAGAGGGGAGGGTAGAAAAAATCCTGGAACAAATAAAGGTCACAAGTATTCCATATTTGATTAAAATGTGTGTGTGTGTGTGTGTGTGTGTGTGTGTGTGTGTGTATATATATATATATATATATATATATATATATATGGCTCCACAGATCCAAGAAAGTCAATGACACTCAAGCACAAAGAATATACATAAAATGACATCAAGGTACACCCTAATCGAATTGTTCAAAACCAGTGACAAAGAAGAAATCTTTCTTAAAAGCATCCAAAAGAAAAAAGAACGTATTACGGATAGGACAACAAAGATAGTGACAGGAGGCGATCTCCGGCAGGAAGTCATGCAGAAGAGAAGATAGTGACAGTTCACCGTTAGAGTGACAGGGAAAATGCTGTCCTATTAGACTTCCGTGAGGGGACCTTTCAAGAACACAGGTGAAATAAAAATGTTTTCATATATAAAAAATTTGATGGAATTCGTCACCAACACAGCTACACTGTAAGAAATTTGTATTTTGTACATTTTTTAATTTTATTAATTTTTTAAAGTTTTTTTTATGTTTATTTTTCAGACAGAGAGAAACAGAGCATGAACGGGGGGAGGGTCAGAGAGAGGGAGACACAGGACCTGAAACAGGCTCCAGGCTCGGAGCAGTCAGCAAAGAGCCTGACGCGGGGCTTGAGCTCGCGACCACAAGATCATGACCTGAGCCGAAGCCAGACGCCTAACCGACTGAGCCACCCAGGCGCCCCTATTTATTAATTTTGAGAGACAGAGAGCATGGGGAGGGGTAGAGGCAGAGGGAGAGAGAGAGAGTATCAAGCAGGACCTCACTGTCAGTGTGGAGCCTAACGCAGGGCTTGAACCCATGAACCACGTGATCATGACCTGGGCCAAAGGCAAGAGCTGGACGGACACTCAACTGACTGAGCCATCCAGGTGCCCCAAGAAATGTTTTTAAAAAGTCATCTGAACAGAAATATGTGTTCATATTTGGATGAAAATATGTGTTTACTTAACGGAACAAGAAGTGCTCAAGGTGGTCCCAGATTCCAGCTTTTCCATGAGCAGCTCAAAACTGCCCAAGGTCTGCTTGGCTATGTGACTTCCCCATCGCCTCGTTGGGAAAAGCAGAGTTGAATGTTAGTCTCATTTCTGCCTTCCTCTTTCCCTCAGGATTTCACCCCTCTATGTCCTTACTTCCGTGCCATCACCAAATACTGTCAAGCAGGTTTGATGTTTTATTCAACTTTTCTGGTTTGCTTGTCACACAATATTTGGGTGACATAAAATTTGATACAATGAAAGCAGAAGTCTCAGGTCTTCTTTATACCTCTACACACACACATATTAATACCTATAAAATTTATTTATTTATTTATTCTGAGAGAGACTGAGACAGCGGGAGTAGGGGAGGAGCAGAGAGAAGGGGAGATCCCTTCCCAAGCCTCCCAAGCAGGCTCCACGCTGCCAGAGCAGAGTCCGACACGGGACTCGATCCCACAAACCCACAAGATCATGACCTGAGCCGAAATCAGGAGTTGGATGTTTAACTGGCTGAGCCACCCAGGAGCCTCCATATATTGAATAAGTTATATAATTTACAATTAAATGTGAATTTGCCAATTTTTTTTTAAAAAAAGCCGTTACCTGTCTTTATAAAGTCTCAAATTTCAATATTCTTTTAGACTGTTTTGTAAAGTGATCTGCTATACAAGAATACAAAAGTAAGCAGTAACCCTAGCTGTTGGAAGTCCCTTAGGGAACACAATATATTTTTAGATATCTATGTTAGAAATGGCATATTTGACAGCTAGCATCTTTGGGAGTGTTCTCTGTGATAAATTGCATATATCAAATTTCTAATAAATTATTTTGTTTCTGTAGCAAATGATCATGTCTGAGCTCTCTTGACAAATCCATACCTGGGATAAATCTTACTTTTTATTTAATTAAAACATGCAAATGTCCATAGCTGCATTAATCATGAAAGACCGAGGCACAGTGAGTTTTATATCAGAAACACACGTGACCTAACTTTGAATCTGGGATTTGTACCTCTGCTGGTAGAATCTAAGTTTTCTGCTCCTCAATTCCCTTGCCGATAAAAGGAATTGAGTAATATCTAATTTGTAGATTTGTGAGAAGAATTTAAAAGAATTCAGGAAAAGCATGGCATATGACAGGCACTCAGCTAATTAATTTAAGCTATAATTCGTAATACACGTCTCTGTACAGATGATGGATAAAAGTCAGCAAGTCTAAACATCAGAGCATGAGTGAATCGTGTCGTTAATTTATTCATCCACTCATTTTGAATGCCAACCTCAGTCAGTGTCAATTCTGATCCCTGCAAGGTACTATTTCCTGTGTCTGAAATGTTAGAATAGTCACGTGTCTGACTGTATCTCGCCAAACATCCTGAATAGCAGCACGGATGCTGCTTACCCGATACTTCCCACTATATTTGCTTATCTTTGTTACATGTTCCCACCATGAAAATGTAAACTTTACAAGGGCCCGAGCTTGTTTATTTTGCTTATGGTTTGTAACTCAGTACCCTGAACTGTGCCAAGCACAATACATGTACCAAGCACAATGAGACATATTTTTGAGAATTAAAAAACTATGCCCTCAATAAAAAAATTGTTTTATAATGTCCTTTAATGGTGGAATGCTGTTTTATACTTATGGACACATACTGTTTTCCCTATTTTTGTTTAAAATCTTTTACCATTTGGGGGCGCCTGGGTGGCTCAGTCGGTTAAGCGTCCGACTTCAGCTCAGGTCACGATCTCGCGGTCTGTGAGTTCAAGCCCCACGTCAGGCTCTGTGCTGATGGCTCAGAGCCTGGAGCCTGTTTCAGATTCTGTGTCTCCCTCTCTGTGACCCTCCCCCATTCATGCTCTGTCTCTCTCTGTTTCAAAAATAAATAAACGTTAAAAAAATTTTTTTAAATCTTTTACCATTTTGAATGATGCTAAATGAAACATTTTTGTACATAAATGTTATTGTCTAAGTCTGATTATTTCTTGAGAATGATAAGAATTCCCAGTTATATTGTCCCATTATATATTATAATGTCTCTTCACATTTTTATTTTTTTTTTATTTTTAAAGTTTTAGAGGGAGAGAGAGCATAAGCTGGGGAGGGGGCAGAGGGAGAGAGAAGGAGAGAGAAAGAGAGACAGAGAGAGAGAGAGAGAGAGAGAGATGGAGAATCTTAAGCAGGCTCCGCATTCAGCAAGGAGCCTGATGTGGGGCTCAATCCCCTGAACCATGAGCTCACGACCTGAGCCAAAATCAAGAGTTGGATGCTCAACCGACTGAGTCACCCATACGCCCCACCTTTCACAGTTTTAAAACTTAACAGGTTCTTCAGAAAAGTGATCCTCTCTGGAGACCAAAACCAAGGAGTTCACGTCTGCACTCCTTCCAGCCAGCACTGGTGTCAGGCACGTAAGTTAACGTGACTCTTATTTCCCAGAACGCAGGTTTTGGAGCCAACAACAAATGGGTCATTGAACAAAAATACTAACAGTTTGAGTATTTACTAGCCAGTATGTTACCAGTTGTTGCGTACAAATTATTAGAGTAATTTCTTAATCTACACAATGAAGATTTAGATTATTTCAAGGGTTAAATGTCTCAACATGAACTGATAAGTGCCTGGCAGTCAATGAAGAGTAGCCACGATTGTAAGTCAAAAGTATAAATTCAGTTACAAATGCAATGAATTCCCCAGTTTCTGCTTTTTTCATTTTATAAATACCAGGGATTAAAATCAGGAAGAACTAAGTGGGTATTTTTTTTTAATGTTTGTTTATTTTTGAGAGAGAGAGAGAGAGAGAGAGAGAGAGAGTGAGCGCAAGCCTGGGAGGGGCAGACAGAGAGGGAAACACAGAATCAGAAGCAGGCTCCAGGCTCTGAGCTGTCAGCACAGAGCCCGACATGGGGCTCGAACCCATGAACTGTGAGATCATGACCTGAGCTGAAGTCGGACGCTCAACCGACTGAGCCACTCAGGCACCCCTCGTGGATATATTTTTTAAAGATGACATACTAGAAAAAGATACAGTAAATTTTAACACTAGTATATGCAGCTGTAAAATGTAATTTTTTTTTAACATTTATTTATTTTTGAGAGAAAGAGAGAGACAAAGCATGAGCAGGGGAGGGGCAGAGAGAGAGGGAGACACAGCATCCGAAGCAGGCTCCAGGCTCTGAGCTGTCAGCACAGAGCCTGACGTGGGGGTCAAACCCTCGAACCATGAGATCATGGCCTGAGTCTAAGTCGGACACTTTACAGTCTGAGCCACCCAGGCGCCCCTGCAGCTGTAAAATAGAAAAGCAATTATTTATGGTATGCACTTTATCTACATAATTAACAACTGTATTAGGAGTATGTCCTCAAACTCCTGCACTGGATTATTTAATTAACACTCAATAAGGCTATGTCTCTACAGAAATAGCTATGAGGAATAATTATAACTCAAAACTTATCTGTTCCTAATGAACTGTAACTACCTCTTAACAATTTCCCTAAGAAGAGTCTAGTTGTTTAATATGGATCTTAAAAGTTAAAGCTCAAAGTTTACCTGTTTACAAGGAAGCTGTTACCTTGTAACCTTAACAGTGAACTGGTAACAGGCACAGCTGAAAAATATTGAGAATAATTTATTAATACAAATCCTATCCTGCTGTACAAATATGAATATGTTGAAGTGTTCCTTGTACTTTGGGACAACTATTACCTAGTTATAATGTAAACATAAATATTCTATACAATACTATACTATGGTATAAAACTTTTTTCCAGTTAACAAGTACAAGTCAACATCGAATAGTGAAGGACTATATTTAGATGTAGCTTCAGAACAGTTGTGTGATATGACTACTCCTATGTCCAAGAGTATATTAAAGGATGGAAAGAAAAGAAGGAGGTGGCATTTGGAGTTAGGAGAATGACGCCCTAACATTGGCTGCACACCTAAAAGCAGTCGGTCCTTCAGTAAATGTTCTCATGTTTAGAGGGTCTCAATTTTTTCATCTTTAAAGTATTGAGTTTAAACTGCACAGCGTATAAAGTCCTTTTCAACTGGTAACATGCTGTGACGATACTGGGACCAAATTATGGAAGAGCTTATATTCGTTGATTTTTAAAATTTTTTTTAATGTTTATTTTTTGAGAGAGAGAGAGAGAAAAAGAGAGACAGAGAGACAGAGCGCGAGTAGGCGAGGAGCAGAGAGAGGGAGGCTCCAGGCCCTGAGCTGTCAGCACAGAGCCCCATGCGGGGCTTGAACTCACCAAATGCGAGATCATGACCTGAGCCAAAGTCGGATGCTTAACTGACTGAGCCACCCATGCGCCCTTGCTGATTTTTTTTTTTTTAGGTTCCTATGAAAGTATTAGAGAACTGGAATTTGTACATATTTTGATTAGGAAATAGAGATCATCCAAGTCCAATTCGAACTTCAATTAGACAGCTCATGCATCAGAAAGTTTCCACCTGCTAGCATCTTGGGAGAGCTAACTGGATGGGTGGGCCTGGTGCTGCGTCCCTCAGGATAAGCCACTGGGTCTCCTCAAGGAGGATTCGAGGAACAGCACCAACACATGTGGGGGAATTCTGAGACCAGGACCAGGGTGTTTCCTAATGCATTTCATATTTTAGTCTAACCAAATTTTCTTCTTCAAATGACTGTATTCTGTGGTGATGAACTTGAGATACTATGAGGATTAGCCAGGTTATTCATTACACGGTGCACTGGCTTGAAAAGGTTCCTTGGGAGCTCAGCGAGATGAGAGGAGAAACAAGGTTAATTGAGGACAGGTGTTTGAAGGAGTTGGCATTGAACTCCTACTTCATGGAACAGAAAGACGAAAAAGGGGTGAGCTGGGCAACGCAGGCACAAGGCTGCTCGACAGGAGTGGGGATTCGCAAGAGAAGCAGGCAAGGAATGAGGTTATGAGGAGACGAGGTAAGGGAGGGAAGGCAGGTATAGCTCCCGCATTTTGAAGGTAACATTCAGAAGGTGCTATTTGATCTGGGGGCAAAGGAGACTCACTGAAATAGACAGATGACAGCTTCAAGAGACTGGTATAAAAAACGATTTAGGAATCGTGTGTTAGAGACCTGGGGAGAGACGGAACCAGAATGTAGAAAGCCAACAAAGACTACATGATTGGGTTTTATATGTTAGGTAACTGGGAATTCTAGAAAGATTTTGTAAGCTACAAAAAACCCAAAACAAACCAAACAACAACAACAACAACAACAACAACAAGCCAAAGAAATTAAAACTATGTCTTAGAGAATGTTAGATTTTATAACCATGAAGTATAGAGGGGATGACCACACTTTGGAATTAGAATACACGTCAGAGATGATCCCTTACTTCATGAGAACAGCAAAACATAAGAGAAACTATCAGAAGTACTGAGTTACTTAACTAGTTATTCACAGAGCTGGAAGTAGGAATAGTTCTTCTGACATTATATATACACATACACACACATCATATACATATACATCATATATACATCATATATATACACATCATATACACATCATATATATATACATTATATACACACATGCACATATATATATATGTATATAAATGCTGAGTAGTATTTCATGGTATGGATATACTGCATTTGTTTATGCATTCACCAACTGATGGAAATTTCGACTTTTTTCCCAGATTTTGGCTTTTATGCATAAAGCTGCTATGAACATTTAAGTGTAGGTACATTTAAGTGTATTTAAGTGGAGAGTTCCTAAGTCCTATGGCAAGTGTATGTTTAACTTCATAAGAGACTGGCAAAATTTTCCAAAGTGCATTCCGATCAGCAAGGTCTGATCATCCTTAGTTGCTGTACCTCTTAATCAGCATTTGATATTGTCAGTCTTTTTAATTTAGCCAATCTAGTATATGTGTAGAGTTATCTCATTGTGACTCTATGCATTTTCAACTTAGAATGCAGAACATCTTTCATGCATTAATTTCTTATCCTTGTGTGTGAAGGATGTGGAAAAAAATTCATGGGTCACCTGGGTGGCTCAGTCGGTTGAGCATCCGACTCTTGATTTCGGCTCAGGTCATGATCTCACAGTTCGTGAATTCAAGCTCTGCATCAGCCTATGTGCTGACAGTGTGAAACCTGCTTGAATTCTTCCGCTTTCCCTCTCTTTCTCCCCCTCCCCTGTTCTCTCGCTCTGTCTTTCCCTCTCTGTCAAAATTAAATAAATAAATAAATACATAAATAAATAAATAAATAAATAAATAAATAAATAAATAAATATTTTTAAAAGAGGAAAAAATCCTCCTATTTTTGAACAGTCTTTGTCTCCCTGGTATTGAGTTTGAGGAATTTTTTATATAAAACATTTCTGGATACAGACTTTCAAAATTTAGATGCTTTGCAAATGTTTCCCCAAGTCTCCAGTTTGTCTTATTTTCTTAATGTATTATTCCAAGAACGAGAGTTCTGAATGTTGTTGGGAGTATAATTTATCAATTTCATTTCATAGATCATACATTTTTGTCCAAAAATAAATAAATAAACAAACCCATCTCTCCTTAAACTAAGTGACAAGACTTTCTCTCATGTTTTTTAGTGCTGCAACTTTAGAGACTTCCCTTCTCACATTTAAGGATACAATCCATTTCAAATTCAATTTTGTATTTGGTGTGAGGTATGAGTGACGTTGTTGTTATTTTTTGGCACATGAATGTCAAATTGTTGTGGCATTATTTATTGAAAAATACAATCCCTGTCTCATTGAATTACTGCACAGTTACTACTGAAAATCAATTAACCATGCATATGTCGATCTATTTTGTGGTTTCTCTCTTCCATTGACCTAGATGTTTATTCTTATGTTAATACCACACTCTCTTGATTACAGTACCTTTAAATAAGTGTTGAGACCAGGTAATGTGATCTTTGAGTTTCTTCTAAAAAATCTTTTATCCAATATGAAAATCTCTGCTTTTTAATTGCATTAAAGTATAAACAGGAAAATGAAAATCACACAAACTTTGCAACAATAATTATTATTATTAACGAGTGGGTATAGGTTCTTGTTATTTTTATTCTATAATGCTTATAAAATTATCCTAATACATATAAAATACAGTAGCTTAACTTTGTTATATAACATCATGAACAATTTATCATGTGTGGAATTATTATCTTTTATTATTATATTATTTTTAGTGGGAGAGAGAGTGCATATGAGCACATGTTCGTGAGTGAGCGAGCAGCAGAGAGAGGGACAGAGTTTCTTAAACAGGCTCCATGCCAACATGGGGCTCTATCCCATGACCGTGAGATCATGACCTAAGGTGAAATCAAGACTCAGAAGCTTAACCGACTAAGCCAACCAGGCGGCCCTGAAATTGTTTTACAAAGTATTTCATTGTGTAGAAATATGTTCTGAGCCAGTACTGAACACTTATGTTGATTTCAATTTTCAGTAAATTAATAATATTGTGATGAGATCTGTTTTCCATAATTCTTTGCTTACGTCTCTAGTTATTTTCTACAGCTTAATTGCAAAAAGTAGAAATATTGGGTCATAGACTTTGAGCACTTTTAAGACCCTACCCCCCAAATAACTATCCACAAATGGAAACAGGGATCGAAATGGAAATATATTACTCTACATTGTCCACCAAATTTATATTCTTATCAGACATATAGAGAGGGCTCATTTTGTCTATTTCTTGCAAAAGCTGAATTACATTTGTAATCTTTGCCAGTTTGATGGACAAAAATGAAACCTCATTATGACTATGCAAAAGTTGCTTTGATTCCTGGTGAGGCTGAATGTTTTATAACTTAATTGGCTATCTGCATTTTTTCCATGGATTAACTACTGATGCACACTGGCAATTCTTCTTCTGAGTATTCATAAGTTCTTAATGATTTGAAAGGAGTCTTTGGCGTTGTCTGCAACATATCCTGCACATTAACCAACACACATACTAACTTACACAGACGTTACCATATTTCTCTGGCATTTTCATTTTATTTATGGTTACTTTTAAAGATATTTAAGAAAACATATGTTGCTAAGCTGGTCAATATTTCATGGTATTTTTTTTTATTTTCCACTTGTGACTATTTTATCTTCGATTGTTGTGCACTTAAAACAGTTCTTGTAAACTGAGAGGTCAGAAATTCATTCACATATTTAAAGTTATAATTTTTTTGAAAATGTCACCACTTGATATGATTATTGCTATTATGGTAACTTTAAAATACGGTTTAGTATCTGGAAAGGCAAGAAATGCTTACTCATTATTTGGAACCAATCTTTCTGGACATTCTAAGATTTTTCTATTAAAAATCAGAAAAAGAAGAAAGAAACCCTGAACTAATTTACAAATTTGTGCTTAACCTATAACTTACACTGGGGAGAATTGTCATTTAAAAATAGTCTTCCTATCCTAGACTTTATTCAAGTTTTCTCTTATTTTCCTCAGTCCTGGTTTAAATTAATTTAAATTTTTATAGAGATCTTTAATTTTTCATTGTGATTTCTATATATTTTATGTGGCCTAGAATTATTGTTTTCATTTTTGTCCTCTGAGGCTTCTATTTTTAAAACGGAGGTATTTTTACTGATCAACAGAATTGTATAGCTAAAATATATTTCTTGAAAATGCAGTTCCCTGTCAGATTGCCCTTTTGGATCTTGGAAATCAATCTTTACCCTTCTTTGTTATATCAGACATTTTTAGGATTGGTGCAACCCACTCTTGCTAAATGAGAACAAAGGCCATCTTTTAGTTGACTCAGAGGGAACATGTGGATTGGAGACTTTCTTTCTGTTCTGAATGGAACCAATGCACAGGTACACCAAGGTCCCAACAATGAAGCAGGGACTATAGCTCCATGTCTTGCCCATATAGAAGCCCACAATAATAGAGGAAACAACCCCAGCCTTAGGAAGGAGGCCAATAATTTACAGCTTGCACAATTTCAGTTAGGTTTGAAAATGGCAGCTTTAGGGGCACCTGCGTTGCTCAGTTGGTTAAGCGTCTGACTTCAACTCAGGTCACCATCTCGCGGTCTGTGAGCTCGAGACCCGTGTCGAGCTCTGGGCTGATGGCTCAGAGCCTGGAGCCTGCTTCTGATTCTGTGTCTCCCTCTCTCTCTGCCCCTCCCCTGTTCACGCTCTGTCTCTCTCTGTCTCAAAAATAAATAAATGTTAAAAAAATTTTTACTTTTAAATAAAATGGCAGCTTTAGGCATGCTGCATAAACAAGGGTACGGTGTTGGACCTTTGACAAATTCTGTCTTTGGCTTCTTTAATAATTAAAACATATATATCTTTCTCTTTTCTTATCATTTCCTGGATCTCTTCAGTTTTAGTTTAGTGAGTGTTAGCCTAAAGAAATGTTTGCATTAACAGGATCAATGTATAAACTTTGGAACTTGGGAATATATCTAGTGGTTAGCAGGGTTGTAATTTCAAGAACAGAGGTGCTATTAAAGTATATTTGACCTGGAGAGCTTGGCTAGCTTAGCCTCTAGCAATTAAAACTGTGTCACATGAGTAGATATTGAATTCTCATTGAACATGCACTCCCTGGAATTTCAAACCTGGAATAGAAAAACAAAAATTCTTCTCTATATACAGAATTAAAAAAAATAGAAAATATACTGCTCAGGAAGCAGTAAGAGATTTTATAATCTGTACTTAATTCATGGAGCCTGCTAAGATCTCCAAGTATTTTCAAGCCTAGTTAAGTTTTAGATATATATGTGGCATTGCAATACTTTAAAAGTAATGTTTTGTATACATTTTTAATAAATCATATTTTCTCCTTGTTGATTTCTAAACCTTTCCATTTCCACACTTTACTTGGGCACTTTACCTGAATTAAGTAAAAGACTAGCAGACAATGAGCACTATATGAATACTGCCCCCATATGTGGAAGAATTTTGCCTTAGCCATATATCAATCTGGATGAAGAATATAAAATAACAATGTAAAATCAGAACTACATCATTTGTGATTTGTCATTATATATATATGTATATATATATATATATATACATATAAATGTAGTATATATATATATATACATATAAATGTAGTATATATATATACATATAAATGTAGTATATATATATATATATATATATATACTACATTAGTATACTACATTAGTATAGTATACTACATTATGTAGTATATATATATACGTATATATATATATACACACATGTATATATATATACATATATATATATACATGTATATATATATACATATATATATACACGTATATATATATATATATATAATGGCTACTACATTATGGCTCATTTTATAAGTCCTATTTGTTTTATATTTCAAAGTTTTCATCTTCATCAAGTTTCAATGGCCATTGTCTTAATTACAAAGACACTCTGTATTAAAGAAGCAAAGTCAAAAATGGTAATGCCATCATAAGCCAGAGTCGGAGGTGATATGGCTTTAATGAGGGGGGAGCATAAATGATGAAGAAATTGAAGGGCTGATTAGGTTTTGCTGTGGCTTCTCAAAAAAGCCTCATTTGAGATAAATCCAAGGTTTAAAATGTGAGATAGACCATATCTCTGAGTAGTCACTTTCACTCTAAATAGGAAAAATTAATATTTCTCTCAAGGAGCTGCCAGATCTAGGATTTGGGCAATAAACTAATTTAAACAAACTAAATAAACTATTTTATTTAAATAAATAAACTATTTTAAGTAAACTATTTCAAACTATAGAATTATTTTCCAATTCATCTTAATACTAACTTAAGATCCAAAAGTATTTGTAGATTTGGATGAAAATTCTCTGTAAAACTTATAAAGGTGGATAAGTATTTTTAAACCTGTAGCATTTTCTTGATATATTGGTAACTCCTACAAAGTACCTACAAGGTACTCCTTGTTCTCCTACACAGAACCTTGTCGACTTTAAAAACTGTAACCTTTATTTCTCCTCATTTTGCTTCCTGAAACTCTATGTGTCCTTCCAGGCCTTGATGATAACTATCCTGCTCCGTGGAACATTTATGCCCACTCACGCCTATGCCAACCTCTCCTTTCTCTGACTACTGTGCACACATCACCACGTGCTACTGGCCAAAATGTTCACAAGTGCGAAACCATAGCTCCTGAAGACCATCACACAGGGAGGATGAGTCGATACTCTCTGAAATTAAATGTGAATTTTGAATTGTGCCCTCCCTCTCGCGATGGGAGGACTGGATACAATTAACAGTCATAATTTTCCTAGAAACCAAAGATGATTTATGTGGAATCAGTGGCTGGCTTCGTTCACAGTTCTGAATGCCAGAAGCAGAAGTAAGTGGAATAAATGACACTGAAATGCTATGTAAGTGTGATATATTATATTTAAGAACAAAGCAAAGGATATATTGTTATGGATACGTGAGAATTAGCAAACAGTTTCACATTGTAAATGTTGTGAAGTTCATGTGTAAATAAATACGGTGTGCTTCGGTAAAACCGAATTCACGCTGCAAAGCTGAGAAACAGAATTTTGCATCTTCCTTTCTATAGGAATAACTCTGAAAAGAGCAAAGACATAAATGAGTAACCTGGGCCAAACTTAGAAGGTTTGTGTTCACAAAATTGAGTTTTAATACTGACAGCGGATTATGGTTACAGACACTTTTCATGGGAGGGGAAACAACAGAAATTAAACTTCTTGGATCCTTTTGTTTCTATGGCAAATATTTTGACAGTTAAGATGACCAACGGGGAAAAAAAAGCCCTCAAATTTAAGTGTAGGATGAAAATATCATTACCGAATAATTACAGAAGTGCATTTTTCCCCCAACACATTATTCCAGCTATTTCATAATTCTTAGTTCCACTGACAGCCAAGTCACTGGAGACACTTTGAAAATAACTTCTCATATTTTGCTCCTGTACCTAAGAATCTTGAAACAAGAATGTTCCTTCAGCTCTAAATAAGCAGGCATCTTATGACCACAGCAGGTTTATAAAGTTTCTATTCAATAATTTTTGCATTATGTTTACTGGCAACTTGTGCAGTCCCTGTAATTTCTGAGTTTATGATATCTTCTTGGTTTGTTTTGTAGATTTATAAGTACATTATGAAAAGGGTCATGATGCAAATTCAAAATTTATGACCAATCAGAAGATTCTATCAAATTAGACATAATGATCTTTCCCTCCCAAAATAATACTGCCATTTAATGTAGCCACTTAACAATACAGAAACTGCTGGATCTTAACCAATATTAATGCAACCTCTTATCCCTTTGAAATCCATTACCAGTTGCCTCAGACTTTCTGAATCTCTTGGTGGAAACTTCTGAACGCTTCTCATTTTCAGTGTGCCAGCCATTCGAGGCCTCCCCCTCCTCATGCTCCCCACACCAGTGATTAATCTGTGGTCACCCCTCTCTCTGCATCCCTGAAGCCCCTATCAAAACGTACCTGTGTCTCATTTTCAGCAGGAAATAACCCAATAAATGACTGATAAACAACTGTGACATAGGATGATAGCTTCAAGAACGTGGTATATCAAAGTGGGAGGACATTTGGTAAAAGATGTCTTTTGAAGGTGTGCAACTCAAATACAACTATTTACACATACTATTTATTTACTCCCTTTATTTACATATACTACTGGTTCCACTGAGAGATTAATAGTTAGGCGTCTTTGGAGCAACCTTCTTACATCATGTTTTCCAAAGAAAACAAATTTGACAAATCTTCCTATGTCATTTCAGCAGTAATCACTGAAAGATGATTTTCCACTTGGAAAAGAGACAAGTTGAAAGCCCACCAAAACCTACCCTCTAATACAGCAGAAAGGATCCCTACGGAGCGCATTCTAGATTACGTATACTTGTTCCGAATATCTGTGAAGACCATTCAACTTAGTGGATTCTAACTTTGGCCCCGCTGCCACTGCTTTGCCTGAATGCTTTGTCAAAACATATGCAGGTTAATGTCCAAGGTACCGGGATAGAGAGAGATGGACATACACCATGCCCGTCCTGGGGGATATTTTGGTCTAGTGAAGGGAACTGATATATAAACAGATAGTTTTATCGTAACATGGAAAGTGCAGTGCAGCGATTAAAATGGTACAGGTTGCAAAGGGAGTTTAGGATGGGGAGAATAACACTTTGCTGTTGCAATTACTCAGAGACACTTGAAATAGATGACAACATGCAAAATTACCCTGAACTTTATGGACAAGAAGAATCCTATAGAAATCCAATACATTGTTAATCATCATCCATCACGCAGACACACTTTCGGTTTCTGTAATACATGAGGTTCATGATAGAGGTCATTCCAATTATGCAATGGTTATTCTTCTTTACTAATTCTAGGGGGTCTTCTGAGTAGGGAGAAGGTTTTGAAAAATATTTGGTTTTGATCCTGTCAGTTTTGATGACAGTACTGTTTTAATTACAAAGTACTGCAAAAATTTAAAAGAGAGAAAGACAATGTCTGTTAATTACAAGTTAAAATTGTTATTTAACTATGAGAAATGATTTTAGGACAAGCATGATTTCCAAAAAGCTGGAAAGTGGTCAAGATTCCTTTCCATGGGATTCTATATCATATCTTGACAACTCAGCCCTTCTCAAATCCTGTAAGCTATGCTAATGGTGATCAAAACCTTATTCTGTGACATACTTTAATGGCAAAATGTCTTTCTGGCCTCCTGAGTTACTATTCTGCAAAGGGCATTAAGTTTAGTACTTCTTACTATCTACTTGACTTGGTTCGCTATTGTCTAGTAACATCAGATCTTTATCAAACTTGATGAAATGTGTAAGACATTCATTCAACAAACATTTATTGAGCACCATTTCTGCATAAGACAGTGTGCTGATCGCTGTAGATAAAACCTGGCTTCTGCCATTGGAGAACTTGTGACATATATGAGGATAGAACAAATGTATCCGTGCTTACGGGACAGTGGCAGGTTCTAGGGGAGAGAAAACCGAAAAGCACACTAAGGGCAAAGAAACGGGCATTAAAATTAGACTGGGTTGGCTGGAAACACTTCTGAGAAAAAGTGGCGCTTGCACTCTATCCTGTCTAAAACATCATTTTGTTGGATGAGGACATGGGCAGCGTTTTCCACTTGAAACAAAATATACAGTTTTGTCCCTTATTAGCATAGCCAATTAAGGGCTGACGATGGATTGAATGCATTTTGAATATATTTTAATCCATGTGGGAAAGAAAAAACAAACCTCTTTATAACCCACTGCACTGACTACTTCAAATTACTGAGTCAAAATAAATATGTAGCTGTAGACCACTCGGCCGGCCAGCATCTGGGAGATGGAGTGGCACCCAAGCGGCGTCTTTCCATACTGTATGAGAGTCTATTTTGGTCTCTATTAGGCAGTCAGCAAGCAAAGTGAATTGCTATGGATCCATAGAGTTAAGGATGAAAGCACCATAAACAGTCCTTATCTTTCCTGACCACAGCCACTGTTCTTCACTAGGTCTTGATCTTTTTCTATAGGGATCTTCTAGAAGGTGAGCATGAAAGATTAATTGGTCGAGGTAGGAGGCATGGGGGACATGACAGCCAATACCGCTTCAGAAAGGACTGAACAGCTATAAAGAACTCATGTCTCCTCTTGGTGCAGAGAATTCAGATTGTACACATTTAGTATATTTATTTCAAAAACTTTTATGGAGCATCAACTACCATGGCCAAACCCTCTGCTCATGTCCACAGATGAATCAGACATAGCCCATGCCTGCCTGGAGCTCATGGGGTAGCAGAGACACCTAAACCCACATGAATGGGTGTAAGAGAATGTCATTAGCCTATTGATGAGTGTATGCATGGGTTAGATGAGCAGGAGTGAGCAAAGAAGGAGATCTGGAAAGGCTTCTGGTAGGAGGTGATGCCTAAAGAGCTTCCTGAAAAATCCGGAGAGTGAATAGGGGTTCAATAGGCTGATGGGGGCATTAGGGACAGTGGCAAAGCATGAGCAAAGTCACAGGGGTGACCTGGTCGTGGGGTGTGCGTGAGAGTGGGGAGGAACACTTTGCACAAAGCGGGGAGTGGTGAGAGAAAAGCGTGGAGAGACAAGCAGGGCCTAGAAACTCCAGACACCACACTGACAGGGGAGCTTGGTATTAATGTAGAAGGTGAGGAGGGACATTAAATTTGACACAGTCTTAATTTTTATTAAATAAAAATCTGTAGATGAGTGTTTGGAGCAGCATCAGTCACAACAGCGAAAAGGTAGAAATAACACAAATAGCCCTCAAGTGATTAGTGAATGAACACACGTGACTTATCTGCGAAGAATTAGAACATTAGGCTAAGTGAAAGAAGCCAGACAGAGAAGGCCACAGACGGTACAATTTCATTTACATGAACTATCCAGAATATACAGTTCCACAGAGCCAGAAAACAGATTAGCGGTAACCAGGGGCTGAGGGGGGATAAAGGACAGGGATTGATGGGTAGGGGTTTACTTTTGGGGCGGGAATAGCATTCTGGAATTAGGTAGCGGGGAGGGGAGTACAAAAATGAGTATGCACTAAATGTCACTGAAGTACACATTTTCAAACAGCTACACTGGTACAATGTACAGTATGCATATTTTACCACAAAAGAATAAATTAAAATTTCAGCTGAAAACTAAGGGAGGTGGCAAGAATCATGATGCCATTGTAGGGGAGCAAAATTCGCCATCCTAAAATGTGCCCCACTGGCATGTGGATTATTTTGGGCTATTTGTTTTTTATAAAATGGAAAACTCAAGAAGTTTTTCTTCCTTGCCTCCTCCATGACTGCCTAAAAGAGTCTGTACAGAGGACCTGTTCCAGGAAGAGAGCTGTCAGCAGACAGAACTATAATATGATACAATTGGGGATGATGGACAGGGAGTCATCTAGAAAGACCTTTTGCATCAACATTCTGTTTGTCCCATCGTTTTTGAGTGGCTCCAGCAAACATTTACCATTTATTCTTTGTTTTTCCTGTGAATTGCCTTCCTTCCCTTAAAGCCCCAGATACCTACGCTCTTCTCCTCAGTCCAGAAAGACACGTATACCTCTTTTTGCCTGTTTTTGGAAGCTCTCATGTTTATGTGAATTCCATATACATATGTAGTTAAATTTAATTTTCTCCTGTTATTCTGACCCATGTCAATTTAATTATTAGAGGTAAATTAGAAGATAAAATTATGGAAAAAGAGGAAGCTGAGAAAAAGATTAAAAAAATCCAGGAGTGCGAGGGGAGAGTTAGAGAACTAAGTGATGCAATCAAACGCAACAATATCCATATAACAGGAATTCCAGAAGAGGAAGAGAGAGAGAAAAGTGCTGAAGGTGTACTTGAACACATCATATCTGAGAACTTCCCTGATCTGGGGAAGGAAACAGGCATTGAAATCCAAGAGGCACAGAGAACTCCCTTCAGACATAACTTGAATCGATCTTCTGCAGGACATATCATAGTGAAACTGGCAAAATACAAGGATAAAGAGAGAATTCTGAAAGCAGCTAGGGATAAACATGCTCTAACTTATAAAGGGAGACCCATAACACTAGTGGCAGACCTATCTACTGAAACTTGGCAGGCGAGAAAGGAATGGCAAGAAATCTTCAATGTGATGAACAGAAAAATTATGCAGCCAAGAATTCTTTATCCAGAAAGTCTGTCATTCAGAATAGAAGGACAGATAAAGGTTTTCCCAAACAAACATCAACTGAAGGAATTCATCACCACCAAACCAGCCCTACAAGAGATCTTAAGGGGGACTCTGTGAGTGAAAAGTTGCAAGGACCACAAAGTACAAGAGACATCACTACAAGCATGAAACCTACACACATCACAATAACTCTAAACCCACACTTTTAAATAATAACACTGAATGTAAATGGACTAAATGCTCCAACCAAAGGACATAGGGTATCAGAATGGATAAAGAAACAAGACCCATCTATTTGCTGTCTATAAGAGACTCATTTTAGACAGGAGGACACCTTCAGATTGAAAGTCAGGGGATGGAGAACTATCTCTCATGCTACTGGAACTCAAAAGAAAGCTGGAGTAGCCATATTATATCAGACAAACTAGACTTTAAATTAAAGGCTGTAACAAGAGATGAAGAAGGGCATTATATAATCATTACAGGGTCTATCCATCAGGAAGAGCTAACAATTATAAATGTCTATGTGCTGAATATGGGAGCCCCCAAATATACAAAACAATTAATCACAAACATAAGCAACCTTATTGATAAGAATGTGGCAACTGGAGCGGACTTTAATACTCCATGTACAACAATGGATAGATCATCTAGACACAGGATCAATAAAGAAACAAGGTCCTGAATTATACATTGGATCAGATGGATTTGACAGATATATTTAGAACTCTGCATCCCAAAGCAACAGAATATACTTTCTTCTCAAGTGCACATGGAACATTCTCCAAGATAGATCACATACTGGGTCACAAAACAGGCCTTCATAACTATAAAAGAATTAGGATCATACTATGCACATTTTCAGACCACAATGCTATGGAGCTTGAAATCAACCACAGGAAAAAGTCTGGAAAACCTCCAAAAGCATGGAGGTTAAAGAACATCCTACTAAAGAATGAATGGGTCAACCAGGCAATTAGAGAAGAAAGTAAAAATTATATGGAAACAAGTGAAAATGAAAATCCAATGCTTTGGGATGCAGCAAAGGCAGTCCTGACAGGAAAATACATTGCAATCCAGGCCTATCTCAAGAAACAAGAAAAATCCCAAATTACAAAATCTAACAGCACACCTAAAGGCAACAGAAGCAGAACAGCAAACACACCCGAAAACCAGCAGAAGAAGAGAAATAATAAAGATCAGAGCAGAAATAGACAATATAGAATCTAAAAAAAAACTGTAGAGTAGATCAATGAAACCAAGAATTGTTTTTTGAAACTAAACAAAATTGATAAACCTCTAGCCAGGCCTCTCAAAAAGAAAAGGAAGAGGACCCAAATAGATAAAATCACGAATGAAAATGGAATTGTTACAACCAATCCCTCAGAAATACAAGCAATTTTCAGGAAATACTATGAAAAATTATATGCCAACAAGTTAACTGGACAACCTGGAAGAAATGGACAAATTCCTAAGCACCCACACATTTCCAAAACTCAAACTGGAGGAAATAGAAAGCTTGAACAGACCCATAACCAGCGAAGAAATTGAACCAGTTATCAAAAATCCCCCAACAAGTAAGAGTTCAGGACCAGATGGCTGCCACGGGGAATTCTACAAGACATTTAAAGCAGAGATAATATGTATATTTCTCAAGCTGTTCCAAAAAATAGAAAGGGAAGGAAAACTTCCAGACTCCTTTCATGAAGCCAGCATTACTTTGATTCCCAAACCAGACAGAGGCCCAGCAAACAAAGGGAACTACAGGCCAATATCCCTGATGAATATGGATGTAAAAATTCTCAAAAAGATACTAGCAAATCGAATTCAACAGCATATAAAAAGAATTATTCACCATGATCAAGTGGGATTCATTCCCGGGATGCAGGGCTGGTTCAACATTCGCAAATCAATCAACGTGATACATCACATTAATAAAAGAAAAGATAAGAACCATATGATACTGTCAATCGATGCAGAAAAAGCATTTGACAAAATTCAGCATCCTTTCTTTTGAAAAGATACTTTCTTTTCCATTTATGAAAATCCCACAGCTAATATCATCCTCAACGGGGAGAAACTGAGAGCTTTCCCCCTGAGATCAGAAACATGACAGGGATGTCCACTCTCACCACTGTTGTTTAACATAGTGTTGGAAGTGCTAGCATCAGCAATCAGACAACAAAAGGAAATCAAAGGCATCAAAATTGGCAAAGATGAAGCCAAGCTTTCACTTTTTGCAGATGACATGATATTATACATGGAAAACCCGACAGACTCCACCAAAAGTCTGCTAGAACTGATACATGAATTCAGCAAAGTTGCAGGATACAAAATCAATGTACAGAAATCAGTTGCATTCTTATACACTAATAATGAAGCAACAGAAAGACAAATAAAGAAACTGATCCCATTCACAATTGCACCAAGAAGCATAAAACAGCTAAATAAACCTAACCAAAGATGTAAAAGACCTGTATGCTGAAAACTATAGAAAGCTTATGAAGGAAATTGAAGGAGATACAAAGAAATGGAAAAACATTCCATGCTCATGGGTTGGAAGAATAAATATTGTTAAAATGTCAATACTACCCAAAGCAATCTACACATTCAATGCAATCTCAATCAAAATTGCACCAGCATTCTTCTCAAAGCTAGAACAAGCAATCCTAAAATTCATATGGAACCACAAAAGACCCCGAATAGCCAAAGTAATTTTGAAGAAGAAGACCAAAGGAGGAGGCATCACAGTCCCAGACTTTAGCCTCTACTACAAAGCTATAATCATCAAGACAGCATGATATTGGTGCAAAATAGACACATAGACCAAAGGAATAGAATAGAAACCCCAAAATTAGACGCACAAAAGTATGGCCAACTAATCTTTGACAAAGCAGGAAAGAATATCCAATGGAAAAAAGACAGTCTCTTTAACAAATGGTGCTGAGAGAACTGGACAGCAACATGCAGAAGAATGAAACTAGACCACTTTCTTACACCACTCACAAAAATAAACTCAAAATGGATAAAGGACCTGAATGTGAGACAGGAAACCATCCAAACCCTAGAGAAGAAAGCAGGAAAAGACCTCTCTGACCTCAGCCGTGGCAATTTCTTACTTGACACATCTCCGAAGGCAAGGGAATTAAAAGTGAAAATGAACTATTGGGACCTCATGAAGATAAAAAGCTGCACAGTAAAGGAAACAGTCAATAAAACTAAAAGGCAACCAATGGAATGGGAAAAGATAGTTGCAAATGACATATCGGACAAAGGGCTAGTGTCCAAAATCTATAAAGAACTCACCAAACTCCACACCCAAAAAACAAATAATCCAATGAAGAAATGGGCAGAAGACATGAATAGACACTTCTCTAAAGAAGACATCCAGATGGCCAACAGGCACGTGAAAAGATGCTCAACATCACTCCTCATTAGGGAAATGCAAATCAAAACCACACTCAAATATCACCTCACACCAGTCAGAGTGGCTAAAATGAACAAATCAGGAGACTGTAGATGCTGGAGAGGATGTGGCGAAATGGGTACCCTCTTGCACTGTTGGTGGGAATGCAAACTGGTGCAGCCGCTCTGGAAAACAGTGTGGAGGTTCCTCAAAAAATTAAAAAATAGATCTACCCTATGACCCAGCAGTAGCACTGCTAGGAATTTACCCAAGGGATACAGGCGTGCTGATGCAAAGGGGCACTTGTACCCCAATGTTTATAGCAGCACTTTCAACAATAGCCAAATTACGGAAAGAACCTAAATGTCCATCAACTGATGAATGGATAGAGAAATTGTGGTTTATATATATAATGGGATACTACTTGGCAATGAGAAAGAATGAACTATCGCCTTTTGTAGCAAAGTGGATGGAACTGGAGAGTTATGCTAAGTGAAATAAGTCATACAGAGAAAGACAGACACCATGTTTTCACTCTTATGTGGATCCTGAGAAACTTAACAGAAGACCATCGGGGAGGGGAAGGGGAAAATAGTTAGAGGGGGAGGGAGCCAAACCATAAGAGACTCTTAAAAGCTGAGAATAAACTGAGGATTGATGGGGGGGTGGGAGGGAGGGGAAAGTGGGTGATGGGCATTGAGGAGGGCACCTGTTGGGATGAGCACTGGGTGTTGTATAGAAACCAATTTGACAATAAATTTCATATTAATAAAATTAATAAAAATAAAATAATAATAATAATAATAATAATAATAATTTAATTCTTAGAACAGCCAGAGAACCTGGAAGGACAGATAAACATTTCTCCTCCTCAACGAATGAACAATTTGTTGTAGCTATTATACAGTTACAGGTGTAAGATTCAGCCGGCGGCGGGGGGGGGGGGTGGTGGGGAGATGCCTGTTGTAAAAAGCAGACTGGCCATGTACTCCCAGTGGGCTTTCTGCCAGGACATGGAGGCCCTCTTCTGTACCCTTTGGATTCACTGTTCTATGCTGGGAGAGCCACCCCCTTGAGAACATGGTAGGCACTCAAGAATCTGACTGCATGATCCCACCAAACACGGTCTCAGTGTTTACACGGTCTTGAAATCATTACATTGCAAACCTAAACTCAACCTATTTCCTTAGGTGGTCTTTCCTCATTCTTTTAAGAGGCTGTCTTCACTTTCCAGGTAAAGTAGGTTTACTTCCTTCGTGACTGTATCAAGGCAGTATTAGGTTGCTTCACAGCTTGCTTCTTCTTCCAGGACACTATAATTTAATAGCAATTCCTCTGATGTTGCCAGCATTTTATTTCCATCCCAGAAGAATTTATATATCCTGGTTGGATGGTGCTAACATAATGTGATCAGTATAAATCATGTAAATCTTTTGAGTTGATCAAACATATAGTATCCTTAGATTCCTAACGGAAAAATCAAGACTCATTGGAATTAAGCAGCATGGCATAAATAGCCGAGGACAGGGGTGCCTGGGTGACTCAGTTAAGATTCTGACTCTTGATTTTGGCTCAGGTCATGATCTCACCGTTCATGAGATTGAGCTCCACATCAGCCTCTGTGCTGACAATGTGGAGTCTGCTTGGGATCCTCTCTCTCTGCCCTGCCCCTGCTCTTGCACTCTCTCTCTCAAAAATAAATAGACGTAAAAAATAGATAGACAGACACATAGACAGACAGATAGATAGCAGAGGACACAGCCTGCACTCACCCATGGGTCTCCACCTTCAAAGTGGGGATTAGCCATCCCTGAAGCTAATTCTGTGCTTTTCCACCCAGGAGGGTGAGCCCTGTCAGCCAGCTTTAAACCTGATTTTGTAGAGTTATATTAAACTTCTGCCCACCTCTTCCCTTCATTAGGCATCTCTTGACCTCATTGCTAAGAGTCTAAACAGAAATGTGGCCCACCGTTGACCATGTACTCAGAAGCCTCACTCTTGGTTCCTCTCCCCTGGGTGATCTCACGCTTTGGGAATCATAAGAATCCAAAGTGAAGGACAGCTTGGAGCTCATCTTAAGGCCCTGCTGAGTTTTGAGAAACATTTGTGACTCTAGATGCAGTATTATATCTTTGCAACATCACAACACACGATGCTGCGGGGGTGGGAAAAGAGTGCAGATGTCGGTTATCACATGAATGACTTGTAGTCCGGAACGCACGGCGAGGTGACTATACTTAATGATATCGTATTGTGTATCTGCAAGTTGCCGAGAGTAGATATTAAAAGTTCTCATCACAGGGAAAAGAACTGTTAACTATGTGAGGTGATGGCTAGTAGCTAAACTTACTGTGGGGATCATTCCACAATCCATACAACTATCGAAATCATGTTGTGTAACCTGGACGAACACAGTGGTAAAAAAGTAAAAAGAATGTACAACACTATAAAGATGGTCTTATGGATTGCAATGTGTTTTTAACCCACAAAATTGTGATTACTCTGCCTTCAATGAGACACTTCTCTTGGGGTTTATTATTTTTTCAAATGGCCTCATCATATTCTTATATAAGTTGAACAAGGAAAATACGGTAACTCAAGGTACTTGATGACTGTTCTTGCCTGTGCTTATATGGTCAGTGTCCTCTTCCTGCTACACTCAAGATCTCAAACCACTAAAAATAAATAAATTTTAAAAATTAAAAATAGGGGCTCCTGGGTGGCTCAGTCAGTTAAGCATCCGACTTCAGCTTAGGTCATGATCTCACGGCTCGTGGTTTCGAGCCCCACATCGGGCTCTGTGCCAACAGCTCAGAACCTGGAGCCTGCTTTGGATTCTATGTCTCCCTCTCTCTCTGCCCCTTCCCTACTCGAGCTCTGTCTCTCTCTGTCTCTCAAAAATAAATAAACATTGAAAAAAAATTTTTTAAATTAAAAATAAAGCATGCATCTCTGGGTAAATGAGCAAGCACTCCACACTTTTGGAGATTGCATTCAGTACCCTCTTGAAGGCTAATCCAAATTCATTTTTAGGCTGTATCCGAATGGCAACATCTGTGGCATTATTGGAAGGTCATTTTAAAAATGATGGAATCCGATTATTTAATGTTTTAGCAATGATAAGATTCTGGCACTCATAATGTAGTCCAAGTTTCAGTTCAGCCAGCCTGTAAATATTTCACGTAAACTACTGTTACAGGCATTATTCCATTAAATCCTTGAAGCAGCATTGCCAGGTATTTTGCCATTTTTATGCGAAATTAAACAGCATCATAAAGATTACAGAGTTAAGTGAAAAACAGAACGGGAAACTCGAGCTGTCTGTCTCCACAGCCTGTTTGCTTCATCATTATTCCATATAAGGATATTCCATATTTCATATAAGTGTATTCCATGTAAGTATATGATCATAAAATTAACCAACAGTATCACAGACGACTGTTCGAACCAACACTGGTGATTCCCCCAGTCTCCCAGAGTCCTGGATTTCTGGTGTGCATCTGTGACCATGCAGCATTCCAGGGGAGAGAGGATCCTGTCCACGCAGCCTGTGAGATCGGGCGCTTTTACTTTTTCTGTGCACCTGTCTTGCGTCTAGGTACAGTTGAGGATCCCACAGGACGAATTATAGCATCTCCCCAGGGCCAGGCCTGCTCTGTGAAAGCCGGAGCAGGGGGACAAGTACTTCAGAGTGAAGTGATGTCTCCAGGCCCAGCCACCCTCTCCATCAAACCCCCGGAGGCCTCTCCCGCTGGGCAGGGGGGCAGGCTCAGCATGATGTGCAATCCTGGGAGTCTCCCCGGGGAACACCTGCATCCGGGCCTCGTTCTTACCGGGACAGGAATCCTGCGGCCTGAAAAGTGGCAGCTCAGGGGGCCTCCCAGCGGCTAATCCAGCTGCCACTGGCATGAATGCTCCATCTCACCTTCCCTCGGGGACACCACACCACCAGGCAGACTAAGAGCTCCCCTGGAGTCGTTCTTGCAGCTGGGGGGAGGTGAGGTCAGCTGCAAACCCTCTGTCTGGGCCCCGAATCCTCCCCACTGAGCTAAGTCTGGGCCACCTGTTTAGGATTCTCTGTCTCTCTCTCAAAAATAAATAAAGACTAAAAAATTAAGAGAAAAAAAGAAATATATTTTACATTGCATCCCAGTATACAAATGTATTCATATTCAAAACTGAGATTAAAGCTTCATGAAACAATAGATGTCCTTTTATTTTTATAAGCAATGCACTATTTATCCTACTCTGTTATACTTGTCCCCCATTTGTGGCCTATAAGTCGGTTTCACAACCTACTCATAAATTGAAACCTATAGCTTGAATAATGCTGTTTCTGTAGAATTCTCTTATTTTTAAAAGACCAAAGACACCCATTAAGGATTTATGTACCTTCCCTGAATTGGCATAACTAGCCAGTGACAGAGTTGGTATCTAAAATGGGATCTCTTGATTTTCAGCCTAGTGATGTTATTTATTCTTACAACAAATTATTTTTGAACACCTCCAACCGTGGTGGGGCAGAACATTCTAGGAGTGTGGGATTTTCAAACACAAACCTTGTATTTCTCTCCTGAATTTAAAAAGAGTGGAACCATATTAAATTAAGTTTAAAAAATAATGATGTAGCAAGAGCTAGAACACAACAGTAAGAGGACAAGTACATTATTATTCTCTACAAAGTGTTTATCAATCAGCTTTGAATTTCCATACGCTTTCACGACTTCTCACTATACTTTTACTTATTGTTTAACTTAATGTGCTTATTGATATATAATCAACATATAATTAACTGCATGTATTTAAGATGTATAATTTGGTCATTTGGAGTTATGTGTGCTCCCAGGAAATTATCCCACAATCACCATCTCCCTGTCTGTCTTCCCCAAAGTTCTCTCATGCCTCTTTGTAATCTTCTCCCTAGTTCCTCCCTATCTGTCCATCTCCTTTTATCACTGGGCAACTACTAGTTTACTTTGTGTCACTACAGACTGGTTACGTTTTCCAGAATTTTATGTTAAAAATCTCACAGTTTGAGCTTTTTTTTGCCTTGCTTCTTCCGCTTTGCCTCTGTATTGTGAGATTCCCCCGTGTTGCTGCATATATTGGCAGTTCATTACTTTTTACTGCTGTGTACCTACAATATTCCATTGTAAGGATACATCACAACACGCTCCCTGTTCACACAGGGGAGCGGTCTCACCTTGCCAGTGATGCAAATAAAGCTTCTGTAAACATTTGTATGCAAGTCATTGTATGCACATGTTTTTCTTCTCTTTGCCTAATCCAAAAAAGTGGAATGGCCAAATCGTATGGTAGGTATATAATTAGCTTTTTAGGAAACTGCCTCTTTGAAAGAATTTGTTTTCCAAATTGATTATGCTATTTTACATTTCCACCAACAGTGTATGAGAGTTTCAGCTTCTCTACGTCTCTGCCAGAGATTTATCCTTTATCAGCTATGTTATCTGCAAAAATATTTTCTTCTAGTCTATGGCTTATCTCTTCATTCTCTTGCCAGTGACTTTCAAAGAGCAGGAGCTTTAAAACTTAGCAAACTCCATTTATCATTTAAAAAATTTTTTATGGGCCATGCTTTTGGTGTTGTAAGAAATCTTTGCCTATGTGGTCTTCCATGATTTTATAGTTTAGGTTTTATGATTTATGTGTATGGTCAAATTTGGGTAATTAAGAGAAGTGAGGTATAAAATTCCAGACAGAGAGAGAGAGAGAGAGAGAGAGAGAGAGAGTTAAGAAAGAGACACAGAGATAAAGAGATACAGGCACAGACATAGATATCGAATGACTCAAGCACTATCTGTTCAAAATACTATCTTCTGCCATGTGAGAATCTATTTCTTGGCTCTCTTTCCCGTTCCACTGATACATTTATCTATCTGGATGACATTGCCACACTGTTTTGAAAACCGCACCTTCTACTAATTCTTGATAAAATGTCATATTAATCTTCTAACACTGTTCTTTTTTCAAATGGGCTTTGGCTGTTTTAAGTCCTTTGTATTTTTCCATGAACTTTAAATCAGAGTGCCAATTCCTATCAAAAAAAAATCCTGCTGTGATTTTACATGGATTATCTTGATTATATAGATAAATTTGGAGAGAATTGACATCCTAACAACATTTAAGCCTTTCAACCTATCAACATGGTACATATCTCCATTAATTTAAGACTCCTTTATTTTTTCTCATCAAGTTTGTACATATTTCAGTGTACAGGTCCTTCACAATTGTGTCAAGTTCATCCCTAAATATTTTATACATTTCAATGCTACTGGAAAAGGAATTTTTTAGTAATTTTACTTTCTGATTGTTCATTGCTAGTGTATGGAAATACAACTGATTTTGTTTTTGTATTGATCTTACTATGTGCTGAGGCCCCTGTAGGGTCTTATCAGTTATTAGTTGTATCTATTAGTTCCAGTTGTTTTCTTGAAGATTCCATTGGATTTTCTACATAAATAATCATGATACAGGCAAACTACTGTGGTTTATTTATTACTTTCCAATCTGGATTCCCAGCCACTCCCCTCTAACCTGCCTTGCTACATTCCCCTGACTAAAACATCTAATAAAGTATAAAGAAGAGTGATGAGAAAAGACATCTTTGTCCTTTCCCAGTCTTAGCTAGTAAACATTCAGTCTACCCACATTAAGTATAATGTCTGTCAACAGGTTGGAAGTGATTCACTTCCATTCCTATTTTGTAAGAATTTTTACAAGAAATGATGTTGGATTTTGTATTTTTTTCTGTATTTTTTCAGATAATGTTTCTTTTTATTTTGTTAATGTGGTTAATCACAGTGATTGGTTTTCAATGTTTAAGCCATCTCCAGGTGATATACCCACTAGGTCATGATGTATTATCCTCTTAATATATTGTTGGATCAATTTGCTAAAAAGAGTCCATGGATATTCAGTGGTATCGAATCAGAATTTCAATTTGGAAATTCTTGGTTATTGAAGCTGAACATATTGTCATGTATTTATTTGCCATCCATGTGTTCTCTCTGGTAAAGTATCTTTCCCATTGGACTGTTTCTTCTTGTTGAGTTTTGGTAATTCTTTATAGCTTTAGAAGGGAGTCCTATCCTGAATATGTGTTTTGCAAATATATTTTGCCATTCACCCAGTGTGCTGCTGTTGGTTTTTGTTTATTTTTTTGTTTTGCTTTGTTTTTTAGTTCTCTAGCAGTGACCTTTCCAGAGGAGGGGAAAAAATTAATTTTGATAAAATCGAATTTATCATTTTTCCTTTTATAAATCATATATTGATGTCAAATCTAAGAACTATTTCGACAGTCCCAGATCATGAATATTTTCTCCTATTTTTTACTCTAAGTTTTATAGCTTAATATTTCACCTTTAGATCTATGAACGATATTGAGATAATTTTTGTACCAAGTGTGAGGTTTAGGTCAAGGTTCATTTATTTGCCAAGGGATATGCAATTGCCTCATGACCATTTGTTTAAAAAATTATTATTTCTATACTGAATTGTTTTTGCATCTTTGATCAAAAGAAGTACATCGTGTAAGTCTATTTATGAATTCTATATTTAGTTCCATTAATCTCTGTGTGGAATACAGTTATAACACCCATTTTAATATCTTTGCTCATTCTAATATCTGTAGGATAATTTGGATCAATTGAGTTTTCTACTCTAGAGGTCATGGTTGCCAGCTTTTTTGTATTACTAGAAATACTTCATTGGATGCCAAACACTGTGAATTTAGTTTGTTGGGTGCTGGGTATTTTTATTCTCTTACAAATATTCTTGAGTTTTTTTCCTGGGTCCCAGTTAACTGAATTAAAAGCAGTTTGATTTTTCAGGTCTTACATTTATGTTCTATTAGGTGGGACCAGATCAGAATTTCCTGTAGGGCTAACCCTTCCACATTACTGAAGCAAAACCTCTCTGCATACTGGATCCCATGTCCCGCAGATGATAAGGTTGTCCAGGAAGGCTGATGGGTACAGATGAGTTTTACACCCTTTGTGAGAAATGGAAACCGTACCTTGTCATCCTCTCCAGTGGTTTGCTTCAGGCACCTTGTAGTTTCTTTCCATGCAAATGTGGAGTACTACTCAGCTGAATACTCAAGGAGGAACTTACTCAGGTCTTGAGTTCTGTTTCCGTGCATATCTCTTCTCCAGGGCTCTGTCCTTTGTAAGCCAACGGGTCAGCTCCACCCTTCAACTCGGACAGCTGGCCTGGCTCCACCTGGCACTTTCTCCCTGCACTGCGGATTGGAAACTCAGGACAGTAAACTGAGGCAACCGCGGGGCTTACCTCATTTGTTTCTCATCTCTCAAGGTCACTGCCCATCACTGATCTTCCGCAGGGTCTCAAATACCATTGTTTCATATGTTTTCTAGATCTTTTCAGGGGTAGTTCTAGAACGGAGAATAAATGCAGTCCGTGTTATTCCATCTTGGCTAGAGCATAAGTCAGAATTTCCATGCGCTCTTAAATGATGATATAGATCCTGTATTTGAAGAAAACTGTGTCAGCTCTTGAGAAAAACAGAAAAGAATTTCACTGAAATTCACACGCTTGGAAATAGAACTTTCAATTATAATTGCATATGGTTTGTCATTGAGAGGGGTGCTTCCTTCTCCAAGGACTGATTGCAGATATCCTTAAAGACAAATTTCAATCTTTGTCGAAATGAGGTATCTAGAAAATTGCACACATTTGTTAAATAACCACAAATTTCTTCCTTACAACGCTTCTCAGTCTCCACTATAACAATGACTAATTATGTCACTGCCATCAGATTATTGAAAGAACTAGTCAATATTTTATCTCGATTTTTGAAGAACTTTAATAAAAGTCTTGCCAAAGAGCGTGAATTTAAAAGAAAGAGAAAAAAAAAAGTCATCAGACCATCTGGAGAATGAAATGAGATTTTTTGTGAACAGTGTTTCATAATCTGGCAAGGTTCAGTCAGCTGGCATTTTTTTCTTGACCTGGACCCATAATAGCAGAATGTCCCTAAAGTGTAAAATGAAAATCATCACAACAAATGAAACAGCACTTAGTACTGTCACCTTAGCCTTTTTTTAATTGCTCTTTATTTTTTGCTTTGCTTATGTAAGTTGACTAAAACATGGTAAGCTGGAAAGAAGCACCACAGAGGTCCAATAACCTGCCAGTTAGGTCCAAGAACCTACCGATTCTTCGTCTACATACAGGGGAATCAAAGAAAGCACCCTGGTCCTACCCCAGGGGTCTGGCCTTCCTGCCAACTTCGAGCAAAAGCAACAAGAAAGAAGGCTTCATAATGAGAAGGAATATAAATATATATATAGTGTATATCTATCTTAAAATAAGACTGTAGATATCTCAGCTAGAACTGCCTTTTCAACTCAGCATCACTCTAAGGGCTGCGGAACCTATGCTACATGTGTAGAGACGATGGTGACAATCACTTTTTATCAGATCAGAAGATTGTGTTACCAAATGTAAAGGTAGTGTTTGACCCTCTACTGGTTTCTCCTGAACCCAGGCTGACCCCTTTCAGAATCTCCATGGTGCCCTGCAGATGAGAAGTTTCCCATATAGTACACTAAGCTCATTTAAAAGACCAGCACATAGAGTAAGTAGCAAATGGAATGAGATTATTTTAGTATATGTGCTGCTGAAGCGAGCACAGAATGAGATTATTTTAATTAAGGATACCGCTTGTTATTCCAGTTAAGCAATCAATAATTTTGTAAAACAAAAACATAAACAAAAGGATGTCTTAATTTCATCATAAATAAGGAATTAATAATGATCGCTGGTCTTTTCTAATAATCACAAATAATCCTTTTTGGTTGTTTAAAAATACAAGAACACCTTGGAAATATCAAACATCTATTTACAAAACAGCTCACTAAAAATTACTTATGATGGCCTGGAATAATCACAAGTTTTATGTATTTATTAAATAGAAGAGAATGGGTCTCTCCAAATGGGAGAGACCCCAGAAAGTTGAGTGTGAATTTACACAGAAACAATGTAATGTGCTTCTATTTGAAAACCTGCTTCTATTTGAAAACTCAACCCCAGAAAGTTGAGTGTGAATTTACACAAAAACAATGTAATGTGCTTCTATTTGAAAACCCGAGAGACCCCAGAAAGTTGAGTGTGAATTTACACAGAAACAAAGTAATGTGCTTCTATTTGAAACCTGAATTTCAAAATTCACAAAACCAGTTTCACTATTTTCAGAGTACCCTTTAATCTTTACAATGTATGTTTTCCAACGTATCTTATGTAGTTGTAATGTAACAACAGTTACCAGATGGATCTCAATAGCAAAGAAAAAGTTAATCAGCCCATTATCTGCAAATGAACAAAGGAATCAAAAAAGAGAACAGACACTAATAAATAAAATCTTATCTATAAATGCCAGAGGCTACAGCAAAACCTGAAATGTTCCAAACTAAGCCAACCATATAATTATACTCAAAATAATATACTATTTGGTATTTCCTATCATCTAATAAATTAATTAATTATTTCAGTACCTGACAAACATTGTACCTATTCCGGGAAGGAAAACACAAGATTTCAGAAAGTATGGCCCATTTTATGTAGTTGTTGATGTGGTTCAACAGACCTCTCTCTGCTATATTCTTTTTCTGAATTATGTAGGGTTTCTACTTCATCAAAACTTCCTGAGATTCCTTGGAGGCTTTCTTTTGTTTGCTCCACAATCTGGCAGAAATTTCTACACAAGCCTACACATGAAAGTTTACGGCACTTATTTTTTTAAAACAATCACTTTTAAAAAATGACATTATTAGCTCTTAGAATTGTATCATTTGCTTTCATAAATACAATGTTAAACATGAAGATTTTCAAAGTGAAAGAGTTTTGACAAAATCTCTAATTGAAAATATATAAGGAAATAGAGAAAAAGGGATTTTGAGATCAGCAGATCAAACTTAAAGGCTGATTTCTTGGATTGTCTTTTCTCTTGACATATAAAGCTTTGATGGATCAGAGGCGTATGACTTACATTTGAAAACGTACATCTTAAAACATGAATAATCATACTTTTTAAGGGCACAATATATAGAGACTTTAAAATGCAGTGAGTAGTCATTGCAATACTCTTCACATAGTAAATTCATATGCTGAATACTAAACACGGAAACTTTCACTGGTATCTTTGCCTTACATTTTTGTTTTCATAAAAGTAATTCTAACCCTGATTTTGAAATACCTGTGGTGTTCTTTTGAGAGGCACTTAAAATTTTTCAACTAGGGGCGCCTGGGTGGCTTAGTCAGTTGAGCGTCTGACTTCGGCTCAAGTCATGATCTCACAGTTCGTGAGTTCGAGCCCCGTGTCAGGCTCTGTGCTCACAGCTCAGAGCCTGGAGCCTGCTTCCGATTCTGTGTCTCCCTCTCTCTCTGCCCCATCCCCACTCATGCTCTGTCTCTCTCGTCTTAAAAATAAATAGAACATTAAAAAAAATAAAAGTTTTCATCTAAAATTAAATTTATATGTATGCCTTTAATGTATATAAGAATGTTTGTATGTGTGTGTGTATACATGTAGTGTATGGGTGCATGTATATATCACACACACACATATGTTAGGGATAGGATACCTCTATAGACACACACATACCTCATAAATATTTGCTAAAAAGATGGAAAAATGAGAAACATAAAGAATTTACCAAACTAAGAGAATAAAAGAATTTGGGTAGAGTGGCTTGGTTTCCATAACATTCAGGTTATGTCCCCATGCCGTGTTTTCAATAGGCACCATTGAAAGATGTCTGCTTAGGATTACCCAACCATCATCGAAGACCTGTCTTTGTCTGTCTGGCTGCTAAAGTAAAAATACCAAAAACTGAGTAGCTGAAAAACAGCAGTTATTTCTCAGTTTATAAGGGTGGAGAAGTTCAAGATCGTGGCACTGGTAGATGCTGTATCCAATGAGGACCCACTTCCTGACCCACCTGGTGGAAGGGGTGAGGGAGATCTCAGGGGCCTCGCTTATAAGGGCACTGATCCCATTCCTGATGGCTCCACTCTCATGACCTGATGGCTTCCCAAAGGCCTCACCTACAAACACCATCACACTTGGGATTAGGTCTCAACATAAGAATGTGAGGAGGACACAAATATTTAGTCCATAGCAAACCCGAAACCAAAACACACTTAGATATACCCCCTTCCAACTCTATATCCATATGCCATTTATTTTCAAGTGAAGTGAAGCAAAATGTGCATTGTTGAAACCTTGAGAGAGAATTGGAATTATAAAGTCATACCATAACATGTGAAGAGGTTTCTCTGGAAGAAGAGAAGTAATCCAATTATTTTCCCTGGGTAAAGATGTTGAGGATTGAGTGATGGTTGCATGTCTGTGAATCTCAAGCTTCTCTTTGTTATCACTTGTAGTTAATCCATTCTCTCTCAGACTGTTTCACTATAAACAATACCTCAAAATTCTAACAACTCCATTTATTGTGTAGTTACTACAGATATTCTTTCCTGAAAAGTGTTTACTAAATCATAAGATAATGTGTGTAATGTGTGAGGAAAAGCTGTCAGTATATTAAAGACCAATATTCACTTCTCTATCAATCTATTTTAGTACATTTATACTATATACATATAAAATAATTCATATAATGAAATTAAGGAACCAAAGACTAAAGAGTTGCTATCCTGTGTAATTATAATGCAACAATATAGCGGACAATGTGTGTGTACCACAAAGATATGCATACATACAATGTTAACCATGGGTCAAAAGGCTTGAAATGGCTCATTGATTTGAAGAAAAAATAGGAAAAACAAAAGATTAACACAGGGTATGAATGTTGTGAGATAAGATTAGGTATTTGAAGGCAATTATTTGTAAGTTCCTATATTTAGTATATAGTTTGTTTTTCCAGCAAGGATTGTTATTTATAATTCTCCCTTTGGACTATCTTGATTTATGGAAACTCATTTTACGAGGACTCAACAGTTCATGTTTATGTTTGTTATCATGGCATACACTTTGGGGGAAGCCTTTTTAAAAGATCTGGTGGTTTAGGGGCACCTGGGTGGCTCAGTCGTTTAAGTGTTTGACTTCTGCTCAGGTCATAATCTCAGCTAGTGAGTCAAAAATAAATAAACATTAAAAGAAATTTAATAAACAACAACAAAAAATTTACAATCTCAAAGTTTGGGGTCTGCTTCGGATTCTATGCCTGCTTCTCTCTCTCTCTGCTCCTCTGCTGTTCATGCTCTGTCTCTCTCAAAAAGATATAAACATTAAAAAAAAATGTTTTTTTGAGGAACCTCCACACTATTTTCCAGAGCGGCTGCACCAGTTTGCATTCCCACCAACAGTGCAAGAGGGTTCCCGTGTCTCCACATCCTCACCAGCATCTATAGTCTCCTGATTTGTTCATTTTGGCCACTCTGACTGGCGTGAGGTGATATCTGAATGTGGTTTTGATTTGTATTTCCCTGATGAGGAGCCACGTTGAGCATCTTTTCATGTGCCTGTTGGCCATCTGGATGTCTTCTTTAGAGAAGTGTCTATTCGTGTCTTCTGCCCATTTCTTCACTGGATTATTTGTTTTTCAGGTGTGGAGTTTGGTGAGCTCTTTATAGATTTTGGATACTAGCCCTTTGTCCGATATGTCATTTGCAAACATCTTTTCCCATTTCGTCGGTCGCCTTTTAGTTTTGCTGATTGTTTCCTCTGCAATGCAGACACTTTTTATCTTGATAAGGCCCCAAGAGTTCATTTTTGCTTTTAATTCCCTTGCCTTTGGAAATGTGTCAAGTAAGAAATGGCTGTGGCTGAGGTCAGAGAGGTTTTTTCCTGCTTTCTCCTCTAGGGTTTGGATGGTTTACTATCTCACATTCCTTCATCCATTTTGAGTTTATTTTTGTGAATGGTGTGAGAAAGTGGTCTAGTTTCATTCTTCTGCATGTTGCTGTTCAGTTTTCTCAGCACCATTTGTTAAAGGGACTGTCTTTTTTCCATTGGATATTCTTTCCTGCTTTGTCAAAGATTAGTTGGCCATACTTTAGTGGGTCCAATTCTGGAGTCTCTATTCTATTCCATTGATCTATGTGTCTGTTTTTGTGCCAATACCATGCTGTCTTGATGACTGCAGCTTTGTAGTAGAGGCTAAAGTCTGGGACTGTGATGCCTCCTGCTTTGGTTTTCTTCTTTAATATTACTTTGACTATTCGGGGTCTTTTGTGGTTCCATACAAATTTTAGGATTGCTTGTTCTAGCTTCGAGAAGAATGTTGGTGCAAAATTAAAAACAGATCTACCCTATCACGCAGCAATAGTACTGCTAGGAATTTACCCAAGGGATACAGGAGTGCTGATGCATAGGGGCACTTGTACCCCAATGTTTATAGCAGCAGTTTCAACAATAGCCAAATTATGGAAAGAGCCTAAATGTACATCAACTAATGAATGGATAAAGAAGATGGGTTTATATAGACAATGGAATACTACTTGGCAATGAGAAAGAATGAACTATGGCCTTTTGTAGCATGTGGATGGAACTGGGGAGTGTTATGCTAAGCGAAATAAGTCATACAGAGAAAGACAAATACCATATGTTTTCACTCTTATGTGGATCCTGAGAAACTTAACAGAAGGCCATGGGGGAGGGGAAGGGGGAAAAAGTTACAGAGAGGGAAGGAGGCAAACCATAAGAGACTCTTAAAAACTGAGAATAAACCGAGGGTCGATGAGGGGTGGGGGAGAGGGGAGAGTGGGTGATGGGCATCGAGGAGGGCACCTGTTGGGATGAGCACTGGGTATTGTATGGAAGCCAATTTGACAATAAATTTCATATACAAATTTTTTATTAAAAAAATATAAACATTAAAAAATAAAAAAGGGGGGGTGCCTGGGTGGCTCAGTCAGTTAAGCGACTGACTTCAGCTCAGATCATGATCTCATGGTTTGTGGGTTCAAGCCCCACATCGGGCTCTGTGCTGACAGCTCAGAGCTTGGAACCTGCTTCAGATTCGGTGTCTCCCTCTCTCTGCCCCTCCCCCACTTGTGAGCTTACTGTCTGTCTCTCTCTCTCTCAAAAATAAATAAACGTTAAAAAAAAATTAAAGATCTGGTGGCTTAACACACCGTAAAATGGTAGCAGGTGATATTTCCTGTACTCACATTATCAGTAAATTAAGATTTTGTCGGCTCTGCTATCATTTTTTTTGAATTTCTCAAGTTTCATTTTTTTTTCTTTTTTTCCAGAGCAATACCACCTATTATTCCCTTTGAAACCTGCCACTGATTTCTGTGCTGACTACAGAATACAGCTGCCCAGGCAAACTAGGAAAACACTGGATTTGTCACTACTGTGCCAGCTTCATCCCATCATCCCCTAATATGTCCATTCTCATTACACCCCCGCTACACACACACGGATTAGGAAGCGGGTGGGAAAATATAAGTGCTGATGAATTGTTCAACATGGTTTACTTTTTACGGGGCCTCGACTGTCCTCTATATTAACTACTTTGGGAAGACTATTTGAGGGCAAGTGGATAGCACTGTGATAACGAAAGCACAGATTTAAAATTTACATATTTTTTAAAGAGTTGGAAATGAACCAGATGATTTTTGCAAGTAATTCTCAAACCTAATGGGCCCAGAAACTTCTGCCAGCCCACAAAGTTATATTAATTCCTAATGTGTGTGTGTGTGTGTGTGTGTGTGTGTGTGTGTGTGTGTTTTCCCAAGGAGTACCTGGTGATGCTTCTTACCGTCTACAATTTCTTCCCCTTTCCTCTGGAGGTGAACTCATTGGCATTTGCCTCCTGGAAAAAATATAATAACCTTGACTAATGGTTAATGAAATTCTTCTTGAATACTGGGGAGGTAGGGGAAAAGAAAAGTAGATAGGGAATTTACTGATATAATGAACCAAAATGAAGTTCCAGAAGTTTAATGTTACTTGGAGTTTTTGAAATCCTAAGTGTAAAAGCAGAATACTCTATAATTTATGGGAAGTTTACTATGCGTCAGGCGTGGACCAAGCATGTAGTATGATATACTTCTTAGAGATGTCCTATGGTTGCCTCTGATCTTCATTTCATAGGTTAGAAATCTGAGACACAGACAGGTTACCTCCTCAAGGTCACCCAGTAAATATTATGTGGGCTCTCAAAGTGTAATTTAATATGTAAGAACCAGATGGTACTTTTAATATTATTTTTACACCAAATAGCTTTCTTAATAGCCGTTCTGCTTCAAAAGCCTATATATTTCTGAGGGACTGAAGTCTTGTACATAATACAATTATTTGGGCCTGTGAAGAGGTCATTTTAAGTTACCAATATTCATAGTCCAAAAGACTCTTTAACTGAAGTGTCATTAAATTTCACATGAATCTAAGTTGTTTTACACCTTACAGTTGTCCTTTACTTCCATATTTTAGAGATTTTAAACTTGAGCATTTATTTAAAAATAGAGACCCCTTTGTATAAAACTCTAGTCATATTTCAGATAATGTTCTGTTGGACATGAAGGTACAAATTTACATTGCAAACAATGGGATTACATTTAGGAGTGGATCAATTGTGTCCTTTAAAATGCTTCAGAACTCAATCTTCAGTTCAGAATAGAATAATTATTTCTCTTGGTTTGTACTAAATAGCTATATATGTATTATTAAGTAACATTTATTTGGCAAACACCTGTTTTAGGTAAGCTGTGTAGTAGAATCTGGGTTAGGCATTGTTGATACAATGATTAATATAGCTTGGCCTCTGCCCCTCAGAACCTTCCAATATTTCTTTCAACCCATTTTTTAAAACGTGAGCCCATGTGGTATGTGTTCATAGAGTTCACAGAGCCTCTGTGAAGAGCCACTATCATGAAAAAATTGTCTGAAATGTGCTCAGAATGCTGGCCTGATTGCACTGCCTTTGAAGATTCCTAGGAAAGCAACACATGTCCAGCAGTATTCCGTGTCAATATACAGAAGTTATTCATCTGGAGAATTCAGTCCTGGCAGAAATTCTGGTACATCTGCCTTGAAGACTGCCCATTTCCCCAATGGTCTGCACACAAAGTAACAGGAAGACAGTCATAAACATCTTGGGGGAGAGTGGATGTGGATGCCCCAGATAAACCATTAGTTACACCCTCAGTTCCCACCCCAGAATTTTAAGTGTTCCCACTCTGAAGTCCAATGGGCAATTTACTAAGCTGATATTTAGTTCTCAGACCTCATCCCTAAGGCCACCAAAGGGAACTCTCCATGGAAGGCTGGGGAGGGGGCAGGGCAGGTGAAATGCAGACGAAATCATCACAGCTAAGGGGTAGGTGAATGGCCACCGCCTCACCACCATTCACAAGATGGGTACAATTAAGACTTTTTCATCTTTGAGAGACAAAACAGAAAAAAAAATGAAACCAGTATGTAATTCATGGTGTTGTGGATCCCTGAAGAGAAAACATACATAGACTCTAGGTCTGTAAATGGCCACTGTCAAAACTGCTCCTGGGGAAGCTGACACAGCACGTGCCTCTGACTGGGTCTGACAGAGCTAAGCATTTGACTTCTACTAATCTGTTACTCCAGACAGAAGGCCAGCTTGGCTCAGCCTAACTCTCAGGCAATGGATTCATCGTGCCTCAAAGGTCTGCAAAGTCCTGGGCTGGGAAGTGGGCCAGCCACATTAGACCATTAGAGTAGGTAAGGAACATCTCTCTCTCTCTCTACAGAGAGCATGATTTCAAGAGCCCCACCCAAGAGCAAGGACATTCACCACTCCAACAGAAACTGTAGACTGAAGAGGCATTAGGTGATTTCCAGTATTGGCTACAGGATAAATCTACGGTCTTCAAGTCTTCCTGTATGAGCCCATTATCCGGCACTGGCTCACTTATTGTTATATTAATTCCATTAAGAATAAAAGCTGAGGCTTGTCAAAAAGTTGAAAATAGAACTACCCTATTATCCAGGAATTGCATTACTGGGTATTTACCCAAAGAATACAAAACCACTAATGCAAAGCGATAGATGCACCCTTATGTTTATTGCAGCTTTATTTTCAATGGCCAATTTATGGAAGGTGTCCAAGTGTCCATCAATTGATGAACAGATAAAGGTGTGGTGTACACACACACACACACACACACACACACACACACACACACACACATAGACTATGGAATATTACACAGCCATAAAAAAGAATGAAATCTTGCCATTTGCAATGATGTGGATGGAATTAGACTGTATTACGCTAAGTAAGTCAGTGAGAGAAATACAAATATCATATGACTTACTCATATGTGGAGTTTAAGAAACAAAACAAACGAACAAAAGGAAAAAAGAGAGAGAAAGAGAGGCAAACCAAGAAACAGACTCTTAACTATAGAGAAAACATTCATGGTTATTAGAGGGGAGGCAGATGGGGGGAGGGGAAAAGAGGTGATAGGGATTAAGGAGTGCACTTTTGATGAGCAGTGTATGATATATGGAAGTGCTAAATCATTATATTGTACACCTGAAACTAAGAGAATGTTGTACGTGAACTATACTGGAATTAAAATAAAAACTTAATAATAATTATAATAAAAGGCTAAGGTTTGGAGTCAGATTCATTCAAATCTGCATCCAAATCGGTCTATCACTCACCAGATCCAGGATGGAGCACAACACTCAAGTTCTATAAGTCTCAAACATTGAGTGGCCATGATTATGGTACCTCCATTCGATTTTTGTGGTTAGATAGTGTCAGCATGTTTTTAATTTTCTTAAATGTTTATTTTTGAAAGACAGAGAGACAGAGAGAGAAAATGTGAGCAGAGGAGGGGCAGAGAGAGAGGGAGACACAGAATCGGAAGCAGGCTCCAGGCTCTGAGCTGTCAGCACGGAGCCCGACGCGGGGCTTGAACTCACGACCTGCTAGATCATGACCTGAGCCGAAGTCAGACGCTTAACTGACTGAGCCACCCAGGCACCCTGATCGTGTCATTATTCTTTACCATACAACTTTTAGGTGGTAGGCACTGTAGGTGGGTACGTACTTGGTGGGGAAAGATACACAAAAAAGGAGGAAAGTGTCAGCTAAGTTGTTAAGTGGGTTTGAAAACATAACCAGCCTTCCTAAAACAGTGAGAAACTGGTATGTTTACAACGAAGTGTACGTAGGAGCAACAAGATCTTAGAGGGGTCCAAGATCATGTTATTTGACTACTTACGCTAAAACAAAACTACCTCTGTGACTTCCTTGGTTGAGGTTCACATCTATTTTCAACCCTGAAGTACACGGATATTTCACAAGTAACCTGAAAAATGTATGCACTTTAGACCCAAAACACGTAGGTTGAGTTTTCGTCCCAGCTCAGGACTAATTTTAAGATCTTAGTTCCACAGCTCAACCTGTGCCTCAGATTTCTCAGCCATGAAATAGAGGATGTTAATGAAAACATCCCTCCTACTTAACTCACACGGTTACCATGAACCTCAGACAAGATAATACATGTACAACTCCTCTGTAAATGTTGAAACTCAATGCAAATAATGGTGAATGCTTTTATTTTACTGTTGGCGTGAGAAAGAGAGCCCTGTTTGAAAAGGGTGGTTTATTCGCTATTTCCTTTAAACCCGCATATGCTTTTTAATCTCTTAGTCTTGCTCAACCCTTTTCACTGGCTACAATTTTCCTTGCTATTTTCTGCTGGTGCAAACGCTTGTCTTCTTAAGCCTCCTCAAATGCCAATTTCTTCATGAAGTCTTCAGAAAACCTAACGTAATAAGAAAAATTCAACAGACCTGGATTTCAATCCCAACTATGGCTTGATTAAGTGATGCAACATTTCTGATCCTTGCTGCCTTTCTTGTAAAGTGTGGAAATGTGTATCTACTATTAGAAGAGATTTAAAAAGTACTGATATGTGTAAACAGCTCCAAAATACAACATAGGATGTGCTCTTTCTCTCTTCTTGTCCTTTGCTCACATTAAGAGTTTTCTCTGTCTTATGACTTCTTAGAACATTGATTTTATTTTTAAAAAACACATTTTTTAATGTTTTTATTTATTTTTGAGACAGAGAGAGACAAAGCATGAGCAGGGGAGGGGCACAGAGAGGGGGAGACACAGAATCTGAAGCAGGCTCCAGGCTCTGAGCTGTTCGTACAGAACCCGACGCGGGGCTTGAACCACGAACTGTGAGATCATGACCTGAGCCGAAGTCGGACGCTTAACCGACTGAGCCACCCAGGTGCCCCTAGAACATTGATTTTAAATCAAAGTGGGCCTTTGCTACTGAGTTCTTTGGTGTGTCCTTATTATGTTCTAAGCTCCTTGAGGGCAGGTCTGATATATTCTTCGAACCCTCAGCAGTTTTGAGCATAGTGTTGGAGCAGCAGGAAAATGCCCAGTGAGTCAGCAGTTCATTCTGGCTGTTGGTATACAGCTTGACTGTGCACAGTACCGACCTCATGCCCACAGTAAACTTATGTTCTAACTTGCACCTGATGAGATTATGGTTCCGATGAGATTATCGGGAGCCGTGTGAGTTTCACAGTGGTGAGCCCGCAATAATAAGAGAGGCCGGACCATCCTTAAGAAACCATTGCACTGGTGGTCCTTGAGGATGCAGGTGCTTTTGGATGAAGGGAGAGAAGAGACGAATAAAATCAGTGAGACCTCCCACGTCTAGAGACATACATGGCAGGAGTATATAGAGCAATCCTAGGCTTCCATCATGGTGACTTGGCAGGGATATAAATGCAAAGCGGCTTCCTCTTCTACAGGGCAATTCAACCTGCTGAGTTTACCTGTCCTTCAAAGGCGCTTTAAACTATGTGTGAGGCGACAACCTTTCTCATTACCACCTCGAGACAAAGTTCTTTTGTCCCTGTTTATCCACGGTAGTGCCATCCATCTTACACACCAGCTCTGGGATTTCCTTTGATTATTTGTACCTCGCCAGGTCTTTGTACCATCAGATGCTGCTTAAATGCTGAGGATGGAGTATACAACATACAGGCTGATGTTAAACAAAGGATCTAAAGGACTTTACTTCTCAGCACCATAATGGCACTAGTAGAAAGAAATTCTGGTGGAGCATTTTTGCAGATGATTTCCAGTGACAAGAAACAGATCGACTATAGAAGGAATGTCTCTCTGGGCTCTGTGGGGAGATGTGAGAAGTGGTTACATGGCACTTAGAGCTGCTGAAAACAGATGAGAAAGTTAAGGGCTTTGGTACCAAACCTGATTTCATGAAAAAGACTGTGCTTTACTAATCTTGTTGTCTGTTGTCGTGTAAGTCAGGAGCCACATGATGGAAGGGTGAGAAAGAGCAGTGGAAACGAAGGCCCGTTTAAACGCTCTGAGTTCAGCACAGAAACCTTGGTTTGGCCAGGCAGGCAATGGGCCAGTGTCCACACACGCGTGTGGCTGTCCCTGTTGTAGCTGCTTCCTGCAGGTGCGTCTGAGACAGCCCCGAAACGTGTATGTACGTTACATACGTGCATGAGTGTGATATAAAAACGATGCAAAGTTTTCCTTGAGGTGAAGGACAATCACATAATAAAGAACAAATATGGCAGGACATAACTTCGCCCCCGGGGCAAATATCTTAACAGCCTGGCCTGCATCAAGGTCATTGAATGCACAGTGGCAGACACTGGGGTTCCATAATGATCAATAAGAACAATGAGAAATCCTTCTTCTGAGCCATTTGGCCTGCTGACTGTGAATGCTTCTCCAAGGACATCCATCTATAAATGGAAAGAGACTATAGAGAACAGGACTGACCAGTGGTTTGGAATATCTGTAGGTAATGTAGTAGTCCTTAACTAGCATATCCAAAACATGGCCAAAAATTTTTTCACTGCATATAAGCCTGGATTGATGTTTGATTCAGTTCGTTTGGCTAGGGTGAGCTAGGAGTCCATATTTTGAAGACGCTCTCCCAGGTTGATGTTAACGTTTACAACAATTTAAGAAACATCACAGTAATACAACACTTATGCTGTGCAATGCAGGCAAACACTTAACCTCTCTGAACATTAATGCCGTCATCTGTAGATAATATCTTGTAATGTTGTTACTTGACTTCCAATCTTAAGTTGTCCAGCATGCTAAAGTTCTCGTGGTGTCCTGGAAAAGTTTTCTGGCAAATGGAATATTCTTGTTTAATTCTGTGATTTTTGTATTAGATGAGTCTTGAAGATACCAAGAAAGATACAATTGGCTGTTTCAACTATCATGTTACATCATATCTAGATCACAAGAAAGCTAGTTTATATAACAGTTAGGCAGGGGGGTGGAGGGGGTGGAAGGCAGTGTAAGGGTTTAACATACGAAATCGGCTTTCCTATAATTTAAATGCATAGTTTAGCAATATCAGAATAAGCTTTCCCATGTAGCAGAGACGTAGGTCTTTGGCAAGTAATGTGAGGAGCTCATCTCTTACCATGTGCCTTATCTGAAAACCTACCGTTGTCCTTGGGTTCCTACCAATAGAGACTCATTCTTTAAGTATATACATAGGTTTATGTACATGTGTATGGCAATTTATCTCAAGGAATTGGCTCACCTTGTGAAGAATGGCAAGTCAGAGATTTGTAGGTCAGCCTGGCAAGCTGAAAACTCTCTCAAGCTAAAATTGATGCCTTCACAGCAACACCTAGGTATGCATTAAATTGACTCCTGGGTACTGTGGTCTAGCCGCGTTGACATATAAAACAATCATACTAGCTAACAAAATGTAAACGAAGGAGTAAACATGAGGGAAAAACGCCCATAAACCAAGATACTTTCTTACCCTTTGGTTATGGGAAATTTGAAACATATACACAATAAAATAATGTAATACAAACCTGTCTGCTGGTTTCAACAGTTACCAACTCATAGATGATCTGATTGCATAATCCCAACTGACTCTCTTCTCTATCCAATGGTTTATTTTGAAGCAAGTTCTAGACGTTATGCTATTTCACTCATAAATATTTAATGTAAATATTTAAGTGCTAACGACTCCTCTAAAATATGTAACTAAAACATCACAACTCAAGTGCAGTAAAATGTCCAAGGTGGGGACAATTCCGGGGAAAAGAGATGCTGGAATTTCATGACTTTATAGAAACTCCTTACAATGAAGGGGTGGGGAGATGTGTGTGGAAAAGGGGGAATCCAGAAACAAAAAGGGCTGGAAAGAGAATGTGACCACCCGGGTATCCCTTTATTTTTTTATTTATTTTTAAAAAAAAAATTTTTTTTCAACGTTTATTTTTATTTTTGGGACAGAGAGAGACAGAGCATGAACGGGGGAGGGGCAGAGAGAGAGGGAGACACAGAATCGGAAACAGGCTCCAGGCTCCGAGCCATCAGCCCAGAGCCTGACGCGGGGCTCGAACTCACGGACCGCGAGATCGTGACCTGGCTGAAGTCAGACGCTTAACCGACTGCACCACCCAGGCGCCCCACCGGGTATTCCTTTAGATAAACACAAGTATACCCCTTAGGTAGACATAAGTCTATCTCAGTTGGCTTTGTTGGATATTATATAACATCTTAAGGTACTCGGGAAAATGTTGTGTAACACATTTCATTTTTATTATCAATTTTGTAAAAAAATGATAAAGGTGATGCTTCTTTTCTAGAAAAGTCTATCAGAAATAGAAGCTATATAGGGATGTTACTTGTTAAGAGCCCACGAGTTTTGAAAGCTTCTGAAAGAAAGTATTGAGGATTTGTTCATGTCTGAAAAGACTTGCCTAATGAAATCCCTGACGTGGAACGAGAAAACAGCGAGTACTTGTGTTCACACAGTATCAAAAAAATTAGTTAATAGAGACTGTAAGTGTCAACCTTTAGGGAACTGCTCAGCTCCATGCTGAAGCAGGAAGAGAGGTTTGGTATTATTCCAGGACAGTGATTTGAAGGCTAGGTGTGGGAGAGAGGAGTAAGAGGGGCATGGGGTTCTGAGAGTGACCTGAGGGACCTTATCAACATGCACATCCTGGACCACCTGAATGAAAGGAACAGAGGGGCCCCTGTGGGTTGAGTGTCCAACTTGGGCTCAGGTCATGATCTCACGGTTCGTGGGTTCTGGCCCCGCGACGGGCTCTGTGCTGACAGCTTGGAGCCTGGAGCCTGCTTCAGCTTCTGTGTCTCCCTCTCTCTCCACCCCTCCCCTGCTCATGCTCTGTCTCTTTCTGTCTCTCTCAAAAATAAATAAACATAAAAAAATTTTTAAAAAATGGAACAGAGCTTCCAGACCTGATGGGGGGCAGGTGCATTTTGGAAGCGAACCACGTAATCCTAGTATACCTCTTCTGAGAATAGAAAAAGTAGACTCTGGCCTACTTCAAACACTATCGTGAAAACAGACCCTTTCTGCCACCGCCGAAATGGTGGTTTCTTTTTTCCCCTTTCTCTAGATTCCGTTGTGACATGAGTCTCGGATCCCAATGATCTGAAGTCTGGGGAGAAGGGCACTGCATTCACTTTCTCTGTCTGTTTCATGTGTTTCCTCGCTAGTTCCAGAAAAGCACGCACCTGTTACCCAGGGGGTGGGAGTGGGGTGGAGGAACCACTTGTATTGTCTTAGTTATTGACAAGGATGGCTTATACTTTGTGCGTTTTTCACTTGTATGTTGCCAATATGTGGAGGTGTTCCTAAATTCCTGAACCAAGGGATTTTCAAGTTCCTAGGCACAGCACTGCAGGTGGTGTTCAGAGTGAGTAGTGAGCAAAGCTCCAGGGATATAATTGTATCTCTACCAACCAGAAGACCCAAAGCCTACCTACCACCCCCAGGGAAAAAGTGTTCTGTGACACATTTCCATCTCCACCTTAAAAAAAAAAAATGGAGCTATATATGCACAGACAAGACGGGGTTCATTTTTTTACATTTTAAAGAGGATGTTTCTATTTTGACAATAGAGATCTATAGGGGCTTTTGCTCATTCGGTGCAATCATATCATCTCTTGACCCACCAGTGTGGGAGACAGGTAACCATTCTGAAAGGGAACCATGAAACACCAAAGAGAAACTCATATTTTGTTTCTTACTTGGAAACTAATTTCTGGCCAGCTTTGACATAAAACTCTTCCTTCTGTGAATCATAGAGGCAGGATGCATGTCTCTGACCCCCGTGCAAAGCAGAAACAAGCAGATGCCAGAGTTCCCACTCACACGCATCCTGCAGAACCCTCCCTGAGAAGCTGTTGCCTGGAGTCAGGAGGTTACTACGTACGAGGAGGAGTTATTCTGTGCCAGGACTTAGAGGCAGCATACAAATACCATCATCTTCTGTGGAGTGGGGCGCGAGGGGCTGACCATAACAAGAGAGAGACCAATAAAACGCTTCTTGCAACACAGGAGTGAGATGAAGCACGTGAAAAGAAACCGCTCAAGTTTACAACACACGCCGACGACAGAAGGGAACAGAAGAGTCTTGTCGCCCGGCTTAGCAGCACAGTACAAGGAGCAAGGGATAAACTTGCGAGATGGGTAAGAGGCGAAAAGCCGATGGAAGAAACAAACTTAAGGGGAAATAAGTACATAAATCTTTGCAGTTTAGGAAACAGACTCGAACATTAACGACGTTTGGGAAGACTCTGAGGCCAGCTCTACAAATTATATTGCCAAGAGAAACAGCAGAACATTTCAGTACAAGGACCGTAAGAAGGGTTAAGGAGTAGTGAACACTGGTGGTGTGTTTTCTGTATGCTCTTCATAGAGGCTATCTTTTTGTCACAAAAACCCTGCAATATAGTTTCCCCATTTTACAAATCAGGAAATTGAAGTTTGTAATTGTAAAGAAGGCCAGACCTAGGAAGGAGTCCTGAGTTCGATCAGGCCAGGCCTGGACTGGTTAATATAAATAACGCATATTCACTAGGGATAGGCTCTTGTGTGGAAACCCCTCATGAGAGACTGGAGTTGAGACATGACAGCTTCAGTCACCTCTCCAGGTGTCCTGGAAAATGCTGGATGTTGGACGGATGCACTGTGTATGCATTTAACCCTTTAGGATACACACATACCGCTTTCCATGGTCTTGTTTAGCTTTTCTCAAAGCTTTCGAATTTCTAAAGTCTTCATCATTTCTCCTACGTATTTTGTTTTTCACACACGAGGAGCACTCAGTGTCTACAATGATTTGAAACAGCCTTACCTAAGCTCGGGAGTCTACAACAGACACCAGTAGAGAGAACAGCAGACTCACAGTCAGAAAACCGGAGTCAGCCCTGCCTCCTTGGCTCCTTGCTTGTGAGCAAACCACAGAATCACCAGAACACTAGATTTCCTGTATCATAAAAAGGGCTCCCCTTAAGGCAGGGGATGCTTTCTGGACGCGGTCAAAATGGTACTTACATAAGAGAACCTGGATACTTTAAATAGGCAGAGACACACAGTGACAATGACCTTATAACGCCAGCTGGCTCGTCCACACCCCTGGGTCACACCTGACTCAGCCAGAGCAGACCTTTCTCTCCAGCTGTCCTGGTCACCCAGAGCCGACGGTGCATCACCCGCTCCTCGAGCCAATGTGTCCTGCTCTAAATTCTAACGAACGGGCAAACTGTGTTTATGACAAAAGCTTTCATTTACGGACTCTCCTTTCTGACGGAATCTGAAAGCCTAGCACCTACCTTGCTTCCAAGGCGCGGTACAAGGCAAGATAGAAAATTTCATTTTGCTTTTGGTAGGCTTATAACAGGATGTTGCAGTTTTCATCTGTGCTACTTATAACACATATTGCTGTGCAAAAAATAGATGTGCTGCCAAAGAAAATGGCTGCAAAGAATGTGTGTGCAACAAATGGAGACTTGCTGAATACTTTCTAAATGCCTGGGAAACTGTGCAAAGAAAAATAGTGCCCCTACGTATGGGAATCTCAGAACGCTTTGTGAAGAAAAAGAGAAAGAAATAACTGGAGCTTTAAAAATTCCCACTGGCAAAACCGATATCAAAATAACTGATAAGCATTTTACTAAACCCAAAATAAAATCCTGCTTGAAGTTCCTCGGGAAAGGGGTGACAAAGACAGGGCTTAAATTATTTGTGATATTTTACCAGTAGCTCTAAGTGTATTAGGATTTCTATAACTGAAGCGTTTAAGAAGTGATGCTAGTGTTCTATAAAATACATTTTTTAAAGATGCTTTGAAGATCTGAATGGATCCCAATGAGTCCATAGGTAACAGACAAGGGTATATACTCAGATATATACTCATATACCCATAGAGTTTATTTAGCAATCTAAAATCTAGTTGAGTTTTATTGATTTCTCCATACATACAGTAAATCGTCCAGGTGATAACCCTTAAACTAGTTTTATATCTCTTTCTACCTCATTCTACTGAAAACACCCTTAGTTCCTATAGGCAACATGATGGCTATTTTTACCTATCAGCTGGACTGGGCCACAGTACCCAGATATTCGGTCAACATTATTCTGTTTATTTCTGTCAAAGTGTTTTTCGGATGAGATGAACATTTCAATTAGTGGACTGTGAGTACAGCAGCGTGCTCTCTATAACATGATGTACTTCATCCAGTGAATGGACCGAGCAAAAAACAAGCCGCCCCGCCCCCACTCCGCACCTGCCGGATCAAGGGGCACCTCGACCGGAAGAGAACCTTTAGACTCAAACTGCCATTCTTCCCTGTGTCTTCAGAATGCTCACCCATCCCATCGGATTTTGGACTCAAGTAAATCTCTTTCCATATATATGTATCTGCCCATCGTATTGTTCCTGCTTCTCTGGAGACCTCTGATACAGACTGTACCTGAAAATCTCAGGGATGCTTATGTCTCTTCTGCTAAGCCTCTGATCTGGTCCGCTCCTGGTGAGCTCGGCCAGAGCAAGTTTAAGAGCTGAGGGAGCAACTAAGCAGTGGATGTGCCTCCCAGCTTCCTCATGACCCAGGCTCATCTGGTGAATGGGCTTCCACATTTTCCCAGTGCATGATTCCTTCTGGTCCTCTGCCTGATAAGCAGAATGGAAGAGAAAATGTGGATATACACATTTGGATACATGATCTAACATCACCCTGACTTGACAAGAGACCGGAAAAAACAGGTCAGCTGAAACGAGAAGCTATTTTGCCTCTAAGTGGCATTCGTCTCCCTTATAATAATACTTTCTGAAATATGGTTCTTCCCACACACTTGCCAAGACCACCCTCCAAGGTCAAGCCATCTGGACTTGTATGTGGCCACTCACTGGACTTTTCACTGCTGTTTACCCCACTTACATGTAGTTAGAGTTTCCTTAAAATTGAAAAATGTTTTTCCTATTCCTAATGCCTTGCCCCATTATAAGGCCACTACCCATTACTGATAGGGTAGTTCCTTATCAGTAGCAGGAGGAGATAATGAATGTTTGACTCTATTTGGTTAACCTTCTACCATATTCTTGCCTGGCTCATTCTTGTGGTTTCCTTCATGCAAGCTCTTTTGTGATTCTGCCTGTGCTCTCTACTCGTTTTCTTTATTCCTGGTGTTTACCACAGTTTCCCTAAAAGACTAGTTTCACTGGGAATTACAGTCATTAATTCATCCTTATGTACCTTTTGGACTCACCCTAACTAGAGGGAAATTAATTCTATAATATCCGAGTAGAGCGTCCATTTATTTTCTACCCTGTCAAGATTTAAGAATTAAAAGGAAAAAAATAATGAGTACATAGGTCTTCATTAATATTTAAGATTGACTTTCTAGGGACAATTTACACTTATCTTTCACAGATGAAGTATCTGCCTCCCGTTGTGCCTTTAACTAGGCCAGTCCCCTGGACGTGATGGGCAGGCAGCCCTATAATAGTGAACTTGGGGTCCCAAGTCCGGTTGACAGACAATAGCTGTTTTCCTCCTCTTTCCCTCCCTCCTTCCCTCCGTTCTTTCTTGCTTTTTTTGCATTGTCTCCTTTCTTCCAGGGGATTGGTTTGCTCTGACTCTGCCCTCTCACCTCCTATTCTGTTCCTAGACTTACCTGGTTCCTGACATTTTGGATCTGTCTCTCCCCTCCCCACCCCGCTTCAGATACCTCTCTCCTTGTAGTTACTTACTACTGCAGATAACCACGGCAGGTGACCCCACATTTCTCACTGCTTCCCTCCATCCCTATCAACTACTCAAATGTGTTGAAAGAAAACTCAAGCAATGGACAGAGGCTATTTCACTACCATATTTTAGAGGTGAGAAAACAAAGGCAGAAGAATAAAAAAAATAATCATTTGCTTAAGATCAAATAGAACAGTAGAAACAGATGGATCCAAGACTCAGGTCTTCCTGATTAACATCACTGTTCCATATTTAGATGCACCATCTCAAAGAATGGGAAGTTCAGGACATAGATTTTACTTCTACAATAATCATTTTGAAAAGTAAATCCAGAAATGCCTTTTTCACTTTAAGTGGCAAATCAGTCATGAAGCTAGATCCAGATGTGCCATAGCACATCCCAGATGTGACACAGCCCTTTCTGGAAATGCTCTGTGGAAAATACAGACGGGCCATCGCTATAAATCATGCATTCGGCAAATCTCTATCAGGGTTCATCTATGTGACAGACACTGAGATAGGTGCTACAGATACAACTGTGAACAAGACGTCATCCTGGATTTAAAGGACTCTACAGGCCAGCTTACAGCATAAGCAAAAAAAAAAAAAAAAAAAAAAAAGCAGATGAAGAAAAAAAGAAAGTAAAGAAAAGAGGTTTCTAAATCTACTTCTGAGAGTGTATGGTAGGGATAATTTATAGCTAAATGCACAAATGATTCCTTTCATAAGTCTGGAAATGACCTAAAAACATGATCTAGAGTAACTCATGCATTCTCAAAGGGCTACCGTCCATAAAGAGATGCCCAGTGGGTCTGGGATTAAAATAGCATTTGGGGGTAGCAATTACTGGGAAAATATTTTTAAAAATCTCTTTAGGAGAGAGAGAAACAAATAAAAAGTGTGACAAACACTGATTAAACTCTTTGTGATATTTGAGTCATTACTAATATTTCACTGGTTTATTGACACTGTAAGAAATCTATCACAAGTAACATGGACTATATCTGCAACTTGATTAGAGAGAAATGTACTCGAGGGTGGCTTAGTCGGTTGAGTGCCTGCCTCTTGATTTTGGCTCAAGTCATGATCCCAAGGTCATGGGATCAAGCCTCACATTGTCCTCTGTGCTGAACATGGAGCCTGATTGGAATTCTCTCTCTCCCTCTCTCTCTGTCCCTCCCCCTCATGCTCTCTCTCTAAAATAAGAAAAAATAAAATAAAAAATAAAAAGGAAAGAAATGCACTTGAATATTATAATAAAAGATTAGTCTGAGATACTGCAAGTACTTTCTGGGACAGGAATTCCTTTTTTGGTCTTCTGGTTTGTTGAGAGCTAGTGATGATTTGATTTTGTTCACTATACAAAAACCAGAAAAAAATACAGCTATAAAACTTGTTTCTTTCCCATTCTTTTCCCAGGTTTAACAAATTCAAAACAGTACACAGTGCATTTTGTATCAAGAGTGGTTAAACGAGTTGTCCTCTCCATCACACATTCACCTAATTCAATATATGCCTTTTTATTCTCATTTTCTGTCCTTATGTTGTTGATCATCTATTCATTCAGTAATAACTCCAGTTGTGATCATCTATTCATTCAGTGAAAACTCCAGTTGTGATCCTGAATCACTAATCCTGTCTTTCTGTTGTTTCTTTAGAAGTGATGCTTCTGTTCTGCCATATCTGATGTAGAACTCTTCCCACTGGATTCATTTATCTTCAATTTCTTTTCTGTTAATTTTCTTATTTTTTCCTTATAGTCATCAACACACCTGATCTTGTTAATCTATTTTCATTGTCTGGGTATCAAAAAGACCTCTATAAATATGTTGAATGAAAGAAGGCATGATTTAATAATTCAGATTTCCTTTCTTTCTGTCCAGAGTGTTTGAGAGAAAAATATATGCCTATTTTTTTTCAAGTTAACTGAAAAGCATTCTCCTATGCTTATTTCATGGGCTGTATCTGAGAAACTGAAAGATAAGAATTTGAAACAGAAAATCTAAAACAATGAAAAAACTTCCTGCTCATTAAAAAAAAAGGTAGTTTCCCAAAGTTTTGATTTCCTTTTCTTAAAAAATATTTTATGATTTATTTATTTTTGAGAGAGAGAGAGACAGACAGACAGACAGACAGACAGCATGAGCAGGGGAGGGACAGAGAGAGAGAGAAACAGAATCTAGGGCAGGCTCCAGGCTCCGAGCTGTCAGCACAGAGCCTGACGTGGGGCTCGAACTCACCAACTGTGAGATAATGACCTGAGCCAAAGTTTGATGCTTAACTGACTGAGCCGCCCAGGCGCCCAGAGTTTGGATCTTCTAATGCTGTTATCAGAAGCAGAAGCAGAAGCTTTAGGGTCTTTTAGTTGCATAATTTTTCATTTAAGGTTTTGTATTGTTTCTTGAATAAGACCCCTCATTTGGACATGCTTCAGTGCCCACAGTGCCGGCGTGACATCCAGCCTCCCAGGTCATCGGTAGTTCAAGGCTTCGTCTTGGGAGGTTGAAGCTGAGCTGACACAAATATCAAACCCATCTCCCCTCCCTGCCCCACCCCCCACCTTTTCCCTGAAAAACCCTATACCTTCCTACCAGATCAAAATTCCTAGAATCCTTTTTTCTTTCTATAGCTTCACTTCTCAGAAACATTCAGTTCTTTCCCTAGCTCAGAAAATTAAGTCCTCAACCTAACCTCTGATGCCACCGACAAAAGGGCACAATCACCCACCCCTCACTGTCCACCCTTCTGCTGATCTCCTTTATGTAACCTATCTCGTGGGGCCACGCTCCCCTGCAGGTGTGGTTCACCCATCCACAAATCCTGCCTTTTCCCACCCTCTTTCCTTTTCTCAAAATGACTTGTGGCTTGGTTCTACAAGAGACACTGTGGCCTGGCTGTCTAGCAGGGACTGAGGAGGATGGAGGGCTCTGGGGTCCAGCCGCTCTGCCGGGGGATCCAGCCCCACTCACACGCTGCCGAGCATTGTCCCAGCACCTTGTACTGCCTTTGCCTTGAAATTCTTTGCTTTTCTCAGGGTTGGCGTGTTCCCTGCACGTTTCCTGGTACCACTCAGGGGACAGGACCTCTGAGAAAGGCCACATCCATGTTTATGGACAGAGGATCATAAGATGCAAATAACCCAAGAGGAAGACACAGATAACCTCTTAAGAGCACAAATGTGAGTTCAAAAGAGATTTCTTTGATTCCACTGTATGGATTGTCATTGTGTTATGCAGAAAACAGACTACAATTGGGGGAATGTTGTGAATTACTGACTAGAGAAGGACTGCCTGCAGATACATATTTTTTTACTACACGTGGAAATTTATGGCATCACACTGTATGTTTCTTACATGGCATTTTGCATTCTCGGGGGATCACAATATATTAATTTCCATCAGAGTTTATGTATCTTCCTTTAGGTTACTCCAGAATTAAAAAAGAAAAAGAAAAAGAATAGCAAATACTGAAAAAACAAGTCATTGAATCAGTAACAATGCCCTCCACCCTCCCAAATCTGGCTGTAAAAAACCCTTCTGTTACGTTCATCTCAATGCCTGGTCTTAGGGGATTTGCTGAGTCCCCACTCACATGCTCCTTCCTCCCTTGCTCTCCATTTCTGCTCGCTCACTCTTCATCCCACTTTTAATATTCTCTAAATTATCGCCCACCCAATTAGCATATAAATTCCTCCAAGACAGAACGCTAATAATAGCGTGGATTTTTTTCAATGTATACTCTAAAGATCTTCTAGGTGTACTGGGACACATTTACCACATTCTCCTTTATTTTTTAAGTTTATATTTAAATTCCAGTTAGTTAAAATACAGTGTTATATTGGCTTCAGGAGTAAAATATAATGATTCAACAATTCCATACATCACCCAATGCTCATCACAAGAAGTGCACTCCTTAATCCCCTTCTCCTACTTCCTCCTTCTGCCCACCTACCTCCCCTCTAGTAACCACCAGCATGTTCTCTGTAGCTAAGAGTCTGTTTCTTTGTTTGCCTCTATCTCTCTTTTTTCCTTTTGCCCACTGGTTTTGTTTCTTAAATTCCACATATGAATGAAATCATATGGGTCTTTCTCTGGCTCACTTATTTTCCTTAGCATAATACTTCTAGCTCTATCCATGTCATTGCAAATGGCAAGATATCATTCTTTTTGACGGCTGAGTAATATTCTACAGTATGTATGTATGTATGTATGTATATGTATGCATGTGTGTGTACGTGTGTGTGTGTATGTGTGTGTGTGTGTGTGTGTATATATATATATATCTATATATATATATATATATATATCTATATATATCACTTCTTTATCCATTCATTAGTCAATGGACATGTGGGCTCTTTCCATAATTTGGCTATTGTAGATAATGATGCTATAAACACCAGACAGAGGGCATGTGCCCCTTTGAATTAGTATTTTTGTATCCTTTGGATAAATACCTAGTAGTGTGGCTGCTAGATTGTAGAATAGTTCTATTTTTAACTTTTTGAGGAACCTCCATACTGTTTTCCACAATGGCTGCACCAGTTTGCATTCCCACCAATAGTTTATGAGGGTTCTTTTTTGTCCACATCCTCACCGACACCTGTTGTTTCTTATGTTGTTGATTTTACCCATTCTGACAGGTGTGAGGTGATATCTCACTGTAGTTTTCATCTGTATTTTCCTGATGATGAGTGGATGTTCAGCATCTTTTCATGTGTCTGTTGGCCATCTAGATGTCTTCTTTGGAAAAACTGTCTATGCTGCCTGCCCATTTTTAATTAGATTATTCATTTTGGTGGGGTTGGTTTTTATAAGTTTCTTTATATATTTTGGATATTAACCCTTTATGGGATATATCATTTACAAATATCTTCTCCCATTCTGTAGGCTGCCTTTTAGTTTTGTCAATTATTTCCTTTGCTGTACAGAAGCTTTTTATTCTGACAAAGTCCCAAAAGTTCATTTTTTTCTTTGTTTTCCTTGACTCAGAAGACATATCTAGAAAGAAATTGCTATGGTCAATGTGAAAGAAGTTACTGCCTGTGTTCTCCTCTAGGATTTCGATGACTTGCTATTTCAATTTAGGTCTTTCACCCATTTTGGATTCATTTTTGTTCATGGTATAAGAAAGTGGCCCAGTTTCAAGGGCGCCTCAGTGACTCAGTTTTAAGCATCAGACTTCAGCTCACAAGGTCATGAGCTCATAATTCATGGCTTCAAGCACCATGTCGGATGCACTCCACATTGTAAGTATAGAGCCAGCTTAGGATTCTCTCTCTCTCTCTCTCTCTCTCTCTCCCCCCCCCCCTTTCTCTGCCTCTCCTCTACCCTCCCTCTCTCTTCCTCTCTTTCTGTCTCTAAATAAATAAATAAATAAATAAATAAATAAATAAATAACATTTTTTAAAAAGACCATTTAAAAAAGTGGTCCAGTTTCATTCTTCTGTATGTTGCTATCCACTTTTCTCGACACCATTTGTTGAAGAGACATTTGCCATTGGATATTCTTTCCTGCTTTGTCAAAGATTAATTGACCATATAGTTGTGGGTTCATTTCTGGGTTTTCTAGTCTTTCCATTGATCCATATGTCTATTTTTGTGCAAGTACCAAACTGTTTTAGTCACTAGAGTTTTGTAATATAAATTGAAGTGTGGAACTGTGATGCCTCTACCTTTTTTTTCCTTTTTTTTTTTTCCTAAGGTTGCTTTGTCTGTGCTTCCATACAAATTTTTGGATTGTTTATTCTAGCTCTGTGAAAAATGCTGTTGGTATTTTTATAGGGATTGCATTAAATGTGTTGTACAGACATGGTAACAATATTTGTTCTTCCAGTCCATGAGCATGGAATGTCTCTCCAATTCTTTGTGTCTTCCTCAATTTCTTTCATCAGTATTATATAGTTTTCAGAGTACAGGTCCTTCACCTCTTTGGTTAGGTTCCCTTCTAGGAATCTTATTGTTTTTGGTGCAGTGTAAATGGCATTGATTCCTTAATTTGTCTTTCTCCTGCTTCATTATTGGTGTATGGAAATGCAACAGATTCCTCTACATTGATTTTGTATCCTGTGACTTTACTGAATTCATGTATCAATTTTATCAGATGTTTGGTGGAGTCTTTTGGGTTTTCTACATACAGTATCATGTCATCTGCAAATAGTTAAAATTTTACTTCTTTATTGCCAATTTGGATCATTTCTTTGCTGTCTGATTGCTGTGGCTAGGACTTCCAGTACATGGTAAATAATAGTGGTAAGAATGGATATCTTGTCTTGTTCCCGACTATAGAGGTAAAGCTCTCAGCTTGTCCCCATTGACGATGTTGTTAGCTATGGATTTTTCAAAGATGGCTTTTATTATATTGAGGTATTCTCCCTTTAAAACTGCTTTGTTGAGAGTTTTTATCATGAAAAGATGTTGTACTTCGGCAAGTGATTTTTCTGTATCTACTGAAATGCTCCTATGGTTCTTATCTTTTCTTTTATTAATGTGGTATATCACAGTGATTGATTTATGAATACTGAGCCACCTTGAAACCCAGGAATAAATCCCACTTGGTTGTGGTGAATGATTCTTTTAAGGTATTTTGTATTAGGTTTGCTAATATTTGACTGAGACACTTTACATCCACGTTCATCAGAGATACTGGAGTGCAGGCCTCTTTTTTAGTGGAGTCTTTTTCTGGTTTTGGTATCAGGGTAATGTTGGCCTCAAAGAATGAATTTCGAAGTTTTCCTTCCTTGTCTATTTTTTGGAATACTTTGAGAGGAATAGGTATTAACTCCTCTTTAGAGGTCTGGTAGACTTCCTCTGTGAAGCCATCTGGCCCTGGACTTTTTGTTTGTTGGGAGTTTTTTGATTACTGATTCAATTCTTTGCTGGTTACCAGTTTCTTCAAGTTTTCTACTTCCTCCTGTTTTATTTTTGGTAGTTTATATGTTTCGAGAAATGTATTTCTTCCAGGGTATCTATTGGTAGGCATATAGTTTTTCATAATATTATCTTATAATTGTTTGTATTTCTGTGCTGTTGATTGTTATTTTTCCTCTTTCATTTGTGGTTTTATTTATTTTGGTGCTATCTCTTTTCTTTTAAACAAGTCTGGCTAGAGGCTTATCAATTTTATTGATTTTTTTTCAGAGAACCAGTTCCTGGTTTCACTGATTTATTTTATTTAATTTTTTTTAGTTTCTTCATCATGTATTTTTCCTCTAATTTTTATCATTTCTTTCCTTCTGCTGACTTTAAGCTTTGTTTCTTGTTCTTTTTTCTAGCTCTTTTAGATGAAAGGTTAGGTTGTTTATTTGAGATTTTTCTTGCTTTTGAGGTACTCCTGTATTATAATATTCTTCCCTGTTAGGACTGCTTTTGCCACAAAGATTTTGGACCATTGTGTTTTCATTTTCATTTGTTTCAATGTATTTTTTTTTATTTCTTCTTTGATTTTCTGGGTGACCCATTCATTGTTTACTAGCATGTTGTTTAACCTCCATGTATTTGTGGTCTTTCCAATTTTTTTCTTATGGTTGGTTTCTAGTTTTATAGCATTGTGGTCAGTAAAGGTGTATGGTATGACTTCAATGTTTTTGTATTTGTTGAGGCCTGTTTTCTGACCAAATATGTGATCTATTCTGAATCCATGTGCACTTGAAAAGAATGTTCATTCTGCCGCTTTATGATGTAATGTTCTGAATATATCTGTTAAGTCCAGTGTGTTATTCAAAACCATTTTTCCTTGTTTATTTTCTGTTTAGATGATCTGTCCATTGTTGTAAGTGGAGTTTTAAAGTCCCTATATATTATTATCAGTGAGTTCCTTTATGTTTGTTAATAATTGTTTTATATATTTTGGTGCTCACTATTGGGTGCGTAAATATTTACAATTATTTTATCTGCTTGTTGGATTGTCCCCTTTATTATTATTACATAATGTCCTTCTTTGTCTCTTTTTATAATCTTTAAAGTCTAGTTTGTTCAATATAAGTATTGCTACTCCAACTTTCTTTTTATATCCATTTGTGTGGATAAATATTTCTCCATCCCCTCTCTTTCAATCTGGACGTGTCTTTAAGTTTAAAAAGAACCTCTTGTAGATAGCATATAGATGGAACCTGTTTTTCTCATCTATTCTGACACCTTATGTCTTTTGATTGGAGCATTTAGTTCACTTACATTCAAAGTAACTATTGACAGATATGTATTTATTGACATTTTATTACTTTCTTTGCCATTTCTGGAGATTTTCTCTGATTTTTTCTTTGTCATTTTTGGTCTCCACATTCCACTCAAAGAGTCCCCTTTAATATTTCTTGCAGGGCAGGTTTAGTGGTCACAAACTCTTTCATTTTTTCTTTCTCTGGGAAACTCTTTATCTCTCCTTCTATTTTGAATGATAGCCTTGCTGGATAGAGTATTCTTGGCTGCAAATTTTTCCCATTCAGTATGTTGAATATATCCTGCTGCTCCATGCAGGCTTGCCAAATTTCTTTTGACAAATCTCCAGCCTGCCTTCTGCATCTTCCCTTGTAAGTTAAGGATTTGTTTTGTCTTGCTGTCTTTGAGATATTTTCCTTATCACTATATTTTGTAAATTTAATTATAGTATTTCTCAGTGTTGGCCTCCTTTTGTTAATTTTTATGTGAGTTCTCTGTGCCTCCAGGATCTGGATGTCTGTTTCCTTCCCCAGATGAAGGAAGTTTTCTGTTATTATTTCCTCAAATAAATTTTCTGCCCCCTTTTCTCTCTCTTTTTCTTCTGGGACTCCTATGATACGAATGTTATTACATTTGATGGAGTTACTGAGTTCCCTCAGTCTATTCTTGTGTTACCTAATTCTTTGTTCTTTTGTTCAGCTTCTTTGTTTTCCATTATTTTGTCTTCTAGGTCAGTAATTTGTCCCTCTGCTTCTTCCAGCCTGCTGTTCATTGCATCTAGCCTGTTTCCAATCTTGTTTACTGTCTTCTTTGCCTCCTGATTGAGTATCCTTATGAGTATTGCTTTAAAGTCTCCATTAGGCATATTACTTATATCTGTTTTGCTTAGCTCTCTGGCTGTGACCTTATCTTGTTCTTTCTTTTGGGATGAATTCCCCTGTCTTGGCACTTTGTATAAGTCTTTGCCTTTCTGTCTGTGTTGGAAAAACCCATTATGTTTCTTACTCCTGAAAGTAATGGCCTTATGAAGAAGAGATCATATAGTATCCAGGACCTGGTGCTTCAGGGAATATCTCCTGTGAATCCTGCATGCACTGTGCTGTTTTGTCTCCTCTATCTTCCAGGCCAGTCATCTGCAGAGGCTGTCCTCACCTGCTGTAGGCAGTTTTTGGTCTCTGGCACACTAGGTGTGCTCTGGTCTGCTTGAGAAATGAGTCCTGACACCACCTCCATCATAAATGAGAGCCTGAAAAACTCTCTGGTCTGGAGACATGGTGTGGGCAGGGGTTTGTGCTGGTGGTCTAGGGGAGGGGCCCACCATGTTGAGACTAAGGAAAGTGTGACTGAGAAGGGCAGTTCAACCAGAGCACAGGGTCATGGGGCTTGGTGTAAGCACATTAGACAGCCAATGTTGGTGCTTTTCTGCCTCCCACGAGTGGCTCTGAGTTTATGCTAAGGAGTGGGGTGGGGAGGGATATTGTGCTGGCCAGCTCCCCTGTTTCCGGAGAGGTGTCTCTGTGAATGCTGCCTCTCAGGGAACAATTCTGAGAAGAGCAAATTCTCTCCTGTGTGCCCCAGGCATTTTTTCATATCACTGTTTCCACACTGTTTGCCTCCTGGTTGTTTGCCTGCCTTCTCCCCAGTAGGGCAGTGTCCTCAGGGCTCCATCCCAGCCAAACCCACTGACCTTTAAAGCTCCAGGCTTTTTAAGTCTGCTGGTTGCAAGAAATCATGAAATTCAGCCCCTCTTGTTTTCCAAGCCAACGGCTTTGTGGAAATGTCCTGTGTGTGTGTTTGTGTGTGTGTGTGTGTGTGTGTGTTTCCCTGTGTGCTCCTCTCCTTTCTCTCTCTCTTGCCCTGATCCATGACAATGGCTCCCTTCCCTTTACAGCACCCACAATCCATTCTCCCCTAAAGCAAGCACATCTCCACACTTTCTACTTTCCTAGATGTGGCCTCTTCTCTCCCTTTAGTTGTGGAGTTTGTTCTCTCAGTCTCCTTTAAAACATGCTCTTGTTGAAGGTATTTTCCTTCCAAATGTCAGCTCATCATTCATTTTACTGTATTGATTTTAGCATTAAAAGAGTCCTTTACCTCCTAACTCTTCAGGGAAGTAGATGTTATATTTCTTATCCTCCGTGTCATAGACAGTTAATTCTTTTGATCACCTTCCATTTGTCAGTGCCTCTCATTCTATAAATTCCTTGATGTACTTCTCCAGACTAAGGCAGAGAGAGAGTGAGAGTGAGAGAGAGAGAGAGAGAGAGAGAGAGAGAGAGAGAGAGGAACTGTAGAGATGTTTAAATGTGTTTTGCTTTCACATATTACTAAGATTCGGCATTGTCACTGTCTGTGTTTCTGTACATTTTATTTCTTCCTCTCCAGATTGTTCGACTGCTCCTTTTCTTATCTGAAGCTAAATGTTCTCTGCCATTTGATTTGTCTACCAATACTTCCGAGCTATTCTGTCTCCCTGTTGTTACTTCACAGTCAACATTAGTGTAAGTGAGACAGTTTCCAATCTGCTATCATCTGTGAATGTCATTAGTGTGGTGTTATTTACACCCTCTTTTAACTCACTAATGAAGATGCTGGGCAGATTGGACCATACGTCAACTATCTAGAGACAATATGGTGAAAGTTGCCATTGTTCATATTCTTTCATTTTTAGTCCTTGGGCTATATTGCAGCTTGTATCTAAATTTGAGAAGCAAATGTCCTTAAGGCAGGAACAATGTTAAAACATCCGTTATATACCTGATTCTTTTACTTCCATAAACAAACTGTCATATGTATTCAACAGGATTTTTTATTCATGATCCAATGAGCATTATTTTTGAGATGGTATTAGTGCAATTCCATGAGTGACTTGCTTTATTGCATTAGGTTTGTTTGCACAGCATGTGAATTTCACAGCCATGGCAACCACCAAGGCTACCTTTCACTGTTTGTGCTTCTGCCCATTGGATAAATGGTGGTGTTGTCACATGTCATCGCTCTTTTAAACTCTGTAGCTTTGCCATTTCATTTCTTTAACTTCATCTGACCCCTTTTCCTTTTGCACTTAACACATTCTCTTCTACTTGGGTCTCATATCACTTTCCATCCCCCCCCAGACAATTATTTGTTCTCTTTGTATTCCAGTTTCCCTGAATTCCAATTATAACTCTATTACCGCACTTGTCATATAATAGTGTACCTCTTTTTATTTACAAATCTATCATCACTGTGGGGTATGAACAATCTTGTCATATTCATCTCTATTCCTTGGTGTTTAGCATAAAGTAGGTACTCAGTAAATGTTTGCTGACTGAATGAGTAAATTAATGGCTTGTTTATAGGGGCATCAATAGAGACCTTAATTTGAATAAATCAACTTTTTATAAGCAATTTACATCAGAATACCTTCCCTCTGAATTAGTCCTATTTATTAACACTTTGTTAAAAAATGCCAAGTTGTCTTTCCTTTTCTCTGTACATAGCTTTAGTGTTTTTAATTGTTTATAAAAAGAAGAAAAAAACCCTCAACAAATGTAAAAGCAAATAATGCATAGTCGATAACTGGTATTATTTTAATCACAGAGACCCTTAGGTAATAGTAATTTTTTTTTCTTTCAGGAATGGCATAGAAATGTAAAGATGAGTCTTAGACCATATTTTTTAAAAAGTTCCTTAATATGTTCTGATTTCAATAAAATGTGAGACTGATATCCAGTATAATACAGATTCACAGCATTTCAATCTATAGTTATTGAACTGATATATATTTGGTGACTTTTGGATAGTGTCTGTCCTATATTTTCCAATAAAAATTTGATTATATGTAGTATATAGTATTTGTTAATATGAATTAATGGAGACGAGAAATTATTTTAACCCTGAAGTGAAAGGAAGAATGGTTTTCTTATTGTGTTAATCAACACAAAAGAAGTTTAGTTCTACTGTTATGCAATCTACATGCTTTGCTGATTTTTGTTTATAGTTTGGTTTGTTTTAAATTCCAGGTGGGAAAAAATACACATATAGGAAATACAAGATTAACATTATTCCCCTAATTCAGATGTCATGAGAATTCTCTTAGGTCAGAGATTTAGATAACCTTGGACTGAATACTCAATTTTAAGGTTCACAATAGAATCTGAGTATTTATTACTCATGCCAATTTTACTGAAGAATTGAAGGACTATGAGGCAATAATTAAAAATTAAAGGGCACCTGGGTGGCTCAGTCGGTTAAGTGTCCGACTTCAGCTCAGGTCATGATCTCATGGCTTGTGAGTTCGAGCCCCGTGTCAGGCTCTGTGCCCATAGTGCAGAGCATGGAGCCTGCTTCGGATTCTGTGTTTCCCTCTCTCTCTCTGCCCCTCCCTTGCTCACTCTCTGTCTCTCAAAAATAAATAAAAATATTTAAAAAAATTAAAAAATATATCTATTTTATTCCCACATAAGCATACATCTATTCTTTTGTGAAGAAATTGGAACCAATTATGCTACACATAATTATTAGTTCTTCTTGACCGTTCACTTTTTATTTTAGTAAATATGGTAACGTCTCTGACGTTCTAGATCTCCTTCCTATCACTTTGCAACCAAATTACAAAGAAAGCAAGTTTATAAACTGTTGGATAGCAGAAAACATGTCTATCATTCTCTGACTCCAGTTCCTGACACAGGGCTCCTGAAACCCTTGTGACTTCCTCAGTGATAGGAGTGTCTTGTTGTAACAAGGCAACCCTGGGTGTGCTCTTGAATGGCTTCTGGGTGGGGGCTGGTCTGAGGAAAGACCAAGCCGTGATTAGAAGCCTGTAGTTTTCAGTCCCATTTCAATTCCCTGGGAGTTGTCTAAACATGGAGTTAACGGTCAATCATGCTTACCTGAAGCTTTCATAAAAATCTCCATAGTACAGAGTTCAAAGAGCTTCTAGGTCTGAACACATCGATGTATTGCATACCTCAACTCCAGAGCCAGAAGATCCTGTGTGAGGAACCCTCCCAGATCTCATCCTATGTAACGTCTCCATATGGCTGTCCATCTATATCCTTTAATAAACTGGTAAGTGAATGTAAGTGTTTTCCTGACTTCTGTGAGTTCTGTAAGTTGCAACTTAAACCTGGGCAAATTAAACCTCTAATTTGTAGCTACGTCGGATGGAAGTTGTGGGTAACCTGGGGACCTACTGCTTTTCAATGGCACCTGCATGTAGTATGGGGCAGTCTCCTGGGATGCGACCTTACCCTGCGGGATCTGATGCTACCCCAGCTAGGCAGAGTCAAAATTGAGTTAAATTGTAGGATACCCATTATCAGAGAATTGCCCAGAAGGGATAAACCCCCACAAATCTGGTGTCATTGTGTGAGAGTAAAGGAGAAACACCACAGGAGGGGGACTGGATTCTTAGAAAACTCATAAACTCGTAAACATAATAGATGCACGTTACATTTACATATAAACAATTATGAGCCAATAGGCAAAAGATAGTCACGCGACCTGTTTTATAATTTTCACGAGGCCCCAGTTACCTGTTCTTCTATTACTCCAATACCATCTTTCATGAAAAGTGCACCAGAAGGATATCAACAATTCCCCAAAGGAAGTTTTATGAGCAATCTGGTGGCTATCAGACAGAAAGGATGGGTTGGGTTAGCCGTCAGACACAAAACTGTTTCTGAGTCAATGTTCAGGTGCCATTCTGAGAGGAAAAGTGTACTGAGGCCCTAGGCTCCTGATGTCCTCTTACTGCAAGGGCAGTTGGGGTTGTCTCCAGAATATTAGTTGTAGTTATTCCTCACAGACTGAATGCCAGTATCTCACCCATCCCCAACCAAGAAAAAAAAAACAAACACCAAAACCAAATATTTCTAATATCAACTGCTTAATTAAAAAACCATGTACTGCTGATCTGAGAAAAATGTAGCCATAAAGCCAAACCATGTTCAGTCTCTGCCTCTGGAGTAGGGGGGCCGCTAGCCATACCTGAAGTGTGCGCTCTGAATTAGGGCGCTGACCACTCATAGGCTGCAGATTGGAACCAACACACACATAGGCACATCACACTCTGCTCAAAGGCTTTGAAGAAACGACAGACTACCTAACAACGTCCCAGAAGAAATTCTAGTATCAGGTGCTAATTCTTTCACCATCTTGGTATAGTCGTGTCTGGGGGTGCAATCTGTGTGCCAAATATGGGCCAACCTTAAATAAAAGGAAGACAGGTCTCTCAGTGGGTCCAGCAGTGAGGGGTGGAACAGTCTTTGTGGGATGTGTAAAATAATTGTCATGCATATTGCACAAATACATGCTGGTTGTGAGATTGCCCTGCATCTAAAAGAAAGAGGAAATGGTGTCATTCAACCAAAGTAGATGCTATTAGCAAATGCAAATAAATGAAGTATCTATTATTTGACTGAAATACTCTTCACTCCCAGATCACAGCAAACAAGTAAGGCTTGACTTCACTCCACCTATTAATTCTATCCTGAATTAACAGATACTCTCTTTGACCCTGTAAAAGACTCTATGGCCACTGTTTCAAGCTGAAACAGAAGCTCCAAAATACGATTTTAAATTTATCTTAGTTGCACAGTAACCAAAAAGCAGATTTTGGAGTAAGATGCATATGATCACTTACACTTCTATTTCAGTTTCAGTCCTGAAAAGAAATACAGATTTCTTTTCCTGTAGGATTCTAAACATGTATATTTCAGAACTTTTCAACTGTTTGCCTAATTTTTTCACTGTTTACCCCTATGTTTGTACTGAATAGTCAGAAGCCTAATATAACACTCTGATGGTATTTATATCAGTGTAAAAACCTTTATGGTACTTGGAAGCCTGGATTCACAAAACCATCTCCACATAAGGCAAATATTTCCTCACCTGTATCTGTATTACTAGGTATTTAGAGATTCAGTGGGTTAAGCTTTTCACATGTAAATCTTAACGAGGAAGAAAAATCATTCTGTTAGCATAGTTAAAAGTTAAATTCTATATTAAGTACGGACATAAATATGACTAAAATATTAACATTAAATTATCAAAAACAGGGGCACCTCAGTGGCTCAGTCAGTTAAGCGTACGACTTTGGCTCAGGTCATGATCTCATGATTTATGAGTTTGAGGCCCACGTCAAGCCCTGTGCTGACCGCTCAGAGCCTGGAGCCTGCTTCAGATTCTGTGTCTCCCCCTCTCTCTGCCCCTCCCCTGCTCATGCTCTGTCTCTCTCTGTCTCTCAATAATAGATAAACGTTTAAAAAAATTTTTTTAAATGATCAAAAACATGCACCATAGGGTTTCTGGTGTTCTAAATGCTACAGAGACCATGAAGAATAAGATAAAATATGTCCTGCTTTCAAGGAGGTAAGCTCTCTAAAGTGGCGGGTGACAGACAATAAACAAGTAAACAAATAGTATAACGATATCATGTCAGATTGTGGTCCAGGTTATAAGGCAAACAGGGTGATATGATAAGAGTGCTGGGAATGGGGAGATGGGGTATGTGCAATTAGGGTATGTGTCTCTGAGGAGGTAAACTTGGAGCTGAAAACAAAGAATTAGAAGCGATGGGCCATGTTAAAAGCTGGGGAAAGAGCCTTCCAGGCAAATGAGACAGTCAGTGCAAAGACCTTCAAGTGGGGAAAAGGCTAGGTTTTTAATGAACAGAAAGGAAACGAGCTCATCTAGAATTGGTTGAGCGAGGGAAGAATGATTCAAGACACTTTGGGAGAGGTAGACAAGGACCAGATCACCAAACGTGTCATTAAACAGTATCAAACTCCTGACTACAAATTTAGTGCCCATCCCCTATGAAGCTGATACTGGTAGTAATCGTCCACAACATTGAGAGCGTATTTCACATTTTGCATTAGGTGAAATCTTTACTTATGTTGTTCTACTAGCAAACATTCAGTGAGTACTGACTATGTGCTAGACATTGTTCTATCCCAGAAAGGGAGTAATGGGCTAAAGAGAAAGAAGCCTCCATTTGGAGCATGCCTTTAATTCTCTTTCCTTGCTGACAGTGCTTTGAGTGCCAAAGAGGACAGCCTCTAGGTTTCCCACTCACAGCTCTGTTCTAATTTTGCTCACAAAGGTCTTATGTAAGTTTCAATAACTCTAGGAATAAATAGTCAACAAAGTTCCCTTTCACTGGGGAAAAAACAATTCTAAAATGAAGTCAAATTTTGACCTTGTAAATAAACAGCTCCTTCCTAATGGACAACAGAGAAGAATCGTGTAATATAAAGCTATTAATTGATCTTATATATGAAATGCTATTGCTTATGACAGCTATTCCCCCAAGGCGGGCTGTCCTCATTCTCTTTCCTTTCTGGGGTGGGGTGGAAGCCATCCATTCATTTCTCGGCACTATTTACTGTGAATGTTTAATATGATGTAGAAGGTCTTGAGAAATGTTTTGGATAAGACTGTCTTTTAAAATAAACCACCAGGGGTGCCTGGGTGGCTCAGCTGGTTGAGTGTCTGACTCTTGTTTTGGCTTAGGTCATGATCTCATGGTTCATGGGATCGAGCCCTGCGTCAGACTCTGCACTGGCAGCACAGAGCCCACTTGGGATTCTCTCTCTTTCTCTCTCTGCCCCTCCTTCTCTCTCTCATGTGTGCTTGCTCTCTCTCCCTCTCTCTCTCTCTCTCTCTCTCCCTCTTTGTCAAAATAAATAATTAAAATTTAAAATAAACCAGTGTTTTCTACCTTCTGAATGTTCTGGGGAAAATAGCATAGAATAAATTTATCTATTTATTCATTTATTTATTTTTAAAGTTTATTTATTTAGTTTTGAGAGAGAGAGAACATGCACATGAGTGGGGAAGGGGCAGAGAGAGAGGGAGAGAGAGAATCCCAAGCAGGCTGTGCACTGTCAGCGCAGAGCCAGATACGGAGCTCGAACTCCTGAATTGTGATACCACGACCTGAGCCAAAATCAAGAGCTGGACACTTACCTGACAGGGCCATGTGGGTATACTGCATAGAATCATTTTCAAATGCAGACTTACAATAGTTTCTCCATAACTTCCAAGCCATTTCTATAAAGATGCTTCTTATAGGATTGATTTTTCAAATGCTTATAGGATTGATTTTTCAAATGCTTACAACACTGTCCCCATCGTTATACGGTTCTAAAATTCCATGGGATTGGAAGGAAAGTGACTTCAGGAATGGTGAGTACATGACACTAGTTAACAGTTTCAACATCTACAAACGAGTAAGTGAATAGTGAAGATACGACAGGTCTCACGGGCAGGCACACCAACAGTGTGCTCGGGGATTTATGTAGGAAGTGAAAAACCTCACTGAAGTTGTTACTAGGGCACGTTGCTGTGATGGCCCTAAAAGAGTTTAAACAAGGTCTGTTCCCTTTTGTTCTCTGTTCTAGGTAGAGCTTGAAACAACCCTGATTTAGAGAAACAATATTAGCAGAATCTTCACATATATGGAACTTGATTTCAAAAAAGTCATCCAGTACGATGCAGCAAATGACTCCAAGGGTCACGTGGAGGAGGCATTTCTTAAGCAACTTTAAGTATGATTTGTAAGTACCATACGTTGCGTTTTAATAGTTTCCATTTTATTTCTGTTTGTCCACTCGCTATGCTTATATAAGCAGCACGCGAGGTCACAGTGGGTCAAGAGTTTTATAGATGATTTGATTTTTAACCCAGTGACTGCAAACCCAGGAAAATAAACAGAAGGTGAAATAATTGTGAGTTTACTTGTCATTGAGGGTATACTTCAGCCAGCTGATTGGAGATACATCATAAGAGTCTGTATCAGACTCTGAATTTGTGAGTAATGTGTTTCTCATGAAACTGGCCTTCCTCTACATCCACCTGTGTTTTGGGAGCCCCACATGTGTTGCATCATACCTCCATTTCCACACTTATCACTGCATTACAATACAATATCAGGTAATTTTTGAGGGCTTATGTTCCAGTGCTGGGCTAAGTAATACATCACACAATATTATTAAATCCCTAAAACAAACAAACCTGTGGGGTAGATTTTGTTATCTCTACCAAAGGAAACAGTCTCTGAGAAGGGAAGGATCTTATGTGACGCGACATGCCCAGGGAATTCAGAAAATGGGATTAAACTCCATGTACACCTTATTCCAAAACCCATTACTTCTGTTTATTGCTATATAATAATAGTGTATATTATTTTTTTAAGTTTATTTATTTATTTTGAGAGAGACAAAGAGTGACCAGGGGAGGGGCAGAGAGAGAAGGAGAGAGAGAATCCCAAGCAGGCCCCATGCTGTCACCACAGAGCCCTACGTGGGGCTCGAACTCACAAATCATGAGATCATGACATGAGTAGAAACCAAGAGTCAGACGCTTAACGGACTAAGCCATTCGGGCACCCCAACTCTGTGTATTAGTATTGGGAACTTATCATGAGGTCAAGAGGCTTAAATAAACACTGCGAGGTAGCTATAAATTGTTATTCTCATCTTATGAATGAAGAAACTGAGGCACAGCCAGGTTAGAGAGTATTTGGTGTCACTGAGTTCATGAACCATGTATCCTACAGTCCATGCCAGAAGGCTGAACACCACAGCAGGCATGCTCTACTTCCCAGGACCACTACCACAGTCGCACTGTTCCAGAAGGCCACATAGGATGCACTGAGGCACAGCAGTGGTTTCCAACAATACTGATGTCTGGCTCCCATCCCTGGACATTCTGATTTCATTTTCACGGGTGCAACCCGGGCTTTGAGATGTGTCTGAGCTCCCCAGTTGATTCTAATGCATCACAAAGTTTGGACACCAGTGATAGCAAGATTTTAGCTCAGAGTGTGTCTCATCATGGGAGGATAATAAACATGATCTCTAACACTTAACACTTTCATTGTGATGAATGTTATCATTAGACACCAGTCTGAAGACAAAACAGAAGAACTGAAAAGAATAAGCCAAAAACAACAAGAACAACAGCAAAGAAATAAGAACAAATTAACTGGTCCATGTCCAAAATATTTTTACTGTTAATAAATTATAAAAATTATTAAAAAAATATAAATAAAATTAAAAATTGCTTTTATAGACGGTAAATTAAAAAATAAAATAAAGTAAAATAAAATAAAATAAAAGCTTCAACGCCCAAACAAATCAAACAAGACAGACCTGAGACTTTGTTTTTAGTTGAGTTTCCTGGTTTCTCTGACCCTATTTGAGTCACAGACAATCCTCTTTGTTGCTTTCCGTTTAGGTGGCCACACAGGATCTTACGGGAATACAACTGCTTTTACTTACACATTTTCCACGAGCCTTTGAAGTTTGCTACAGTGATTACGGATTCATCTATGGCTTTACAAAGAAGGAAATTATATTCAAGGGAGACAGGCAATGCTTCGCAGTTTTCTGTCTTTCAGTAATATTTCTAAACTGTTCCAGCCGGAGGCAGAGATTCAGATTTCTTAAACCTTCAAGGTTTATTTGAACCTCCTGGTTCCGTTGTAAAGCCCATGTAAAAACTCATGCTTATCATGAATATACACCTAGCGATGTACTGGATGCAATGTCAAGTCAGAAATAGGGCTCCCTTTGTTTCTGTCTATCCTTCAGCTGTGGCTTGCTTTAGGCAAAGGACATGTTGCTGCTAATTTTAGTTTGTCATTAGGTGAGGTTCCTACGGTCAGCTAGCTTTGGTGATGGGGACAGTATGCATTTCTGAGGGAGAATGTTAAGCAGAACAGAGGGATTATTATCACAGTAATCTCCAGTGTTTATCTGTCCTGATTTATAAATATTTTCATATAACCTGTTAACATATTTTGTATGCGGTATTTCAAAATCCTATAGATGAAGGAAAATCTTAACAATTTTGCCTCTGAAGAGAGTGGAAATATTAACTGATTTTGTTTTTTTTCCCCTTCGCTCTATGAGTCTCTATCACAGCAGAGCAATGTATCTAGGCTATAGCTAAAGCTACTAAATTTATAATTTTTCAAATGTCTTAATACTGTTAGAATATATACAACAACCTAAATACAAGTCTATTATCATAATTACCATAATTGACACTTCTGCTCACCAAGAGATATATTATGTTCCCAGAAAGTATTAGACAGAACAAATGTGTAAACTCCCAGTGTAATTTTGTCACGAACAATGTATGACCTAGAAAGCAGGGTTTCTTCAATTTGGTTACAGTAAATGGATCCAAGCAAATTGGAATATTCAGAGCATGAATGTAATCAATTTGAGCCCAGCTATTCTGGTTTAGGAAAGTCAGCTCAATTATTTCCAGTCATTTAGAGATTTCTTAACAAGAGAGCATTTGGTTTTTTAAACAGCATCACAATAAATGCGTGTGTTATATTACTTGGAAAATATATTTCTCATATCTGATCCTATACACAAATGTATGGAGCAAGACATACAATCCAAGAAAATGTAATTTTCCATGCACAAAATTAGCACATCAGCAGAAAGGCTAAAGTTATTTTACTCTTGCGTGTTATATACACGGGTCCCCAATGGGGACTTTCTTTAACTGCTATGATTTTCAGCAGCTCTGCCAATTAGTGTCAAATGAAAAAGGGAGTACTTTTCTAGTAGGAGTTCAACTGTAATTTGGCCTATAACGTTCAGACTTACAAATAAGTCTTACTTTTTGGTGTTTCCACCCGGCTCAAGTTATTTTAAACCATATATTGACTCCCTAGCCACCAGAGGCCTTTTGTTATATACAAGATTCAAAATAAATGAATCAATGGATAAACGATAAATAGATTAGTAGAGTATCGCCACTTTTCCTTATAAAAATAATGTGTTTAACTATAGAGCCTACTCTTTAATTTGCAGAGTTTGATGTGCATTCATATTATAATCATTTATCTTTCTACCAAAGAGAGTGTAACAGAACATTCTTCAAGAGACCCTAAGAATCCTGAAAGGATATTTTAGTCATTACTCTAATACTGATTTGTTAGTTGACCTAGTAAAAGCGTTGTAATTCTTGTTAGAACCTGATTCTGACAATCTTGAAGAGGGCCTTCCTTACTGCTTTGTTTTTATACTGTTCCCTGGCTGAAAGCATCTAGGGTCAGTGCCTAAGGGCTGGCACTCTGTCTTAAGTATATATATATATATATATATATATATATATATATATATATATATATATATACACACACACACACACACACGTATATACATATATATACACACACACATATATATATACACACACATATATATGTATATACATACATACATATATATATGTATACATACATATATATGTCTATATATAAAGACACACACATATATATGTATATATACACACATATATATGTATATACATATATACACACATATATGTATATACATATATATACACACACATATATATGTGTGTGTGTGTGTGTGTGTGTATATAAACTTGATGTGGGGCTTGAACTCAAGAACCATGAGATCATGACCTGAGCTGAACACAAGAGTCAGATGCTCAAATGACTGAGCCACCCAGGCGGCCCTAAATCTCTTTCAATTCTTAAAAGCCCTCATTGTTTTCCAAGTTGTTCTAATACTATCTTGTATCAATGCATTAACTCCTTTAGCAGTATGTACCCAGGAAACACCAGTGAGAGAGAGGCATTTCACCGAGTACGGGCAGGAGGGAGATGCTGAATGTGAAGCAGCGATGCTGGATCTAGCACCTGAACCTGTCATTTTGGAGGTCATATAACTGGACAATTTTGGAGTAATCGGGGTAGTCTTGCGACGGTCAGGAAAGGAAGCTGAGGGTCCCAGAGAGAGCCCCGCCATGGCTAGGGCGTGCTTGGCAGGAGACCTAGTTTTGTCTAGGTGTCGCATGGGCTAGAGGCCACTCGGACCCCCAGCTACTTTGGCACAACAGTTGGACTTTGGAATGTTGGCTGAGCACGTAAGTGTGACCCAGAAAGGCTATGAACTGAGAAACCAAGATGGTGTGTTATGCTAATATTTAGGTGAACCACCTCATTTTGATATCGATGCACAAGCATCTACAGAAAGTGTGGGGTCAATTTTCAACAGAGACATCAAATGGCAGTGACTGGCTCACTGAGGCCTCCAGTCAATGCTCACTCCCTATGGCTACGCCCCCAGTTCCCTTCTCTGGCATCCCCACCCACACGGTAAAGACTCCACCAGCCACCAACCCAACTACCTCCTCAGTGCGACCTCTAACTTTCCCCTCCTACCTCCACTGCAGTCACAGGGAACGGCTGCAAGCACACAAGGCTTCCATTTTGCTTACAGTGTCAGCTACAATCTCGATCGCACACTTGAAAGGGCACTCCACACTTCCTGACCCTCCTACCATTTCTTTGGTGAGTTTACTTCTCCACTTTGAGAGGCAACTATTTACACCTACATTTCCTTTGTCGACCCACCAGCAGGGTCTTCCATTTCACTCTTGTGTGATGATGATCGTCTCACCCTTCACTGGTCTAACAGACACCGACACGACAAAACACTCCCTCACCATCCATCACCATGACCTGCATGCCTAGGAGGAATGAAGGAGCCCTGCCCCCACCAAGGTCCACTCTTCTCCAGCTCTTGACCTCACTACCTGGTTGCTTCCTGGGCTCGGCTCCTTTCTTTCTGCATTTCAACAACTCCTCATCTACTCAATATTTTATGGTGATGAATAGACACACGCGAAAACCATCCATCTTTTAAAAGCTCCTCATAACCTCATGTTGTGTCTCTGCTACTGTCCAATTTCTCTGTCTCTCTTTAAAGCAAAACTTATACTGGGTACTCACGGTCTCGCTTTCCACAGCTCCAGGTGTCACCACTCCACTGAAACATCTTATCAAGGTTGCCAGTTGTCACTGGTGTTGCTTTATCCACTGTTCACATCCATGTTCTGACCTTCATTAAACCTGTAACAGAATTTGAGACAAATGAGTACTTTCTCCTTCTTGAAATATCCTCATGTTGTGGCTATTGTGAACCCGTGGCATTCCAAGATGTCCTTTCTGCGTTGATCGCCTCGGTGTGTTTATTGGCTCTGTGTGGTAAACATTGGCCTTACACAGAGAGGTCCAGCCCTTTCCCTACACTGCTGGAGGTGGCATCTAGACTCTTGGAACGTCCTGCCTCATAAAAGTGTCTTTGTTCAGCAGGGGGCCTTGGCCACTTGGCAGTCTAACCATGTGGTTAATGATGGGGGCTTTGGGGCCTCCCGTGTCTGCTCTACTTCTGGAAAGCCTGGAAACTAAAGGTCACTCGGATGTGCAGTCAACCATGGACCCAACAACAATTTTGGACACCACAGCTCGGGTGAGCTGACCTGGGTGGAAATACTCCATGAATACTGTTACTCACAGACTCCAGAAAATAACACCTTCCAATGAGTTCTGTGAGTCATACTACAGAATTATCAAAACTCAGCCTGTTTTGGGGAACCACTTAGACATGCAATTGATGTTAGAAGTGAAGGAGGTCTTGTGGATTCCATGCGCTCCTTCGCTCCTCTCCGTTGAGTACTGGAGGGCTCAGGGCCTCATTCCTGGTCCCCTTTTGCTAGGTACGCAGGCTGAGCTGATGATTTCAGAGTCCTAGACTTTCAAGCACCATCCAAAATCTGTATCTCTAGCCCCAAATTTGCCAAGGATTTCAGGATAAATGATAAGCCTCATATGTAACATGCATGCTTTTATGAATGTGAGTTGCTCTAAACCTCTTTTTATTACCTCTCCCCAGCCTGTTTCTCATTAATCAGCATAATAGTTAGCTAAGTGCATCCACCCGTTTGCTCAGACTAATACTTAGGAATTATTCTTGATTCATTTCTTCCCTTTGCTCACTCTTCAGAACCCATCAGCAAGTGCTCACATCCAGCTCATATGCAAAGGGATGACCACCCTGCTTGTGAAAACACTGTACTACTTCTGGATTGGTTGATGAAGACCCACTGCTCTAAGCAAGACCGCCTTTTTTTGCCCTCTACAATTTGACCCAGTCTTCTGGACTCCTATATAATTACCTCCCCAACTTTCCACAACCCAGCACCTAAAGGGTTAATGACTGCAAGAGCCCCCCCCCCCCCGCCCCCTAACCCCCCAGGACCTGACCTTGTTCTAGCTCTTTGACCAGCTATGGTTATGGTTGCTTGGTGCTTGTTCCAGCTGTGTTTCAGAATGGTTTTCTCTTGAGCAGTTCCCATGACATCTTTTGGGACAACTCAGACTTGATTATGCCACTCTCGCACCTGCTGGTCTGCTGCATCTCCCAACAAATCATCATGCTTCCCTGAGAAGGCCCTCTTTTCCAACACATCCTTGGCCGAAGTGGACAAGTCGGGAGACAGGAGGTCAGGAGACAGAGTGCCTGATAGCCACAATGGCACCTTAGCATGTACGTGCCCAATGGCCATCTGGCACCCTGGGATTATGATCGCATGCTTCTGGGCGTTGGTCTTGGAACCATTCTCGTGTACATGGCTTATTATTTGAATTAAAGCCTTCCTGGGACTTTTTTTTCTCTATAAAGTACCCAGGAGAAACCTGTAGAGTAGGTAGGGTAGTCCTAAAGGCAGTGAGTAGCAGGGGACCACAGGCTCTCGTGGGCACTGCTGGTCTACACAAAGTTGGTAGGTGTGGCCCTCTGTCTCTATGGATTTGCCTTTGCTGGACCATTTTTATCACTGGAATAATACAGCATATGCCCTTCTGTGTTTGGCTCCTCTCATATTTTCAAGGTTCGTTAGTATTTTAGCACGTATCAGAACTTCTTTTTATGACTGAATCATATTCTATTGTAGGAATATGCCCATTTAAAACAATCCTTTCATCAGTTGGTGGATATTTGGGTTGTTTTAACTTTTTGGCTAATATGTAAAATGCTGCTCTGACGTTTGGTTGCACATGTTTGCTGGAACTATGTTTTTCAATTCTCTTCGTTTTGTAGATTCTCTTAGTTTGGCAGGAAGGTTTGAAATCAAGAAGTGTAAAGCCCATAAATTTGTTGTTTTTCAAAAATGTTTTGACTGTTCTGGATCCTTTGTATTCTCGTGTGAATGTCAGGGTCAGATTACCATTCTGCAAAAAAGGCAGGGAGTTTTCACGGGGATAGGGTTTAAACTGTAGATGAATTTGAATATCATGGCTATTTTAAAAAATATTTAGACTTCTAATCCATGGACACACGATGTCTTTCCATTTATCTAGGTTTGTTGTTTGTTTCCCTCATTTCTTTCAAAGGTTGCTGTCATTTCCATTGTACAGGTTTTTCATTCCTTCTATTAAATTCACTCTGCACTATTTCATTCTTCTTTTTTATACTATTGCAAATTGAATTGTTTTCTTTGTTTTTTTTTCTTTACATTATTCATTGCAAGTGTGTAGAAAAATAACTGGTTTTGTAGATCAACTGTCTTTCTGCAACAAAACTGAACTCGTGCATTAGGTCTATCAAGGGGTGTGTGTGTGTGTGTGTGTGTGTGTGTGTGTGTGTGTGAATTCCTTAAGGTTTTTAAATTCAAGACAAGGGCATTTGGAAAAAGTTATGGTTTTATTTCCTCTTTTCAACATAGAAAAGACAATTTTTTTTTTTTGCCTAAGTACCTTAGTAAAACCCTCCAGTGCAGTGTTGAAGAGAAATACTGTCTTGTTTTATTCTTGATCTCAGAAAAAAGAACTCTTTTGTCTTTTGCTGGGTTTTGTCAATTAACTTTTCTGTGCTTATTAAGATGATCATGTGGGTTTTGTATTTTATTTTATTAATGTATTTATTTATTTATTATTTTTATATTATTAATTTTATTTATTAATTTATTTTATTATTTTATTTTATTTATTATTTATTCATATAGTGAACCAATCTTGTGATGCTGTTTTAGTTTTCTTTTCATGGGATGTCTTTGCTTGGTTTTGGTATTAAAATAATACTAGCCTCCTAGAATGAGTTGTGAAGGGATCCATTTTCCTCTGTTTTTGAAAGAGTTGGTGAAAAGTTGTCCTTAGTTCTCTGAACATTTGGCTGAATTCACCAGTGAAGCCACCTGATGTGGGGATTTTCTTTGTGGGAGATGCAATTTTATGATTGCTAATCCAGTCTCTTTACTTGTTGTAAATCCATGCACATTTTCTCTTTCTTCTGGATTCTGATTCATTAGAGTGTGTCTTTTTAGGAATTTATTTCATTTAGGTTATCTGACTTGTTGGCATACAACTGTTCATAGTATTTTCTTACAATCCCTTTTTATTTAAGACCTACAGTTTTTCCTCTCTTTCATTTTACTAATTTGTCTTTATTTTATCCCCACTTGTCTTGTTAAAAGTTGGCCAATGTTGCCAATGTTTTGATAGAACAAACTTTTGGTTTTGTTCGTTTCCCCTATTTTTCTAGTGTCTGTTTCATTTATTTCTGGTCTAATCTTTATTATTTTCTTCCTTCTGCTTGGTATGGGTTTAATTTGCTGTTCTTTTTCTAGCTCTTAAGGCCAAATGTTCTGTTATTGATTTGAGATTGTTTTTTTTTTTTCTGTTTTAATACAGGCATTCACAGCTATGCATTTCCTCCTAAGCATTGCAGTCCATCAATTTTGTTATGTTGTGTTTTTGTTTTCACTCATATCAGAGTGCTTTCTCTTTCTTGGCTAAATAGGTTTTTATTTAAATTCTAGTTAGTTAACATATAGCATAATATTAGTTTTAGGAGCAGAATTGAGTGATTCATCACTTACATATAACACCCGGGCTCATCCCAACGAGTTACTCCTTAGTTCCCCATCACTCATCTAGTCCATCTCACCACCCACCTCCCTTCCGGCAACCCCCAGCTTGTTCTCTATAATTAAGAGTGTTTTATGGCTTGCCTCTCTCTCTCACTCTCTCTCTTTCATATCGCAGTCCTTTCTAATTTTTCTTTCTTCTGTGACTCATTGGCTATTTAAGAGTGTGTTGATAATTTCCACATATTTTGGAGTTAGTCAAATTCCCTTCTGTTATGGATTTATAATTTCATCTTATTCTGGATGGAGAACACACTTCGCATGATTTCAATATTTTCACATTTGTTGAGAGCTGTTTTATAGCCTGACATATGATCAACCTCAGAGGATGTCCCTGTGCACTTGAAAAGATGTGCATTCTGCTCTTAGGGGGTCCTTCAATGGCTGCAACAAAATCTCTAGAATAAAAACCCAAACACTACTCCATGGTCTATTAGGTTCTACATGTTCTGCACTCTGCTTACATCTCTGCCTTATTATATAAATTCTTTCCCTTTCCTGCTAGTGTCCCCTGAGTTTAGCCTCATTTCTGTTTCTTCAATACCCCCAAATTCCCATCTCCACCTCTTTACACATGCTGTTCCCTCCAGCTAGAACATCAAAACATAAACCAATGAACAATACTCCATGTGCTATGCATTTTGATAATAGTTTCACATATTTTGTCTAAACAGTGTTTTATAGTCCTGGTTTTACAAATGGGAAAACTGAGGTCCAAAGAGGCTACTGTACTCATCCAAAGCACATAGATAACAACATTCTGGAAAGCACTGCAGAATTAACTATTTTTGTTGTAAATTGCCTAATGTCTCTTATCTACTATATCACACAGCCACCATTCAAACCTCATGTGTCTGATTCCAGAGTCCAGACACTTTGCCTCTGCGCTATTTTGCAACATGAGAATGACTGTCAAAGGAAATGATACATGCAATTCATACTTGTGCAATTTAAACCTTCAACATTCTAAACTGCATGTTGCTATAATGGGCAGAGTGATGGGGAGGGGTAGGTTGTGAGAGAGTGAGAGATATTCTTGTTCTACATCTCAACTTCTGTTTTAAACATCATTTGTCCCTTAGATTTTATGCTAGCACCAAATTTATATACACACATATATAGTTAATAACTATAAATAACGTAATTATAATATATACATTATATATTACTTACATATAAGTATATAATGTAAATAAATAAATATATACACACATAAAATATGCTTTTCTCTGATAAACATTTTGTACACTATTCTCATTGTCTCAAATGCCATTGTCAAAATGGAGCAAATCTGTGCTAATTCTGTTTTTTTTTTAGAAGTATATTTTATCGTGGTAATAACACTTAACAGGAGATCTACCTCATTGAGAAAGTTTTAAGTGTATGCTACTGTTAATGATAGCAACAATGTTGTACAACAAATTTCTAGAAATTATTCACCTTGCAGCCCCTGGCAACAAACATTCTACTCTGATTCTATTAGATTATTTTAGATGCCTCATGTAAGTGGGATCATGCAATATATGTCCTTCTGTTGTTTCCTTATTTTACTTAGCCCGATGTCCTCAAGGCTCCCATGATTTTACATATTGCAAAATTCCCTTCTTTCTTTTTTTTCTTTAAAAAAAAAAAACTCCTGCAGAGCTCAGGCCCCCTAAATTAGCTTGTTTTATTTTTATTCTTTCTCTGTTTCATTAAGACATAATTGACATATAGCACTTTTTAGGTTTAAGTTGCACAGCATAATGCCTTGTCACTTATATTGTGAAATGATTATCGCAATGGTTGGTTAACAACCATCATCTCATATAGATAAAAAGCAAAAAATAATAATAATGTGTTTTTCCTTGTGATGAGAACTGTTAGGACCTATTCACTTGACAACTTTCAAATATACCATATGGCAGCGTTAACCATGACCTTCATGCCATACGTTGTATCCCCAGTACCTACTTATCTTATAACTGGAAGTTTGTACCTTGGACATCCTTCATGCAACTTCCCTCTCCCCGGATCTCAGCCTCTGGTAACCACAAATCTGGTCCTTTTTCTGAGTTTCTTTTTTTTTTTTTTAGATGTCACATGTGAGGAAAATCTTAAAATATTTGTCTCTCTCCAATGTATTTCAATTAGCATCATACCCTCAAGATCCATCCATGTTGTTACAGTTCTTCACAGCTCCAAGACACTAAATGTTAGCACTCTTTGATCTATGTTTATTATAGACACGTATGTGCATAAACATATTTATACATTTCTGTTATTATGAAAATGTACATGTAAGTATCCCTGCTAGTCTACATACTTTAGTTATTTCTCAACAGCAAGAAAATAATTTCCTTTTCACTTAAAAACCCTAGTTATTCTTTCATTGCATGCACACAATAAAAATAAAATGTTCAAATTTAAAACATGAATTACCGCTTCGTCACCAGTTATGCACGATGTGGCAAATGACAGATTTCATGCTTGCCAAAAAAAGATCGTTTTAGAAGAAGTGGTTTCAAATCTTGTTGTACCTCAGGTGTCTGGTATAAGCTGAGGAAAGATCTGAAACAACTTCCATGAAAAATGCACATTCATTCATTGATGTGTGGCTATAACACATATACGTGCATTCATATACTATATATGAAGATGGATACAATGTGTATATACATATGATACATATATACATGTACTATACAACATACACATATACATATGCATATATGCATATAATATGTGTATAATGTACATATATTAATAACATATATGTATATATCTAATCTCATCTTTTATGGTTTTATGGTTTCACAAACACTTTTAAGCTAATTTACGGGCACTCCTCAGTTCCTTTCGACCATATGTTAAGAAATCTAATCTGACCACCATCGTTTCTTTTCTATGGAACATTGTGTTCTGGCAGCTGGATTAAGGCTTGTGAACTACACTTTCCAAAACACCCTTCACTGCACGCTTGTGAGTGACAATAAAGGCAGTAATGTCAGGCCACTGCAGCCGATACAGTGATGGCCAGAGGCAGCCTGTCCTATCCAACCCGCACTTACTTCGCTGTTTTTCTGCCCCCAGCTGGTCTGCCCCAAAATTGGCCCTCCTGACCAACAGGACACAAGGCCCCCAGACGTGTCCTCCACCCCGAGACGTGGCACTGAGACAACTTCCCTTAGGTTTTGCCACGTCTTCCCTCCCACAGTCCTACTTTGATGGCTCCACTTGGTAGGTTTCTCACATTTACCTGTGTGATCCATTTGAGCACCTGCGGAGGAGTGACTTAGTGACTTTTTCTCTGACCCTCCGGCTCGCTCTTTCAGTGTTCCTCTCCTTGAATAAACCACCAACTCCCACAATACTCAGTGTTCCGCTTCTCCAAGTAAATCCTGACAGATACGGTCCCCATAATTTTACCATTTCCTCTTTTATTTATAATGGGCTTTGTGTGGTGAAGCCTTGAAGAGATTCGATGCAAAAATATACTTAGGCTTCTCTTAGAGAAAGCAATTCTGCAAAGCTGAAAACGGGATACAGAAGGCAGGGTGGGAAGAAAGAAAAGAGGCATTTTTTTCCTCCCCAAATCAAAATTTATGGCAGCCTTTAACTGAGGAAACGTTTTTGCAGTATCTTTTTCTTCTCTTCCAGGTGAATGTTACACGTACTCTGAAGGCTATTTCAAATGTCACCACTTTTAACATTTGGAATGACTTCAGTTTGCAAACAGACACATCACAGGTATTAGTACTGAGTTCATCCTGACCTCACTGTAGTCACTGTATTATTTAATCATAAGTAAAAAACAAAGAACATAGAATTAAATATAGCTATATTTACTGGCAAAATTACAACGAACATGAGGGTCTTACGCAAACGCACTGTAAAAATTGGCCTCATAATAATACCTCATGTTTCAATAGCTTGTAATAGCAAGAGTCCGTTCCTTAAAATGAGTAGACTTTTTCTAAATGAACCATTTAATTGCATTAGCAAGGACTAAAAATTGCTATTTTTCACATGAAATCAGGTCCATTTTTACTCTTTTCAATTTGTCTGTTAATGAACTTGGAAAGCATTTTCCTTTTAGCAATTTGCTTCTAAAATCCTGTTCTGTCTTGACTTTTGTGCTCTGTTGACGTACCTCTGATCTTAGGTTTTCCTGTATTTATCATTCCTTGTTTCAAAGAGGCTCTCATCATAGCCTTTGAACAGAAGCTCGCAACAATGGAATATGATCTATAACTATTATGTTAAAAGCTAATTGAAAAAAGAACTTGTATTTTTACTTGTAATATGAAAAAGAGTTGGTCATTAATGTTAACAATGCAAGTGTATTATTTATAATGTAATTAAAAATAGCACATTAGTTGAAAATAGTACTATGACCAAAGACACCTTTTCTAATGAAATCTAGGATATAATGACAATAAAATGGAATTATAGACATGAAGCTTTTCAAACTTTTTCAAATAATTCCTTAAAAAAATGAATTCTCATCTCATAGACATGATTTTCCTTGAGCTGTTTTAATTTTTGTTCCCCCAAATTATCTAACTCAACTCTACATTTTTTACATTAATAGACAATTTCCTGGAAAAAAATCATTCTTCTTATTATTCAGAAAACTTGAACCCTATTCTGATTACTTCACATAAGGCATGACTAGAGTATATTTCCAAACTAAAATGACCCAAGAGAATTTGTTATGTTTTCCCTAGTTAATGTATAAATATTTCTTTTTTGTGTTTTTCAATCTTAAAATTTTAATAATTAAATCTTTGTCCTAGATTTTAAAAAAAGGTTTTATATATATATATATGTATATATATATATGTATATATATGTATACACACACACACACATATATAGGCAGTTATATAGGTTATATAACTATATAACTATATATATATATAAAGGTTATAAACCTTATATATAAACCTTTATATATATAAACCTATATATAAACCTTATATATAAAAAGGTTATATATATATATATATATATATATATATATATAGGCAGTTAACCTGAGAATTGATTTAACAACTTCTGAGTTCTAGAAGATATTCAATTCCTCAGAAGATTTATATAAATTTATCTTCTGTGTATGTTTGGAGGGTGGTGATGCATGGCATTTTGATTTATCTGCATAAATTACTATTACAAATAAGGACCAAAACCACAATAAAAAAATAAATGAATGGCACCTGTATTGATTTGCTAGGGCTTCTATAACAAAATACAACAGGCTGGGTGGTTTAAACAACATAAATTTATCTTCTCACAGTTTTGGAAGCTCCACATCCAAACTCAAGGTATTTACAGGTGTGGTTTCTCCTGTGGCCTCTCTTCCTTGGCTCACCACCTTGCTGTGTCCCCACATGGCCTTTTCTTTGTGCATGGACATCCCTAATGTCTGTGTCCAGATTTCCTCTTGTGACAAGGACACCATCATACTGATCTCGGACCCAAATCGGATGACCTAATTGAACCTTAATTACCTTATCTCCAAATACAGTCACATTCTGAGGCACTAGAGGTTATGGCTTCGATACACACGTTTTGGCCGAGCAAAATGCAGCCTATTATAACCCAGTGATTTCCTAATCTTGACTGTGTAACGGTATTATCTTAGTAACTGTATAAACATGCAGATTCCCACCCCTATTGAGACCTATTATATTAGAATCTTTGTAATTGCGATCTGGCTATCTCCTGGCACATGGTCACCCAGTACAGGGCATTATTATTGTTGTCGTTTTTAGTAGTAGTGGCAGTCGTAGAAAGCTTCATGATAATAGCAATATGTCTATCAGTGATGATGGAAGGCAGAACCTTCAAAGCTTAATCTGATCACTATGGGACAGACTTTAGGGGAGTTACATATTCAGGGGGCATTGTCAGGTAGCCGCAAGGAGCATCTATGGTCCTTTGTTACTCTAACAAGTTTCCACAAACTTAGCAGCTTAAAACCATGCTTATCAATGTCTTCCAGTTCTGGAGGTCACAAGGCCAGGTGGATTTGGCTGCATTCTCTGTTTATGTCCTCACAAGGCCAGAATCATAAGGCAGTTTGGCTGGGTTCTTCTCTGGGAAATCTGAGGAATCATCTGTCTCCAAGTGCATTCAAGTCCTTGGCATAATCCATTTCCTTGTGGGGGTACATCTGAGGTCCTTGTCATTTGGGGGCCACTTCCTGCTCCTAGAGGCCACCCCCCTCATTCCTTCTCCTGTGTCCCCCTCCCACTTCAAACCAGTGACAATGCACTAAGTTCTTTCTTCTGGGTTTTCTGTCTCTTCCAGATGCCTGCCCCTTCTGTCACCAGCTGGGGAAACTTTCTGCTTTCACAGACTCCTGCCATTAGGTTAGGCCCATCCAGACTCCCCATATTAAAGTGGACCATACAACACAACATAATCATAGGCACCCGTTCTCTGGATTTAGGGGCAACACCTTCAGGAGCCACCTTCAGAAGCTTCTGTCGTCCACACTGACCTTAAGACAACCTCTTTTTTGGTCCAATTTTCAAATTCTTACAGAATCGTTAGTTTTATGACACTGAACTCTTTGATCTTTTTGTTTAATCAATGAAGTTTCATATATAATAATGATATTTACTTCACATTACTGAATTCAGTGATACAATGAATGCAAAATCTTTGAGATCTGTGAAATAGTACACGCTAATACATGGTGATAGTTATTGCTACTGTTGCCATTGCTACAGCTTTTACTATCACGTAAGATCTTCTGGCCATGTTATTCATCATACAAATGTAAATAAACACTGTGTTGTACCTGGTGTCATTCTGTTGACTCAGCATCAACCACAGTTATGGTTTTGATATGTATCTTCTTGGTTACATTTTAATATTTTACTGATTTGGGGTAGTACATATCTAAAGCCCTTTTAAAATTTTTGGAAATGTTACTGGCAAATTTTCTTTTTGATTCATTGGACACTAAGTTTCAATATCTCTCCAAATTAAAAAAGCGGAAGTCTAGTAGAAAACATATTTTTTGTGATGTGAGTATAAAGAAGTATTTTTTAAACATGATATTAAAAGCACACATTGCAAAATAAAACAATGATAAATTAGGCTAAATCTAAATAAAATATTTTATACAATAGTATAAAGTTCAAAAACAAGGGTCAGACTACAAGATATTTGAAACACCTGTAGCAGCCAATGGAAGACCATCACAAATCAATGAAAACAAATAAGCAAATAACGCAATAGAAGAAAATGGGCAAATATATGAATAGTAGATTCTGTTAAGTTTGGTAGTGAAGAATTAAATGTTCAATTTGGAGTTACTGGCACTGTAATTAGGTCTTCATTGAGACATACAACCATAATCCCCTCTCTGGAAGCCAGTCCTCTGGGATGGGGCTTTGTCTCTCATAGGGATTTGGGTCTCCAAAGACATTAGCATCAGTTCATCTACCAGAGTGTAGCAAACTTTCCTGTGAGGCATCATTATTAAAAATGTGTTATTATATAAATTAGTTGAGAGCAACATCCTCAGAAGTTAGGATCCAGAAAGACAAGGCTTTTCTGTTGTTGTTGTTGTTGTTGTTGTTGTTGTTGTTTCATGGAAAACGAAATGAGGAATCTCTCGCTTTTCAGTAGCTAAAAATCAATGTCCTAGAGTATATTGGTCATGGAGTCTTTTGAATGGTTGGTAATGGGCAGCAGAAAGAAAAAAGTACTCTTGCAAAAAAAAATATGGAGCTGCGACAGAGATGCTCTTACAATTTAGCTTAAGGCAGGCTCTCTGCAGAGAAAATATTGATTTGCTGTTCCTTGCTTCTACTTTGAATTAACTATGGTTTTCACCATAAACCCATTCTAGCCACCATGGTGGGGTAGCAAGTGGTGGGGGTAACATAGATCACTTAGCTTTTAAAAAGTCTAATTTGGGGGCAGGAAGCCTATTAAAGCTAACCTGTGTTCTAAACAATTAATGGGAACACACTGCATACATCTTCGTATACTTTGCTGTACCTATTATTGAGTCTTACAAAAAGGATGTGCTTGATAAAAGTCAATTGAATAAAGGACTTAATGAATTAGTGAATGAGTGATAAAAGAACAATTAATGGGAGTAGTGAATCGCTTCTTAGTAGTCTAAATTACTAGATTTAGTCTCAAAGGACATGAAGTGGCCATTGTTTCAAGTGTCTCGATTTAAAGAGGATACTGGTGACTGCGGGAAGTCTCCGACTGCCTTCACACCTGTCCCAGTGTCGACCAACCAACTCACGTGATCAGAAGAGTCATTCCTTGCATTCAATTTATCTCTGTCAGGCCTACAGAATTCTTTCTGAAAGCAGGGGAAGAACTGGTTAATATATTATCTTTTTAGTACTTTGTGTTCTTTTATTTTTTATTTATTTTTTTAACGTTTATTTATTTTTGAGAGAGAGAGAGAGAGAGACAGAGCATGAACGGGGGAGGGGCAGAGAGAGAGGGAGACACAGAATCCGAAACAGGCTCCAGGCTCTGAGCTGTCAGCACAGAGCCCGAGGCGGGGCTCGAACTCACGGACCGCGAGATCGTGACCTGAGCTGAAGTCGGCTGCTTAACCGACTGAGCCACCCAGGCGCCCCACTTTGTGTTCCTTTGTAGCAGCAGTAGCTGTTAGCAGCAGTTAGTGGTAGTAGGCAGGAGGTAGCGATAGGAAGTAACAGTGTAACAGTTAGTCGCATTGCAAGCTAAGGTTTGGCCACTGCTGTTGTTGTTTCAAGGAAATACACAGATTGTCAAAGAAGCTGAAAGTTTAGTGCAGCCAGTATATACGGCCCAGGCAATGAAGCCATGTCTGAGAACACAGTGAGGCCACAGGGGGAGATACCAGGATGGCCGCTGCTCCCCAGTACTATCAGGATGCCCTCAATATTTTGGTGGCATTTCTCGTTATCAGATCGTAAAAGTAACAATACTGCATCCCTGGCTGAACAGGCTGCGTGCTAAAAACCTCGGAACACACCCCTGAAAAAGCTGTGACACAAAGAAAAACACAGAAGCATTTAACTACAAGTAGTTTTTTAATACCATGTCTGTCCTATCACGTGGTATTAGTTCTCAGAACAGAAATAAGGTCTAATAAATTTTCTTGAACTAAAATTTCTTGGAATGGGCTATAGGGAAATGAATATTTCTTTGAGGTAAATTCAGACTAGGCTAGTTGCATCAGTAAATCTGACAAATATTTTATTTCTAAAGCAGAGGCAATGGATGTTTATTTGCTGCTTAGATCCCTCAGAATGAATAATATGCTTAGATTTAAAGCATTCTTAAAAAACTTAGTCACACACACAAAATTGGTGGGATTTTGAATGTACTGCTGATTTTTTAAAACCAGTATTAACCAATTTATGTCAACATTGAGTTTAAAAGGTTAACTACAAGAGATAATTACTTGCTTACAATATTCCCAGGAAAAGTCAACAGGAAATCATTTTTCTGGTCCTCAGGAAGCAGGGAAAAGCCCTCTATCTAATAATGTTAGAACAGGTGAAGGAAACAGTCTTCTGCTAAAAGGTGATGCAGTATTTTAGCTCAGTTTCCACCGGGAATAACATTTTGGAAAACACTCAGTCTCTCAGTGGTTCTTTCTTTGGACAAAAAGTCAAGGGAAGTCTTTGGACAAAAAGTATGCTATTCTGTGGGCAATAGCATACAAGCTACTGGGACTACTCAAGCACTCAGTTTCTCAATTGCTAGAGTCAAGGAAAGGAGTATAAGTCATACATACAAATAATTGGCTTGTAATGCCCGAGGTCGTGAACAACCCCCCACCCCCCCCCGCAAGAGACCACCAGAGTCATAAGTCAAAGCCAAGCGGCAAGGGTCATTTATTGCAGGTTCGAACCTGGACCTCTGCGCACTCGTCGCCAGTGACGCTGAGAGGCCCCGAACAGGGTTGGTACAGCGTTTTTATAGACAGAGACAAACAGCATACGGGAGGTTTCAGATTATGGGGGGCCTGATTAGTTGATTTTAAAGTAAGGACATTTGTTGTTCTCTGATTGGGCGTCCTTTGTCTGTCCTTTGGTGGGAAGGCTTTGTCCGTTACTTGTGGTGGGAGAATAAAAAGGGGAAGGGGGAAGGGGGAAGAGGGAAGGGGGAAGGGGAGGAATGAGTTAAGCAAGCAAGATTACAGAAGCGAGAAAATGCTGGTTAGTAAGTATTTTCATAATCTTAGGGTATAGCAAACTAAGTCTAGAAAAATTTAACGGTGCTCACATCGAACAATAGGCAAGACATACAAAATTTTAAATTCATTTTCTACAGGCTCATGTGCCCTCTGTGTTATAGAAGAGGAGGGTGATGAGAAGGTCCTCGCGTGACAAAACAAAATGCAATCTCCATCTAAATACCAAGAACATTTTTCACAGAACTAGAACAAATAATGGTAAAATGTGTATGGAACCGGCAGAAGACCCCAAATAACCAAAGCCATCTTGAGAAAGAATAACGCTGGAGACATCACAATTCCAGATTCCACGATATACTATAAAGCTGTAGTAATCAGAAAGGCATTGAACTCGCACAAAAATAGACACATGGATCTATGGAAGAAAATACAGAGGCCAGAAATAAACCCATGCTTAAATGCTTAATTAACGTACAACAAAGGAGGGAAGTACGTACAATGGGGGAAAGACAGTCTATTCAACAAATGGTGGTTGGAGAACTGGATAGCCACATGCGAAAGAATGAAACTGCACCACGTTCTTGTGCCATACATAAAAATAATCTCAAAGTGGATTAAAGACCTGAATATAAGCCCGAAACTGTAAAACTCCTAGGAGAAAACATAGGCTGCAGTCTCTTTGACATTAACTATAAAAACATTTTTCTAGTTATGTCCTAAGGCAAGGAAAACAAAGCAAAATTAAACCATTAGAACTACACAAAAATAAAGAGTTTTTGCACAGTGAAGGAGATAATAATAAAAAAAAGACAACTTACTGACTGGAAGAAGTTATTTTCTTTAAAATTTTTTTTAATGTTTATTTTTGAGAGACATGGATTGTGAGCAGAAGAGGGGCACACACACACACACACACACACACACACACACACACACACACCCAACACACATAGAATCTGAAGCAGGCTGCAGGCTCTGAGCTGTCAGCAGAGTTAGACACGGGGCTCGAACTCACAAACCATTAGATCATGACCTGAGCCGAAGTCAGACGCTTAACTCACTAAGCCATTGAGGCGCCCCAGAAGAAGTTATTTTTAAATGATATATCTAATAAGGGGTTAGTATCCAAAATTTCCCAAATAATCCAATTAAAAATGGGCATAGAACATGAACAGATGTTTTTTGTTTTCCAAAGAGGACACAAAAGTGACTAACAGATACTTGAAAAGATGCTCAATATCACTTATCATCAGGGAAATGCTAACCACAATGAGATATGTTACCTCACACGTGCCAGAATGGTCAGAATGAAAAAGACCATGATGTTACAAGTGTGGGTCAGGATGTGGAGAGAAGGAGCCCTCGTGCACTGCTGGTGGGAATACAAACAGACTCAGCCATTGTGGGAAGTGGTATAGACACTCCTCTGAAAACTTAAAAATAGAACTACCCTACCATCCAATAAATTCCACTACTGGGCATCGACCCAAAGAAAACAAAAACACTTATTTGAAAACATAGATGCACCCCTGTGTTTACTGGAGCATTATTCACAGTAGCCAAGACAGGACAACAACCCAATTGTCTGCTGATAGATGAATGAATAAGAAAAATGTATATATATCTATATCAACTGCATCCATACTATCTCTGTATTATCTCTATCTCTCTGCCTCTCTCTCTCTCTCTCTCTCTCTCTCTCTCCATTTCTCTATATCTAGGTATCTAGATATTATGGAATACTACTCAGCCATAAAAAAGGATGCGATCTTGCCATTTGCAACAACATGGATGGAGCTAGAGAGCATTATGCAAAGTGAAATAAGGTCCTGTGATTTCACTCATATGTGTAATTTAAAAAACAAAACAAATAAAAAATAAGAGACCAACAACTAGACTCTCACATACAGAGAATACACTGATGGTTACCAGAGCGGGGGGAATGGGTTAAGAGCACACTTCTCATGATGAGCGCTGAGTAATGTACAGAATTGACAAATCACTAAATTGTACTCCCTGATATAATGCTGTGGGGAAAACAAGTTGTAAGAATATAAATTTGCATACATTTATAAAAACACATGACATGTACTGAATCACACACACATACACACACACACACACAAACACACACACATAGTTATGTCAATGTTCAATGTGAAATTAAGCAGTGGGTACAGGCACATAAGCAACTGTCTTTATGCCACCCTGAAAAATGATGGCATTTAGTTCTCTGAGTGTGTTTGGGCTGTGCCAACAAAGTCTCCTAGCTCAGAGATGAGAATTTGGGCAATGAGAGATGTTTAAATGTAGTGATCACCCAATTTGCTTCTCCTGGTTAAAAGTCTCTCAGAAGCACCCAGGAGCTGTAACTTAGCAGAGAGGTTTTGGAATGAAGAGATGGGGCTTCCTGCCAGACCGCACTAGAGTTGTCTGTATTCATTAAAAACAGACAGAATGCTACTTAAATATCATAGCTCCAGGAACTGTGATGGTTTTTACATCTGTGTTCCCATTAACCCTCGCCGTAAATCTATTATGAAAGGATTATTCTTCTAAAGTTACAGAAGATGAATCCGAGAGAGATACATAATTAGTGAGTAGCAATATTCACATTTGAACTCAGGTCTGTGAAATGAGGCCACGTTTTAAAGGTCTATATTGCCTACAAATACAGACTACTATTAAAGTACAGAAGGCATAGCAATCCAACTCTTGGTAGTCAGGGACACTTTCTCAGAGGTACCAACATCTACCTTAGGACACAACGACCACAGCAGTTAAGGAACCAGCGGGAACGGAAGGAGAAAGATTGTGCATAGGGAAACAGTTTATGCTAAATCCCACAGGTGAGCAAGGCCACTGGGACTTGTCAGAATTGCTGGAACTTCATCACAACTGGTTCACAACAGGCCTTTCTGGTTCATGTCAAATAGGAGGCTGTTTGATGTAAGAGAAACAGGGACTTATTAGCAGATGCTAGGTTGGCAATATTAGGACCAATGTCCAACCACCATACCCAGTGATGGAAGAGAACTAGCAGTCCTCTAAGAGTGCTTGGTTTTATGAAAGTCCAAGGAACAGGAAAGAAAATAAATTTAGGTTAAGTGATAGTGGGAGAGACCAGGTGGCTTTTACGTCAATGACTATAGTGGTCAGCATTCATTCGGACCGAACTGCTGACCTTTCCAGATGCCTTGCAACACAAAGGAAACAGGACAGCAGATGAAAGGGAGTGAAGACGATGACCCTTGGCAGGCGTCCTTTACCCTGGGGCTGGTAAGGAGGCAACAGTTGCGTAGAGATGGTGGCTCCCAGGCTGTGGGAGAAATGGATGGCTGTTGAGTGAGGCCAGCATATATTCAGGATTGTTGAACACAGACATGAACTAGCTCTGACTGATCATCTGGGAATCATGTACGGTCAAGGGCTAAATTAATATGCTTTAATATACTCTTGCAGGAAATAATATGAAGATACCCATCACATTGTTTTTCCCATTCTCTAAAAAAAAAAAAAGACACCTGGGGGTAAGGGATGAAACCAGGCCTTTGAGCGATTTACACAGTATGACCTCTTTTTATCATACTTGGCTGAACCCTTTCAGAATGTTTTAACGACAGATCTATGAAAGGGATTCTTGGAGAGATTAGCAAAGCTAGGAGACTTAGCAGGCCTCAAGCCAAGAACTGATGGAGGGGAAAGGAGAATGTAAACTCCTCTGGTTTTCACCACCATATTCCAAAAGTTGAGTTACAAGTGGTGTCCCTAATCAATGGGCCTTTAACTGGTGTGGAGGTTTGGCATAGTTTATGTGGGTCATGGTCCTGTGGAAAATAATCCAATACTTCCTTCGTGAAAGCTGACACACCCACTACCTGTGTTCCTTGTCTCTCCTACCCTTGGTGCAGGTTGTCATGATTTAGTTTCTGATTTACATTGACGACCTTCACACTAGTCCCTTTCGCCCTCAGTCCTGCCCTTAGAGATCTTCCCAACAGAGATTCCTCTTCTGACTTCATCAAATTGTACCTACCTCTCTACAGAATCTTTACTTATGTATTCCTTTTGATATATGACATAAAGTTCAGAGACTTCAGCAAGAAATAAACAGGTCCCAACTAGGACCTCCACCTGTTTCTTGAAATTCACCTCTGTCACTCTTCCAAGAGAAATACCCTGAAAAACCAGTTCATGTATTCCTTCTCCCCATGTATTATGAATGGAGCAAAGGTCCATGTGCTCCATACCTGTTATACCCACAGGCATCTTCTGAGCTGTGCCCTGACATGAACACTGTCCAAAAATGGCTGGCCCATTGGTTTACCACATTTGCATCATCTGGGAGGCAGTATGTGACAGAGTCTAAGAGCAAAGGAACATACAGTGGGTTCAAACACTGCCTCTTTCCCTGCCTAGCAATGGGAACTTGACTAACTTTTGTTGTCACAGACTAGGAATCTGGAGTTCTCTCTTGTCCAGCAAGAGAGCAGATGCAGAATTGAATACGAAAGAGGCTAACATCTGGTAGGAGACGAGAGCCCCGAGTAGGCATTTCTCTCCATATTTATTGAGCTCACAAGATATTACCCACGTGGTGAGTGTGAAGAAAACAACATCTTACACACATGGTGAATGTGGAGAAAACAATCAGACAGTAATCATTAACTTGTGTGCGTAAGTAGCAAAGGGTCTGGGGCTCAAGTGGAGTTTGTGACCAAGGTACATTGGTCACAGATGGAAAGTAATTTCCTGAAGGTGATAGAACAAGTTTCTTGCGATCCCAGTACAATATCTCACTAGCTCACCTCGGGCATTGTCACCCTGTGGTGGTGGCTTTCTGCCATCATCTTTTTTCTAACCATTTATGTAAATACAACTGATTTCCCCACATTTTGTAAGCACTTTGACTGCTTTATGCAACTAGCACATGATGGTTATCATGGTATTTACTACATTGTGCAGTGAGGCTTATATGATTTGTTATATGTGAATACCTGGACACAGTATGTGAACCATAAATGTCTAATATTATTATTATTAATTATTATTATTATCATCATTGTTGTTGTTATTGCATAGATGAAAACAACTGAAGTCTTTCCTGCTTCTCAATGCACCAGACATTGAAGGACAATTTCCGCATAAGATAAAATAGCACAATTTCATTTAAGGACCAGAATCAGCCTCCATTTAAAGTTCTTTTGACTCGTGAACAAACTTGAGCCTGAGACATATGGAAGGGCTCAAAGCAAAACCAGGAGACAGGGTCTGCATATAAGCGTAAGAGCATATAAGGCATAACCATCTACCCTCCTCCCTGAAGCCAAACACAGCACTGCTGAGGTCATAATATCATGGAGACCCTTGGGCTCATATTTGATGACATCCAGAACACTCAGCACTCTACTTGTGTAAATTAGAAACAGCCAAACACCAAAGAGCTCTTTGACATGGTCAGACACTTATTCAAAGATTCCATTTTATCAAAAATGCCATAATGTTGGGGCGCCTGGGTGGCTCAGTCGGTTAAACATCCAACTTCAGCTCAGGTCATGATCTCGCGTTCTGTGAGTTTGAGCCCTGCGTTAGGCTCTGTGCTGACAGCTCAGAGCCTGGAGCCTGTTTCAGATTCTGTGTCTCCCTCTCTCTCCACCCCTCCCCTGCTCATGCTCTGTCTCTCTCTGTCTCAAAAATAAATAAAAACATTAAAACAAATTAAAAAAAATTTTTTTAATGCCATAATGTTTGGGGTGCCTGGGTGGCTTAGTCGGTTAAGCGTCTGACTTCGGTTCAGGTCATGATCTCACGGTCCATGAGTTCGAGCCCCGCGTTGGGCTCTGTGCTGACAGCTCAGAGCCTGGAGCCTGTTTCAGATTCTGTGTCTCCCTCTCTCTCTGCCCCTCCCCTGTTCATGCTCTGTCTCTCTCTGTCTCAAAAATAAATAAACGTTAAAAAAATTTAAATGCCATAATGTTTAAGATACTGTTAAAGTTATTACAGTTCATCTACGTGGGGACTGTTCCCACTCTCTGTATAGGAGGTCATTCTGTATGTTTCTATCTTTATAAAGAAAAACATTTACATACATTAGAACACCATAGACTGTGTCTTAGAACTTGCTACACATACATGACTATATTTTAGGGACAGAAATATGGTGCCGAAACACGAATTTAATCAGTTTGGTTAAGGCTTCAATTGTTTACAATTCTGTGAGAAAATAAGTGGATGACCAGAAGAAAAGTTTCAATAAAATCACATTTCAGTTTTATGTAATGCTATCCTTTATCGAAAAGGTGATCACTGTTCCCCTTTTCCCCTGTGCCCCCCTTATTTCATTTATAGGGTGGGGCCCAGAGCGAGAAGTTCACAGTACCGTCCAGAGTTCTCTCTGCCACTGATGGAGGTCAACGTTATAGATGTAGTCACAGTTTCTAGAAGCACAGCCTCACCAGGGAGAACACATGTAGGGTTGAGTTGAAAAATAAAAGCTGTACCACTAGTAATTCCTTCTTCAACTCACCAGTGGGTCCTGACAATCCTCGCTTCACTACGACAAGGGAGGCCTGAGGGAAGCATGACCTTTCAATGCACTTTTTAAAAAAATATTTTTATTATTTGAGAGAGCGCATGTGCGCATGAGTGGGGAAGGGGCAGAGAGAGGAGATGGAGAGGGAGAACCCCAAGCAGGCTCTGTGCCATCAGCACAGAGACCCACAAGGGGCTCAATCCCATATACTGTGAGATCATGACCTGAGCTGAAATCAAGAGTGGGACACTTAACCAACTGAGCCACCCAGGAGCCCCCAATGCACTTTTAGGACAGGCTCTCACATTTCCAATTTAGGTAAAAGGAGCCTCCACATGGTTCGGCCCAGCCCTTATTAGACCCTGACTGTCGCAGAACTGATAGGTCAACACGATGACCAAAGGTTCCATTGGCTGTGGCTAGTCTCTTCCCTGGCTTGGCACCTGTCTCTTCCACCACTGACTGTGCCCAGGGGGCAGATGTGGATCTATTTAAAGAATGGGTGCTAAGTAGAAGATAAAAACTAGAACTCAGTTTCCTGTCAAACCCTGCATTCTTAACCTCATTCCAACCATGGCAGTCTACTTGGCGTTTATGCAAGTTAATTCTAGATTCAGAAGTCAAATGTGTCTCTATTTTTAAAGGAAAGCTTTTGAAGGTTATCTATCAGTGTCCTTAGTAAAGAGTTAGCCTCTTGGATCAAATCAGCTGAAGTGCACAAAATTGACCCTTCACTGTTTTTAGAACTGTCACTTAGACAGAAGACCTCATTGACAAGTCATTCTAAGTGACTTTTGCCTCACCTTTCTTTGAGGCTCTTATCACATAGACACTGGTGCTATCAGCTGGGCTATTACGGGGATAACACATTGAAGTTGTAATAATTTCTAGTTTCCATTTAAAAAAAATACCCTCAGTCAAGTATGTGTTAGCCTTTTCCCTTTCACATGTAACTTCTGAGTTTAAAAACTCTTAGTTTATCCTAGCAATCTTCCTCCAGACCCTGTATACCCCTGGGCATAATACCTTACAACAGCTATAAACGCAGGGAGGCCATATCTCTGTATGATATATTAAAAACACAAACGGTGCGTTTGTGAAGCATATATGCAGAGACAGAGGCCATCGGTCTAAGAGAAATTGAGCTCTGCTACTTTAGGAGGCTCCACTGCCTTGAAATATTTGGGGCTATTATAGACAAAAGCCTATTTTCCAAGTGCTGCAATTAGTGGCTTATGTGAACAGTGAACGAGTTCATGATGCAGGGCCAAGTGAGAACATTAGAAAGGCATTCGTGTGTCCCAGCACACACTGTAGATTCATCATACCAGTACCGTTCTCCTGCAAGCATTGCTATGCTTTCTATCTCAACTTCCCTCCCTCACATTCTTGTATCCCTGACTCCTGAGTCTTCCCAGATCCTGCCCCCAACTACTACTTTGTAATTCAGCAAACCTCACCTCATGCATAGCACACTATCTCTGCTTGGTACTACAGAAAACATACATTTGGAACCTGGCCTTGAAATACGCATGGTCTTCTAGGGGACACAGGAATTAACCAAACAAACCAATTAGAAAAGTCTTGAACATAACACAGTCAGAGGCAAGATTCATAGACTATCAATAAAATGGTTAATGGGGGTGCCTGGGTGGCTCAGTCGGTTAAGCGTCCGACTTCAGCTCAGGTGAACATCTCGCGGTCCATGAGTTGGAGCCCTCCATCGGGCTCTGGGCTGATGGCTCAGAGCCTGGAGCCCGCTTCCGATTCTGTGTCTCCCTCTCTCTTTGCTCTCCCCCGTTCATGCTCTGTCTCTCTCTGTCTCAAAAATAAATAAAAAATAATAATAATAAAAAAAAATAAAAATAAAAGAAAATAAAATGGTTAATGAAGAATAAATTTGATGTCATTGTTGGCTGGTAATCTTCCAAAGGTATCTCAAAATTACTGAACGCAGCAATCTAAAGACGAGAGAGTCTGTCCAAGTCTATCATGTGCCAAACACTTCAAGTCGCATCCTCTATGAAGGTCCATCTTACATCAAAATCTGTATATATGTTTAAATCTGGATGAGGAAAGATCCTAACAAAGATACAGACATGATGATGAACTCATGTACAAAAAGAGGTGCATGTGACAGCCTTGGTGGCTGTCGGGAATGACATAATAAAATCAGACTGATTTTCACAAAAGTGTTTTGTGCAGGCCACTAGTCTTGAAAACAGTCATATTGCATATCCGTCTTAAAAATTCACTTGCACTGTGGCACCTTCAAGGAACTGAGGTCTTAAGTAAGTGAAACCATTAACTTTTGTTCGACCCATCATTCTCCCAAATGACCATATAAACCCTAACCTTCATCACATAAACAGTTACCTCTAGGTCATGGGGTAAGAAGTGAAGAACTGTGTACACCGAGCAGAACATAAGAAATCTAGAATGCCAGTGTAGAGTTTAAATTTTTTTGTTCAACGGGCAAAATTACAGAGTAGATTTTCGGTGATCTGGCTTAGATATTAAGAAAGCTCTTGTATGAGATGAACCGGAGGAAACAAAATTCCTGAAAAATTCCTGAAAATCCTAAAACCACTAACGAGATAATTGTAAGAATCTTCTCTTTCTTTCTTTCTTTTTTTTTTTTTTTTTGTAAACTATTGGCTTAGGAGGTTGGCTTTGCAAATACAAGAGAGAAGCACCAGAGATATGGAAAAAAAAAAATAAATGGTATCAAAAGAATAAGAGATACAGTAAAAACAAGATCACTGAAAAGGAGACTGTTAAAAAAAAAAAGAAGTGAAAGGAACGGAAATGAAGGCAACTCCCTGCGCGTGCTGTCCTGGCACAGGAGGAAAACCAGAAAAACGGTGCTTAGGCAAGGATGGGAAGACTCAGGCCTTAAGAACAGAGGGACTCCAAATAATGAGCCCAGGTTTCATTGTTGTTCTTGTGTCCCTGCATGAATCTCAACAATCAGCCTCATTATTTTACAGATGCACACAACAGTGACCCCATACGTAAGGTGATTAAAATAACCTCATAATTTTAAAGGAAAAAAAAAAAAAACTTCCGAAAATGCGGTTTTATAGTATTCCTTCCACTCCTTAAAAACTACCTGAGGTGCATATAAAAATCCAAATTCATGGTCAGGGACCCAGGGAGCTCTCGTTTACGTTACAAGGATTGTTGTTTTTAGGCACGCTAAAGCGGATGGGTGACACGGGCGATGAACACGAGGTGATGTATGGAGATGTTGAATCACCAACTGTCCACCTGAGATTACTAGAACACTGTATGATAACTAAATTGGATTTAAATAAAAACTTAAAAAAAAATAAAGTTGGCAACATCTGCAGCATCTTTGAAGCCAGCATACAGGAAACTAGTTACTTCTGGAAGCGGTTTTGAAAATGTGCCTGGCTGACCTGAACGGCAGGGGGCGCCGGAGAGCAAGGGCCCTCAGGTGTTTCTCTGGGGAGAATCAGGCAGCCCAGCAGCTTGCATCCACCCTTGCCCCTCTCCTCCTTCACTCAGGTCCAGTTGCCTCCCGGTCTGTTGGCCCCCCCAACCCACGCTCTTCCTGTTTTCCTTGTGCAGGCGTTTTCCCTATGAGGAGTCCTTGCACGTGTAATTTCTCCTTGGTGTCTGCTTCTCAAGAGACCTGAACCAGCACAGTTCCTGGCACCAGAGCACAAGCTCTGATGATCATGGCTTCCCTATTTGCTAATGACATCTGGTATATGTTTTCATAATACAAACAGCTGGACTTCTTTAGGCTCATTGGTGTGGAACGTGCAGTATAATTTTCTAGTAATAACGGTAACAACACTTTACTGACTACATGTGATAGGCCAGCCAGTATACTAAGCTCTTTATATCCATTAGTATAATCAGGGGTGTGCTGGTAAACAGCCATAAAAAAACAAAAACAAAAACAAAAGACAAAAACAAAAAACCCTCCAGCTTTTTAAACAGTACTGCCAATCTTCGTGGTTTAACTACTTTCCCTGTTGCCAATTTCAAGCTATTAACAGGATTAACAATGAAGGGGCATAATATTTGAATATTTAACACTTGGCTCTTGAAAGTCAGTTGGAGCCTGCCTGAGCACACAAGATTAGTCTTCAATCCTCTTTATAATTTTGAAGGTAGGTTTTAACTCCCAATTTTACTGTGGAAGACACTCAAGGAATGAAAGAAGTCAGACAACTTGCCCAAATCACAGGTTTGGGATTTGTAGCAGGTTTGAGAGGCCATTAATCTAGCCACTGACTAGGTTTACGTAGGGCTTTTGTTCTTTTTTTTTAATTGCAAGTCATAGCTAATTTAAGCCAAATAAAAGAAGAGGGGGAGGGCGTAGTGAAAAAAACTCAGACACGTCTCACTGACTGCAAGATCAGTTTGGCTAGGCTGCAAAACGTTACTCGGACTGCGGGCTTTGGGAGCTATCCTTCTCCTCACTGCTTGACATGGCAGGTGTAAATGGAGCCCTGAGCTTGTGAGATCACGTATCACATATAAAAATCACCCAGAGAGACTGGTTTTCTTTTCCTTCTAAGGTCAGAGTCCCTAGGAAGAGACTCTGGCTGGCTCAGCTTAGGTTATGAGTGAACCCACCAGGGTCCGACGGATTGCATCCTATTTTTGAATAACAGGAGAAGTAAAATAGGAAAGGCTGTAAACTAGACAGGTGATCCAGCTGGATCTTTACATGGCGAAGAAACGACATTATTAAATTATAAAAAAAAAGTAATGGGTATTCGCAAGTTCATTTAAACATTATAACATTTTTTAAAAATAAATACAAACACCTAGGCAATATGATCTCTCTGGGTTAGTTTTTAATTTATCACTCTTAGATTACTCTGGATTTTTATGAGTCTTGACAAAATCAGAGTCACTATGATTCCTTTATTCATGGGCAAGTCCAGCTTTAAAGGTAGATGGGGAGTATTCAGGCTGTGACTCTTTGAGCCAGCTACCATAGAATTCGAATCCCCTGATGCAGGCATGTATATTACGCATGTGTTGACTTCAGGGCTTCCATTTATATCCACCTTCACTCTCATGGTAGAAACTAGCCTAGCTCCTTGCAACTTACCAAGTAAAAGCCCAGGAGTAGGAGTGGGGAGACAGGTTGACCACAAAACAAAAAATGGGAGTCTCTTTTTGCTTGAGTATGTTTCATGTCTCTCTACATACTTTGTGTCTTCAGCCAGCCCACATATATTTAATCCTATAGGGAAAAAAAATGTGTCTTTTCCATGGAAGAGAGGGATTGTAATGATATTTAAATAGAGAATAACAAAACTGTAAAAGATATAATTTCTATACAAGAAGGATACACATTAATAAAGTCTACAAGAAAGAACTTAAGTTTTAATGTCATAAACGTCACCATTTAATGAAATGTATCAGGATTTTCCAGCTCTGAGGAAGTTGGATATGAAATTCAAAAGCAAAAAAGTGATCTTGTACATCTTGTTAGGAAATCTTCTTCAGAATGTTCCTGACCAAAGATGAGGAACTGATTCAACCAGATATCTAAAGAAGTTCTAAAGCTACAATAATGAAAGCAGCATGCCACCAGCCAGGAATAGATTATCATCAATGGAACTGAACTGACAGCCCAGAAATAGATCCAGAATCACATGGGGATTGAGCATGTGATAAAACTGACACTTTAAATTGGGGGGGGGGGGAAGATAGAGTATTGAATAAATTATTTTGTGATAATTAGCCATCCCAGAGCAACAATACTGTTAAATCGCTACTCGGTCCCAAGATCAAAATAAACTCCAGATGAAAAAATACTTAAATGAAAAAATGAGGCCAAGAAGTACTAGATAAAAATAAGGGCAATTTACATTTTTAAAAATAATTTTGTAAGGGCCAAAATGCCTCTTTAAAACAGGAAACAAACTTCAGAAGACATCAAGTTTAGAAATACAGCTTAGTTTTTAAAATGGTTAAGTAAAGGTCCATTTGACAAGAGATCAACGGAAGAATTAAAGAGATAGGGAGAGACAGTGTGATTTGAGCTGTTTCCCTTGATTCCTACTTTGAACAGCAGATGTTCCCACGTGGGGTCCTATGGCAAGTCCAGGTAGTTTGAGCACCTAAGTGAACACACTGGGTCTTGTGTGTTCTTGGCATCGTGTAGTGAAGCCAGCTGTGACATTTTGCTCTTGGGGGTGGCCTGATCAAGGCGGGGGGTGGGGGGGGCTAACAAATTAGCTGAGCCAGTAGTCTGGGATTCCTCACCAGGAATAGGGGCGGTCTTACTTCTGTTTGGATTTGTAGGGTTTCCCATTAACCCTTTGTCCTCAGGAGTCCCTCAAGTCATTGTATTGCTGTTATAAACTCTATTTTTTAAGCTTATTTATTTTTGAAAGAGAGAAGGAGAGAGAGAACACAAGCAGGGGAAAGGCAGAGAGGGAAGGTAGAGAGAGAATCCCGAGCAGGCTCCAAGCTGTCAACACAGAACCTGATGTGGGGCTCAATTCCCTGAACCATGAGATCATGGCCTGAGCCAAAATCAAGAGTGGGATGCTTAACCTACTGAGCCACCCAGGTGCCCCAAAACTTGGTATTTTTAGGTAAGTTTCTTTTCTAGAATGCACTCATAGCCCTCCCTTCATCCTTCACAACATAGGCTTCAATTGTTAGTTTATTCCTCTTATCTCCATGTCTTAGAATATACAAATGAGCTCTTACAGAATTCTAAAACATACACATTTATACATTGTAATTCTCACACTCAGTAGGCCACCTTTACGCTTATAAATGATATATTCACAGACATTTTAAATTGGAGTAGGAAGTATAACAATTTATAGCGAGTAGACGAGGAGGTGAGGGGATGCAATGGGGTAGTTGCCAAATCTCCTATCATACAAAAGGCAGAGTGGAGAGATCTCTCTTATCTGCAGTGTTTCTTGTATAAATGGGCAAAAAAAGAGCATCTTAAAACTTAGTTGGATTATGAGTATTAAATAATATAATCATGTCACATACTTAGCACAATGTTTAGCATATAAGAGGCTCTCAGCAAGTGCTAAATATTGGTTTGTTTGTTTTCATTAGCAACAAATTTCAAGCAAAATTAACCAACTACAAAAAATATATTAGTGTAAATTACTTTCATCTGTGAAGGACTGAGTGGAAAAATACTTTTCAAATTCTCTACCCTCTATACACTCGGGTGATGATGGTCTTCTGCTCTGCTTCCCAAGGACAGCTTTAATTTAATCATCAATGTTTTGGGACTGGTTAAAATAGATGGCCTTTTCCTGGAAGGATCTGAAAACAATAGCATTTCTAAGCTGACAATTAAAGTCTCAGTGTATGACACTCCTTCGTAATTTGTCTTAAAAAACGCACTAATGCCTTTGTGTCTTGACATCATTAATTTTGTCTAATTAAAAATGATCTGATTTATAATCCTCAAGGTTGAATAAGCATTAACTGGCTATGACTGACGACTGATTTCTAAATGCGTGACTCCCCATCTCACCGCGGCCCTCTGGAGAGACCACGAAGACCACTTCTGCAGGAATCCAAGTGTGGCCTGGTTCAGGGAAACGGGTTAGAAGCTGAACCACAACACATGCAGTCCCGCTTCTCCCAGGTCCCCACTTGTCACATCCGTCATTTGTCCTGACTTCTTTGCTTCTGTTTATCATCAAAAACCAGCGTGACATCCAGGAAATTCTCGTGTGTGTGTGTGTGTGTGTGTGTGTGTGTGTTAACACAGATGACATAAAATTCTGTGACAATATGGCCAACATTCCTTATGCTTTCTCCCAAAGGAATCACTGCAACATTGATGCATCTTTCTCAACTGAGTATCATAAACCGTCACTGACATCCAACAGGGGGGTTAAATTTTCAGATAGTTTCGAGGATCCCCAGCAAAAAGAGCGAGTCTTGCGGTGAGCTTCAGGGCAACTGCACCCTCGCCTCATCCATCTGTGTGGTTTGTTCCAGGAAGCACAGCATTTATGTGCCCACGTACTACTTCTCTTCACAAGCTGATGGTGTGGGACATTAGTCAGTGTACATTCTCATCACAGCTGGTTGCATAAATTATGGGCCCACTGAAAAATGAAAACAGGAGGCCCCAGGGGAAAAAACTGTGGTGACAAGGCATTAAAATATAAAACTTTCTCTTTTCTTCAATAGTCTGTCTGGATTTGACATAGCTGTTTGTTTGTTTATTTGTTTTTGTATTTTTTATTTGCTATTTAATGTCCTAACTGAAGAAAAATAAAATTAGCATGCATTTTATTCTTTATGTTGTTCAATCCCAGTCTTAAATACAAACACACCAGTTTTGAAACGCCAGTCTGAAAACATTCAACTCATATGTGGGTCACTGGTATTGCACCATTTGTATTCGATAGCTTGAACACACGTCTGTATTTCACTCCCGAAGGAACAGTGGACAGACTGCACACAACTGTGTCATCTGAGACTCCCCCCCCCCATTTTATTGAGACACAATTGACATATACCACCATATGAGTTAAAGTCCCACCACATAACCACTCACATATATCACGAAATGAATATAAGTTTAGTTAATATCCAGCACCTCATGTAGATACAAAAAAGGAAAAAAAATAGTATTTTTTTCTTTGTGATGAGAACTTTAGGGTTCACTCTCTTAGGAACTTTCAAATATGCCATAGAGCAGTATTGACTATAGTCATTATGCTGTACATTACAAATACATGCCCAGAGGTATTTATCTTATAACTGGTGGTTTGCACCTTTTGACCCCCTTGATCCAATTACTCCGCCCCACTTCCCCATACCTGGTAACCGAAAATCTTGTCTCATTTTCTTTGAGTTTGATTGTTTTGTTGTTTTTGTTTTGTTTGGTTGGGTGTTTTTTTTTTAATTCCACGTATAAGTGAGGTCATAGAGTCTTTGTCATCTCCATCTGACTTATTTCGCTTAGTATAACACTCTCAGAGAGTCCATCCATGTTGTCAGAAATGGCAGAATTTCCTTTTTTTTTTTTAATGGATGAGTAATATCCTGTGTGAGTGTGTGTGTGTGTGTGTGTGTGTAACTATACCACAACTTCTTTTTTTATCCTTTCATCTACTGATGGACATGGGTTATTTCCATGTCTTGGCTATTGTAAGTAATGTTGCAGTGAACGTGGGGGTGCAGATATCTCTTCAACACAGAGTTTTTATTTTCTTCAGGAATGGAATTGCTGGATCATACAGTAGTTCTATTTTTAACTTTTTGAAGAACCTCCATACTATTTTCCACAGTGGCTGCACCAGTTTGTATTCCCACCAGCAGTGCACAAAGCTTCCTCTTTCTCCACACCCTCAACAACACTTGTTGTTCCTTGTCTTTTTGGTACTAGCCATCTTGACATGTGTGAAGTGAAATCATCTTGTGGTTTTGATTTGCGTTGCCCTGATGGTTACTGACATTGGACACCTTTCCTCATAGCTGTTGGCCATCTGGGTATCTTCTTTGGAAAAATGTCTATTTAGTTCCTTTGCTCATTTTTCAATTAGACTATTTGTTTTGTTTTGTTTTGTTTTCCGACAGCGAAAGACACAAGGTTTGCAATTTTTTTCCCTATTTTGTAGGTCATCTTTTTGTTTTGTTGGCTATTTCCTTGGCTCTGTCTCATCTGTTTTTACCTTACGCCCATTCTACTGACACTGTACCTTCTGCTTACCGAAGAGTAAGGACAAACAAAAGGAAAATAAACTATCGGTTGCCCTATCTTGCCCTATCCTTCTTTATTTTCATTTTCAGCACAAGCAATTAGCTAACACATGGAAGTAACATGATTAAGAAAGGATATGATGCGGTATCTTACCTTCTTTCCACATTAAAAGCAAATCCTGCTTCCAATGGAAAATACTGTCTGTGATACTGAATGCAAGGATCTGTGTGACTACACAGGCTCCTCACCCATGAAGCCAGAACTTGTCTCTTATTCATCTTTCATGACTTAGCTCAAACATTACAGCCCTGTGAATCCCAAAACTTACTGTTTTCTCATTCCCGTATTAGCACATGCATACTACTATAAGAGCAGGTAGCTCCTTGTATTCTAGCTGGTATTTGACTTACTTGCTACATTACCCCTAAATTAGGTTGTTACTGCTTTGTTTTTGTATGCTACTGCAGACATTATAAAAATTATTTAACACACTGTAGACCATTAAAATAAAAGAATTAATGAAGTTATAATTTTTTTAACATTTAGTTATTTTTCTGAGAGACAGACAAAGCATGAGTGGGGGAGGGGAAAAGTAGCAATATAAGACATAAAATTATGGAAAACAAAGCTGAAAAGAAGAGGGAAACGAAGGTCAGTATTCACAAAGGCAGATTTAGGGAAGTCAGTGATTTATTAAAGTGTAAGAACATTCATGTCATAGGAGTCCCAGAAGATGAAGAGAGAGAAAAAGGGGAAGAAGGTTTATGTGAGCAAATTATAGCTGTAAACTTCCCTAATCTGGGCAAGGACACAGACATAAAACCCAAGAGGCACAAAGAACTCCTACTAAATTCAATAGAAGCCAGCCATCACCAAGACATATCATAGTCAAGTTCACAAAATACACAGACAAGGAAAGAATCATGAAAGTGGCAAGGGAGAAAAAAAGTCCTTAACCTGCAAGGGAAGACAGATAAGGTTCACAGTAGACCTATCCACAGAAACGTGGCAGGCCAGAAAAGAGAAGCAGGAGAGATTCAATGTGGTGAATCAGAAAAATATGCAGCCAAAAATATTCTATCCAGCAAGGCTATCATTCAAAATAGAAGGAGAGATAAAGAATTTCCCAGATAAGCAAAAACTAAAGGAGTTTGTGACCACTGACCAGCCCTGCAAGAAATTTTAAGGGAGAGACTTTGAGTGGAGGAAAAAAAAAAAGACTAAAAGCAACAAAGACTAGAAAGGACAAGAGAACATCACCAGAAACACCAACTCTATAGGTAACACAGTGTCATTAAATTCATATCTTTCAATAATCACTCTGAATATAAATGGACTAAATGCTCCAGTCAAAAGACAGAGGGTGTCATAATGGATCAAGAAAAACAACAAGATTGATGTATATGCTGCCTACAGGAGACTCATTTTAGACCTAAAGACACCTGCAGATTCAAAGTGAGGGGATGGAGAACCATCTATCATGCTAATGGATGTCAAAAGAAAGCCAGAGTAGCCATACTTATATCGAACAAACTAGATTTTATTTATTCATTTATTTTAATGTTACTTATCTTTTTTAATGTTTGTTTATTGTTAAGAGAGAGAAAGAAAATGCATGGACGGGGCAGGGGCAGAGAGAGGAGGAGACAGAAGATCTGAACTGGGCTCTGCACTGACAGCAAGAGCCCAAAGTAGGGCTCAATCTCATGAACCACAAGATCATGACCTGAGCCAAAGTCAGATGCTTAAATGACTGAGCCACCCAGGTGCCCCCTAGACAAACCAGATTTTACAACAAGGGCTGTAACAAGAGATGAAGAAGGGCATTACATCATAATTAAGGGCTCTACCTATCAAGATCTAACAATTATAAATATTTATGCCCCCAACCTGGAACACCCAAATATATAAATAAATTAATAACAAACATATAGAAGCTCACTGATAGCACTACAATGATACTAGGGAACTTTAACACCCAACTTACAACAATGGACAGATCATCTAAGCAGAAAATCAACAAGGAAACAATGGCTTTCAATGACACTCTGGATAGGGTGGACTTAACAGATATATTCAGAATATTTCATCCTAAAACAGCAGAATATACATTCTTTTTGAGTATCCAAGGAACATTCTCCAGAACAGATCACATACTGGGCCACAAATCAGCCCTCAACGACTACAAAAAGATGGAGACCATACCATGCGTATTTTCAGATCACAACACTATGAAACTTGAAATCAATGACAAGAAAAAATTTGTAAAGGCCTAAAATACATGAAGGTTAAAGAACATCCTTCTAAAGAATAAATGGGTTAACCAGAAAATTAAAGAAGAAATTAAAAATACATGGAAGCAAATGAAAATAAAAACAGGTCAGCCCAAACCCTTCGGGATTAGCAAAGACAGTCCTGATCGTTATATACATTACAGTTCAGGCCTATCTCAAGAAGCAAGAAAAGTACCAAGTAAACAACCTAATCTTACACCTAAAGGAGCTAGAAAAGGAACAGCAAATAAAGAGGAAAGCCAACAGAAGAAAGGAAATAATAAAGATTAGAGCAGAAATAAATGATACAGAAGCAAACAAAAAACAGGAGAAAACACCAGCAAAACTAAAAGTTGATTCTTTGAAAGAATTAATAAAACTGATTAATAAGACTTCTCCAAAAGAAAATAGAAAGGACCCAAAAAAAGACAAAAATCACAAATGAAAGAGGAGAGATCACAACCAACACCACAGATATACAAAGAATTATAAGAGAATACTGTGAAAAATTATATACCCACAAACCGGGCAATCTGGAAGAAGTGGACAAATTCCTAGAGACTCACAAACCACCAAAAGTGAAAGAGGAAGAAATAGAAAATCTGAACAGACCCATAACCAGCAAAGAAATTTAATCGGTAATCAAAAATCTCCCAACAAATAAGAGTCCAGGGCCAGATGGCTTCCCAGGGGAATTCTACCAAACATTTAAAGAAGAGTTGATACCTAGTCTGTTCAAACTTCCAAAAAACTAGAAATGGAAGGAGAACTTCCAAATTCATCCTATGAATCCAGCATTACCTTGATTCCAAAACCAGACAAAGACCCCACTAAAAAAGGAGAATTACTGGCCAAATCTCAACCCCCATGAAGATATATTCCAAACAGTGTGATGAGCTTTCATATTTATTTTTTCCTTGCTCTCTCCTTGCTTTGTGTGGTGTCTGACACAAGGAGCTTTACTCTAGATCTCAAGTTCCTTCAACCAATGAAAATACTATTTTTATGATAAAATTTTTTGAATTTTAACACAGTGCTGACTTTCTGGTAAATATTTGGTTGAATAACCGAACTTGTGTTAACAGGAAATAACCCAGCTACTGATGGAGAAGGCTAATTTACATACTGCAATTATTCCCATAGTAATTGTGAGCAATACCTATTTTTTTATGGTAAAACACACTAAATGTTTGAGAGTTTACACACTGGATCTATTTATACTTAATTCTCAGAACAGTCCAGTGAAACAAATATAAATCCCCACTTTACATATCAGGCTTTTGGGGCTGATTTACTTGTCTTGGGTTACATATTTTAATGGCAGAACTGGGATTAATACCCAGGTAGTTCCACATCCAGAAGGCATGCCGTTTACCAAAATAGTATCATTACTGCCCAAAGAGGAAGTAATCAGCTCGGGTAGAACAAGAACCAAAGTCGGTTGTAAACATCTCAGACATTTCATCACCTAGCTGGGAATCATGAAAGGGCTCATTTGAATTGGTAACTTCATGGAAGATACAAGAGTTTTAATGCCCCTCATTCTGAATGCTAGACGAATACTACATTAACTAGAGAGATAGATACACGTACGCATATAACCATAAAAACATTCACTGAGAAGGCTCCTCATATAACCTTTTTTGTGTCTATTTAAAATGCAGCCAATGGCATAAACCTCCAGACTCCCAGAATGGTGCTTTAAATCCCGCAGCTGTGGCATAAATAAAGTGTTGCAATACAGAAAGAGTACAGCATTCAACAATGATCACAGCAATCCATTCCTGTGCACTGTCACTCTTCCCGACGTTTCCACATGTTGGAAATTTAAAAGGTTAGAGTTTTCAGCTGGAAGGGAAATTGACACTTGTGTAGAGAGAGAACCATTGTGGTGTTTTGGAAACATGTAAGCTCAGAGCCAGTTGGATGTACCTCTGTTCAAATCTAATCTCAGCCACTCTTAGAAGCATGACTTTGGCCAAGTGGCATGCCCTCTCTGACTCATGAAACTGTTCAGTGAAATGGAAATCACAATCATGATCTTAATAAGATCAAAACTCGTTTGTAGAAAGTCCTTGCTTGGCACATAATGGATGTTCAACAAATGGCAGGCAGGCACTATTACATATCCCAAGCTACTCTTTCTTTCTGGAAACCCACCTGTTTTTATGACTGTAAACCTTGTTTTCATCCTTCACAGCCCAACAGCAATGTCTACTCCTGTTGGAATCTCAGACCTGGTCACTCCGAGAGATTTAGATACTCTGTCTGCCAATCTCACTTTTCACCTGCCTTGGAACAGCACGTGCACACTCTTGTTCACATGTGCTTACCTTTCTCATCATCCTCACTACGCTGTCAGCTCTTGAGGGCAAACACTGTCTGACTTACATTTCCATCTACATCTCAGGAGGCCCTAGTAAGATTTCTCTGTAACATCTGAATGAATAAGAAACCCAGATACCTAAACGCAGAAAATATGTTCAGGAGTTACTCACAGGTAGCAGTAGAAAATCCAACTCGTATCTCTCAAGCTTCTGCTATACTCATTGCCAGGAAACATCACCTCTGGAAAACAGCCCAAACACAAATGATAGTTAGGAAAGAAAATAAAAATAGACAAAATACTGTGTTTTATTTTCTTGGTGATTATTTGACTCCTTGCTCTTAATTACAAATCTTTGGAGGATATGAAATGTTTTAAGGCAGCTGGTAACCAATGGCTTCAAGATTGTCACCAGATACTGGAGTTCTTACTCTGTCAGTAAGTGCCATGTGCTGATGCCACACTGTGACAGTGATGTCCTGTCTCAAACAAGACAACACCATGAAGTCTGCAAGCGTCTGGTGATGCTGGCTTACACGGCACAAGAGTTTACTCTAAGTAGAGTAGAATCAGTTTGTCCACAAACTGAGTCACCAAGTAACTTACTTGAATTATGATTGGGATTTCAGTGAATCTATAGATCAAGCTGGAATAAGGCTTTAAGATAAATTTCTGTTAAGAATAATTATCATATGATGTTTTTGAAGTGAGATATAATGATACAAGAATATTCTTTGACAATTAGATAAGAGAGAGATAAAAATGCCTTCAAAAAGGGAGGTGTTCTTTTCAGTGCAAACCATTCGAAATAAAAATGTATACCAGAAAGCTACACATGATAAATTGATTCTAGTTCAGCGGCCTGGGGAAAAAACAAGGCTGCAGGCGTTCCATGTTTAAGAAATAAATTTATGAGTATTTATGCCATTAATAATTGCCTGTTCCCCTGTGGCTTCATGGCTTGTGCCAAGTCTCACTCATGACATTAACTCACACTGCCCGAGTTTGTGAAGGAGACTAGATTCAGTACAAAAGAAAGAAAGCCTTTGGGTGAGAGGTGATAGTGATGAGCATTTGGCTTAAAGACAAGTGCACTTCCTAGAGATTTGATTTCAAACCCTAGTGTCTACTCTACATTTATCTTGTTTCTGTTCAATTATAGATGGTCACAAGGCATGTTGTGAAAGATTCCCATAGACCCTAATACCATTTTCCCAAGACCCTTTAGACTGTACTTGCAGAGGAAATGTGGCCTTTTTCTAGAGCATATTTCAAAAACATAAATGGTCTTTCTGCTCTGCTCAGGCCCCTGGACGATCACCTACCTGATCGCTGTAGACAGAGGTTCACGCTTCTAGTCTAGACCACCGTTTGTAGGTGCCTTCGATATGTAGATATTTATAAATTACATACACATGTCCTATCCTACTATCATTTTATGCACAATTTTAAAATGTACAAATATGGAATTTAAGAGGATGAGTTAAAAAGCAAATACAAATAGAAATATGGAATTAAATGGCAAGAAAAATAACTAAAAAGAACATAGACGGCTTACTTGGCAACAGAGATGAAGGATGGACAGGAGGTGAAGATTACTGGCATTTTCATTAAAACTTTTTGAACTGTTTGACTTTTAAAACCATACAGGGCATTGTTTTAAAAAAAATCATATCTAAAACCCTGATGTATTTCCCCTGTGCCATAACTGTATGCTTGAACACCTCCGGATATATAAGCAATTCACTCTGGAGATGACTGGTCTAAACCACTTTGCTATTTCTCCTTTTACTCTAAGTATATTAAATTACATTCTGTGGTGAATATAGTATTTGCAAAATAAAAAATAAAACATAAACAATTGATGAAGGGTTCTGAGCTTTATTTCATTTTTATGTACCTTTATTTGTTAATAAAATATATACTTTATTGAATACCTTTTTTCCAGGCATTGAGCAAAGCACTAGAGACTCAGAAATCAACCATAAGCGGAGCTGAAAACGGAAAGACTTGAATCCTGATCCTGACCGTGCTATTAAAATATTTTGCGACATCAGATAAATTGTTTAATCTTAAGCTTCTATTTCCAAATATGGGGGCGCCTGGGTGGCTCAGTCGGTTAAGCGTCGACTTTGGCTCAGGTCACAATCTCACGGTTCAGGGGTTCAAGCCCCACACAAGGCTCTGTGCTAACAGTTCAGAGCCTGGAGCCTGCTTCAGATTCTGTGTCTCCCTCTCTCTCTGCCCCTCACCTGCTTGCTCTCTCTCTCTAAAATAAATAAACATAAAAAAATTTATTTCCAAATATGTAGGAAGAAAAGGCACAATTGAGCTGCCATATCTGCAGAACTGCCTTGAAGATCACACACGTATTGTTTCAGTTGTGGGGGCAGCTTTGGGATGAAGTGCTCCAGGCTTCTCCCTGCATGTGAGAAAAGGGACATCACCGCGAATGTGTGTAGATGAACAGATTGGGGGGGGGGGCAGGTAAAGCTAAGAAACAAGATGTACAGTGAAAGTACTAACATAAGAATAAAAATAGAACAATCCTTGAAACAAAAATGGGGAAGAATAAATGAAGCATCAAACTGAATGCAAGTGGTGAAGTCCCATGGTGTAACCCACCAGGTCAGAGGCAAGTAATCACGGGCTAGTATGACTCAGGGACAGCAAGTTATCCCATTTTCACGACAGTGCCTCATATCTTATAATTATTTGACAAGCAACAATCTTGCATGCAAAGCTGAGTATTAGGGTGTTTTCGGCATCCAACTGGCAGTTAATACTGAGTTGATACTGTAGATTCTCATCTTTGGATGACAGCAGCATACCTGCCGTGGGGCTCGGTTTCCACAGAAGACAACCGAATAAGTCACCAGTCCTTCTGCATGCTTGACATCCTAAGGAAATACCTCTGCTACCTGGAAAGTAGGTTGGTTTGGGATGGGAGGGCTGTTGACTGTAAGAGGAGCAGGCTGTTAAATAATAAAAATCCAGGATCCAATTTCCAAATACTCTCTGAAAAAAGGATTTTAAGCCTACATATTAAAAAATGTACTATCAGTGTTGGACTTGGGGTCATGAAGGTAACAGACAGTAATAACTTCAAAAGAGAATGAGGCTGGATCCCCTCCTCCACTCTGAATCTTTTTGGCTGTGTCACTAAACATTCCATATCACTGTGTTTATCCAATTGCACAACCAATCAATAGCACATCAACTTTCCACCCACTTTAATATTTCTTACATCGGCTTTTATTGAACAGTGGTAAAACTTCAAGATAAACAACTTTTTGGACTTGTTTTATGTGGATATGAGAATCTAAAAGAGAATCAAAAGTTAACCCAAAGTCCAAGAAGGAAAAGTAGAACTTGGGATTCTTAATGCAACTCAATCCAACAGATAATTCAGAATACCTATTCTGCACTTAACATTGTCATTGTTGCTTGAAGGAACACAAATATAGGAATGTTCAATTTAACATAATTCAGCAAATGTTTACTTAATGGGTACCTACTTTCCACCAGGTACTCTTTTAGATATATGAAATGCAGGGGTGAGTAAGAAATTATCTTCGGGTTCAAACACCTTGCAGTTTACTTGCAATGCATGTAAGTATCTGGGGGCTGTTATGATATAGTTGAAAAATACCCAGAGTCAGATTAAATATGTTAAGTGGCATTAAAGAAGAAAACCAAATATTTAGCATTTTTAAAGAAGGGCAATTAAATGCAGGGAGGCCATTATTACACTGAACAGATCATGAAGACAGCGCTTGAGGGGGTACAGATATTCCACATCAAATTCATAGATTGCTGGAGAGTAAGAAAGATTAAGGAAAGAAATTAGAGACAAGTACGATCATTTTTCCTGCTTAAGCAGAGGCTACCAGTACCCTGCTGATATCGCTCTGGCAGTTGCCCCTATAAGCCTATCATGCTTACTGAAAATGAATATCTGTGATTCTACACCTGAGGGATTTTATTCTGACCAGTGAAGACACCGCCTTTGTAGGCAGGACAATCCAAAAGCACCAGAGAGTTGGAATCTAGAGGCAACTCTTGGCCAGTGGGGGACAGTGACAAGTCTCTCAGCGGCAGCGCTTTGAGCGATACATCCAATCATCAACTCGGTGGAAGAGACAAATGGCCTGGATCAAGATACTCTACAGACAAATGCATATCCACTGGCTTCACTCGTTATTCAGGGTCCAAGAAGGAGCAAGATTAGAAGACTGAAGACAAAGTCATCTGGGAAAGAAGCCTATGATTGGATCTACAGGAGTGGAAAAAAGTGTGTTAACCTTTATTTCTCCCATAATGCCTACCAAAAAACATCCAGAGCAGAGAAGGTATTGAACAACTACTTGATAAGATAAGATGACTGGTCTGGCGGAGTTCAGCCAGTCTCTGCCTTTGGCCCCATTATTTTCACTGCTGGGCTGATAGACGAGGTAGTTGTGGGGACACGGATGGAGGCAGGGCACGGTCCAGTATCACGGCTCCCTCCAACCAAGTCTGAAGTAGCTAGTGTCATTGCTGAATGTCCAAACGTTGGGAACATAAACTGACATTAAGCTCCAGATGTTGTACCACTTTCTAAGACATCTACCTGTGGCGAGTTGATTATCAGAATTATCATTATAGGACCTCCCATAACATGTTTCAGCAAAGGAAGTGTGACAGTATTTAAATAATGATGAAATCCACTAGCTATACCATATACCACACTACCCAGAAGATTCCAACGTGATAAGACGTTGGAAAGCCCTTAGAGGCACAGTTGAAGTGGCATCTTGGTGATCATGCCCCATGGAAGGGAGGTGAACAATGTTGCTTTCTACCTCATAGTTAGCATTCATGGGTGAAGAAACCAAGGGGAGGAACTAAATGCACCACTTCTTGTCATAATTCTTAGTGACCCACTCTGAAATTTGTGCTTATCCCCAGAATTTTAGGCTCCCTTGGATCAGAACACTCTAAGGGGACAGACAAAATCAGACTTCCTCTTAAGTCTAAAGCCATGACTACCACCTGTTTATTCTAGATTCTTCAAACTAATAGGCAAGGAAACCATTTAATAAACTGATACGGTTAACTGATCTTGTGTGATGGCTAATTTCATGTGCCAACTTGACTGAAACACAGGTTACCCAGATATTTTGTCAAACATTATTCTGGGTATGTCTATCAGGACACTTTTGGATGGGCTTTATATTTGAATCCATAGACTAAGGGAGAATGCCCTTTCTTTTTTTTTTTTTTTTTTTTCAACGTTTATTTATTTTTGGGACAGAGAGAGACAGAGCATGAACAGGGGAGGGGCAGAGAGAGAGGAAGACACAGAATCGGAAACAGGCTCCAGGCTCCGAGCCATCAGCCCGGAGCCTGACGCGGGCCTCGAACTCACGGACCGCGAGATCGTGACCTGGCTGAAGTCGGACGCTTAACTGACTGCGCCACCCAGGCGCCCCGAGAATGCCCTTTCTAATGTGGGTAGGTCTCATCTCATCAGTTGAAGACATGAATATAACAAAAAGATTGACCTTTCTTTGAATAAAAGAGAATCTCTTCAGCTTGATTCTTAGAGCTGCTCTATTCCAGCTCTAAGACCTGCGTTTGGACTTGAACTGAAGCACTAGGTCTTAAAAGGTCTTGAGCCTCCTGGCTTTTGGACTGGAACTCACACATGAGCTCTCCAGGTCTTCAAGGCTTCAAACATGGACCAAGACCACAGCACTGGCTCTCCTGGGCTACAGCTTACTCACTGCAGACCTCCTATTTGTTTTTTTTTTTGTTTTTTTTTTCTTGAGAACCTTGACCCATACACTGATTATCACAAGGCACATGACAAAAGGTGACTGGATCTCAAGGATTTAGAGCAGCCTATCTTGCTACTGCCATGGCCAGTGTTAAACCTGATAGGAAGCAACTTAATGCAAAATAAGTTCTGAGTCAGGGTATTGGTAATGCTTTGTTATTTTAAGGCTTTTGATTTGATTTTATTTAGAAATTGTAACCGACCAGTGTCTGAAAAAAATTGGTTACAGGGCAGAGCGGAAATAATTGCAGTACAAGTGAGTTTTTCAATGGGTAATTTCTAGCAAATGTTATTCTTGCCCTGCCCACATCCCTTCAACACTTCCCTATACCTGCCTAATGCTGTGTACCACGATGTACTTCTGGATGAGAAAGTACACTTCTCACCTCCTTGCATTTTTGGTAAAACAGTCTATCCTGGTACACCTGGATGAGCTTTCGAACCACAGGCTGAGCTCAGTACACAGGGTGTGATTTATTTTGTTCATAGAAAGACTGATCAGGGAAGGGCCAACACATAAACCAAGCCAGATTTTTCCCAATTATGTCATGTGTAGTTCCTAGCAGAAGGAGGAAGTTATAATTAGAAAATAAAGAATCATGGTTAATACAGAAAGTGAGACATCGTAGATCAATGACTGAGACTGGACAGCCTTGAGGGCCAGAGGGAGGAGCCTATGCCTTATCTTATTTTAATCAACAGAGCCAAAAAGTACAAGAAGTTCAAGTGACAAAGTTTTTGTTTTTATTTTTCCTTATCTTCTGTCTCAACCCTCTCGGTTGTTATTGTGTTATTGTTATTGTTATTGTGATATACGTGCTTAGGCTTGTATCCTAAACTACACCTCATCTCACACGGTCCTCATTCTTTCCAAGCCTTTCTTCATTTTAGTCTATGATTAATTTCTCCTGCATCTTTACTTACTCTCCCTATTGTAGGCATCATTTTAATGTAATTACATGTGTCCTTACCCAAATAAGATAATTTATTCTGAAATACGTGTGAGATTATTCTATCTCCAGATGCCTACTTAAATGATTCTACAAGTGGTATTTCGTGCTGTAACTCTCAGTCTGCTTTCTTTTTCTTAATCCACCCAATGTTTGAAATTCATACGTATATTGCCTAATGTAAGTCTCCATCAACTTTTCTCAATATTCAAGCATATTCCATTATCCGGTCTCCTATCAAAGCTTCCAACAGCTTAGCATCAGAACAAATACTAGAAAGCATCACCTTGTACATGCTATCATCTGAATCTGAGACAGAGCATCTTTAGGATATAACCTGAGGTATGATGGCTGAATTATAAATTATACACATGTTTCTTTCACTTACCTACTACATGATTGATTTATAAGGTGGTTAGAACTTTCAATTCCTACCAGCTGTACCTGCAGTTTCCTAGGACTCCATATTCTGGTCAACATTTGATACTGATTTTGTAAATTTTCTATTCTAGAGAATGTGAGTGCTACATATTTGTTGTCATTTGTGTTTTTCTAATGGTTAATGAGATTGAAAATCTCATCATGCACTCTCTGGTCATTTCCAAATCTCTTTTTGTGAATTTCTTAAACACTGATTTTGTTTCTTTCTCTATTGGGTCCTCTCTAAGTCATTGGAGTAGAGCAGTTTTAATCTAGAGAGTACAATTTTAGGGAAGTTTAAATGCTGCAAATACTTTCATTGAATGTATCTCTCTAATAACTTTGTGGTACCTTTTGCTGAAGAGAATTTCTTAATTTTAATAAAGAAAGATTTATCAATTTGAATGTTTTTTTTGCTTTTACTATTAGGGTCTTAATTAATGTGTAATTTCCTACCAAGGTCAAGAGAATATCATCCTAGATTTTCTTCATTAACTTAATAGCTTTATCTTTCACAATTAGGGCTTTAATCCATCTAGAGTTTATTATTGTATATAGTATGAATTGGATCCTGCTTAGTGTCCATGACATCATTTAATAAATAAATATTCTTTCCCAGTGATCAGTAGTTGTGATACAAATACTGTCATTAAAACTGTTCCAAGTATTTACAAAATGTTGTTCTCGTGTTCAAAGTTCAAAATCACTTTTTAAAGTTCTCTCAGAAAACCTCCCTGGAATTTTGTTAGCTATTGTATTGAATTCATCTTTATTTCTTCGCAAAAACTGAAGAAGAGTTAGCAAACCAGTGTTTACAAAGTATCTACTATATGTTGTGGGTAATAATTTTATGGAACAAAATAAAAATGGGCTATTAAAAATGGAAACAAAAATCAGGGAGGTCAGGAAGATGGCAACATGGAAGGATAGTGAGCTCACCTTGTCCCACAGACACATCGAGTTAATAGCTACATCTCTACAACAAACTCTGAAAACAACTTAAACCCTGCAGGACAGATTTTCCACAGTTCATCACAGAGAGGAGGCCACATCAGTAAGAGTGAGAGGGGTATAGATGTGACTGGAAGCCAAATGTCGTGCTAGAATATCCACAAACAGGAGGGACACCACACGGAGGTATGAGGACATTAGAACCCACACCAGGAATGCCACACATGGGGGACCTGCACTGGTGCGATGATTCCCCATAATTTCTGGCTTTGAAAATCAATAGGGCATAGCTTTGCAAGGTTTACAATCAGCAAGGCTTACTTCTGCGAACTTTAAAGATCAGTGGGCTTAGCTCCGGGAGAGACAAAAGGCAAGAGGAAACTGAATCGCCCTGCTTAAAGAGACAGCATAATAAACAACCCTGCAGAGACAAAGCATAGACACAGTAGTTTAAAAAGCACCTGGGGTATATGGGAAAGAGATTTCTTTACAAATCCCTGAGGGGGTGGTGGGCAGGGATCTTTGGGAGAATCCTCCAAGAACAAAGTGCTGGTAGTCACCATTTCTATTTCCCTGCTGCAGCATAGTCAGACACTTGCAAGAACCAGTGTGAACACCCTCCAACTATATTCTAGCACTGTGTACCCCGCCCCTGTGTTCCTCTGTGAATCTGCCCCATCCAACCCACCCCATGCAGCAGCATCCCTCCAAAGCAGTCTCTTCCCTGAGCCACCCTACAAGCAACCCCATCAAGGACTGGCACCACTCCAAAGTGACTCCTGACCTGGGGAGAGGGAAAGATAACCACACACGTCACTGCGCCTGCAGTCCCAGAGCCAAACCTTATAGCTGGCTACACAGGGACAGCACACCGCTAATAAGAGCAGCTGTAGCCCTGGCTGATGGACCGAGGACAGGCATCTGGTCTGATGCCAGCTCCACCAACCAACGGAAGCCTCTCAGAGGCAGCACAGGGAGAGTGCCTTGTCTACTAGTGAACCACAGCCCCAGCAGACCGACTGAGGGCAGTTTGTCCAACAACAAACTCCTGGTGACGTGAGCTAGGCCCTTTAACAGCACAGGGACAAAGTCCTGCCTGTTACACCCACAAGAGGCAAAGTGGGCCAATGCAGCCAACTGGGCCAAAGGCAACACAGCTTGGCCACAGCAGGGCACATGCAATGTACACAGGAGGCAATGTTGCAGTACCTGTTCCTGGTGAACAGGGGACACCCCACTGCAGGGCACTAACTCTTCTTCATGGGGCCACTGCGTTCAAGAGCAGGAGACATAGTTGACTTCCCGAATACATAGTAACAAACACAGAGAGTCAGACAAAATGAGGAGACAGTGGCATATATTCCAAATGAAAAACCAGGACAAAATTACAGCTGAATGAAATGAATATGCCTGATAAAGAATTCAAAGTAATGGTCACAAAGATACTCACTAGACTGGAGACAAGAGGCGAGGATCTCAGTGAGATATTCAGCAGAGATAGAAAATATAAAAACAAACCAGTTAGAGATGAAAAACTCCATAACTGAAATAAAAATACACTAGAGAGAATCAGTAGCAGATCAGAGGAGACAGAATAGATCAGGGACCTGGAAGACAGGCTAATGGAAAGCAACCACGCCAAACGGCAAAAACCAAAAATCATAACAAGAAATGAGAATCAGTTATGGGAACTTAGTGGCATCATCAACTGTAATAATACTGACAGTGTAGGAGTCCCAGAAGGACTAGAGAGAGAGAAGGAGGAGAAAATTTATTTGAAGAAGTAATATCCTAAATCTCCCCTTAATCTGGAAAACAAAATAGTCTTCCAGATCCAGGAGTCATAGAAATCCCCAACAAAATCAACCCAAAGAAGCCCACACCACATAGTATTAAAATGGCAAAAAGGTAGTGAGAAGGAAAGAATTTTTAAAACAGCAAGAGAAAAGCAAGCAATTATATTTAAAGGAAACTCCATAAGGCTGTCAGGTGATTTTTCAGCAGAAACTTTGCAGGCCAAAAGAGAGAGGCATCATATGTTCAAAGTACTGAAAAGAAAAAAAAAAAACCTGCAACCAAGAATATTCAAAGTTTTCATTCAGAATAGAAGTGAGGTAAAGTGTTTCCCAGAGAAATAAAAGTTACAGGATTTCATCACCACTAATCCAGCCTTACAAGAAATGCTATAGAGAATTCTTTGGTTGGAAAAAAAAAGCCATAACTAGGAGTAAGAAAATGACAAAAGAAAAAAATTTCACAGGTAAATGCAAACATAGAATAGAGACAGTAGATTAATCACTTATAAATTGTATACAGTTTAAATCCCAAAAGCAGTAAAATCAATTAAACCTACACAAGTCAACCAAGAGATTTAAAAATGAAAACCTGTAAATTATGACATCAGATCCATAAAAAAATGGAGGGAGTAAAAATTCAAAGCTTTTAGAATGTGTTCAAACTTCAGCAGCCAACAACTTCTATATGATACGATGTTATATATAAACTCAATGGTAACTACAAATCAAAAACCTATAATATATACACATACATAATAAATAGTACAGGAATCCAAACTTCATAAATAAAAAACATAATAATCCATAAGGGAAAAGGGCAAGAGAAGAAAGGAATAGAGCAGAACTACAAAGACAACCATACAGAAGTAACAAAATTGCAACAAGTACATGCCTAACAATAATTGATTTAAATGTAAATGTACTAAATGCTCTAATGAAAATACATGGGGTGCCTAAATGGATAAAAAAGCAAGACCCATCTGTATGCTGCCTACAAGAGACTCACTTCAGACCTAAAGACACCTGCAGGCTGAAAGTGAAGGGATGGAAAATATTTAACATTCAAATAAAAGAAAAATCAAGCAAACACACAAAACAAAAAGAAAGGCGGGGTAGTAATACTCATATAGGACAAAACAGAATTTAAGACAGAGTGTTGCACGAGACAAAAAAAGGACCTACATAACGATAATGAGCAAAATCCAACAAGAGAATATAGTAATTATAAATATCTATGTACCCAACAAGAGAGCACCTAAATACATAAAGCAACTATTAAGCATAATAAAGGGAGAAATTGACACTGATACAATAATGGTAGGAGATTTTAACACCCCATATACATCAATGAATAAATAATCCAGACAAAAATTTACAAGAAAACAGTGGCTTAGGATGACACATTACACTAGATGGACCTAACATATATTCAGAACATTCCATACAAAAACAGCAGAATACACATTATTTTCAAGTGCACACAGAACATTTTCCAGGATAAATACACGTTAGGCTTCAAAACAAGTTGCAATAAATTTAAAAAGACTGAAACCGTATATGCATCTTTCCTGACCATAAGAGTCTGAAAATAGAAATTAACCACAAGAAAAAAATTGCAAAAGAATGCAAACACATGGAGGTTAAATAACATGTTACTAAACAATAAGTAGGTCAATCAAGAAATTAAAGAGGAAATTAACAAATGGACATGGAGACAAATGGAAATGAAAACACAACAATCCAAAGTCTTTGGGATGCAGGAAAAGCTGTTTGAGGAGAGGGGTCTACACCAATACAGGCCTACGTTAAGACACAAAGTAACAAAAATATCAAATAAATAACCTAACTTTACACCTAAAGGAGATAGAAAGAGGAGAACAAGCAAAGCCCAAAGCCAGCACAAGGAAGGAAATAATACTGATTAGCACAAAAATAAGTGAAACAGAGACACAATAGAACAGATGAATGAAACCAAGGGCTGATTCTTTAAAAAGATAAACAAAATGGGTAAACCTTTACCCAGGTTCATCAAGAAGGAAAGAGACAGAACTCAAACAAGTAAAATCAGATCCAAGGAGGAGAAATAATGACCGACACCACAGAAATACAAAGGGTTATAAGAGAATTTTTGAAAAATTATATGCCAACAAATTAGACAACCTAGAAGAAATGAATAAATTCCTAGGAACATATAATGTTCTAAAATTGAATCAGGAAGGAATAAAATATTTGAACAGACCAATTACTTGCAATGAAATTGCATCAGTAATTAAAAACTCCCAATACAAAAGTTTAGGACCAGATGGCTTCACATATGAATTATTCCCAACATTTAAAGAGGAGTTAAGATGTATTCTTCTCAAACTATTCCAAAAAACAGAAGAGGAAAAAAGCTTCCAAATTCATTCTATGAGACCAGCATTAACCTGATAACAACCCTCCCCCAAAAAAATACAACAAAAAAGAAAACTACCAATATCTCTGATGAACATAGATGCAAAAATCTCCAATAAAATGTTAGCAAACCAAAATCAGCAATACATTTTTAACATTCACTGTGATCAAGTGAGATTTATTCCACAGATGTAAGTATGGCTCAATATTTAGAAATCAATCAACCTGATACATCACATAAACAAGAGTAAAAATAAAAAACATGTGATCATCTCAGTGGATGTAGAAAAAGTATTTGATGAAGTACAATATCATTTCATGATAACAGCTCTCAATAGCGTGGGTTTAGAAGGAAAGTATTTCAACATAATAAAAGTCATATATGAAAAACCCACAGTGAACACCATACTCAATGGTGAAAAATTGAGAGCTTTGTCTCTAAGATTAGAAACAAGACAAAGATGTCTGTTCTCACCACTTTTATTCAATATAGTAGTGGAAGTCCTTGCTGCAGCAATCAGACAAGACAACGAAATAAAAGGCATCCAGATTGGTAAGGAAGAAGTAAAACTGTCACTATCTGCAGATGACATGATACTATATAGAGAAAACCCTAAAGTCTCCACCAAAAAACTATTAGAACTCACAAGTGAGTTCAGTAAGGTTGCAGGATACAAAATTAATATAGAGCAATCTTTTGCATTTCTATATGCTAATAATGAAGTAGCAGAAAGAGAAATTAATAATCCTATTTACAATTGAACCAAAAATAACAAAATGAAGATGACACCAAAAAATGGGAAGATATTCCATGCTCATGAATTGGAAAAACTAACAATGTTAAAATGTTTATATTACCCAAAACAATGTACACATTTAAAGCAATCCCTATAAAAAAATACTAGCAGCATTTTTCACAGAGCCAGAAATAATACTAAAATTTGTGCAGAACTACAAACGACCCTAAATAGCCAAAGCAATCTTCAGAAAGAAAAGAACAAGTCTGGAGGTATCACAATCTCAAATTTTAAGATATACTACAAAGCTATAGTAGTCACAACAGTATGGTACTGGCACAAACATAGACACATAAATCAATGGAACACAGAGCCCAGAAATAAAAAGGTCAATTAAATTTATTACAAAGGATGCAAAGAAACACAAAGGGTAAAAAGAGTATCTCTTCAATAAAAGGTGTTGGGAAAACTGGACAGCAACATGCAAAAGAATGAAACTAAAATAAAATGAATTAAAGACATAAACATGAGACCTGAAAGCATAAAAATCCTAGAAGAGAAGAAAGAGTGATTTCTCTGACAGTGGCTACAGGAACATTTTTCTAGATGTATCTCCTCAGGCAAGGGAAACCAAAGCAAAAATAAACTATTGGGACTACACGAAAGTAATAAGCTTTTGCAAAGCAAAGGCAACAAAACAAAACAAAACAAAACATTCCTACTGAATGGAATAAGTTATTTACAAATGATATATCCAATAAGGGGTTAATATCCAAAATATAGAGAGAATTTATACAACTCAACACACACACACACACACACACACACACACACACACACACACGAACCTAATCCAATTAAAAATGGGCAGAGGACATGAATGGACACTTTCCTAAAGAAGACATCCAGATGGCCAACAGACACATGAGAAGATACTCAACATCACTTGTTATCATGGAAATACAAATAAAAACCAAGTGAGATACCACCTTACACCTGTCAGAATGGCCAGGATCAAAAAGACAAGAAATAACAAGTGTTGGCAAACATGCGGACAAAAAGGAACCCTTGTGTACTGTTGGTGGGAATGCAAGTTTATAGGTATAGTCACTAAGGAGAACAGTATGGAGGTTCCTCAAAAACCTAAAAATAGAAACATCATATAATACAGTAATTCCACTATTGGGCATCTACCCAAAGAAAACAAAAGCAATAATTTGAGAAGACATATGCACCCTGGTGTTTACTGTAGCATTATTTACAACAGCCAAGATATACAAGGAGCCTGAGTGTCCAGTGACAGATGAATGGATAAAGAAGAAGTGGTATATATATATATATATATATATATATATATATATACATATATATATACACACACACACACATACACACACACACACACACACACACACACACACAAAGATGCACAGATACACACAATGGAAACTTACTCAGCCATGAAAAACAAAAACAATGAGATCTTACCATTTGCAACAACATGGATGGAACTAGAATGTATTATGCTAAGTGAAATAAGCCAGACGCGAAGGACAAACACCATATGATCTCGCTCATATGAGGAATTTAAGAAACACAACAAATGAAGAAACAAAGAAAAAAAGATACAAACATAAAAACAGACCCTTAGATACAGAGAACAAACCAGTGGTTGCCAGAATGGACGTGGTGGGGATGGGTGAAATAGGTAAGGGGGACTGAAAGCTGTGACTTCCAGTTACAAAATAAATAAGTCATGGGAACAAAAAGTACATCATAGGAAATATAGTGAATATGACGATAATAAGGTTGCTTGGTGACAGACGGTGTCACTTACTGTGATAAGCACTCAGTAATTTACAGTACTATTGAATCACTGTTACACACATAAAACGAATATAGCACTGTATGCTACTTATACTTCAAAAAACAAAAGAAAAAGAAAAAAAAAAGAGCGTCCAACCTTACTAGAAATAAGTGACACATAGATGAAAGTTATACAAATGGTTTTCGCTTTTTAAATTAAAAGTGATAGCACTAATAATTAGTGTATAAGAGAGTGTGGTAAAACAAAATTTTATATACTGGTGGGAGCGTCATTTTACAGCTTTACCAGAGAATTCTTGGTCAATACTTCTAGAATCTTAAATAAGAACGGACTTTTAGACAGATAGCTCCTTCCAGAAATGTATCCTAAGGAAATAATCATACAAGAAGGAAAGGACTTACGTATTAATGTGTTCAATGAAGAGTTGTTTATAATTGTAAAAACACAGTAAATATGGTTAACATTCCATCATAGAACATTTTAAATTATACTGTGCTTCATCCACATCAGGGACTGCACTTAGTAAAATTTGTTATAGATGCCATGCAAGCACCTGACATTCAGCTTTTCATTGTTGAGACATCCATTTCAAAGACATCCACGTGGGAGCACCTGGGAGGGGGGGGGCTCAGCTGAGCATTGGACTTTGGTTCAGGGCATGATCTCAAGGTTCATGAGTTCGAGTCCCACCTCGGGCTTGCTGCTGTCAGCCTGTCAGCACAGAGCCCCCACTTTGGATCTTCTGTCCCCCTCTCTCTGCCCCTCCCCTGCTTATGCACATTCTCGCTCAAAAACTAAATAATACATTAAAATAAAAGACAACCATCTGGAAAAAACACACTGCCTCCTATAGGACATGGGTACCAGCAAAACTAGATGAGAAATCAGGCCACTCCCACCCGATAAGTTCCCAAGTTCCCCCTGTAGAAACTGTAAGGGAGCCTAGATAACTGACCACTGGGGTAACCCTGGTTTTCCTCTCCTGCACCCTAAAGCCTATTCTTATGTTTTTAATTAGCCAATAAAGAGCAAACCCTGGGGATCCTAAACATCCCACTCCAGACCCCACTAAAGGGCAAAGCCCCAGGTGTGCAGTCTCTCTTTCTGCCACCACCTGCAGCAGCCTTGTTGTGTGACCCTTGGGCATGGTGGACCCTCCAAGACACGTGAGTAATAAGTCTGTATTTTCCAACATGACCTGATGCTTGTGATTGAGGTGCATCCTACAGTCATAAGTACCGCAAGGGCAGGTCCAGCCTCAACAGTGGGTCTGGTGGGGGAAATACCTGTGGCGGCTCATCACAAGTAGTGTGAGCTCTGGCAAGTACCTCAGGCGTTTAGAACCAGTGGTATCACCACCAGCAGAATGAGACCCATACAACACAGATGTCCATTATTTCTGTGGACAATAGGATAGAGTAAAAAGCAATTTAGATATAAATGTGTATGATATAATTCTTTGATTTTTAAAACCAGAGATATGGGGGCCCTGGGTGGCTCAGTCGACTAAGGGTCCGACTCCTGAGTTCAGCTCCGGTCATGATCTCACAGTTTATGATTTCGAAACCCGTGTTGGGCTCTGCACTGACAGTGAGGAGCCTGCTTGGGATTCTCTCTCTTTCGCTCTCTCTCTCTGCCCCTCCCCTGCTCTCTGTCTCTCAAAATAAATAAATAAACTTAACAAATAAAACAAGAGAGAGAGAAAGTACACGGATATATATGTACATATGTTCTATGCATATGTGTGCGTGTGTATGTGTGCACAATTTATTATCAAAATAGCATCTGTGGTTATCTACAGATGAAAAAACAAGTGACTTCTTTGCTTATCAGTATTTATTTTTTTCCATCATGGGCATTAATACTCTCTCTATTTCAACTTGTTAAAAAGAAATAGATCAATTAGACATACCTCCTTCAAATAGTTGCTCTAATTCCATATATCCAGTTGCTCTATATAAACTACTGTCTGACTTTGAATTTCCATAGCAGCTACATTTAAAATATCTTGTGGCTGATTCATTTTGCTTTCTCGTTTAAATAAGAAATACCAAGGGAAAACCCTAAACCTTGCCTATCACCCATGTTGTCACAAAGGAATACTAGAAATATCCACTAGATCAACCCAACATAACTGTAAAATGAACAAACAACATTCTGATTTATGCATCAGTCTCTTGTAAAGTTGGGGTCTGGTGGCGCTGTTTATAAACTCATGTTTGTGCATTGGCAAATATGAAGACAATGTCCTAAGTACTACCAAGATAATACCATCCTTTTAGGCTTAGTCTGATTATTAACATTATTTATAATGCTTTTTTTTAATGTTATGTTTAAAAGATTATAATTTTAAAAAGTGTATTTCTTTCTCATTATTGAACCTGGGCTAAAGAGGTAGCACGTTTGAACAGTGGTCGGGACATGCATGTTCCATGTATAAAAACAGAAAAACATCCTGTGAACATTAGAAAAATGACTATGACTTACCTGTACATTTTTTAGTATTATAGTGGAATTGGAAACAGAAACAGACCCAAAGCAAAATTCACCCTCATGACTTTTGCAATACAGGCTTATGTTACTGCTAGAAAAACTTATCTCACATAAACAGTATACCAGAAAAAATATATATATGGTTTAGGGAATAGGAATTTCTTTAAAAAAAACATCATACATTTTATTAAAAATGTGTGTGGCAGGTATATCCTATACATTTTACTGCAAAAATATTATACTCAAACTAAATCTAGAAGAATTTGTTTTCCCAGTTACTAGGCAAGAAACCCCAATAAAGCGATGTGAAACCCAGGCATTATTAAGATTTTTTGTTTTACCATTTTATCATTTTTATTTTATAAAAACACCATTGGTATTTTAGCTTATTGCATTAATTTAGTAGCATTCCCAAATTTATAATAAGTTTATATAAGTTCTTTAAGTAACTGGTATACTGTGTTCAGTCTCTCATCTAGACATATCTAAATAGGCACTCTGGAAAGGAAGTCAGGGACATTTTTGATGCATGGTCCTATTTTCCCAAGGTATTGCTAATGCAATCATCAAAAGCACAACACACCCGATGCTATACAATAGATAAGTCTCAGATAAGGGCTATATTAAAAACATATATTTTGCTCTCTCACCAATTCTGCACAAAACGGTTCTCTGTGGTGGCAAAATTTTACTAGCTTTGCTTCTCAGCTTGAAAAATAATATTAAACAATGGACCGAACACTGAATTCTAAACTATTAAATATATTTTTCAGATGTAATAAAGGTGTGCTGTCAATGAACATTCAAGAGACTGGTGAACTTCATTATAAACTCCTAAGACTTAGAATGTGAGACAAATAACATACCAAATATTTTTAAAACTATGATGTAGAGAGATTAAATTACTTGCCACTGAAATCAGGAATACCAATTATAACTAATACTTCTCAGCATTTGCATTTATACCCTTATTCGTTGGTCATTATCTTACCCAATCCCCACCATACTCTGTGTAGAAATTTATAATGATAATCTTCCATTTAAAGAAGAAGTTTACAAGCAACCTGAAGGTATGCCAGAAATTGTGGGCAGATACCACTGGTTATATAGGTTTTAGAACACAGTGTCAGGCTAGAACAAAATGCTAATCTATGGATTCGTGATTTCCACTTAGCCATTTTCAATCACTACTTTATGATGTAATCAGGATCTATCATGCTAATCTACAGTCAGTTCTCACCGTGAAATCATTACAATTCCTAGTCCCCTTGCCGGTAGACAGAGACGTGATGAATTGGACCATGGGGGCTGTGAGTGGAAATGGCATGGTCATTATGGTGGTCATTGTGGCCTGAAGCATTCAAGGGCTGGTATGCAACCCTTCAACCATCTCTTCTTCTGACATGGTAATGATGGAAGTGTGTGTTACACTGGAGGTAGTAGGTGCAAAGCCTGATGGCCTGTTGAGACACTGCACAGAGGACAGAACCCTTAGGCAGTCTCTTGCCCCCATGGTGACCGTAGCCTGAGTAACAAAAACTTCTACTGTGCTATACTTAATTGAAATTCTTGTGTTTGCTACTTTGACATAGCTTCAAAACCCCAGTTTATGCAAAATTTTGCCTTTTGTTTTAACATTGAGAACTTAGAAAATTCTTCAGTAAGGAAAAGGAGACCCCAAATATACTAAAGCCCACTTAGAAACTGGACACATGGGGCACCTGGGTGGCTCAGTTGGTTGAGCGTCCAACTTTGGCTCAGGTCATGATCTCGCAGTCTGTGAGTTCGAGCCCCATGTCGGGCTCTGTGCTGAGGGCCAGAGCCTGGAGCCTGCTTCGGATTCTGTGTCTCCCTCTCTCTGACCCTCCCCCGTTCATGCTCTCTCTCTCTCTCTCTCTCTCTCTCTCTCTCTCTCTCTCTGTGAAAAATAAATAAACTTAAAAAAAATTAAAAAAAAAAAGAAACTGGACACAGAGTTTGTGTAGTTGAAGAAGACTGTTCTGTACAGTTCTTTTAAAGGGAAAGGCGCCTCATTTTTCCACATTTGTTCTGTATTGACACTTATAATTGCCCTCAGCATCCTGGAATCATTCATAAAGGGTATAAAAGTGGTTTGTGTTATTCACAATACTAAGAACTGAAGGCTTTTGGGGTTTTTTTGCAGTTAGTGATAGTCCTGTTGTGAGTTGTCACTTGTGTATGTAGTTGAAGCAAATACAGATTGGTTTTTCCTCTTCATATATGAGATTTTGCTTTCATGAAATGAACAGTTTCAGAATGTGGGCACACAAGGAGAACAGATTGGTTTAATACAGAACATGGGTTAGAAGACTTCCTTTGGTCATAGTTGGGACTCTCATGGCATTGATTTTAGTTGGGATAGAGCAGATTGGAAGAGTGGGTAAAGTTCAGAATGATCTAGAGTCAAAGAATAGAACTTTTCCTTGTGTCAACCTCAGAAAGGCAAGGAGGGCACATCAAAGAACTGCTTTCAAGGTTCACTGAAGACAAAGTTCAAATAAAACCACAGCAGCAGCCACGGCACCTGAAAAGCCCACAGCAGCTAGTGAGGTGTTTGTCCTTCTGAGATGAGGTGTAGGAAGAACACGATTGACTCTAAGGGAGGGAGATTATCCGATAGCACGTCAGCAAGTAGCGTCTCTGAAAGAGACCAAAGCAAGGTCAGGGTTTAAACAAATGCATTGGTCACAGAACAACCACAGCTGACCTTTTTTTCTAAGTCTTAGCTCTGCGGTGATCTTGGCTAACTCAAGATGTTGGGGGGCATTAAAAGGAAGAATTGGCCTTTACAGTCTCTTTTGCAGCAAATACTCCACTTTATGGTCCAACTGTAGCAGTCCCTAGCACCAGCTTCTGTTGTTAGGTGATTCATGCACTCCAAGATGTGCTGAGGGAAAGCACAGGTCTGACCTGAAGCTGGGAGACACGGTCTCTGCCCTGAAGCAGCTCACACATCCAGAGCTCAGCAGTCATTGTCACAGTGAGGAATTTATACGTGAGAGTGCATTCGTGGACTGAAATATACTCATTGATGGGAAAAAACGTGGGTGGCACCCTTTTCTAGGGTGAGAGTTTTCTTCTAGTTGTTTAGGTTCTAATAAATGGATGGACTCTTAACTGACTTAATGGTCACACAGCCATTAAATTATAGATTAAAAAAACTTGCAATGAATTGAGCACATGACCTTCACAAAACTCTTGCACTGCTGGGCTTGCTCAGGGAGAGGAACAGAACCTAAAGAGTGCAATTACTGAACTGGAGACAGAAATCCTTGTTTCTAAACTCTAGTTATTAATAATAATTCAATCTAAGGACCAGCCATGTGACCTGGGGCAACTTAAATCCCTGGGACCTTAGGTTCTCATCAGGTGTAAACAATGTGGTCATTTGGCAAGACAACCATTAAGGTCCTGCTAATTTAAAGAGTTCAAGGTTTGTGAAGTGACTTTATACGCTAATCAAGAAATAACATGGCGGGGTTCCTGGGTGGCTCAGTTGGTTAAGCAACCAACTCTTGATTTTGGCTCAGGTCGTGATCTCACGGTCCTCAGAGTGATCCCTCCATTGGGCTCCAAGCCTACAGTACACAGCCTGCTTGGGATTCTCTCTCTCTCTGCCCTTCCCCTGCCCATTATCTCTATCTCTTTTTTTTTCTCTCTCTCAAAATAAATAAACATTAAAAAAAAGAAATAACATGGCAATTGATGAAAAGGAAAAGTGAGAGAAGAACCTTCATGTTTAACTAAAATTGCCTACCTGAATGCATCAGGTGAAATCTTTCAAGAAAAATGCAAAATAAGAATGAGTCAAACTTTTCTTAAGCAGTGTGTAGAGAGCAAAGAAATGAGGAAAGGGGTGATATACACCCATGGGAACATAAATTTATCATGATGATAAAACTGTATTTAATGCCAGTAGTGATGAGGTCCAATGGAGGCTTGATATCCACACGACCCCTCAGGCTTCCCTCCAGTTGATGTGTATTTAGCATTGCACATGTCTCAGACAAATCACAGTAAATTATATTCTTCTTAAAATGTTTTTACTCTGTCACAAAATAAATACAAGAGAACATTTTCTTCTTCAGGGGCAAGCACTCATAAATAGAATTAACTTGTCCACTTTTGTGGAAGATGGGCGCATAAATGGGAAGGACAGATCTTTCCTATTAGGTATATGGCCAAAGGCAGAGGCATACAGAGAGGCCTTCCTTTACAGGTGAATTCCTCACTGCCGGGTTCATTCGCAGACTTCAAACAACTTAATGTTTTTTCTTAGAAATTCATCTCCCAAATCTCTGGGCTCATTTTCAGATGACTAAAAAGTGAATAAATGTAATAACTTCAGAAAACTAACAAGGATATCAAAACATCGTACGGACACACTTTGGAAAAAAAAATACCTCTCAAATCATATAGGATGATATAGAAGATGCAAGTCACTTTTTCTGCCCTCCACTGTTTTCCCTGAAGGTAACTACCATAAAGTGGGTGCTATAGCAATAAACTTGAAGATGAAAGTCACTTCCTTTTCAATAAAATACTTAAACAATCTAAAGATGACATAAAATGCTTTCTATTTAAGCTTGGGGAGAGACCACTGGTCCTCGTGCTCTAACAAAGATATGGTATCTCACATATTGCTTGATTATAGGGATATAACCATGAGGAACTGGCTTGCAAATGGCTACCGAGGCTCACAGGGGGATGGCCCGCTTCCAGATTTTCTCTTACTCCTTTGTTTGCTGAACTGAGCCCCATTTCTGGCAAGTGCTGCCCCATCCTGAACTCCCCTTAATGGCTATAATAGGAGTCATCTGCAAATATGGCGGATTTTCCAGAGGGCAATGACTAGCTTATTTTGCAGATTTGAGAATCGCTGTGGCCATATTTACAGGGAATTTTAAGACCCTTTAAAACAAGATGTACTCAAATAAATTAGAAGTCCTCTTTATCCTCTAGGAGAAGTCAGTAACACACCACCCGCCTTTTTCCCTGGGGAGAAAATTGTCTTGCCCTTGGGCACTCTGGACAGGTGCGTGTATTGGACCATATAGTGTTTACTCCCCTATTGTCAGCATGCCATCCTACCAGGGTTTTCAATGAAGCCTTCCCCAAAGACTCAGAAAACAGCGGATGATATCACCTTTGAAAGATAGAAAGCAAGACTTAGTGGATCAAAGAGGATAGATGCAAAATAACTTGAAAGGGGACAGAAGGGGTTTAAAGAACTTCAATGAGTTATTTGTAATTGAACTTATTTATTATTGCATAATATAACAGATACTTGTTATTAAGATTTGTACTCTAGTACATACTAAAAATGAAAACACGTAACGTGTGTGTGTGTGTGTGTGTGTGTGTGTGTGTGTGTATGGATAGATAGCTAGACAGGCAGATCCACTGATCGATAAATTTCTCTGTCTTTTTGCTGGACAGGAATTTGGGGTTCAAAGAGCTAAAGTCCTTTATAGAAGGCCCCACACAGAATCAGGTTCAAACTCAAGTCAAATTCTACCTTTATTGAAATAAAGGATGTGCGGCTGATGACGAAAATGTGTTGATCACTGAAGCACACAAGTGACACAGCTCTTGAAAACATCAAATCTTAGCCCAGCCACATACTGCCTATAATACTGTATGGTGGGAGACGGTATACAAAATACTTTGTGCACTGCCATTTATGAGTAAAAATGGATAGTAAAATACTCAAGCCCTTCCAAAAACTCACAAGGGGAAAACAAACAAACAAACAAACAAACAAACAAAAAAGCATTAGCTTATGAAATGTGATCACCGCTGCCCCCCCCCCCCCCCGCCCCGCACTGGCATTGTAAGAGTAATGGATCAAGTAACGGATTACGCATTGTAAGAGTAATGGATCAAGTCATATTACGATCATACCCCCAATATGTGAATCCATTCTACAACTCTTGACTCTGATTCTCGCTTATCCCCAAACAAGCTTCTCTTTTTTTTTTAATTTTTTTAAGCTTTATTTATTTTTGACAGAGAGAGAGAGAGCGTGAGTGGGGGAGGAGCAGAGAGAGAGGGAGACACAGAATCCAAAGCAGGCTCCAAGCTCCGAGCTGTCAGCACAGAACATGATGCAGGGCTTGATCTCATGAACCGTGAGATCATGACCCGAGCTGAAGTCAGATGCTTAACCGACTGAGCCATCCAAGATGGCCCTCCCCAAACAAGCTTCTAAGTTTGACTGACTACCTTCCTTTATAGGTCTTCCAGCAGGGAAAGATTCTGATGTTGATACTTACACAAGAATACAGGCCCATGTGGACGTTGGAATGAGATTCTCAGTTTGACTGTGGCCATGGGTGCCACCCAGGTGGGTCCACTTAAGAAGGAGTTGACCAACCTTCTTTCGCCCACACATCCCCTCTGCAGCATGGCCCTCACCTTCTTGTAGCAGCCGTGGTGGGGATCGTGCCCCACCTCAGCTCTGGCCCTCTCCTGGGGCCGTCCACCTCCTCTTCCGTTCTGCATTTCTTAGTCAGCTTTGGAACACATCTCAGCCATCTCCTCCTCCACAAAAACATCTCTGACGTCTTACTCGGCTTAATGCCTCCCCCATGTGCTTTCAGTCACTTTGTACCACAGCAGGATCGGACACAACTGTATGCTGTCCTTCAGGGGGAAACGAAACATTTTTGTCGAATATACTCTTCATCAGGAACCCTTGGACCCTGGCATAAGATTATAAACACTATCTTGCTCACAGCAGAATCTCCAGAGCCTAACGATTTATTGAATTCTTAACAAATATCTATTACATAAATAATCAGGGAGGCCTTCTTCATGATTCTATCAAAAGAAAATATTGAAGTGCTTTTGTTTTCTCTAAGTTTTTGGTCAGCATGGTCAGCATTCCTGGTGCCCAGTTATTATTAGAACAAACCACTATTTAAATTATTGCTTCTTATAAGCACTCCCCAGAGGAAAACAGCATATTATTTCCTGAAACAATGAAACATATGCAAGTGTGTTCAGAGTTATAACCAAATCAAGATCATCGTATGGAAGAAGTGGAAAACCAGAACTGAATACAGAGACAGAAGACTGAATAAAAATATGGCAAGGTGCCCAGACAAATCTCAATTTACAGCAGCAGAAATAGACTGACAATTAGATTCCTGAGTCACAATTTTGAGCTGGTCTGTTTTTCTTTCTCAGGTGTATGTCGGTGGCATGTGAGAGCATGTGTAAATAGGTTGCTTTGCATTCTCTGGAGTGAGACTGCTCAATTATTTAGGTGGTCTGTCAGGAGGTAATTGTTTATAAATGCAGACAACACAAATGAGTTCCGTGTAAGCATATGTCAATGCAAATGTACATAAAAGACATTGCTAATATCTACAGAAGGGAAAATGATTAGCAAATTCATAAGGGTCACTCACAACGCTCATGTTAAGACTAATCCTTTGTTCATTTTGAGATATTCCCCTAATGCATTTACCATGTGTTTTCAGTGGTAAATGATGCTGTGCTTACATTTATAAAGCAGGAGAGGCACCTGGGTGGCTCAGTGGCTTGAGCATCCGACTTTAGATCAGGTCATGATTTCGTGGTTCGTGAGTTCGAGCCCTGCATCGGGCTCTGTGCTGATGGCTCTGAACCTGGAGCCTGCTTCGGATGCTGTGTCTCCTGCTCTGTCTGCCCCTTCCCCACTTGTGTTCTGTCCTTATCTCTCTCTCTCTCAAAAATAAATAAACACTAAAAAACAGACATTAAAAATTAAAAAAAAAAGTATAAAGCAGAAAGGGAAGAAGAGGAAGGCCATCCACAGCAGTGGACAGTGGCTGGTGGTGCCCTGCACTGCTCATGCACAGCTGACCGGTGCCTTGCTATTCATGTCCTGGAACCATGGCCGTGCAGATCTGTTCCCCAAACTGCATCCGAATCGTGCAGAGGCCAGTGCTACGAAGGTGTTCGTTGACAGACTGATTCAAGCTGAGCTCTTCAGCCTCTCTCAGAAACCCTGACGAAGGCCCTCCTTGAGCTCCTCCATTGGGCAACGCACCTGAGACTGAGTCACGGCCCCAGGCCGCCCTCCCTCATCCTTGAGAGGAAAGCGGCTCCAAACAGTAGTCTTCACGTTGTATTTTTACTGCCCCTCCCCTGCCTATATCCACTGGCCCTTAAGAGGCTGTTTCTTCTTGCAATTCACCCTTGAGAAGATGACAGACTCTGTTAGGAACATGTCACATAAGTTTCTGGGATTTTGTGAGGCTCAGCAGCTCAGACACTAACGTTCACGGGCTTTAGCTACATACTTCTGAAAGTATTAGCCCCCACTGCCGATCTTTCTAATCCAGACCACGAAGCGTCCACGCAAACGTCTGCCGGGCATACCACCACCACCACAACAGAGATTAGCTGTCCGTCCTATTCCAGGCGCTGTGCTAACCTAGTTACACGAATCACCTCTTGTAATCCAGACAACCAAGCTCGTGGTGATTACTAGTATTATCCCCATTTCACACATTTGAAAATGGGCTTACAGAGGTTAAGACAGGAGTAAGTCAGAGCTAATTGGCATTGCTGAGACTTGAAGCCAGACTACTTGACATAAGATCCCCATGTCTAAACCGCTGTGCGATCGGGCTCCTCTTACTTAGTCCACACACCATTATGAGTCCTTTCGTCTGATGTTTATTTGTTACGTGATTTGCACAACTGGGAGCCAGGTTCAATCATTAATGTAGCTGTCCCATGTATGATATTGGTGATTTCTTAAAAAACAAACAAAAAAATGGATGATTAGTCTTACATATAAAAAAAATGTGACTCTTTTCTTCTTCATTTTATGCTGTGATTAGGGGTCACTTTACACAAATACATGTGTGTACACACACACAAACAGAATATGAGTTGTTTTTTGGGGGGGAAAAAACCTAGTTGGAAATCATTGATTGATGTCTACATCTTTATGCTACATATTGTTTATAAGTGGAAAAAACAGTTCATCTGCACAAAAGACTGGTCTATGTTCTCAATGAATGCTGCAGCTTTGTTAACAGTTTCTTTTATATTGGAAAATGACTATCTCCGTGAGACTGAAAATAACATATTAAACAGCACTAGAGAATCTGACTACATTTAATCTTATTTGAACTAAGTATTAAAAATATTAGTTTTGTGAGATTATTTGGGGGAAATATATATCAGAATGAGGCTTCTTTATGAGTAGCAACAAATAAAAAAAAAATGACATGGGCTTAACCAAGACAGAAGCTTTTCTTTCCCATAAAAGAAGTCCATGACTACATTCCTCTAACTTGTATTGGCATGTGGCTTCCCCAAAGTAGATTAAGATGGCTACGTGAGCTCTATCCATTGTATCCACATTAGTACAGAGAAAGCCAATCAAATTAAAGTTCAAATTAAGAAGTAGGCCTTAAAATTGTGATGCGAAGCCTATCTATTCATCCATCCATCCATCCATCCATCCATCCATCCATCCCCCCATCTACCCACCCACCCACCTATCTATCTAAGTGGCTTCTTGAATCATGAGCCTCACATCTGTTTATTTGGGGTGGTATACAAATTCTTTTAAATAACATCAGTGGTTTTCTAGACTTCTTCAGGGCGGTTTCCCCAGAAAGTAACCCCCCCAAACACTTGCCCACAGAGTAAGAGCAGAGGGGCCAAGGTTGTGGGAGGCCGGCAGTGTTAAGGCAGGACTGTCAGCACTCAGTGCACCAGCAATCGCCTTACCCGGGGGCTCCCACGGGTGCCTCATCTTTGACATCAGTTGTTCCAAGTGTCTCCAATCAGAGTCTCCGGGACATAACACCTCCAGAGAATCACCCATTTTCTACTGCAGAGCTCAGGGTAGGACAGCTGCCTGTTTGCTGGGGCTGAGGGAAAACACCTGGGCAGCCACCTACTAGTGAAGACAAACTTTGAACCAAAGTTTCGCTTTCAGCACCCCCACGTATTCAGTGTTACTTGCACACTCAGAGGTTACTGGCACCTCCAATTCTTGAAACGTTGCACGGTTCTTCAGCACAAATGAGCATTTTTTTTTTTTTTTTTTTTTTTTTTACTGGCATCCTTTAGGCTGTCATGTTCTGGCTTGTTCACATACAGTCGGTTACTATTCCTGTATGTGGTCTCCATACTCGGAAGTCAACACTGTAGTGTACTGTATCATCTCGCTTTTCCTTTGCCTTCATGGTCTTACATTGAAAAAAAATTCCTTGGGGCGCCTGGGTGGCTCAGTCGGTTAAGCGTCCAACTTCGGCTCAGGTCACGATCTCACACCCGTGAGTTCGAGCCCCGCGTCGGGCTCTGTGCTGACAGCTCAGAGCCTGGAGCCTGTTTCGGATTCTGTGCCTCCTTCTCTCTCTGACCCTCTCCTGTTCATGCTCTGTCTGTCTCTGTCTCAAAATAAATAAACATTAAAAAAAATTAAAAAAAATTACTTAATGCCTTTTTCATTTGGGTTTCCAGCAGGCCCAGAAATGCGTGGTCCTTCATTTGTAAATGAAAACTCCTCACTTATTTTCCAACAATATGTTTTCTGTATGTTTTATTGCAATGAACGTTCTCTTCAGGAGTCAACAAGAACAAGAACCTTCTTTTGTCAGATCCAGTGGGTTCTACATGGTGACGCTGCCTTGCTGACACACGCCACTTTCCAGAAATGTGCCTCCATCGATTTTTGTGACCCTTTTCTCTCTTTAAACACCTCTCATTCTCCAACGCTTTCTTTTTTTTTATTTTATTTTAATTTTTTTTTTAATTTTTTTTTCAACGTTTATTTATTTTTGGGACAGAGAGAGACAGAGCATGAACGGGGGAGGGGCAGAGAGAGAGGGAGACACAGAATCGGAAACAGGTTCCAGGCTCTGAGCCATCAGCCCAGAGCCTGACGCGGGGCTCGAACTCACAGACCGCGAGATCGTGACCTGGCTGAAGTTGGACGCTTAACCGACTGCGCCACCCAGGCGCCCCATCTCCAACGCTTTCTTATTCTCAGTGTTTTTCTCTGCCTCCTGCCTATATCCTGGTTTCTCTGTCTTCCCACCAGCCTTTGGCATTCACCGGAATTCTGACTGTATTCAGTCCTCATCTCGTTCTACCTCTTGAGTCATCCCATTTCTCTAATTATTTTTACTGCTACTTGCATGCTGGTGGCCACCAAGTCTGAATCTCCATCCCTGACTGAATTCCTAACCTTTGGATGTACGTCCCTCCACCATGTGATAGACACTTCAGTCTTGCCAAGCATCTCAATATGGATATCACATGAACGGCTCAAATCCAGTATGTCTAATAATGAGCTCACCATCTCCTGTGTCGTGCACATACCCTCTCATGAGTACTAGAGCTCGGCTGAAGGCAGCACTGAGCATTTAAGGTAGAAAAAAAAAAGATGGCAATAGCATTCTCACAAAAGTAGAACCAGTAATACTAAAATCTCTGTGGAACCACAAAGAAACCCAAATAGCCAAAGCAATCTTGTCTTGAGAAAGAACAAGGCTGGAGGTATCACAATCCCAGATTTCAAGATATACTACAAAGCTGCAGTACTCGGAACAGTAAGGTACTGGCACAGAAACAGACACATAGGCCAGTGGAAGAAAATAAAGAGCCCAGAAATAAACCCACACTTACAGGGTCAATTAACGTATAACAAAGGAGGCAAGGATATTCAGTGGAGGAAAAGACAGTCTCTTCAACAAATGGTGTTGGAAAAACTGGACAGTGACATACAGAAGGATGAAACTGGGCCACTTTCTTACACCACACACAAAAATAAACCGTAAATGGATTGAAGAACTAACTCTGAGACCTGAAATCGTAAAACTCCCTGAAGAAAAACAGGCACTATCTCTTGAAGGTCTCCGTCAGCAACATGCTTCTTGAAATGCCTCCTGAGGCAAGAGAAACAACAGCAAAAATGAACTATTGGGACTTCATCAAAATAAAAAGATTTATAGAGTGAATGACGCCATCAACAAGATGAAAAGACAGCCCACTGAATGGGAGAAAATATTCACAAATGATGCATCAGGTAAAGAGCTAAGCATCCAAAATACATAAAGAACTCACACCACAGAACACCAAAACCCCCAAATAATCTGATTAAGATGGACAGAGAAACTGAATAGACATTTTTCCAAGGAAGACATCCAGATGGCCAAGAGACACAAGAAAAAATGCTCCACATCACTCATCAGTAGGGAAATACAAACCCAAACCACAATGAGATATCACTTTGCACCTGTCAGAATAGCTCAAAGGACAAGAAGTTGCAAGTGTTGGTGAGGATGTGCAGAAAAAGGAAAGCGTGTGCACTGGTGGTGGGAATGTAAGCTGGTGCAGCCACTGTGGAACAGTGTAGAGAGTCCTCAAAAAGTTAAAAAAAAAAAAAAGAAATACCATATGATCCAATAATTCTACTACTAGGTATTTTCTCAAAAGAAAATGAAAACACTGATTCCAAAGGATACATGCACCCCGATGTGTATTGCAATGTTACTTACAATAGCCAAGATATGAGCATCTTAAGTATCCATCAATAGATAAAGAAGATGTAACACACACACACACACACACACACACACACACACACACACCTATGTACACATACGAAATGAAATATCACTCAGCCATAAAAATGAATGACATCTTGCCACTTGCGACAACATGGCGGAGGAGGGTTGGAGCATGGACAAAATGGATGAAGAGCACTGGGAGACATGTGCTTCCACTTAGGGAACGCATAAGCCACGAGAATAAAAGGCACAGCATGAGGAACACAGTCAGTGACACGGTAACAATGCTGCATGGGGAGGGGCGGTGGTCGCTACCCCTGTGGTGAGCACAGCATGCCGTATAGATGTGCTGAATCATTAAGTTGTACACGTGCAACTAATGTAACACTGCGTGTCAACTATATACTTCAATAAACAAAACAAAAAGCATGCTATGGAATAACTTTTTTTTCTGAATAAAAATACGTGGATTTGCATCAGAAAAAGGCAGTGAATCAAGATTTCCCCCTTTCTCTCTTGCTATCATGCCCACTAAATCGTTTGCAACTTAATACATGACTTATTTCTGATTTTTTGTCTCCTTGATTTAAGCCCCTTTCTTCGGACCCAGCGTTTAGGTTTATGCGACACTCCTTCTCTTCCTTTGATTTCATCTTGATTACTACTGTTAGAATGAACTATTTAAAATTTAAAACTGACAGCGCTACTACCTTACTGTAGACATTCAGTGCCATCCATCACCTATAGTCCAAAGACCACACTTCCTAGAATAGCATGCAAGAACCATGCTTACTAGCAACTATCTCTGTAGAGGCATCTTCTATCATTCTTCCCTGATTTCACTCCAGTGGATACAAACTTATTTGTGGTTTCCTGCAAACTTGATACTGTTTCATACTTCAGTGGATTTGTTTTTTATATATTTGCCAAGAATGTTCTCCTATTTTTCTTTAGCTAACTCCTATTCTTCTGGACTAGACATAGCTTCCAAACTCTAAACCGCCTTCCTGATTCTCCCTGGGATGGAATGACCGATATTTCATTTTTCAGTCATAACATCTTCTACCTGCCTGTTTATAAAACAGTTTGTTCATCACTATGTATTGTTTGGTTTGATGTTTTATGTTTTTGAAAGACAGGAACACTCTTATGATTTGGAGAGCCTCAGAAAGTAATGTCGTACCAGGAAAATAGATGGCAAAATAAATAAATAGATAAATAAAGGTCTGTTGATTTACCAAGACATTTTTCTACAACTTAGCATTAGTTTGCCTGTTGACTTTTGCTCTTCTTTCAAATATTTTGCTCTCACATATGTTTCACAAAGAGAATTTCCTTTTGAAAATTCACCTGTATTCACAGCTGTGGGAAAGGCTACTATACTCTAACTCATGACAAAGTTATAGCTTAACACTGATTTCAATAAGGTAGATTCTATGTTGGAACTTGAAGTTGAAGACATTAATTCAGCCCTCCAGCTCTCTCGTTTCTTCATTTTTTTTGGATGAAGAAATTGTACTAGACAAGCATCAAAGTTCTGAGAAGTCCTAAGGGTTTGTTAGCTGCTAATTGGGAAAAAAAAGTCTTCTAGAAACTTATAAGCTAATAGGCTGACTGGGTATCAGTAGCTCTTTTTCCTAAAGAGCTAAAATACAGGCATCCGGTCCCTGGAGACAGAAGTGGAGCACCAGGCCAAGCAACTGACTGATTTCCCATTTTCTATGAACGTGCCTGTAACCATGACTCCATGATAAGAAGGCATACTGTGGGACACTTTGCTTTCCTTTTATCTTCCGTTTTGAGTTACGACCGAAATCATATAAAATAAAATAAGAAGAATATCATATTTTTACTGAACGAAACCATATCAAGAGCTTCACTTTAGTAGAAATAATATATTTGGCTCCTTGGGAAAATCACAAGGTAAAATCTAAAACTAATGAGGTCTATTTCCCAAACTAAAGCAGTTTCAGTCAGTAATTTATGAGCCACCATGACACGTTTTCTCTTGTGACCAATTCATAATTTGGCTCTGCTGCAATCTATTAGAGATAAAAACAATTTCCTAGGGTTTTAATTCTTCCTGCATATTCTAATTGCTTCCAGCTGTAGCCAAGCTGATTCTGGATGAACCTTCACACAGCATTAAAAGGAAAAATAAGAGATCCAATTGTATCCAATTTAAGAATATAATCTGGGTGCCAAAATATATTTTATCAGGCTCACACAAAACTTCACAGCAACCCTCTCAACCATCTTGAAAGTAGCTGATGAACCAGAGAAAATATGGGAACACATTCTCCTTCCCACCTTTTATAGTTTCGAGTGTTATTTATCATCATGTGGTTTTGTATGGCATTAATGATGCTGTACTTCCTTTCCAAGCAGAAATGCATGAAGCAGCTTACGTTAGGGTACCAAGAATCCATGTTTCATTCATAGGTGAGCGTTCAGATTTAACAGAGCACAAGGTGTCTTCCATAAGTTGCCATAAGCGGTCCATATCAAATGGATCAGAGATGATGCAGTCACATCCACATTTTAGACTACAGATGCCTTCTCAACCTCTTCCACTGCTGTGGGACTTTACTTCTGTTGTGAGCATGCGTGCATGCGTCGTGCTTTTGTGTGTGTGTGTGTGTGTGTGTGTGTGTGTGCATGCGTGTGTGTGTTGGGTGTAAAATCTCCAGAAACAGGGAATCCCTTTGATGGGAATGTGGGCAGGAAGTAAAAAAGAAGTATTAGCACGAGCAAATGACAGCTTCCATAGAACCTTGCTTGTTGTTAAGTCATCACTACTGAGGCAGAACAACGTATCAGTTTCCTACAACTGCTTTAACGAACACTAACTTGATGACTGAAGATAAATGTATTCTATCACAGCTCTGAAAACCACAAGCAGAAAATCAAGGTGTTGGCAGGGCCACGCTCCCTCTCAAGACTCTAGGGAAGGATCTCTTGCGTCTCCCGGCTTCCAGGGTCTCCTAGTGTCCCTGAGCTTGTGACTGAAAAATTCCAGTCTATGTTTCCATCTTCTCATGACCTTCTCCTCTGTCCCATACCTTCTCTCCTGTCTCTTGTAAGGGCATTTGCTAGTGGATTTAGGACCCATGAAGATAATCCAGGATAATTTCACCTCAGAATCATTAAACTTATTTACAAAGACCCTTTGTTACAAGTAGGGTCCCCGTCACAGTTTCCAGGGATTAGGATGTGGACATATGTTTCTTGTGTAGGACCACCTTCCAGACCACTACTAATTAGGCTGGGCCAGCAACTATATAGCTAACAGGGAATATTACCCAATTCTTTGGATCTGGCAACCAGTTCCCTATGAGTGTCCTTATGTGAGAGAGGACTAGGAGCGTGTCCTGATTTCTCAGGAAAATCTTAATTAAGAAAATATGGAATTCGTTTCTGCTTCTCTTCAAACTGTCGAATGAAGAGAAATGACACACAAAGGAAATATGCTCGGGCGGAATCATGCTGTGATTCTCTTCCATGTGGTCTGAAGAATCCCATAAGGAACTGAGAAGGTCATAAATTAATGCATTTTAATCCTTAGTGTAAAGTTGACATACAGATCTTTGCCAAGTTCTACAAAACTTTATCGAGCGACTACTGTATACTAGCTACTCTTTAGCATACTTAATCTGTTACAAACGCAGAGAAGCCATTGTGTTGTGCGCCAGATAAGGATGTGATAACTCAGGTCTGCAAACTCCCAGCTCCCTGGTTACATACAGAGAGAATATGGTGCGTGGTGGAAAAGCCAAAATAAAGTTGAAAAAAACGAGGCAAATGTAAAATTCTAAACAGGTTTGCAAAAGCCATATTGTACTAAATGGAAGTACTGTTTTCTTGAATGGCTCTGGATGTTTGAAAATTGAATGTCAGAGGTGTGCCTACTCTCTCTTTAGAACAGGATTTGCTCACAGTGTGCTTTAAATAAAGATTGGATAACAGCATTAATGTGGTTAGGGACCAATACACAGAACTTAATATTAGAATATAATTTTGTGTTCTCATTCTGCGGTATGGAAAAACAAAGAATGCTTTGATTAATATATACACTTTGTCTTGCCATAGCTGTTAGAGAAAGATGATTTTCAGCATGTATGGAAGCTGTGATGATATAAAGTGCTTCCAAACAGGACTCATTCACATTACAAATTTTCATTAGAATCATACGTAGCTTTACGGACTTCAGGCTGTATTACAAAGCTGTAATCATCAAGACAGTATGGTACTGGCACAAAAACAGACACTCAGATCAATAGAACAGAAGAGAGAACACAGAAATGGACGCACTAACGTATGGCCAACTGATCTTTGACAAAGCAGGAAAGAATATCCAATGGAATAAAGACAGTCTCTTCAGCAACTGGTGCTGGAAAAACTGGACAGTGACATGCAGAAGAATGAACCTGGACCATTTTCTTATACCATACACAAAAATAAACTCAAAATGGATGAAAGGCCTCAATGTAAGACAGGAAACCATCAAAATCCTCGAGAAGAAAGCAGGCAAAAACCTCTCTGATCTTGGCTGCAGCAACTTCTTACTCAACACATCTCTGGAGACAAGGGAAACAAAAGCAAAAATGAACTACTGGGACCTCATCAAAAAAAAAGCTTCTGCACAGTGAAGGAAACAGTCACCAAAACTAAAAGGCAACCAACAGAATGGGAGAAGATATTTGCAAACGACGTACCAGATAAAGGGTTAGTATCCAAAATCTATAAAAAACTTACCAAACTCAACACCCAAGAAACAAATAATCCTATGAAGAAATGGGCAAAAGACATGAATAGACACTTCTCCAAAGAAGACATCCAGATGGCCAACTGACATATGAAAAAATGCTCAACATCACTCATCAGGGAAATACAAATCAAAACCTCAATGAGATACCACCTCACACCTGTCAGAATGGCTAATCTTAACAACTCAGGCAACAATAGAGGTTGGCAAGGATGTGGAGAAAGAGGATCTCTTTTGCACTGCTGGTGGGAATGCAAACTGGTGCAGTCACTCTGGAAAACAGTATGGAGGTTCCTCAAAAAATTAAAAAGAGGACTACCTTATGACCCAGCAATCGCACTACTAGGTATTTATCCAAGGGATACAGGTGTGCTGTTTCAACGGGACACATGCACCCCCATGTTTATAGCGGCACTATCAACAATAGCCAAAGCATGGAAAGAGCCCAAATGTCCATCGATGGATGAATGGATAAAGAAGATGTGGTGTATATATACAATGGAGTATTACTCGGCAATCAAAAAGAATGAAATCTTGCCATTTGCAACTATGTGGATGGAACTGGAGGGTATTATGCTAAGCGAAACTAGTCAGAGAAAGACAAAAATCATATGACTTCACTCATATGAGGACTTTAAGAGACAAAACAGATGGACATAAGGGAAGGGAAGCAAAAATAATATAAAAACAGGGAGGGGGACAAAACAGAAGAGACTCTAAAATATGGAGAACAGAGGATTACTGGAGGCATTGTGGGAGGGGGGATGGGCTAAATGGGAAAGAGGCATTAAGGAATCTACTCCTGAAATCATTGTTGCACCATATGCTAACTACCTTGGATGTAAATTTAAAAAAGTAAATTAAAAACAAAAAACAAGAAAAAAAAACAAAGCAAAACAAACAAAAAAGAATGATACGTAGCTTTAGGTAATTTTTTTTATTTGAGCTTGAATGATATGTACATAAAAGTTGACATTTTCTAGAGAGGAGGAAATGCTCAGAACAAAGGTTGATGTATATATATTTTTTTCATTTTTGCTTTTTCTTTGTTCCTTGCGCTCTTTTTTCTGATTTAAAGTCATGGCAATCTCCCACCTTGCCGACATGTCAAACAAAAGAACACAGGAATTTTCCAGTAAATGCTTTAGCTGTCTCTTAAATTCTTCGTTCAACACTAGGCTCTTCCCTTCTGTGCGTTTAATCAAGTTTGTAAGGCAATTAACTCTCCTAATCTCTGCAACCATAAGTGTAAGTGTTCTGACTTTAAATCATACTTCTTTGTCAATGGGCTTGCTGTTTCTTCATTTCCTGTGCACTAACATCAGATTCGGTCTTCATCAAAAGCTAGTTTTATTTCAGAAGTAATTTCAAAGTCAACCAGCATCATAACACCACAGCTTGACTTCCGCTTCCCTTTCTGCTCGAAAGGGTCTGAAAACCACAAGTGGTAATGTCTGTTGCTTATGTTTAAGTCAAGTGATGTCCAGGAAGCGGACTGAATAAATTCCCATAATGCCAGGATGCGGACGAGAGTTTATTTGTTGGCCTCAGTGTCTCTTGCTCAAGAGTTGCAGAAGTAGGTTTCTATACTGAGTACTTCCCCAGCGACTTTATCGGGCCATCTTCGTATCATTTCCCTGCACTCGGGACCCTGCATGGCTTTTCTACTGGAGAGTCCTTTTCCTTTTTCACAAGAAAAATAAGTCCTGATATTTCGACTCTGTGAAGAGCCTTAGCCAGATCACCGAATAATGATAAGTGAATAAGCAGAAACATACTTTGTGTTTTTGGAAACATGTTTATATCTTAAAATAAACCCCCAAAAAATTGCATGACTTTCTATTTCCATATGGCTCATTGGAATCTCAATATTTCCCATTGTCTGATAGAGAATGAACTTCCTTCATTCTTACTAAGTTTCAAAGCTATTTCTGGATCTCAGTTATAATGCACAGACTGAACCATTCACATTCTTTCTGAGACTTGAGTTGGCTCAAGGCCAAGGAATTTAGAGGAATTTCCATGAATCTTATTTTAGCCCTATCTTTATAGAAGGCCATGAAGTATCTTCATAGAATATCTGTTAAGCAATAGTTAGATAAGATCATTGCTTTTACTTCAACGACTCTCTAAAGGAAAGTACATATTTAAAAAAAAAAAACACCTTTGTGACTAGTTAAGATCACAGGTTCTGGACTCCTACCGTCCTGAGTTCAAATTCTAGTTTCACCAAATTGGTAGTAGTGTGACTTTAATAAGCCTTTATCGCTTTGCCCACAGCTTAATTTTTTCATTTCTAACATTAAGCTCTGGAAGTTCAAAATCTCAAAGGATTACTTCAACAATTAAATGAGATAACATCTATGGAGCCTTAGGTAAAATACATAGTACAGGGCACACATAAATGTTGTTGTTAAAACCTACCAACAAGAATAAATCATATAAGAATAATATTTGGAGAAAACATCCCTTCAGTCTTCACAAAAGGTAACCAATAATAACAGACCAAGGAATGAAGGTACAATTGCTAACAAATATAAACACAAAACTTCTGTTCAGTGAGAAGGATCCTGCCAGCAACTTCTTTAAAAAAGCACTTTGGCTCAGCTATTGTCTTTTTATTATAAATATTGTTTATTTGACTTTTAAAACAAGCACAATGTTGAGACATTTTAGAACAGAACTAGGAGATCCGGGTGAGGTGAAAATGACTTTAATAACTAATTGTTTCAAAACCTAACAAGGAAATACCGACAATTTTGCTAATATTTCTCCAAATGTGGTTTTGACATAACTTTTCTGCCCACTGTCTTCTAATTAGGTTATTCTGGACAGACAGTTAGCATATAATAAATGTGTACTCTGTTAATTGACTATTTGTGAGACTACCTGAACAAAGGCAAAGGACTTAAAAGAAAAAGTAATCAGCTGCTTCTGGGGTGTTTCATGGCCCTAAACTTGAAATATTAATTAATACTTTAAAAAGCTACACTTTATTTTTCCTCCTATGAATGTACAGAGGCCACACAACTTTGGGAGTATACAAAATGCTTTTCAGCAATAGTTTCATTTTGTTCATAAAGATGTGCCTGTCACACTTTATGAAACTTGCCAGTGAATGCATTATCATCAATTTTATTAGGTTCCTTGCAATGCATCATTCTAGAGGTAAACTCCAGTTTCTCAGAGAATAAAAGGAAGGCATGTGACCCACTGGCCTAAAATTAATTATGTGAATGTCAGAAAGCAGGGTTTAAATGTTTAGCATTTGTAAAACTGACAAGGAGATACATTAAATTATCAGAATAATTCTGAAAGTCATAAAGAAACCTCAAAAAATGTCATATTCCTACCTTTAAACAGGTCATGCCATGTAATGTGTAATATGATATTTACATAACTTTCTTACAGGTTTTGGGGCTAGATCTGAGCAGAAAGATCCTGAGATGCACCTGTGTCAAAGCATGGCTGAAACAATGGATCCGTGTCTTATGCAAAATTTAAAAGTAAGTTCTTATAAATCCTTATAAACCTATGCCTCTAGGTAGAAGGTTCTGTGGCCAAGAACTTGTAAATATGTTTTACATAGGTAAACAGATTGACAGAGAAAATACTGACCAGATAACCAGATTATACTAGAAAATGTTGCTCGTATTCAGACGTACTTTCCTGAGATAAATTAATATGCCTTAGATGCATATGGAAATACATAAATATTAATTAATCAATCAGCCAATTAATGAACTAATGTATTTATGCTTGACTAGAGACATCAATAAAGAAGTCACTTCCATTAAAATATGTGTCTCTAGTTTAGCAAGGGCTGAGACAATGTTTGAGACACTGAAAGGAATTCTCACTTTCTCTTATTTTTTTTAACTTAATTTATTTTGAGAGACAGAGAAAGAGAGAATCCCAAGCAGGCACTGTCAGCACACAGACCCATTTGGGGCTCAAACTCACGAACCATGAGAACATGGCCTGAGCCAAAATCAAGAGTCAGACACATAAGTCACTGAGCCACCCAGGTGCCCTGAACTTTCTCTCATTTTGACATCTGGTCTGTGTCCAGAATCCAAAATATATCTATGGCATCATCAGGATGATTTCAAGACTTAACCAGTCCCTAAGAAGTTGATCCATTATCTCCCTTAATCCTTGAATCCGAAAGTAGTTATGACAGTTCACTAGGTTATATATTATTTAACAGTAAGAGAGAACAAAGAAAATCACCCATTCCTCTGGCCTTCACTGTCATCCCAGAGAGTTCTCTGAATGGCAGATGGCTGTGGTGTTCACACCTCGGCACACACACTTCCCTTCTGCTCTTTACTGCACGCTTAACTTCACAGACGATTTACGGGATATTCAAAGGTAACTATGACTACTAGCATGTGTTGTTTTTGGTTTGTTTCTGTTTTTGCTTTTTCAAGCAAATTGAAGATCGAATCCCCACAGAACTGTGACTACTCTGGCTGTATCAGGACATGCACACTAGTTATTATACTGTCTTCCTAGCAGTTTCCAGGTACTACCTTGCAGTCCCATCTATTTGCGTTGTCGAGAGCAATTAGTGATAGAGCTTTACGGGACACTGCCAGAAAACAGAAGTCACCAAGCCCGAAGGGAAACGTACATCCCTGTTGAGGTTTCCAGCTTGAAGATTTAGTTTAGCAAAATATTTCTTGCACAAATGCTAACTACAATTCAGAGTCATTTGAAAGACCATATAGATGTGCCTCTCTGTCAGGAAAATATTCCTCAAAAGAGACCGGGGGGGGGGGGTGGGTAGTTATACACTTGATTTCCATAAACATTTCCTCAAAAGCTACTTAATATGATAGGAAAGACTTGTCCAGATGGCTCTGTTTGGCTGACACGGTAACTCTTCCAATAACTATAAACGTGAGATGATGATTCATTGCTACCGCAATTGGGAAACTTAGTTTCCTTAAAATGGAATCCCATTCAAAAACAAATTAAGCCCAATGAATGCTTAACTCATTCTCTCAAATCCAAGATCACTCTAGGGACTTGCAGGAAAGAACATAAAGGTTTTGTAGTTACATTTTTCTGGAATGTCAACTTATGTAATAAGCTTTCCCATCCCGCCCCTTTACCTTTAATAGACTTTATTTTTTCGAGCAGTTTTAGGTTCACAGACAAATGGAGTGGGGGATACAGAGATGTCGCCTACACTCCTGCCCCAACATGGGTGCAGCCTCGCAAGCTGGCACCATCCTCTGTGGAAACACTGATGAAGCTACACTGACATGTCACCGTCACCCCAAGTCCATCGTCTCCACTAGGGTCCTCCACTTGGGGGTGTACATTGTAAGGGTTTTGGCCAACGTATAATGGCATGTGTCTGCTAATGTAGCATCATACAGACTAGTTTCACTGCCTCCCAAATCCTGTGTTTCCCCTAGTAATCTGCTTTTGACAAGAATTTTCCTCTAACCTTCAAGGTCTTGTTTTTGTTTTTGTGGTTTTTTTTGTTTTATTTATATATTTATTTATTTATTTTTTTTTTTTGAGAGAGAGAGAGAGAGAGTGAGAGAGCATGAGCTGGGGAGGGGCAGAGGGAGAGAGAATTCAAACAAGGCTCTGCACCCAACAGCATGGAGCGCAACACAGGGCTGGACCCCAAACCCTGGGATCATGACCTGAGCTAAAATCAAGAGTCCGACGTTTAATCAACTGAATCATTCAGACATACCTAAGTTTTTTGAAAGAGTCACAAACTTCTTTATTTTTCCAGGAATATAGTTATGAACAGGGTAATGTTCAGGATAATATTTAGGCCATATATATTCCAGATGGGGAACAGGAGAAACTAGCAATCCAGAAACATCATGAGGCACAGACCAAGAAAACTCCCAAGAAAAGCTTGCTCTCTCTAGCCAGCACCAAGGAAAGGCCTGACAAAACAGAAAACATTTAGACAACAGTCACTCTACTTCAAACAAACAGTGTAGAGCTCCCCCACCCCCATATTCCTCCAGCAAAGGCTAAGTGGAAAACCCAGACTTGTACTCTGGCAGGGTCATGACCTAGACTTATGCGCTGGCAGGGTCACGACTGGCATCTCCATCCCCAGAGTGTTGAGGAAGGCAGCATGAGGAGCCCGGTCTGTCACGCCTGCTGAGCCCCATCCCAAGATGGTGTTAGTGGAGAGCACGTGGAACTCTGACCTCAACCTCTACCTGAGTCTAGTGAGCCTCTCCCATCACTTCCTGCATGGCGGTATCTCAGGAAACCTATTGAAACTGGGCCTTCACCAGCCGTCAACAGCAATAAGGCTGCCATGTTGTTGTCCTGACATTAAAAGCCATGCTGGGGATGGAAATAAGGTGCCCTCCCCTGACGGGTAGGTTGGGCACCTCCATGCCCACAGAGCAGTACTCAGAAGCAGCCCTCACCCCCAGGGTCCCTGGAGATCCATCCGGGGACCCAGACTTCCACTTCCCCTGGGCAAAAACAAGACAACACACCTCTCCCACTGCTAAGTGTCAGAGGAGGCCTGCAAACACACAAGATTTGGATAAGGTCCATGGTCTCATAACATCGTACACAAAGTGGCCACGTTTCAATCAGAAGTCACACATCACACCATGAACCAGACACACCTCCACTTAAATGACAAACGACAATCAACAGATGCCAACATGAAGACAACATGGATGCTAGATCATCTGACAAGAAGTTAAAAGTGCCTGCCATAATGATGCGTCAATGAGCAAGCAGAAACATGACTGAAAGAGGTGGTGAAAATAAAAACGAAATACCGAAATATGGAAAATGTGGAAAAACCAAAATAAATATAAAATGTAATGCCATCTACCATTTACAATACGTCAACAAAAATTAAACACTCAGGTGTAAATCCATTGAAACATGTAAAGGACCTATATGCTAACTTGTAAACTATGAAATAAATAAAAGGTCTAAATAAATGAAGAGACACAACACATTCATGGATTGGAAGATTCACACACTTAAGATTTTACTTCTTACCAAACGTGTGTGTGTGTGTGTGTGTGTGTGTGTGTGTGTGTAACATAAACACATACATATATTTTATATAAATATGAATGGAAATATGTAATTAACATGGAAACTATATTTTTGTGTTATACATATTTCATGCCATTCCTGTGAAAATTATAGGAAAAATTTTCATAGATGTAGACAAAATTTGTTTGGGAAGATAAACGAGAATAGCTAAAATAATTTTGAAAAAAGAGAAACAAGTGGAAGGAATAACTCTAAGAAGTTTCAAGGCTTCCCACGCAGCTATAGTGACCTGTCTGTGAAGTATTGGCCAAGGGGTAGACACACAGACGCATGAAATCGAGGTGACAACTCAGAAACAGACCTCATACAACTACAACCAGGTGACTGATTTCCTTACAAATGTGGAAAAGCAATTCAGTGGAGAAAGGAAGACCTTTGAGCCAAATGGTGCTGGAGCATTAGATATCCGTAGGCAAAAAATTTTTAAAAATCATATAAACCAATATACAAACAAACAAATAATAAACCTTTACCAAACTTCACAACTTATACAAAAATTCACTCAAAAGTCATCGTAAGCTTAACTGTAAAATTCAGAACTATGTAACGTTTAGATTGCAACATTGGATGGGGTGTCCGGGTAGCTCAGTCGGTTGAGCATCTGACTTCGGCTCAGGTCATGACTTCACAGTTTGTGGGTTCGGGCCCTGCGTCAGGCTCTGTGCTGACAGCTCAGAGCCTGGAGCCTGCTTTGTATTCTGTGCCCCCCTCTCTCTCTGTCCCTCCCTGCTCCCACTGTCTCTCTCTTTCTCTCTCTCTCTCTCAATCAATCAATCAATCAATAAAACATTAAAAAAATTTAGATTACAACGTCAGAGAAAATCTTTTGAGATAAGAGTTTGGTGATGGTTTCTTAGACAAAAACTCAAAACACATGGTCCATAGGCGAGAACATGCTAAAAAGAACTATATCAAAATTAAAACAAAAATGTATTCTGCAAAAGACTGTTCAAGAGGATAAAAATATAAGTTATAGATTCTGAGAAAATAGTTGCAAACCATGCATCTGTCAAAGGACCCATATCTAGAATAAATAAAAAACTCTATAAATTCTACAGTAAAAAACAACAAATAATCCAATTAGAAAATGGCAAAAACAATAAAGACATATTTCTATAAAGAGAATATTCAGGTACAGATTAAGCATATAATACAAATATTCAACATCACTGGCCATTAGGGAAATGCAGTTAAAGACCACCGTGAGATATCCGCACATACCTATAAGGGTTGCTAAAATTAAAAAATATGGACAACACAAAAACTACCAAGTTTTTCCACCAAGGATGTGGAAAAACAGAGTCATACGTAGCTGCTGGGAATATAAAATGGAAGAGCCAGCCTGGAAAATATTGACATTTTCTTTAAAAAGCAAGCATACACTTACCACAGAATCCAGCAGCCTGCACCCGTGGACATTTATTCAAGAAAAATGAAAACTATGTCTACACAGAAACCTGTGCCTGGATGTTCCTAAGAGCTTATCTGTAAGAGCCAAAAAAATGAAAGCACATACATATTCCTCAAAAGGTAAAGTTTTACGAGCAGTTGTAGATCCATACCATGGAATCATCCTCAGCAGTAAAAAGGGACAGACCATTGATATGTGCACCAATTTGGATGACTCTCAAAAGCATTGTGAGGAGTGAAAAGTAGCCAGTGTTAAAAGATCATATACTGTGTGTATCCACTTACACAATACCCTTGAAATGATAAAATTATAAAGATATTGAGCAGATTAGTGTTTGTCAGGGTTTAGGAAGAGTGGGTGTAAGGTGGTGAAGATATAACTTGAAAAGGGTATCTTGAGGGAGCTCTGTGCAGTGATCGACTCATTCTGCACCTTGAATGCTGTGACAGGTGGAATCGATGTATGTCATGAACTGACACGGAATGACAGACTGTGCTGATGTCGATCTCCTGACCTTGACACTGCACGATAATCATGTCAGACGTAACCACAGGGAGACACTGGGGGATGAGTACGGGGGTCTCTTCATACTATCTGTTCAACTTCGTGTGAGTCCATAATTATTTCAAAATAAAAAGTTTTTTTTAAATGTTTAAATTTCTTCTGTAAAATAAAAGTGGTCAGGAAGCACAGCATACAGCAGTTCAGCTTCAAGAATCACACAATATATTAGTATATGAAAGTTCCCAATGAGTTTAGTAAAGTAAAAGCATATTGGATTAATTTCACCATTCCTAAATTAAAAATGTTTAAATGTGTAATTTAAATTGTTGGGTTTTTTTTTTTGAGAGAGAGAGAGAGAGTTCGAGCAGTGGAGGGGCAGAGAGAGGAAGAGAGAGAGAGTCCCAAGCAGGTTCCACACTGTCAGCACAGAGCCTGACTCAAGGCTGGAACTCACGAACTGTGAGTTCATGACCTGAGCCGAGATCAAGAGTCGGATGCTTAAGTGACTGAGCCACCCAGGCTCAGGGATTCACCATTCCCAAATTTGAAATCAAAGAACACAACTTGGGGGACACCTGGGTAGCTCAGTCAGGTAAGTTTCCACTCTTGGTTTTGGCTCAGGTCATGATCTCAGGGTTCATGAGTTGGAGCCCAGTGTTGGGCTCTGCACTGACAGCACGGAGCCTGCTTGGGGTTCTCTCTCCCTCTCTCCCTGCCCCCCTTCCCCACTCATCCACACAGGACACATGGGTGCTCTCTAAATAAATAAATAAATAAACAAATAAAACAAAGAACACAGCTGGGGCATTTCTTCTGTAAGGAGAAAATGGTGGATACCATATATACACATGATGGGAACAAAATCTGGGCAGCCAGAAGCTGGTTCTAGAACGATGTGTAAGGAAATTGTACAAACCTAAGAAATACTACTATCTGCTCATTTAGCCAACAGAATTGAATGGAGAAGGATGAAAAAAAAAGTTTTAAAGTATTTTCCTTAAATTTAGAACAGACACTAAGTGAAAAGAGACACTTAAAAGGATTTTGAACCCGGACTTAAAAAGAAAATGACAGAAGCTTTTGAAGAACATGCAAAGATAAATAAATGTGCTGTAGTTATCTACAGAACAGTCAATTATGTCATCCTGTTTTCAGGGAGTGAGGGTCAGCAGTATTCTTGATAACACACAGTACTTCCTAAACAAATTTGTTTTCTATCTTGCCATTTTTGTGATGAAATAATTTCTAGTTCTTATGAGTCCTCATTTTTATTTTCTATATAAAAAGCATAGGAGATTTTCTTCCATGGTTTTCAAAGCCACTTTGTTTACAGTGGCTTCCATTGAGACAAAAGCCTATGTTTAAAATTTTACATTTTCTTACGTACAAAGGAGTTTTCCACTGCATAACCATGTATAATTTTACAAAATTTACTATAAAACTTTGAAGCTGGGGCACCTGGGTGGCTCAGTCGGTTAAGCGGCCGACTTCGGCTCAGGTCATGATCTCACAGTCCGTGGGTTTCAGCCCTGCATCGGGTTCTGTGCTGACAGCTCAGAGCCTGGAACCTGTTTCAGATTCTGTGTCTCCCTCTCTCTCTCTGCTCCTCCCCTGCTCCCACTCTGTCTCTCTCTCTCTCAAAAATAAAATAAAAATTAAAAAAATTTTTTAAGAAGTTTGAAGTCAAAATATTCTTGAAATTTGTGGACAATTAAAATTTCAAGATAGCTAGTGTCTAAAATTAAAATATCTCATCTCTTAATAACTGGGACATGCTTTTAAAACATATCTTAAAGAATTGGTATGAAGTCAAAATCACTATAAAGAAACTATTAGCCATTAGATATAATACTCTGGAAAATACAAATTATTATTTTTTAATCCTAATTAAAAAAATAAACTATATTTTACAGAATTTTTTTAGCTTCATAATATAATTGAGCAGAAAGTAGGATTCCCATATACCCCTTGCCCCAAATACCCATAGCCTACCATCTATGAATATCCTGCAGGGAAGTGGTACATTCATTGCAATAAACCTACATTGAGTCATCATTATTGCCCCAAGTCCACAGTCTTGGTGTTGCACATGCTATGATTTTTTACAAATGGGTGACATGTACCTATCATGAGAATACCATAAACAATGATTCACTGCCCTAAAATCCTCTGATCTCTGTGTACCCACCCCTCTTTATTCCCTAACTCCTAGAAACCACTGATCATTTTATTGTCATGGTAGTATTTACTTTTCCCAGAATGTTACAGTGTTGGAATCACATACTAGATAGCCTTTCAGGTTGTCTTTTTTCATGTAGGAATATGCATTCAAGGCTCCTTCAGTTATGTTTATGGCTTGGTGGCCCATTTCTTTTTAGTGATGAACAACAGTCCGTTGTGCAAATGTACCACTGTTTGTTGGACCATTCACCTAGTGAAAGACATCTCTGCTCTAAGTTTGGTCATGATTAAAGCTACTATAAATATCTCTGCACAGGTCTTTACATGGACATAAGTTTTCTTTTTTAAAAATAGTTTTATTGGTATAATTGATACCAAAAATCAATATTTTGTACATGTAAAGGTATACAACCTGATGTTTTGATATATGTAACAACCTGATGTTTTGGGATATGTGTACACCATAAAGTGATCATCACAATGAAGCTAATGTACCCATCATTTTACACAGTTACCGTGTGAGTGTGAGTGCGTGTGAGATAAAAACACCGAAGACCTATGTTCTTAGTAAATTTCAAGCATACAAAACAGTATTTGTTTCTTACAGTCACTATACTATATATTAGCTCTCTGGTACTTATTCATCTTCTATAATAGAAACTCTGAGTTTTACACATATTTTCAACCCCTCTGGGTAAATGCCAAGGGACGCTATTGCTGATCATGTGATAAGAACGTTATTTTTGTAAGAAACTGACAGTCTGTCTCCCAAAGAGGCTGTATCATTTTGCATTTCCGGCAGCAGGGAACCCAAGTTTCTGTTGCTCCACATCTGAGCCTGCGTTTCCTGTTTTCAGCATTCTAACAGGTGTGGTGTTGTTTTAATTTGCAATTCCCTAATGACACAGGATGTTGAGCATCTTTTCATATGCTTATGTGTCATGTGCCTACCTTCCTGATGAATTGCCTGTTAAGGTCTTCGGCCCATTTTTTAACTGGATTGCCTGCTCATTTGCTTACTGTTGAATTTTAACGGTGTTTCCTGTATTTTAGATAACACTCCTTTATCACATAATCTTGGCAAATATTTCCCCCCAGTCTGTGGCTTGTCTTCTCATTCTCCAACCACTAATGCGTTTTCATAAATATTTCCTTGATTAAAAATAAATTTGGAAGACTAACGTTTAAAGCAGAGGTCTTCCTAAGTCAAACAAAAATATTATAAATTTCATGGTGTGGCATTTTCATATTGGGTTCAGACAAAAACTTCATTTAACAAACAAACAATGAGAAGCCTTGGTGTTTCATTGTCTGTGGCTCATTCCTTTTCCTTCTCTCTTGTTCACCTTTTTTCCTCTTATTAAAAAAAGACACCTCTCTCTATGTATGTAGATAGATAGATGATAGATAGATAGATAGATAGATAGATAGATAGATAGAAAGAAACACATGGCATATATATTCAGTTAAATTTAGTTATTTTGTGGCTTTGGCTATCTGTCTTTAAATTTCGAAAATACTAAACCAATAATCTTAGCACTATTTAGTTAGTTTTCTTTTTCACTAAACTTCTACTCGTAGGAAGTTGTATGTCTGCTCTAAATTTTCTATTCCGTTAATTTTTATAGTAGTATGATAATATTTGATTACTGCAGTTATCTAATATTTTTTGATAGTTTAATTTAAAGTCTCCAAACATTTTTTCTCACTTTTCAATTTTTTTTACTTCTGGGTGAACCCCAGACTCACTTTATTTGATAACTCTAAGATTAATGTGGGACAGCACCATAATTGTGGCAATTTTACACATTAATTTGGGAGTACATCTTACTGCATTTATGTTTCTTGAAACATTATAGATAAGCCTATCTTTTCAAACATTTTAAAAAATTTTATATATAGAGAGAGAGTGGAGCAGTAAAGAGGGACAGAGGGAGAGACAGAGAGAGGCAGAGAGACAGAGGGGGAGACAGAGAGAGACAGGGAGAGGGAGAGGGAGAGGATGAGGGAGAGGGAGAGAGAGAGGGACAGAATCTCAAGCAGGCTCCACGCTCACTGTGGAGCCTGGCACAGACCTCAATGCCACGACCCCAGGATCACAACCTGAGCCAAAACCAAAAGTCAGACGCCTAACCAGCTTAACCACCCAGGCAGACACTCTAAGCCTACCTCTTATATATAACTGAAACTTGCATGTGCACACCCCTTAAAAATCCACAGGAACCCAAGACAAATGAATATCCGCACAAAAATTTATGTATGCATATTCACAAGTATTATGTATGCATATTCACAGTATTACTCAATACAGTCAAAAAGTCAAAACAATCCAGATGTTATCAAGAGATGAATGGATAAGTAAAATGTGGTACAGTCATTAAACAATATTATTTAGCAAAAAGAGGGGGGGGGAGGAACGGAGTAATGATACACCCTAATACACCAGGTATGAGACTAGAAAACATCATGCTAAGTCAAAGAAGCCTGTCACAGTGACCATAAACTGTATGATCCTACTTATGTGGAACATCCAGAAGGAGGAATTCTTCTGAGACAGAAAGTAAATTATCGATCGCTCGGGCCCAGGGGTGCTCAGGGACATTGCAAGGGACCGCCACAAAGTCCACTGTTTCTTTTAGTTTTGGTGTGATGGAAATGTTCTACACTTGATATGGTGACAGTTGCTCAACTTTGTGAATATACTGAGAACAGCTGAGTCATACACCTTAAATGGGTATGATGCATGCATGGTGTGTGGATTATACCCAATAAAGCTGGTTTAAAAAAAAAAAAAAACACAGGAACTCAATGCGCCTGGATGTAGTATTGTTACCTTTGCTACTCTGCAGAGTGAGGTATTTGCTATTTATTATGTCCTGGAATGTTTTTATATATAGTACAAAGTACCATGGTCTGAATGTTCTTATTATGTATGTTCTTTTATAAAATGTTATATAACATGTTATATCATGGGGGCGCCTGGGTGGCTCAGTCGGTTCAGCGTCTGACTTCGGCTCAGGTCATGATCTCATGGCTCGGGAGTTCAAGCCCCGCGTCGGGCTCTGTGCTGACAGCTCGGAGCCTGGAGCCTGATTCGGATTCTGTGCCTCCCTCTCTCTCTGCCCCTAACCCACTCGCATTCTGTCTCTGTCTCTCTCAAAAATAAATAAACATTTAGAAAAATTTTTTAAATGTTGTATTATGTATGTTCTTTTAAAACTTTCTTTTTGTTTCCTGAATATTATTTTGGATATTTTTCTGTATGTCCTCCTATAAAACTATAATTCATTCATTTTACCAATTATCTAAAGTAAGTTACTTATCCATTCAACTACTGTTGAATATATAGGTTATTCTCTTCCTCCCTCCCTCCCTGTCTCTCTTTCTTTCTGTATTACAGACAATGCTCCTGTAGACACAGTATTGATCATTTCCAGTAAGTAATGCAGCAAGTTCCCACCGCTTTTATTAAGGTCTTTATTGTTCTTTACCAATATTTTATAATAATCTGCTATAGATGCCATTCCTATAGATATTCTTTCTAGATATTACATACAGACTGTTGCTTTTGTGAATACGGTATTTTTTCCTTTTATACATTTAACTGGTTGTTAGTGGACTATAAATTGTTATTTGTTTAATATTCATTTCGTTAACTTCTTTTACAAAAGTTCTAAGTAGTTTTCTTTGATCCTTTTACATTTTCTAAAATAGTAGAATGTCATCTTTCAATAGCTGCACCCCAATTTCTGTTACATAACTCATTGTGCTAACAAAGTGCTTCAGAATTATGGTATTAGAAAGACTTTGTCTTTTTCAATAACTATTTTTTCCCAACTAATGATGTAAGTGGATACTAGTTCAAAATAGATGTTTTAATTCAGTATAATAAATTATCTCCTATCAAAAGTTTATTAAAAGTCACTTCATTTTTTTCTGGAATTTATACAGATTGCTATGTCTTCCTCATATTGCCTTTAAACAAGTTTTAAATATTTAAGTCAACATATTCTAAGAGAGTATTTAAAATACTTGCTCAACAAAATTATTCAGAGGTTTTGATCATTTCCTTATAATTTCTTATTTATCCCCTAGTGAATGGCCACTAAATAATTTCACATACAACAGAGTTTGCAAATCCTTAGACCCTCCATCTGTCAGTTCTCAGTTAAGATTCTTTAATAAGTTACCACCTAACACCATTCTCCCTATCATGATTTTATTTATTTATTTGAGTTTATTTATTTATTTTGAGAGAGACAGAGCACAAGTAGGGGAGGGGCAGAGAGAGAGAGACAGAGAGACAGAGAGAGAGACAGAGAATCCCAAGCAGGCTCCGCACTGTCAGCTTGGAGCCCAATGTGGGGCTCGAACTCATGAAACCATGAGATCATGACCTGAGCTGAAACCAAGAGTCAGATGCTTAACTGACTGAGCCACCCAGGCACCCCCTGCCATCATGATTTTCTATGTAGGAAATGTTTCATCATCCCCTCTTATCTACTTCTGATTCCTTAAGTATAACCTGGTAATGGCTCAACAACCCTGTGACAATAAGACACAATAACAGAAACCTTGAAGATTAAAATGATAATGTATTCTAATTGATCAATTTCTGATAAATACAAGGTTTGTAGTAGGACCCTGTGGGCAGGTTGTTGACCCCCAAGGGTGTCCAGCCCAGGAGATGAGGGGAGCCACACTGAAGCCACACTGTCCTTGCCAGGCTGGATGTCATGGCCTTGAGGGAGCACTCTTCCTCATGTGCCAGAGGTACTACTATCTAAGAACAAAACTGGGCTACAGATTGGTGTCTGATCTTTATTTTTATCTCTGTATTTCATTAGAGGAGTGTCTGAAGGAGCCAGGAATATGCTTCTAGAACATCTGTTACTGGGGTGACATGTAATTTATTGCCCAAATAGGGACACTTTGGCAAGCAAAAGGAAGAGTGTTTTTAATAATTACATGGGGGCAACAGAATTAAATTTAAACCTTTCTGAGTAAATCAGGACATCTGGTCAAGCAAGCTATTATATATTTGAGAACTCTCCTAATGAAAAGGAATAAAAAATGAGACAGAGATAGGTCAGCACCTGGCATTGCAGAGGTAATTAAAACAAATAAAAAGATGAATTGATATCTCAGGGAAGAGAATGTATGTTTATAAAAAAGGTGAAGAAGTAGTGAGCTCTCCGCTTCTGAAAATGTCACTCAGTCGTTCTCTATATATTTCTCTTTCTACTTTTTCTCCCCACCTCTCCTCCTCCCACCCTTCATAGACGTTATAAATATAGAGAGAGAGCTCAGAAAGAAAATAACCCATCTTCTGTTTCATTAGAAATAAATTCACGACAATGTTAAATACAAGTATGAGCCACCTGACTTATGGAATTCATCCTTGGAATACCTTTTGTGTTAACAAAAAGAATGGAGAAAAAAAAAAGGCATTTCAGCACTATAAGATATATATTACTCCAAACCACGTTTATGTCAAAAATTAATTTTACCAAAATGGAAATTGATTTTTTTTAATTTTGTTTTAATGTTTATTTATTTTTGACAGAGACAGGGGCAGAGAGAGAGGGAGGCACAGAATCTGAAGCAGGCTCCAGGCCCTGAGCAGTCAGCACAGAGCCCGACACGGGGCTCGAACCCACAAACCGTGAGATCATGACCTGAGCCAAAGTCAAATGCTCAACCGACTGAGCCACCCAGGCGTCCTGAAATTGATTTTAAGTCAAATTTATTTTTAAATGCATTAAGCAGGTCTTTGTGATTATTTTCTAAAAGAAGAGAAAAACATTTTCCTCTTCTTGCATTCAAATGACCGTGGAGTTCCTTCCATTTGACTTCTTTGCCACACCGTGGCCCCTGAGCACCAGTATTGCAGTGCAACTCATGGCCAATAATTTCCGATGCGTGATGAGTCCAAGCAACGGAAAGTGCTGGTCATCTGGTTACCTTCTTGGTCAATAATGTGAAACACTTGTTTTCAGTAATAACTGTTAGTCATTCACAGAGTTGCTGCTTGCTTGTCTCAGTTTTTTAATTCCTGTGAAAGAGAATGATGATAGGAAAAGCTTTACGCGCCGCCAGAAAGTGCCTACTTCGGTCTTTTTCTGGCAAAGAAACGCTGCCTACTTCCCCTGTCTTGTGATCTGTGACAGCTAGAGAGACCCAGTGGGTAAAGACCAAGACAAAAACTAGAGTGTCACCTAGGGCTTTCAAGTGGGGAGTACCATTTGTGGTTTTAATACTTTAATGAGAATTACAAGCTTATTATTAAAAATAATATCTCTAGAGGAGGAGTTGCTGCTGTGCAGAGCACTACTCTGTCAGACACTTTTTATTACAGAGAAAAGGCAGAGTCGAAACTGTGACGTTTAGCTGGAGGAACAAAGAAGTAATCTGCTTAAAGTGAGCTGGAGAAACTAACAGGGAAGAATTTCTTTTATTAACAAGTCATCAAACAATTAACGTCACACGTTGGTTCATTCAACACACATACATGAGTGCTAATGACATGCTAGCCTCAAACTTGCTCCCAAAATTTTAATCCACTGAGCACTAGACAGGACCGTGATATATATTCTAGACCCCCTAGAAAAGAATGCATGACAGGCAGGATAGAAAATGATGTAAAGAGAGGAGAAGAGGTGTACCTGGAAAATCTGGAGGTACAGGAACATTTCCCTTATCTGAAGGTTAGAATTCCAGGCACTTAAAATGCAGTCATTAGGAATCAACAGAGAACAGGGGCGCCTGGTTGGGTGATTCAGTCTGTTAAGCATCCGACTTTGGCTCAGGTCACGATCTCACGGTTTGTGGGTTCAAGCCCCGCATCGGGCTCTGTGCTGACAGCTCAGAGCCTGGAGCCTGCTTCAGATTCTATGTCTGCCTCTCTCTCTGCCCCTCTCCCATTCATGCCCCCCCCCCTCAAAAATAAAAGTTTAAAAAAAACATCAAGAGAGAACAGGAATTCTTAGGGTAAATGACTCTTCCCCCACATAAATCTCTGTTAGACTAAGATTTGGAGAAAAAGGTTATCTGAATATTGGAAGTCTATATTTGAATAAAGGGGAAGAAAATGGGATTGAGTTTTCTGCATATTACAGTCCAGGCAATATGTTAAGTATGTTCAACTGCATGATCTAAGAGATTCAAAGCAGCAGCCATGCAGACGATTCTCACTATGTTTACATACGAAATGAAAAGGCTCAGAGAACGTTAAGGGCAAACCAAAGATGAAGCCAAGTGTGAAATCAAAGCTGATGAAAATGACAGTGCCATCAAGATTGCCCTCAGATGACTTCTCGTATTATAATAATCTGCAGTTGGTATAAAAAGAACCAGGTTTTACAAAAAGAAAAAAATATATATTGGGAAGACTGAGGAGAATATTAGAGATTGAATATGTGTATCTTGCTTAAAAAAGTAAACAGTTTTAACCAATCCGGCTAGAGCAGGCTGCTTTTGAGACACCATGATCTTTGTTTCCACGCCGAGTACATTTCTGAAAGAGACAGGGCTGCATGAGGAGCCTGAGACTTGGTCCTACTTAGTATTTTCCTTATTTTTGGTAATTTTCTCAATGCTTGAATCAATGCTGACACCTTGATCTTCAAAAGGAAAGAAGAAACATCAATTCTAAAGCTTATCTCAGTCTTTTCTACACGTTTTTTAACTTTCACACATGGGCATCCACTGTGGCTTGGAGGTTAACTAAGTAATTTTGATACACGTTTTTTCCATATTACATTAAAATTATACTGTGATGTGTTTGCAGGATTTTAGTCGGACATACAACAGGAAAAGATTGGAAAAATCTAAATCATTGCGTTTAGTGTTCTAGATGCCATCGGTTACCTCGGTAGCAGCAGTAAGAATATCAAAGAGGTGATGTTTGAATGTTACTTTAATTTTTTTCCTTCTATCTGCTTAAAAAAAAGAGACTATTTCTAGACCATGCCTTTTCTGTTAACACTTCATATTTTTCCTGATCTGTCCAGTACTGAGCTTCTAACATCCTTCTTAACCCTCCTCAGAATTAGTTTTACATTATGCCTGTCAATTTGTCACTAGTGAGTGGCATATGTTGCTAGCATATTAATTTTAAATGTTTTCCTTTTCTTTAGGGTTAAGATTTCCCCCTGTGATCTATAGCACATCTTGTGGATTTTGCCCAAGGTCACATTGCAAATCTAGAAGCCAAACACTTGTGTTATTATTATGTTATAGTTATAAGATGTAAACCGATTCATTTCTCGTATGTGCTATGGAGAAACAATTGAAATGAGAGGTTGATAGATAGACAGCTACATTCCACTGGGTCCTGATTATAGGATCGTCAATTTTTTCCCTTCTTGTTAGTTCTGCCAAGTATTTACGAAACTTACTGGAGTTCCTTCTGTTTGTTTCAGCTGCCATTTTTTTCCCTATAACTAGAAAAATTTTAAAGCATCATAGAATTTTCACAAAATAATAAAATACAAGGCTCTAAACAGATTACAAGCTACATAAATGAGACATGAAAATCTAGGTCACTGATTTCAGTTAATATAAAATTAACATGGCTTACAGGCATCCGAATGCTTTTTAATACCTCTGTCTTTAGTGACTCAAAAGCTTTACATTTTTAGGTGATTCTCACACGAAATGTGTGGCAGACAGATGGCTAATTTAACTTACGAGGGAAGGAGACTGCAGGGAAATTAAAAGCTAACCTGACCCACTTGAAGAATCACTGAAAAAATAGTAACAAACGTGATTCCATTCTCTTTGTATTCTTTCTTTAAAAAAAAATTCTATGCACGCATTCTGCGCACGCATTCACTGCTTTCTGAATGTTCTGTTGGATTCTCTCACTGACTCCACCATCGAGGAGAACAGTACATGTGTGATGATGCCATGTTCACGTTTGAGAAGTTTCCAGTGTTTTGGTAAAGTTTTCTGATTTCGGACCTGCCGTCCAAATGTATTTTGCACTAATGCTCAGGTAGTATAACAGTCTTTACGGAACGAAATAAATAAATACAATTTTATCTTGATGTGCTTTTTGAAGCAAACACAAATACAGAAGATACAATGTGTGCATAGAGAGGCAATGTAGACAGTATTTCTCTTTTGTTTGAAACTTCCACAGTGTCCAAATTTCCCATCATGAAATTGTCTTGTTTTAAGGAAATAAAAATCGTTTCACCATATTCTTTCCTGTTTTTTAGAATTCTCACTAGAAGTGATTTATTATAATCATCATAACTAGGAATGAATACACACACACGTACACACAATAAAATTTCAAAGTACTTTATATCTGGGGCATCTGGGTGGCTCAGTTAGGTAAGTGTCTGACTCTTGGTTTTGGCTTAGGTCATGATCTCAAGGTTCACGGGTTCAAGCGCTGCATCCAGCTCTGCACTGTCAGTGCGAAACCTGCTTGTGATTCTGTCTCCCTCTCTCCTTGCCACTCCCCTGCTTGAGTTGTCTCTCTCAAAAAATAAATATGCAGTTTTTTTTAAATATGGAAGCATTGTATATCTACTTCTAAAATTTTAGCATAAGTTTCTTTTACCATGAATCTCTCCATATTATTCTTTGTATGTCACTTTTTAAATTCAACAAATCATACAATTCTATCAGACAACTTAGGAGTTCGTTTACTACATTTAAGTAGAGAAAGGAAGGACAGGTATTTGTGACTCAAAGGATTTAATTTCCTGACTTCTGAAAGTATTTCTGAGAAGGAGAGAGGGACAAAATCCTGTAGCCAGACATGCTGCTAAATTGCCATCCAAACAGCCTTGAGACGTGCCATCCCAACTGCTTTTTAAAGGAACATCCTGTTCAAATGATGATTATGTACCCCACATTCAACCTCATACAGGAAAAGGTTGGTCATGACTCATTTATTTCCTTGGAAAAATCTATCAATGTCTCAATTTGTGTTAAACTGAGCTGAATAACGAATCACATTTGTAACACAAATGAGCACAGCAGTGCAGGCTTTGAGATCAAATGGGTTAACTAATTTTTCCTCAAGAAAGTCTGATAGCCTTTCAGACTTCAATCTGCTTCCCACATCTACAGCATGAATCCTTATGTCCTCAGTTGGTTACAGATGTATTCAAGAGTCTGCAAGACGGTTGGGGCCACTGAAAATCATGGGTAATATTCAAGTCTTCATTCTCTTACTTTTTTCCAACAAAAAATTTTTTTAACAGTTATTTATTTTTGAGAGACAGAGAGAGACAGAGCACGAGCAGGGGAGGGGCAGGGAGAGGAGACACAGAATCCGAAGCAGGCTCCCGGCTCTGAACTATCAGCACAGAGCCTGACACAGGGCTTAAACTCACAAATTGCGGGATCAAAACCTAAGCCAAAATCAGACGCTCAACCAACGGAGCCACCCAGGCACCCCAAGTCTTCATTTTCTTATTAATTTTAATGTGTAGCACGTCTCACCCACCAAAGCAGAGAGGAAGTTCCAAAGTTTCATTTCCCAGACTTCTCCTCTCCTTAATCCTATGTTATTCACACAATAACTAAAATGATTTTTCAGAGGTACCATTTAAATTCACCTTCTAGTTCTAATCATCCTGTGGCAAGTCAGCCCACGCATCTGCCAAGGTGTATCGATCAATATCACCTTTCATCAAACCTGACCTTTCGGTATGCATGATAACCAAAGACGTGATTATTTTTCCACCTCTGCAACTTTCCAACTCAGTTTTCCCCAATATCTCAGGTTCATTAATTAGGTTACACTCACAGCCTCTGGGAATCTGTGTATTAGGCATGCCCCTCTTCTCTCTCATTGGAATTCAGAGAGTGATCTTCCTCTCCCACCTTATACGAATATCAGGGAAAAGGAGTCTGAAAAACTCCATGTAAGGAAGTTTCTGATATGCAAATGTGTAGAGCTGTTCTGTCCTTTCCAAAGGACAATCCTATCCTCCACAAGATTGAGCCTGAGGAAAGAGAAGGAACGTGCCGAATGTAATTAGGATGTGGATATGAACGTGTTTGTCTATCCCACAGGAGGCCTAAATTAACAGGAAGGATACATACACAATTTGATGAAAGAAAGAAAGAAAGAAAGAAAGAAAGAAAGAAAGAAAGAAAGAAAGAAAGAAAGAGTGAACAGGCTTTTCTTTAACTTCTTTACTTTCCAAAAGTTCCTGGCCATGAACAATGATGAGGCTTTATCATCCAAAAAGGTTGCTATTTAAGAGTATCCTTGAGAGGTGCCTGGGTGGCTCAGTCGGCTGGGTGTCCAACTTCAGCTCGGGTCATGATCTCACAGTTCGTGGGTTTGAGCCCCGTGTCAGGCTCTGTGCTGACAGCTGGGAGTCTGGAGCCTGCTTAGGATTCTGTGTCTCCGTCTCTCTCTGCTCCTCCCTGACTTGTGCTCTGTCTCTGTCTCTCAAAAATAAATGTAAAAAAATCCTTGAGAAAGATAATATGTGTTTTCAAAATCTTTATTCTTCTTGTCAAGTTCCTGAGTCCTGGAAACAAGGAGGGAAAGCAAAAGGGGCAGAGAAATGAAGGAAGAAAAGCTCTCTCTCTATCATAAAATTGCCTGAGCCGCTTTGCTTCTCGAGCTGGAGGCTCTGTTTTCCTTGGCAAGTGCAGAAGGACAGGGGGATGAGCCAAGCATCCCCCAGGCTTCTGGAAGAGAATGACAAAATCTAGAAGGATTGGGGTCTTTGCTGATTTTAAGATTCTCCTCTGATTTCCCGAATGGGCCACATTTGACTGAGGTCACCTCATTTGCATGGGAAGAGGGCCATGGACTGTTGGCCTCATTAGAAGGCCTTGGGGGATTTCTTCAGCTCCCATAGGAAGGCACAACTGGTTCTTATCAACTGCAGGCTCGCTCAAGTGGAAGCTGGCTGCTCATTGTCAAGGACTAATCCAGTGACTCACCAGGGGGGGACGAACGAAAAGAATGGCACCCGTGTGTATAAACACAGCTGTACAGCTCTGTCTGCACTGGAACACAAGGAATAGGAGTCCTCCAGGAGAACATAAAAGACAAGGGAGATATTCAACTACTCACAGGTCATTTTCATGGGATTCTTGAACCACAACGTGAAGGGAACGGGTACGTCTCCTACCATACTCTTGACTTTTGGTAATTGAATGCATTTGGCAGATCAGGTCTTTTTGGCTGCATCCATGAGCAAGGGCACAATCAGGGGCTTGGGGAGGGCAGAGTGCTAAATCGGGAAGGGATGGGAGAAGGGGGAGGTGAAAATTATACAGCAGTGGACCTGGCTTGATCTCCGACACCATCACTTGGGAAGCAGCACCAGGTCAGCCAAAGCTTTATTGACTACAGTGCCGCAGACCCACGTCTTGCCAGCCGAGAACTCTCTCCAAGTGAGTTTCCATTTATTCTTCTAAAGGTGGGATGGCCCAGGGGCCAGCCATATCATGGAGCCCAACACCCGCTTTCCGTATTCTATTGGTCAACTCACAGACCATTCACTAGTTCAGGTAAACTTAGTACTGCTCAAGCTCAGAGTCTAGTTCCTATATCCAACATCCTGGGGTAGGCTGTCCCAAGTTGGCCCTGCTCTTGTGACATGCCTTTTAGGTCCTTATGTCCTGTTTATAGGTCAACATCTACTTCCTCTCCAGTTTATCCACCTTTCCCAAATCTTGGGTGTACCCTGAAGGCCTCATCTTGGAGTCCTCGATAGCCCCAGAGGGGAAAAAAGAAACATGACAACTTTTTCATTGGTCGCTTTATACACAGAGCTAAGAGGGGAGGGCAATTAATCAGCCTTTTCCCGTCTCCAGTTATATATCTTGCTCTTTTTTTCTTTTTTTTTTTTCCAGTGTTGACCTCCAACATTGTAAAAGAAAAGCCCTTCGGGGATGATGAAGTTAACAGACTGCCTTCAACGTCAAAGGCCACCTTTGGTGGTACTGCGGTAATGGGGAGATTCTCAAGACAAAAATAAACTGCCAACGGGAAATGGTATTTAGAATCGTTTGATTCAGGTAAAATTGGAAGAGTATCCCATCAAGTTTACTTTTCCTACCACCTCTCTTGCAGCTGGCTGTGGCCAAATGACTACATGTTATCTGGAGGGAGGCTGGTGACATCACATGTGCTAAGCTTGGCCGATGTGCCTACAAGGGATGGAATGTCCTTTCCCCTTTCCCGTGCGCTGTCCCTTCAGAGTGGAGTGAGACAAGTTGGGATAAACTGAAGAAGGGTTCATCTTAAACAATGACAGGATGGAGTAAGCCTGGGTCCCTAATGATGAGGGAGCGAAAGGCGGGCTGAGGGCAAAGCAATCTAGCATCCCCTACTCACTCTCCCCCCAACTCCCATGGGATCTGTGTGACATTCCTCAGTCACTCCTGGCCGCCCAAGAACAAAGGAAGCAGGCAAGAAAACAAATGGCTGAATGACAGAAATGACAGCCATGCAGGACACGAGTCTCATCAGTTTATGAATGGCTTAGTAAATTACAAGATGAAGGCAATCTTGTCAATAGCCTAACCTCCAGAAACCCAAAGACTCAGTTTCCTGGAGCCCCAACATCACCCTCCCCTCCATAGTCATGTGGGAACAAAGACATGAAGGAAATGGCAGGTAAAATGAAATTTCTTTATAATCTGCAGCCCACTGATAAATACTTGAGGCAAATACAAAGTATAACATTTCTCCAGGAACCCCCTACCATCCTAATGTTAATAACTAGAGGGGAAACAACCTTAGCTTGACAACAGCCAGGCCTCCATTATCTTATGAGTCATCTTTAGCATATCAAAGTCTTTTTGGAAAACTCCCTTTTTTTACCTCCCCAACTCCACAATATATAATCAGTCTCTCCTCACAACCCCAGTACAGCTCTTTCTGCCCATGGTTCCTGTCCCTGTGCTTTAATATAGCCACCTTTTTGCACCAAAGATGTCTCAAGAATTCTTTCTTGGGCATTGGCTCCTGACCACCCCACCCTCACCCCAAAACCACATCGCTAAGACCCCAAGATCTGAGCCCTGGAGCTCTCATGTGTCCAGGCTGCTCAGATGTTGGGAGAGAAATACAATTCTATCCTGTTGAAGCCACTAATATGCGGACTTTGTCTAGCAGCTGAACATGTATCCTGACTAACACAGGGTGTCCACTCCCTGGAGGCAGAATCCTGACCTCGCTCCTTCCCTTCCACACTAGCAGGGCTCCATGAAGGGTGTCAGCCAATCCCAGCTCACTGGCCAGCAGGGAGTGAACTTCGTTAGACACCGTTAGATTCTAATCATCCTCTGAGTTGTACCCCAGAATAATAAAGGACTTTGTGGCCATTCATAATTCAAGTTCAAATAATGTAAGCATGGTCTCCTCAATCACTTTGAGGTTTAATTTATATACCAGGGTTGAGTCTGAAGAAGGGAAGACACGTAACTGTCTCTACTTGAACGCCGTTACCAAGAGCAGAGACCCCAGCACATCGAGGACTCGGTCCTCTGGCACTTTTCTTGCTCTCAGCATCCCAAGGAGGGAGGGATCACAATGAACTCCTCCCAACAGGGACTTCCTTGAAAAGTAATAGTGGCTCTTTAAGCTGGTCCTCTTTACTACACTACTAAATGCATGAGGTGCTGGGAGATCCCCAGAGAAGCCCTGGGATCGTGAAAAGAACATGGGGCCAGGACTCAGATGGCCATCGCGTCTACTCTCAAGTGCGCATCTCACTCACCACGAGACCCTGCACGTGCAGGGTAGCTGAACCGAGAGGACACTTAAGGAGAGGCCAGTTACGGACAGCATTTGAAGTGCTCCTATGGATAACACACACATGCTATTTTGTGAATCAGGATGTCAGAAGAAGTTCAGAAACATGGAAACTGCTGGACACTATGTGGAAAGTGTCTTTCTCACAATTAGCCTTTGTTCAGCAATTAATGGCTACGTTCCTGAAGTTTTAAGGTTCCTGACATAGGGAGCATCCAAAACAGAGGGGGACATCAGGATCACCCTGCTATTCCTCCCAGAATGTACTTACCTGAAAACAACAAACAAACAAAGATTCATAATAAAGATATTCAGCTAATTTATTTAAATGGACTTACTGCAGCTACCTAGCTTTCAGTGTGCGTTGCGATGACCCTCGCAGTCTTAACACAACAGGGCACTCACTGATAGACAAGAAAGAAGAGTGCAAGAATGCAGCCAACAGTACTGACACACCTCCTTCCTGTGATCCTGTCAGAAGAGACAATGGTCAAGGCCACACAAGCACCTGCTAGTTCCTGGATCCAACTTGCATCTGGAGGAGAGAGCAGGGACAAGGTCAGGTGACCTGGACAGTAGTTCTGCCTGTAGCTCCCCGAAAAGCCTGTCTTCCCTGCACCGGCCAATATTATCCCCACAACAAAAGGGTCCTATGTGTCACTGTAAAGTCCACCTGCGTGGTGACATAAGATTGAAGAGAAAAAGGCAGTGGTGTCACAAGAAGACGACCACCGGGAGACAACCACCGGGAACTCCACAAGACACAAGGGGCCAGGGCAATTTTAAGCTCGTGTGCTCCTTCATATCTGCTCTGAGGACCCCCTCACATCCCATTACTTCTGGCCCCATTCCTGGGCCTCACATCCAGGACCTATATTTGGTGTCTTTCCATCAGTCTGTCCCGTCAGTCTGGGATGCTGCAGACCAGAAGGAAGACGCTCCCACCTGTATGGCTTCATTTGGAAGAGGTGTTGGAAGTCAGTGAAAGCATGAGTGAGCCATTTGGAGAGAAGCCTGAAAACCTGAGAGATGTTTCTGGAGGAATTTGATCAGTCTATCTGCAAAATTTGACCACTGCTCATCTATCTACCCAACTTGATCCCACTTAACAAGTGAAAAGGGCAAAGCCGAGACCAGAAAGCCCAAGTACAGTTCTCTGGCTATTAATTTTTATTAGCTCAGTGAGTGGGGAACCTGACAATCTCTAAACGGAGTTGGAGGAATATGGTCCAATGTTTGGCCAAAATCTAAATTTCTCAAATGACACGATGGATGTTTACTTATAGGTGACATGACATGACATGACATGACATGACACAACATGACATAACATAACATGACATAATTTTTTTCTGAAGTATCAAGATTATTTAATCTGGTACAGAAGTAGGTTGTAGACTGAAGGTGCTCAGTCAGGCCGAACTCGGTGCACAGAGAGCTCAGACCCAACCAAACTAAAAGAAGGAATGTGAAAGTTGGAAAAAGCATCAACGATCACCCACAAAAATAGAAATTGTGCTGCTGGGTTCCAGAAAGGAGGGAAAACCTGGATCTCAGGAGGGGCGATGGAATGCAGGACCAGGTGAGAAAGACTTCCAAGAGCCATGTTGCTAGTTGAGGAGGGGAGCTGACCTTTACCCTGCAGACACTCGGCCCAGGGACAAGGCACACTGGCTCCATCAGGATGTGTCATGGCCCATGTATCATGCTGTCTGTCATGAGCCGGACCTTGTAGAATACTGAGACCAAAGGAACTGCTCTACTTAAATTTTTTTAGTACACTTTGAAACACTTGGATAATTCTTCTTATTATTGATTCTTATCGGTATTACATTATGCCATTTAAAAAAAATAATGTTTATTCACTTTTGAGAAAGAGAGAGCACGCACCAGCAGGGAGGGGCAGACAGAGAGGGAGACACAAAATCTGAAGCAGGTTCCAGACTTCGAGCTGTTAGCACAGACCCCGGCGCGGGGCTTGAACTCATGAACCCTGAGATCATAACCTGAGTCAAAGTCGAATGCTTCACCGACTGAGCCACCCAGGTGCCCCTACATTATGCCATTCTTAATGGAAGTGTAAAATGTTGGATCTTAGGATACAGCAAAACAAGTATCAATATTTACCCAGGTGACTGTAGTGGAGTGAAATATTCAAGCTGACTAGCTAGAAAGGCAAAGCCTGACACTCATGCCCATGAAAATATTTCAGGGACTGGTTTCAACAAAATCTCAATGATGTATATTTGATTGTTTTATAATAGACATTGTTTTGGCCTGACCATGTGGCATTTGGTGTGATATTTTAAGTGGTTTCTATTTGTGAATGATTTTTTTGTTTGCTGTTTATGTTAAAGCTTAGAGAGAGGTTGAGGCTTATTTTTTATTTTTATTTATTTATTTATTTATTTAATTTGAGAGAGAGTGTGCATGAGTGGGAGTGGTAGCAAAGAGAGAGAGAGAGGGGGAGAGAGAGGGAGAGGGAGAGAGAGAAAGAGAGAATCTTAAGTAGGCTCCATACTCAGTGGGGAGCCCAACATGGGGCTCAAACCCATGACCCTGGGGGATCATGATCTGTGCCGAAATCAAGACTTGGATGCTCAACCAACTAAACCACCCAGTGCCCTGAGACTTATTTTTAGTTTTAATCAATTAGTATTTGAGCAATCATAAAGGAAAAAGATCACCTGGACCTGTACAATTTGGTACCTTTTCTAAGATGCGTGAGTCAGATATAAAACAAGAAAAAAGGAAATGAATAAATACTATGAAGTCTGTGTGTAGGGGGGCGGTGCACCAGTATAAACATATGGCAGTGTGTAACTTGATATATTAGAGGGAATAAAAGAGGAAATCAGCTCTCAAATTAGAATAAGGTCGAAAGAAATAGAATTAAATTGGAAACATAAATGTGAACTGGCTGTTGGAGAAAAAGAAAATTTCATCTTGGGAAAGGCTAACGCACACCACTTCACTTTACCTTGACTGCTAATGTAAAACATTACAATGTCCACCTGCACGGCTATCTCAACAACAAATCTGTAGCCCCAAGATTTTTGTCTCTAATACTCTTCTCCACGAAAAGAAACCAGGGCTCCTTGAAAGATGGCTACCTCCTTGCCTGGGCAGGGGAAATCAATATAACCCAGGACATCCTTATTAAAAAAATTTTTTTTTTCCCAAAAAGGAAGAATGTTTTCAGAAGCATTTAGGACAACTGTTTTCTAAAAAATGAAGATACTAGGTTTTCACAGCCAGAGTCTGAGATCATTAACACAAACACACACCCACAAACACTTAAAAATTACAATTATTCAAATATCAATCCTTAAGGCATAGAAACGTCTGGAAGTTCATAGAGGTTTCCAAAACAGATGGAGTATGTGGAAAACTATTTCTGCCAGCCAATGTAAGTAAGGTCCTTGCTGCTTTAATTGCATGGGCCGTTAGGGGTTGGGAAATGAGGGGAAATAAACTTCGTGGATCTCAGGCCAAAGGCAGTATGAGAATTTCTTAGATTAAAGGGTCTAAAATCAAAGACGCTTAGAGAGGGGTAGTGGATGCAAGCACTCATCCACTGCAAGGCAAAGTCCCTCCATTGTCCCAAACACTCATTGAGAGGATGTCCCCTGTCACCAAAAGGCTCTTGTTCTCCTTGCAAGAAAATACAAGGACAGAACACTGCAGTTATGCAGCCCAGCTTCACTAAACGGGCAAGTACAGTCAAGGTGGGAGAGCGGGCAGGCTGGGGCAGCCAGCGGTGCTGGGGAGCAGGGTGGTCTTCTTCCTTTTATGCTCGTGTGGGTCTTTGGTCTTGATGAGGTTGCCTCCGATATCCTAAATGTCTCCTCCTACAGGTCAGGATGGGGGGGGTTGGGGCCCAGTATGGTCCTTATCAGAACTGTCATGGCAGCTGTCCCTTGCAAACGGGGTTAAAAACACAATGCACATAAGTTGGCTGGGTTTGAGCCAGCCATAATAACAGCCATAGTAGTTACTGTTGCAGCCATATATATGGTCACCCCTGGGCAGGACGCACCTGCCCAGCGCCTGAGGTGTTACTTCCCTAACACCCCCAGAAGAAATATAATTAGCAACTCCACTCACTTGTAAGGGGTAGTAAAAAGGAGTAAAAAGGAAAGTAGTAAAAAGGAAAAAAGAAAAGGAAGAAAAAAACATGCATGTGTGTGAGACAGAGACAGAGAGAGTGAGACAGAGAGAAAGGGATCTAGGGAAGATTTATCAGAGCTGGAGAGTGAACAGAACCTACCTCGCTACTCCCAAACACACACACCCCTCCACATTTTTCCATTTTCTGTTGTTGTTGTTGTTCCTGTTGATTCTTGGGCTTGGTAACTAGGGGAGAATGTGATCTTGGAAAAATGATTAGCAGAACTTCTTGGTCTACTCTGTGTTTCTACATATCCATCTATAATCTGTATTGAGATACTGCTTTGGAAGTTCCCAGGAATTTTTCGGGGTTGACCTGTAATTAAGTCAACGTAACATCACCCCTGGGTGAGTGTTCACACTCTTCTCTATTGCCCGTATTGGTTTATGGGATCTCCCACTGTCTACCCCGGATACTCGCAGCAAAGGTATGGCACCTGACACAGTATAATGCCTGAAGTTTAGAAGCTATTAACCATCAGCCATCATGTTTCCATGGATAAAGTGAACATATTAGTATCTTCCTACTATCAGGAAAGTAAAATACATAACATAAACTCTCCCATTTCTAGACTCTGTTTAGCGGGATCCAAGGCTCTTAACACTAGACTTCGTTCTTTCTAAAGTGACCGACGACAGCGGGGGGTTTTCTACAGCAGCCTAACTGCGCCATTTTCCACCACAACTTTTGTAGTTTTTTCATCATCTCCAAAGTTTAGACCAATCCATTTAGATTTCTCATGAGAGCCACTAATCTAAAATTGTATGTAGAAATTATTATAGTACCTCCCCATACCTTCAATTTTGGGGAAAAAAAGACACCATGCATATTTTAGTATAAATCTGTTGGAAAGTCTTAGATTTACAGAATGACTACAAACCTACAACAGAAAATTAAAGTTATCTTTAGAACCTTGACACATTAAAAGAACTATTTTATAGAATGCTCCTCTCTGAGGTTTGTCTGATGTTTTTCCACAAATAGATGGGAGTCAGAGTTTTGGCAGAAAGACAAGAATCAAGTACCTTTCCCAACGCGTCGTAGCAGGGGCACTTGATATCCACATGACTTATCATGGGCAAGGCTAACCTTGAACACTTGGTTAAAGTGACGTGTGTGTGTGTGCCACACATGTATGTATGTATTCATGTACACCTATACACATGTGCATATACACACATATGTACACACGCATGTGTATATATGAATGTATAGTGGTATACGCTGGATTTCTCCACTGTAGAGTTCCTATTTTCCATACTTTCAATCTCCTTGAGGAAAGATGATATATATCTTATTTCCTATATTGATATACATAAATATATATAATATATACATATGTATATATAATATATATATATTGAGTTTTCCTATAAAGAAGATTTGTCTTTACCCTCTCATTCATTCATTCATTCATTCACATCATTATGGGCTAACGCATACTTTTTTCTTTGGGTTATATAATCTAGCTCATTATTCATTTTGAAAAATGCATTTTTACACTTGATTTGTCTAAATTAGAATCCAAATAAAGTACACTCTTGGCATTTGGTTATATCTAAATGTCTTACAAATATACGTAGAAAAACTCCTTTCCTTTTAAAGTGCAGTGAACTTTTTGAAGAAATTGGATAAACTGACTTATAGAATACCCTCTATTCTAGATTAGACTGACAGGTCGTTGCAGTTAACAAGTTCATCTCTTCCCCCAGATTTCCTGTACACCGGAAGTTCGTTCTGAAATCTTGATTAGATTCAAGTTAATTTATTTTGCAAGAACATTACTTGAGTGACACTGAGTACTCCATACTGCACCATCTCAGAAGCTACATCATATCCGGATGCCTCAGCTTTCACAAAAGCTAAAAATGATCGATAGGTTCAGGTGATGACAGTGTGCTCTTTTCTTTTTAAAGATCCCTGTCAACCTTCAACTCCTGATTTTTGCCATTCGGTGCCATTGCCATGACATCTCTTTCATTACCAATTATGAAACGATGACTTTCTATTAATCATCTAAATTCTTCTTAATATAAGAATGTTCCGTCACATACTTAGGTCTAACTCAGTTACCCTGAAATATAATTCACACAAGGAAAAGAAGACAAAGGGTTAATTCATTTCACTTTAATGATCAAGCGTCAGAAGAATTCATGAGTGCCTTAGTAACTTTAACTGGTGGTCAAGAGTTTGGTTTTGTTTTTCCTACTCCTTAAAAACAAATTGGTACACACTGGTTTTTAAAATATATTCCATGTTTTTAAATCAGTTGAAGACATCACTTTTTTTGAGTAAAAACTTCCCCACCTTTGACCAGTGGGAGTCTCCCAGGTTGGCTTCCGTGTCTCCTCCGGTGACCCCTTGGGAACGCCCATGCTTGCAGGATCAAGAAGACGTCCCACATTTATTTACACCTCCGGTCCCTAACGTGGGATCAGCTATTTCTACAAGGAGCCCTTACTCCTGTTGGCGGCACAGGGTATTTAAGAATTCTATCTGGACACCAGACGTGGCCACTGCTACCACACTGGCCTACTTGCTTAGAGCTAAGAATGTGCACTTTATTAAAAACGAAGATAGGATGAACTCACAGAGATATTTATGTATCTAATTTAAGATCCCAAAGTCTTTATTTAATATATTTGATTTTACATTTACAACCCTTTGCTTTTATCCTGATAATATTGGTGGCAACACCCATGACATAATCAAAGACTTTCTTTATCTTACAATCTACTGTAAAATGGGCTCAAAATAACCAAATTGTATTGCTCTTTGCAGTTCCCTTATGCCTTTATCTTCCAGATTTAAAACATTACATACTCTTCACTTTGCCAAAAGTTCTTAAAATTGATGTTACAGATGAAGGAAATATTCTGGGTGTGATTTAGATGGTGAATTAAGGTTAATACAGCCTACGACTGTATTGAGTTGTCCTTGCACTGAACAATTTATGAGAAAAAAATAGCCCATAACTTTTATTCTACAGAAACGCTATTTCCAAACCTGTTCACCCCAGCAGTGGAACAGATGATTACATGAATTACTTGCCTAACTTCTGCAGATTTTAATTCAGTAACACTGATAAATAACTCACATATCTGAAATCCCTAGGACTCAGTAAAAATCTTTAAAAACCAGGACAGTATTTTATTGTTGTTTTGAATCCCCAGATCCTAATTCACGGCTGGACATTTATGAGACACTCTATAAATATGTATTTAATGAATGACAATAAATCAGGGTACGTATTATGATTAAACTCAACAGTTCACAGTTATCTTCCCTACATTAATCTTCATGGTTTAATTCTGAATTTTAAATTAATTGCCTTACATTCTCAGATATTTTCCCAAGTTATTTTTCATTCACAAACTTGCGATGTTTATCACTTATTCTTCCTTACCATTCATATTTTACAGCATATATTTATTACCTTTTAGATAGCAACCACGGTTTTAGGGGGCTGTGGACAGAGAAGCAAAGGAAAAGGTCAAGGTCAATCTTTCCTGGGGGCTCATTGTGTAGTAGAGAGCGCCAGACAACAAATGCAAAAACGAAAAAAAGAAAGTATCAGTTAGTGAGAAGTCCTTGTAAAGAAACCAATTTACCGAGACAAGTCTGCTTCCACATTCTCTGTAACAAGCGCTCCCTGTTTCAAAGGAAAGAGGCTCCATCACCAAGTCTTTCTTCCTGTCATCCTCTGTCATTCTGATTTGCATACTTTCATTCTTTATGCTGCTCTATAAGCATGTGAGGCCCCACCATTCTTTTGTATTTGCATAGGAAATAGCTCAGCTTGAGGAATTGGAAGAGGGAACTGACATTTGATTTCTACCAGATACTAACAATGTGACTTCCTGAAAGAGCTTTTACCCATCTGTAAAAGAGACATAGGCACTAACATTTCTTCACAGGGACGCTGAGGGAACAATGCCCTATTGTGTGGAAAGCACCCCCCATCATACCTGGCCCTCAGTAGGAGCTCCTTAAATACAGCCCCCTTTCTGTTTTCTCCTGTGCACTCAGACCTCTGCCATTCTGGAAAGTCCCGGGCAGTTGTAAATCCCTCCTTTTCTGAAATCCTATGATAGCACCCCTCCTCTGTCTTCCCAGCTAGTGGATCCTCCACTCTCTTCTATCACCACGCATTATTTCTTCTGCCTATGCTTTTGTCCCCTCAGCCTATCTCAAGCCTTCTGAAAGCAGGTCCTTCCACAACGTGACCCTCCTTGTGTCCTCAGAAGACTGAGCACAGTGCTCCAGAAGGAAGTGGATTGTGCTACAGCAGAGAGCTGGCCCGGGAAAGAGACAAACAAGGTTCTCATTGAGCTCATCTCATCTCTCAGCAAAGTATGCAGGCTCATTACTTATCAGATGAGGAAGCTATTACTCGCCTGCTATCTAGCTCACAAGGTGGTCGTAAGGACACGGAGTCGAAAAGTACAAAAGGAAACATCGGACGTAGCACTCACTTCCGGGGCTGTATAAAATAATAACTAATCTAAATCTAACAATCAATACAATATGTTCAGTCCTTACCCTGTGCTGGACATCTGCCAAGGAATCTACACCCAGTTTCTGGGAGGCAGCCTGGTGCATTAAAGAACGGGCTTCAGGGGTCAAACCACCTGGGTTTGAATTCTGGCTCTGCCACTGACTTGCCGTGTGACTTTGGGAGACTCATTTACCCTTTCTGTGTCTTGGTTTTCCCATCTGCAAAATGGACCTCATGATATCACCCACTTCGCCGGAACATCATGTGTATTAAATTAACACATAATTGAAATGTGCGTGCACACAGCACTATGTTAGTGTTTATTAAATAAACTGCGTGATTTCACCTACACATCAATGCTTATGTTATTATTATCTCCATTTTACAGTTAAGGCAACTGACGCTAAGACCAAGGTGACACACTTTGAAGAGAGGGGGCAGGGGCCTTACCCACCTATGCCCAACTCAAAATCGAGAGAGGCTCAATGCGGAGGGAGGATAGGGCACAGCGCTAAGCAACGTCGACAGTTTTGGCTGTCAAAGTTGGGAAGCATTCCTGGTATCCGGTGGGTAAAAGAGAGCAATGCTGGGGAACATACTAGAAGGCCAGGGACAGCCCCTACAACAAGAAATTGCCAGACCCAAAATGTCCTTAGCATTTCCAGATAAGACCTGGACACTGGTTAAATTTAAATTTCAGGTAAACAACTTACAATCTTTTTACTATAAAGGAGTCCCAAATATTTGGATTAAGTATGCCCATGAAATATTTGGGACATATTTAACTGGGAGTCATATCTTTTTTATTAGCTCAATCTTGCTAGCTAGAAAGTCATCAGCTCGTCACAAAAGCCCGCATGAATTGATGGTGCATAAGATACATCATTGGTGGTGAGGACAGGAAGACTCAGAAAGGTTAGCTTACGTGTCCACGTCCATGGAGGTGGAAAGTGGAAAAGCAACAGGTGGAATATAGGAATCTTGTAAATTCATTGATCAATGACTTTTCATTACACTCATTTATTGTTTCAGAGGGACAGAAACTGGTCTGGATCACCCAGCAGAAGAACCAAGTGGCACTCGCAGATCTTGGAAGGAAGGAGGTTTATTTTACACCGATGGGCTCAGAGGAGATCACTCTCCAGAGATGTGAGCCCCGAACGCAGACGGGACGGGTAATTTATAGCGTCATCTTCCGCATTCGTGGCAGCTTTCGCGCGTGTGGCAAATAGGGCAGGAAGAATCGGGAAGAGGAGTCTCTAAGCTAGGAACTAGAGCTTGTTTTAGTCCCGTTGGCCATCTTATGGTGCCGAACTTTACTTATTTTCCCAACAGTAATAATTTGGTGCCTGAGGCAAGCAGGGTGGGAACAAGAATCTGGAAGGGAAGTCTTCAGGCAGGGACTGAAATTCCCTTACCGGTTTGGTTTGTTGGCCATCATATAACAGATTTTTCCCTAACATCAGGAATTTGGCAACAGAACATGGGCTATGATTAAAGAGAAGCAAGTGACTAGTACAGAGAATGATCAAACTCGACTCTTGTTACAAGTGGTCTTTGGAGCCCCTGAGCCGACTTGTGTCTATGGAGGAAATGTTGGCAGTCACTCCCAGGCATCAGGCCTGTCTACAGACCTCATCTTAGAGTTGTTTTCACAGCTGTTCTGTAGTTTTTCTGCTAAAATAAAGACAGAGGCCAAGGACAAATATTAAAGTATTTGATGAGGTTTTTGGGGTGACAGTGGGGTTCGTGGGGTCCGGAGCCGATAACCAAGAAAGAATTCTTGAAGTCGTCTTTGGTGCAAAAACGTGATTTCATTAAAGCACGGGGACAGGACCAGTGGCCCTGGCGGAAGAGCTGCCCAGGCAGCATGAGGAGAGACTAGTTATATACTATGGAGCTGGGGGGAGGTCAAGTCCAGGGGTTTCCAGTGAGACTTTCATATGCTAAATAAGACGCCCAGGATCCTGGAGGCCTAGCTTTTGTCAAACTAGGGTTGTTTGCCCTCTAGCAAAGCATTAGCATTAGGACACAGGGAGTTCCTGGAGAAATGTTTCACTCTGCTGGCCTCAAGTATCTGTCAATGGGCTGCAGGTTATAAGGAAATTTAGTTCTATCTGCCATTCCCTTCTGCCTTAGTTTCCTACATCACTATGGAGGGATGATGTTGGGGCTCTAGGAAACCAAGTCCATAGGTTTCTGGAGATTACCATTGCCTTTTTCTCGTGATTTCCTAAGGTGTTTGTAAGTAGATGGAGACGGCCCTGCAGGACTGTGATCTCTGTTAACCATTTGTTTTTCTTTCCTTTTCCTTTGTTCTTGGGCAGCCAGGAGTGCCCAAGGGATATCACACATATCCCACCTGGTTGGGGTGGGGGGTTCCTGTTTGTGGCCTATCAGCTTGCCTTATGCTCCCTCCTCAGTATTGTTATGTCCCCTTTCATTGAAGTTGTAAATGGGGTTTAAGGACACCCTGGGATTTATTTCCTGTAATAAACACAACAAGCCTGTGAGCGGAGGCAGTGAGTAGCACAAATTGTTTCATGGGTCCCCATATGACGCAACGGCCTGTGAAAACTGGCTAGAAACGTCACGTTAAGTCTGTTTCCTTCTAAGGTATACTCGAGCCTCTTGTAGATAGGAGGTCTTCCTTTTACTGAGGCTGGGAACAGAAGGGCTGTGGGGGCGGGGGTGGACTTCTGCCTGCAGTGGCTCCCTGGCTTGGAAAGCCGGGAGAAGGTGCCTGTGGGTTTGGGAGTCCTTCACTCTTCCTGTGCCCCAGCTTTTCTGAGATACTGCCATAGAACATTGCGTAAATTTAAAATGTATAATGTGATTATGCATATATATATATATGTGTATACACACACACACACACACACACACACACAAATGATTACCAACAATCAGGTTAGTTAATAACATCTGTCACTTCACATAGGTGTCTTTGCACGTGTGTGTGAATATTCAAAATCTATTCTCCCAGCAGCTTTTGAGTACATAACACAGCATTGTTAAGGACAGTCACCAAGCTATGCATTAGGTCCCCAGAACTTATTCACAGTGTAGCAAGATTCTCGCACAGAGAGACTGGACACGGAGCCTCTTCTTTCTAGGAAGGAGCTTTACTCCTGCCAGCGTGGGCTCAGCAGGCTGTGACCCAAAAGGGTGTAGTCTTTAATGCAATTTCTACTTCTTTGTCTCCCATATATGGTGACACATATAGTGTGATTGGACACGGTCCAAGTTACAGAGTCATGTCAGAGCTACGCCTACGTGTATAGGAGTTGATGGGGCCATGTTGCCTTCCTTTGTCCTAGGGAGGCCTCCACCACATTCCTTAGGGAGGGGATCTACCACATTAGGATGAAAAGTTGTACCCTTCGATCAACATCTCATTCCCCCTCTACCCCCTCCCGCCCCGCCCCTGGCAACCATCACTCTACTACGTTTCTCTACAGTTCAGTGTTTTTAGATTCCACAAATAAGTGAGATCAGGCACTATTTGTCTTTCTCTGTCTGACTTAACTCGCTCAGCACAATGCTCCGGGGTTCATCCATGTTGTCATAAATGGCAGCGTTTTCTTCATTTTCATGACTGAAAGACATTCTTTTTTTTTTTTTGTAACGTTTATTTATTTTGAGACAGAGAGAGACAGAGCATGAATGGGGGAAGGGCAGAGAGAGGGAGACACAGAATCGGAAGCAGGCTCCAGGCTCTGAGCCATCAGCCCAGAGCCCGACGCAGGGCTCCAACTCACGGACCGCGAGACCGTGACCTGAGCCGAAGTCGGACGCTTAACCGACTGAGCCACCCAGGCGCCCCATGACTGAAAGATATTCTATGGTATGTATCCCATTCTTCCTGTATCCACTTATGTCAATGGACACCAAGGTTGCTTCCATGTCTTGGCTATGGTGAATAATGTAATAAACATGGGAGACAGACACCTTTTTGATACAGTGGTTTCATTTCCTTTAGATATACACCCAGAAATGGGATTTCTGGTCACATGGTAGCTATATTTTTAAATTTTTTGGAGGAGCCTCCATCCTGTTTTCCACAGTGGCCACACCAGATTATCTCTCCACCCAGAGCACACAAGAGTTCCCTTTTCTCTACATGCCTACCAGCACTTTCTTTCGCCTGGCATTGTTAAAGAGCCATTCTCACATATGTGAGATGATATCTCATGGTGGTTTTGATTCGTATTCCCCTGAATGGTTAATGTTGTTAACTCCCTTTTTATATACCTGTTGGCCACATGTAGGTTATCTTTAGAAAAACTGTCTTTTAGTGCCCTTTGCCCATTTTTAATCAGATTATTTGTGTTTTGCTATTGAGTTGTATGAGTTCCTTATATGTTTTGCATATTAACCCATTTAATTCAGAGACCCCCCCACAAAGACCCTGAATAGCCAGAGGAATATTAAGAAAGAAGAACAAAGCCGGAGGCATCAAACTTCCTGATGAGAAACCATATTACAAAACTGTAATAATCAAAAGGATATGGTACTGGAATAATTATGGATACACAGACCAATGGAACAGAATTGAGAGCTCAGATATATACCAACACATACACAGTCAACAATATTTGACAAGTGAGTAAGGAATACTTAACAGGGAAAAGATAGTCTCTTCAATAAATGGTGTTGGGAAAAATGTACATTCGCAAGCAAAAGGAAATTGGGCTCCTATCTTATACCACTCACACGAATTAACTCAAAATGGATTAGACTTAAATGTAAGAACTGAAAGTATAAAATTCCTGCAAGAAAACAGCAAGAAAGATCCCAGTATTGGTTTTGGCAATGATACAAGCACAAACACAAAATAAACTACTGGCCCAACATCAAACTGAAAAGCTTCTGCATAGTAAAGGAATTAATCACAAAAATGAAAAAGCAACCTACAGACTTTCTTTCATTAAAAGAACTCTTGAGAGGTGAAAATAGTCTCCTAAACAAACAAAACCATGCAGATATAGAGCCATCCACAGAGCTGTGCCCCAAGATGTGAACATGCCCTATCTGACAAGAGGACCCTGATTACTTTGAGTTTGTTTTTTTTTTTTCCCCTTCACTTTTTTTTCCAGCCCCATGAGAGCCATACAGACCATGGCTGGGAAGGTCTTTGGTTATTTGTTTGTTATCAGCTGTGTTTTTAGGAGGGATTTGGGGGGACAATATTGACTCACTTCAGGTTTAGTTGTTGTTAAACTGGACTCTGTATAGTTTGTATGAACAGTATTTGTCTAGAGAAGAGAGGAAGGGGCCTTCTTTACTCATTTATGTTTTCTTAGGGTATGAGGCGTGGGCGTCCATAAGCCAGGTATTTAGTTGGCTTTTCCTGATGTTTCAGAGGGAAAAGTAAATGCCAGGAATGTGGGTGACCTCATTTCCTGAGGTTCTTCTGTGAATCTTCCCTGAATGCTCAAATTGCTGTCCTTAAATAAGAGAAATTAAAATGATATGAATATGACCTTTACTGATTCTGATTTCCACAGACATATTCATCACGGCCATAGCTCAGGTCAAGCTCCTTGGGCTCTTCATGATAATTCAAGAAAGCAGAATAAGAATGGCTTGGATAAGTTTAGCCTTGTTTTGACTTAGCTAGGTTAGAATTCTGGCCATGAGCACTGATGGGAGGGCTCTTGGATTTGGTAAGTCAGCCATTCTTCGGGATAACTAACCAATAAAGAGGAAATACAGAAAAAGGAGTATCCCAGTATTGAGGTGATAGAGTGGTATTTCTTAAGGTGTTTATAAATCTCAACATTTCTGTGCTTCCAAGAGATAAGAAGTTCATGGAAAAAAGGCAAACGTTTGTTAACTCAGTATCTGAGAACACAATATATTGCTGGAACTTTCTTCATTTCTGAACCTCATTCATTGAATCTTCTGTGCTAAGCAGAAAGGTACTGAACCAGGAGGAGATCGAAATAGTCATAAAGGAAATTATCACAACTATTGGGAAGGCCCGTGACTTGGTCAACATCATGGTGTGCAAAAGGTCTCGTGCCAGCCAAATATTTATTGACTGTATCTGCAAGACAGGTTCCATCCTTACTTGCGAGTTGGGATTTTCTTTAGGTAAGATTCCTCAATTCTGCTTAAGGAATGTCTCAAGTTGCCCTTGCATCTGGGCACCCAGTTTCTGCTTTCTTATTCACTTTCCGGACAATAAAGGACTAGACAGCTCTTAACCTCCTTTATCTACTCACCCTCGGGCTCCCATTCACAGGCCACAAATCACCGGACCTGCTCTCTTTGTTCTCCTTTGCTCTGTCTCTACAAAATTCTTCTAGTGCTCTGCTCCAATGTTTATACCACATCTTATTCTTTGTTTGGAGTATCTGTTAGAGGGTAGCAATTCAGTCCTCCAGAAATCACTTGAAAGACTTTATTCTGAATTCCCCAAGTAAATACAAGACAAAGACCTTTATTTTGGTCATTAATAGTACACCTTTGTGGTTCCTGAAGGTTCCTGAAGAGAAACTAGAAGCACTTTCCCCTGGCTCCCTCTCTATTCACCTGATTGAGATACGCTCTTAAGCCATTTTGATATGGAGAACTAGGGCAGAAAGAAATGTAGATAAAATTAAGTTTCCTTATAACTCATAGCCTATTGACAAATACTTACAGGCAGAGTATAACATTTCTCCCCAAAGTCCCAACTGTCTAAATGTTAATGTTTTGCTAGAGGGAAAAACAATCTTAACTTGACAATAGGTAGGCCACCAGGATCCCCTGAGTCTTCTGTAACTTTTGGGCACTTTTGTGTTGGATTTTGGAAAATCCTTTTGGACACTTCCTTTGTCTTTACCTCCCCCAACTCCATAGTATATAACCAGTCACTCCTCACAATCCCCGGTCAGCTCTTTCTGCCCATGGGTCCTGTCCCCATGCTGTAATAAAACCACCTTTTTGAACCAAAGACATCTAAAAAATTATTTTTTGACCGATGGCTCTTGACCCCCTACTTCAAATCACTTCAATATCTGGCAATATGTCCCCCACCCTAAAATATGCAATTCACATTTTTTTGATAATGATAGAAACTACAGGCCATTTATTCTGCATAAATAAAGTGCCATTTTCCCTATTTCTTATTTTATTATTTATTATTATTTTAATTTTACTATTAGAAATCTTAGACATGTTTCTCATGTTTTTCATTGTGCCAGATCCAACACTGTTGCTTCAGGAAACATACTAAATGCTAATGACAATAAGGTAACAGTGGACAAAATAGAGTGCTCAAAAAAATGTCTTTCCATAACTTGAAATGTTTTGCCCTCTCATTTTCCTGAGGCCAAAGCCCACAGTTCCTAAATTGGCACACATTCTACTTCCCCAGTCTCAGCTCTGACCCCATTTGCACAGCAATCCATGCTCCTGTCACACTGGACTTCTTCTAGCAAAACACACTCACTCTCATTTCAAGGGCCTTGTACTAAATTGATAATAAGGCCCAGATGTCCTACAGCCCACCTTGCCCGTGGGAGGCAGTGTGTGAAACAATTTAGGTCAAGTTTAATCTGAAATTCCTAAAACTTATAGTTCCTTCCTTCCTCCTTCCCTCCCTCTGTCCCTCCCTCTTTTTGGTCTTCCTTTCCTTCCTTCCTTCCTTCTTTCCTTGCTTCCTTCCTTCCTTCCTTCCTTCTTTCCATCCCTTATTTCTTTATTCATTGGTAACTTGGAGTAACTATTGCCAATCACTCTTTCTCATCTTGGGCATATATAACTTTAAAATAAGACTCACATGGATTTGAGACTCTGGTGAGAAGGGGGTCATGATTAGAAGTAAAAAAAAAATAAACAAAAGATGTGCAGATATTGGTAAGAGCTATAAAGAAAAACAAAAGATAATAGCAGGATAGGGTAGGTAGCAAATGAGTGAAAGGCTGCCTGGAGTAGGTGATCCATTACGGTCATGCTAATGACATGAATGACAAAAGTCAGTCTTACCTGGATGCAGGGAAAGAAAACCACAAATAGAGAAGATAAGAGCAAAGTTCTCAAGGCAGCAACAGGCATGGGGTGTGTGAGAAACACACAGGAAAATTGTTTCTGTTGTTGAGCAAGAATGAAATAAAGCCACAGTTGAGGCAGGGACTTGATCACAGAGGTCCTCAAATGGCAATATAGCCACATGGATATAATTTAAGTGTGATAAGAATCCAGTGGAGTGTGTCATTCCATGTCAATGGCCCAGAAGGCAAAGTTAATCCAAAGTGTCTCCACAGAGAAGGGATCATAAAATTGTCTGATGGGTGTCTACGCAACTTTTATTCTTGAGGATATTCATGTGTTTTTCTGTAGATCTTAGTGCAATCACTAAGGGCAGAAGGTTCCATAAATGAAGTTCAGAACCGAAGAAGGAGTTCCTTTTAAAAATGCCACTTTGGCAAACCATAAGGGACTCTTAAATACAGAGAACAAACTGAGGGCTGGTGGACAGGGAGATAGGCTAGATGTGTGATGGCCTGCCACAAAAGAGGTCAGTTCTGATCAGTGTAGACTGAAGTAGGTAGAGAGTATCTTTAATGTTCAAAAAATTTGAGATGGATCTTGAATAATAGATACAGTTTAGCCAAAGAGAAGAGAGGGGAGAAGGAAGGAGGGAAAATATTCTAGTTATTCCACAAAAATCAATGAATAAAAAGCTTACACCTGTTCTTGCTCACTGCTCTGGGGTTTTGTTCTTTTAATCATACCTTGGGTGAGAGTCGATTCTCCATCCCCTCTGCTTCTTTTCAGAAATTCCTCCCACTGTCCATTAGTAAGAGAGAGTACAGAAATAGTTCTGGTCAAAATTAGCAGGTAAACAAAGTGCTGACTGATCTTCAAAGGTGTAGGTCTGACTATGCTGTGGGTGTATGAGAAGAAGCGTGATACATCTGACCTGCTTTTGTTCTGAAGATTTATCCACCATGAGACAAGGGCGGGGGGCACACTTGTCTGGCTCTCATCACCAGTGACACAGAGTGTGACCATGTTCCAGGCTTAATGGGCCCAGCCAGGACATCACTGGGATGAAAAGAGTACTTGAAGACCTGGGCTATGTTGTGCTTGTAGAAGGGACTCACAGCCATGGGGGAGAGCCCCTTCCCTGTGTAGTACGCATGTACTCACACATCCGGAAGTGCATAATGACTAACCAGCTTTGTAATATGAAGCTGGTCATTTAACTTCTCTGGAACTCGTTTTCCAAAATGCTTATTTATTTATTTTGAGAGAGAGAATGAGTGGGGGGGGCGGAGAGAGAGAGAGAGAGAGAGAGAGAGAATCTAAAGTAGGCTCCGTGTTTAGCACAGAGCCCAATGCAGGGCTCAATCCCACAATTCTGAGATCATGACCTGAGCCGAAATCAAGAGTTGGACCCTCAACCAACTGAGTCACCAAGGTGCCCCTGTAATTATTTCTTTCTTTTCTTTTCTTTTCTTTTCTTTTCTTTCTTCATTTCTTTCTTTCTTTCTTTCTTTCTTTCTTTCTTTCTTTCTTTTGGAAGTATGTTGGAATCTATTGTTATTATTGTTAGTTTTATTATTATTATTACTTTATGAGTATAATTTATTGTCAAATTGGTTTCCATACAACACCCAGGGCTCATCCCAACAAGTGCCCTCCTCAATGCCTATCACCCACTTTCCCCTCTCCCCCATCCCCCCCATCAACCCTCAGTTTGTTCTCTGTATTTAAGAGTCTCTTATGGTTTGTCTCCCTCCCTCTCTGTAACTATTTTTTCCCCTTCCCTTACCCCACGGTCCTCTGTTAAGTTTCTCAAGATCCACATATGGGTGAAAATATATGATATCTGGACCTCACTTTCTTAAAGTTTCAGATGAAAATGTTAGAGCCAGTATCTATAATCCGTAACTCCTTTGAGTGGTGTATATACACACATATAAGTACACACACACACACACATACACATATACATATGTAAGTGTGCGTGTGTGTATATATCTGAGTCATAATACTGTCATTATTACTGCAGTTACTTTATTATTATTAAACCAAAAATTGCTCCTTTAGACATTACACAAGCAAGCCACGCATGTGCACACACACGCACACACACACGTGTGCACACACACATATATGCACACATACACACACTTTTTTCCAGAATGCTATGATGTGGTGGGAGCTGGGCAAAGAGTGGTCCCAGGAGGCACTGTCGTCAGGGCATGACACTGGGGTGTGTGGGTATGCAGAGGGCAGACACCCTCACTCCTCTTCTCCTGCTCCCAAATCTCTTCCAATCTCCTGCTGGTGTTCAGGTTTGCTGATAAGGGAGCCCCAGGAGCACGATCCACAGAGTGACAATACAAGGACGATAAGAGCAAAGGAAGGACCTAGGAAGTTCAAGTAAAAAATACCCAGCACAGGAGACACAGCAGGGAGGACAGAGGAGTAGGAAATGCCAAGAATCTGAAGAGATGATTTCAGAACTCTGCAGCTCCCAGGGAGCAGCCCTACTGGTGGGTTGCTGTTCATTTCCACCAATTTCAGCTGTGGATGTAGTGTTACCTAGCGATGCCCCCTCCCTCCTCCACTCCCACGGCAGGCAGCTGTGGGGACCGCAGCCTGCATTGTTGGTGCCACTTGGAGGGCCTACGGGGAGCAATCAGGACCTGATCCTCCAAATATCAGGGCTCTGTGTTCTCTCCACGTATTTGCTCTGTTGGATCCCTCACTGGTCGGCAGAGAAGCTGGCTGCCATTGTTTCAATTCCCATGGACTAAAGTGACTTCCAGAAAATTTAACAGAGCTGCACCTGCTAGCTGTTGTTTGGTTTGGTTTGTTTTGGACGTTCAAAAATTTAGGAAAGCACTGGTTGTGCCCATGATCCGAAAATACCTGAGAAAACCTTAAGCTTTCACCTTAAGCAGATCTCTGGCCCAGAAATAAACCAAGCAATAATGACAACAACAACAACAACAACAACAACAGGAACAATAACAACTGCCATAAACCCTGGGGGACAGGAAAAACCTGATTTTCAGAGTTATAACATTATACAATTCAAATATCCAGTTTTTAATGAAACATCACAAGGTACATGAAGGAAAAGGAAAGTATGAGCCATTCAAAGGAACAGAATGAATGTAAAGAAACCATCCCTGAGGAATCCCAGGTAGAAGACTTATCAGACAAAGACTTTAAACAATTTAAAGATATTCAAAAAGCCAGAAGAAGACATGGGCAAAGACAGGAACAAGATATATGAACAAAGTGAGAGTAGGGAGCCAGAAAGTATTTCTGAAGCTGAAATGTAGGAAAACTGAATAGGACAGGAAAATAAGACAGAAAATTAATAAAACCAAAACTCGCTTCTTTGAAAAGACTGGCAAAATTGACAAATGTTTAGTCAAACGGACAAAGGAGGAAAAATGAAGTTTCAAATAACTAAAATCAGAAGTTAAAGTGGGGACATTACTTCTATCCTTACAGAGATAAAAAGGAATATAAGAGGGTACCAGAAACAACTGTGCACCCATAAACTGAATAACAGATTATAAAATGGTCAAATGCTCAGAAACACACAACGTAGTAAGACTCAATTGTGAAGACAGAGAGATTCGGAATAAACCTACACTACTAAAGAAACTGACTTAGCAATCCCAAACTGCACAACAAAGAAGTCCTGGACCAGAGGTGAATTCCACCAAACATTTAAAGAAGTAACACCATTCCTTTTCAAACTCTTAAAAAAAATGGCAGAGTAGGGGGTGCCTTCTAACTTTTTCTGAAACCAGAATAATAAAATTAGATAAAGACATCATACGAGAAGAAAATTACAGACCAATATCCCTTGTGCATATAGGTGCAAATATCTGCAAAATACTAACCAAATCATAATTAAAAGGATTATTCCCCCCGATAAGTGGGATTTATCACAAAAAGGTAAGGGTGTTTCAACATTAAAAAAAATCCATCAATGTAATATATGATTTTAATAGAATGAAGAAAAAAAACAGATGATAATCTCAAATGATGCATAAAAGAGCATATGACCAAATCCAACATCCTTTCATGATAAATACTCTCAGGAAACTAAGAATAGAGGAAAATTTTCTCAACATGATAAAGGGTATATATGAAAAACCCACAAATAACATCTCAATGGTGAAAGATGGGAAACTTTTCCACTGAGATCAGGTACAATACAAGGGTACTTGCACTGATGCTATTCGTTATATTGGAAATTATAGCCAGAGCTATTAGATAAGAAAATTAAATAAAAGACATCCAAGCTATAAAGAGGTGAAGTTATCTCCATTCACAGATGAAATCCCAAAGAATTCACAAGAAATCTACTAGAACTAATAAACATACTCAGCAAAGTTGCAGGGTATGACACCAACACAAACACAAAAATCAGCTTTGTTTCTGCACAGCACCAATGAACATCTGAAAAGAAAATCAGGAGAGCAATTTCATTTACTATACCGCCCCCAATAATTAAATATTTAGGAATGAATCTATCCAGGGACGTGAAAGACTTATCTACTGAAAACTAAAAACATTGCTGAAGAAATTAAGAAAGATCTAAATAAATGGAAACAGAGTTCATTTTCATGGATAAGAAGACACTGTTGTTAAGATGTTGGTACTACACAAAGTCATTCACAGCTGTAACATAATCCTTATCAGAATTCCAAGAGACTTCTTATTGTGTTTATTGATTTTGCAGAAATGGAAAAGCTGATTCTCAAAATTATATGAAACTACAAGGGGCCTTGAATAACCAAAGCAATGTTGAAAAAAAAAGTAAAAAGAATAAAGTTAGCAGACTTATACTTCCCCACTTCGAAGTGTACCACCGAGCTACAGTAATTAAAACAATACATTTGTTTGGCATAAGAACAGACATATAGATCAATGTAATAGAATACAGCACCCAGGAATAAACCCCTGGATGTATGATTAATTGATTTTCAACATGGGCACCAAGACTAATCAAGGGGTGAAACACACTTTATTCTTGACAAATTCTTGCTAGGAAAATTGGGTATCTAAATGCAAAAGAACAGAGGTGCATCCTTACCTTACACCCTATGCAAACCTAACTCCAAATGAATCGAAGATCTAAGCTTGAGAGCTGAAACTATAAAATTCCTGGAGAAAGACATTATAGAAATCTCTATGACATTGAAAACAACTTCTTGGTTATGTCACAAATAGAATAGGCAATAAAAGAAAAAAGATAGATAAACTGGACTTCATGAAAATTACAAATATTTATGCCTCACAGAATATGATCAACAAGTGAAAGATAATCTACAGAATGGGAGAAGATATTTGCAAACCTTAGACCAGATGAGGGATTAACAATAAGAATACATAAAGAACATCTAAAACTCAGCAACAACAACAAAATAAATAATCTGATTTAAAAATGGGCAAATGACTTGGATAGTAATTTTTCCAAAAAAAGATATACAAATGGTTAATAAGCAGATGAAAAGATGCTCCACACCATTAGTCCACAAGGAAGTACAGGTTGGAAGAGTGAGACACCATGTCACATGTTCCAGGTGGGCTATTAAAGCACACACACACACACACACACACACACACACACCACAAATAACAGATATTAGTGAAGGTGTGGAGAAGTTGGAAATCTGAACATCGCTGGTAGGAATGTGAAATTGTGTGGCCACGATGGAGAACAGTTTGGTGGCTTCTCAAGATGTTATACTATCATAAAAGTCACCACTTCCACCCCTAAGTATATACCCAAAAGAATTGAAAGCAGGGATTTGAATAGATATCTGTACACCAATGCTCCTTGCAGCCTTATTCCCAGAAGCTAAAAGGTGGGAACACTCTAAATACCCAAAAACAAATGAATGCGGAAGCAAAATGTAGTATATCCATAAAATGGAATGTTCTTCAGCCATGAAGAGGAATGAAATTTTGATATATGCTATTGCTTGAATGCATCTGGAAGGCATATTTAATGAAATAAGCCAGATACAAAAGGACAAGTCACATGACGTACCTAGAATAGGCAGATTCATAGAGAAAGAAAGGCGAATAGAGGATATCAAGGGCCAGGAAAACAGGATAAGGACGAGGTATTGTTTAATGGATACGGAATTTCTGTTGGAAATGATGCAAGTTTTGGGTATAGATAGTGATGATGGTTATATAACACTGTGAACGTATTGAATGTTGCTGAATTGTACACTTCCAAGTGGTTAATGTGACAAATATTGTGCCAGGCACTTTACATTTATACTTTTATTGCTCAAAGCATGGATGGTAGAAAGGGTAGGTATTATGATCTGATGTTTAAAAATTTACTCTCTTTCAGACCATGGATTTGGAGCTGAGGACATCTGCTGCGTGCCCAGAGCACAAGTCCTCAGACAGCGCATTCTTGGCGTTTGTGTCTCATGGCATCCTGGATAGAGTCTGTGGGACGAGGCACAGAAATGAAAAGCCAAACACGCTACCTTATGATGCCATCTTCCAGATTCTCAACAACCACAATTGCTCCCACTGAAGGAAAATACCCAAGGTCATCACCCAGGCCTGCAGAGGTGGTAAATTCAGATGGGGTCCAGCCCTCAGGGAAGTATGTGTCATGCAGGCTGAGGGCTACACTGTGTGGTTCACATCTAGTGAAAAGGAGCCCACAGCTCACTTTTGTGCTACTGTACCAAACAGATGTCTTTGGAAAGAGTATTCAGAGGGTGGGAAAAAGAAACTGGTATCCAGCTTAAACAGAGACATTATCCACCTTCAATAAACCATAAGAGACAATGATGGTATTAACTCTAAATTATCTTTACATAGAATTATTAAAACTGTGGCATGAAATGGCTTTATTCAACATCTGCTGATCAAAATTTGATGATCCCTGAGCCTCAGGTATTTCACATGACAGAGATCAACATTTAATACAGAGCTACATGAATGGAAAAATCCAGACCCGAACGTCTTCATTTCACAAGACTCCATTGATATGGCATTAGAAAAACGGCAAAGGTATGGGGACAAAACCAGGTCAACGATGGTCCGGGGGGAAAGAAGAAGGGTCGTTTTATACCTTGACTGTGGTGGTGGTTACATGACTGTATATATTTATCAAAAGTAATTAAACTGTGCACCTAAAAGGTGTGTTTGGAGGCAAGGATTTGGAGGAATGAGGCCAGCTTGCCTACACGGTTCATCCCAGGAAAGCACATGAGCTGAGCGACTTGAAGGGTGCCTGTGAAGGAAGGGAGGGCCCGTCCAGGTTCCTGCAGCCTTCTTTTCTCGCTTCTCTCTGGAAGCCCAGTCTCCCCTGAAGCTCTGCCCCGCCCACAGAGACACCAGACCGCCACATCTCTGAGTACGGGATCACCCAACAGCCTCAGAACAGCAGTGGCTTAGTGAGTCTAGTACACACAATGGCATTGCTTTTGCTGCTCAGAAGAGGTGTTTTTTGTTTTTCGTTTTTCTTTCTTTTTTTAAAAGAAGAGGACATGGCCTTTTTTTCAGAAAGCATATTTTCTGGCTTGGAAAATAAGCAATCTAGGTATGAAATATTGGTAAAAAATCATCAAATAATTAGTAGCATCTGGTAAAGTGAGATTATAACCTAGAACCTAGGGAGAGCAAAGAGTTTGAGAGGATCACTTCTTAAAATCATCATATTTAAGGTGATGTAATTTTTTTTTTTTTAAAGACAGTATGATAGCGAGAGCTCCAAGGCTTGGAAAGAGGCAGACAGAATTTCTAAAATGCTCAAGCAAAAGTTCGAGTCTTACCTAATATATATGATTTTATTTATTTTACGCAAATACATATATATGTATGCATGCATTTTATATATATGAATATAAACATGTTGCACACAAAATGAATACATTATTTATATGTAAGTACATTGAATTTACTCTTTAGCACATCTGTATTCGGTAAACACTATTATCTCACTCACACAGAAAAGGGAAGTAAAGCTCACAAAGTCATAAACTGCCTGAGTAAACACTGGGCATTTGAGGAGATATAAATCCAAGTCCGTTTGACTGGATGTTTAGACTATTTTAGCGCAACCAGCAAAAAAAGTCTATATTATTTAGAACCTCGGACCATTCCAAAGTCACAAACATGTAGGCTTTTGTTCCCAGGAAGGGGCTACAAAAAACCAGAATCCAGCAGCCTTAGCAAAAGCAATCTCAGTCTATGACTAATCTAGGAATTGGACCACCCAGTGTTAACTTACGAAGAGTATCCAGAGGGGTACAGGATGGCTGGCTTGGTATCTGAAGCGGGGATTACTAATATGTTATTAAAGCACCTTATGAGACAGACAGATGTGGGTTTAATACCTACTGCATCAGTCTATAGCTGTTCTACCTCCAGAAAATTTTTTAACACTAAAGGAGAAAACATTTGCTAGAAAATGTTATCTATAGTATCAGTCTAAACTTAATCAGTTTTACATTTTGAACCTCAGAACTATGATTCTAGAACCCGCTCCCTTCATCTGTGATCCTGTAACCCTTACGTAGTATCTTTTATAGTTCAATCTAAGTTCATCAAGTTACTCTGTATATAAAGCCAGGCACAGAAATCTTTGTTTTTCCTACCTCTGTAAGCCTGTGTGGAGATAAATACAATATATGACGTTTTTTAAAGAAGGCTGTAACTCAAAATGCATAATTTCCTTTCTGCACAGACAATGTTTCCTGCAGAAGGGCAAGTGGCCCCACTGACATCATCCCACAACTCAGAAATTATGTTCAAAAATATTCTGTCCGGTGGTATTGTCATCTGACAGAAATACCTGTGATGGTAACTACTGTATTACCTCTTATTCTGTTTATTTCACAAGCCAAAATCAATGTATAGGAAAACCCACCTGCATATTTTACACAAATGAGAGGACATTATTCATACTGCAGCACATCTTGCCTTGTAATTATTTGCAAATAATTCAAATAATTGCAACTAAGTTCTGGTAGGCAAAGAGAGTTAATATGTGTTAAATTTCTATATCCAAAATATTTTAAAATGTGGGTTATAAGAAAGTGAAAGAAATATAGAATGCAGAATATTATCAAGAAAAATATGATCTATGAAGATCACATGTGGTATAGAACAATATTTCCTTAAATATTCAGATTATGGAAAAAATTTTGGAGTAAACATTTATTTTTGATAAATACTTACTCACTCCCTTTACAAATAGGAACTAGGGCTACCTGATACAGATGAAACAATAAAAGATAACAGCCAGAGTCCTTCCTTGCTTAGCTAATATTCCAGTAGGAGATATAAACAGTAAACGACACTATATTAAAAAATATGCCATTTCCAATTTCTGTGGAATAAGAGAGTTCTGTGAGAAAGAACAAAGGAAGAATCCCACGTAAAATATGACCATCCATAAAGTGAAAGTTTGTGAAATGATCCACCAAAACTCACTCGTAACTGGTATAGAACTGAGTATTTGCAGAAAGGGACAATAACCAATTAGTGCAACAGTATTCCATATGTTCAAAAACTTAGAGCCATGGAAGATATTAAAAGATCTAAACTGCATTTGAGATATGAAAGCTAGAATGTGTGAGTGGAAAGTACACCGGATGGCATTAATAGCTGGTCAGATGATTTAGAAGAAAAATACGTGAACTTGAGGAGACTACACAAAACAAAGCACAGAGAACAGAAGCTGATAACAGAAGAGATAAAGGGTCAGTGAGCTGTGGGACACACTATGAAGGCGTAAGATATTTGTAAATGGTGCCCTGCCGAGGAAGGAGCAAAATAGTAACGTTCGAGAAAATAATGGCCAAATGTTTAACAAATGTAATGAAAACTACAAGCCCAGAGATTTAAAAAGGGCAAACTTGAACTATTAAAAAAATGGAAAATTCATATAGCAAGGTCCACCATTAAATTTCTCTAACCACTGATAAAAAGATAGTCCTAAAAGTAAAGAGAGGAAAACAAATAAAGAGAAATAGAACCATGCTACATATAGAGAAACAAGGTAAAGAACAGCAGCAGATTATTTATCAAAACAATCCATGCTAGAAAACAGCAGTGAAAGACAAAAACAAAGAAACCAAAAAAAGTCACCGGAAAAATTGTAAGTTGAGAAAAACAGAAAATATTTTTCAAAATCAAAGGTGAAGTAAAGACTTTTTCAACTGTACAACAGCTGAAATATTCCAACATGAACTGTAAGAAATGTTAATGTAAGTCATTCAGACAGAAGGACATGATACCATATGGAAATACAGATTTATTGAAATGATACAAAGTTCCAGAAATGGTAACCACATGGAAAAAATATATATATACATAAGATATAAGATATAAGATATAAGATATAAGATATAAGATAAGATATAGTTAAATTGTATTATTAATATAATAAATATTATGATATTTAATGTTATATGTTACTACTTAAAAACATCCTTCAAAGGAAACTTGATGGTTACTCTGAAATAATAACGTGTGTGCTGAAACTCTAACAAGCTAAATTTGTACATTATAAACACTGAGTTAACCACTAAGAGAACAAAATAAAAAATTATAGCTAATAAGCCAAAAAAAGACATAAAATAAATCATGATAACAATCCAAGGGAAAGCAGAAACACTGGAAAGAAGGAAAAAAAGACCAGATAAAACAAATTTTACAAAGTGGCAAGACAGGGGTGCCTGGCTGGCTCAGCCCGTGGAGCATGTGACTCTTGATCATGAGTTCGAGTCATGAGTCATGAGTTCAAGTACCATTTTGGGCACAGGAATTACTTAAAAAATAAACAAATAAATAAAAATAAAAATAACAAAATAGATTTAAACCTAACTTTGTATATAATTTCATTAAATGTAAGTGGTCTAAACACACCAATTAAATGTTAGATATTATGAGATTGTATTAAAAAACCCCACAAGACTCAACTAAACGCTCCCCACAGCAAACACACTTTATTTATAATGAGACAAACAGGGTACAAATAAAATAATATAAAAAGTATATCATGCTAACACTAGTCAACAATAAAGTGGAATAGATTAGATTCAGATAAAGTACATTTCTTATCAGAGAATATGAGCAGGAATAAAAATATGTAAACCCATAAGGATGAAGGGATCCATCCATGGGGAGGACATAAAAATTCTAAACACTTAGACACTTAAAAGCAATTTTAATATATAAGAATCAAAAATGGATAGAACTGCAAAGAGAAATAGACAAATGTACAGTTAAAGTCAGCGATTTTGTTAACCTTTTCTCAATGATCGACAGAAAGGGGGCACAAACAAATCAAAGAAAATAGATAAGACACAAACAACATAATCAAACAACTTGACCCAACTGGTATGTATAAAACTGTCAAAAATAGAATACAACCTTTTCAAGTACACATGGAATAGTAACCAAAATAAACCATATTTGGGGCCACAAAATAGGTCTAAATAAACTTAAAGTATTTCCAGTCATACAAAATATGTTCTCTAACCAAACTAGAATACAATTAGAAATCAATAATGGGATGGTCTGTAGAAATCTCCAAATATTTGATATTAAATAATACATTCTATAGAGTACAGGGATCAAAGGAGATACTGAAGTAGAAATTAGCAATCAATTTTAATTGAATGTTAATTAAAACATATTAAAAACTGTGGGATGCTAGTAAAGAAGCTTTCAGGAGGAATTGTAAGCACTATATGATAAAATTAATAAGAAAGTAATGTCTCCAAACAATGACTTCATCGTCCACCTTAAGAAACTAGAGAAAGAACAAATGAAAAGAAATCTAAGAACAAAAGGAAGTAAGAAAGGCAAGAATGGAGATTCATGAACAAGAAAATATAAAAGCAATACAGAAAGCAAATGCAATCAAAAGGTGGCCCTCTTAGAAGATTAATAAAATTGGTAAAACTCCAAAAAGACTGAACAGGAAAACAGAAACAAAAATTACTATTATCAGGAAGCAAAAGATGACATCACTATGATCCTACAGATGGTAAAAGGATAATAAGGGAATATAATTAACAACACTTTGTAAATGATTACTATAACTTACATGAAATGAATAAACTCCTTGAAATACTCAGACCATTAAAGCTCAATAAAGAAGAAATAAATAGCCAGAAGAGCCCTATATAAATTACACAAATTAAATTTGTGCTTAAAAACTTTCCCACAAAGAAAACTCCAGCCTCGAAAGGCTTCGGTTGTGAATTATACCAAACATTTCAGGAAGATATAATAAAGGTTCTATATACACTCCTCCAGATAACTAAAAAGTAAGAAATACTTCAGAACTCATTTTATGGGGCCAGCATTTCACTGCTAACAATACCAGATAATGATATAATAAGAGTGGCAAAATACGGACAAATATTCCTCATGAATGTCGATACAAAATTCCCAACAAAATTTAAGCAGGCATTTCCAACAATATAATATAATATGATATAATAAATATAATGTAATATATATACACATGTACACATATATACACAAACATATAAAAATAAATATATGATATAAATATAAATAATATATAATATAAATATATAATTTTTATATATAAATAAAATATACATATACATATATATGTGTGTATATATATATGAAATACCTCATGACCCAGTATGGTTTGTCCCAGGAATGCAAGGAAGGAAGGAAGGATGAAAACCTATGTGGCCATTTCAAGACCCAGAACAACCATTTGACAAAATCCAACACCTTTTTCTTATAAAAGACCCTCAGCAACTTAGGAGGAAAACTATTCTTCCAGTGATGAAGAATTGCTATGAAAATTCTACAACTAATATCATATCTGATGGCATAAGACTGAATGTTTGTCCTATGAGATCAGAAATGAGACACTGGCATGCCTAAGTCCCTTCCATAAAAATGGAAATCACAATAGCACCTGTCTGGTGGAGTTGAGGCACAACCTAATGAAACGTTCCTTACGAGTCCCCCAGCAAGGGCTCTGCCACAAAGAAAGCAAGTGTTGGAGGAAGGCTGGTGACAGCCTGCACAGTGACGGGGAGAAGCAGTTACACACACACACACACACACACACACACACACACACACACACACCCCTTGGAGAAACTGAGATAAGACAAATACAGAAAAATGTTAACAGTTGGAGGTGGACGTAATGTTGTTCACTGTACTGTTTCCTTTCTGTCAGTTTTTCTGTATGGTTGAAAAAAAACAAAGCCTCATAGTAACAAGTTTTGAGGAAAAAACTGGAATCCAGACTCAAACATATAAGGGCAACTGATTTGTTTGGGAAACACTATGAGTGCAACTCAGTGTAGAAGGGAGAGCTTTCAGTGAATGTTTCAAAGACAACTGGACCTCCCTATATAAATAGTAAACTCCTATTCACCCGAAAACTCTATGTAAAAATGAATCCCAAATCTGCCAGATACCTAAATATAAAACCTATAATTAGGAATGTTCTAGAAGAAAAGTGAGGAGAGAATTTTTTGCGACCTTGGGTTATATATACAACTATTTGCCACAACATCAAAAGCACAGTCTCTTAAAAACAATAAATTTGACTTTATCAGGAATAAGGTTGTTTCCTCATCTAAAGTCACATTAAGGAGACTGAAGAGACGATTCTAGATTGGGAGAGTATTTAATTTTTTCATATTAGAAAAAAAAACGTTTATTCATAATATATAAAACTTTTATACACAGTATATGAAACAAACCACTCTCAATAGTCAAACTATGAAACTAAACCACAAAAGCTTTGAACAGACAATTCACACACATACATAAAACACAAAAAGCCTTATGGCAAATCAGTATGTAAAGATTTTCAGAAGTCATGAGGAAAAAGCAGATTAAAACTGAAGTGATTAATAATGAACGCTTTTTAGAATGGGTAAGATACTGATATCTGACAGTGGTTAATCTCTAGCATGTGTTTGCTGGGGTTAGTACATGTGAATTATCATCTATTTGAAAAGTCTGTATACCATTTAAACTCTGTATTTAAACCTTTGCCTCTGTGTGATAGAACATATCCTTTGACTTTTTGCCTCGGTTTATCATGAATTAGCTTTACTGTGGTATAATTTGCACACAATAAAATGCACCCTACGTTGGGTATAAAGTTCAGTGTGCTTTGTCAAATGCACACCCTATCAAAGTCTACTTTCAGAATATTTCCATCATCTTAACAAGTCAAACTACAGTCAATTGCACCAGTCTAAGGTCAAGGAAACTACTGATAGCATTTCTGTAAGCAGAGATCAGTTTTACTCGTTCCTTATGTTCATGTAAAAGGAATTGTATGGTACGTACTGTTTGTGTAAATGTTCTTCTGATCAATAAAATACTGTTAAGGGTTTTCTACTTTCATGAATATAGAAGTAAGTAGTTTATATGTTTTTAGGGTATAAACATTATTCAGCATTACACTGTATCAATATATATGTTTGTCCATTCACATGCTGATGGGTACCTGGGCAACTTACAGATTTTGGCCACCACAGTGATACCTTATTGTGGGTTCCATTTGTATTTTCCTGATGATTAATGCTGTGGAACATCGCTTCACATACTTGGCTGTTTGTGCGTCTTCCTTCTGTCCACATCATTTGCCCATTTTTTACTGAGTAGTCTTCCTTACTGATTGTAAGGATTTAAATAGTCTTGCTACAGCACGTTCGGCAGATACATGTTTTAGAAATATTTTCTTTCAAGTTACTGCTTGTTTTTAATTTTTGATTGGTATCTTGAGGAGCAAAATTTTTTAATTTACAATGATTAATTTATCTTTCCTCCCTTCCCCTTCCTTCCTTCCCTCATTTCTTCCTTCCTTCCTTCCGTGGTCTGTGATTTTTAGGTCCTGTGCTATGGATTTGAATCATGTCTCTTTTCCTGTTGACAATATCAAATGGATATAGATCCTTAAATCTACAGTGTATTTATTTAAACAGCACAGAATTGTGTTTTATTTTTTAATACATTTTATTAATCTGTGTCTTTTATTCAGAATGCACAAATAAAGTAATGATATTTAACTTAAACATTTATATTTAATTTGGTTCAGTTCAAATCTGACATCTTGCTGGTTGTTTTCCATACGTCTTATCTGTTTTTCTTCCTGCTTTGTTTTGAATTGAGTATTTCTATTTAGTATTGATTTGGCTTATTACTAGCTATACCACTATTTTTTAGAAGTTGCTATAGATTTTACAATGTACATCTTTAGTTTATTACATTTTACTTCCAAATATTATTCTTACATAAACATAAGTAGCTTAATGTTGGGTAAGCGCAAGCATGGCACTGGGAACCAGTAAAAACACCTCTTTACGTTCCTTATGTTTCCTGGACTAGTAGAGACGTATTTGGGACATGACAATGCTGAAGCTATTCATTGTTATAGCAATTACTACACCTACGGCCACACCTACTGCCACACCTAGCCACCCTCATTTCTCTCTGTTCGGCAGAAAGTCATGGGTCTAGTCCTTGTGTATCTACTTCCTGAAAGAAATTTACCTGTCCGTCGTCATTTTTTTTAAATCACTCTGTATTCCGATATATATAATTTTAATCACTAGGTATCTATGTGCCACTTATTGTGAAAACCAGTTTCCCATAGGAGGAGGGTCAGGGTTGCCTGGAGAGTACAGGAGAGGAGGAGGAACGAAATAAGTTTAATGGAATACACTGCCTTTGAGCTACGGCTGCTACAATGGTGCATACCCTCCAAAGTTAGTGGCCATGCAGTCCTTTTAAGACGTGGTAGCATACCTGTCATTCGTTGCCTGCCTCAAACTCTAGACTTCTGCCAGTTCCCTTCTTACTGTTTTAATCTCATGATATCCCAGGTAGTAGTCAGGATTATGACTCATCTATGGGATAGTCCCCATCTAGCAACCACACCACATTCCAGTGTTGAACACCTAGGATAGCCCCAGATCTTAAGAATAAGCTGAAGGTTATTATTATCCAGACCCGATAATGGAATGAAAACTCTGTGTTGTCTTAGTGTAGAAAATATAAAATAATTTGCAAGTTAACCTTTGTGTAGTGCTTTGTAATTACCCACTCCTTATGCTCAGGGGGAGATACCTCTTGGGACTTTCCCTTTGTGGTATACTCTCTTTTGTCCCAGTGAATATTCAAAGTGGAGAATGTGTTCCCATATTTTATTGCCATATATATATACATATATATATGTATATATATACACACACGTATATGCATATATATAAAATGTATATTTATTGTTTTTATATACATATATGTATATATGTGCATGTGTTTTTACATGTATATATGTGTGTGTATATATAAAATATTTATTGCTTTATATATACATATGTGTATATATATAAATATATTTATTGCTTTATATACATATATGTATATGTGTGTGCATATATATAGGCGTGTACATATATGTGTGTATATATATACTTTTCTCAAAACCTATTATGCTAAATTAGCATTATGTTTAGAATTGGAGAAAACATCTTTAGATGTTTGTAGAAAAAAGAAGTAAAGGTGTGTCGCTAATGGTGTGTGCATGTGTGTAAGACAGAAAAAGCAAAAAGAGATACAAAAACGAGACAAAACGAAGGGTATCAAGTTGGTAAACAGAGGAATGACAAAATTAACTAATAAGGAAGGATATAAGGATTAATTTACTCATGTTATTTCCTACGGAAATAATCATCTGTGAGAGAATATGCATGGGTGAAGTTCGTCACTAACTTTCGGACTCGGTGGTCCCTGGATGTAGCTTTCCTAATTAGTCTAGATTCTGCTCTTAAGCTCTCACGGAGACTTTTGTCTGCCACCCATGATATCATGTAGTAATCACCCACCACTGTGTAACAAATTGCCCCCAAAATGCAGTGGCTTGACACAACAGAGAACTGTTACCTCCCCATTTACATGTGATAGGAATCCAGGCAATATGTAGCAAACAAGACATCACCCAAGGCTTCTGTCTCATTGGAAGGTTCCATAAGAGGGTCAGATCTGCCTCCAGACTCATGCACAGGGTGAGCTGAATCCTGCTCGTCAACTAGCAGGAGTTGGTGCATCACTGGTTGTTGGCCAGAGGCTCTGCTAACTTCCTGAACATGTGAGTTTCTCCACACGGCAGCTCGCAACACGGCAGCTAGCTTCCCTCAGAACGAGCGAGAACAAAGAGAAATGGACAAGATGGAAACCAGTCTTTTCATCACCTGATTTTCCAGAACACACCTCATCGCATTTACTTTATTCTGTTTATTCGCATCAAAATGCCCGGTTTGGCCCACCCTTAAGGAAAAGGTAGTGCACAAGGCCACAACACCACAACACTGGGAAGTGAGCTGTAGTGGTGGCGGCCAGCTACGCACAGCAATGAATCCTTTTCTAGTTACACCAGCTAAAATGGTTTCTGCTGGACGCAAACGAACCGTAACCAGAGCACTCACAAAGCCTCATGGGGGTGTATTCTGCGCGCTCGGTGACACCACAGATGCCAGTTCCAGGAGTTTCTTCATTCACAATTTCAAGAGAAGAGAGGCACAAAGGGACATCTACACCCTATTCATGACCCAAATTAAGCCAGTCTGGATGGTCTCTGACAAAGAGCTCTCTGTACTCCCACTGCAAAGTGGGATTGCTAGCATGGATCTCAATGCTCAAGGCACTGGCCTGCTTTGTACTGGTCACACTTAACGGAGTGGGCCTTCATTAGCTGTGGGTCTATATTTTTCAGAGCTCTGACATTCTGAATTCTGACATGATTCTGAGAACTCTTTAAACAGTGCCTCTTCCTCTGAGAGGAGATAAGATGAATTTTGGCCTCTATGGTCTTCACACCTTTGCATCATGATTGTGACTATGTGACGTCACATGGCAAAGAGTCCCGATGGATGTAATAAAAGTTACTGATCAACTGACCATAAATAGGGAGACCATCCTGGATTGTCTCAGTGGACCCAGTTTAATCACATGAGTCCTTAAAGACAGAGAACTCTCTGGCTGGAAGCATAAGAGATACAGAAGAAGTGGGAAAGACCCCAAGTTTCAGAAGGTTTTGACACCCTCTTGCCAGATCTAGACAGAGGGCCACATGTGAGGACTGGAGAGAGGTCACAAGGTGCTAGGAGTACCTCCCAACCTACAGCCAGGAAGGACACACAAACTCAGTTCTACGACACATGGAATAGGATTCCGCTAACAACCTGAGTTTAGCAGAAGATAATTCCCCAGACTCTGCAGTAACAAACTGCTCTGTGGACACCCTGGTTTTAGGCCACTGAAACCAAAACTGACCTGCATAACTGTGAATAATAAATGTGTGTTGTTTTAAGCCACTATGTTTGTGGTGATCTGCCACGGTATCAGTAGGCCACTAATATGGCTTACATGCTAGACTTCATTATTCTCACCTACTTATCTCTTATTCTCTCTGTTACTTCCCACCTCCTCATTTCTTCCTGCTCCATTCTAGAGAGCACTTACCTTTCAGTTCACCAATCTCTCGTCGATGGGGTATGTGTTTAGCTTGTCCTTTGAGTTTTTATCTCAATGACTATACTTTCTATTTCCGGCTCACAGTCCTTCATTGCGATTGTTTCATGACGCTTACGCATCTCTCTCTTCATGGATTTGTTTGAGCATTCTCTACAGTGATCATCTGTGGTTTTTACCTGAATATCCCAACATCTGGGAATCCTTCTGGGTCTGAATTTCTGGCTTCTTGTTTCAGCCAACCTCAATTCATAAGGGGTTGTTTCCTAGTGTGTTTTTAATGCTCATCTGTAATTGTGTAATTTTATTTCTTGATATTTCAGGGAGTCTAAGGACACTTTCCTCCAGAATGTGTTTTGTTTATATTTCTAAAAAAGACAAGTGTCCCATCAGATTCATGGCCTTTCAGATTCACTCCCTCTCAAGGGCTCTGGCTGACAGCAAGTGACTTGATGGAATCTCACATTCAGCTCCCTGGTAACCCCACTACAGAAACAGACCTCTGCAAGCCTCACCCCACCTCCTGGTTCTCTGCCAGTCCAAGAAAACTCCTTGCTCTGGACCACTGTGGACCATTCGTCGTCACCTCCTGTCTCCAATGCCCTAACCATTCAGACCCAGCTCCTGCCCTTTAAGTTAGAAGCAATTTCTCATAGATTGGGAAACATTACCATCTTGCCTTTGTGGAGCATAAGAAAGTCCTAGAGAGGCTTTTCATTCCCAGTTACATAAGTAGATGCCCAGACAGTGACTTTCAAAACAAGGTATATTTCAAAACTGCCTGGAAGTCACATTCACTGACTCTATATTCTTGGGCAAGAAGCTCATTTTTCTGGAAACCTCCATTTCCTTATCGGTGAAGCTGCGTCCAAATGCCATTTTTCCCAGGTTGCTGGGCAAGAAAGAACAGAACAAATATTAACCCTATTTCTTCCCCTGGTACTTAGTTGGATACCTACACCCAACAGATTCCAGAAGCATGTCCTAGCACCTGTGGGAGACCTTCTTGTCTGCTCCAGACCACATTCAATGCCCCCTTCTGAGACCTCACAGCACTGTTGGTCTGGGGTCCTCCCCTGACATACAACCTCTTCCTGTGCTCATGCCTATCATCCCCGAGTTATTTTGAGCTTCTTAAGACTGGGATCTGGGTCCTATGCTACCTGCTGATGGTGTCCGCATTTCCTACCACAGTCTAGGATGGAGCGCAAGCCGCATATCACAAAGAGCCCAGTCTTGAGTGGGGGGCCCCTCGCACTGGGCAAGTCTCTGGCCCACTGCTACTTAGCATTCTAATATATTCATTAAACAGAGACATATTTTGTCTAACATAGAGAGGCATTTTAAAAAGAAAATTAAATAAGGGATATGAAGAATTGGTAATTACTTTATGAATAAATACCTTCCTTCAAGACTACTGCCAGTATGATGGCAGTCACTCTCATTTGTGGCCAGGCAATGATTTTATACATATCATACTAAATTGACAAAACAAACATAGATAATAGCAATGACACAGATGGGGTAATTGTACACAGAAGGCAACTAAGGCTACGATGGGTAACTAACTCTTTCAGCATCCCACAATAGTCAAGTTAACCTGAACAAGGATTACCAAACCAGGTAGGCAGGAAAAAATTCTAGGAAAGGAAAAATCTTGTATTTGATTAGTGTTCCCACTAAGTGGGATTCACTAGATCTATTCCAGAAGGTATATACCTAAGAATAGACAGAGGAACGACTGATGAAAAACTGGGTCTCTCAGAGGGTTCCAAATGATACAGGTTAGGTCTAGGAAACTTCTGCCTCCTGTATCTCATCCGTTCCCTGCACCTGCACAAATCTGATCATAAATCTGAGCCATAAGCAGCAAATCAAATTCCAGAAATTGGACACAGGCCTAGATCTGAATTTTCAAGTCATTACCTGTCATTTAAAAGGCTGCTTTTCCTTTGTTCCATCATTCATTTGTTACATGATCATTAAACCCGAATCCAAATCTCTACCCAAACAGTGGTGGGAAGTTCCAATTTCAGCCACTGACGGAGGCCCATCCTCTTCTTGAAGTCTGACCAGATTTACACATACTTGAGAAGTCACCAAAAAATGAGGGGAAAAAAAACCCTATTCTTTCCATGCAAACATTATAATCACTGACATCTTTATTAAAGCCAGCAATCGACTCTCAGACCCATTACCGCTCTACTGGGATTCCAAAACACCGAGAACCAGGCCTGACTTTGGCAATCCTGGTGCCTGTGGTTTTGCTTCCTACAAGTATGGCTTGACCACAGTCCGTGGAAAGGACACACGTCACAGTGCTTCCACAGGGTGGTACGTTGTCCCAGATCAGTGTGGGGCTCCAACACCTCTGTCCATGAGACAGAAACTCTGTTATGATGAGTATATTCTTCTTCTCGGTCTGTTTTCCACAGTGACATTCCTTTCATGTGTGTGCATGCGTGTATGTGTGTGCATGTGGACCTTTCTTTCTTTCCAGATCCCAGTGTCTTCCTGGACATTCCGAATTTCTGCCTTGCCACAGATAGTCCCTATGACCAGAGCACACAGAGTCTCCAGTTTAGGTGGGGAAGTAGGAAGGGAAGGAAAAAATACTTTAAGAAAAGCATAGATTATATTTTCTACTAACATTGCTGAGACAGAGGATCTTATTCCCAAAGAAAGTAAATGCCATTTTTGCCAAGAGTACAAAAGTCAAATAGGTGACCCACACATGGGTCAAATGTGAACCACAGACAAGCTTTGTTTTACCTACACAGTGTTGTAAAACAACAGTAAACCAGTTGGAACTGTATATATATATTTAATTTACTTTTTAATGGTTATTTATTTGAGAAAGAGAGGGAACAAGTGCATGTACAGAGGGGGGAGGGGCAGCGAGAGAGAGCGAGAGCGAAAGAGAAAGAGAGAGAATCCCAAGCACACTCTGCACTGTCAGTGCAGAGCCCAACATGGGGCTCAAACTCATGAGCCATGAGATCATGACTTGAACTGAAACCAAGAGTCAGACACTTAAATGACTGAGCCACCGAGGTGCCCCCTTTATATCTATAAATGACATAAAATACCTCGCTCAGGTAGCATATTCCTCAGCCCGCAGGCACCTGGCCAGTGGCCCCTGTCACAGATTCTAAGGATAGACCAAACTATGTTGCACATGTAAACGACTAGTGAAAAATGCCATTCCTCAAATCTTCTGAGAATTTATTTTCCTTCTAACTGTTAAAACATCAACTAATTGTTAGGAACTAATATCTGTATTATCATCTAGATTTCCCTCCAGTTTTCAACAAATATATTGATGAAGCAGTTGGCCACAGAGTTCATTTTTGAGATATTTAATTAAACATGTGTTGTAAAGACCACGGACTTTCTCCTTGAAGCAGCCTTCTCTTCTCTGGCCCCTCAATATGTAATCCAGTCTTTCCCCTGGGTTGATTTTCTTCTCCTTACATGTATTACTCTTTTTTTTCCAATTCTTTTTAATGTTTATTTTATTTTTGACAGAGAGAGGGGCAGGGGAGGGGCAGAGAGAGAGGGAGAGACAGAATCTGAAGCAGGCTCCAGTCTCTGAGCTGTCAGCTCGGAGCCTGACGCGGGGCTCAATCCGACAAACTGTGAGATCATGACCTGAGCTGAAGTCAGACGTCCAAAAAACTGAGCCACCCAGGCGCCACTTACGTGTATCACTCTTAACACAAAGTATTTTCTGTGCAATCAATGAGTATTTTTGTCTCTCTCATTATAATTTACATTCTATTGCAGCAGGAATTTTTCTCTGTTTTTGTCACCACTCTATCCCCAGCATCCATAATACTGTCTGACACATAAAAATGGTTCTCAGTATACTGTTATGCTGAACGCTTACGTTGAATGACTTGATGAAATCAATAGGAGTTGTCACATAGACACACAATATTTGTTGAATGCTTCCTCTAAGCTAGGTACTATTTTAACGACTTTTCAAATACTCATTATACAGTAACACTACAAGATAGGAATTATGGCGAAACCCATTTGGCAGATGGGGAAACCGAACCGTAGTTAAGTTCCTTGCCTGAGATCAGCAGTTAATATTTCAATTCAATCATTCTGGCTTCAGAACCCATGCCCTGTCTCTGCTATACAGTGTCCCTTAAAATATAGCCATCTGAAGAGGAAGAGCCTCAGATAAAGAAAGAAAACACTTTCATTCCTAGAATCAAACTGCTTCTCAGGAACACACATCACATCTGTGGCTGGAGGGGGTTATGAGCTTAGATGAAACACAATGGAAAGGAGTCAAGGTGTCTTATCTACCTCACACACGTTAAGATGGTGCTATCGAAAAAAAAAGACAAACAAAAACCTAGAAAATGGCAAGCACGAGTGAGAATGTGGAAGAACTGTACTGTTCTGCATTGCTGGTGGAAATCTCAATGGTGCAGCCACTACGAAGAACAGTGTTACAGTTCCTCAAAAAACTAAAAACAGAATCACCCCATGATCTGGCAATTCCAGATGTGGGTCTACAGCCACAGGAAATGAAAGCAGAACGTAAAGACATATCTGCACACCCATGCCCACAGAAGCATTATTCACAATGGCGAACGGCAGAAGCAACCCAAGCGTCCACTGATGGATACAGGGATACGCACAGTGCACGCATGTATGCACAATACTACTCAGCCTTAAAAAGGACGGAGATTCTGAGACAGGTACCACGTGGGTGAACCTGGAAGACATTCTGCTGAGCGAACTGAGTCACCCACAAAGGGACAAATACTGTTATGATTCCACTTGTACCAGCTTGTTAGAGCGGTCAGGTTCGCAGAGACGGAAAGGAAGGAGATGGTGGCAGAAGGCAGAAATGGGGAGTTAGTGTTTAACGACTGTAGTTTCAGCTTCCCAGGATAGAGGGTTTTAGAGGTGTGGTGGCAATGTCTGCACAATGTGAGGACGCCACTGAGCACCTAGAGATGATTAAGATGGTAAATTGTGTGTTTTGTGTATTTTACCACAATTAAAAAAAAAAAAAGAAGGCTTAGAACTGGATTAAGTGGACAAAATCCTGGACACTTGGATTAACTACCTAGCGAAACCTCCATGAAGAGCAGATTCTCTAGTGCATATATTTCACTCTATGTGCACGTTCTTATTTGTTTTATGGTCTCAGTTCCCCAAGCAACGGAGGCAAATGTCTTACGGGAACGATTCCTGCTACAGTCTCAGGTTCAGTAACCAGAAAATGTCTTGGGAAATGAGAATAATTTAAAACTTCTTAGGACATAATTACTAACATGGATATGTAGGTGTAATCATTATTTCTCAGGCTGTGCACACACCCTGCCTTAAAAGATAGGGACCTCTTGTTGGCCAGTTCAGCCGCACATCGAAGGTAAGTGTGAGGTACCATGGCTGGTGAGTCTTTTTCAGCTTGGGAAAAGGATGCCTTCCTCTCTAGGCTTGATGAAGACTCACACAGGTGACCTTGGGGTGGAGGGGGAATAGGTGGAGGAAAGGAAGCAGCTCAGGGAGCCTTTTACAGCATTTTTGATGTAGAAGATAAAGACCAAGAAGAATCTGAAGCTCTATAGCATCCTGCTATTATTTTCCTAGTCTCATCTGAAGCTGAAGCTATGAATCACCCATGGATGAGAATGGGGAAAGGATGGGCATCTGCAGCTGTTGTTCCCAAAGGAAACAGCCTGTCAAACCCTCCAGAAGGCAAGAGATGGGTGTATCAGAGCAGAATGACCTCTGACTTTCAGGAAGCCAGGAGAGGAATCATGAAGTCAAGTCTCCCAGCTCACTCAGTGAGCACACGCAGATAATGCTAAGATCCGAAAGAATTATGGGCAGTAGATGCTTCCACATCTTGCCTGCAAGATTCAAAGGTAGTAGATCATTCTTCAAGACTCCTGACCCCCATGGAGATAAAAGTTTGGTTAAAAAAGATGAGAACGATCGCTTTCCTGTTGGTGAACTGGGAGGGAAACTGTGATCACTACTTGAAGTCTCTTTATGCTTCTAACAAAGTCCTGAGGAAGAGAAGTCGACAGAACTGTAAATGCCTCGCTGGGTCAGATGTCCTAGTAACAGAGGGACTGATGCCCCAGGGAGAGGTGGACAGAGTGAGAGAGGAAAATGACAGAGTCATGGATAAGGCTTGAGACCTGACTGATGGGGAAAGGATACCATACCTGCCAGACACTTATTGTATGTGCCCGTGAAGAAGACAGACCCTGACCTCACACAGAAGACGGGGCTGCACTCAGGTGAGGTCCAACGGTTCAAGCTCAGGTCCAAGAAGTGATCGTATCTTGAGCCCTGGATCTATCATCTTCATGCACCTTGTCAGTTTAGAACAGAGTTTCTTTCATCTCAGGCTCAGACCCCATTCTTCTATGTGTGGCCCAAGTGCATGTTCTCTAGCCTCTACTGTTGTGTGTCCCTGTGCCTTTTCTCTTGCCTCCCACTGCTGATCACAGTTCCCCTCCAGTCCTCTGCAGGGAGCAGCTCATTTACTGTAGTTCAGTCTAAAGGTCTTTATCCTGAATCCTTTGATGCAATGTACAACATCACTCGTCCCGGAGCCCTAGGAACTCATGCATTTATTATACAGTGATGGCGGAACATCAAAGAACAAACTGAGTATGTACATAAAATTAAGTGTGCATAACACAATCACATGTGCATTAATTCACACATGGATTCAGTTTCCTTGTCAACCCTATTGCTCTTTATTTTGTGTAATACTGGAGAGTGCCAGTCTGTGGGTGGAAATCGGAGGTCTACCTCCTTTACCTCCACTCCCCCTAAGGTCTCATTCCAGGTTCTGGTGTCTGAGCGGCCCATTCTTATCACCCTCTGCTTCCTCTACACAGTCAAGATGGGGTAGTTGGTGGGCTCTCTGCTGTTCCCAAAGCCACTCAGGAAAAGATGATGCTACTGTGGGAGAAAAACTATCTGCTTCTGCAAAGCTGGCCAGTGTCTCCAGGGGCCATCTATTTTAAATAAGCATCTCACTCTGTTAAGGTGCTTGCTTCTCATCATCTCCTCCCCAACTCAACTCCATCAGTAACAGTGAAGGCCCTGGATGACCATATTCCAACTGAGAAAGTCCCTCCCCCTTGTCTTTGCTTCTTGTTATAGGCTCCCTTGTAATCCTACAGACATGCATACATCCCACTTTGTTGCTACCAGCTCCTGGGTTCTGCTGTGATGGAAACAAAGCCCTCAGTCAGTCTTCAACAGCATCACCTCTTGGTCATGCCCCCACCTTTTTGCTAGTTTTCCAGAACCAGGTCTATGACAATGACCCAAAGCAATAAACCTTCCTTGCTGGGAGAGTACCAGAGGAAACCCATGCACAGATACTCTCCATTGCCAGAAAGAAAGCTTCCTCAAAAAATGTTCATGAAAGTACTGACAATAAATACAGCCTTTCAGGACCAAATGTGCACGGTGGAACAAGATGTGGCTTGGTACCTGAGGAATGAAGATTTGTGGAATCAGTACAGTGTGAGACACATCACGGCTCTGCAATTTTCAGAGCCGGGAAATAGCCATTAATTCCAACTAGGCTGCATCTTCCTTGCGCATAAAGTAATAAATAATAAGGTATTATGTTCCAGAAACCTTGGGAGGGTTTCTACTTTGGTATCTCATTCCAATAACTAAAAGTTTCTGGCAAAGACTGTAGCAAGGGATGTAAGGCCAGGAACTAAGACCAAACCAGGCATCGACTTTACCATGTTTGTGCACTGTCGATGAGTTTCTCATTAAGCTAAATGAAAACTTAATGTGGTTCTCTTCCTTTTCGAATTTGTTGGTCATAATTGCTGGGAAAAAAATACTCTGGGTAGACACAAAGTACAGCAGGTGAAGATTTTCGGTGCTTCCCTCCACTGAGGGGGGCTGTGCCAGTGCATATTTGTGAGACACCAGAGAGCAGGGCTAGGGCCCCGTTGTCATATATAAGCAGATAGCTTCTTAGTAGAAACACACGTTGCTCCAGGAATTGCGCTTTGAGGGCACTTCGGCAGTGAGCTCAGTGATTAAGAGCTTAGGTCTGAGGTCAAGACAGGTCCGTCCTAACCAATGAAGTCTAAGAACATAGTTCAAAGCAACACCTTTAGCTCTCCTGCCTCCCATGTCTCTCAACCTGATGGTCATCCACAAGCATCTCTTGTGTAAATAGTTCGGAGCCCCCACTTTCGAAGCCAGAACATCCTCTGGGAAATACCTGTGAGACCCCCTACTGAAAATGTAACAACAGCTTCCATGGCCTTTAACACAGTTGATGCCTTCCTCTGTGGGGCCTTGTTGCTTACCGAGCGCCTGAAGGGGGCACATTAACCCTTGTGCGAAACCCTCTGTTCAGACTTTCCCCTCATTTCCGTTTCTGTGCTCACCCTCTCATACATGGTCTCCTCTTCTCTGAATGACATTCTCCTCAGCCCACCTGTCATACTGAAGTCACCTGTCACTCATGCATGCAAGCACTCCCTGACCCGGGCTGGCTTATCTTGCTCTTAGGATCTTCCCCTCTAACCACAACCAGACTTTTGAGGTCTTTACTGTGTGCTGTCATTCAGAATCCTCTCACGTAATCTTCACATGAGCCTTATGATGTTACTATTATTATTATCATCCCACTTAAAACAAAATGTTTAATTTGTGAGAGAGAGTGCTTGGGCACAAGTTGGATTGGGGCAGAGAGGACAGAGAGAATTCCAAGCAGGCTCCACACTATTAGCACAGAGCATGACTCAGGGCTCCATCCCATGAATTGTGAGATCATGACCTGAGCCTAAATCAAGAGTTGGACATTCTGCCGACTGGGCCATCCAGGTGGTCCCTATCATCCCTCTTAGAATAAGTAACATGCTTGGTCCTACCAGGCCAGTAAGTGAGAGAGCTGAGGCGTTGATGCCTGTCTTAAACCCAGCAACCTACAGTGAAAATAGAGCCATTTACCTCATAAGCATAATACTTATTTAGGTTGGAGTATGTTCAAACCTTTTTTAATGTGGTTATTTGTATATTTTTCTCCTAAAGTAGATACATATCCCCATAAGGATATTGGATGCCATGTCAATTTTCATTCACTGTGTTCACCTTGGCCACAAGCACATCCTATCATAGACAACTTATTAAATAATTCCTAAAAAAAGACTGATGATTGTTTACGTCTCTGCAGGTAATTTTACTGATGTGCACAAACATTTGTGAGTGTGGAATAAAGGATATATTTCTATTAACCCTCTCTTCCCAAAAGCACAGTGAAAGGCTTTACGAGGTACATTTCTATGATCCCTGACTAACCTAATCTCTAAACAGGTTCCTTTGAGAAACTTCATTCATTCACCCCAGGCTTGCGACTGGGGTCTGTACCCTACGACTGGGTGAAAGCAAGGGGATAGCTTGAGTACACGCTTCTGTGAGAAATCTCTGCAAGTCTCCCAGGGGAGACGCCTCTTACTCATACTCTTCTTTCCCCATAGCCTAGGCAGCTCTGACCTGCACGGCTTCACATGAGGTAACTGTCACACGTTGGAGGTCAGTTTGGGAGCCACCCAGACACGCCCATTTTAAGAGATGAATTTTATTTTGGGACATCAGCAAATCCCATTATTTCCAGATAGTCATGCCTTGAAATGGATTATTAGCCGGCCTACGAAAGGAGTTGTCAGTGAAGACTGCCCAGCACATTTGGGAAAATAACGCTCAGCATTGGTAAGTATTTTAATTGCTTTCCTCTTTCGTCCAGAAGCCCATTCTAGAAATGACTCTGGTATACAAAGCTCCCCAGAAGTGGGTCCTCCCTTGCCAGTAGTGATTGGCATTTCCAAAGCAACCACATCCTTTGGAGCCCATGTCACTTGGTATTACCCACGGATCCATAAAGTTGATAAATGATGGAAAGACAATGGAGATCTCTGAGGGCTGACACCAAGCTTTACTCCGAGATGCTCCCTCTGAGCTGTCTCATCCCTCCCTATGGCGGAAGTTTGCATCTCTATATTTTCCTACATCACATTCTCAAATCCAGACCACACCCCGAGTTCCCAGCATCTGTCTTTAGCTGCCTACTATACATTGCCCACTGTTTGAACTAAACATGACCAAAGGTCAACTCATTACCCTCCCACAAAGCCGTTCCTCTTTCAGTTGACCCTGTGCACAAAGGGATCATCATCCACTCAGCATTTCAAACAGAACTTCGACTCACCCTGGGCTTCTCTTTCTCCTGCAGTGCTAGCATCCAAGTAGTGGCAATTTGTTTATTCTTTATCCCAGTGTATCCCGATTTCCCATCCTCCCCAGCATTACCTATGTTATTGGCCATGTTCCTACAGTACTGCGTATTTCCTCCACCACAACATTTATTGCCATTTTATTTTCTAAATCCATTCTTCTTCCCCACTAGACTTCCGTTGAAGACAGTGAATGTGTTGGTCTTATTTGCAGATGCAGCTCTAAGAGTTTACTTAGTACTGCTTCTGCTGCTCAGTAAACTCCAATATGTTGTATTTTCATTTCCCTTTGTCTCAAGAAACTTTTCAGATCTCCCTGGTCATTTTTTTTAAGTTCATTTATTTTGAGAGAGAGACCATGCAAGGGTGGTAGGGGCAGAGAGAGGGGAGAGAAAATCCAAGGCAGGCTCTGCACTGGCAGCGTAGAGCCCGATGTGGGACTTGAACTCATGAACCATGAGATCATGACCTGAGCCAAAACTAAGACTCACATGCTTAACTGACTGAGCCACCCAGGCACCCCTCCCTTGCGATTTTAATTAGACCCACTCACTGGCTGCTTAAGATTGTGTTATTTAATTTCCACACCTTTTTTTTTTTTAATTTTCTCAGTTTTCTTTTTGCTATTTATTCCTATTTCTATTCCATGGTGGATGGTGGTTGGAAAAAAGATGCTTGGCATGATTTCAATCTTCTTAAATATGTTCATACTAGTTTGGGTAGGGCTTGAGATTCTACATTTCTTTTTTTTTTAATGTTTATTTATTTTTGAGAGAGAGAGAGAGAGCGAGCGAGCAGGGAAGGGGCAGAAAGAGAGAGAGACAGAATCCTAAGCAGGCTCCACGCTGTCAGCACAGAGCCTGGTCTAGGGCTCAAACTCACGGACCCTGAGATCATGAGCTGAGCCAAAGTCAGATGCTTAACTGAGTGAACCAACCAGGCACCTGAGAGTCTACATTGCTAACGATCTAGGACTAATTCCAGTACTGCTGGCCTATAGATGATCTCCAATGATCAGAGCTCCAGTGGATGCCAGATTTCTGCAACACCGTCTTCCAAATATGGGAGACCCAGAACTGTTCCCAAGTTTGAAATAAATCGAGGACCATCATCATCTAGGCCCTAATGTTGGATAAATGCTGTGTTGCCTTCGTGCAAGGATCACAGAATTTGAAAATTTCTTGTCACCAGTACTTGTCATCCAGTGGCACTTGTAGCCTGATGAAGGCCAAAGAATGTGTCAGATGCATGCTTCTTGGGATCTTACCTTCTTGCTGCATTTATCTTGCTATCAGGTAATACAGCCACCTGAAGGTGAATGTTTAATCTGATATTTACTGCTGGACAATGAGTTTGTTATATCAGTTTTCAAAACCTACTGTGCTAGATTAGCATTCTTTTCAGCAAGAGCAGAATGTAGCCTTGACTATTTGTGGGAAAGAGAGGCAGTGGATTTTAAATGATGGTGTGAATGTGTGTGTGTGTGTGTGTGTGTGTGAGGGACAGGGGGTAGGGGAGAAACAGCAGAGAGACAATGATGGAGAAGAAAGGAGACTGTAAGAGAGGAAGAAACTAGCAGGATGGTCACCCCAACATCTCCCTCATTCTTTTTAGTAAGTAGCAAAAAGTGACAACAGTCTGCTTTGTGGAAAACCACATGTGGGTGAAGAAGTCACAAGGATCCCTGTGGTTACTTCTTTAGGGGGCCCAGATAATGCCATTAACAAAGCCCATGGGAGGAACACTTTGCTTTCTTCCCTTCAATCTCAAGGGAATTGATTTTTACAAGTTTAAGTCACAAGTACCCAGACTTCAATAAATGGAAGGAGGCCATACAATACACAGACCTCAGTGAAGACATTTATGTACCTGAAATGAGTGTCTTAGTTCTTAATAGCGATTTTTGTGTGTATTTTACGTGTTCCTCCCTGTACTATCTCGGCTGCTGCTTATCCACAGAAACCAAGCCTGCGTATCCCTGCCAAATGTAGTTTACCTACCATTTAATGATCTCTTCAGGGAGCAGTGGAAGAATCACAGAGGAACATGTAGAGATCGCTCAGACAAAAGCAAAACAAAACTCAAACAACAAAAAGCTCGTAGTCTGACTAGGCAGGCTAGACAAACACTTCAGGGATTATTCAGCAGCAACGCCTCAAGTTAGTGAATGAATATTGTGGAGAGCAGTGGGGAATAAGTCTGATAAGACACGTTAGTGTCATAGTTTCAGCCTTTAAAACCTAAGATACGAAAGTTGTATGGAGATGCATGGGCTTTTACAGATAAATTAACTTATTATTCTGTTTAGATAAGACTTTGGTTGCTAACCTAACCTGGATATGTATTCAAACCCATCTCTGCTTCACCCATAGTGGATGTGTGATTACCTACGCCATTAATCTGAGCTACAAATTTTTATCTGTGTGGAGAGTTAACACTACCGATCTCATAGTGTAGTAGGCTTACATGAGATGATATGATCTATGTAGGAAATTAAGCAGAGGGCTTTCCGCACCGTAACTAACTGCTCAATAAAGATGAGGATGGTAACAACCATGAGGGTCACCTGAATTGTCTCAGCGGAGATGCTGCTGAGTACAGAGATGGAGTCTGGGGACCTGCATGCAGGTAGCTTATTCGGGAGGGGTTCCCAGGAAGCAGTAAGTAGTGAGGGAGCTGGGAAGGGAGGTGAAAAGGAGAAAATCACCCAAAAACGTTTCATTAATGCATTAATTCTTATTCCCAGCAACCAGAGTTCAGTCTCCCTGAGGAATCCTCTTGAATAGTGTATAAGCTACCTTATAGGAACTTGGGGGCAGTTATCAACCGACTACTGCCCTCCATTGATTGAAGTTTGCTTCCGGGGGAGCCCATACCTGCACCCACATTTCTGGGAGCGTGTGCTCACCTCTGAGCACCCATCCCTCAGCTCTCTGGTGACCATCTCCAGGCAGCAAGGCTTGTTGGCTCCATGTGGGACACTGGTCAGGAGCTGAGCTCTCCACCTTGGGGCACTCAGATTAGGCAGGTTCAAGGGCTGTGCATGTGATGCGGATTTTCTCAGATCCTCAGTCCAAATCAACTCCACATACTACACTGTTTGTGAGGCGTGTGTTGTATTACCGATGCCTTCAATTTCTTTTCTTTCTTCATCAACATAACTTCTAGGTCAACCTGCCTCTGCCCTTGAAATGGATGTGATTCTTCAATCTTTCGAAGTCCTTGCAGAGATACACTGTTTGGCTCTTATGAGAACTTTTCTCTTACGACACTTCTTATATTCCACTTGCATTATAGATAGTTAGAGAGTTATATGAGGGTAATGATTAACATTACTGGACGCCTGCTGTGCAACAGGTGATACTGATTTTCAAGTATTAAATTTAATCCACCAGCTTCTCCAATGCAGGTCGTTTCCAACAAGGGAAATGGATACTTGAGGTGGATAATTATCCCCTCATTCATGACACCACTGTAAGGTGTTGATGTTATTAAGAACGGCTAAGTCCAAAGTCTGGCCTTTAACCTCCTCAGCAGAGGCCATAAATGTAAACACCCCATAGGCTTGGCAAGAAGCATAAATCACATGAATCACGTTATGTGGGGACAGGCAAACCAGGAGAGCATATGAATACGAAATTGTAGCATATGCGCTGGGTTCCAGGTAATTACTGTTCTGTGGAAATTCATGAAAGGGGGCCTGTAATCCAAAACTTTATTTAAAATCTCATAATTTTGAACTTCTGATAAATAATCAACACCAAAAGAAACCAAATCCGTGAGGGTCGAAGAAAACACATCTGTGCTCATGAAGGGAGCCTGGAGGTCCCAACGTTTGCCTTCTGTTCTGACCGGCAGCCTCAGCTGTGCTACGAGATTATGGGTCCAAGGGACTGAGACTTCCCCTCACTCCCCGGACCAAGGAGGTCATCTCTCTGACACTGTTCCCTCAGCTGCAAAGTGGAACCATTAATGTCTGTGTTCCTTTCTAGGGCTGCTGTGGCAGAGTATCCCCAGTTGTGAGACTTGAAACAGAAGCATATTTTCTTGCAGTTCTGGAATCCAGAAGTATCCCCACTTGTGAGACTTGAAACAGAAGCATATTCTCTTGCAGTTCTGGAATCCAGAAGTGAGCAGGCCACGCTCTCTCTACAGCCTCTGACACTCCTGGGCTTATGGCCACGATGAGCCTCCCATCTCCGCTTTCTTCATCACACCAGTGCCTTCCCTCAGGGCATCCCGTCTGTGCTCATGTGCCCTTCTGCCTCTGTTCCCCAGTCTCTCTTCTTTTCATGAGGTCACCAGTCATACTGGGCAAAGAGCTCACTCTAATATGACCTCATCTTCACCACTGACATTCACAAGGATCCTTTTTCCAGATATGGGCACATTCTGACTTACCGCGAGTTAGGACTTCAACATTTATTTTTGTGGTACACAATTCGAATGGTAACAACGCCTAATTCACAGGGCCGTTTTGGAAAGCAGTTATTCTTTGTTTTTACACTGTGTTTCCTCATTCAGAAGACTCGTATTTTTCCTCAGTTCTGGACATTTTTCTTTAAATGTTGTCTCTCATCTATTTTCTCAATTATGTCCTTCCAGAATTTTAATCAGTTGTATCTGAGACATTCTCATTTCATCCTTGATATTTCTGAATCCCTCGCTCAAAACTCTCAGCTCTTCACCTCTGTTTATTGCATTCCAGATAAATTACTTGAATGTATCTTCTAGATCACTTATGTTCTCCCAAACTTTGTGTACCTGCCTTTCAACCTAGCCACTATTAAGGAAAACTGATAGATTTCCTTTACATGTTCCATTTTCATTAAGTTGCTCTGATTTTCCTTATTATAAAATATTTGCTTCTTGCTCCCTTTATTTGGACCTCTCACACACTGCCATTCTCCACTCCATATTTGATTAGTCCAACATCTGAATGTCCTTGGGCAATGAATTAGTATTTTCTTGTTTCTGTTGATATTCCCATCGTGGCTCACTTCCTAGTGTTCTTTCTGCTTACAGACAACACACCAGTTGAAAACCTTGCCCGTCCCTCCTCAGGGATTTGGCTCCACTGCCATTTTAAGGTCAGTTGTTCTCCCGCATGGAGGTCCCATTTCAGTTATTTTCATGATATTGTTGATACAGAAATCTCATGCATAGAGAACACACCTCTCCTGTCTGCCGACTGGTCCTGACAAGCTCATTGTTGTTCCATTCCAGCCCACAATGTCTGTAGCTTGTTTTTCCCAGCCAACCCTGATTCCCAGGTACTTCCATTCCATCTCTAGAGGTCAATGCCCTGGCCACTCAGGGCCCTGCTCCTAGTTCTGATGGGACAAGCAATGCCTCTAAGAGCATGTCCTACTAAATTATCCATGTTATGATACATGGGGGTCTTGGAAAAGCCTCTGGTTATTCCAGATACGATATTAGGACACTCAACAGTGATCTTTTTTTTTTTAAGTTTATTTATTCTGGGGGGGCGGGGAAGCATGAGTGCAGCAGGGGCAGAGAGAGGAAGAGAGGAAAAATCCCAAGAGCCTGATACTGGGCTTGAACTCACGTGAGTTCACGTGAGATCATAACCTGAGCTGAAGTCGGAAGCTTAACTGACTGAGCCACCAAGGAGCCCCCAGAGTGATCTTTAATATAGGATATATATCACAAATATCTAGGATTATTTTGATGTATTCATAAACCCAAGCCTCACCCTTGGAGGTGCTGAGTTAGTCATCTGGAGTGAGCCTGAATATCAGTATCTTCAAAAGTTTCTTCTAGCAGAACCAATGTAGAACAAGTATAGTCATACCTCGGAAATGTTGTGGGTTCAGTTCCAGACCAGCACAATAAAGTGAATACCACAGTAAAGGGAGCTGAATGAATGGTTTCCCAATGACTATAAAGTTATGTTTACACTATACTATAGTCTACTAAGTATACAGTATCATAATGACCAAATGAACAAATAGAAACAAAAAGAAATCCAATGTACATTGCCTTAATTACAAAATACTTTATCGTTAAGAATGCTAACCATCATCTGAGCTTTAGTGAGTCATCATCTTGTTTGCTGGTGTAGGGTCTTACCTGTCTGTTGGTGATTGCTGACTAGTCAGGGTTGCTGCTGAAGGCTGGGGTGGCTGTGGCAATTTCTCAAAATAAGATAACAATGAGGTTTGCTCTATCAACTGACTCTTCCTTTCATGAAGGATTTCTCTGTAGCACAGGAGGCTGTCAGACAGCATTTTACCCACAGCAGAAGTTCCTTTGAAAGTGGAGCCCATCCTCTCAAACCCTCTGCTTCTTCATCAGCTAAGTTCGTGTCATATTCTGAATCCCGTGTTGTCATTTCAACAATCTTCACGGCATCATCACCAGTGGATTCCATCTCAAGAAACCACTTTCTTTGTCTTGTCTATGAAAAGCAGCCCCTCCTCTATTCAAGTTTTATCACAAGCTTGTAGGCATTCAGTCCCTTCATCAGGATCCACTTGTGATTCTAGCTTTCTTGCTGTTTCCACCACATCTGCCGTGATTTCCTCCACTGAGGGCTTGAATCCCTCAGTTATCTGTGAGAGCTGGAATCAATGGCTTCCAAACTCAAGTTAATGTTGATGTCTTGGCCTCTTCCCATGAATCACATTATTCTTACTGGCATCCAGAATAGTGAATCCTTTCCAGAGGTTTTCAGTTTACTTTGCCCAGATATGTTAGATGAATCACTTTCTATGGCAGTTGTAACCTTACGAAATGTATTTTTTTAATGTTTATTTTTGAGAGAGAGAGAGGGAGAGAGAGAGAGAGAGAGCGCACACCACTGGGAGAGGGGCGGAGAGAGGACACAGAATCCAGGCTCCAGGCTCTGAGCCGTCAGCACAGAGCCCGATGTGGGGCTCAAACCCACGAACTGTGAGATCACGACCTGAGCCGAAGTTGGACGCTTAACCGACTGAGCTACCCAGGCGCCCCTTGAAAGAAATCTTTTTATTATGAGGAAGAGGTCTCAATGATGGGCTTAAAATACTCAGTAAACATGTTATAAACATATACAGTCATCCAGGCTTTATTGTTCCACTTACAGATTACAGGCAGAGTATGTTTGGCATAATTCTTAAGGGTCCTAGGATTTTCAAAATAATGAAACAGCCATGGCTTCAACTGAAAGTTAACAGCTGCATTAACCCGTGACAAAAGAGCCAACCTGTCCTTTGAAGCTTTGAAGCCAGGCATTGACTTCTACTCTCTGCCTATGTAAGTCCTAGATGATATCTCCTTAAACTAGAAGGCTGGTTCATGTACATTAAAAATCTGTAGCTTAGTGTAACCACCTTCATTAATTCTCTTAGCTGGACCTTCTGGATAACTTGCAGCTTTGACATCAGCATTTACTGCTTCACCTGGCACTTTTGTTATAATGCTGACTTCTTTCCTGAAACCTCATGAACAAACCTCTACTAGCTTCAAAATCTTCTTGTGAAGCTTCTTCACCTTAGGCTTTGGCTTAAAGGAATGTTGTGGCTTGTGTGAACTTCCATCCAGACCACTAAAACATTCCCCATGTCAGCAAGAAGGCTGTTTAACTTTCTTATCACTAGTGTGCTCACTGGAGTAGCACTTTTAATTTTTATCAAGAATTTCTCCTTCGTGTTCTGTCAAAGAACAAAAATTCAGCTAAGTGAATCTGAGCATCAAACTGGCTTTCGTAGGAGATTCATGAATGGTGCAGCATCCCATCTAGCAAGCAGAGAGGACCACAAGGAAGTTTTACAAAGTGGGAAGGTTTTTGAAGGAGGGGAGGGCAAAGAAATTATTAGCAGAAGAAAAGACGTGTTTCAGGCTAGGTCACCTTCCCTCAGGGAGGGCTTGAGAATGTTATATGACATTTCCAGAATTCCCCAGTTCGCCAGCCTCCAGCCTGTGGCCAACAGGGTCCTTTGAATTGGAATCTGGGAAAACTTCTATGACTTGTTGATCATAGGCTTGAGTATAAGGCATTATACTTATAGTAGCTGGTCATTCTAGCCTGAGACAACAGGGATCAGCAGAAAGTTGTATATCATTAGACACCAGGCTGCAGGCGACTATCTCATATGGAGCCAGTTTATGTCTTTGCCTAGGGGGAACCGTGAACAGTCAGCAAGACCAGAGGCATTTGCTGAGGCCAGGGAAGTTCAGCAGTTGTGGCAAATTCAGAAATGAGTCGGAGGATCTCAGTTCTCTCGACCTTGTCTGATGATTGAAGTGATGGGTACAGAGGCAATTCTATATTCAACATCATCAGTTTCACATGATTTACCCAGCGAAGTGGGTGCTGCTTCCATCACTGGAGATCACGGACAGCAAATCCCAAATGGGAAACACATTTTCCACCTGTTTCTTTGGCAGGTGAGCACATCAGCCTTGCAGCAGGGGAAAGCTTCAGCCCATCCAGAAAACAAAAGCACAAGAAGAACGTATCGGAAACTCTCACTGAGTGGTGTTCAAAGGGTCCAGACAAAGAAAGTCTGAAGCTTCTGGGACCAAAAAAGGCTTTCTAAAATGATGGACATCACGGGTCAGACATTGCTGGTTGACAGTTTCTGCAATTTTATGGAAGTCTCCTCACCAATGTCTATTCACAATTTGGGTCACCTTAAATACATAGTGCATTTAAGTGCATAAAGCAGAATTCCAAAAACCATAAAAAAAATATGAGGTTTTCCAGAAAGCCGGGGAGAACCAAGTGGTCATGGTGGGTTTCCCACAGCCCTGGCTCTTCATTTACAGCCACCGTCTACACATCTGGATTTCTCTGGGTCAGGAGCAGATGGTTGCTGTGGTGAAGAACGTCAGGACGGCCGAAATCTGACACCCTGGGGTTGCTTTCCGCAGGAGCAGAATGGACTTGATCCACACGGGCCACAATATTTACCTGCTGCTGCTACCCTTGCACGAAAACCAGCAAGGGTATTCCTTAACACTTGGTTAGGTTCTGTCCTTTTACCGTGAGCCTCAGTTTTGATGACAGCAGTTTCAGAAAGTAAGAGAATGATCACAAGTGATAACATTATACCAGGACGATATCCCAGATTTCTAGGGATTTCACAGAATTTCTAGAACACTTAACACATCTGAACAAATACAACATAGAGGGGGCTTAGTATCAATTCGCATGTGTTGATACTTTCCATGTAATTTAACATGTCAATCCTGGTTAGTTTAGCAAATCCTTTGAAATGTTCCAAAGACAGGGCACATGGATGGCTCAGTAGTTTGAGTGTCCGACTTAGGCTCAGGTTGCAATCTCATGGTTGGTGGGTTTGAGCCCCATGTAGGCTCATTGTTGACAGTTCAGTATGGAGCCTGCTTCAGATTCTGTGTCTCCCCCTCCCTCTGCCCCTTTCCCAGCTCACACTCTGCCTGTATCTCAAGGAAAAAAAAAAAAAAAAAAAAAAGAGTACCTGTGAAATGTTCCAAGAAATACTCTGGAAAAATTCCCAGAGTTATTTCCAGGTCAAAAGGACTTCCTTGAGAATTCAATTTGGGGAAGTTTTTTAAAAATACCAAAAAGTTTTTAAAAAACAACAACAAAACCCTTGTCAAATAGGACCATAAGTCACTGAAACAATACTTTATCTACTCAACCACGGTGACAGTTGAAGATTTTGCAGGCAAACATAGGACAGTGAACAGCTGAGCAAACAAACAAAAAAACAGAAAACCTTAGCTTTTAAGTGAGTTCAGTTTTTTAAGAAATCAAAGACCTGATAAAACACATAAAATTATTCTGACAAAACCCAGAAATATTTTTTGAGGCATATTACTTAAAAGGAAAACAAACAAAAAACTCTTATAATTGAAAGGGCGGGCCTACGCCAGCCGACTCCATCTTGTTCTGTGTCCTTCACCTTGACCACACCTCCTCCCCTTGAGTAACCCCCCCCTCACCTGCCTAACAGGACTCGACCCTTCCCCAGGACCCTTCCCCAGCCAATCGGCTGAGGCCATAGCCATTACCTCACCAACTGCCCCCAGGCCCCAATAAAACCTTTGTCCTTTTGAAACTCGCTCTCTTTCCCTGGTATCTCACCGCTGCGTCGGTGCAGGTAGGGGATTGAGCTCGAGCTAGCTCGAATAAAGGCTCTTTGCTTTTGCATCGGACTCAGCTCCCTAGTGGTCTTTGGGGATCACGAATTCTGGGCATAACAATAATCTCTTATCAAAAGCAGACCAATACTCCAAGAAAACTTTGTCCTACAGAGAAAACCAATTTCTAATTTTGCACCAGTTTACTTTTTTAACTAAAATGCATCTTAATATTAGCCTGACTGACCACACATTAAAATTCCTTTGCAAAGAATCTTTTTTCCACCAACCTTCTACAACTTTCACTTTTGCATTCAGATTTTGTCCTATGCTTTTCCTTATTAGTAACTACTGTGTCACTATTTTATCCTATTTGGACATGATCTAAATATTCCATAAATTTCTTTTACTTTAATTTAGCAAGACTCTAAAGTTTCAAGTTAACAAAAGTTTTGGAAAGCTATTTTAGAGTACATGTATCATAAAATGTAATTGTTGCCAGAAGTTTATCTATATACTCTCATTTCACTTAAATCTAAATTATTCACTCCCAGAAGTATGTTCGGATTATCCACAAAAACTTCATGAGACATCAGACAACATCAGCCATCAATGTAGATTATTTTTGCTGGCAAATTATAACAGGTAACATGAATATAACTAGTAAATTCAGGTAGAATAAAACCTGCTTAACTGCAACTCTCAACACATGACTATTTTAATTAAACATACACACTTAAACTAACGTTACTGAAGATTATCCCAGGTGATGTGAACCTGGAAAACATTTGGGTTAATTTCTATTACATCTCTCAGAATTTTTATGAATACCAATTTATGTAAGTGCCTGTTTGTTTAAGACCAATAAACTTAAGAGAGTGAAGAGAGCTCTTTTACAACATTTCAACAAACCCTTATGGAGGCAGAAAGGAGCACACACATATAGGGACACATGAACATACAGACAGAGGAAAACCAAATCTTCATAACTCCTATTTTAAAACCGCTGCCATGAACAAAACTCACTCATCATCAAAGTTGGATTTGAATTCGTTTTTCTGGTATTTGGAAGAAGTTAGGATTTTCTGCTAGATGGTTAAAGATTTTTCTACTAATGTTTGTGGAGGAGACACAAGATCTGTATTTGTCCTTGACAGGTCCAGTTCCAAAAGACCTTTCCCCCTTTTGTTTTTTTCTTGATAAGAATTACCTCCCTCAAATTTGCATTTTAAAGGGATGGCCTTGATGAGAGTCCCAGAAGAGGGCAGGCAGATCATTTACCATTTCAAAGGCACAGCAATGAGATGATAGCCCCTCCTAGAAGGACATTGGTTCCCTAAGGCCAGAGTTTTACAATACTTGAAATCTTTGGGAGATTAAATAAGGAGGTTTTAGAATTGGTAAAATATGTATGTATATACATACCCAAGAGTTATCCACAAAGAGGACACAAAAAGGACCACAGCAGGATTCTTGCACAGAGAGTCGGGACACTGAGGCTCTCTTTGTCTAGGAGGCAACTTCATTCTTTGTGCCAGCACGGGCTCAGTGGGTTTGTACCCGAAAAACAGCCCTGAGCACAGCGGTGTGTAGCCTTTTATGCAATTTCTACTTCTGTGTCTCCCGTATATGATGACACATATAGTCTGAGTGGACACAGTCCAAGTTACAGTCATGTCAGAGCTACGATATGTGTACAGGAGTTGACTGGGCCATACTGCATGCTGCCTTCCTTTGTTCTGTGAAGGCCTCCACCATGTTCCTTAGGAAGGGGTTCTACCACAGGACCACCTGCGCCAGATCCAGAGCTGCTTCCAAAGACAGCCAAAGAAAGAAGCAACAGCCTGCACATCCCAGGCAGACAGAGAGCCAAACCCAATTCCTAAGACACAAAAGCACGCAAGTAAGAAGGCAAGAGCTATTCCCAGGAGAGAAGTGATCACTGACCGGTGGATCTGAATTTGGGATGGAAGGGACATCGAGTTTTATTTCCCTCTTTCAGGGAGGCTCAGGAGGGAATCTGTTTCCAAAAACTTTTGAGGATCCCCACCTAAACCCACGCTTAAAAAATTCCTTAACTATGGCCCTTAGTGTGGCCTTTGACCAAAGAGTAAAAAAGACCTGCAGAGGACAGCCTGTAGCCGAGGGTGGTCTCACTTTACAAGGCAGCTGTCTGCCTAATTGGTCTCTTCAGGGTGGATACAGCAGTCTTGTGGTCTTTCGTTGCATGTACCTTTCCTCTGTTTACTTTTGCGTTAGCCTTTTGTAATAAATCTTTCGACAAAACCACTTTGGAATTTTGAAAGCTTCTGGAGGATTCTGCATGCCAATCACAGTAAGTATCCCATTCTGTTTGCTTAATTGGGAACCCTTGCTTTCCAGCACACTTCTTAAAAAATCTTATTTAATTAGAATGTTCCCCACAATTGGCCCCTGTAATTCTAGTTTGCCTTTAGCAAAATTTTTCCATACTGCTAGATATAGGCAACTTCCAGGACTACAGTTTTCTTTTGTTTTTTTAAGTTTATTTATTGAGAGAGAGACAGAGGCAGAGACAGAGACAGAGAGACAGAGAATGCACAAATAGGGGAGGAGCAGAGAGAAAGGAGGAGAGAGAGAGACAGAAGCCCAAGCAGGCTCTGAGATGTCAGCACAGAGCCTGAAATGGGGCTCAATCCCATGAACCATGAGATAATGACCTGACTGAAATTGAAAGTCAGAAGCCACCCAGGCACCCAGGACATAAAATAAAATAAAATAAGCAGGTGTGCTGGAACGATTTGAAACATCCCATATCTTTTAGCCGGGCCTTTGGGTTTCTCAGAACCAAGCTAATACCTAAAAGGGACATGCCATAGGGCTGGGAATTGTGGGGTCTTTACAGTGTATCTCACTGCACAGAATTTTCTTGACTGGCAGGTAACCTAGTGCCATGTAACCTGCCCCATGACCAAACTATCCCTTCACAGGATTCTTGAGGTGGTGAGTGCTCTCACGCTTTTTAAATGTTGACCCAATGCCCGTCAATGTTTGTGGCTTTAATTTTGGCTTCCAAGATTCCCATTAGCAAGTGGCCTTTATGTAAAACTATACTGGAGGCCTACCATTGGACCCAGTCCAGCTAAAAGCAAAGCCAATCTGATCTTTGACCCAGGCCGGTTCTTACGTGTGACCAGTAACTACCAGTAGTTCTCAGTGTGGACTAAATCCGCCATTTTAGTAAATGGCGCTGCAGACTGGGACTAGTAAAAGGCCAGAAGACCCCCGTTTAGTGGGACTGCAGAATACAACTGAAGAAGGGATTCCGACATGGAATTGTGCAGTGGACCAAGGGCTATGGATTGGGGCTCCGTCAGAGACTCCCATGGGTCTAGACTCCTCCGTGAACCAATCAGATCGGGAGTTTGAACACAAAAGACTAGAGCTCAAGCCAACAGGAACTCACCAATGGCCACTGGAAATGGCTAGAAAGACTGTGAATTCTAAGAGTGTGTAGGGGGCAACACCTGTGTTTCCCTTCATCCCCAAATGCTGACAGAAGTTTCCTTCGGATCCCAGTGCTGCCACCAAATCTGTTGAAGAGCAAAAATTCAACTGAGTAAATCTGAAGATCTAATTGCCCTTATTAAGCACTTTATGAACCAGGCAGCATCTCACCCAGTAAGTAGAGAGGAGCTCTGAGGAGAGGTGCAAAATGGAAGGTTTTCCTAGGAAGGAGGGAGGGGCAAGAAAGTTATTTGCAGAAGAAAAGGATTGTTGGAGGCAAGGTCATCTTCCCTTAGGGGGAAGGTGGGGGGGTGGTTCTCATTAGGTGGATTACCTCAGCTCCCTTTGGGGAGGAAGGGAGGACGGAGAGGGCCCACGTAATATATATTACCTCAATGAAGCAGAAAATTCCTTGCTGCAGTTAAGACAGCATTTCTAGGGAACTGCAGTCAGGACAGGGGTGAAGCACCAGTTTGTGGACTTGTCCTAAAGGACATCATGTTGGGCCTGTGGTTTTCTTTTTCATAGTTCACAACTTGGCTAACTGTGTGGTCACAGGGCCTAGCTGTTAGCCTATCTTGGCTTCTGACAGGCCTTCTTCTCTGAGCTTAGTCATTTCCAGCTTTTGGTTGAAAGTGAGCGATGAGACTCTTCCTGAACTCCCAGGGGTCACTGAGGGTTGTTCACTGGCCTGATCTCAATGCTGTTGGGTCTCACAGAACAGGAAGGCTGGTGGGCAGAGCAGTCGGAACACACGTAGCATTTAATGACTCAGTCTGTGGCATCCCAAAACCATTTTGACAGTAACATCAAAGATAACTGATTACAGATCACCGTAAAAACATACGAACAATAATAAACAAATTCAAAATACGGTGAGAATTACCAAAATGTGACAGAGACAGCAAGTTTGCAGAGGCTGTTGTGAAAACAGTCCTAGCAGAATTGCCTGAGGCACGGTTGCCACAAACCTTCAGTTTGTAAAAAATACACCTGCAAAGGGCAACAAAACAAGGTATATCTGTATTTATCCCAGGGCCTCGTTTTTGTTAAGCACTCAACGCAAAATAGCTATTTTGGAGACACATCCATATGACTCTCCTACTCAAGGATCCACAGCGGCTCCCTCCTGCCAGTCACATCAGCCTAGATTCCTCACTGAGGCGGACTGTTGTAAATCATCATAATCTAGACCTAACCTACCTCTCAAAACTCAGTTCCCACTGATCCCAAACGAAAACCCTTTAATTCAAGCAATCGTGTGTTTCCCTCCTCCCTATGACTCTGGCCTCAGCATTTTGTTTATATTAATCTTCTCACCGGGTTTTTCTGGTCCCACATTTCTACTCTTGGTAGATACACAGATGGACAGATAGATGGTAGACGACTGATAGATAGACAGACAGGTAGATGTTAGACACATAGATGTTAGACAGACATAGAGAGACAGATGTTAGACACATAGAAAGATGTTAGACACACAGATACATAGACAGATACATACATACATACATACGTACATATTAGACACATAGATATAGATAGATGATAGATAGATAGATAGATAGATAGATAGATAGATAGATAATAGATGTTAGAGTCCAGCAATCAAATTATACCACATACTCATGGACTCTGCTATTGAGTAAGAGACTTGTCCACTCTGGGCCTCCATGTTTTGACCTTTAAAACTGAGCTACTAGTAATAATTTTCCAGCATTGTGAGCGGGTAAAAGAACCTATTTCAGTGCCTAGAACACAGAAAGTTCTCAGGTTAGTTATCTTCTTTCTCCTCCATTACCCATCCGCAAACCATCCCCCTCCTGCTATTGTACAGACTGGGTCCCGCCAGCCTCTGCAAGCTTCCCTAATTGCTTCGGGTCAGAGGGCCATATTTAATTGGCTTTCTCACAGCACTTTTATCTATCCTCTCATTTATTGCCATTATAGTTATTCTCAATGCTTATACTTTATCTCCTCACATTATCTTCGTTTCGCAGCAGCAGGTGCAGAGTCCATCCGGATCCTCTGCTTGTACACTCCACACTCCCTGGAGCAGGGAGGCGGGGAGTGGCCCCCACCTGCAGGAAGGACTGAAAGGGGAGGAGAGCTGGCTTCTGACTCAGGCTCCACAGCCTGTGCTCCCTGAGTCTCTGAACCTGGGTCTTCTCATCTGTAACATGGAATCCATGCTTAGGTAACTGTCTAACTTACACATTTGCTGTGACAGGACATGAGATTAAAAAAAAAAATCAGAAGCATTTTACAAAAATGTGTATTTGCACATGACCTTGCTTCCAGGATACAGCTTGTGACTGCTATAGGTGGGAGGCACTGTGGCCACTCCATCCTGAAAAGTAAGAATATGAGCCCACCCTTCCCACAAGGGGGAGAAAAGACAAGCTTAGAGATGTAAAATAAGGTTTCCAAGATCTACATCTAATGAATGGAAGTCCACCCCAGGGCTGTTAGACCTCAAAGTCCTAGATGACAGGATGCAGCAAAGGGAAGGTTCAGACAAAGAAAACATAAAAGAATATGTTATAGTTGGTTAGTGCTCTCACTGAGATGCATTCACCATGAGGTCCGAACAGCTCTAAAAATATCAAGAAGGATACGTTTTGGAGAAAATGAGAGGGTATGTGGCTTTCTAAGTGTTGAAAATGGCACAGCCAGAATACAAGCACAGGGACCTTCTGCCTCCTAATAGCTTTCCACACCCTCTTAACACTCATACTATAGCACAGCCCAGCTAGCACAGGCAATTCTGAGATGAGCATTGTTAAATCATTACGTTCCAGTTATAACTGGACTGCTGCAATTAATGTGTGTTAAGATGATTTTTTCTATGTAATTTCCATGAAATTTCTATGGAATTTGCTACATACACATCTTTTTTTTTAAAAGTTTATTTATGTATTTTGAGAGAGAGTACGAGTGGGGGGGGGCGGGAAGAGAGAGGGAGAGAGAGAGAATCCCAAGCACGTTCTGCACTGTCAGGACAGAGTCCAATGTAGGGCTTGAACCCACAACCCAAGATCGTGACATGAACCGAAATCAGGAGTCGGAGGCTGAACCGACTGAGCCACCTAGGTGACCCCCAAGAGTATTTTCATTATATAAATTGATAAGTGTGAAGGTTAATATCTGCATTTTTCCTTAGTCTTGTTATCAGTCCATCTTCCACAAAATCGATCTAGAAAATAAAATGGCTCTATTGACTTGACTTCTGGGACATGGAATATGTGCTTACAGAAAGCGGTGGCTTCTCTGGGTCTTGCCTTTCTCCTGTGTCTTCAATTTCAGTGCGTCCTCCAGTATGGCACAGCCCACTCTCCTACTTCCTGTGTTCTCTTTAGCATTCACCACAGCTCGGACATTCTGAATATCCTAGTTACCTGTTAGGTTTCCTGTCTGTTTTCTCCTCTGGAGTCTGCGACCACGAGGGCAGGGGGCCATGGTCTGTGTTGACTGAACCCCTGGCATCTAGACACCGTGTCTGACAGACTAGGTCACTGTGTGTATTTGCTCACTGAGTGAATGGATGAGAGGCGGGAGGCTTCTCACAAGAGGTAACCTTGACCTGAGGCGAGTTAAAGGCACAGCACAGCTAACACAGTCAGTGGGGCTGGGACAGTGTTGTGTGGTGACAGATGGTGGCTACTTGTGGTGAGCACAGTGTGGTGCACGTACTTCTGGGATCCCTAGGTTGTAGTCTGGGACCCATGTAACACTGTGTGTCAACTAAACCCAGATGTTAAAAACCTAAAAAGACGAGCTTAATTAGATAATCTGAGAATAATTAACCTTCGCCATTTTTTCTAGTGAGAAATACTTGTGTTACAAATAACAATAGCGCTGATCATAGGCTTACAACCCGCCAGGCCCTGTTCTATGCAGCTTCTACATTTTCACCCACTTCATGCTCAGAACCGTGTCAGTGTGCACTATTTATGAAATCATTTCACAGACAGAGGAAGCAAAGCAGGGGAAACTTCAGCATCTTGCCCAAGAATGAGTGGTCACAAAGCTAAGTCAGAGATTTGGAGTCCGCAGCTGGGCTTTTAGCCTCTACGGTGTCCCTAAATTTAGAGTCAGGGAAGAGCAACAGGAAAGAAAACACTAGATTCTGGGGAAAAATGTGTCCATCCCTGAAAGCAAAGCTACTTCCCAGGAGCACAGCCAGGAGCTGCAGGATGGACAGAAGATGCCGGGGCTCAACTTCCCCAAATGCTATAGACTGAATGTCTGTGTCCTTCCCAGAATGGTAGGTCGAGAAGCTGAGGCCCAAAGGGTTGATGGTCTTGGGAGGTGAGGTCTGAGGTCTTGGAAGCTGACTAGGTCACGAGGGGCTGAACTGAACAGAATTAGGCTCCAGAGAGCTCCTTCCCCACCACATGGGGACACGGCCAGAAGTCAGCAGCCTGAGACCCAGGGAGGGGCCAGCACCACAACGCCAATCGGGTGCTGGGGCCCTGATCCCAGACTTGTAGCCTCTGGAGCTGGGGGAAGCAAACCCCTGTGGTTCATCAGCCATCAGTCTATGCTGTTGTGTTCCAGCCAGAATGGACTGAGTACGATGCCAAAGCAGAAGTTACGTTTCCCCACCACACTTGCTGATTCCTAATGAACGGGCAAGTCTGCACTGTGTGAGTTTCACTGTATACAGCTTTTCCCACGGGTTCCTGGCTCTCTGAGCCCCCGCTCTTCCTACTCTGACCTTCTCCAAGTGCAAGTGAAAGAAATTTCCCAAAGATACACTCCCCGATGCAGTCTAAGTTTCAGAGAACTGACTGTCTCTTGAAGCAGAGGGGGGAGGAAAACAAAACAGGATGCGAATGCGTGAACAGTGGCTATTTCTCAACACATGCACACACGCTGCTAAAAGGAAGGTGGAAAATGCTTTCGGTTTCATACCACCGAGGCTGACAGCAAAAAGCCATGGCCGGTAAGTCGCGCACTGTCTTAAAAGGACAGCTCTTGGGGAAAAACGGTTTTGGCTTTTACTTCTCGGAATGTTCAGGTGATCAGAGTTGAGGGCGAGGGCACAGAGGCAGGGGGGAGGGCACAGGGGGAAAGGAGAGGGGTTCCAGAGAATTCCACAGCCTGCAGAAAGGAAAGGCAAGGGCCAGAAGGGAGCTGGGGCTTTACTGGTATCCTGTGGTTTTGCAATCCTAACTGAATTCGAAGGGCCACAGTCTGGTAGAAGGTGCGGGATCGGCCCGGGGTGGGCACCACAGGGAATGGGAGAACAGAGCGCTGCCTCTTTATCTTCCCGTGCAGGGTTGAGTAAACACGGGGCATGTCAGGACCATGCCGGGTTTCCAGATAGGAATGGCAGGGAGCCAGTGTGATTTCAGGCCGCCCGGGGAGCACGTATGGGCAAGGCCCAGGGAGCACTGACGGGTGTGCATGGTTGGAGGATTCCTGCACTGTATGGAGGGGGCGTCCCACTGATTCAACCCAAAGTAGGCTACCCCTTGCTGCTGACACGAGAGGCGGGCAGCCCGTTTTTGTGACCTGAGGAACCCTTGTTCTCCTACCAGACAAGGATCTGAAGGGCAAGAGGAAGCAGTTCATCAACTCAGTCGGCATGGGGACGGTCAACGGCTTGCTGGATGAACTCTTTGAGAAAAATGTGCTGAACCAGGAGGAGATGGAGAGAGTAAAATGTGAAAACGCTACCGTTATGGATAAGGCCCGAGCTCTGATCGACAGCGTCCTGCGAAAAGGGCCACGGGCGTGCCAGATCTTTATCTGTCACATCTGTGAGGAAGACACCCACCTTGCGGAGACGCTGGGGCTGTCCTCAAGTAAGAGTCAATGACTCAGACCGAAGTTCATGTAGGCCCTGTGTCTGTGCCTGACACTGGGTTTCTTCCCTGCTCGTGTTAGTTTGCGCACAACTTCCTGGTTTCTGGCTTCGGGGCCCCGTTTCTCTATCCGTGGCTCTATTCTGTGTCTCCTCTTTCTTTTTTGTTCCCGGCCTCAGTAGCCTTCTTTGGATCGAAGCTCGTTCCCCATCCTGAATATGTGGCAGCTGATTTGTTGAAGTTCATGGGAGCAGCCCGAAAAGTTTCATGTACTCTCCAGGCACCCTGGCAAGGCATTCAATCAGCCAATGTCTCTCTCTCTGTCTCTCTCTCTCGTTAAAGTCCAGGGAACACAGTCATCTGACATAAGAACTTCAGGTCTGTAATCAAATTCACTTTGTAACCCCTCTCCAAAACTGTGCTCTCCAGGAGGAATAAAATGTATTTCGGTGATGGTGAAACCCTCAGAGAATAAATTCAGCGCTTACAGAAAAGTGAAGATTTTAAGTGGACTCTGTCTTCTAGTTACCCCCTCCCACCTTCTTCGAAGTAAGACTGTCCACTAGTGTGGGACCCGGCTGCAGACCACTCTGTGAGCCTCCCCAAACCCCCACCTCCAGTCCTTCTGAGGGCCTAATCCTGGGCTCAGACATCTGAGCAGCCCCTCCTGTGGTCACTTAGTCCCTCCCCACAGAAAACACAGGAGATCCAGGGGAGTCCAGCCCCTGGTCTCTCTTGCACATGCCAAAGCCATTTAGAAAGAGAAGATGTTCTTTGAAAATGAGAAGCCTTTTTCTCCTGGGGCTTGGGGGAAGCCTATGCCTGCTGAGTGACCCAGCAAGCATTTACCAATGAGTAATGAACTTCTCATTTATCTTTCAGTAACTCTTTCATTTAACATACCCCCCAAATTAGAGACAACCAACAAATAACAATAAGGGCCCAGAATACTTTTAGAATAGCCAAAGCCTTCATCCTTGTCCCATTCCTTTCCATCCACAGTTCACGAACCCTAGAGGCACTTGTATAACCCACTGTGACTCCCCATGTGTGGGGTGTGCCTCTCAAGTTGTCCCATGGTGCCTCCTCAGTGAGGGGTATAGGGCTTTGTCTCTTCCTCATCTCTCTACCAATCTTTGTAGGCCCATAGAACATGACAATTAGATGTAATTTTCGGATGCACTCTAATGGGAGAGATCCTTCTAAGAGAAATTTCTTGGTCATAAGAAGACCGACTTTCTATTACCATAAAAGGCCTCCTCCAGAAAATGCCCTTGAAGTTACTGATGGTTAATTTACTCCAGCAGTCTAGATGGGTGGGATGGGTCAAGTGCAGCGTGCTACCTTGGGCTTGAAGTTTTATGGGGTTCCCTGCGGCTGTCCTCCATTCGCAGCAGGGAAATGGACCACCGTTTGTATATGGAAATCTGGTCTCCAATAGGTACCATGAAAAAAAGAGTTGGGAGTATTTCTCAATTGTCAGCTTATGCCAATTCTTAAAGTTTTCGGAATAAGCTTCTCGGGTGGGTGTTGTTCTACTGAGATCTTTATAAAACCTTAAACAAATTTCAATTAAATTCTTATCTTTAAAATTGACAATCAAAAAAGTTACCGAAGAGGATTTACTAATATGTTGAGTGATTTTAAGCGACCGAATACTGCAACTGAGGCGGTGGTTAGGGATCCTGGCACCTGTGTTATCGTGCAGTGCCCTATGTGGCATACTTGATTAAGAGTCTATGGATGATAACGAAGACAGGTTTGCACTCATACCCTGGCTTGGCCACTCTCTTGTTCTGTGATACTTGGGAAACTGACTTTACACTGATTGAGGGGCGACCAGGAGGTCACCTCGTCCTGATTTTCTGCTGTGGTACGTCTTGGCAAAGTGAAGTGTCCACGAGCAGATGCCTGTCCTTTTTAGGTCTCTCTAAAGCCCGGCCCGGCTCTGCATGAGACACTCCTTGCACACACCTGGTAGGCAGTAGGGGTCACCCCAGGAGCCACCGTGAAACTTATAAAGTAAGAGACTTCTTGATGCTACATCTGATGCTGTCTTTCATCGTAGAAAGCAGAAAGAGCCACGTTCAGAGACTCATCTGTTGTGCCACGAAGGTGTATAGGCTTTTGCTTCTCGGTGGTGGGTGTGGTTCTCAGCTAGGTGCATCTTGAACAGGCCTGCAGGAGGTACTTTCAAAGGGGAGCCTCCATCACATTGGCCAAGATTCCTGAGACATGAGAAGTGACTATTTTAATGTCCTTAATCTTCCCTCAGGCCCACAATCTGGAAATTCTCAGAACACCACGGACTCTGAAGTAGCGTTTCCTCCTCTTCCAGGTACTGGTATTTCCAAAGCAAGAACATCGAACTGCATCTTTCCTGATGTTAACTATATACAGGTTCATGGGATGACCTCAGGGTGAGAGGGCAATGGGTAATTCTCATGAACTGATCTGATGCCTTTTTCTTTTCTTAATCCATGTGCTTTAGCAGAGGCCATCCCCGTAGCTTTACTAACATGTTTATGCTCACAAGTTCTAAACCTGTGTCCCAAACCTGACTACCCACTTGAACACTACACTTCCCTGTTCTAGTGCCTACTGAACATATGCTCTCATGGCTCCCTCAGACAGCTTTTATCTCTCTGCGCCCCGAGCCTAACTGGTCATCCTTCCCCCCGCCCTGCTTCCCCTCCAGTTTCCTCTGTCCTGATTAATGACACCACTGTCACCCAGTCATCCACACCAGAAACCTGAAATCATCTTCAGTTCTTTCTTTCTCCTCACTTCCGACACTCAAGAAGCGGCCAAGCTTACTGGTTCCTCTCTCATATCCAAACCCTGCTCTCCGCTTTTATTTCTACTATTCTTTTTCAGAACCCCTATTCCTATAGTGGCTTAGGATTCTTCAGCCATTTACTATACTTTTCTTGTCTTTAAAAAAAAAAAAGGAAAGAAAAGAAAAGAAAAAACAGATCCATCCTTCCCCCAGGTCCCCCCACTGGACTTTAAGCTTTATGAGGAATTTGGAAGTGTCTGACTTCTTCCTAGGTACAATGCCATCACAGTAGCTGACTCAGGATGCATGCAGTAAATGTTAGTTAAAATACTATTTTACTGACTCATTTCATCACCATTGCTGGCATACCATGTCATTAAAAAGATATTTGACAGATGCCAATTGTGTCAGAGATCTTGCTCTAGGTAACAAACAGGACAAACAAAGCTCCTGCTTTTAATGATCTTATGAAAGTACATGAAATAAGAAAGAATAGGTATTTAGGAATTTCCACCATCAGATTAAAGCTAGCCGAAAATTTTGGGATGGAAATGACACTACATTTACCCCTTTCGGCAAAGATGGGATAGAACAGTATCCCACACAGTAGCAAATTAATCTACCATACTGAAAGATGAGTCATCAGATTATTTTCAATTAAGAATTCTTTTTGAGACAAGATCTTAGAACATTAGAACTCCAGATGCATTCGGTCATTTATTCATTAACTTATACATTCGGGAGGCATATGCAGGTTTGTCAGTATCTGAAGCACAAAGATGTGGGAATGAGATGTGGATTCAAAGACATGGTGCTTTTACCAAGGAAATTACATACAGAGGAAAGAAAAGATAGTACATTCTAGTGGAAACAAATTTACAGCTGTAGGTAACAGCATGGGCTTTCCTTGGAGCAGATATTACAAATGGGCCATCACCATCACTGTGAGAAAGAGAAATGTAAAAGCAGTAGGTGGCTGGGAAGTTAGCGTTAGGCCCAGTGTCACAGAGGAGAGATGAGAAGCCCCTCCCCTCATCTTAGGTGGTGATGAGCCATTAAATACTAGCCCGTGGGCCCAGTGTGAATTTGATGGGCTGAGAGAACTCAACAGGTACAGTGCAAGAGTACAGGTAGTTTATGGGGCAGATGGTGAAATAGTCAGAAGGCATTTTCAGGGTTATTTCCCATAATGGAGAACCTTCTAGAGACAGAGCAAGACTCTAAGTTGTGCCCATAGTTGAAGGGGTCTTTGTATTTCCTACAGAGGACAAACACGACCAAAACCCATTTAAGATTTTGGAATCTGTGGGCAAAGTGCTCCTTACTGGCGTTTTGCAAGACTTGGTGGAGAAAGATGTCCTGAAATTGGAGGAAGCAGAAAAGAAAAAATTTCATGATGCCAAACCTGGAGACAAGCCCCGGGTCTTTCTGAACTCAGTGCGTCAGAAACCCAAGGAGGCAGGTCAAGCCATTGTCCAAACTTTCCTTAATACGGACAAGCATTCTACCAGTTTAGAAGGTAAACTAAAGTCACTTACAATGGGCATCTCAAATTTTCTGGAGTCTAGTCACCTCCAAAGCCCCTCTAGGGTCCTCTATAATCCTGCCATCCTTCATTACTAGAATGTGGTTTTCACTAAACCTGTCGTTGTCCTTTTGGAGGCCATCTTGTCTTTTGCTGGCAGGGATCCAATCCCCAATGAGCTAAGAAGCCAAGTCTTTACATGTACGTTGCTCTCAGAGAGAGGTACTTGTGGACACTTTGCAGTGAGGGATATTTGACCTTGAACCCAGGTCCTGTCACTGTAGACACTCCGTGATTTCATTCAAGCTTCTTTCCCTCCCTGGGCACCAGGCTCAGCATCTCTGAAATGGTGACAATTTTGGTAACCTCTGTGCTAAGACAGTCACTCTTCTCCAGGGTTCCCTTCTGATTACACAGGATTATAATCCACCAAGTCTCTTCACCCAGAGCACAAGTGTTTTCTTCACAAGTGAGTAATCGCTCTCAGCAGAGTGCCGGCCACATAGCAGGCACGTAATTAATACAGGATGAATACAACAAATGAAGAATGTGCAGGCAACAAATGTTACTTATCATAATTATGATTTTGCTTCTGATATTTAGACCTTTCTAGGGCTCACTCATTTCTGCAAGTTACAAAATAGGATCAGGAGAACACCTATAACGTGTCCAATCTATTAGGACATTTTAAAACTTCTGATCTACATTGAATTATAAATATTACTAGAGCCCAAATCTCGCCGGGTCCAAGGTCACTAGTGGCACACTTAATTTACGACAGTGTTTAACCTGAACTCTCAGTCCTGCATACCAGAGCTTATCAATATACTAATAAAAGTAAGCAATAATTAACAAACGATAACAGAAATTGTAGAGACTTCACTATAGCAAATGAGTTTTTTCAATGAGTCCTTTCTGGAGGTGGGGCGCCCCTGACCAGCAGGACACACACACCAGTCTGATGGACGTCCAACGTGGTGGCCTGGGCCGTGTCCTCATTAGTATTTAAATTGGACCTTCGGCAGGTTTATTACTTTCCCTTAAATCTGACATGGAATGGAGACAATGTGGATTTAAAAAAAAATCAGCGATAATTCAGCAAATGGGAATCAAAACCGAAGTCATGGGAGCTTCAAAATAATTTTAGCAACTCCAGGCATCACAACGCACATTAAATGGAAAATACATTAGGCCATCAGCCGAATCCATGGCAGGTGGGAGGCAGGCACAGGGGTTCCATGGGATCCCCCTGCACACAGAGCCTCCAGAGAGATCCCAGAATGCAGGCAGGTCGGGAAGCTGGGCGAGCTGGCCTTCTGTAGGACATAAAGACCTTGGCCAGGCCTTCTGGACATTGGCCAAGCCTTCTGGACATGGATAGGGTTCTGAGGGTTCCTAGCATGGTACTGAGGGGAGTGGGGAGAGGAGGAATCCAAGCTACTAGTTCATTTCATGTAACAAGCTCACACTTGGGCAGGCTAACGTGCCACACACTGGTTATTCCTACAAAAAAATAACTACTTGGGTTCCTACATCCCAAAGGGATGGCTTTGTCTTACCTGGTACCAGACCCTCTCTCTTTGTATCAGTTTAAGGGGTTCTCGGAGCATTTCATTAGGTAACAGATAAGACAAACACATTGAAATTTTTATCTCAACTCTTAATTCTCTCATTTGTTTCCACTGTGCTGCTAGGTGAGTAGAACCCCCTTTGGGAAGCAGGCTGCACTATAATATTTATTATGTGGTACTGAATGGATTCATCTCCATGCCAACCTTACCATTAAATATGAGATGGAAATCCTATCTATTCCCAGTTTCATCTGCAAGCACAGTATCTATTTGTAGATACATAATGGTCATTAGGAGCCAACATTTGTTAAGTTAGAGTGTTCGCCAAAGCTGGACACAATCTGGAAACCGAGAACTCTTTTGATGAGAAAACGTACTCTCTGACCAGAGACTATCCCAGGACCCTATAGGTCCTCCCACTGGCAGAATCTTCTGGAATACAAAGGAAGAGCATGTGTCACTGTTCAAAAAAGATTCAGAAAGCTGGGTTTCCTTAAAGACTTGTAATCTGCTGCCTCTCCAGGTTTTTAGCATTTAGAAAGACATTTATCAGAAAAATATTATTTAAAAACTAATGGAAACAAATGAGTGAAATAGAAAAAAAAGTGTAGAATATAAACAACTGAAAATTTTATACAGGGTAACATTGCTTTTCTCATTTAAATAAAATCAGAGGTGTTCTTGGTTCATGTAAGTGAACACAAAGGTTTACCCATTTCATAGACAAAATCCTTCCTTTTCGAATAGCTCTTGGCAAACTTCTAAATTCTGTTTGTGAATTCTTCTTCCTCATTTCTCTGGGGTGCGGGGTGGGGGGGAGCCCTGGACTTTCCAAGTGTCTTGCACAATCTCCGTCAAGTGAGGCCAAGCAGGGTCTGAGAGCACTACATTTCTCCAGGGAGTGGGTCAGGATGAGCCGGAGACAAACTTCTCCACAAGGGAGGAGGGATTTCCTCACATTTTTAAACCTGGTTGAAAACTAAGCACGAGTTACTCAGCAACCTGGGGGCAAGTGTCACCAGAGCACAGTAGAGTCTCTGGACAGAGCCCTAGAGTTACGACACAGCAGTGACCCTCTACATAGCTGACATCACAACTTGGCGACAAGTCACCGAAGCCTGTCTCCACTGGAAAGGTCAAGAGTCTGGGCCGAGTGACAGCTGGATGGTACACAATTCAAGATCCCATTACGTGTCTGGGGTGTATTGCATGAAATAAGAACGGGCTCAAAATTGTACATCGTCCCACAGGACGGCCACTAGCCATACCTGGCTATTGGGTGCCTGACTCCTGGCTGGTAACACGTGCCGAAAGGGTGATATTTTGGACATATCACGTTAAAATGTAGTGCTAATGTTAGTAATAATGCCAATTAATATTAATTAATGCCATCTGTTTCTTTTTAGTTTTTTTTTTTAACATGGACATTATAAAATTTTGACTTGCGCAGGTGGCCCAATTACATTTCTAATGGCTATACCTCCAATAGATATTAGCTCAATATGTCCTTGCTCGGAGACGATAGAAAGTCTACTTGGATGAGTGAGGACCCTACAGTAAAACCACTAGAAAAATCAAACTGTTTCTGCTGAAGGTGGAAAGGCTAAATTTGACCCCAAATCATCAAGGCGTTTTCTTCAGAATTAGCAGAATCTACTATTGCACTTTCAGGTGGATCTTCTTTCTCTACTAAAAATCCCCCCCTTCTTTCCTAGTCAAAATACATCTCCTCACACTAGAGGTTAGATACAGTCATAACCCTTACGTGTTAAAAAATCTTCTGCCCATAGTTTCCCTTCTTTGTCAGTTTCTGAAGTGGTAAGTGGGTCACAAAGGCAGATCTCATAATTTATGTCATGTGATGTATCCTGCAGCTAGCGTGAATAACATGCCTGGGCCGGCTGAGCCAGAAGAATCTGTAGATGCTCTCAAGCTTTGTCCTCGTGAAAACTTCGTGAAACTGTGTAAACAGAGGGCTGAAGAGGTGCTGTGCTCGTCCGTGAAATAGAGAATAAGAGAGAAACAACTGTTTTCACAAAATACATGGTTTCCTAAAGCACTACCTGCAGAGTTTGGGGAGTGGGGGCAGTGGTCATCTTACCCATAGATGCTTTGGGCATGGAGGAAATCATGGGGCCTCACATAGACTCTAATTCTCTTTCAACCCCATGATAAAATGTACATTTCTCACTTTGTTCATCTATTTGTTCTAGTATCTATTTGTGATTTATGACAATTTTAGCCATAGTCATGGATGCAAAATATGTATAAGAGAATATGGCCAAGTAATAATTGTTTGCATTCTAGTGAAAATCCTAGATATAATGCATATTTTTAAAATAGAATTGAAGCCTGCATAGCACTGTATGTTGCTATGTTTTCAAAAACCAGTACCAGAATAATAATGTTACCAAAGGCAAAGGATCACTGATGCAATCGTTTTTAGCCGGGGCCACTGGCAGGTGTCTCCCGACTTTGACAAAAATTGATCTGAATCTTGAATTCTAAGAAAGATGAGACCAGGCAGAGAAGAGAGAGGAAGAGACAGTAGGAAATATTCGAGGGCCCTCAAGATTCCTGAGTAACCATCGCAGATATATACTGGGTCCTGTTCCAGGCTCTTGAAAGATCATTTACTTCCAATTTGTAATTCTTTCCATTGTCAACTCAATCCACTGTAAAGAGTTAAGAAGGCAGGGTCTTCTGGTTCAGGGGTTGGGGCAGTTACATGAGCCCTTAGCACGTAACAGGGACTGGTGGGTGAGGCTTTCAAAGGAGAGGGAGACAAACTGAACTCACTGCAAACCCATTTCTGGCAGATCTACCCAATAAAGGAGAGAAAGGATCGTACTCGTCTGGCTCTCATCATCTGCAATACGACGTTCGATCATCTTTCTCTCAGGAAGGGGGCTGACCTCGATGTTGCAGGGATGAGGAGGCTGCTTACAGACCTTGGCTACAGTGTGCACATAAAAGAGGAACTCACTGCTAAGGTAGGGACCCCTAACCTGCCCCAAACAAGTATATGTTCAACATCCATACTGCTACTAACACATTAGTGTTAGCATATTAGGCAAATATTTTGACAACCTTAAGCTGTGTGTGTGTGTGTGTGTGTGTGTGTGTGTGTGTGTGTGTGTATTTATAAAATGAAAGTATTGGAAAGTAAAATCTATGCCTCTTTTGAGCTCTAACTGTCGTCAGTTCCATAACTGAACAAAGTGATTGGCATGTTCCAAAGTGGGATGGTTAGGACTTGGCCCCAACACTGCCCAGAAAACTCTAGAGTAACGAGCGTTTAGCAAGAATGTACTTGCCACGAATGTACTGAGTCCCAACTGTGTCCCAGGGGTTATTCCTGGCACTGGGTACAGGTCTGTGAATGAGACAGGAAGCTCCCACCTGCCACGATCTAGGTGCACTTAGCGAGAGTAATCAATCTGTAAGCAAAACAGAAAATTTCAGGGTGTCTCTAGAAGACCGAAAAGAGTCAAAAGCAAGTGAAAAGGAAACATGAGAGCAAACTGGTGAGTGGGGAGCAAGAACGTTGGACGGGGTGGTCGAGAGAAACCTCTCTGAGGAGGTAACAGAGAACGAGGCACACCAGTGCATGGAACAAGACAGGTCCAGAAAGGCGTGGATGAAATACATTCCAAGTGACAAGTCTGAACGCAATGGGAAAGCTGGCACAGGAACACCACAGAAAGACTATGGTGACCACAGCCCAGGAGAGGAGGAGGCAGGGCGAGAGGGGGTGTTCGTACATCCACGGTTCGATTTCATTCTAAGCACGGTGGGATGGGTTTTACAAGGGAAGCTGTGTGATGCCTTTATGACACAAAACTCTGATCAGGTAATGAGAGAAAAGACAGAGTTGGAAAGTAAAAACTACATAAGGGACGGGAGGCGAGTGCAACATGTATCCAGAGGATGGTTTATATAGTGTCGTCAGGAGCAGAAAGTTCCACCCACTGCTCCATGATAGGAAGATGGGGCAGCCACCAGAAAAAGGCACAGCACGTGGAATGCCACGGATGGTTCTTACACTGTGCATGAGGAGTAGGAGGTCAGGCTAATTGAAATGCTTGTCCCTGTCAAAGTGAGACTTGGAGGTCTTTTTCAGGACATGGAATCAGAGCTGAGGGCATTTGCTGCCCGTCCAGAGCACAAGTCCTCGGACAGCACATTCCTGGTGTTCATGTCTCATGGCATCCTGAGTGGAATCTGTGGGACGAAGTACAGCGCTGAAGGAGACCCAGATGTATTGGCTTATGACACCATCTTCCAGATTTTCAACAACCGCAACTGCCTTAGTCTAAAGGACAAGCCCAAGGTCATCATCGTCCAGGCCTGCAGAGGTGGTGAGTTCTGAGATGAAGCTGTTTGCAGAGAACTGTGATGTGTACTTTTTTTCTAGAGGGAACGATTGTAGACCCAATTCAGGCCATAGAAACCAAACTGAACTATTAGGAGAGTCCACCTAGGGGGCTGGTAGCATGAGAATGTGCCCTGTCAACTGACACATCTCTACTTGACTTAATCCAGGGTCTCTTAGGTTTTGTGGAGTGGCATTTGGGGGGATAAAAAGGAAACAAAAATTATTTAGCGAAAAATCTAAGTCTGCTCTCTGAAATGATGCAAGTGAGGCTTTAACTCCTTTGTTGGTCTTAGAAAATGGGTTCTTCCAGTTTTATGACATTCTCACCATTAGTGGGCACATTGCTCAACAACACGAGAGAAAGGCAGAGTGGTGTGTGTGTGTGTGTGTGTGTGTGTGTGTGTGTGTGTGTGTGTCTGAAACTGGTTAGAATAAATATTTAACAAGAAAGAGGTGGGTAATTGGACCAGGCATACTCGGAGCTGTACAGTGTGCAGCAAGTCGATGTCTCCACAGAAAATTTGGGGGAACTGTTGATCAGTGACTCTCCAGCGGCCCCAATGGACAGCACTTCACAGATGGGTAGCAGCCTTTCACAGGTGGGTGACAACCTAGAGGACGACGCCATTTACAAGGTCCACGTGGAGAAGGACTTCATCGCTTTCTGCTCCTCGACCCCACGTACGTGTCCTTCTGTTGCAGACAGGGATTGGGGGGCCCGAGGCCAGCTCTGAGTGATTCTAGAAAATCAAGACAGGCTCTGTGCAACAATGACCTAAAGCAAATTTTAAGGGTTGATGTCTTTTATGTTTTGTCTTGTCTGTTCTATGGGGATAAAGATTCTTTTATCCCCCATACGTTCTAAAATTGTGCTTTTATTGTAAGTGCTATGCTTTATAGTCAAAGGCACACCAAACATTAAAACAACCTAATGGGAGGAACCCCCCTGACCATAAGCCATTTTAACATAAATGATGGATTCAGTTTTCTATTGAATCCAGTCAACATTTTGAGAAGAGTTTTTATGGATCCTGGGGACTGGCTGCCCTTTTCCAGGGATCCAGGGCAAGCCTTGCCTCTGTATTTCCCATTTGATACTTTCTGTAGGTATGCCATCACACACCCCAGCAAGGGATTTGGATGCCCTGTTAGAGGAGTACAAAATGGTACTAGGGGCTTATTAGACCCTACTAATAGAACAGTGTAGAATTCTTCAGCTCAACATAATCACCTGAAGAAGGCTGACATTTGAGTGCTTTTAATTTGCAAATTTTTATTTTTCATCTTTTTTAACCCGTTTATGGAATCATAATTGACATACAAAATACTATGCATATATAGTGTATATGATGTAATGAGTGTGGAGATAAGTATGTATCTGTGAAATCATTACCACAGTCTATGCCATGAACATATCGATCCCCTCCAAGAGTTTCCTTTGGGTCTGTTCATCTATTTTATTTGCTATATTGTGAAAGGAGAGTATGAAATCTGCAAAGAGCCACCTGTGTAAACATGGGGACATTCTTGAATCCATTTGAGCTTCTATTGTTGCCTCTGTAAAATGTGATAATTCCAGTTATCTCTCAAGCAGATGAGCACGGGGCATGTAATAAAAAGTCAGTCCGTCCTAACAATACAGTGCCATCTCCCACAATTCTGATGAGCTGCCCCATTAGGTCAATCTCTACTAGCTTTTGGTGTGTTGGTTTGTTTCCTCTCTGTGGAAAAGGGTTATAAGTGCTTCTCCTCAACATGTCGAGAGAATTACCACGCTATGCTTTAGAAACAAATATAAGCAACCTAAGGGCGAAGGCCACAGCCCAAGGGTGACCGCTTCCTGTCTCCTTAGATCATGTGTCTTGGAGAGACGTGAACAAGGGATCTCTCTTCATTACACAACTCATCACGTGCTTCCAAAAGTATTCGTGGTGCTCTCATCTGGAGGAAGTATTTCGGAAGGTAAGCTTGTCTCTCTTCTAGTCACATGTTGCTTAGGAGGGCTTTGTTATTATCTGCCTTTCAGGGGACAGTGGCAGAAATGTCAGGCAAACACAAGTAGAGTGGCACCTGGTTTTTGTCATCTAGGTGTTTAAAACCTGATACAGAAAAAAAATATCAATGTGTAGAAGCAGGAGATCAAAATATATTAAACAATAATAGAAGATATAAGCTTGTCTCTCATGGGATTTAAGTTCTTACATTTCAAAGAGTGGGAGGTATTTGGATTAATATTCATTGTTTAATTTATTAAATAAATAGGGTTGGGTGGCATACTTGGTGGTGGGTTCTATCCTGGCAACAAGGGGGCGAACGAGACATATGTGACATAAGGCTTTGGAGCACTTACACTCTTGTAAGAGAGATGATTGCTGGGATAGGATCCGTAAAGACAAAGACTGAGGACACGTGAAAGAGAAGACAGGAGAAGACGTTCTTTGAATGGAGTGGTCCAGAAGGGAAGACGTGATATTCCTTCCCGGCTCAGGACAAACCTGGGTCCTCCTTCTTCTAGTTTATTTCCCTCTGTAGCTCCCGCAAGCATGCATGCCTTCAGGGTATGTGTTTATTTGTTTCTTTTTCAACTGCATTCACTCACTCAAATGAGACCTTAATGAAGGCAGGGATTTGCTAAACACCTCAACATTCAGGCACATAGGAATTAATATTCATTGAGTGAATAAATGCATGAATAATAAATATATGCTCCTCCCCTCTTTTTAGGGAGAAAGGGATTGGTATTAAGAACATGGAAAAGTGTGTTGTGTTTCCATTCAAAAACACAGAGGACAGGTACACTCTTATGGAAAAAGAAGGCTACACCATTAGTAAACTGGAGAAGACTGCAGTGTGACATGAGTCAGGGTCTCTATAAGAACTTAGCAAGTTGACGAACAGGATTTATACACTGCACTTTGAAGGGCATTTCTAGGAAAAGACTAGCAATAGTCGATCTAGGTTAAGTAGGATCTCATTGATCAGTCTGTGTCAAAAGACTTGAGGTCAGGTTGGTGGAGGGGATGTGAAAGTTATTCACTGTTCCAGACTTAAGAACAAAATCCTGGGATTTGAGTCTCATTAAATTGAGGAGTTAGCCCTGGTGGATGTAGAACGTAGAGAATTCTCGAGACCGAGTTCTCACGAACAGACCCCAAAGGAAAATTGGTCATTAGACCTATAGATCAGAAAACAGGAAATGGAAGTTTGGAAGGCCTTGGATTGGATATAAAGTATGTGAGATAAAGAGCTATTGTGACAGAGGGTGTCACTTTTAAGAGGGAAGGCAGCAGTGGCAGGAAGTTAGAGTATCCATGGGACGAGCCTCATCAGTCCTGGGAGCACCCTGCATGCCCAGAATTTTTGGGCTCGAGGTGGAAACTCTTTTCTGAGAATTCCTAAGAGGTGGGCCTCACCTAGCACCTCTTTTTGGTTTTAGGTACAACAGTCATTTGAAAAACCAAATGTTAGAGCCCAGATGCCCACCATTGAACGACTATCCATGACAAGATACTTCTATCTCTTCCCTGGCAATTGAAAATAGTAAGTATCAAGAGCTGTTGGCAGGTGAAGTGAATGGGAGAGTAATACGGGGGGTGAGGTCCAGTGACCCATGGCAGCTGACAGCTGAGACGGTCACAGTAGTGTGCCTTGTTGATGTAGTCTGGCGATCAGTTGCTGTTTTTTTACTGTACTTAATGTGCATCTGGCCCCTACCTCCACCTCCACAATCCATCCATCCGTCAATCAATCAGTGAGAGAAGCCAAACCAAGACAGGAAGTAATAACCTACGAAGGACACACGGTAGCAGTTATTAACATAGAAATGTGCTCACGCTTCCATTATTACTTATACTCATCTCTCATTCTCTACCTGCCTGCCCCTCCCTCACGCTCAGTCACCACACAGTGCCTCAGATCCTGAAAACACACAACACAGAGGAGCTGACCATGGAGAAAGCAGGACTTTGGTCCTCTGAGGGCATGCACTCCCTCACTACTTTGAGCTATCATCATCACACAGTAATGAAATCTATCCGGGACTGTAAAGCTTGTGGTGAGGCCAACTCTGGTTCTCCAGCTGTTCTCACAGTGTGGATCTCAGAACACTCAGAGTGTGGTCTCAGATCTGCAAATACTACTCAAGTATCAAAACCCCTTCGAGCACCATCTCAACATATTATTATTATTATTATTATTATTATTAGGCAAACTACTTTAGAATGGGTACATCAAGGTTAGACCCAACAATTATTTTACTCCCTCATAGCAGCTTTATATCATTCTACATTATAAACAATTCTTAGTATCCCTCTCAGACACATAATTTAAATTATATTTTATCATAACGTTTATCTCAGTAGTTTAAATATTTACCCATACTCTAGTTACTGACAATTTGGTTCCATAATTGCACAGATATCTCAGTATAATAGCTTTTAAGGCCTAATTAGTCCAGCAGAACCACATTTGGGGATTGAATTATTGATGTGATGCATTTCTCAAGCAGTTACTATGTTCCAGGTTCTGTTCCAGTTGTTGGTAATCTACCAGTAAGCAAAACAAATGGAGTCTTTGCTCTGAGAAAGCTCATACTCTAGCGAGTGGAAACAGACTCTAAATACACAAGGAAATATATCCTATGTCAGAGAGGGATAAGAGCTAAGAAGAAAGATAAAGGAGACTAAAGAGACACAAAAAGGTGGATGCTGCAGTGCTATCTATAGATTAATCAGGCAAAGTTTCTCTGAAGTGATAAAATGGTAAAATCAGAACAAAGAATGGACAGACCGGGGAGGGAACCTTGTGGTGGGCAGGGGGAAAAGTGTCCTAGCTCAGGGAACAGCAAGTACCAACACCCTAAGGCAGAAATGCAATTAACATGTCTAAAGAACTGCAAAACAATGGTAGGCTGGAGGCAGATGAGATTGGGGAAAATGGCTGAGAAGACCTAAGAAAAGCAGTGGGGAGCCTGATCACAAGGACCTTGGTGGTCACATGGTAAATGTTTCACATATTTTATGCCCAGTGAGATGGACAATATTTCAAGTGCTTTGCACAGAGAGATGATGTAATTTCATAACAGATTTGGCAAAGATCACACTGACTATTTTTAGCAGACAGATTATAAGGGTCACAAATATAAACCAAAGGAAGTGGCAAAAAGTACCCAGAAGAGGATGAAAAAAGAATCATAATAAGGATGGACTAAAGGCTTCTGGGGATTACTATCGTGACCTTCTGTTCTTTTTCTCTCCCTCAGGCAATCATGGGCAGTCCAGCCCTTCTTGACCAACTTGGAATAGTACCTTAGCTAGCACAACATACTCATTTAACATTTGGTATCTCAATAAAAATGAAAACAACTAAACTGTGCCCTGTAAATCCTCCAAAAGAGAATATAATTTCAATTAAAATGGTGGCTGGTTGGAAATGAAGCGTAAGAAGCAAGCTGGATTTTCCAGCTTAATGACTCCTATCGTGTCTGCATGTCACTGGGTGAAGACAGCTGGCCATGACTTTGGCCCTCAGTACAAGGTGAAAGGAGACAGTGCCCATCTGGAGACCAACACTGTAAATTAGCTCCCCATTTGTACACTCTCAAACGCTGGATCTATATGATGATGTAGAACAAATTTTCTAATTCATTACTTAATCAACATGATCTGTTGGGCTCATTTTTTTTCCTCAGTAAACTATTATGATTTCAGCAAATTAATCCCATATATCTTTCTTCCCATAAGTTAATTTTCTTGTTATTGTTTTCCTCCGACTCTGCATGTTCCACATTTCAGAAAAATTTTATCCCTTGCAAGCTCTTGGCTATTGAGATCAGTTGGGCTTTGATTCAAGACGGTATAAAGTCAGTGTATTTGTAGAGAAATACAAATATAATTGCATAAATGGCAGTAAAGTGAAAGGGGGGTGTTAGTAATGGAAAAGACAACATCCACAGTTCTGGAGGGATGAATGTTGGTAGAGGAATTTGGGCAACATGGCCATCAGAACTACTATGGAAGGAGATGTACCACTTCTGCTATTTGTACAGAGAATGCTGGATAGATATTTTAACACATGGCTGAACTAAATATAAAAAAATAAAAGGATGCTCTAGATATCGAATGTAACTATAATAGTTAAATTTATACAGATCAATTTTATGTCAGGATTAATGTAAAGGTTTTGATTATTGTGAGGGATTTTTGTATATAAGTAACTAATTTAATCATAACAACAGCCCTGTAATTATCAACATCCCTGTTTTACAGACAGTGAAACAAAAGAACATAGAGCTTAAATGACTTGTCCAAAGTCACAGTCGGCACGTGGCCACAACAGGACAGGAGTGCCCAGACTCACTCTGGAATCAGAATTATTAACCATTGTGCTGTGTTGCCTCTTCAAAGGAAGGAGAGACTAGAATGGTAGGGATTCTGAACTATAGAGGTTAAGTGAATTTTGAATTGCAAGGGTTAACTAACGTTACAAAGATTAATGATGTTTTTATTTCTGGACTTGGCCTACCTATGTAGAAACATAAGCCACATCACAAAGATCCAAAGACTCATTCTCTGGCTACTGAGTGTTAATATTAGAAATCCACTAGCAGAAGACTGCCTCACATCTCAACTCAAAATTGAAATACATAAATCAATCAATCAATAAATGCACATACATAATTCATATACATATACAAGTGTATATGTACAACACATACAAAAACAAGGAAGAAAAACGTATGAACTAAGCATTCACCTTGAGAAGTCAGAAGAATAGTAAACCAATACATAAAAAGAAGTAAGCAAATAATAAAGATTAAAAAGAAATCACGAATAAAATGGTAAGGAAACAAAGGACTGAGCAGGTCATTAAAGCAAACGCTGGCCCTTTAACAGGACGAATCAAATCACAGACATTCAGCAAGACTGAAAATGAAAAAACAGAATTAGCACAAAGACAGTGTCAGAAATACAAAGGTACAATAAATACAGACAAAAATATACAGAAAAAAAAACAGAGAATATCATACGTAACACAGGAAATATATGGAAATTTTTCCAGAAAAGGTAAATTAATACACAATAAAGTAAGAAGCTGAATGGATCCATAAAAATTCAAGAAATTAATTTTTATTTGTCATATCTAACAGCAGAAAAGGTTAATAGACCCAAATCGTTGTAGACAGGTCTTACAAAACTTCTAAGAAACTGATGAGCTCTACTTTAAATAAATACTTCCACATCAAAAAGAGAAGTACACTTCTTAAGTTGTTTTACAGGGCTTCTCTAAAACTGAAACAAAATTACAAAAGAAGAAAAGTTAGAAAAATATCAGCTGATTTTTCATTAAATTTATGTAAAGATTCTAAAAAACATGCTAGCAAAGAAAATCTAGCCATAACTGAAATAATATTAATATTTATTAACTAGTATTTAATGATACTAGTATTTACACTAAGAATGGGGTGACAGTATAATAACAGACATATTTATGATAGCGTTCCTCAAAAAAATAAGATGAAAAAGTAGATGCAATGATTTTAAGAAGTTTACAAAGGCATTCTGTAGTATTCAGAAATTGTTTATAATAAAAAATAGGGGCACCTGGCTGGCTCAGTCGGTTGAGCAGCAACTTTGGCTCAAGTCATGATATCAAGGTTTGTGAGTTTGAGCCCCTCATCAGGCTCTGTGCTGATGGCTCAGAGCCTGGAGCCTACTCCAGATTCTCTGTCCCTCTCTCTCTGCCCCTCTCCCATTCACACTGCATCTCCCTCTCTCTCAAAAATAAAATAAACATTAAAAAATAAATAAATAAAAGATTAAAAATTAAAACCTTAAGAAAACAGGAAGAAAGCCAATTCCTTAATCTAACGCATATATTTAATAAAAAGCCTACCAATAAAATAGAAATAGAGGAAAAACAATATGAGAAAATCTGTAACCTTCTTATGCAGAAGTATTTGAGTATTATCTTTATATAACATACAAGTAAAAAAGATTTCTAATCAATTTTGCACTAGAGTTCCAAGCCGATTAAGCCAAAAGTAAAAACTATGAACACAAGAAATAAAATCATTACTGCTTTTGAAAAATATGATTTTATTCATTAAAAATCTCTTCCAATTAATAATAAACTCCTTGGATTTGCAAGAGTTCAAATCAGTATACAAAATTTAACAGCATTCTTATATTCCAAAGACAATCAGGAAGTGTTTGCTTTTTTAAAGCCTCTCTTTGCAATAAGAAGAGACCAGCATAAGACACTTGAAGATAATCCTAAACAAATAGTCACAAGGCATATATGCAAAAACATATTTTAAAAAATCCCTGAGTGATATGTATATAAAAAAAGATTTAACTACTATGAGAGATATATAATCCCATTGATTAGAAGACAAAAAAATATAAAGGTTTCAATTTGCCACCCAAATTAATCTATAAACCCAAGAGAACAACAAAGAAAACATAATAGCATATTTTATTGAACTTAATAGGTTATTTATACACTTTGTTTGGAAGGTGAAGTAGTAGGAATCGCTAAGAAAACAATTTTGTTTCAGGAGGATGGAGATTGCCTAAATGGGAATCAAGACATGATATATAACTCTATGAAGGGAAACAAAAACAAACATAAACTACTGGGACTTCATCAAGATAAAAAGCTTCTGCATAGCAAAGGAAACAATCAATAAAATTACAAGGCAGTCTGTGAAGTGGGAGAACATATTTGTAAATGACATATCTGATAAAGGGTTAGTATCCAAAATCTAAATAGAACTTACCAAACTCAACACCCAAAAAATACATGATCCAGGTAAGAAATGGGCAGAAAACATGAATAGACACTTTTCCAAAGAAGACATATAGATGGCCAGTATACACATGAAATGATGCTCAACATCGCTCATCATCAGGGAAACACAAATCAAGACCACACCAAGATACCACCTCACACCTGTTGGAGTGGATAAAATTAACAACACAAGAAACGACGGATGCTGGTGAGGAGGTGGAGAAAGGGAACCCTCTTGCACTGTGGTGGGAATGCAAACTGGTGCAGCTACTCTGGAAAACAGTCTGGACACTCCTCAAAAAGTTAAAAATAGAACTACCCTATGATCCGGCAACTGCATTAGGCATTTACACACAGAATACAAGAATACTGATTCAAAGGGTACATGCACACAAATGTCTATAGCAGCACTATGTACAAGAGCCAAGTTATGGAAAGAGCCCAAATATCCACTGACTGATGAGTGGAGAAAGAAGATGTGGTATATGTATACACTGGAATATTATTCAGCCATCAAAATGAATGAAATCTTGCCATTTGAAACGATGTGGATGGAGCTAGAATGTATTATGCTAAGTGAAATAAGCCAGTCAGAGAGAGACAAATACTGTATGATTTCACTCATATGTGGAATTTAAGAAACAAGAGATGAACATATGGGAAGAGGGGAGAGAGAAGAGAAGGAAACAAACACAAGAGACTCTTTTTTTCCTTAAAAAATTGTTTTTAATGTTTATTTCTTTTCGAGACAGACAGACACAGAATGCGAGTGGGTTGGGGCAGAGAGAGAGGGAGGCACAGAATCTGAAGCAGGCTCCAGGCTCTGAGCTGTCAGCACAGAGCCTGACACGGGGCTTGAACTCACGAGCTGTGAGATCATGACCTGAGCCGAAGTCAGATGCTCAACCGACTGAGTCACTGAGTCACCCCCTAACACAAAGGACTCTTAACAACAGAGAACAAGCTGAGGGTTGATGGAAGGTGGGGGATGGGCTAGATGGGTGATGGGCATTTAGGAAGCCACTTGCTGGGGCATCTGGGTGGCTCAGTCAGTTGACCATCCAACTCTTCATTTCCGCTCAGGTCATGATCTACCGATTCGTAAATTTGAGCCTGGCATGGGGCTCTGTGCTGACAGAACCTGTTTGGCATTCTCTCTTTCACTTTCTCTCTGCCCTTCCCTCACTTGTGCTCTCTGTCTCTCCCTCAAGATAAATAAACAAACATTAAAAAAAAAAAAAGGAGGGCACTTGTGATGAGCACTGGGTGCTGTATGTTGATGAATCACTGACTTCTACACCTGAAACCAATACTGCACTGTATGTTAACTAACTAGAAATTAATCTTAAAAAATGAAACTAAAAAGTGAATTCAAAGATGATAAAAAAAAGAAGGTGCATAAACCAAGGTCAGGACTTTTTAAAATGCACAAAATCAATAAAATATCCATTCACTCAGTAAAACTACAAATATTCAATAATGACTATATGGCAGGCATTTGGCACTGAGAACAAAACAAAGTTCCTCTCCTTATGGAGCTTGTACTTTAACAGGGAACAGGGAGAGAATATATAGAAACTAAATAAATACACAGTTTATCAGCAGAGTAGACGTGATGTAGAGAGGGAGCCCATCATGGGACATGTGAAGGAAGAACATTCCAGACAGAGGGAAAAGCGAGGAGAAATGGGCTGAGACAGGAACATGCTTGATGTGTTTGAGCAGGAGCAACGAGATGATGGCTGGAAATCCACAGACAAAGAGGAGTGGTGGAAAGTTAGGACATGAGATCAAGGAATTCACCATGTCCAGACTATATAATGTGCCATTGCTATAAAAGACCTTCCACTTGTACTCTAAGATAGAAAACTGTAGACAATGTTGAGTGGATGAATGAATTAAATGGTCAGAGTTACATTTTATCGAGATCAGTCTGGCTCCCGGGTGGAGATGAGAATGGGAAGGATGAGGCCAAGGTAGACCCAGAAATAGGACTTGGAAGGCTATGGCAAAAATTCAGAGTTGAGGGCAGTCCAGATCTGGATGACAGATGCAGAGGGCAATCCTTGTGTTCTGAAGGTAAAGCCGACAGAATTGGAGAAAATGAGAGAAAGAGTGTAGGACTTAAATGTTCTACTCTTGGACACTAGAAGAATAAAATGGAAAACATTCTAACAGGGGGTAGGTTTGGGGGCACTGAAACATCTAGTAGGCAGTGAAATAGATGCCCATTGGATACCGGCTATATGAGCCCGGCATTCAGGGGGCAGGCATGGGCTGGAGGGGAAACTTTTGTGCTGTCCTCCTATGTATAAACGGTATCAAAAACCAAGCTGCTGCCTGAGGCTGCTGAATGAAGGAGGACAGACAGAGCAGAGGCCCTGAGATGGGAAGTCACTGGCCAAGTTCACCAAGAAAAGCAGCCAGTGACGTCATGGGAGAACGAAGACAGGCTTGTGATCTGGAAGGCAAATGAATGAAGGGTTTCCGGAAGAGGAGCAAATATCACTAGGAAATGCTTCTAACGTCAAAAACTGAGACAGTACCTAATGTGTTGATTCTTATAAATATCTGTCATACATTGTGAAACTGTAAAAAGCAAATGACTGACAAGATGAGGGAAGAGTTAGAGGTAAATGTGTTTATCTATTGGGGAATAACAAACTGTCCCAAAACTCAGTGGGTCAGTCACCCGTGTGGTCCTTCTCGTCTCTGGGATTCTCCATTTGTCTGAGATCACCGGCACACAGGCTAGGAACCTACTGACATTTCTGGGATCGTTTATGTATTAGTAAAACGTCTGGCTTTGGAAGCCTGAAGCTGGTCTCCGATGGCCTGTCCGGGGCCACTGGGCTCTTCTCCACGTGACGTCTGTCATCTTCTAGCAACCCAGCCCAGGTGTCCAAGAGGGGGAACAGTGCCATGCCTCTGAAGACCCGGGCACAGAGAGTTGCGGTGTCCATTTACCGCATGATGACAGCAAGACCAAGTCGTAGGTGAGCTACCAGTCAGAGCAGAGGGTTCAAAGAGACTGGAGATGCAGGCCGTCAACAAAATCAGTATTGTACTGAGTGCTCTTTACAAGCACAGGAACAAAACTTTCAATGATGCGAGCTAAGCATATACTGGGGTTACTTTGTAGTGTGAGACTATTTGGGTAGATGATCTTATTTCATTTCATAAAAACTGTGTTACTTAATTGCAATTGCGAACCCATGTTAAAAAAAAAACAAAACTCTAATTTTAACTAAAAGAGTCAACCAAGAGAAATATATACATTTTCTCCAGAACTGACAAGCGGGCAGATGAGGAACAAGAGAAGAAAAAAGATCGCTCATCTGGGTTTTTAAAAACAGTGACAGGGAGTACCCCTGTGTGTCACTTTCCGGCTCCAGTTAAACCACGCAAACTCACACGTCATTCAGGGGGTGAGCGGACCTCCGTCCAGTGAGGCCTCTCTGCCACTGGGTGGCTGACAGATGGCACTGAGACAAACGAGGGTCTATTTGACTTATTAACTGTGTCAAAAATACACTGCAACACAGAACGCAGCAACTGTGAGACAGAAGAAAGAAAAGCCAGGTTTTGCTTCCTGTTTTTCAAAGGAAAGAAGGTATAGATCAGAAGACGGGTCAAATTCTTTCTTTGCAAAGACAAGGGAGCCTGAAAAGCTGTAGTTTCCCGGTTAGATTTAGGTAGCAGCAGCCAATCCATTAAGAGCAGAGATAGAAGGCTGCTTTCATTTTCACTCCTTTTCCTGCCCAGAGAGCCTCAGCAGCAACAGCCGGTGAGTGGCTCCAGTTTTCCATCGCTGATGGCCGTGTTTGAGGGAATTACAGGAGGACGAGGAGTGGGGGAGACAAGGGGGACTCGCGAGGTACCCTGGGGACGTAAGGGATTGGGGCTCAGGGCACGGTGGCAGGTACGCGAGCAGACGAAGTATTTTAGGCAAGAAGTTAGACCTTCTAGGAAAAGGAAGGAGATGTAAAAAATCTGGAGCTATCTTCTTAACACTTTGCTGCGATTTTAGCCCTTTCTGTGAACTCACACTGAGAGTTCTTACCCGTTTTACGAGTGTCCTCAGCAGGGTGAGGGGCCGTCCATGGGGCATTTCATTTCCTCCATGCTTCTGCTCCCCGTGTGACCTCTCATGAACAGCAGGGACCAAACCAGCCACACTGTGTTCTCTCAGTCTCTGAGGCCAGAGTCACCCTGCAGCCCTTCCTCGGAACACAAACAGGGGTCCTTTCCTAGATGCTAATATGTCCGTGCTTTACTGGTACACTATTGATGATGGCAGGTTTTTTAAATGAGTAGTGATAAAAGTGACAGGAAGTAAAGAGATCATAGGTGACACCGAGATAGAACTGAGTCAGCCATCACCAAGCTAGTTAGTGAGGCTGCTTTCTCTCTGTGAGCCTCACTTTCTCCACCTGTAAAAGAGCAGAATCTTGAAGGCGACTGGTGCTACTCTAAGTGTGGTCGTTGGGCAAGGAGATTTGCCATGATCTGAGACGTTGGGAGAAATGAAAATAACACACTCCACCCTGATCACGGAGATCAGATTTCTGGGAATGAGGAAGTTCTATTTACCGAGCTCCCAGATTCTTTTGCATGTTAAAATTTGAGACCCATGGGCCTAGAATCCAGTATCTAAAGTCTGTCCATACCTAAAACCCTATTGTTCTCACAGACAAGACATCACCCCAAGGTCCGGCCCTACGACAAAACGGGGATGGCCGGCAATAGGGTGAACGACTTTATTGAGGACTTGAAGGGAAAGAAGGTGTTAACAAAGCAAGAGTTACGTGCATTAGGGAAAAGAGTGGACCTCATCGTGGATAAGACTGAAGGCCTGATTGATGGTCTCAATGAGAAATCGGGAATAGTAGGAAAAATGTTAGTGAAAAGTATCTTCGGTCCCAAAGGCGAGCTGGCTTTAGGTGAGTATCTTGGGTCAAGGGACGGGTAACTCATTGGTTACCTGCGCTCCTTATGCTGCTTCTGTGTTATTTCTTTTTTTTTTTTTTTTTATAAATTTTTTTTTCAACGTTTCTTTATTTTTTGGGGACAGAGAGACAGAGCATGAACGGGGGAGGGGCAGAGAGAGAGGGAGACACAGAATCGGAAACAGGCTCCAGGCTCTGAGCCATCAGCCCAGAGCCTGATGCGGGGCTCGAACTCACGGACCGCGAGATCGTGACCTGGCTGAAGTCGGATGCTTAACCGACTGCGCCACCCAGGCGCCCCTGTTTCTGTGTTATTTCTATTTGCAAGTGGAGAATCAACTATCCACATGTCTAGTCCCCTCTCTGCCTATCATACTTAAGACTGCAAAATGCCCCGGTCTGCCCCAGACCCTCTGCCAGCATCTGCAATCACTTTATACTGCTGCATCTTTTCTTTTCTCTTCAGCATCTGTCACCTTCAATCATTCCATAACCTCTCTCAGTCACTGTGCCGTGTCTCCCCCGCTAACATATAAACTCCATGAGGCATAGATCTGTGTCGGCTTTGTCCAGAAGGTAGCCCGAGCTCCTGGAAACGAGCCCTGACACATAATAGGTGCTGAGTTAACGTCCGTTCAATGCGTAAATGGTGCTCGGGCTCTAGGAAATTCTGGGACAGCCTTTAGCCAGTCTGTGGGACACTGGCCATACGCTGTGGACTCGAGACCTATTCCCAGATGTGAAATGTTCCATAGAAACAAAAAATCCACCATCGTCTGCTCACGTGTGGCTTAGCCCAAGGAATAAATCTCTGAGCACCTAGATCTGTCCTTGTTAAAGGAGTACAGAGGGAACGTAAGGGCCCGTGGTACATCAATATGTCTTTGAAGTGTGGGAGGCACACTTTTCCTATGAAGGGTCAAGCGTCACCATTTTAAGCATTTACGACCAAACGTTCTCTGTCACAGTAACTCCGATCTGATGCTGTGGCATAAAATTAGCAATAGACAATAAGTACAAAGTGAGCGTGAGTGTGTTCCAATAAAGCTTTATTGGCCAACACTGGTGTGGATGGAGTTTGGCCTGTAGGCCACAGTTTGCTGTCCCTCTCTATAATATACACATGAGGATATTCTCAAAGCCTGCAACATTCTTCTGGGATTATTCTGTCGTTACTCAAAGACTAACTTTACAGAGATGTGCCCTTCCCTTCCTCAGAACGAAAAATGCCATTGCAGAAAACTGTGATTAAAGAATTTGATTATTCCTGAAATCACATGAGCAGGAGTATAATGAGCCCTTCGTTGTTTCACGGAACCTCTGCCTCCTCCTTCACTTGGCATAAAGTCACAGGCCTTAAGAAGCAAAGCTGGAGCTTAGAAAACGAGCCAAATTCCCATGCTTCATAAGGAAGGCGCACGCTGAACAGAGTCCTTTACTTGTGAGCGTGAGGGAAAGAGTTTCAAGTATGGAGGTTCTAGAAACTTAGGTCTGCTAACAAATCTTCTTTTCGATTATTTCAGAAATTCTTGATGAAATTGAGAATTATGACTCTGACAACAGCGGCTCATATTCCTCTTCGACAGGTAAGTGCCCTCAAATCTCATGCGATGACAAAAACTTCTAGGGGTGTCCTCAGGCCCTGCAGTAAAGAGCTAGGAAACCTGAGTTTTCAGTTACCATCTCTGCAAATAATCTACAGAGAAGAGCAAGGATATTTAACTTCTCATTCATTCTACTCCAGAATATGAAGATGAAAGTGAAGAAAGTGAAGAAAATGAACAAAGTGAAGAAGAGGAAAATGCTGAGTCATCCCAGGAAATGGATCCCCCGATAGTAGAAGACACCAAACCTGCTGGCTCATGTGAACCCTCAAACCTCACTGAGGGTAAGGCCCTACAGTACAGGGGAAAGACCACTGAGATAGGTTCAGAAACACTGGGTTATTTCTAACTTCCTCACTTTCCCCCCCAGTCACAAGCAAGGTCAACACTTATATCCCTGCTCTCCATCTTCTGAGAATCTGGAAGTGAAAGTGAAGATCATGAATTGGGAGAGAAGGCTGGGGGTCGTAGGCATGGGTTCTCCTAGGACAGGCAGCGTCATGGACATGTGGTGACACTACATGAGCTGAGGCAGACAGAGAGGCCCCTACTGGGCAACAGAAAGAGAGCTGGAATAAAACACAAGCCATCTCCGCACTGTGCCCATCACTGCCGCTGACTAACCACGTTCCCTGGTAGAATTATCTTAACTCTTCTGAGACTCAATTTTTTTCTGAGTCTCACATTTTTAAAGGAGATTGATAACATCTATAAAGATGCCTAAAACGTCAGAGAGAGATCAACTAACAACTGCACAAACAGAAGGAGGAAGTGGTTAAAAAAGACACGTTAAAAAAAGCACGACAGGACCTGTCACACATACCGTGTGATCACTGAAGAAACTGATGACTTACTGAACCACATTCGAGAATCGTAGTGTCTAGAAAGGAGTGATAGTGCTGTTGTGTTTTGATTAGCATGTTTTCAGAAGTTCTGGACAAGCTTACAAAGGCATAAACATTTTGCCATCTTTATTCACTGTCTTATCTACTCATATATCCGTACGTATATATGCATGTATTAGCTGAAAACCTACATATGCTGTTACAATCACTGTGTTTATAGCAGGAAGCGAGATAAATAAAGATCCTGCTTTTATGGAGTTTACAGTGCAGTGAAGGTATTTATATAGTAAGAATGGCCAAAATACAAGCGTAATTCGGGGGATGGAGAAGAGAAAAGAGGCGAGGCATGTGGGCCAGGATGAAGAGCTATGAGAACTCATCTGACGTGATATTCGGGACAATGTGACCAGTTGGGACAGGATGTGTCATACTCTGAGGCCAAGGCTTTGCAGGGAAGGAGGAAACAATCCCAAGAGCTCTCAGTCAGAAATGGTCTTGCCATGTCCTAAGATCAATCTGATGGGAGAGTAGGAGATTAGGAGGGACGTGGTAGAAGAAGCTGTTACGATCTCAGCTTGGAGCTACCATACTATTTAGAGCCTTTTAGAAAGTGAGAAAGTATCGGGATTGTATTTGCAATAGAAAGGCCCTTAGAAGTTTTTAGGTGGAGGAGTGATAAACCAGCATAGCATCAGAAAGGTCACATGTGTTCAAATGTTTCAGTTAAGAGATCATAGCTTTCGGCTGGTGTTGCCATAGTAGGGAAGTTGTCACATGGTCAAATCTGGAGCACCTTTGGACAGAGAGTTGACAAAAACATAGACAGAAATAAAAATAATAAACTCTACCTTATCTACCAAACCAGATTTCTAGGAATGAGCTCCAGGAGCTCTGCTTAACAAGCTCTCAGATACTTTTGCATTTTAAAATTTGAGACCCATGGGCCTAGAATCAGACATCCAAAGTCCTTTCCATACTTAAAATCTTATTGTTCTCACAGACAAGAAATCACCCCAAGATCTGGTCAATGACAAAAAAGGGATTGCTCATGGCATGCTTGGTACCTTTTTTGCGGACTTGAAGGAAAAGAAGGTGTTAAAAGAACGAGAGATACAAACACTAGGGGAAACAGTGAATGTCATTGTGGATAAGACTGAAGGCCTGGTTGGTGATCTCACTGAGAAAACTCAAATGGTGGGCAAAATGCTAAAGAACCATTTCTTCAGTTCCAAGAGCGAGGCGACTATAAGTGAGTATCTGAAGTCAAAGGACAGGTAACTCATTGGTATCTGCTCTCCTTATGCGGTCTCTGTGTTCTTATTTCTATTTGCAAGTGGAGAATCAACTATCCACATGTCTAGTGCCCTCTCTGCCTATCATACTTAAGACTGTAAAATGTCCCGGTCCGCCCCAGACCCTCTGCCAGCATCTGCAATCACTTTATACTGCTGCACCTTTTCTTTTCTCTTCAGCATCTGTCACCTTCAATCATTCCATAACCTCTCTCAGTCACTGTGCCGTGTCTCCCCCGCTAACACATAAACTCCATGAGGCATAGATCTGTGTCGGCTTTGTCCAGAAGGTAGCCCGAGCTCCTGACACATAATAGGTGCTGAGTTAACGTCTGTTCAATGCGTAAATGGTGCTCGGGCTCTAGGAAATTCTGGGACAGCCTTTAGCCAGTCTGTGGGACACTGGCCATACGCTGTGGACTCGAGACCTATTCCCAGATGTGAAATGTTCCATAGAAACAAAAAATCCACCATCGTCTGCTCACGTGTGGCTTAGCCCAAGGAATAAATCTCTGAGCACCTAGATCTGTCTTTGTTAAAGGAGTACAGAGGGAACGTAAGGGCCCGTGGCGCATCGATATGTCTTTGAAGTGTGGGAGGCACACTTTTCCATGAAGGGTCAAGCGTCACCATTTTAAGCATTTACGACCAAACGTTCTCTGTCACGGTAACTCCAATCTGATGCTGTGGCATAAAATTAGCAATAGACAATAAGTACAAAGTGAGCGTGAGTATGTTCCAATAAAGCTTTATTGGCCAACACTGGTGTGGATGGAGTTTGGCCTGTAGGCCACAGTTTGCTGTCCCTCTCTATAATATACACATGAGGATATTCTCAAAGCCTGCAACATCCTTCTGGGATTATTCTGTCGTTACTCAAAGACTAACTTTACAGAGATGTGCCCTTCCCTTCCTCAGAACGAAAAATGCCATTGCAGAAAACTGTGATTAAAGAATTTGATTATTCCTGAAATCACATGAGCAGGAGCATAATGAGCCCTTCGTTGTTTCACGGAACCTCTGCCTCCTCCTTCACTTGGCATAAAGTCACAGGCCTTAAGAAGCAAAGCTGGAGCTTAGAAAACGAGCCAAATTCCCATGCTTCATAGGGAAGGCGCACGCTGAACAGAGTCATTTACTTGTGATCGCAAGGGAAAGAGTTTCGAGTATGGAGGTTCTAGAAACTTAGGTCTGCTAACAAATCTTCTTTTCGATTATTTCAGAAATTCTTGATGAAGATGAGAAGGATGAATCTGGCAAAATCAAGTCATTTTCCTCCTCAACAGGTAAGTGCCTTCAAATCTCACACCACAATGAAAACCTTCAGACCTCTAGAGGTGTCCACAGGCCCTGCAGTAAAGAGCTAGGAAACCTGAATTTTCAGTTACCATCTCTGCAAATGATCTACAGAGAAGAGCATTGATATTTAACTTCTTCTTCATTCCACTTTGGAATCTGAAGTAAATGTGAACAAAGTGAAGAAAAAGAAAAATGCTGTCAGCCCAGGCATTGGCTCTCCCTATAGTGGAAGCCACCAAACCAAATGGCTCTTAGAAACACTCAAAGCTCACTCAGGATAAGGCCCTACATTACAGAGGCCCTAAGTCACAGGGGAAAGACCACTGAGATCAGTTCTGAAACTCTGGGTTATTTATTTATTTAAAAACATTTTTTTAATGTTCATTTATTTTTGAGAGAGACAGAGAATCAGAGCACAAGGAGGGAAAGGGGAGAGAGAGAGGGAGGCACAGAATCGGAAGCAGGCTCCAGGCTCTGAGCTGTCAGCACAGAACCCAACGCCGGGCTCAAACCCACAAAGTGCAAGATCATGACCTGAGCCGAAGTTGGATGCTCAACCAACTGAGCCACCCAGGTGCCCCAGAAACTCTGGGTTATTTCTGACTTCCTCACAACCCCCAGGTCACAAGCAAGGTCAACACTTACATCCCTGCTCTCCATCTTCTGAGAATCTGGAAGTGAAAGTGAAGATCATGAATTGGGAGAGAAGGCTGGGGGTCGTAGGCATGGGTTCTCCTAGGACAGGCAGCGTCATGGACATGTGGTGACACTAGATGAGCTGAGGCAGACAGAGAAGTCCCTACTGGGCAACAGAAAGAGAGCTGGAATAAAACACAAGCCATCTCTGCACTGAGCCCATCATTGCCCTTGACTAACCACGTTCCCCGGTGGAATTACCTCAACTTTTCTGAGACTCCTATTTTTAAATGAGATTGATTAATAACATCTATAAAGATGCATAAAACATCAAAGAGAGATCAACTAACAACTGCAAATAGAACAAGGAAGTGGTTAAGAAAAACACGCTAAGGGGCCCCTGGGTGGCTCAGTCGGTTAAGTGTCCTACTTTGGCTCAGGTCATGATCTCACAGTTTGTGGGTTTGAGCCCCACATCGGGCTCTGTGCTGATGGCTCGGAGCCTGGAGCCTGCTTCGGATTCTGTGTCTTCCTGTCTCTCTGCCTCTCCTTCATTTGTTCTCTCTCTCTCTCTCTCAAAAATAAATAAAATGTAAAAAAATAAAAAAAGGGAAAAGAAACACGTTAAGAAAAGCACAACAAGACTGGTCACATATACCGTGTGATCACTAAAGAAACTGATGACTTACTGAACCACATCCGAGAATCGTAGTGTCTAGAAAGGAGTGATAGTGCTGTTGTGTTTTGATTAGCATGTTTTCACGAGCTCTGGACAAGCTTACAAAGGCATAAACATTTTGCCATCTTTATTCACTGTCTTATCTATTCAGATATCCATATATATATGCATATATTAGCTAAAAACCTATATATGCTGTTCTAATCACTGTGTTTATAGCAGGAAGCGAGATAAATAAAGATCCTGCTTTTATGGAGTTTACAGTGCAGTGAAGGTATTTATATAGTAAGAATGACCAAAATACAAGCGTAATTCAGGGGATGGAGAAGAGAAAAGAGGCGAGGTATGTGGGCCAGGATGAAGAGCTATGAGAACTCATCTGACGTGATATTCGGGACAATGTGACCAGTTGGGACGGGATGTGTCATACTCTGAGGCCAAGGCTTTGCAGGGAAGGAGGAAACAATCCCAAGAGCTCTCAGTCAGAAATGGTCTTGCCGTGTCCCAAGATCAATCTGATGGGAGAGTAGGAGATTAGGAGGGACGTGGTAGAAGGAGCTGTTAGGATCTCAGCTTGGAGCTACCATACTATTTAGAGCCTTTTAGAAAGTGGGAAAGTATCGGGATTGTATTTGCAATAGAAAGGCCCTTAGAAGTTTTTAGGTGGAGGAGTGATAAACCAGCATAGCATCAGAAAGGTCAAATATGTTCAAATGTTTCAGTTAAGAGATCATAGCTTTCAGCTGGTGTCATGGTAGGGAAGATCTCAGGTAGTCAAATCTGGAGCTCTCTGGGATAGAGAGTCAACAAAAACTATCCTGGACTGGCTGTGGGCTAAATAAGGAAGAGGAGGAACCAAGGATGATTCTGTGTTTTGGGTAGGCAACTAGGTGAAGGGTGTGAGGAACTGAGATAGCAAAAAACTTGTAGTAGAGAGAAATCTGAGGAAAAACCTATTTGTAGGAGTGGGCAAATATCAGGAGTCCTTCTCTCTACACATTTACTTTGTTGCCTGGATCACATCCAAGGGTACATGTTGAATACACAGGTAGATTCAGCCGCGTTGTTCACAGGGGGACCAGGCACGGGAGTAAATCTCAGGATTCAGCAGCATGTAGACAGTATTTAGGATGACGTGTCTGGAAGAGGCCACCTGGGGAGAGATGCTGACAGAACATCTTAGAGGGTTCAATGTAGAAAGACCCAACTCTGGGAGGCGTGGAGGAAGCACAAGGCTGGCGAAGGGCATCCAGCTTGATAGAGGACGGTTACCGCATGCAGAGCCTCTGAAGCCTGGAGAACCCTGCTCAAGGAGGAAGGTGTGCTCAACCACGTTTGAATGCTCAAGAAGCAACAGATGGCCAGTGGTGACCTCAATCTCAAGCATTTAAGTGTTGAAAATGACAGTCAGTGTCTACCGCGTGAAGAAAAGAGAATGAGAGATGAAAATAGTGAAAAGAGATGCCACCTTTAACGAATTGTACTGAGAAGCAGAGCGGGGAAACACAATAGCTGGATGGGACACCAAGTGCAGGGGCAGAGTGCGTAACAGATAAAGGGATATCAAGGCATGTGATACGCCAGCAGGGAGAGCACAGCAGGGGCAAGAAGGGGTACAGATGATGCAGAAGACGGGGACGAGGAATCACCCGAGTACAGTTCTCGCAGGTGAGAGGAAATCGAGCGGGAACGTAAGTACAGTCTCTACCCTCAGCCAGGAGGAAGAATGTGCCGTCCTTTGTCACAGGAGGGGAAGGACAGAAGGTGGGCAGACGTGCGGGAAAACGAACAGACCTGTTGGTTCAGAAGATGAAATTGTTCTTACCCAGCAATATTGGAAGGACCGGAAGGCTTGTTTCCCTACGGGAAAACTACAACAAGAAAAGGGAAAGATGCCTGGTAGCTATTTTCAAGTATTGGAAGGTAACTACTCCTTAATAAGTGGTTGTAGGCTCTTCATCTGTGCCAGATAATCATTCTAGGCATAGGAAATACAGAGATTAAACACATCTTCCCTGTCCTAATGAAGCCGACCGTACAGCAAGCACAATTAAGAGCTATTATTATCATCAGAGTTTTTAGGGGCACATTTACATAAAGTGATCGAAACACGAGGAGAGAAGCCGTAGAAGTATTAGTGAGCTTTCATGGGAAAAGCAAGGAGACATTTGTCTTGATGGTTCCAATGCAGGAACTATATACACCAGTGCTTTGAAAGCTCACACTCCAGGATCTTCAGAATTGGTCAAAATGCTTTAGAATTCTGCAGGGTCTCTGTTAGTGGAGACACTGCACTGGTGGTAATAATGTGCACAGTAGGGATATTTTAGTGGAGTTAAATAACTGAATAATCACTTGACCAGGCCACATGAACATTAGGCTTCCTTCCAATTCTTAGGTACTATGTCTGTGTGAGACTAACGCATGGGGATTGAAAGGTTACTCAATGCCATGACCACTGACAAAAACAAAAGTTGTCCGTGGGGTCAGTAAGAAGCAGAAAGAAAGATGGTAGTATGAAGATTTCTCTTTTTGTCATTTGTAATACAAAATGATTTTTTTGTTGTTGTTTTATTAAGCCTTTTGAAGGGATGGCGGTGAGCATTTCCTAAGAATGAGAGCCCGGTGAAAAGATCCTCATGACTGCCAGACAGTGGGTGCTACTCCTTAATGAGTAATTTTTTCTCTTGTAGTTTTTCAGGTAACCCAGGCTTCCCAAATCAATGTGCTGAAGCTTTGTCCTTGTATCCATTTTAAGGAACCAAAGACAATAATGGCACATGAGGTAATATACTTTGGAATAAGGGCACACAAGGTTGTCCACTCAAACAACATGGAACTCACTGGAAATTTCAGTTCTTGCTACAGATGCCTTAGGATCAGCCCCAAAGGCACAGGATGCTATTCAATCATGTTATCTAATTAAGGGGCCCTTACATCAGATTTCCTGTCTGTTTCATCCCGTCCTCAAACATACTTTAAACTCCTCGCCACCAGTGAACCGAAGCAAGGTTTCCGGAGCGTGTACTCAGAACTACTACACGTTTTTAGTCTGTCTGGTGCCTTGTTCATGAATCCCTAGTTCCATCCCCAAGTCCTCCAGCCATCCAATCTCTAATTGTAAGGGCCTATTTTGCATAGGATTTGGAGGCAAAAGTGGGAGGCTGGGTGCAACTCACTCTGTGTCGGTTAACTGCAGATCTATCCAGTGATGGAGAAGAAGAGCCGAATGCGCCTGGCTCTCATCATTTGCAACAGAACATTCGATTATCTTTCTGAGCGAGAAGGCTGTGAAAAGGACATTTCGGGGATGCGAGATCTGCTGGAGAACCTTGGATATTCAGTGGTTATAAAGGAAAATCTCACCGCTCAGGTAATGGCCCCAGAGAGTGGGATGAGTTGGGATGAGTGTCCCTCCTTTCATCTCCTTCCTGGACTTCTTCCTTGGCGGCTGTCAGAACGGAGCGCACGTTACAGAAACTGCATTTCTCTAGAATAGGCATCCTGCACCGCAGCCTCTCCCAACGTACACTCTGAAGGCCAAGACCTAGATGGCAGTAGTTCACTAAACAGGCTGGCTCTTGCTAATGCTCTCAGTTTGGGAGACACCCATCACTTGATAGTCTATGTGAGACACCACTCTGAGGCCTTTATAATTTCAGTATCGTGTGTCTGAATGTGAAGCCAAGTAGGCGGTTAAAAAACAAAACAAAACAAGTTTTGCACACATACATACACAGAAGAAGTTGTGATTCTGGCTTCGTCCAAAAAAATACCACGGGAGGCTTTAGACAAACCATTTTAAACCTAGCAAGGAATCTGTTCACGTCTCTACGCCAGTGGAAACAGTCCCTCCGTCTCTGTCTCTGTCTCACTCTTTGTTTAATGAAAACTCAGGGCAACTGCAGCCTGTAACACAGTTGTGAAAAGCAAAGCCTTTGGCAGGAGACCCGTCACCTCACGTGTCCCTCCCTGTACTCCACCTCCTAGCGTCTCCCTCAGTCTAAGGATCTACTGAACACCACCGGGCTACACGCTGTATGAAAAAACCCTGCTTTTCCATTCTATACATCCAGCTTTCTGGCTGTATGTCAGAACATACATATGAAATTACATATGTAATTTCTCGTACAATTCCACTCTGTCCAAATCGTCTGATCACTCCATTTCTGCTGTCTCTCTCTCCCTCTTGCGTGTGTGCGTGTAAAGTCCATGTACTGTGTGAGCACAAAGTAGACACAGACAGCTCCCAGGTGGTAAGTCTGGAAACTCTTTCAGGAAATGAAGGTCGAGCTGAAGCACTTTGCCACCCGCCCAGAGCACCGCTTCTCAGACAGCACGTTCCTCGTGTTCATGTCACACGGCATCCTGGACGGGATCTGTGGGACAAAGCACAGGGAGGAAGAGCCAGATGTCCTTCACGACGACACCATCTTCCAGATTTTCAACAATCGCAACTGCAGGAACCTAAAAGACAAACCGAAGGTCATCATCATGCAGGCCTGCCGAGGCAGTGAGTTGGAGCTGGGGGACGCAGGGGGTGGCCGTCCGCTTTTTTCTGTGATTAGCCTGGTGTCCAGCCTTCGCCTTCCCAGGGCTGAGGGAGAGAAACCACACTGTAGAACAGCACTTGGACCTGCTCCAGAAAGATACGAAGCCTGTATCGTCGTTGAACAAGTGTTAAGTGCACTAGAATAACAGCACGTGTCCCGATCATCTGGGACTAGGTTCTACTAAACTTAAGTGGCCTCTGTGTAGTTCCCAGTCAGTGAGGCAATTTTTCTATCAGGAAGATACTGGCATTTTTAATAAATTCCAGATGGAAATGTATTGAAGTAAAGGTATAAGGGTTAAGAGACATTTTGTGTGTGTCTGTAACATCTTTTGTAAGACAAGCGTGTCTCTCCCAGAAGGCAACGGGGCCGTCTGGGTGACAGATGTGGGAGAAGCCTGTGCATGGCCGGAAAACCAGCCCTCAGCACCCTACATCTTCAGTGATGCCGTACAAAAGACCCATGTGGAGAAGGACTTCATCGCTTTCAAATCTTCGACTCCACGTAAGTGACTTCAGAGAGAAGCTTCTCGATCTCCTGTTAGTTTCCAGATCACAGGCCTGGCTGTGATCCTATGTGATTGCTGATTGAAAAACATCTCTTCCTTCATGATAGATTTTAGGCAGAGAATAGATTTAAAATACGGAGGTTTTTATAACTAGAAAGCTAGAAGTCTTCATTTTGGAGGAAACATTCAAAATAAACCAGAGTTTTATGAGGATCCAGTGTTACAATAGTCTAACTATAAATCAGAGTTGTTTTTGTTTGTTCAGACAGCAATGGCACATGATTTGGCCCACCTCATCACCTGCTAGCAATTAAACAGGTAATCAGTAAAACTGTAGTACTTTCTTTACACATTCCAGAACCTCTTACATTATTATTTGACTCTAATCTAAAAAAAATTAGTTAATATTCAAATGCCTGACTTCAGCATCATGCAGCCAAGACTGAAAATCCTCCTTTGGCAGCAAAGACAAAGTAGGAGATAGAAACACAAGATATACCGAGCTGATCGTGGTCAAACCTGCAGAAAATCTATTTAACAGTCACCCACGACATTGGGGTGATTTAGAGAACCAGGGCAATTTCAAGAATCTTGTTTACGAAGCCACAGTTATAAGTCCTCTACTGCAGTGATTACAAACTGCGATGTGCACAGACATCCCTTTGGAACGATATTACAGGCAGCGTTCTGATTCAGTGGGTCTGGGGGGGTGGCGAGATGGTGCCTTTCAAAACACCCTGTGGTGAGGCTAGTGCTGTCCGCCTATGGCCACACATGAGCAGCAAGGGACTGGAGGACCCTCTGAGTGTCGTCTGACAGGAAAAGGCTATGCAGGGAACACCCACTCCGTACCTGGAACAGTCATACTTCTCTTTGTTTTACATACTGGAGTTTAAATAAAACTTTATTTGAAAGAAGAGCTCTGTACTTTTAGCAATTAAAGGAAGTTAAGAAGGCATATATGGGCTGGTATGTATCTAAGAGACTCTTTAACTTACTTAAGGAAATGAAGTGTAACATGAAAAGTTCTTGCATTCATTTTTGCACACATAACGACCCGCTAAGGTGGAGTGAGCACAGGGTGTAGGATCCACAAGTGAAGCAGATGTGCTTACTGAACCTCACGGAGCATATGGTCGGAGCAGAGAGGCAGAGGTTAACTCAGGGGAAAATATACACCCACGTCTCACAAGTAGATACTGACTGTCTCTTGACTGTGCTAAGTGCTTTGAGGAAAAACGTGTTGAAAGATGAAGGAGTTAACTATGTCAAGGGTAAGCGAGGAACATTCCAGACAGAAAAAGCACAGAGGACCTGGGAAAGAAAGGAGCCTGGAAAACTGGGCCAGTATATCTGGAGCACAGAGCTGGGGCTCAGTGCTGAGAGGGAGGTTGGAGAGGTCAGGAGGGGTCATGCGATTTGGGGCCTGATAGGTTCGGGAAGGATTTGATCTTTTCTGTTTACATACTTTATTACTAATATTACTTTATACTAATAGTAATAGGAAGTTTTGGTGAAAACTTAAGCAATGAAATGGTAAGATTATCATTTTTATATAACTACTCCGGGGATTCTGTGGGGAATGGATTACAGTACAGCAGGAAATACAGGAGGCGGGTTAAAACGCTACTGCAGGGTTACTGGCCACAGCTGGTAACGGCAGTCTCGGGAAGACACAGCTGTTGAATCCAGAAGGAATTAGTGTATAAAACGTCTAGGACCCAGTGTTGGGAGGATGTGGCAGGTGAGTAAGAAGGGATGACACAGAGGACTCAAGGGATGGTCATGGTGCGTTCATTAAAACGGGAATCCTGCCAGAAAGTGTGAGATGCCTTTGGCATATTTCCAGATGAAACAGAGAGAGTTACAAAGCTGTGTACCTCAGAAAAGAGAATGGCACCAGGATTCGGTAGGTGGTGGCTGAGAATTATATCTCGTAGTCTAAAAATGGATGAAATTATACAGGAGCAGAGAACAGACGGAGACGAGATCCCAAAGCTGAGGCTTGTGGATGGTAGAGGTCAAGCTGGGAGGCAGAGTATTTGCAAGTTGGGCTCAGGAAGTTTCCTATCAGGGCATAAGAAAGAAAAGTAAGGGTATGTATGTGTGGTCAGTGTGACCAAGAAAGCCTCCACTGGACTTATGGCCAGTTTCTGATTTGAATGAGAGAGATCAGGTGAAACCCAGCGAGTGACCATGAGATTGAATGACGTGGAGGCCATGAATGGCCTTGGGGAAAGTGACTTGGTAAAGTCAGGGTGGTGGGGGGAGACAGCAGACGGGTGAGCGGGCTAGGGCTCGGAGGATGTGAAGACGATGGGGAGAGACAAACCTGAGGAATGCAACCATTAAAAGGAGGAAGGAACAGGAAGGGAGCTGCAGATAAAGTGACCATCAGACTATTAGCTTTTTGACGATGGGAGAGATTTGATCACACTGCAATGGTCACAAAAAGTGGTAGCTCAAGAGATGGTCACGATAAAAAACGAGCAAAATATTCCAGGAGAAAACAGAACAGACGAAGAGGAGGTCCAGAATGGCACGACAGGAATTAGTTTCTTTTCCACTACTTGCAGTCCGAGGCAGGTAACTTTGGCTCTAAGAGCGTGAACAGGGTTGATGACTGAGAGTCCATGATGGTTTTCTCTGGGCCTCCTGGGGACACTGGAGGTCCCAGCTTTGCCTTTCTCTCTCCTCCAAAGCACTAAAATCAAACTATGCCCAAAAGCTCTGACTCTAAGAGTCTTCCACACACAACACAAAGGCCACATCTGCCAGTATTTTAATACCTTTTCTTTGCAGATAACGTTTCCTGGAGACTGAACACAGATGGCTCTGTCTTCATTTCCCATCTTATCCGCTACTTCAAAATGTATTCTTGTTGTCATCATTTGGAGGAGATTTTCCGAAAGGTACAGGTCTTCTGTTTTTTTCAACGTCATCACTGTGCAACCATTCCCAATTTTTTTTGGTGGGTGGGTGGGTGGGGAATCCTGAAAGCTCTTAGGCCATCTTGGCATTCCTTCCTGTACTCCACGTTTGTTTAAAGAGGAGGTTTTGGGGAAATATTGCATGGAACCAGTGTGAGTTTCTCTGATTCTGATGGCCTTGTTTATTCAGAAAATGCTTGAGGATACTCCATCATGCATGGATGTACTATAGCCAAGGAAAAGCTAAATGTTTCTTCTGTGTATACCCCCCTGGCCACAGCCTTAAAACATACCACAAATTCTGTGACTCCTGAGAGAGAAGTCCAGATTTCCCTTTTAGGAAGTATCTAAAGATTTTCTTTCCTGCCTTAGGTTCAATATTCATTTGAGACTCCAAATATAATTACCCAGATGCCCACGATTGAGAGACTCTCCATGACACGATATTTCTACCTCTTCCCTGGGAATTAAAACTCATACACAGCATCTCAGGTAAATGCTTCCAAGAAGTGGACTTGGGAGCTCCCTGCTCAGAGCCTGTGTGTCAAATACAGACAGAATGGAGGACAGTGACAGGGTGTAGCTGCCTAGTACTGTCCTGTCCCCATGTTCTTTTTTTTTTTCAACATAATTCTTAATTTTTTTTTTAATTTACATCCAAATTAGTTAGCATATAGTGCAACCATGATTTCAGGAGTAGATTCCTTAATGCCCCCTTACCCATTTAGCCCATCCCCCCTCCCACACCCCCTCCGGTAACCCTCTGTTTGTTCATCATATTTAAGAGTCTCTTATGCTTTGTCCCCCTCCCTGTTTTTATATTATTTTTGCTTCCTTTCCCTTCTGTTCATCTGTTTTGTCTCTTAAAGTCCTCATATGAGTGAAGTCATATGATATTTGTCTTTCTCGGACTGACCAATGTCACTTAGCATAATACCCTCCAGTTCCATCCCATGTAGTTGCAAATGGCAAGATTTCATGCTTTTTGATTGCCGAGTAATACTCCATTGTATACATATACACCACATCTTCTTTATCCATTCATCCACCGATGGACATCTGGGCTCTTTCCATACTTTGGCTATTGTCGACAGTGCTACTATAAACATGGGGGTGCACGTGTCCCTTCGAAACAGCACACCTGTATCCCTTGGATAAATGCCTAGTAGCGCAATTGCTGGGTCATAGGGTAGCTCTATCTTTCATTTTTTGAGGAACCTCCATACTGTTTTCCAGAGTGGCTGCACCAGCTTGCATTCCCATCGTCCCCATGTTCTTAATGACCCTTGGGAAAACCCTGGTTTCATATGAAATTTTAAGAAATTGTAAGTCTAATGTTTCCCTCCAGTCTTAATGTCTCTCAAGGACCTACCTACCGAGTGGAAGATATTTAGTTCCGAAGCTTGCACAAAAAAACTGGATGTTCATATACAGCTGGCGTGAGGCGTCCTCCCAGGGAAGTCAGTTTGGCTGAGTTTCATTCCTCCTGTGTTTGTGATGAGGACTGCCTATACCACAGTGTCAGTTGGAGGCTGCTGGGTGTGCACCGAGGCAATGAGACCCTAGTGCGGACCTCCCCCTCTGGGGGTGACAGGCCCATAGCCCTTTTGTGAAGGCACAACTCATGGTAGGCATCAGTTCTGTTTATGCCTTACCTCCTATAACCCCTTTCCTTATGTTTCCTTCTCTCTACTTTTCCAGGGAAACTGGGCCATTATGTACTCGACGAATCTACTACTTCAAAAGGGCAATGTCTGCTCGTGAATATTTTTATACAAAACTTCCCAAATGCCCACCTTCAACCAAGGCCAAGTGAAAATCAATGTCATATTGTTGCTGAGTTAGTACTTACTACATTTTAAAAAAATTTTGTTTGTTTTCTCACGTTATTGTAAGGGTAAAACATTTTCATTGCAAAACAAAGTTTAAGTATAGAAAAACATTTAATAAATATTTAATGAATAAGTGATTACATTAATAGGTGTCCTGGTATTAGGCAAAGATCATACTGTCGGGATAAACTCTTCTCTGTTATAAAGGATCATTCACGTACTCTCCATTTGGAAGACTATTACTAACATTTGACTTGGGACATTTACATTATAGACTGAATTCTCATTTATTTTGACTCATTTCTAACTCGGCCATAGGATATTTTGATAATATTTTTTAATGAACTACAAGTAGTATTTTTTTTTGATTCCTAGAATGTGAAAAATCTTTGTCCCTGAGTTCACTTATGAGTTCTCCTAAAAACATATACAAAGGCCAGTGTGAATTTATTTCTTAGTATTATGTTTTTATTATCAAAATGTTGATTTTTTTTAAAAAGTACCCATACATATCTGCATCTGTATACTCATTAACTTTCAAACTATAGATGAAAGCCAATGTGTATAATCACTAAAAAAAACAAAAACAAAAAAACAAAAAAAACTTTATTTTGTTTGAATCTTGAGAACATGGAGATTATGTAAAAATATCCCTTTAGAACTGAAAGTGACAAAGAGGGAAGTGAAAATCAAGTTCCATGAAATGATTTATGTTCTCTCTCTTCCATCCTGTGGTCTTACTTCCTCTCTCTCTACATACACAAACTCACAGATGAATTTAGAAAGCTAACTGTGTAAGATACTCTATGACCTGCACTTGTGTTGATTCAAAATTACCATCTAGGATTAAAGGGAGATGTGAAGCATCAGTAATATACATAGCCTAAGCTTAAGAGGGTGGGGGAAGGCGATCAAGGGCTGACTGGGGGCTGGGTAGAGTCTCCTTCCTGTCCCTTTTCACTCAGCCCCTTATATTCTGAAGGTCACATCTCCAGCTGTTGGAGCTACACCTCTTAAGGTCAAAAAAAGTGCAGCCTAGTCAGCAAGAAAGAGGAAGAACCAGCAGACACAGGCCCCCTCCCTTTCAGGAAGTCTTCTCTTCCTATAAACCAAGAACCACCACTGGGTCCAAAGTAACTCACAGCTGCGCAGAAGTTGAGAAATGAAGTATTTATTCCATGTGTCAAATTCCTAGCAAAAAACCCCTGGGAGTTTCTCTTAAGAAATGGGGAAAAGCAGATATTGGGTCCCTTTGACTGTCTCTGCCAGAGATTGCTTCCACATTTGATGGCTGCCTAATACTGAACTAAAAAAATTTTTTTAATGTTTATTTTTGAGAGAGGGAGTGAGACAGTGTGAGTGGGGGAGGGCCAGAGAGAGGGAGACACAGAATCCGAAGCAGGCTCCAGGCTCTGAGCTGTCAGCACAGAGCCCGACGCGGGGCTCAAACCACGAACTGTGAGAAGATGACCTGAGCCGAAGTCGGACGCCCAACTGACTGAGCCACCCAGGTGCCCCTGCCTAATATTGAATTTAATGGATGGATTAGAATGTATTTTTTTAAGTTCAGTAATTTGCAAATGTGTTATCTTATGCAATTTTATAATAAAATTTTCCTCCTAAGTATATCTCTAAGTTGCTCTCTGATAATACTATTGGAATAAACTCTCAGAACTAAAATGACAGGGTCAAAAGCATTAAAATTCGAATTTTCTATGTAGGGTAGAGCTCAAAAAATTGTCTGAATGTGCACTCCCCCTGAGCTGAATGCACTATGGCTCATTTTCCTATATCTGCATCAGCACGATGTGTACTCTATCTTGTTAATTTCTCAGGCCCCAAATCAAAATTATTCTGATGTTTGTTTGCTTTCTAAACCAGCTAAGCATCTCTTCCCACGCTTATAGGTCACTGCAAACAAGTTAAATGTTAACTGGTGCTTCCTCTTGTCCACCAGGTCTACGGCGGGGGGGTCTATCAGAAACTCACAGGAACCACTAACTGGGGCACCTCGCTGGCTTCCAGCCCAGCCGGGACTGTGCCTCTCACCTGAAAGGCACATTCTTATCTCAGAATCTGCTATCCCCTTTGCCTAAACCAATCGCCCCTTGCACCCCATAACTGCATGACTTAGTACTGCCCTTCCTGGGGTTTCCACTAAGTTAAGACCTTATCAGTGTCCTCACTTGTCTAAATGACCCAGCCAGCCTTCTCCTGCCCCTGATACTCCCAACATCCTCACCCTTCTTGATTTTTCCACAGCACTGATTACTTATGACACACTACGTAATTTGTCTACTATTTATATGTTCATCTCACTCCATGAGAATATAAGCACCGTGAGGGTGGTGACTCTGTTTCCTTTGTGACAGTATTCACAGAATTTAGAGCCGTGCCTGGCGCAGAGCAGACATTCAAGTTTCAACTAGATGAATGAATCCATCTAAAATCATCATGATGGGGACCTATGGAGATAAAATATACAGTATGTTTTCCCAAATGGCTTCGCAATACAACCTTTTTTTCTCGGCGATACAAAACTTAGGTTTTGGTTTAGTTGGGGATTAGTTTTTTTCATATTTTATCAAACCTACTCCTTTTTGTCTAGGTACTTCTTTGGGAACATCTATTATTTGTGTGGTAAAAATTCAAAATGCATTCTTTCCTTCACAATCAAACATCTTACCTTCCATAAACAGTGTCTGTATGATTGTTCTCTGCCTGATTTAATAGGACCTATTGAGAATGTCATGGCGAAAAAGAAGTATTTACTACATACATGGAGCTTATGTAAATAGATATCTAAAACACACTGCTATGTCTGAATGCTTGTGTCCCTACAACATTCATAGGTTGGAATCTTCTTTTAAGAATGTTTGTTTGTTTGTTTACTGAGAGAGAGAGTTGCAGAGACACAGGGAGTGAGAGAATTCCAAGCAGGCTGCATGCTGTCAGTGCAGAGCTCAATACAGGACTCAATCTCACCACCCTGAGATCATGGCCTGAGCCAAAATCAGGAGTTGGACGCTTAACTGACAGAGCCACCAAGGTGCCCCCATATGTTGAAATCTTAACGCCCAGTGTGATGGTATGAGAAGGTCCTTGGGAAGTGTTTAAGGTCAGGGGGTGGGGCCCTCATGGATGGGATTAGTGCCTTATAAAAGAGGCTCCAGAGAGCTACCCGGCCCCTTCCCACACCTGAAGACTCAAGGAGACTTCTGTTGGGGCTCCACCTGAATGTGCCGGCATCCCGATCTCAGACTTCCAAGTAGATTTCTGCTGTTTAGAAGCCACCCAGGCTGTGCTATTTTACTAAAGCAGCCCAAACGGACCAAAACACACGCCATGTTTTACAGTGAACTAAGAATGTTAGTCCAGCCCCGTTCCCCTTTCTAGAACCATTGTGTCGATGGCTGGCATTTCCAAGCACACACTTGTCCTTGCCAGAACCTCACTTTGCATGTTAATTACCTTCTGCTTCTCCTTCGATACCAAATCAATCACCAATGCTATCAATTCTACCTCCTCATCACCAAATCCATTCTGTTCTCCCCATACCCTCTCATCAATTCCCGTCAAATGACCTGTACCTGTCATCTGAAATAGTGCATAGACTCATGCCTGGTCAACATAAATCCACATGAGTCTTCCAAAAAGTAAGCAGACCTCCATTGGAGAGACACTGCTCAGAAAGGAGTGTCCGTCATCAGCTTGCTGTTTCCTTATCTTCTGCAGAACAGGACGCACACATGTTCTCACAGTTCACAAACTCTGTTGTGTCCTTATTCCCCTCAACTTTTCCATCCAGAAGCCCATTTCCACTGAACTACCTGAGCCGTGTCAGGCGCCATGTACCTGTACACGTTCTACGTGCCTTTATGTGTACTCATTTTTCCTTCCTGGATCGACCAGATACCCCACGTCCAAAACACTCGCAACTGTCTAAACCCTGATTATTCCTCGTAATAGTAGTGTTAATAATAATGATAATAATAATACTGAACAAAAACAGCAATAACAGTGGCAATATGAGCAAACCTGAGAAGAAATATTCACCTGAATGTTTTTATTTATGCTAAGAACTTGGTAAAACATTCTCATAAACATTTTCTCACTGAAGATTCAGCTCAGGTACCAGCTCCTCCAAGAAATTTTCTTTGATAATTGATAATTTTTTCCCAACTACTGGGTACTCTTCCACCATGTAGTCACATGTTTTGAGAGACAGTATTTGTCAGACAGGGTCCACGCAAGACAAGAGACATAACTCCACATGGATAAAGAGATTACACTTAACATAGAGATTTTTAAATACAGTGTTCAAAGTCTGAAAACGAGGAAACGGGATACCAAGGGACCACGAAGGTGGCATCTGCAGGAGGCATCTACCAGTCAGCTCTAAGACTGAGGGGTGTTGACGGAAGGAGCTGAAGTTATCAAAACCAAAATGCTGCCAAATCAGGATGTGGACATCTGATGGGGGACTTGGTGGGGTAGCCATTGGTGTGTGAAAGCCTGGACATGGGAGTCCCACAAGGCAGAATCTAGACCTTTGCAGAAAGGACCCCACCAACTGCCTTCAGGGGGTGTGACGAGGCAGGTTCTGGGAGTAATGGGACAATCCCTAACCTGAAACTAAGGGAAGGGTCACTGCTGACAGGAATCAAGAAACAGGTAAATTCTTCTCTTGTCCTTATGTTTTCTTACCTCTTTCTTTGCTCCTTATTGGCAGAACCTAATGGGAGGTAGGCTGACCAAAGTAAACTGGAATTTGTAGAATTCCAGCCCCAGTATCATAGAGTATCATGCCTGGTGCTGTCCTCTGTAGCCTGTTAAGTTTATTCTGCTCCTCTCTCTCTCTCTCTCTCTCTCTCTCTCTCTCTCTCTCTTTTTAATTTTTTAATGTTTATTTATTTTTGAGAGCGAGAGAGACAGAGTGTGAATGGGAGAAGGGGAGAGAGAGGGAGGCAGAGAATCCAAAGCAGTCTCCAGGCTTTGAGCTGTTAGCACAGAGCCTGAAGCAGGGCTCAAACTTGCAAGTGGTGAGATCATGACCTGAGCCAAAGTCAGACGCTCAACCGAATGAGCTACCCCAATGCTCCTTGCTCCTCTTTTCTTGATGCTACAGTAGTATTCCCATCACCACCACCACCACCACCACAACAAAACAATAAAGAGAAAAGTGGTTCATATCAGTATGACCCAGGAGTTGCAAAAGCTGAGGGAGAAACTCTGGCTGGACCTGACTCTTTTCCCTAGCCAAGCATGTGAGTGGTAGCGTTCCTGAGCTGTAAGGTGGTTGGGTCCTTTGCTGACCTTCTGTGTTTAAAAAGAACATAGGTGCTGCTTCCAAATTTCATGAAAAATATCCCATGTGCAGGAAGCTAACTGAAAATTTGCATGGAAGGAAATTCTGAGAAACTTAGCTCTAGCTTACCTATGTTGACACAATAAAAAACTAAAAATGGGACCTGCATATAGTATAGTATAAATATGTAGTATATATGCTTATAATATGATTCATTGAGTTTCTCTTCCCTTCTGCATTCTTTTCCTAGATGCTATCATTAAATTTCATGATATATAATATCATCTATATGTAGAAATATTCTCACTGTATGTACTCAACAGATTGGTCTTCTAAGTTTCACATTAATATTTAACTAATTACCAACTCACCATCTCCCTTGGAGCATAATTCCAAAATTGAATTTGCATACATTACAGGAATACCTCTGAGACACTGTGGCTTCAGTTCCAGATCATTTAAATAAAGCAAATATTGCAATAAAGCAAATATCACAATAAAGTCAATCAAATGAATTTTTGGTCTCCTTGTACATACAAAAATTATGTTTATGCTATACTATAGTCTATTAAGTGTGCAGTAGCATTATGTCTAAAAAATGCAATGTGTATACCTTAATTAAAACATACTTTATTGCTACAAAATGCTGACCACCATTGGAGCTTTTAGTCAGTCAGAATCACTGATCACAGATCACTGTAACAAATATGATAATGAAAATTTTGAAAAGTTGTAAGAATCACCAAAAGGTGACATGGTGACACGAGAGACATCGAGTCAGCAAATGCTCTCGGAAAAATGGTGCCAGGAGATTTTCTCTATGTGAGGTTGCCACAAGCCTTCAGTTTGTTTAAAAAAAAAAAAAAGTATCGCCCCCCACCCCCCTCAGTCTACTCCTTAATTTATTCTTCTATTCTTCGTACATGCTTCTAGTAAATAATACATATAATAGATACAGAAACTGGAGACTTACCCTTGTTACCTTTCTCTCCTGTGAACTCCACTTAAATTGGTCACTTGTATCTGTTGACTCAAGTTTATCAATTTCTCAACAGCCTGTGCTTTCAGCCCACCTGAACTACCACCAGTGTCTCTTAATGTCCTTAAATTATGCAAATTCTCCTTTATTGTCAGGGGAAACAGTGGGGGATAGAAAGAATAGATTTGGTGATTATGACACTAATCAAATTAGATGGCTCAGCTAATCGCATTCTGTGATGGGGATTTTCTGTAAGGCTGAGAATATTCAATCTGCTATAAAAGACAGGAAAACAAATAGGATGGATGTAGTTCATAAGAAATATTAAGCACAGACGGTAATATGCCAGAATTAAACATATGAGTTATAGGTAAAATTCACAGGAGGGGTTTAGTGTATATAATGAATAAGAAATAACTTCTGCGATACAGAATTCATATGATTAAATATAGATAGTAAGTGAATAATATGTAAGAGATGTCCAAGATAGAAAAAGTAGAAGAAGCAATAGAACAAAAATATGCTGCTTAAAGATACAAAGGGATGGACAGAGCCACATCGTGATCATGCCGCCTTTAGACAAGGACTTTTCCACTTCGAAGTTGGCCACAGTTTGTTGACAGCCAATAGAGTTCCATTCTGATCCCACATAAGCTCTACTCAAGAAACACAAATAAGACCAGAGGCTGTTCAACAGGCCAACACTTGCACCAAGAACACTTGCCCTACAACTCTTGGGTAGAGTAGGGGCACGCCATAGATGGAAAGATTTTCCTCCGTGGTCCCCCCTCATTCTGACCTCAACTCTGATTCTCGTGGCCAAACCATCCATCGTGAAGGCTGACGCAGCGAGAGGGGCAGGGTTTATGAACAATGTCACCACCAGGACTCAGGGAGTTCTTTTACCCTCTTCTCACTCTAGCTAAGTGTATTAACTTATTTCATTCTTGCTTCTTGCTCAGTATTTTAATTAGTTTAATAAGCCATAGTGTTTGGTCATTTTAATTTGGTCTGAAAGCCTTGTTGTTGTCTGACCTCTGGGACAGCGTGTTAATTAGTATACCGGACAGCTACCACTGCATTAAAGGAAGCCCACACGTAACAAATCCTCAGCTAATGGAGTTGCCCTTTGTCTTGGAAGAAGACATGGGAAGGAGGCAAATGCTTCTCAGCACAATGCCAAGGATGTTATTTACAAAATCAGGTTAAAGTCAAATTAATAAGATAAATTTATACAATCTATGAGACTAAACCATGTATTCTTGGGAGAAAATTTAATACACTTGGATTGAATTAAGCGTGTATTTTTGTCCTTAAGTAACTGGAGAGGAAATCCATCTTTAACCTTTACGGTTGGAGAGAATGAAGAAAATTCCCCGTCTCAAGAGAATGGAGCCACTGGTGTTTATCAGAGTTAGCAGAAGAAAGCCTCCACTGATATCAGTCCATGTGAGACACCAGACTTTGAAAGACTGGTAACAGGAAAGACTTTCCTCCTTTCCAAGGAGGAAAATGGGAGCCCAGGACTCACCGGAGAGTTTAAGTTCCTGAAGGAAGGCAAGTCGAAAAAATGCTGCTATTAAAAGGGGGCTTTTGAACGAAGATTTGGAGTTTGAAGATAAGGAGAAAATATGTAAGTACCCGACATTTCCATAGAACACACATGGGAATTCCTAAACTAGTGCACACAGGCACACACACGTAGGTGCACACATACATGCACGCAGACACACACAGGTACATACACGCACGCGCATGCACACACACACACAGGTGCATGCACGTAGGCACATACACAGGTGCACACGCACATACACGTACACATAGGTGCACACGCACACATGCGCACACATAGGTGCATGCATGCACACAAGCACACAAAGGTGCACACACACAGACACACATGTGCACACACAAACAGGTTCATGCATGGACACACCTGCACTCACACACCCGGAGATGCTAGGGAAGGAAGGCACACCCCTCTCAACTCCCACTAGGTCGTGATTTGTCCGGGCTTTCAGTCTAGGAACCATTTAATCCTCTCCTGGAACTCAGTGTAATTTTGGCCTGACATGACAATTTTCAGGAAAAACACACTCCTATTTTCTAATAACCTTAGAATTGGAAAAGGAGGGCTTTGACCTTCTTCCCTATCTGAAGAAAACGACAGAAGAGAAGGTGCCCCCTGAGCATGAGAAACCTGGAGACTCATATTTCATCAGGCAGGAGGCGATAAGCTCATAGGCCAGCAAGTGACAGGACGGAGAGGCTGGCTAAGCTCAACTGCTATTAGAGGCCGTGTCTCCTGGTGGCATTAGATCCCCGCTCCCACCCCTGCCTTTGATCAGTTCTTCAGCAATAGCTTCGATGATCTTAGATTAAATGCAAAATCTTCAACAGGCACTCCTGATGCCTCTAACTCCGTTCGATGCCATTAGTGTTCTCTGAACCGCACTCCGCCAAGCGACTGCTCACCTCAGGGCCTTCACACACTCCCATGTAGTTCCCTCTGCTTGAAATAACCCTTCACGGTCTATAGGGCTAATGTCCATGCCTCCGTCAGCCATCATCTTGAGAGGTACTTCTTCACAGAGGCTTCTCTGACCCATGATCGAAACTAGATACCCTGTTATCTACTTGCATTAAAATTAGTGATTTGTTTTTTCCTTCAGTGAAATTGTCATGATTGGTAATGATGCATTTTCCAGTGTGGCTGGAATCCGCTCTATTGGAGTGAGGACCAGGCCCCCCTTATTCCCATATGCACAGCACCTATATGAAACAGAACTCATGCTCACAAATATTTACAAGATGAGAAAAATCCCCAACTCATATATATGTTCCCCCAAATTACGCAGATTCACCAATATGAGATAGACTGGAGATTATTCTAGTTGGGAGGGAAATACGATCATGTATAGATAAGAGCTTAAATATCATTTTTGACTCAAGTTCCACGTGTTTTATCTTCATGCCAGAAGATGAGAAACATTAGGCACGTGGTCCTCATGATTCTTTTAAGATTGTTACATATTGATAAGGATTCCAACAATAAAAAGAGCTGTGATTTGAGAGATTCATTCCACTTCTTTTCAATTCTATATGAACAAAAGAAAATCTTCTGAACAAAGAGATGTGCAAATGCCTTCAGAATGGATTCCCCAACGCAAAGCCTGAAACATTGAGTTTCCACTCAGATCACTGGATGAACCTTGAGACCTACCCTGCACCAGCAGAAGACATGCTGATAACATGTGGAAACTCTCCTGACTTATGATTGACACAGTGAGGTGATCTACGTTATACCCCCATGGAGGGGGTCATCTTAGACATGGAAGCTATAATGTAACCTCATGAAGAACTCAGAAATATTGTCAAGTTCTCATTTCTTCTTCGAGTATAGCAGAGTCAGTTATAAAGATCTCAGCTTCATTATACTGCACTTGTCTTCAGAAATACAACAAATCAACCTATGACCCCAAGTCATGACTCTCAACACTCAACACAAAAACATGTCTTACGTATAAAGTAGGTGTTATTTGTATCTTCGGAAAGAAATCCAGATATTTGCATACCTGAAATTAATATTACACTGAATGTTAACTAACTGGAATTTAAATAAAAACTTGCTAAAAAAGAAAAAAAATGATAAAATATGTATTTATTTTTGCTTCTTTCCAACAGTCAAAATGTTAAACTATATAAATTTTGTCCATTTTGTTAAAGAAAAATCTGGTAGAGAATTTAGTAGCACAAATACATTAATTATGTTAAAAACTTAATTTAATGTGGGTTTCTTTTTTTTCATTTTGGAAGTTAAACTCAAATTTATTTTTTAATTATGGTGAAATACACACAACATTTTAAACTTGAATTTGTAATCATCAATCTGGTATCTAGGACCTTTTTGGTTTTGTTTCCCACGATGGCCTTAGAAGGCTGTCTATAATGTCTGAAAATCATTGAGGCGTGATATTTCCTTCTGTTCCGCGTCAGAACCCATGAGAAGATGGCAGGAGACATAGCTCAGGCTGGTCCACCCAGGAGGAAATGCTCTAGTCATCTATGATGGCCACGTGGGTTACCTCTCAGAATGGGTAATGTGGATTTCTATTCCTTTGCCAATTCTACTCTTTCCCTAATATTATGAGACGTCAAGTATCTGTTACTATCTTTAAAGAAGCATTACTATTGAACTATGGCTTTGATTCAGAATGCAAAATATACACATTGTTCCAGGTCTGGCAATGGGAATAAAAAAGTAGGGCATATTTTTAAATATAAAAACAGATAAGATAACTTGAACGCAGCAATTACCTCAGCTGCCAATCAGCATGTTTTTATTTTATTTCCTTTTGAGACAGTGTTGTTTTCTATATTTGTATGAGAAATATTTAAATTGTAGTTTCTCTAAAGAGGCATTTATTTCAAGAGTACGGTAAGTGCTGATTCTGCAATTATTGCTAATTGGAGAATTTCCAACTTGCTCGCTGTGTTGAGAGCCTCATGATTTTGTCATATTCTTTTCTCCTTTAGACTTCAAATTTGTGGAATGAAAAATATACTAAACTAAAATTACACTCTCAAATACATCATCCCATAACTAAACTACTTTCTATGCTTTACAGATGGTATGAGCTCGACAGTGACAGTTCTTGCATACCAACGCCTCCTCTAGGCCAATGAGTCAGAATCATGTAAAGGTTATTCGGAGCACTAAATTGTACTCTACTCAAATTAAAAAAAAAACTGTTTTCATTTTAAGTATGCATCTACAACATGCATTTGAAAATGAAGTCACAATACAATTTTTAAATTTATTTTTACTCTTAATAAATATGTATATATTTAAGTAGTACAACATGATGTTCTATTACACATATAAATAGTTAAATGATTACTACATTCAAGCCAACTGACATATTCATCTTGTCACATAGTTGCCATTTTTTTTGAATATGTGCTCAGAGCACTTGAAATCTACTTTCTTGAATATAGTGTATTTAACGATAGTCATCATACTCTACATTAGATCTCTAGATTTGTTCATCCTACATAACTGCAAATTTTTATCCTTTGGTCATCAAAGCCTCCCCACCCTTGGTAACTACCACTGTAATTTCCACTTCTACATATACAATTTCTTTAGATTTCACATATGAGTGAAATCATACAATATTTTTCTTTCTGTGTCTGGCTCATTTCATAATGTCCCCCAGTTTCATCCATGTTGTCACAAATGTAAGAATCAAACTTTTTAAGGAATACATACATACTTATACACACACACACACACATATATATACATATACATATATATAATTATCCATTCATTCATTGACAGATATTTTAGGTTGTTTCCATAGCTTGGCTATTATGAACACAGTTCCCAATGAACATGGGACACACATATCTCTTAGAGGTACTGATTTTATTTCCTTCAGGTATACACTCAGAAGACACATTGGTAGATCATATGATAGTTCTATGTTTATTTTTTTGAGAAACCTCCATACTGTTTTCCATAATGGCTGTATCAGTTTGCATTCCCATGGACAATGTACAAGGGTTCTCTTTGCTTTACGTGCTCACCTTGATAGCCCTTGCTATCTCTTATTATTTTGAGAACAGCCATTCTAACAAATGTGAGGTGACCTCTCACTGATTTTGGTTTGAATTTCCTTGATTATTAATGATATAAGCACCTTTTCATATATCTGTTGGCCATTTGGATGTCTTCTTTGGCAAAGTATCCGGTTCCTCTGCCCATTTTTTAATTGCTTTTTTTTTTTTTTTTTTTTTTTTTGCTATTGACTTGACTGAGTTCTTTATATATTTTGGATATGAACCCTTTAATACATATGGAACACAAAAGATCTAAATAGCCAAATAAATCTTGAGAAAGAAGAAAAAGCTGGAGGCATCACATTTCCTGAGAAAAACATGTATTCTGTTATTTGTTGGATGGAATATGTTATAAATGTCTCTTGAATCCATCTGGTCTAACGTGTAGTTTAAGTCCAATGACCCCTTATTGATCTTCTGAATGGATGATCTATCTATTGTTGAAAGTGTTATGGTGAAGTCTCTACTATTATTATATTGCTATCTATTCCCTCTTTAGGTCTATTAATATTTGCTTTGTATATTTGGGGGCTCCTACAATGGGCACATGCATGTTTATAAATGTTATATCCTCTTGAGAGATTGACACCTTTATCATTATATAACGACCTTCTTTGTCTCATATTACAGTCTACTTAAAGTCTAATATCTATATAAATCTAAATCTATATTATCTATCTATCTATCTGTCATCTACCATCCTCCCCACCCCCTTCCTGCTTTCTTTTGGTTTCCATTTGTACATTTGTATGGAATATGTTTTCACATCCTTGCACTTTTAGTCAGTGTGTGCCCTTAAGCTGAAGTGACTATCTTATAGGAAGTATGTAACTGAGTCTTGTTTTTCAATCCATTCACCTACTCTACTGTATGTCTTTTGATTAGGGAATTTAATTCATTTACATTTAAAGTAACTATTAATAAATATGGCCTTAGTATTGCTATTTCATTAATTGTTTACTGTCCGTTTTGTAATTCCTTTGTTCCTTTCTTCTCTTGCTATCTTCCTTTAAGATTTCATGGTTTTCTGCAGTGGTATGCTTGGATTCCTTTCCCCTTATCTTTTGTGCATCTACTCTAGCTTTTTGACTTGTTGTTACCATGAGACTTACATAAAACACCTTCTATTTAAGCCAGTAACAACTTAAGTTCAAAAGAATACTACTCTTCCTCCCAGCATTTTATGTCTTGATGTCACAACTTATCTTTCCCTTTTGGATCCGTTAACAAATTATTGTAGTTGTCGTTATTTTTAATACTTTTGCCTCCTGAACTCTTTACCAGGTAAATCACTTATTGTCATTTCATCAAGATCAGTTTCTGGAGTTTTCACACGTTCTTTTTGGGGGGAACATCTACTTCTTCTTCATTTTCCTTGACTCTCTGTGCGATATAACAGCCACCCCTCCCTTCTTGACAAACTGGTCTCATATAGGAGATGAAACTTATCATTCAGCCTGGCTCAAGCTTTTGATACTTTCTCAAACCTTTGGGATTGTCCAAGCTACCTTCTTTGTTCTCAGCGGCTCCCAGTAGTTGAGTACCAAGATGCGTCAGTGTCCCAAGGGAGAGGATCCCAGTCAATACTTGGATCTAGGTTGATTAGAAGCCAGATGCTCAGGCAGCAGCTTTTAAAGTATGCAAATAGGCCTCTACCAAGGAAAAACTGGAAGATGGACACTTTTGTCTGCTCTCTCTGTGCTGAACTCTGGGGGATAGTTGGTTCAGAACTGTTTGCTCCAGTCCTGTGGGACCAGGGAATTGAAGCTCTTCTATCCACCAGAGGCCGTTAATCAAGAGGTGCTTCCCCTGGGCGGTAGCCACAAAAGCAGGAGCACTAGACACGTGCACAAAGTCCTTCCAGGGAGATTGTTGCTACCTGGAGGAGGCCAGAGGGAAAACAAGGCCAGTGCAGTCACAGGCCTGTCAAGTCTCTGGGGAGGATCTGTCTTGTAGGTGTGTGCTAGCCTAGAAGCCTGACCGTCAGTCAGCAGCTTTTAAACTATGGAAATAGGGCTCTTCCAGAGAAAGATCGGGAGATTAGTGCTTTGGTCAACTCCTTCTGTGCTGAACCTGGGAGGAACTGTTTCTCAGTCTACTACAGTCATGGATGGCTACATAGTCACCCACTACATTCTTAGTCTACTATAGTCTTGCGGTCTCACAGATGCAAGCTTCAGTGTTTCTCAGAGTTGGGTGTTGTGGGGACTATTCTTCAGGTGGAAGTGTTGAAAGATAGGTGCTAGATATTGGGTCTAAACCCTTTGCTCCTCATGTTGAAGCTGGGAGTTGTGCGTTCCCTCCTGATGGCACGTGACTGTGCCAGGGGTGAAGTTTATGGCAAGAGTTGGCAAGAGAGCATCTCAGGTTTTCCTGACTGTTTCAGTATGGGCGGTGTATTTTCTGTGGTTGTTTGCCAGATGTGTAGGAGTTCCTTGTTTCATTACTGGACTTCTTTCACAAGAAATTGCTCTGTGTGTAGCTGTAGATTCAGTGGGTCTTGGGAACAGGTGAGTTCATGATCTTCCCATGTTTCCATCTTGAACTAGAACCTCTTGTCTTTATTTTAAAAAAAAATTTCTTTCTTTCTATATCCTCAGTGTTTCACACTTAGTAGACACTCAATACATGTTTGTTTAATGAATGAGGTACGAGGGTGGGAGCAGTTAGTTACATGCATTTTTATTCCTAGAAGACTATTAATTTTTTTTTAATATTTATTCATTTTAGACAGAGACAGAGCATGAGCAGGGGAGGGGCAAAGAGAGAGGGAGACCCAGAATCCAAAGCAGTCTCCAGCTCTGAGCTGTCAGCAGAGAGCCCAACACAAGGGCTCGAACTCACGAACCCCGAGATCATGACCTGAGCCGAAGTTGGAAGCTTAACCGACTGAGCCACCCAGACGCTCCCTATTCCTGAAAGACTATTAGGTAAAGGTTTAATTTCTCCATCGTTTTATATGATGAGATTCTACCCCCTCCACAACCCCCACCCCAGCAAAACAATGTGAAGGCTGGTCAACAAGAGGAAAAACACACCTATAACAATAAATAAGGACACAACAAATTAAAGAGGATGAATGCGGTGTCACTTGCTTGGGAGGTGCTGGAAAGTAACAGGAGTTTCTGAATACAGAATGCTATCCTGCCACTTCCTCCTATCTTCTCCTTAGACCCACATGTCCCTAGTACAACTCTTCTGCAGGTATCCTGTATAATTGCAGCTTTCCTCTTCTGCTGACATCTTATGACTGTGGTCACATTTACTCCAAGTTCAAAATCTCAAATTACTGCACAGTGGCACCATTCAATAGCTTGCTGCAATGTACATTCTCCACTTTTTTAATGGTTCTGCATTGAGTCGGACTCAATTGAATTTCAGCTTGAGTCTGACTCCTTTCCGACAACTATCTCACAGATAATGCTCTTGCCAGGGTCACCAATTATTCCTAAACTCAAAGGAAAAAATTTTAATTACTTGACTTCTCTCCAGCAAATGTCATGGCTGATTTTTACCCTCCTGTACTTTTTGGATGATGAGGAACTTCTCTCATGATTTCCCCAAAGGCAGGCCCTTCCTCTACAGCGCCCTTTATATTTGATATTCCCATTTTCTCATTTCTAGGTCTTGTTTTACAAGTTTTACCTGGAATATCTTATTTACTTCTAAGGCTTCAATGGCCATGTCTACAGATATGGGCTCCAAAATCTGTATTTCCTGAGCTCTAGATCCATAAATCCAAGCCTTCATTCAACCTCTCCAGTGGATATGTTTCAAAACCAACAAGTTCAAATGTGACGTCATCCTATCCCTGAATAACTAACCTGCCGTACATCTTGATTTCTCAGTTGAAGTTAATAGTACCAGCAACAACGTCAGAAACTGGGTGCCTGGTTGTCTTCTTCCTCTCTCTCATCCACATCACTTCAGTCTAAATCCCAGGTCTCTCAAAGCCAACCATTATTTCCATTTCCCTTGACACAATTTTCATGAAGGCCAATATTATGTCTCACATGGATGACTTTTTCATATCTCCTTACTTCATATCTACTTACTCCTTACTCCTTTGCCTCTATGATATTTTTCCTGCTTTAAATTCTCCTATATTTTCTAGCTGCCCACAGGATAAAATAATACCAGGCTTGATTATAAGATCTACCACCATCTTGAGCTACTGTCTGCCTTGTATACTACGATCCAGTCACAACAAACTGCCTCTATCCCTCATTGTTCCTGCTTTCCCTTAGACATCTGCCACAACTCTGAATGTGGTGACCACTTGATGTCCATCTCTGTTCACCCTTTCATTGGATAATTTTTAACAATTATTTTGGTCTTAATATCAATCGATGATATCCTAGTAAAAATCCTTTTCCTATTTTTTTTTGAATCATCTATAAGACATTCAGGTACCAAAACCTATAATACCCCCACCATAGCATTTATGATTCTGCATTTTAAGTGTTGCTTGCTAGTATATCTCTCTGTTAAATTTAAAGTATAAGAAATGGGGCACCTGGGTGGCTCAGTCCATTAAGCACCGGACTTCAGTTCAGGTCATGATCTCACAGTTCGTGGGTAAGAGCCCCGTGTTGGGCTCTGTGCTGACAGCTCAGAGCCTGGAGCCTGCTTTGGATTCTGTATTTCCCTCTCTCTCTGCCCCCTCTTGGCTCATTCTCTCTCTCTCTCTCTCAAAAATAAATAAATGTTAAAAAATTTTTAAAAATAAAATAAAAATAAAGTATAAGAAAAGGGGCACCTGGATGGCTCAGTTGGTTCAGTGTCCAACTCTTGCTTTCAGCTCAGATGGTGATCTTACAGTTCGTGAGTTCAAGCCCCACATCAAGCTTTGTGCTGACAGCATGGAGCCTCCTTAGAATTCTTTCTCCCTCCTGTCTCTATCCCTTCCCCTCAGGGTGCTTATACATCCACGTTCTCTCTTCAAAGTAAATGAATAAACTTAAAAATTTTTAAGTATAAGAAAGACATTGTCTACCCCCGATTACTAGTATAATGCTAAAATAGAATATAGGTTCCATAAATATTAGCTGAATAAATGGATGCATTAGTAACAACTGAATAAATTAAGTATATTTTATCTAAGTCATACAGAATTAAATATATATACACTATGAAGAAGATAGATGTACTACCGCCCTTCCCAGAATGTAATGTCCAGTTATTAAATGCTGCTCAAAATGTGCTTATGACATTATGCCATTTCACTTTTCATATAGAAGTATAGTAAAATCTACTCTCTCTTGTGGCAACACTATTTTTGCTTAAAGGTAGCCCTGAAGCAGGGAAAAGCCCTTCTGGGCATTCCCCAAGAAAAGATATACTATAAATTTTAGCGCACAGTAAAAATATTAATATATTTTTCTCTTAAGAGAGACAGAAGGATTTATTTGACACATCACAAGCATTTCACTCCAAACATTACATCTGGATGTTTCTTGACCAATCTATTAGTCTAGGTTTTTGATCTTTTCTTTCTTTGGTCATCTAATATTCTTCCTGCCCTTTCTTATCAGAAAATTTGGCTTTGTGTGAGCTCACTCACAGCTAGATACCCTGATTTGTAGATTATGCCTATTAAAGTAAAAACCAAAAAAATGTTTATCAAAGATCCAAAAAGACTGATATATCTAAGACCACTGCCACTATCAAATGTCCAATATGTCAGAAATAGAGACCAACGTTGACCCCTTGATACAGCATTAACCTCAGAGGAGAACACCAAGGCACTTGCTGTAATGTTGACCACACTGAATCCCTTCTGTCCTAGAAGGGGCAGTGTGGTATCTTGACCAAAATAAGTATTCTTGGTTAGGTTTGCATTTATTTCCTATCCACAAGGCAGAAACAAGTATACTATCCAAGAGAATACAGACTCCCGCCTGCCTATGATTCCCATACAATCTATCAATCAAAGAATCAGCTTTAAGGAAAAGGAAGTATGGGGATGGGCATGATACTGATCATGAAATCTATCAGCTCTAACACATACTGAAATACACAAAGCCAATCTGAAAAAATTATGAGTGCAGCAGAAGTGCCAGTTTGGATATCATACTCCATAAAAATAGCACACCAATCTCCAGGATGTAAGCTATACCCTAGATCAATACTATTTTATCATGCGAGGTACTGGATAGGTAACACACAGGAGTCCTGGAATTATGGCTGGAAACAGAAAGTGGCTCCATTCCCTGACACTCCTAATGAGTCAATTAGTAGAGTTTGTGTTTCTTTGTCTTACAACTCAAGTGTCTTTGGTTCTAGAAGCCTCCAGGGGGGAAATACTTGTCTCAGAGCACCCAGGAAGAATCTCATTACATTTTAGCCATGGTTGTTACCTAGTCATTTTGGGCTCCTTGTGTCCAGAGACTATTAGACAAGGAATGGAGTCCACTTCCAGGTATGGGTAAATAGCCTTGACCTTCATAAGACAGGACTGAGTCTGTACTGATGGTGGAGGGCAGGGCAAACGCCCCTGGCACCCAAGGGTCTATTGGGGGCATGTCTCAGTACTCCCCTCTTTAACTTAGATGGCATAAAAAAGCATAGCAGCCAGGAACTCAGAAGGATACTGGTTGAACCGCATCTTGGACCCCTTAATGATGTGGGCCTGGGTCATGCCACCAGATAACACTCCAAACTAGCTGATGCTAGCTGACCGTGAAGGGAAAATAGAAAGGAGAGAAGAAAGAGATGCTGAATTCCAAGGGCAGCCCCTGGCCAGCTGCCAGCCCCTCCAGTTACCCCCTAGCTGGAGGTAGATTTCCTCCCGCTTTATCTAAGTTTCCTTACAAACAAAACAAAACAAAACAAAACAAAACAAAACAAAACAAAACAAAACACCAACAGATCATTGTGAATCCTGAAGGTGCTGCTCTTATAAGGAACAGACTTATTTTTACAAAGCAAGTATATGTGAAGCGCTCAACAGGTTGTTGTTTTGTATGCCTCAGATCCCCCTCCAAGACAGAGGCAGTGTATCCCCAAATGCAAAGAATGTTGATTGCTCAAGGCTCCCCTACTAAGCCCATCCCCGTGAATTAACCTACAATGCAGAAAACATCCAAACCAAGAGCATGTCTCCTCCCTGGGTAGAGCCCGCATTCAATTGCTCGATGGGGCCAGGTACAAAGGTACAACCCCTTGACACACTCTGTCCCTAAAGTTTGACCCCAGCTTGGATATGCTCCCCATGACACTGGCAGAGGCTGGTCTCTCGGTCCAGCCCGGTTTTCTTCTTCCTCACAAATCTTGCCATTGAACAATGTTCACCAACAGACTTCTTCCATAAGATGCTTCAGCACAAATAAGGTTAAAAGTATGTATATACTCTAAGGTACCATATCATTAATGAAACAAAAAATGAGTCACAAATATTTTTTGTAGCAACATGGAGAATGGTTGGACTTTATGTATTATGCTATATATGGAAGACAAAACACAAATGTAACTTTTGGGAAGATAATCCAATACTTTCTGTAGTGAGGGTAATGATAAAAGAAGAGGAAATAAACAAAACCCAACCGAATCTGCATAGATTGAATACAATCCACTGGGTCAAAATGACCACTTTCAAGGCTGATGTTATTGGAATAGCAGAGATAAACAAGATGAGGTTGACTCATGTATTTAAGTAGGTAGCAATACCTTTTTTTTTCTTTTCAGCTATGTCACAAATTACTTTATGGGCTATAATTAGCTGAATATTTCACTTTTTAAAAACATTCAGAGTTTTTAAAGTATATTGTAACCTTACTGCAGTGAAGATTTAAAAATCCAAGATGGTATTTCAAATTGGATGGAAGCAGACTCTAGGTTAGCATAAATATTTTTAAAATTCCAAATTTAAAGATACCTTAAGTATCTTACATATTAATATATTTAGTATCTGCCATCTAATTCAAAATAGTTTATGTTTTTAGATCAGAAACGAGCTAAAAGGGATGTTTATATGTACATCGACATATAAATATGTGTGTGTGTGTGTGTGTGTGTGTGCGCGCGCGCGTATGAAGAAAATAAAAGAAGACAAGAAAATCCTCCAACACTTTGCTAAGCAAATGGCTGTCTAGTGGTTGGATAAGTTATTATGTAATATTGAGTGCAAACTATGTCTCAGAAAACATGCTAAGAGATTTGTATGCATTTCCTATTTCTACAGAATCCCCTATCCTGCGTTGCAAGATAATTTTTATAATCTCAGTTTCAAAATAAGAAATTGAGGTTTAAGGAAGCTTTATGTAAGGAAGCCTTTCAATGTCACATAGCTGGAAAATGTTTGAATTAAGCCTGACCTAAAGTACATAAGGTAAATAAGACATGTAATCACTTGGGTAATCAAGCAAAGAGAGTATGAGAAGGCATTAAAAGCGGTATAAATGCAATGTAAAGGGAATATGGAAAACAGAGGTATAATATTTTCATTGCCTCTAGATCAATAGTTGAAGGTCCTGGAAACTTTAAACCATTTTGATTGAGAATACGAGCAATCTACCATACAGAAGAGAAACTGCGAACATACGTGTTCACACACATACTGAGTAACATGATGTCCATGTTCACATTCATGTCAGCTCCAGCTGGCTGAACCACATCCAGGTCTGAGAAAGTCAAAGTAGTTGACCAGTTTGACCTGTTGTTGAAGGGCACATTCCTAATGGCAGATCCATTAAAACCAGGACATGACTTTGTGGATGTACGAATAGTACAGAAATCAAATTCTTGTGTGAGAGTATGGAAACGTGGGCACCTGGGCGGCTCAGTCAGATGAGCATCCAACTCTTGACTTTGGCTCCGATCATGATCTTGTGGTTCATGGGATCCAGCCCTGTGTGAAGCTCTGCACTGACAGTGTGGAGCCTGCTTGGGATTCTCTCTCTCCCGTTCTCTCTGCCCCTCCCCTTTCTTTCTGCCCCTCTCCCCTGCTTGCAGGCGCGCTCTCTCTCTCTCTCTCTCTCTCTCTCTCTCTCTCTCTCTCTCCCTCAAAACAAAAACAGAGTATGGAAAGGTAATTTTTGAGGTTTTTTTCTCACTTTCTCCCATCCCCTCTATTCTAGCAAGTAGGGAGACACCTTGCTTCATACATGCTTAAGAAGTTAGTAGCAGTGTTTCTTGGATTTATTTTCCAAAAGCTGGAGAAAAATGTATGAAGGGAAAGGGATTTGTGACATTCAATAATATTACCTGACGTGGGAGAACAGAGATATAAGTCTGGGGACCAGTAAGCGGCAGAGGGTTGCAGACGGTTTCTTCTAAAGCTTGCAGGCTGTTAGAGGACCACCGAGGGAACCCGTGGGCTGTGCCAAGCCCCCGGGCACAAGATGAGGTTGACTCATGAGGTTGCAGGCCTGGGGCTCCCAGCCTCATCAAGGACCACTGTCTCCACATGGTAGCGGCAGAATGGTGCCGGCTTGGGGGGTTTCTAAACAGGCCAGGAGGATGGGATTGCCAGCAACAGTAAGTGTCCATGGAGACTAATTGCTAAGACAAGCTAATGTCTAGGCTCCAAGTAAGACCTCAGCACTTAAGAGATCTACAGAGCTTACAATCCAAAGAGTAATAACTACAGCTGAATCTCGCTCTGACTTTGGCACTGCGCTCAGAGTAGAAATTAAGTCGATTTATAATAAATAAAAAATAATCTGGAAATACATGATCACCTGAGTTCACAGATCAAAACTCCTATCTGCCACAGGAACACGAAAGTGACTGGGCTATGAGTGATGCATGTCCTTTTCCAAATCAAAGAGATTCAACATTACAGTCACTTAGAAATTTCATGTTTTATATCTCAAACTGCATTGTATAGCATTTTTATGGGATTCACACAATGGAAATCCGTCTCAAAATGAAAGACTTTCATCTAGTTACATCAATTACAAAGTGCTATTCAGTGCACATATTTCCACTCTATTATGGCACTGATTTTCTGCGATTGAGCTTTAAGTTAATTAAATAGGAAGCCCCAGTCCCTATCCATAAAATCTGCTCTCTCACATATAAATTATTTTCCTGGATAAGATCTTAATGCACAAAATGTCATTCTTGATCTTGAACTAACATTGTAGCTGTGAGTTTATCTGTTTAAGTTAAAAGGACGATGACTGCAAATGAAAAAGGAAACCCATCTTCTTACCTACTTACGTGGATACAATGCTTTACTTAGGATTAGCTTACTTAGATGTCTAACATACATTAAAGGGGATAATATTCAGTCTTTTGTTTTTATTTGTTCATTTCTACAAAGCTGAGTTTACATGCATAGCAATTTTCTTCAGAGCTTAAAAGAATTCTGAAAATTAAAGATTGCGAGTTCTTTGAAAAAGATGTACATTCTGATATGATGCTCAGTGAAACCTTGGGTGTTGAATGCCGAGTTTTATTTTTTTTTTATTTAAAAAAATTTTTTTTAATGTTTTCATTTATTTTTGCGACAGAGAGAGACAGAGCATGAGCAGGGGAGGGGCAGAGAGAGAGGGAGACACAGAATCAGAAGCAGGCTCCAGGCTCTGAGCTGTCAGCACAGAGCCTGACGCGGGACTCGAACCCACAGACTGTGAGATCATGACCCGAGCCGAAGTCGGACGCTTAAGTGACTGAGCCACCCAGGTGCCCCGAATGCCGAGTTTTAAAAACATTTTTAAAAATTTTTATTCCTTAAAATAATGAAAATGCTAATCCTCACAGAAAAAATATTAACGTGTTGCATCATTCATGTGATAGGGCACTTCTAACACTGTCAACTGGTGACAACACAGTCTAGTATCTCCAGGTTATGCTGATGTCCCTAAGTAGTTTCAGTGATCCTTTTGAAGAATTATTTTCATATCGTCTTTTGAAAGGAAAAAACAAAACAAACCAAAAAGAAACTCTTTGTACCTAAATAGGTCAGTAGGACCTCTTTGAAATCAACTCAGAATTCAATTCGAAAGTGGGGTACTGGCTGCACTCTGTTCAGAGGAGACCCTTTTATTTGTCTGCAGTTCTTTCATTACCATGACGTTCAGAAGCAAACACTTCCTGTCTGTTACCAGCCACAGACTCTTCACTTCCTGGACAGAGACAGCTGACTTTGGTGGTCTGCTTAAAGAGTAATGCTTCCTAGCTTTGGGGCAGGTCAGATTTTGAGGCATCCTGCTCTCTGCCATTTTAAGAGATAGCTGAAATTGCCTGAGCTTGCTGAATATTTTAGCTCCAAAGAGTTTTTCTTTAACAATAGGCAATTTTTCGGGGTAAAGACAGAAAGCACGAATCTTTGAAATTGAAGCGATGGCATGCATACTTTAATGGTGTTTTGGTAAAACTCTCTAATCCATCTTCATGGTGCCTTGAAAAGAAGTCCACAGACTTACACCTTCATTGCGCTCTGCTTGTTCGCTCGAAGTCAAGAGAAACTTGGAATCGAGTTGTTGTTGTTGTTTTCTTTAAAGACTAATCCATTTCTGAAGAAGAGATCCCTGGGAAAGGCATCAGTTCATTTCTCATCAGACCTCCTTGGTGAGATTGAGTGGACTGTCCAATTTGAGGCAGGAGGTCTAGGACATGACGTATTCTGTTGTGATCTGAACCCCAAATCCTACAAGAAGTCACTTTTCTCTCCTACCGTGTTCAGGCCTTTCCTACAGACTTCTCAGACTGATTTTTTATGTTTATAATCCTTTCTCATTAAACTGAATTGCAGAGAGGAGAGAAGAAACCATTTTCTACTCATTTTTATTTTCATGGTCTCCATCATATTTTTGTTGAATTAGTGGCTTAAATAACACTTACTTTATTTTTGTGAATGCAAACATAAAACTAGCCACTAAGTTTTGTGACTTTGGGCAAGGTATTTATATTAAAGCTCACTTTCCTCATTGTAAATAAAGACAGTAATTCCTCCTCAGGGTACCTCAAAGAATTTGAGGTTTAAATAAAATGAAATAAAAGGAGATGCTTTGTAAATTGTAAAATACTATACAGATGTGAGTGATATAAGAAATTAACCATCATGCAAACAGATTCAAATTGCCTATCTTGTTATTTATCTCTTTTTTTTTTGCCATAAGTATATTTTTCAACTAAAGCACTAAAATTAGAAATAAAAAGTTTGAGGGGCGCCTGGATGGCTCAGTCGGTTGAGCATCCGACTTCACCTCAGGTCACGATCTCGCGGTCCGTGAGTTCCAGACCCACGTCGGGCTCTGGGCTGATGGCTCAGAGCCTGGAGCCTGCTTCAGATTCTGTGTCTCCCTCTCTCCCTGACCCTCCCCCATTCATGCTCTGTCTCTCTCTGTCTCAAAAATAAATAAACATTAAAAAAAATTAAAAAAAAAAGAAATAAAAAGTTTGAGAATTAGAAGATTAAAAATTAGGTTAGAGACCTAATAGCAGGGAGACATATTATGATTTTATTTATATTAAATCATGTACATTTAAAGGAACATAGAGAAAGATGTTCAAAAAGTACTGGTGTGTTTTCAGGTGGGGTTTGCATTAGTTTTTTTAATGTTTTTGGATTATGTATATTTTTGACAGAGCCTGTTCATCATTTTTTTTTTACAGTTACAGAATAAGGGTCAAAAGAAAAAAACTAAAACAAAGATTGTCTCCCTTTATGCATTCCTTTTTATATTTTCTTTTTAAAGTTTATTTGAGAGAAAGAAAGAGACAGAGAGAGTGCAAGGAAGTAAGCATGAGTGGGGGAGCGGCAGAGGGAGAAAGAATCCCAAGCAGGCTCCACGCTGTCAGTGCAGAGCCCGGCGTGGGGCTCAGACTCATGAACTATGAGATCATGACCTGAGCTGAAATCAAGAGTTGGATGCTCAACCAGCTGAGCTACCCAAGCGCCCTTCAATTTCTGTTTTCATGTTTCATTCATTCCTTAGAATTCTGCATTGTACTTGATAACCCCACCACTTTGTGAAAATACTCTTTTGCAGAGATATCAGGGATCACTTGGTTGCCAGGTGCAAGAAGCTCTTAAACTCTGTCAACTTAGGAGAGACCTCTGGGGCACTGTGCATACTCCCTGACTCCCGAAACCTTTTCTTCCCTGGATCTCAGGAACAATGTACTCTGGGTGCCCTTTTGCTTCTCTGAATAACCATTCAATCACCCTCTTTTCAGCTAACTTTTCTTTTGGTCTCTTTAAAATACAATTTTCAGTAAAGGATAAGATCATGACTTTCATACACATAGAAAAATGAATATTTTTTAAAGATCTACCAATTTAGTGAGGGGATCAGACAGATGTTATGACTGGTTCAAAGATAACTTAAAAACGGGCACATTTATAGATCAAGAGTATGGAAGTAGTTATGCAAATGGTGGCAGGACTACTTTTTCCACAGGGTAGACATGAAGATAATTAAACCTCCACCAGGCAAGACATAATTTGCATGTATATCAGTGACCTACAATTGACAAAGAGTTGTAATATAGAACAAAGTCAACAAAAGGTTAGAATTGATAATTCCTAGACGTCTGTGCTATATGTAGACAATTCATTACATTTTATGAAATTTATTCCATTGAAACTTACTTTTTGTTCATACCTTTTCCCATAATACCATTGTTTCTCTAAATTCTGCTATTTTATTTTCTCATTCTACATATTCCCTCTACTTCCACACTGAATTTATATATATATTGACAAATAGCCCTGATTTTTCTTTTTTCCCAGAAGCATTTAGGTACTGGTTCAGTGATCACTCAACTTAGATTATTTTTAATTATAATAAATCCAGGTTGATCATGGTACATGAACTTTTTATTATATTGTTGAATTTGTTTGGCTAATATTTTGGTAAGAATTCTTGCATCTCTATTTACCAGGGTTACTGGCCTGTAGTTTTCATTTCTTGTAGTTTCTTTGCCTGGCTTTAGTATGTAGGTAATGTTGGCCTTGTGAATTGAGTTTGGACCCATTCCCTCCTCTATTTTTTTGGTAGATTCTAAGAAGGATTAGGATTCTTCTTTAAATATTTGGTAGAATTCACCAGTGAAGCCATCTGCCGCTGGACTTATTTGCATTAGGAAGGTTTTGATTACGGATTCAATCTCCCTACTAATCACTGGTCTGTTCAGATTTTCCGTTTCTTCCTGGTTCAGACTTCAGCTTGTTTCTAAGGATTTATCCACTTCTATGTTGTCCAATTTACTGGCATAAAATTATTCAGTGAACCTTTGTATATCTGTGGTATCAGTTGTAACATCTCCTCTTTCATTTATACTTTTATTTGTCAGAGGCCTCTCTCTTTTCTTCTTGGTGATTATGGTTAAAGATTGGTTCATCTTGGCAGCGCCTGAGTAGCTCAGTTGGTTAAGAGTCCGACTCCTGATTTTGGCTCAGGTCATGATCCCACGGTTATGGAATCAGGCTGTATGTTGTGCTCCACACTGAGCATGGAGCCTGCTTAAGATTCTCTTTCTCTTTCCCTGTGCCCCTCTCCCCTACTTGCATTCTCTCTTTCTCTCTCTCTCTAAAAAACAAACAAACAAATAAATATTGGCCCATTTTGTTTATCTTCTCCAAAAGCCAAGTCTTAGCTTCATTGATCAATTATATTGTCTTTTTAGTCTCTATCTCATTTATTGCCATTCTAATCTTCATTATTTTCTTCCTTCTACTAACTTTGGGTTTGATTTATTCTTCTCCTTCGAGTTCTTTGAGGTATCAAGTTAGGTCACTTATTTGAGATCTTTATTCTTTGTAACGTAGGTATCTGTGGCTATGAACATCCATCTTAGAGCTGTTTTTGATGCACCCCATAGGTTGTGATATGTTGCATTTTCATGTTCATTTGTCTCAGGATATTTTTTATTTTATTTTTTTAACGTTTATTTATTTTTGAGACAGAGAGAGACACAGCATGAACGGGGGAGGGGCAGAGAGAGAGGGAAACACAGAATCAGAAGCAGACTCCAGGCTCTGAGCCATCAGCCCAGAGCCCGACGTGGGGCTCGAACTCGTGGACCGCGAGATCGTGACCTGAGCCGAAGTCGGACGCTTAACCGACTGAGCCACCCAGGCGCCCCTCAGGATATTTTTTAATTGATCTTCTGACTTCTTCTTTGTCTCACTGGTTGTTCAGAAGCATGTTGGTTCATCTCCATATATTTGTTAATTTTCCAGTTTTCTTCTTGTAATTAATTTCCAGTTTCATAGCATTGTGTTCAGGGAAGATATCTGATATGATTTCAGTCTCCTTAAATTTAATAAGACCATTTTGTTTAATGGTCTAATATATGATCTATCCTGGAGAATGTTCCCTGTGTGTTCAAGAAGAATGTGTGTACTACTGCTGTATACTGAAATGTTCTGTGTATTTCTGTTAGGTCCATCTGTCCTATAAGTGCACAAAAACACTTAAAAATACTCAACATCCTTTCGTAATAAAAAATCTCAACAAACTGAGTATAAAGAGAATGTAGCTCCACAAAGTAAAGGCCATATATGACAAGCCCACAGCTAACATCATTCTCAATAGTGAAAAGCTGAAAACTTTTCTTCTAATATCAAGAATAAGACAAAGATGGCCACTACTGCCACTTTGATACAAAGTAATGCTGGGAATCCTAGCCAGAGCAATTAGGCAAGAAAAATAAATAAAAGCATTCAAATTGGAATGAAAGAAGTAAAATAGCCCCCCCCCCTTTTTTTTTTTACAGAAAACATATTAAACATTAAAAAAAAATAATCTATGGGTGCCTGGGTGGCTTGGTTGATTTAATGTCCGACATCAGCTTAGGTCACGATCTATCTCACGGTCTGTGGGTTCAAGCCCCACGTAGGGCTCTGTGCTGACACCTAGAAGCCTGGAGGCTGCTTCAGATTCTGTGTCTCTCTCTCCCTCTCTCTGCTCTTCTCCTGCTTATGCTCTGTCTCTCTCTCTTAAAAATAAACATTAAAATTTTTTTAAAACAGAAAAGAACCGACAGATGTCACCAAATGATTGTAAGAACTAATAAACAAACTCAGTAAAGTTGTAGGATACAAAATCTTTATGTAAAAGTCAGTAGCCTTTCTATACACCAACAACAAATTGTCAGGAAAAGAAATTATGAAAATGATCCCATTTACAATTGCATCAAAAATAGAATAAAACACAAAGGAATAAATTTAACACAGGAGGTAAAAGATCTGTATGCTGAAAACTAGAAGACAACGATGAAATAAAGTGAAGAATACACAAATAAATGAAACGATATCCTGTGTTTATGGATTGAAAGAATTAATATTGTTAAAATATCCATTCTACCCAATGCAATGTAGATATTTAATACAATCTCTATCAAAATTCCAATGGAATTTTTTAGAGATACATAAAATAACATTCCTAAAATTTGTATTGAACCACAAAAGACCCTGAATAGCCAAAGCCATCTTGAAAAAGAAGAACAAAGCTGAAGACATCATACTTTCTGATTTCAAACTATACTACAAAGCCATTATAATAAAAATAGTATGGTATTGGCATAAGAACAGACACATGGGGGTTTCTGGATGGCTTAATCATTTGAGTGTCCAACTCTTGATTTCAGCTCAGGTCATGATCCCAGGGTCATGGGATTGAGGCCCACATCAGGCTAGTGCTTAGCATGGAGTCTTAAGATTCTCTTTCTCTCTTCCTCTGCCCTTCACTCTCCCTGTCTGTCTGTCTGTCTGTCTCTCTCTCTCTCTCAAAGAAGAAGAAGGAAAAAGAAAGAAACGACACATAGATCAAGATATCAGAATACAGAACCCAGAAACACATGCATGCATATATGGTTGATTAATTTACAACTAAGGAGCCAAGACTATACAATGGGGAAAGGATAGTCTCTGATAAATGTTTTTAGAAAATTAGATAGCCATATTGCAATAATGAACTGGACTCCTATCTTCCCCATAAACAAAAATCAACAAAATGGATTAAAGATTTGAATGTAAAAATGGAAACTAAGACTTCTACAAGAAAACAAAGGAGGTAAGCTCCTTGACATTGGTCTAGTAATATTTGGGGGGGGTGGATTTGACCCCAAAAACAAATGCAACCAAAGCAAAATGAAAATGGGACTATTTCAATCTATAAAAGCTCTGCACAGCAGAGGAAACCATTAACACAATGAAAAGGCAACCTACAGAATGGGAGAAAATATTTGCCAACCATAAATCTGATAAAAGGTTGATGTGCAAAATATATAATGAACTCATACAACTCAACAGCAAAATACAAAATAAAACAAAACCCCACAAACAATAGGATTTAAAAACGGACAAAGGATCTGAACACTTTTTTTCCAAAAAAAAAAAAAAAAGGCATACAGATGGCCCGACAGGACATGAAAAATGTGTTTAACATCACTCATCACCAGGAAAATGTAAATAAAATACAAGGAGTTATCACCTCACACACCTCTTAGGGTGCCTATTATCAAAGTACAAGAGATGACTAATAACGCTGGTGAGAACATAGAGAAAAGGGAATGCTTTTTGCACTGTTGGAGGGAATGTAAACTGTCATAGCCCTAATGGAAAACAGTATGGAGTTTCCTCAAAAAATTAAACATAGGACTTATGATCTAGTGTTATTACTTTTGGGTATATACCCAAAGCAAACAAAACCATGATTTCAAAGAGATATCTGCATTCCCATATTCATTGCACCATCGACAATGGCCAAGGTACAGAAACAACCCAAATGTCCACCTGCAGATGAGTGGATAACGAAAAGGTGGTATATATAATACGGGCTACTATTTAGCCTTAAAAAGAGAAGAAAATCCTGTCATAGGCAACAATATGGAATAACCTGGAGAACATAACGCTGAGTGAAATAAGCCAGAGTGAAAGATAAGACAAATACTGCAGTGTTTCACTTATATATGAAATCTATTTAAAAAAAAAAAAAGAAGAAGAAAAAAGTTGCATTTATAAATACCGAGAGTAGAAAAGTGGTTGCCAAAGCCTGAGGTATGGGGGAAATAGGGAAAGGCTGGTAAAGGGTACAAATTTTCATTTGTTATTTTTATAAGGTCTGATAATCTAATGTAAAACATGGTCACTATAGTTGTTAACATTGTGTTGTATCATTGGAATGTGCTAACAAAGTACAACTTAAATGTTGTCAACATAAAGAAAAAAGGGAAAAATATGTGATGGGTATGTTAATTAACTTAGTGGGGGAAACTTTTCATGATTGTGTGTGTATACAAAATCATTAGAGGGGAACCTGGGTGGCTCAGTCGGTTAAGCGTCTGACTTCGGTTCAGGTCATGATCTCACAGCTCATGAGCTCGAGCCCCGCATCGGTGTGGGCTGACAGCTCCGAGCCTGGAGCCTGCTTTAGATTCTGTGTGTTCCTCTCTCTGTCCCTCCCCTGCTCACATTCTATCTTTCTCTGTCAAAAATAAATAAACATAAAAAAATTTTTTTAAACAGCAAAAAAAAAAATCATCATCCTGCACACTTTAAATACCTTACAATTTTATATGTCAATTATACTTCAATAAAAAAATCCAAACACTAATGGAGATTAACACTACTGAGCTGTATTCTTTAAAATGATAAAGATGGTAAAAAAAAAGTCTATAGAGTTAAACAAAAAAATTTTAATTACTCTAAGATTTTATAGTTGTATAGCATTTTTGCATTTCAAAACCCAATCACATCCCTTATCTCAATGAATACTCACATAAACTCACAACCCTATAAGAATTTAGTATTTTGCAAATAAGCAAACCGTTATTATAGACAAATATGTGTGCTGCAGATATTCAGTGACATACCTAAGGTAATTTTAGTGACTGGAATATTGAGGGCTAAAGGTCAGGTGTTATTTCTTTTTGTACAATTTGTTTTCTGGTATTTCAGGAAATGAAAATTAAGTGGAGTTGGGTTGCGAGTATTTAAAAAAAAATCTTTCCAGATTATTCTAATGTGGTTGGCAGCTGTGGTTGGGAGCTACTTCTCATGAAGTCTTGAGAATTGAGAGGTCCGGATGTTCCTGTTGAGTGAACTATTTCCTTACAACCTGTTAATTCATGATAGTGTCCTGCAGCACTGCATGGAGACCTAGAAAGATCTAGAAAGATGTGCTTTAATTCACAAGACAATTCTGCAGCTATTTCACTGAGAGGCTTTCATACCTTACGTCATACCCATACACGCTGTACCATTTAAGTGTCTACAGTGACATCAGTATTAATTTTAGTCAAGACTATATGCCCTTGCACTTGAGAAAGAAAAACAAAAACAAAACAGCTCTATTTTGCATCTGTGAATTACAGCAGTGTAACTTGGTTTTATTTGCACTTTCTTAAGGGGTGTGTGCACGTGTCTGCTTGTCCTATCTGTATTCTTCAAGGCAGTACAAAGCTGTACACGTATCAGGATGATACTTCTTATGAATCATCTGTATTCTTGATAACTTCTGTTAATACAGTCGTATAGAGTTGGCAGTCGTGAGCCCTACAGATTGATTTCTACAAACAGTATTTAAACAAGAAAACTCAAGGCCAGGAAAGGAAACCTTTCTCCAAATGTAGTGAAAACAACAGTAATCTTCCATTTGGGCTCCCGTCTCTCCTGATACCATACTATATACAAGATGTGCGCATTCTCCTTCATTCCAATTCCACTCGCACCTTTTACTGCAGATTAGAGGAAGCTTTCAAAGAATGTCTGAATATACATAAAGAAGGGACACGACCTGCGTCCAGTTCCTACGGGCTATGTGCACACACGTGCATATTTTATTTTGGGGAGTATAAAAGTACGCTATATTCGATATTTAAAACAATAATAACACTCCCCGGGGCACCCGGGTGGCTCAGTTGGTTAGGCCTCTGACTTCGGTTCGCGTCATGATCTCACAGTTTGTGAGTTTGAGCCCCGCATCGAGCTCCATGCTGACAACTCAGAGTCTGGAGCCTGCTTTAGATTCTGTGTCTCCCTCTCTCTCTGCCCCTCCCCTGCTCGCACTCGCGCGCTCTCTCTCTCTCTCTCTCTCTCTCTCTCAAAAAATAAATAAACATTAAAAAATAATAACACTCCCCTTCCATTACCTAGGCGTGTGAAGCGATAATATCTTTTTTCGGAGGCAGTGGTGTGAGAGTGTAATCTCCTTCTGAGAAGTCACAGGAGCCTACAGCTCCAAGAACATGGTTTCAAAACATGCCACGGCCGTGGGGGAGCCTTTTGCTCTATCACCTGCATGGGAACAGGGTGCTGGCTGGTTACTGCAGGCCACAGAGTCATCTGTACTATGTGAGCCTCCATGTTTCCTCCAGCCCATGGTCTGCCACGCGGGCTCGAGTGCGTATGTACGCTGAGCTGGACTTTTGTCACCTATCAGGGGATCCACTGCATTGCATCAACTTGCTTTTCTCTTTGTCAACCAGCCACTCTAAATCTGAACTGAACGACCTCAGCACCATCCCATGCGGGGGCCCATTCCTGACAACCCAGTGCAATTAGGGATAAATATTGCCATGAACATTGTAAAGTCCAGAACACTTTAATGCCCGGTCGCAAATTAAAAAAACTCAAGGGAATTCCAAGTCAGTAAGAGACCCAAATCTACGGTAGCCGTGTTGTCCATTGGGAGGAGAGAAGCTTAACCTCGATTTCTGTGGCTAAAACGGTACCCACGGGCTTGGCGATCACACAATGGCTGCGATGAGTTCCATGAGGCACCACACATCTGGCAAAGCAGAGTCACCAAGGCCCTTGCCCTGAAGAGCCTTCAGCAGTCACGCTCAGGACAGTGCCTGGGTGCGCACACAGCGGGAAAGCAATGGCTCAGGACCAGAATTCCTGTTCCAGGCTCTCCTCCTCCAAATGAAAGGGAAAGGGCTGAACTGAGTCCAAATGAAGACACATTTCTTCAAGTGTAAAATGTGAATTTTGAACTCAATGACCATACAGCGCTGTTCAGCTTTGTGAGTCTATGTTTCTATGATTACCTCAAGAATTATGAAAACTAAATTGTGGAGGATTGCAATTAATCAATAGCCATCTGTAGCCATTAACCGTCCTCTTCGGTAGGGCTGGGTGAGCTGCACAAAGGCGTTTGTTTTAGGGGAGAAGAGCGATGTGGAAGAATTTGAAAATACCTCTATCTCCCTGCCAGGCATAGTTTCTCAACCTTGACTTGTAAATTGAGATACAGGACCAGGTTTTTATGTGGTGCTAAACGAGGCCTTTGGTAGGATGTTGGCTGACATGTTCCTGAGGTTTTAATAAAGTAAGAGACTTACCTAATTGCCTGATTTGTTGACATTTAATAACCAAATTACTAGCAGGGGATCTTTCCTGGGGAGGATAAAAGACACTTCTATTTGCCATTACTGAATGAGTAGAGGGGCAGACCAGCCACTGCTCTAAAAGTTCTATAGGGATTAACTCATTTAATCTTCAAAACAACCCGGTATGATGGCTCACTCCCCCCTTTTACTGCAGTTCATGGTTTGAGTTTAACCCCTAACTTCTGAAAGATGGCCTTGGCAACATCTTGTCGATGGCCCAGCATGTTGCGGAAAGTGCGGACCATTCCAGTGAATGCACAGTTGTTTTACCTAGTTGTTGGCCGTGGTGCAGAGGAAGAAAACTTGCCTGGAGGCTTTCTCCCAGAGACGGTCGCAATTTCTCATCCACAGAGAAGAGGCACTTGTATACTCCTGGCCGTGAAGATGAGAAAACATGAATCTTAGCTTCCGCCACTGACAGTAAAGGGTAATCCGATAGCCAAAGCTGCAGAAAAATAACCTCCAGCATCTTCATAACAGGCCTTTAACTGCCTTTCATTTGGAATGCTACCAGCTGCTTCTGTAGGGTGTTCACCCTTCCAACTACTTCCCTCACCCTCCATGGGGCTCAATTCTCTGGGAGGGGGGAGGGAGGGAAGAATCCAACCTTAACAGCAGGTGTTATAGCAGCCCCCAGACTCACCCATCAGCTTGCCAGAGGTGCTGAATCACTGGGGCCGCTCCCAGACCCTCGCACTGGGCACACTTCACGTGTTCTGGCATGAGCTAACTTCTTCCTTTTCTTAACTGATCTCAAATGCCTGCCATCTGAATTATATTTTAGGTGCAATGGTAAAGTTCTAGTAAGAAGTATAGTTATCAGACGCCGTCTAACTGCTAGGGATGCGGAGAGGAGTCAGTAAAAACAGGTCCTTGATAAATTCATGGCACAAGATTTTCTCTCTCGTCCCCCAAAGTCTCCATGCACCCATCATTTGAGGACGAGGACAGCAGCAGCTACAAACTCACAATAACAACTGCCACCTCCTTATTAAGTATTTTCTATGGGCCTGATATGATGATAAACACTTTGCCAAGTTGATCTTAATGAATCTTTATAATCGCCTAATAAAAAGGTTGCATTAGTCTAATAAACGAAGAATCTTGGGAACACAAAAATTGGATAATTTATCCAAGATCACACAGCTCAAACTCCTAACTACTATGGACAGTAATGACAAGGACAGGGGAACGGGAAGATCACTCTTTAATCTTATATTAACCTAGAAATCGTAATTAAGTTCTTACATAAACTAGTTGTCACTCTGGGATTGGTGTAAAGGAACATGGCTAGAGCTCAGCCATGCTTTAGCTCAGTCAAGGGCTTCCTGAGCCTGGACAATCACAACAGGAGCAAAAGGCAGACCACATGAAGGACATGTCTACAAGGGCAGGTGGGACGAACACCCTCTCTAGTTTTCTGGACAAGTGGGGGTATGTGAGAAAGCAACTGATTCAGGTTTTATTTTTCTGGGATACCTAAAATTTTAGCTGATTTGGAATGCCTTAAGTAGAAGACTCTTTGAGATTACTTTTAAAATTTAGATAAGGAAACAATTCATTCTTCACACTAAGGATGCCCTATGACACCCACTCGTTTATTTCACATTTTCCTCTGATTTCTTCTTGCTTCTTTAGGATACTCACATTTAGCTAGTTTTGAGTGTGATGGCTGGGCCCACAGTTCAACCATGCAGCCTGGCCCTATACATGTCAAATAGATGCAGAAGAAAACATTCGGCTCTGCTAGGCAGTGTTGTTGTTTTGAGCGTATTTATCTTCTTCCGTGGTAACAGGCAAGTCTGCACTTACCTAGTAGGTTGGGAATCAGTGGTGGAAATTTGAGATAAATGGCACCACGGCTGGGACTACAGGCGAGGTCTCAACACCTGCGTAACCCGTGCCTGCACCCCGGTCCTTACAGACCTGTCTAACCCGTGTCTGCACCCCGGTCCTTACTCTTTGGGCTCCTAAGGAACACTGAGGCCTCATTTCAAGGAGGCTTCACGTGCTCCTCTTTGCGTAACATACACAGAAAATAAGTGTTCACTCTTCAAGCAAATTAGTAGTTTTGAGTAGATGGAAATAAGGAAGCAACATGTGAATCATATGGAAACAGTCATGTGATTCATTAGTAAATCAGTGAGTCATGTTGCTTTACTGAATCACTTTTTAGGAATATTTTATTGACTTCTAGTAAAAGTAGTTGCTATCACCTCACTGCAACCCATTCAAAAACCTACTATCTCTTAAAAAACTATTTTTTTTTAAATTAAGCGTACACAGTTAGCTACTATTTTCTGTCACCTGTGCCTCACACATTCTCAGATTTCTAAGTATTCACCCGAAATGTGACTATGGACTTAGAGCAGATTTACTAGATGAAGCATTTTATTAGTTAAAAAATGTTTTCTAGAATCCAGGGCAGATGTAATTTTAGGCTTGAAATCGGAGGGATGCTGAAGACAGCATTCTCCCTCCCTGACCTTCTTCTCAAAACAGATTGCTTCAGGGGCAGAAGGAAATGTGAAAGAAAAGGATGTGTCAATTTCCACAAGACAAGCAAGGATATTAAATGCAGCCTGATGTGAGTGATAAATCATTCCTGTACTCTTAGCAAAATGCATCTTGCTCATTAAAATTCTTAGAGTTCTGTCTTCACCATGTCGTCAGCCCACTTCTTACCACATAGGAAACAAGACTGCTGAAATCTCCAAACAGATCATCAGAAACATCCATTTAAGATAAACAAGTCTAGAATATTTAGATTAAAACTTTAATAACTCATGGTGCACTGAACTATTCCTTATGTCTTCAAGTGGCTTTCAGGAATAGAAGGTCACGTAACAGATCTTCGTTGTGGGGACAGGTGGGCACTGGGATATCACATGAAAAGGAGGCAAATGAAGAAGGACGCCATCCTTTATCTATGTCTGCAGAGACTGCAAATTTGCCAAGTCACAAAAAGAACTCAAACGGAGTCAGAGGTAAGTATTACGTTCTAAGAATAACACCATGATGCACAGGAAAACATCAGAAACTCTGTCACGATTAAACTTTAAAAATTTTGCTATTTGCAGTGTTTCCTGTGAACAACAATTCCAAGCTGTAGTGTTTCCAAACCACCACTTTAAGCACTTACTTGGTTGCCTAAAGTTGTTATTTCTTGGATACCTTATTTGCAAGAATAATTCACTGTTAGCCAAAAATGGGACCATAAAGACGTGCCTATTAACGTAGCTATGGATACAAGCAGGACTGGGTGATGAGGTCATGGTCTCTCCTCCCCTGCCTGTGAAATAGCAATCTTCGCCTTGGCCTCTGTATGTCAGCTTTTCTTCCTTCAAACCAGTAATGTCTCTGCAACAATCACTTCCCTGACTGCTCTACTAATTTTTTCTTGAGATCCAAGATTAAGAAAAAAAAATACACATTTCCTGAAAAATATAAGCAAGGAAATCGACATGGAAACATTAAAAGTCAACTTAAAAGAGTATAGGGGCACCTGGGTGGCTCAGTCAGGTCAGGGTCCAACTGAGGCTCAGGTCACGATCTCGCCTTTTATGAGTTTGAGCCCTGTGTCGGGCTCTGTGCTGACAGCTCAGAGCCTGGAGCCTGCTTTGGATTCTGTGTCTCCCTCTCTCTATGTCCCTCCCTGCTCACGCTCTGTCTCTCTCTCTCAAAAATAAACAAACATTAAAAAAAAGTATAAATATAATGAGGTAGGATAATAGGTTTTATGATTAATTTTTGTTGGATATTACATCACCTTTTCAAAAGCAAAGGTATATTTTTTTATTTAAAGATCTCTTTTAGGGGCGCCTGTGTGGCTCAGTTGGTTAAGCATCCAAGTCTTGATTTGAGCTCACGTCATGACCTCAGACTTCTTGAGTTCAAGCCCCACAATGGGCTCTGCACTAACAGTGTAGAGAATGCTTGAGATTCTCTCTCTCTCCTCTCTCTCTCTGCCCCTCCCTGCACATGGGCGTCTCTGTCTCTCTCTCAAAATAAATAAACTTTAAAAAAATTAAAAAATAAAGATACCTTTTAAAATTATGAAAGAAACCTACCAGTAATGTTATTCATTTAAGTAGCAAATTATAAATACCCAATATATACTGCTGGAAATGAGGTTCAGAGTAAAATTTAAGTGAATGATTACAGACTTCAAACACAGTTTGAGCTTTCTTACATTAAAAATCTAGCCAACCAATCCTTCTAGCTCTTGTTGTTCTTCACAAATACAACCTATCCTTTAAGAACCGCCTTGAAGTCTGTATTTGTGAAGACTTTATTTACTGCCTGCCCCCACCTGCGGGGATTTTCTACCTAAATCCATAGGCTTTTGTCCCTTGTATCCATAAACACTGAAAGAAAAAAAAAAGAAGAAAAGAAAAGAAAGAAAAACGTTTGCATGGTGCCAGTGATTTATAAAATGTTAGCAACCTAAATTAATTTCTGTCACGTTTACAGCATTTACCACAATATCTAATAAAGATTTAGGGTAAAAGCTCAATATAAAAGAGTTGCTAGAATCTGATCTTCCAAAAAGCTATTGTTTTCTTTATAATTTACATAAAGTCTTTTTAAAGGTTTTACGTAATGTTGACAAAAACCCAGGCCACGATATGGACTCTGCGTATTGAATTAGAATCTCAGGTTACTTAGCTGCCCTCCTCCTCTTTCTTCTTCTAGCATGGAAGTCATACCAATGTCTTCTTGAATGCGCTCTTTTCACCAAAAACCTGCATGCGTCCACTTTTGCAGGGGACACTTCAAAAGGCCCTCCATTCTCCACCCTTACCATTTTCTAAGAATTGCAAAGTATCTGGATTGCCTTTACATAAAAGTTAAATGTAAATTTTATGATATAGGGCCATTGAGAAATGGCAGCCATTTAGTTGTTTGTAAGCTCTGTAAGCATACAAGGAGCTGGCTCTCCTGTATCTCCATGAGTTATGCAGGCGTCACTTTTGTTATGTATGATTGACTATGAGGCTTGATATTGAATAAAATAGCTGCCACAGCTGCTCAAAATGGGTATAAATCAAGAGTTTTCACTCCCGGTGGCAGGTAGCCGTGTGAGAACCTAATTTACACTGGAAGGCAGCACGTCCTTGTGGAGAAAGATGTGCCCAGGTGAAAAGCAGGAAGCAACATGCATCTGGAACACAGATGGATCTGGAACACAGCACTAGCCATAACCATTCCTCTCCCTCTTTCGGCACCAGGGCCCTTCAGAGTTTAAAATGAGTGAGTTGTCAATGTATGTTCCCTATGCTAATGTATTACTCTCTCTCCAACACATAATCATTTAAAAAAAAAAAAAGTCACCCAAGGACCCAATGACTAGGGTATGTTTGCTTTGTTTTGCTTTAACAACTTTATTGAAAAATAATTTACATATGTAAAGTTCACCCACTGTAAGAGTACAACCTATATACTTTTTTTTTTTTTAGAGATACAGCAAGAGTGTGCTGGGAGAGTAGCAGGTGGTTGGGGGGAGAGAGAGAGAAAGAGAGACAGGAAAATTTCCAGCAGGTTCCATGCTCCGCACAGAGCCTGATGTGGGGCTTCATCCCATGACTCTGGGATCATAACCTGATCTGAAATCAAGAGTCAGACATTCAAGTGACTGAGCCACCCAGGCATCCCTTGTACAACATAATTTTTTTAATGTTTATTTATTTTTTTGGGGGGGAGGAGGGGGGACAGAGAGAGAGAGAGAAAGAGAAAGAGAGAGGGGGGGGGGGCAGAGAGAGAGGGAGACACAGAATCTGAAGCAGACTCCAGGCTCCTAGCTGTCAGCACAGAGCCCAACACGGGGCTGGACCACGAGATCATGACATAAGCCGAAGTCAGACGCTTAACTGACTGAGCCACCCAGGCGTCCCCAACATAATTTTATAGGGAGAGCTTGAAGGTCATTTTGGGCGGGGAGAGAGACCTTGGAGCAAAAGCTCAACAGAATGCTCTTCAGATGCCATCACCATGCAGCCATCTACCTGACCTACTCACAGACAAGGCATTTTACTGAATCCTCTGCTCAACTATACACCTTCATCCAGATTTTTAGGATGTTCTGTCACTAAATAGCTACTACAATATTTACACTACTTACTCACGTTGTTGTTAGAATCAAATCATTTAATCATACGGCGGTTCTTTAAGAATTATGTCCCCCAAAGGTATTATTATAGCAAATAATACTTTTACATGTTTTCTCCAAGACAGCAGATAAATTAAAACCCTTTGCAAACAGGAAACACAGCATCTCATGTAAAACGTTCAGAACCAAGCAGAAAGGAAATGTGATGAGTTCAAGCTTCTCAGAATGAAACAGGGCTAAGTAAGACAAGTTTCAAAATACAAGCTCAGATACACAAAATCTCTGTGAAACAACCTCAAAACACCGCTGTTTTCCATCTGTGATCTCAGACTGCCCATCTCTCCAACCAGGCACCAGATTCCATGAGGATGAAATGTTCATTTCCAGAAGCCCGCTGTTAGAATGCTTGCTCTAAGGACAGCTGGGTTAGGGAACGGTCACTGAATCTGTGACTCTTGTGGAGACAAAGAGACGTCTCTACTCTCTGCACACAGTGTTAGATGATCACCCCACTTCAGAGAAATTGAAACAGAAATTAAGAAAGGCGGAACTTAAGTTTCGATACTGTGAACTTTTGCTCTCAATGCCATCTACTCAGCATTATGGTAATGATTCAAAGACTCCATTTTCAAGCTTACAATAACCTTCAGACATACACATATGATTTAAAACACGGACCATATGTCCTCAAAACAAATGAAAGGAAATTTTATCATAATATTTAAACTGACCATGACTTTTTAATGAGTCTCTATATACACTCCAGGAATGCTTCAAAGAAGGAAAAACACAGAAAGGTTTAAGGACCAAAGGACCAAGAATCTGAGGAACCCGACCTACTTAGTGGAAATCACTTTTGTTTGCTAATAACATAGCAAACAAAGCTTAGAAATTTTGATGCCCCGAACACGTGGAAGTTCACCCCCACATACTACATAGGAGACACACACACACACACACACACACACACACACACACACACACACACACAAGCAAGCCTCCCTTTCTCTGAGTGACCTGGGAGATGACATCTTGGAAGCTGGCTCATTAACACTGGCATCGTTACAACTTTTGCAGTATGTTGAGAAAGCTGACTTTTAATAAAGACATTAAGCAAGTTATGAACAAGACTAAACATTGTGTGTCTTTATCCTACATAAAAATGTGATTGATATAAATAAATCATGCAAAATGTTAATTCATACACTAGTATAACTGTTTAAAATCTTACCTGATATAATTTTTTTTTTTTTGGAGAAAAGCAAAGGCTATTTATTCAGAGTCTTCTAGAGCAAAGATGTCAGCCACCATCACTTGTGTTTGGCAGAGACTCAAAGGCAGAGAGAAATGGGAAAGCTTTATAATGGAAAAAGTGAAAGACTTCGGGTATGGCCAGACTAGAGGCTGTTAGCGTCGGGGAGCTGCTGGAGAGTAACCTGAAGCCAGGCATCCTATGTGATCAGTGATGGGTGCATATTTCTTTCTGGTTGCTCCTTAGTTGGAAGTGGGGACAAAATCAGGGATAGAGTCAGTTACTAAGTCCTGGCCATTTGGGGCCAGTTACTAGACTTGATACAGTTTCTTTAAGGATTTGAAAAACTAGCATTTTTAATCATGTTTGAAAACTTGGAAGGTACAGAAAAGGATATAGAAAACTATAAAACTTATATTCATTATGCTATGATTCATGGATAACCATGATTAACTCTGAGGATATAGTCTTCCAGTTTTTTAGCATATACGGTTTTTTTGTGTGTGGGTATATAACTGGGTTTACATATTATTGCTATTTATTCTCTTAAAAACATTGAAACTTTTCCTGTGATGTTTCTTTTCTAAAACTCAAATTTGAATAGATTAACAGCTATTAATTGTATGAGTGTCACATAATACCATACTTAATAAATTCTTAGTTATTGGATTTTATTTGGGGTTTTAATTTTGTATTTAATAAACAATGCTAAAATATATACAATTCTAGATTAATCTTTGACAATTTGCTGGTTAAAATCTTAGAGTATAAATGATACAAAGTCACTTGGCTAACGAAATCACCCTTTAAGGCTTTTGATTTATTCTTTCCTACTTTCCTAGGTAAAATTTTTAAAAGGCATCTCTTGCTAAATTGTATTTCTATAGCAGAGTAGTTAAGAAAACCATCCATGTGCTGGAGTTGGTCAGCCCTAGCTGTGTGACCCAGCCCTACTATTTATTAAGCAACTCTGGGCAGTTTAATAGCCCTTTTTGTTTTCAGGTTTATTACCTAAGCAGATTTTACAATTATTACAGGTATGACAGAAATGCTCACTTCTTACCTCTACTATGATGTTTAAATGGTATGACTTAGCATAGTACATATTAAGTGCCTAATAAACAGTAGAAATTAGTCTAAAATTGCTGCTCTAAAATTACTTTGAACTTCTCTTTGCATTCTTTATGTTTATTTGTGAATTTCATGTCTATTTTTAAGACATTTCAAAATTATGATAATTTTATATTTTTAATGATTCTCAAAAGTTCTTTACTTTTAAGATGTATCAAACTTTTTCAGTATCATATCTGGTACCACCATGTTATTTCTACTTGTCTTTTTTCTTTTAATACGGCTTATGATATTCTCTGAACTTGAGAATTTTCTAATGTTCTTTAGCCAAGTTGAGTGGATTTCCCTTTGCTGATTACACCTTTGCTTGCACACTTAGAAAGGTTTTTGCCACATTGAGGTAATTGATGGATCCGAGAGAGAGAGAGAGAGAGTGAGATCTCTCTCTCCTCTCTCCCTCTCTCTCTCGAGATCAAGACCAAACCAAGATATCTAATCAAATGATTTTATGATATTTATGTGCTAAGAAATCTGGGAGCCTGCAAGGTGTAATGAATGAAAATCTACATAGTTACCATCAGAATTTCTGAAAAAAGTCCCCAAATATATTCAATTCTATAATACTGCTTGTGCATAAAAACAATCAAAGTACTAATAAAAACAGACATCAGTGTCTACTGAATGGTAAAATTCAAGAACATTGTAATAGAAAATAATAATAGGGATTAGGTCAAATGTCAAAGACTATGATGAATAATTCATAGTGAGGGAAAATGCACATTAAGATAAAGCTATATTTGAGTCTCATGCTTCTATGTTAAATTGTCCAATATATGATCACCTTTAGTCTATAATTTAAAAATGATTGCTATCCACTGTGTCTGTACAGTATTAGAATACCTAATAAGTCTGTGAATTGATGTGTTTTGTTAGTGTTCTAGTTTCTCTAAGAATATATATTTAAAAGGATTATCTTGTAGTTCCTTCCTTCCTTCCTTCCTTCCTTCCTTCCTTCCTTCCTTCCTTCCTTCCTTCCTTCCTTCCTTCTTTTTTTCTTGAGAGAGCACAAGCAGAGGAGGAGCAGAGGGAGAGGGAAAGAAAATCTTAAGCAGGCTCTGTGCCCAGTGTGGAGCCTGATACAGGGCTCGATCTCACGAATGACTGTGAGATCATGACCTGAGCTGAATTCTAGAGTCGGACACTCAACTGAACCACCCAGGCACCCTGTGATTTCTTTTCTTTCTGTTTTTTTTTTCCAACTAATTTTCACTTTGAGAAAGAGGCCTATAAAGCAAAGAACTATTCATTGTATGTTTATTTGTTTTTCTTTAGCATATGTTGGACATACAGGAAGTATGTTTCTTTCCAGTTACTGCTTATAGACTCAACAACTCTAGAGAAACACTTCAGAAATACAGTCATAGATTGAAGACACTGCAGGATCACTGACCATCATTTCTGAACTGCAGTGTCGTGGTTAGACCTGCAAACATTTACGTCTTAGTTTGTCCTCAAGACACTACCTCAAAACTTTTCATTAAGTCCTAAGCAGGACTCAAATACAATCTTTTCTTTCTTAATTTTAATAAACATAATATAGAAGTTTAAGATGAGAATAAGCCACTTCCTTCTTTTAAATTGTTCATAATGAAATGATTTTTCTGTGATTATTAGGTGACATATTATGTTAATACTATTCCACAGATATTACTGCCTGAAGTCATAAAGGGTCAGATGAGAGCACAAATCATTTGGAAAGAACTTGGCCCCATCTCTTTTAATCACAAAGTCTCCTTGGGATTACTGTTGGGCAGTCAATAAGGTAATAACCTCTCTCTATAGACTTATGGTAATTAGGTAGTTAACTGCAGTAAAATAATCATGGTAGCATTAAAGCACTACTAAGTTTATCTAGGAAAAATTAACTATTTTGCAGCTAACAAAACGGAAATAGCCCAACATTTTTGCGTGCTGACTATTTAAGTACTTTTCTAAGTGCTGTACAAGTACTGAATCCGTGAATATTCACAATTCCATGCGATAGGTAGTAATGTTATCTCTAATCGATAGATTAAAAATTTGAAGCACACAGGAGGTAAGTAGCTGCTCTCAGCTCACAAAGCTAGCACGAAAGGTTCCAGCTTTGAATTTAGGCAGAATGCCTCCAAGATTCACAGTCTTACCTACTCACTACCCTAACTATAAGAAGAGAAATCTCTTCACGCTCTTCATTTGAACCACACCTTCAGATTAAAGTAACAGAAACATCCCTGAACTGTGGGTCAGTACCACCTGTCTTAGGCTGCAGAGACAATTCTAACTTTGAACAAGAGACTTAGATGTGCAACCTGGTAGATTCTTCTAGAATTTTTTCAAAGTGTTTTGTAACTCAAAATGAAGGGGGAGAATTAAGGCAATTGTTGAGAAATAAAATAAATACGGGAGTAAGATGAAAGAACCAACATTCAAAAATTTCTCTCTACAAAAGTCCTCAACTAAGGCTGCACATTCAGGGGAGCCCAAATTTGGACAGTCACCATGCCAAGGCAATTTTGGGTAACTTTTTAAAATAAGCTTCAACTTCTATCATTTCCACCTTGTCTGTTCCTGATTGTACTGAACTGTTCCACAAGTATGTAGACTTAGAATTTGCAGTACTATGTAATTATGCAAATTATTCATTTATGATAAATACCCAATCTATGTCATACCTGTATCTCTCATCCCCAAATCCCGTTTAGACAATGCTAAATGACTGCTAAAATACAAAAAAAAAAAAGTTCAGAAAATATATCTGAGTATATTTTAAGAGGTTTTTCATTGGTTTCTGATTCAGCATAGGATAAATCCTATATCCATTGACATGGTATAGGTTTTCAGCATACTAAAGAAGTAAGTGTAAATGACTTCCATTTGTAGTCCATGTGGAATGGCAGAGACTGAATTTGCCCTTCTGTCCAAAATAACCAATAATAAAAACCACAGAAAAATATGAAACTATAATTTTCATGATATTGCATACCCAGATAATAAAGGACAGCTGTTTCTGAGATGAGAAACAGACTAATCAGTGCATGCATGTGAGGTAACCACAAGAGACAAAGGAAAAATCATCCAAAAGAATTAGAGGGAACAATAAGGAGAACTCACACGGGGCCAGGTTATAGTGTCCACTCCCAAGAATGGAATCTTTCATAATTAATGATGCACTGGGTATACAGATACAGTACTAACAAAGGAGACTGCTCCATATGGGGAGTAAAATTAACTTTAGACTAAAAGCTTCTCCTGTCTAAAAAGAAATATTAAAGGAGCAAATAATTTTCACATAAATTAACTGCTCATGAATATATAGAGAAGTACAAAAATATCTAGCACCAAGAAGATAAAATTAGCAGTGGCTGGCATCCAATATGAAGTTACCAGGCATAAAAAGAAATAAAAAATACAATACATAATGACGATAGAATAAGACATCACAATAGTTATTAAAATATATTCGATACATGTAAAAGCTAAAACGAACATGATAAGCAGAGAGGTGGAAGATACTGGAAAGACCGAATTCATACTTATAAAGCCGAAAGCAATGCCTGAGGTGAAAATGAACTGGATGGAATAAACAGTAATTTAACCATTAAAGAAGCAAATATTGGGAATATACCAATAGAAACATCCAAAATGAAACAGAGAGAAAAGTAAAGACTGAGAAAAACATTAACAAAGACTCAGTGAGTCATGGGACAATTTCAAAAGTCTGAAGTGTGCCTGAGTGGCTCAGTCAGTTAAGCGTCCAACTCTTGGTTTCAGCTCAGGTCATGATGTCACAGTTCATGGGATCCAACCCCATGTTGGTCTCTGCACTGGCAGCACAGAGCTGGCTTGGGATTCTCTTACTCCCCTCTCCCTGCCCCTCCTCTGCACTCTCTCTCTCTCTCTCAGCCTCAAAATAAATAAATACACTTAAAAAAACCCCACAAAACAAATAAACTGATACATGTGTAATTTGAGTGTCTGAATAGGAAGAAACACAGAGAGAGAAATAAAAGATAAATTTTCAAAAAATGAAGTCAATTTTCCCCAACTATGACGAAAAACTATAAACGCAGAGAGTCAAGAATCTCAATGAAGCTCAAGCAGAAGGAATATTAAGAAAACTATATTAAGACATATCATAATCAACTTGCTTAAATCCAATGATAAGAAATTATAAAAAAACAGACAGAAAAAGGCATAGTACATTCAGGAGAAAAAAGATAAAAACAATAGCAGACTTCGTGTCAGAAGATTGTAAGCTAGAGATAGCAGAGGAGTATCTTCAATGTAGTGAAATAAAAAATTCTGCCAAAACAGAATTCTGCATCAAGCCAAAGATCTTTCCAAAGTACAGGAGAAGTAGGAGGGGCACATATAGAAACTGACACAATTCATCATCAGCAGACGTGCAGTGTAAGGAATGTTAGAGGAGAAAATAAGGACCCAGATGAATAAAGAACAACAAGAATGATAAACACTGGTAAATATAAAAGACCAGCTTTCTTATTAAACGTTTTAAAATATAATTGTTTGAGGAAAAGTAATAACACTACATTGTCGGGTTTATAACACAGACAGAAATAAAATGTTTGACAATAATCACACCGAGGCCAGGAGGGAAGAAATGCGAGTACACCATTATAAAAACACAATTCTTCCACTGGGGTGCCCAGCTGTCTCGGACAGCAGGGCATGTGACTCTTAATCTCCGGGTCATGAGTGCAAGCCCCATGTTGGGCACGGAGCTTACTCGAATTAAAAAAAAAAAAAAAGTTCTGATACCAAACATGAAATGGCACCATGTCAAGTGAAGGCAAAACATGATAAGGTAGAACACGACACGGTAAAGATCTATCTTTAACATAAAATTAACCTGCAGGGTTGCCTGGGTGGCTTATCTGGTTAAGTTGATTCCTGCTCTGGTCATGATCCCAGAGTTGTGGGATCGAATCCTGCATTAGGCTTCACACTGAGTATGGACCCTGCCTACAATTCTCCCTCTCCCTCTACGCCTTTATTGCTCGCATGCTTGCGCTCTCTCTCTCACACACACTCTCTCTCTCTCTTTCTCCTCCCCCAAAAATAAATAAATAAATTAATTAATTAATTAATTGACAAGTACAGTAACACCACACAAAGTTATAGGTAATAAACCAACAAAGGAGATAAAAGAAAAGCATATAAAATAAATAAATAATCTAAAAAAGGTAGAAAAAAAGGAAAAATAAATAAAAAGGCATGACATATAGGAAAGAAACAGGATGGTATATTTAAACTCAGTCATATCAGTAATCCTATTAAATATAAATAAAAGCTTACTTATTTTGAGAGAGAGTGTGTGCATGCCTGAGGGGAAGGGGGGAAGAGGGGAAGAGAGCGAGAGCGAGAGAATCCCAAGCCAACTCTGTGTTGCCAGTGCAGAGACCAACATGGCGTTGGATCCCATGAACTGTGACCTGATGACCTGAGCTGTAACCAAGAGTTGGACGCTTAACTCACTGAGCCACCAGGTGCCCCTTACATATAAATGATGTAAATTCTCCAATAAAAGACAGGATTTGTGAATGTTTCACTGGTACTAAAATGAGTAAGTCCCTTTAGAGTAGGAAAAAAATAATAATCATTCTTCTTGGGCAACTCAGTCTAAAAACAAAAATCAGTTGTTGCTAACCAAACAAGGTGTGCATCTGCCGTGGCCAAGCGCTGGCCTGGTGGTCAGAGCATAGGTGGATGTTTATGGGATGTGACGGTCCCAGGAGAACAGTGGAGTGCGGAGGGGAGCCGGATGCACGACTTTAGAGCTCTGCTGGGCTCCGTAAGGTTTCCCCTTAGACCTTGACAGTGGTGGCCCAGCACGGAGTGTCAGAGGCCAAGCATGTTGAAGATGGCATGGTGGGTGGCCTAACACGTGGTGCTGACATCCAGGCAAAGTGACAAAGGCAACCACACAGGGACAGCTATGGCTGGCCGCTGCAGGGTATCTGGAGTAGGGTGAGGACTGTTTCCACACAGCAGCAGGATTGGTTACTAACACGGGAACGGGTCAATTAATTAAATACATTCAGCCAAAGAGGCTCAGATTTCACTGATGGAGAAGAAAGAGAAAATCATGGAAAGAGGCAATGTAGAATGAACACTATGGTGCTGACTGAACTGAAGATAGGGTCAACACGTGGTTTTTAAAGGAAAAATGATATGAATAAACAGATACACATGTAGATATACCCTAGGTCTGCCATATGAGAGGTCTGGGAACAGCCACACCTTAAGAGAAATGAGCAAATATACTTTCCAGATTTTTTAAATTTTCCTTCTGAACGTGGTTACTAAAATGAACCAGGACTCCTTGGAGAAATGGCTGATTCAAGCCCGGGGAGGGACGAAGCACAAAAGATGAAACCCAAACATTTTCCTACGCTAGACAGGAAGGTAGTGTACAAAATGACCTTACACTTTGGAGAAGGCTGGTCAACACCTCTTAATCAAGTGATCAAAGTTAGTATCACAAGTGGTAAAATGAATTGAAATCATACGCCATCTTACATGCATAAAAAGATGAATATATACAGAGCACATCAATACTTCTGTGATATCCCCACCCGATAAGGATAACCTGATATATTCATAAGGAACTATCAGGGAAATCCAAAATGAGGAAGAGTCTTCAATCCTCAAAAGTATTAAAATCATGAGTCAAAGAAAGATTAAGTGAGTATTCAGGTTTGAAGAGAATAGAGAGAAACCACCAAATGCAGCATATGATTCTGGAAGGGAGTGCTTTACTGTAAAGGGCATTGGTAGGATAAGTGGTGAAGGTTATATGAGGTCTAAGAATTACATGTATGAAGCATCAATGTTCATTTGATGATTGTGATGCTTGTACCGGCAAAGGGACATTACAATAGTGTCCTTGCTCATAGGAACCCCTCCCGTGTTCAGCTGGAATGAGACATCAGTTTACCTATTTGTCTCAAATGCTACAGCTCAAAAAGTTACATTTGTAGTATGTGTGCAACAATTTTGTTAGTTTTGAGACTTTTTTTTAAATAAAGAAGGTCTAATAAAAAATGACGTGCTAAGTTTTTACATGTGTAAAATCAAAACGTTCTTGAACAAAATTGAAAACGTAAAAATAAAATAGGAATCATGTGAGGTAAATATTAAGATGAATAGTAAGATTCATGAAGGAAAATATAAACATAGGGCTTACTAGAAGCGAGGTGGTACAGTGTAAAAAAGTGTGACAGGTCAGGGAGTCAAAGTCAGGACTGACCATGTTTAGGAAATCAGCAAGTTCAGAGAGCACCGGATCCCACCCTCTGTAATATCCGTCGTCTACAGAACCCAAGTGGGCAATGTGTGAACCGATGTTCAGAAGCCTTTGGTCACATTGCATAGATGTCCCCTGCACACTGCAGATGCCGGTTATGAAACTGCAGCAGAAGCAACAATGGCTTTTCCTTCTGTTCAACCTCCCAGATCTTGTGTGAGTGATTCACATTGCTAAAACCAAACCCAATGACACATTGTCAGGGATCTGGGGAAATACAGTCCCCAGGCTTACAACCCCTAATATTTACAGAGGAGCACACAGAAGGGAGAAGACGGCGTGTAGATGGCAGCAGATAACAGAGGACAAGACAGCATTAATTCATAAACACCTGATTTAATTAATTAAAATAAATAACAATCAAATTGAAATCTGGTTGCAAGATCTAAGCAGAAAAACCAGGGGAAAAGTATAAATTGATAAATATGGCAACTAATATTGGGTATCCTTCTTTATATTCCTTAAGTAAAATTGAATTTATGTGCAGCTTTCTCGTTTACTTCCTATTTCCCTTTATTTTCAAAATATCTTCGGGGCTGATTGCTTTTCCCAAAAACAATGTAGGATTTTTAGAAATCTTACCGTTCAATTTTCCTCCTACATCACCCGTATTTCATGTAAATTATTTGAAACGGCTTTTCAACATGCGTAAAATAATTCACGTGAAATGTTTTTCTAAACAGGCTCTCAGAAAACTGGAGAATAGAGAAAATGAAAGTATGAGCATACGTTACAGAAATGACTACTGTCTTATCATCATACATCACTTAGGAGAAATTCTTGACCAAAAAATGAGAACAGGGCTTTGTTCTTCCTCCCTGCCCTAAATTGTGTAATTGGTTAATTTTAATATTCTTTCCTTCTCTTTTTTTTCAGGTTTTCATAGAAACTCCAGTTAGCTAATACCCAGTGTTATATTGCATCCAGGTATACAACACTTCCATCCATTACCCAGTGCTCATCACAATACGTCTATGCAGCTTTTACAAGGAAGGATGCAGTGACTTGGGCAATCTCATACATAAATGATAGCAGTATTCACTACCATTAAATTTAGGAGAAAGGATTTGCAAAATGCATGAAGTGGCTTAAAATATATGTAGTCTGGCACAGTGATTGCATTTATTGGACTATATAGCCTTTGAAAATCTCCAAGTAACAAAGATTTATATCATTTGATACCTGTTTTTTATTAATGAATTATAATCAACATAAAAGTCCAATAATAGGGAAATTGTTACAGAAAATACAACATATCCATAAGGTGGAACATTTTACATCCATTAAAAATCCTTATTTTAAAAGTACTTAAAAGATGCATAACGTACATTTGTGTAAAACATATGGCAAAAAATGGTAACATTACAAGATATGCTTATCTAGAAGGAAAGACTTAGAGACATTACTAATACTGCATTTTCTGTCTTCTTCATTCTTTCTTCTTTTTTCTTTTATTTATTTTGAGAGAGCCACAGAGAGGCAGAGAGAGAATCCTAAGCAAGCTCCATGCTGTCAGCCTCACAAAGAGGCTCCCCCAAGTCTCCCTCCTGGCCCCTCTCAATCTTGTTCTCCTCACCTTTCCTTGTGAGTTGCGGTCTGCCTGTTGTGGATTTTTTTTTTACCTGATTTTGCTTAAATGAAATGCTTTTAGGGGTAGAAAAAGGGGTTGCAATGGCCATATATGCCATTAGGACAGCTATACTATCTCAAACTAAATACTTCAGACAATAGTGTGTGTGTGTGTGTGTGTGTGTGTGTGTGTGTGTGTGTGTGGGCGGGCGCACGCGTGTGTGTTCACGTGTGTTTTGGTTTTGGGTTTTTTTGCTTTTTAAAATTTTACTTATTTATTTACTTATTTATTTTTATTTTAAAGAGAAAGAGCATGAGTAGGGGAGAGGGGCAGAGGGAGAGAGAGAGACAGAAACTTAGGCAGACTCCATGCTCAGCGTGGAGCCTGATATGGGGCTCTGTCCCAAGACCCTAGGATCATAACCTGAGCCAAAATTGAGAGTCAGACGCTCCACGGAGTGAGCCACCCAGGTGCCCCTGAACATCCTAATTCATACATGAGAACGTTTCTTGGTAACGTGGAGTTAGTAGCTTGATGCCCCTACACAGGGGTTTGTCTATCCTCCCTTATTTAATTCCATTTTGACTGAGCAATTTTTTGATTACAGTCTGGGTCAGCTAACCAAAATAAAATGGTCTTGCTATATGAACACAAGCATCCTGTTTCTTAGGAAAGTTACAGTTCTCATGAGAAAACCGATACTTTAGATTTATCTAATGGCCTCTTCAGCTTAGTGAACATCTCCACTGAGAGCAGATACACCTTAAACTGTGGACCACGGTGCATGCATTACCACCAAGGTCTCTCAAGAGATAGCCTACCAGCCTTCCTTCTGAGGCAGACCTGAACACCCCACAGGCTGAGAGGAACATTTATTTTTTTATTGTTGTTTAATTTTCACGTGATAAACCCTCTTCATCGTAACCAGATACGTAACCTCTCTAACAGAGAGGCGGCTTCACACAGAACAGTAGTTAAATGCTATAATTCAAAGCTGGACACTGGGTGATGTAGGAAGTGTTGAAGCACTACATTGTACACCTGAAACTAATATTACACTGTATGCTAATTGGAATTAAATCAAAACTTAAAAGAAAAAGCTTGAGCTCTCATTTCTTAGAAACATGGATTTTAATTCCAAATTGGCTGCTTTCTAGTTGTGTGGCTTCCAAAGTTACCCCACAGCCTTGTCTTGCTGTTCGTCTGTATGAGAAATGAAGGTTCTTAGGCCATGGTTCTGCCTCTGGGAATGTGGTTGGAGACTGCATTGATCACCTCTTTTTTAGTCAGGTGAAGCCACAGGACTTGCTTTCATTAATGAAATAGAAGCAGATACAGTAGTAGGTTAAAGCTTCCAGTTGGAGACGTAGGTTAGGATCCGGGGCACGATTTATGATGCTTCCTTTATCTGGTGTGGTGAAACCATGTGTCAGGATGGAGTTTCCATCATCCCAGGTGCCTGAACCACCACAATGACTGTAGACTTATGGAGTACGTTGGGCATGGAGCCAGTCATAAACCTTGGTGTGTTATAAGCACATGCATGATGGAGAGTATGTAGTTACCTTGACGGATATACGATGGATAAACAGAAGTCAAACCCAAACCGTCTGATGCATTACCCTCTCATGTACAGTTTCCATTATCAATAACAAGAGTTTATTTCACTTAAGGCTTTGTGCTCAACACCTGTGATAAAAATGGAGAATAATTTTAGTATCCTTTAGCATACTTTTTCAAGGTGCTTTCAAAGGAGCAAGTACAGACTGAAGAGAATTTATCTTAGAGGAAAGTTTATGGAACACGTGTTGTTAAGTGGCTTCACCAATACTGCTGCAAGACACTGACAGGGAAAGGTCTTTGGGTTGGGCCCATCGGAGAAACGTTGAGGAAGTAGAGGGTAAGAAAAGTCACCTGGGCACACGTCGGGTCTTCCACAGAAACTTATTTGTGGTTGAAATACACCTATTTGCGGCTGAAATGACCAGTGGATTGATACGAGCAGGGGCCTCAATGTACTTAAGTGATGACACTCATCCTTGTGGTTTCTTCCATCTCCGTGACAGGAGCTCACCTGTTCCGGGGAAGGATGGGAAACACAGAAAAGATGCACTCTCCTGCCCCACCCCGGACCTCCATTAGGGAACAGAGGCGTCCCCAGCTCACAAGGACATCCGAGGGTGGGAAAGAAACTCAACAAAATAAACCTGCCACTGAAATTGTGAGATCACTTGGTACATAGCATTATTGCTGTGGTAGCTGATGCATTCTTAAATAATTTCTGAGGTTTCTTAATCTGTGAGGGAAGACTACTTTATCTAGAGGCCACTCGCAGACTACACTGAATTCTTCCTTTGCACTTGAACAAGGGTGACAGTGGGTGGGCCTGGAGTCTAAGATAAAATATTTATTTCTGCTCAAGGCTCTGATTAACATTATATATACATTGTGTATTTATTATTATTTTTTTTTAATTCCAAGCTTCTATTTTTTTTAAGTTTATTTATTAATTTTGAGAGAAACAAAGTGGTGAATGTTGGGGAGGCGCAGACAGAGGGAGACTGAATCCCAAGCAGACACCTTGCTGCCATCACAGAGCCCGATGTGGGGCTTGAACTCATGAACCATGAGATGATGACCGGAGCCAAGATCAAGAGTCAGATGCTCAGGTGACTGAGCTACCCAGGTGCCCACACATTACAGGTAATTTAACCTGTTGGAAATACTGTGTACCCTATACATGTTTGTGGTTTTGCACTTTAAGGCAACACACTTTGTAAACAACAAACTCCTAAAGGCAGGTGTGGAACATGACATAATTACAAAGTTTTATGGTGGGATTAATGTCTACAAAAAACATTTTTCAAGTGCATTATCAACTATAATTAAAGAGAAAATAATATAAAAAGAAAGGTGAGTCAAGAGGGAAAAATCTATTTCATATCATGGGGGCTTATTTTTCTGAATTAGTTCAGAACAACTTAAAGGGCAACTTTTGTTTTCCTTTTGTGTATTGTGGAAGAAGAATGGAAAAATCAAATATATTCATATTTATCTAATGAGGATGCATACTTTCAAATTCAGTAAAACATGAAATATTTCAAATTTTAAATAATAAATGTGCAAAATACACCTCAGTTATGATCAAGTCTTTTGGTACACAGAATGAATATATTTTATATTTGCAATTTGTCCACTAATAGATTTCTTAGGGAGACCAGCGCTTTCCTGGTTAAAAACTTCTTTGAAAGCTATAATAACTAGAATTTATGCCCTTGGTACTCATATGTTTTCAAGGGATGAATATCTCTTTTTTATGTAAAAAAGAAATGAGGAAATTTGGTATCTTTGAATATTTTGAACTCTTCCAACAACCCCTGGGCTATTCTATTCAGCTCGGACTGATACTGATGTGTATCTAGGATTATTCTAAGTATCCGTGACACTTCCTAAGAATCATCAGAATATACAAAACTGTGTAAAAACCGAGTTCCTGTCTCATATGTAAAATTTTCTACCTCACGTAGCTTCTTGTACTGCTAACCAAATTTAAGATTTTCAAAAGAAAATTGGTAATTTCCTAATCTTTTTCTTTCTTTGAGTCCCTCCAAAGTAACGTGACCAACCTGTCCTTCCCAGCACGGGGACAGCACTCTGGTCTGTCCAGTTCCTTAGGTTAAAAACAGAATAACACAACAAAAGATAACACCAAGCAAAAACACATACACAGCAAAATAAATCTAGAATTTTTGCATTTCTGTTATACTCTGGATAAAATAGTTTTCTTCCTGACTTCCTGTCCAGACAGCTTCTCCCAGTAGTGTTCTATCTTATTACCTTATTCATACTTTTCCTACAACTTATCACATTGTCTAACTAATATGTATGCATAATACGTATATACTATTAGTGTATATGTAGGAGTATGAGTATTATAACCTTAAATATATCCGTCTATATATTTATGTATGTATGTGTGCATATATACGCACACACATATTTGTTTCCTTGAGATTCATGACTTAAAATGACAGGGATAGGGTTTCTCTGGATCACTTTTACAACTCTTACCACATGGGCAGATTGTGCCTGACACCGGAGGTACCAAATAAACACCGATGATTAAATAACCAGAGAATTTTTGCAAATCTCAGGATAGTTTTTTTTTATATATTTCCAAGAGTAATTTTTAGGTTTACACGTGAAAAAATTAATATGGTTAATAAATATTTAATGAGTGGTCATTCTATGCAAGAGACAGTGCAACACATTGGAAGTAATTGCAGTATGAGAGAGCGAGTGAGAGAGAGAGAGAGGGGGAACCCTGCCATCCCAAAACTTATACTGCAGAGGGTAACAGACGGTTGAGTGAACTTCTCCAGGTGTGCTAGGGAAGAGAGTACAGGCCAACCTGGGTGGTTTTAATATGGCCCTAGTCTAATTTTGATACCTAGGGAAGGCATCCCTGAGGGAAGTCCCGTGAAGCTGGCAAAAAAGGGATGGATGGGAATTAGCCATGTGAGAAGAAGAAAGAGGTTTTCCCATGGAGGTCAGCGATGCTCAGAGGCCACACGTGGGAGAAAAGAGGGCCTGCGAAGGACCAAGAGGATGGGTGGTAAGGAGACAATAATGAGCAAGAGATACAAAGAGAAGTGAGAGAGGGCCAAGGTCCTCACTCAGTAAAACCAGACTGACTTTGTTAAAGAATTCAATCTTTGTCCTTAGAGTGATCAAAACCACGGAGGGCATTGGAGATTAGTATCCCAAAAAATTACTCCAGGTCTTCAAGTTCAAAATGGCATGCAAAACACACATTGAAACACCCCCGTCCTGTGCCAAACACCCAGGCAGAGGCAGCTACGTAATTTGCAGGGGCTGATGCAAAGTGCAAGTGCAGAACCCATTTCAAAAGGAATAAAGGACTGTCATACTATACAAAGTTTTCCCATAAGCATGTGTATCACTATAAAATACAACAGTAGACTTCCATTTCCAGGAAGACGGGGTAGGCGCACTTGTTACTATGCCTCTTGCTAAGCACACTGAACACCCTCAACATGAGCGTGAAAAACAAACACAAACAGACCCAGGCAGGTACCGAGGAACCGGACCAAGACACTGGGTTGAATTTTCTGGGTTTCATTTTTTGCCTCATATATCTATGCCTTGAACGGAAGAAACTGGCCATCCCAAAATGTCAACGGGTGTAGACCTGTGAATGTCCTCTCTAAACAGAAGAAGAAAAAGGGCAGCCTAGTAAGGCAGAAAACTCTCAGACAATAACTGCTCAGCATGAGGCGAACACCCCAGAAAAAGCTGTGGCTTCAATACCAACCAGGCCAGTCAAGGGCCAGTGGGTAGCCTAGACTTCTGGACTCACAAGGGTATAATAAGAATTCCCAACTCCCCAGGAGATAATGTCAGAGAAGGCCAAATGGCGGCCCTGGCTGTCCACTGCTTTCAGATTATAAATGCCATCTCCCATGATGCTAGTGGAAACCATGTGAGGAATCAGAACGTGACAAGCTGGCCTCGCCTCACTCAGATGTCGAAACAGAAGGATTAAATGAGATGTGGGGTCTCGTAACATAATGCAAATTGTCAATATCAGGAATGAAACAGGGCATATAACTAGCCTATAAACCTCAAAAGAATAAAAAGGGAACACTACCAGCAACTTTACACATATAATCTGACGACTCACATGAGCCGTACCACGTTGCAGAAAGACAGAAGCTACCACAGTTCATTTGATACCAGACGGAATATTTGATTAGCCCTATAAAAAAAACTGAATTCATAATATAAGCGTTCCTAGAAAATAAATGCTCCATATCTTTACTATTCCAATGTCAATACCCAGCTTATGATATTGTAGTATAATTTTGAAAGATGTGGCCATTTGGGAGACAGTAAAAGGCACACAGGATTTCTCTGTTATTTCTTACAGACAGATACGAATCAATTAACAAATTAATTCTCAGCCTAACCAAGGAAGAATTAAAATTTCAAATGAATAGCATGAATTTTACTGTTTATCCTCATACTATGTAATGCCAGCTTTAAGTACATATATAAAAGCATCTTCCTTATGTGCAGAACCACCAGTTTTTTAGCTTAAACATGAATATGTATTTAATTTTACCAGAACAGTAGAAACACTGCACCAAATTGTTTTCATTGAGCTTCTGATAAACGCATTCTAAACACTGTCTTCAGCTACTGAAGAGTAAGAAAGGATCATAAGAAAATGAAACTATGGATTGCTCTGTTTTCCCCTTTCTTTGTATGTTATCATTAATTTTATTTCAATGTGGTAGTAACACAGATGAGACTTAGCCTCTGAACAAAATGTTAGGTGTACATTAATGTTAACTACAGATACAATGTTGTAAAGGAGATCTCCACACCTTATTCATACTGTTTCATTGAAACATTATGTTCTTTGATTTGTATCCCCCTAACTCTGCCTCCCCGCCCTAACCAACAGCCACCATTGCACTCTTGGCTTCTGGGAGTCTGATCAGTTTAGATGACTCACATAAATGGGATCGTGCAGTATTTACCTTCGTGCGATTGGTTTATTTCACTTACTGAGATGCCTTCACAGCTCATCTATGTTGCCACATATCGAAGAATTTTCTTCTTTTTAAAGGCTGTGCGCATACACCACATTTTATTCATCCATTCATCTGTTGATGGATACTTAGATTGTTTCCACGTGCTGGCTACTGCAAATATTGTGGCAATGAGAGTGCAGATACGTCTTTGAGATTCAAATTTCAATTCTTTTGGGTAAATACACAAATGAGGGTTGCTAGGTCATATGGCAGTTTTGTTTTTCTTTTAATTTTTGAGGAACCTCCATACCGTATAGGAAAAAATATTTGACATCACGAATCATCAGGGGAATTCAAAACCATGTTACATCATACCTATCAAGAATGATTATCACCAAAAAAAAAGCCAAAAAAATGGCAAAAAGTGCAGGCAAGGATGCAAAGAAACTGGAATCCCGCTGATAGGAAGGCAAAATGGCACAAATGCTCTGGAAGTATGTTATCATTTTCAGCATCACTGTGTGGCTGATACAGGAAAAGATGTAGAAAGGACATATCCAGCAGCGCTCCTTAGGCCTTTCACTTTGTGAGAACACTATTACCTTTTTATTCCTTATGTCTGAAGCAAGATTTGGTTTCAAAAGACCCAGTTACAACTCTCAGCTCCCCACTGAACCCATCAGAGACGTACGGCTTTGGAACATGAGCACAGAGCTCCAATGGACCCACCGCCTGTGAGGGCTCAAGGGGATGACCAAATTCAGCAGGTCCCACTGGGTATTGCTAGCGAGGCCCAGAAGAGGCCAAGTGCAAGTCCTAGGTTGCAAGACCTCTGCTGCAGGTCTGATTGACTGACATCACTTCACATTAAAATTTTGTGAAACAAATCTTTGAAATATTATGAGACATTGTTACTATACTTAGAAGACAATTGAGTAAAGTTATGTTTTGAGTAAGACAGCTTGGATTATGTGGACAAAACAAGAACCAGGTAGGAATGAATAAGATAAGAAAATATAAAACATGGAGTGTTCCCTGAGAAATAGTGTGGTATGTTTACTGCTACTTTGATTGTCTAATGATGGCAACAGTTTCTGGATTATATACCAGAGTAAGTATACAACATATCTACTAGGGGAAAAAGGTCATGAAGAACCGTGAGAAAACTTCAGTTTCAATAAAAATATTTTGAAAATAGTAATCACAAAATCTAAGGAAAAGCCATTTACTTTTTGTAAGTGTATATGCTTCCTGTAAACTAAGCGAAATGGAACATCATATTTCAACTACAAAGGACTGACGGAAAGACAGCAGAATCTGGGTATTCTCAGGACTTGTAGAACAGTTCAGAGATGCAGAGGAAGAAAAGGATCATCTAGTAGAAGTTATAAGGAGACCACTTTGTTCACGGCAAGAAGAATTTGGACTGCTCAGCTTTGCCCACAGCTAGAATGCGCATCTCAGGAATACTGACATTTTCATATCCTAAATCCATAGGTAGTAAATGTGTGTGTGGTTTATAAACATGTAAATATTATACATGTAATATATAACTCTATACTATATTATATACATATTATAAAAAAGAAAGATTTCAAGACGTGGACTGGGGGTTGTATCAAATCCACAGCTCCAAATTGTTTATTGTCATTCTGACATTCCAACATCATCCAAGATGCATAATAAGTGCATAAATTTCCAAATCCATTTGATACTCATGGAGTATGTTGAGGTATAGAATCTATGACTGTATTTTTTTTTAAAAAGCCCGAAAGTGATTCTGATGTATCTTGTCCATGGAGCTGCTGACCTAGATGACCTTTAACATCCTTCCAAATTTGACATTTATATAGTTTCCATCAGTTCTTGGAGTGCAGCAGGGAATGGCCCTCGTGCCTTTCTTTACATACAAGGCCTCCCTCATAACCGCCAATAAATGTTTCACGAGTAAAAGAACAAATAGGTGACTGAACAAAAGATAGGACATCTCATTTGCTCCCCCTTAGCCCTCTGTACAATATGAAAAATTGCTTAAAAATGGGGACAGAAGTTAATTAAATAAATATTAAAGATAAAACAGAATGTAGTAGCAAGAGAGAGAAAAAATATGGGTAAAACAAACTCAATTATTGTACTTTGGGCAGGGAAGGAGATTAGGGAGAAACTATTTTAAGCTGAGATTATAAGTTTGAGAAACTAGAACATGTTGAAAAAGTATGCCTTCTATGAGGGTTGAAACCATAGAAAAAGAAAGTAATACACGGATTCTGAGAGGCTGAGGACTAGAGACAGGGAAGAAGAAAGCTGTCACTGAAGCTGATGTGATCATCATCCAGAAACTACAGGCTAAGGAAAAAATATATGTTAATATATATTGCAATATATTTATATATTGCATATATAAGGAAATATATATATATTGTATAAGGAAATAAGGAATATATATATTGTATAAGGAAAAAAATATATGCATTGCATATGTATATATTGTATATATAAGGAAAAAAGATATATATGCAATATATATATTACATGTATATATATATTGCGTATATAAGGAAAAAATAGATATATATTGTAATATATTGCACATATAAGGGGAAAATATGCAATATATATTGTATATATATATTGCAAATATAAGGAAAAAATATATGCAATATAAATATAGTATATATATTACATATATAAGGAAAATAGATATATATTGCATATATATATTTTATATATAAGGAAAAAATATATATGCAATATATATATTGCACATATAAGGAAAAAATAGATATCTATTGCAATATATATATATTGCATATATAAGGAAAAAAATATGCAATATATATTATGTATATATTACATATATAAAGGAAAAATATATATATTGCATATATATATAGTATATGCAAGAAAAATATATATATTACATATATATATTGTATATATAAGGAAAAAATATATACAATATATATTTCATATATAAGAAAATATATATATATCAATATATATATTGCATATATATATATTGCATAAATAAGGAAAATATATATATATTGGACTATATATATTGCATATATAAGGAAAAAATATATACATATTGGATATATAAGAGAAAAAATATACATGCAACATATATATTGCATATATACTGCATATATAAGGAAAAATATATATATTGCAATATATATATATTGCTTACATAAGGAAAAATATATGTAGATATAAATTGTGAGATATATATATATACATATATATATACATATACATGTACATATACATACACATACATCTCTCTCCTTAGCTCCAGGAAGTAGCTTAGTTACAGGGGCTGTGACTGTATTAAGCATTTCACTGTTCACCTTCAGGGTATGATACATGACTACTGTTATTTTTTTTTTTTCCTGTTATTTTTCCCCCTAGACTTGCATGTTCTGAGGCACAAAATGATTTCACTGCTGTGGTTTTGATATCCAAAAATATTTCATTGCTTAAATGTTTTATTAAGTCAGTGGGCCCTACGGTCTCTTGGAAAAGGGGACATTTTCCTGTTTTGGATCAAATTCATTAACACACGTGTGATGCACATATACACACACATGCACTTGGTTTGGGGAAGCATTGGTAGAACTGTCAAAGAAAAAGTTTTCCTAAAAATATTTGTTAACTACTGCTTCTCAACTTAATCAAAATTAATAGTAAGCAGGACTTCTGTATGGAATGCTTCATGGAAAAATGGTCTCTTATACTAAGAAATGATCTGTGAAATAAATGAAAGTTGAAAAAAAATATATCCAGGTGAAAAGATTAAAAACTGGAATATGAAATATCAAGCAGTCTTGTGGCTTCTCCACGCATACAGAAGATTCTATCACTATCCTGCCTCCAGATGCAGACTCATTATGGACTGACCAAAAAACACATCAGATTAATAGTGGAGAATGGTGCATATTCGACTGTAGCTCAACCCTACTTAAAGGCTGTACTAAACCCTTTTGTGACTCAGGCATTATATAATTAATTTACTTATCATAAAGTAATTACCAGATTCATTGATTCAGGGACATTCAGTAGTTAGTGTGCTTTGCCATTTGCAGACATTGTTAAGTATTCTTTGTTTTAGCGAGACCTGGCAGGGTCCCCTGCACCTGGTAATATACACAATGGGGAAAATACGGCAATCTGTAGCTAGTGAGTGACTTTCTCCGCATATTTGTCAAGACAATTTTCTGAAACATATCTCTGTTTCCTCCTTGGATCGGCTACCCTATTCTTCCATTTTATGCCTTGTCCTTCCCCTCTTTAAGTAGGTTGCCACCCATACTTTCTTTGTTCAGATGAGGTCTGGGCTTTCTGGCTTTTGTTTCCAAGTGTCTAAAGCCAATGAAAAGAACAGGACTTGAGGAAACGGTTTATCTCTAGACTAAAAGGAGATACCTAAAGGTTGAGAGAAGTCTAGAACTGAGGGTGTGTATGGGTGTGTTTGTGTGTGTGTGTGTGTGCACATGCGGGTGTAAGGGGAGCCCTTCAAGAAGAGGGATTTGGCAGTGTCCCTGAAGATGTGACAGAACCTCAGAACAAATGGCCACACGTCATGCTGAGAAGACTGCAAAAACCCAGCACTTCCAACCACTATGGTGATCCCCACATCCAAGGAAGGCACAGAAGCTAAGGATAATTGGTCTTGTCCACTGAAAGAATGGAATTTTCAAAGGATACAGGGAACCAGTGACCGATTAGTTCTTCAGGATGTTTAATATGGTTTAAGATTCCAGAAGTTTGACTGACAACCACAAACATGACTGAACTTAAATTTTCCACTAGTCTGAGGAAATTAAGAGATGGGTTTATGAATCGAGATTGATATACAATATGTAGAAGTCACCAGAACATTTCAGTACATCGGCCAAAATAAGAAAAATGATCTGAATTTGTATGCATGCTGTGTGTGATCCTATAGGTAAGTGAAACTCATTAAAATAAGAAGAGGTCATAGTCATTTACGAACATGGGTATCTCTTAGATACAGAAATATCTGATCTCTGAAGAACAACTCCTACAGAAATATTCACCAGTTGCTTGAGCGGGCATACTGGAAAGTTGAAAGAAAGCAGAAAATGTAAAAATGGCTGGACTTTACTAGATCTATATCCAACCTCCAAAGCAAGTACTTGCAGATGTTCATTTTTTTTATTCTGCGGTGACAGAGACACACTGGCACCATCTTGTGATGAAACCAGAGAATAAAACTAAGGGTCAAAATAATAGAACATCTCAGAACATGAAAGAGAAAGAGAAAGGAACTCCATGGAATTGGCCGTCCATTTCTAGGTATATGAAATCCCAACATCTGATTAATACGAGTATCAGTGGAATGCATTTCAATAATACAATAATGGCCATGCATGCTCTGTTAAAATTAGTAAATTATTAAATGGGTATATCATCATAATACTTTTACATTTACTTTCCGCATTTCATCCTGACGCTTAACCTAATAAAGACATTGTTTGACTAAGAACCAGGTGTAATTTATAAATTAACTTCCCAGGTCTCTATTCCCTTATCTTTAAAATGAGAGGTGTGTTATAGTCGTTGATCTATTAAGCACATTTTAGATTTATAAAATGCCACAGGTTAGTGATGGTGATTCGAGAGTACTGATTCAACTTACAGAAGCAAGAAATTGTGGTTCATTATTCCAGGTATTCATCAAGTATTTATTTGTTGTTTCTGGCTTGCTAGCTATTGTAGTAAGTCCTGAAATTACAAATATAAGTAAGATAAAGATCTTGCCCTCAAAGAGGCTAAAGGACTGTAAAAAAATACATTCATGTAAATAATTATACAAGGTATAGTTTTCTGAATCTAGAATACAGCCAAGAAGGAAACCTGTTTGACACAATCTTCTTTTTCATGCAAAAAACAGACTTCTTCTGTTTTCATATATCAAGAGTTAAAAATTATTTCAATTCACAGGTATTATTTAATGAATAGACGAGACAGGGTAGGTAGAAGCAGGGTAACTTTCCAGAAAAGTGAATGCTGTCTTCCTACATCTTAAAGATGAAGGATTCGCTATATCAGCAATGTCTTTTTCATCTTCAATCATCAGCGTCTACTGTTAACTCTACTTAAGAGTTGACTTAAACAAAAGACTTCAATGGAAGTGGGAAAAGAGAGATCTTAAAATGTCACTTTTCCTATTACACTCCCTTTTAGTAAACTGGTAAATAATAGTTTATTTTAAGCTGATACAGTCCTTCTAAAATTAGATTTGTAGTGTTTTTTTTTTTTTTCTGATATAATCTTCAAGTTAGGCTTGAAGGTTGAGGATGCATGGGGTAAGATAAAAAGATCTACTTTATCTTTGAACATTATGCTCTCTGAATTGAAAAGTGTCAGATTCTAGTTTCTGTAGAAATACTTTACTACTCCTCTCTTTTAATCCAAGCAATTGTGTTATTTTACCCAGAGCACTGCACCTAGCTAGTATCCAGCTGCCTCCTTGCTCCTGTCCAACGTGCTTCCTATCCATGGCTTGCTCTATCCTCTTGCCAGCCTCATCTGGTCCTTTATCCTCCTACTTTCTCCTCACTGGCCAAGACATCTTTCAGTCAATGAGCACATGTCCCATGCTTCCTAGCACAGCAAACATTTGCTCATAATTCTTCCCTCTTTCTGCATGGGAGACTCTGCCCTCTCCTTCCCATCTTGCAAAATCTTAGATTCATCATTCAGGAGTTTTTCTCTATGAAGATTAGATCTAATTGCCCTGAACCATCATGTTACTTGTTTCCTTCTCCTACCACAGTTGGACCTGTTTGATTTTTTTTTTCATTCGTTTGTGTGATTCCTTGATCAGTAATTGATTTATCAACTAGGTTATAATCTCCAAAAGGGAAGGGTCATCACTTTTTCATTCACTGTACTAGTTTTATCTAGTTGGAATAGACTTGGAATGGTTGGAATAGACTTGGAACTCAGTACATTCTCGATCAATGAATGAATAGCTAACAGTAAAACAATTATAAAGGGAGGGACCAGGACTTGAATTTAGGTGGTAAGAAGGGTAAATAAGATGAGAAAGAAAACATTTGTTGAATATGTGATAGGCACTGTGCTTAAAACTGATCTTTTTTGCCCCATCTAATTTCTACAAAGTCTTTCTTGATCTCTACAGAATTCTTAATTTAGATCATTATCTTTGAAATTCCCTCAGCTACCAAACCTTCTCCAATCAAAACTGAAGAATATTAAGAAATTTACCTTGGAGATGGAACTTTCCCCTATTGGTACTAAGTCTTAAAGAATGAATTACTATCCTGTAAGAAGTGTAGAAATTCTATAGATTTTGGAACATTTTAAATTAGACAAAAATGACATTGCTTGACATGATTCTGTTAGGACTGTAATAAGACAGTATCCCCATCCTTTACGTGACTCTGAGATCATTAATTAGGATGGATCCCTGTTCTCATTGAAGACCTCTTCCTTTCTCTGTTTGAGAGGAAGGACTGATTCTAAAATATATATTCCAGTTCATCCCATTAATCATGTATATTGTAAGGAATAATCCTGTGCTAGCAGGTGTATAGAACAGTTGACCCAATTTCTAGAATTCTATGAACCTGCTTTGACCATATGAGCACTGGAATGACCAAGAGTGTCAGGAGCTGTAGGACAATGGATCAGGAATTTGATGACTTGCTGGCAACATCAGTCAGCATGAGACTGCCAGAATGAGGAGGGATCACTGAAACTCCCTAGCAAGATTGAGGTAAACCTGGAAGAGCTACTGGATGGTGCATTTGCTAATTAAACTACAGTCTCTTAAATGGAAAGGGGAATAGAGCCAAACAGAGGAGGAAAATGAATAACACGTTGGGGGGTGTGTATGTGTGTGTGTGTGTGTGTGTGACTATAGAGATGAGGGCTGAAGTGTTACTTAGAATACCAAAAAGTATACATATTCTCTATCTCTAGCAAGAGACCAATGAGAATCAAGATTACTTTTTAAATAAAAATGTACAAAGAGTCCAATGTCTTCCTGATTTTACAAAATAAATGTGTGAAGAAAAGCGTAAAAGGGAAAGACCTGTGAATGTGGAGAACTGAAAAAAGCGTAGGCACAGATCGTGGTGCTATGTGAGTCTGTGTTTCTTGATCAGTTGGTTCAGAACAGTAACTGCTACATCACAAGGCTGTTGAATGAGACGGTCTACACACAATCCCAAATAGAGAGCCCGCCAGAGAGGGGGTAAAAAAGCCCTCAATGGCTACTACTTAGCTGTCCCTTCTCTCTTACCAGCTCACACATGTAGAACTTAAAGAAGAGAATGCTCCCTTACAGATCTCCACCACAGTTCTGAAAACTGGCCAAAAGATGAGTGAAACCTAGGGACCACACAAGAAAATCACAACAACCGGCCTAAGCTCTCACTATTTAAAAGGCTAGCAAAACATTTGGTTCAGGCCTAGTCATTGGGAACAGCTCCAAAAAGGAAGAAGAAAACAGAAGAACTTGAAAATGCAGGCAGAGATGGGATCTGCGTGGAGGTGTGTGGCTATGCAAAAACATATATGTGTCAAGACAGAAGAGCCCATAGTTGGGAGGAAAAAAGTTAGTGAGTTACTGGTGTCTACTTTGGCTTCGCCTTCGCTCTGTAAAGGATTTTGGCTGGAAGTTACATGGGAATATCCAATGAATAAATTGGCTATCTTCCCCAGTCATTTATCTTCAGCCCGTGGTCCGTCACACTGGGGCTGTGATGCTGACAGTGCTTCCTGCGCAGACTGTAATCCATCAGCGTCAAGGAAAAGAGTGTGCACAGCAGGATGGGGAGGGGGTCAGTAAACTCATAATCACGGGAGCGTCCTCTAGTGTCATTGGTGATGCTCCACACTCCCTGAAGAAGTGTGGACCCTTGGGTTGGCTTACCATTTTGAGAATTAAGGCTGGCAATCCGCAGGCCTAAATTCTCGCGGGGTGATTAGGATCTCCCTAAAAGTAGGACAAAAAACTACCCCAAGCCCTTGGAAAAATTTCATTTGTGGATATATTTTATTTTTTTTTCTTTCTTTTTCAACCTCCAACCACCCTGGCCCTGGTTTTTCTCCAGTAGGAAGGATCTTCTAAGGAAAACCTTCTTGTTACTGTTCTAACTCTGTAAGAGAAGAGGGAGCTTCCACTTGGGGCCATGGTGGAGTAAAAGGGGCCGGACTTATCCTTCCCTCCAGAAAAACTATAAAAGTGAACAAAATGTCAGAACTGATGGTTTCATACACTGAGTAACCAGCAGCACGGCTCAGTGAGCACTGAGAACACAGGAGTGGATTGGACGTGCCCAACAATACTCCAGCTGACTGCCTGGGGCGAGTACAGAGGAGCTGGGAATCTCAGCAGAGCTCAGCAGTCCCGCTGGCTGGGGGAAAACGGTCTGAAGTCAAAGGAAGACAGAAGTCTGGACACAGGCAGATGGTCACCCTGTGCCGTCAGTTGCGTACTCATGTGAGAAACCAACCAGATCCACAGGAAGAACCACCACGAAAACAAACAAACAAAAACAGGTCATCTAAGGAGCTGACCTGGAGCAATGGCATCTTTGGATGAATCACTGTGGAAACGCCAGTCAGCACAACAGGCTAAACTTGAAGTCATCACCCCTGCCTCAGACCATACTCTCAACAGCCAGCTAGGGCACTTTTTACGAACTCCTGGATTACGGCCTATGACCTAGCCATCTGGGCCACCACTTGGAAGACGACATTCTGGCATATCAAAGATTCCCATCTTTAGGGCCATGAAATGAAGAAATAAATCTCTTCTGCCGACCGGACTCAGGTGGATTCCCACAGGAAGGACTTGTGCTCTGAAGAAACTGACTAGTGACTAGTGAGCAAGCCAGCACCACCCAGGCACTGCCATCTCTACCTAAACCCCATCATCAAACAGACTTGTTAACACATCCGCCATCGTAAACTGGACATGCAGCCAAAGACTATATGATTCTAATGCAAAACCTACCAATGCACGCCACACTTGTGACTTCTGCCCACGACGATTCCATTTGTCTCATGCCGACAGAGGCCAACATTGCATGGGGTGATGTGTCTGCGTGCTTCTGGTAAACTGCCCATGTGAAATATTTGGCCCTATCTCAGGGCCGCTGTTGGTTCTTCCCTGCTTCCTGTCTGACCAGTTGACTCTGGTATCATATTTGCCCTTGAAACAAAACTATGCCATGTTTTCAGCTTTTCATCTACATTCTGACATTGGTGTGCATTTTGTCCCAAAGACCACTTCACAATAAATCAATTATACAGCTTAGTGAATGCTTTGCATCCCGAATTGTCTGTAGGTTGCGGGAGTTGACACAAAGTGGAATGGACTTCTAAAACTCAATTGAAAACATTTCTGAGTCCACCACTCTCAACACCTTCTGTTCTACACACCTGACTATACACCTGGCCATGTGGTCACTGAAAATGGGTGTTTTCAACTAAGTTTTAGCTCCTTTTGGTCATTTTCAGGTTAATGAAGGAGGTAAGGGGTTACATGTGCCTAATTTGAACACTGGAAATTCTGTGATGGACAGTCCTAAATACAGTGCTTCTTTCTTTGCCTTGACTCCTACTCTGATGAAGCCCAAGTGATTTTGCTTCTAAGTAGCCATATGAATGAATAAAAGGGGTCTTAAGGAATTCAGACATAATTCTGATCCAGTCACCTATGTATATATATATATATATATATATATATATACATACACATATATACATATTTTTAGACTAAGATGATCCTGGATCTTACAAACACTTACCACTTGGATGAGTACACTGCTCACTGAGTTCACCTATGGTGGCCACACAGGCAAAGTTTGCAGTAAAAGTTCACATTCCTCACTCCGTCTCACCCAAGGAGTGGGCTCCTCATTACTGCTAGACAGGGCTGGGAGTCCTAGCTCCCCAGCAGCCCTTCACTGATACATCCCTGCTTGGAGGGGTCAGAGGGCTTCATTACTGCTCCCCACCTGGCTTTCACTGACACTCAGACAGGTGGTCTCATTAGCACCTTGGTGGTGATCAAAGTCCTCACTATCCACTAAATGTCCCCTGTAACCACCTCATCAGGAAGGAATAGCAGCATCTCATTAGTACTCAATGGGGATGAAAATCCAAGCTTCTTATGTTATCTCCCTTGGACCATGGCCTGGGGTCATTACCAGCCTTCTAGGATGGAAGTTCCAATTCCCTGTCCAATTTCTCACACCTGACGGGGCTAACTCATTACAGCCTGATGAAGGTAGAAGTCTATGCTTAGTCTTTACTGTAATGGGTGGGGCTGAAGCCACAGTTTTTTTTCTGGAGTGTTTGGCTGGAGTAGGGTAGCTATTGTCTAGAAGTCTGTCTTGCTAGGCTGACCCTCTTCCAGTACTTAGCTGGAGAAAGAGGGAAGTTCACATTTGCTCCATTTTCCCAGTTGTGTCTGCTTTGTGTCCATAAAAGTAGATTTTTAAAAGAAAAGTTTAAGGGCGCCTGGGTGGCTCAATCAGTTAAGGTTCCAACTCTTGATTCTGGCTCAGGTCATGATCTCATGGTCATGGGATCAAACCCTGTGCTGAGCTCCAGGCTGTCAGTGGATTCTGATTCTCTCTCTTGCCCTTTCCCTGACCTTCCCCCGCTCTCTCTCTGTCTCTCAAAATAAATAAACATTTAAATTTTTTTAAATAAAAGAAAAGTTTATTTCCACTACATGACAGTTCTCTCAACAACACTAAGACACTAAGAATTTTCTTCAGGAGTCCATTCTAATGGGAATTGCTATGCTTAGTCATTTTGTAGGTGAGTGTGGATAGATTTGACTCTCCTATTCGGAATTAGTGCTCTATCCTGGAGGCATCACCGGCTCCTCAGACATATTCAACAGGAGAATTTAGCCCAGAAGAGATTCAAAAGAAGAGGTACAAGGAAAAGAACAGCTGGTCACAAGAGGAAAGCCGATCTTCTCAATAGCATTTCCCTTCTCAGAAGGGAAGGAAGGTCTAGCTTATTTTAGAGGAATATGTGGGTATTCACTCAACTCAAGGACCCAGTCATAAGTTTCTGACCCCACAGAACAATGGAAATACAACCTTTGTAGAGATTACACACAACTCTGGATTCCGCACATTTTTAGCATCCTTTAATGGAGTTTTCAACCCATGTACATCTCACGTTGCCACATGTAAATAAGACCTTTTGTTTTTTGTTTCTTTTCAACTTTTTAAGTCTCCTCTCCTTAAATTTTCTCACCAGTGTCTTATTATGCTCATCATTCGGTACTATTTCCACTGCCCTAAATCTTCTGGGGCCAGCCAGCTGTCACCTCCTCTGTCAGACATGCCCTCCCTCTAACCCACCCAACCCTGATTTCCCTTTCCCACATCTCTCTGACTCTATTAGGTCTTCCTTGAATTATCCTAATTCAGGGGTGCCACCTATCCCCTGCTGAGACCCTGACTAAATGCCTTATTATCTCAATACTCCTACTTTAAATGTCTGTGAACATGACTTACCAACAATCCAACTCAACAGTCACCACATAAATTCCTGACCAGCCTTCAATTAATTGTCCTTAGGTAAGGCCTCCAACTCTGGTCCAGTTGGATGGGGCTAGGAGTTCAGTGGTCACACTTTACCACAGGACGGTGCCTAGAGCTGATCCTTGAAAGGATCTGAGGAGGTATATTTCATATGAATGGAATTATATACTATGCGGTATTTTATATCTGGCTTCTTTCTCTTAGCACGTTTTCAAGGTTCATGCTTCTTGTTGCACCCATCAGTACTTCGGTCCTCATTATGACTGAATAATATCCCATTGTATGGATATACTACATTTGGATTATCCTTTCATCAGTTTATGTTCATTTAGGTTGTTTCCACTCTTTTGCCTACTATAAATAATGCTTCTATAAATATTCGTGCTCAAGTTGTTGTGTGGACACAGATTTTCATTTCTCTTGGGTATGTACTTATCAGTGTAAGTGCTGGGTAATAAATATTACATTATATTTAACTCTTTGAGGAACTACTATTTTCCAAAGCACCATTATACATCCCCACTAACCATGTAAGAGTGCTCTAATTTATCAACATCTTTACTAATTTTTTATTCCCCTCACTCTTTAGTTTTTTTTTTTTTAATGTTTAATTATTTAGTTTTGAGAGAGACAAAGCACAAGTCAGGGAGGGGCAGAGACAGAGAGGGAGACACAGAATCCGAAGCAGGCTCCAGGCTCTGAGCTTTCTGCACAGAGCCTGACATGGGTCTCGAATCCACGAGCAGTGAGATCATGACCTGAGCCAAAGTCAGATCCTTAACCAACTGACCACACAGGCGCCCCTTCCGCACTTTTTAAAACAGTATAGCTAACCAAGTGGGAATAAACTGGCATCTTATTGTGCTTTTTTCCCCCTTGACAACTGTACCCTTGATTCAGCGCTGGTAACACCCTATGTACAGCACTAGGATCATCACACATTTGAGTATGTTCACATGGACCTGAAATGTTCACACGTACCACTTCCTAAGACCAAAAGGTGCACAATTTGTTCTAGTGACCGTGTTGTCATAACTGGAGTCCACAACAACTGCCCATCCCGTTTTTGTTTCTTTGCCCAAGTTTATTACACTTTCAGGTAGCTAAGAGACCTCCCCCACCTATCACATGCTATCATTGGACTCTCCAATTCACTTACAGATTGCTTGGCTATCAAATCAACCATGAAGCTTTCATGGACCTCTTTCTGACAACCTACAAATTAATTTTTCCCATAGCCTTCACCAGCATAAACTTGGCCCAGAGTGCACTGCTATTCCCGGTCTGCAAAGACCACATCCCAAAACACCTGGCCCCCCAGAGCAGACTCAACACTGCTCCTCTCCTATCCTGTCCAGCATCTGTCAGAAGGTAACAGATATGCTATCTTGATCTGCTGACTCTTGATCCAGTACACCATCCTGCAGAGCACCTACACTTGTGCAAGCCACTCTCATTGTGCACTTTGCTTTTCCATAAGGACTAAAGATGGTGAGCATACTTCATGTGATTACTGGCTATTTGGAGAAATATATACTCAAATCATTTTCCCATTTTTTGTGTGTATTATTGTTTTTGAGTTGTAATACTTCATATATTCAGAAACCTAGACTACTAACAGATGTATAATTTGCAAATGTTTTCTCCCACTCCTTGACTTGCCTTTTCACATTACATCACCATTATGGAAAGGACAAAGTTTTTAATTTTAATGAAGCCCAATTTACCTAATTTTTCTTATGTTCCTGGTGCTTTTGATGTCATGTTTATGATACCATTACCCAATCCAAAGTCACAAGGTTTACGCTTATTTTCTTCTGGAAGTTTTCTAGAGTCGGCTCTGTATTTAGGTCTTTGACCCATTTTTAGTCAATGGTTGTGTATGGTGTGAGGAAAGGGTCCAACTGTATTCCTTGCATGTGGACATCCAGTTGTGCCACCACCATTTTTTTGAAAAAACAAAACAAAAACCAAAAAACAAACCAAAAACTATTCTTTCTCAATTAAATTATCATGGCAACTTTGTTAAAAATCTATTGACAATAAATATGAAGTTATTTCTTGACTCTTAATTCTGTTACAGTGAACTATATGTCTATCCCTAAGCCAGTACCACAGTCTTAATTACTATACCTTTTAAAGTTCTGAAATCACACACTGTGAGTCATCCAACTTTTTTTTTTCAACATCATATTTCTTTCAGAATCCAGTGGATTTACATATAAAATTTAAGGTAAATTTATCAATTTCTGTAAAAACATCAGCTGGTATTTTGATAAAAACTATATGAAATCTGTACAATTAGGGGAGTACTGCTATTTTTTCAATATTAAGTCTTCCAATGAAAATGATACATCATTCCACTTAATCTCTTAATTATTTTCAATGACATTGTTATGGTTTTCAATATAGAAGTTTTGCATTTCTTTTGTTAAATTTAATCATAAATATTTTATACTTGTGCTATTTTATTTTTTTTTAATTTTTTTAACGTTTATTTATTTTTGAGACAGAGAGAGACAGAGCATGAACAGGGGAGGGGCAGAGAGAGAGGGAGACACAGAATCTGAAATGGGCACCAGGCTCTGAGCTGTCAGCACAGAGCCCGACGTGGGGCTCGAACTCACAGACCGTGAGATCGTGACCGGAGCCGAAGTCGGACGCTTAACCGACTGAGCCAACCAGGCGTCCCCACTTGTGCTATTTTAAATGGACTTGTTTTTAAAATTCATTTCACATCATTCATTGCAAGTGTGCAGAATACAACTTACTTTTGTATGGTGATTCTGAATCCTACAACTTGCTGAATCCATTTATTACTTGTAGTAGGTGTGTGTGTGTGTGTGTGTGTGTGTGTGCACGCACAGTTCTTACAATTTTCTACATGCTAAATTATATACTCTACCAAAAGAGAATTTTACTTACTTTCTGCCCAATCTAGATTCCTTTTTTTTTTCTGGACAGAACCTCCAGTATTGTGTTGAAAGAAGTGGTATGAGCTGATATCCTTATCTTGTTCATGATCTTAGAGGGGAAGCATTTAGTTTTGAACCATTAAATATGATGTTAGATGTGGTTTTTTTTTAAATGACCTTTATTGAGTTGACAAAGTTCCCTTCTATTTTTTGTTGCATGTTATTATGAAAGGATGTTGGAACTTTTCAAAGGCTTTAAATGAATCTACTGAAGTAGATAATGTGTTTTTTGTCCTTTATTCTACTAATATGGAATTCCACATTGGTTGATTTTCATATGTTCAATAAATCTTGCCTTCTGGAACAAATCCCACATGGTCATAGTATATAATTCTATCTATATGTTGCTGCATTGGGCTAACTAGTATTCTATGGAGGATTTTTGTGTCTATGTTCATAAGAAATAGCGTTAATTTCTTTACCATGATATCTTTGGATGCCTTTGTAACAGAATAATTCTGAACTCATAGAGTGAATTGGGATGTGTCACTCTTTTCTATTCCTTGGAAGTGTTTGTAAAGTTGGTGTTAGCTCTTCTTTAAAGTTTTGATAGACTTCACCATTGATACTGTTTGGGCCTTTTTGGGTGTAATTTTGGTTTAGTTTGTTTTCAATTATTGTTTTCAATAATAATTCTTTTTATTATTGTTTCAATTATTAATTTGTTTTCAATTATTTCAATTATTAATTTAATCCATTTGTTTTAGTTTATTCCATTCTTCTAGTCTTAGCCTTTTAATTTGAATGTTTAAGCCACTTATATTTAATGTAATTGCTGACAAGGTAAGATTCATGTCTGCCATTTTGTGATTTGTTTCCTATGTGTGTTATTTGGGTTTCTTTTGTTGTTGGTGGTGTATCTCTCTATCTCTGTTTCAACTGTCTTCTATATTAAGTAGATATTTTCTATTTTACCATTATAATCTCCTTGTTCTTTTAATTTTTTTAATTTATTTTTTTTAATGTTTATTTATTTTTGAGAGAGCAGAGCACAAGGAAGGGAGGGGCAGAGCGAGAGGGAGACACAGCATCCAAAACAGGCTACAGGCTCCAAGCTCTGTACTGTCAGCACAGATCCTGACACAGGGCTCAAACTCATGAACCACAAGATCATGACCTGAGCCAAATTCAGACGCTTAACCATCTAAGCCCCTCTCCTTGTCCTTTTTATATATATTTTTTCCTTTCCTTTCTTTTCTTTTCTTTTTTCTTTTCCTTTTCTTTTCTTTTTTTTCTTTTCTCTTTTCCTTTTTTCTTTTCTTTCCTTCCTTCCTTCCTTCCTTCCTTCCTTCCTTCCTTCCTTCCTTCCCTTTCTTTCTTATTAGCTCCTAAGCTGTAAGGATATTTTTTTAATTGAAGTGTAACAGATAGACAATGTCACATTAGTTGCAGGTGTATGACATAGTGATTTGGCAACTCTATATGTTACGCTATGCCCACCACAAATGTAGCTATCACCTGCCGCCATACAGTGCTATTATAATATATTCTATTGCTGCTTTCAACACTTCAATAGTTAGCCTATAACATCTTTGTGTGGATGTCTTTAGTTCATCCTGCTTGAAGTTCGCTGAGGATCATGGATTTGCAGTTTAATGTTTTGTTTTGTTTTTTTCCATCAAATTTAGAAAGTTTTTTGACCATGGTTTCTTCAAACATTCTTTCTGCTTATTTCTCTTCTCTACTTTTGGGATCCTATTATGAGTATATTGATAATGTCCCTTATGTCCCTGAGGCTTGGTTTATTTTTCTTCATCCTTTTCTCTTTATGGTCCTCAGACTAAAGAATCTCAACTGACCTATTTTAAGATTTGTTGGTTTTATTTTTATGCCACCCATCACTGTTGAGCCTCTCTACTGAATGTATTTAAGCTATTGTACTTTCATACTCTAGAATTTCAATTTGGTCCTTCTTCATGATTTCTACACTTTATTGATATTCTTTTTTGGTGGAATATCATTTTAATGCTCTTGGTTTTTTTTAGATGCAGTAACTTTTAATTCTTTGAATGTATTTATAATAGCTGATTTTAAGTGTTTGTCCAGTAAACCCACTGTCCGGACTCCTTTCAGGGCAGTTTCTATAGACGGTTTTCTTTCTCTTTCTGTATAGGTTTTGGTTTGTTTTATTTTATTTTATCTTTATTTTATTTTTGCTTCTAATTTCTTGTTGAAAAATTATATACAATTTTATTTAAATAGGACATTTTAGAAAATACAATGTAAAAACTCTAAAAATCAGTCTTGTCTCTCCTCAAAGTTGAGGGTTTTCCCCCCCTCCCTGGTTGCTGTTTTTATTTTGTTTTAGTGATTTGTTGAACTAATTCTCCAAAATCTATATTCCTTTTCATTTGTGGCCATTGTGAAGATTTTTCTGCATGTAACCTAGTGGCCAGTTTATAACTGCATTTGTTAAATGGCTAGAACAATTAATTCTCCAGGTCTTTGTTTGCTGGTTTATGCTGAGATAGTCATTCAACATCAGGGAAGCGGTTGACAACTCTTCCTCCACCTCACTTTCTGCTTGCATAAAGCCTCAAAGTCAACTGAAGATAAGAGCTAATTGTCTCTTGTTGTTTTACACAATGTCCCTAAGGAAAAGTCCCCCACCCTCCAACAGCCATGGGCAAACCCGGAATCAGGTCATATATATACTGCCTTGCAATTGAGGTCTCTCAAGGAATCACCCAAAAAGTCAATTCATGACAACTGTCTTAAGAACACAGCTTTCACTTCTGTTCTTATATCCTCAGATGGCTACCAGCATACTGGTTATGATTGTGATAGCAGGCTGGTATTGGTTTTCAAGTCTACCATGAAATTGGAAAGGAAAAAGGGAAAAATAAGTTAAAACACGTCAAAGCTTACAGGTTTTACCAAGATTCAACCATTAAAAAAATGTTCCTTCCATCTTGTGATGGTTGCTTAATTTCCAGAGTTGTGAAACATTTTATTCTGACCACTTTTGCCAGTCTTTTCACTGCTTATCTGGAAGAGAGAATTTTTCAGAGGTCTGCATGCCATCATTCCAGAAATGACAGCCTCCACTATAATTATAAAGAGTATTCTTTTAAGCTTTGTTTCTTCCACAATTAATATATCATCAAATCCTGCTGGTGGGGTTTCAGTGACATTAATAATTTTCTATTTCTGAAATTTCTATTTCATTTGGAGGGCTGGAATAATTGCAAATGTGTTCTCATTCAATAGAATCCAGATCAATAAAAGAGACAGCAATTAACTCAGGATTTTCCCCCCCTGCAGTTCAGTATCCAAATATCAAAGGGGGAAGAAAAAGAGGCCCATTCAATTGTTTCTCCTTACAAACACAAAATTGTGGAGTGTATCTCTGCCCGACTCAGCTTCTGCTTGAACTGCTTCCATCTGCTGGGCACCATTTGGTACTCAAGCATATGCCAAACAATCAGTCATGTTGTTCTATGTGAGGAAAGACAATGAAAAGATTAATACAATTCCTTTAACTCTGATGAGGAACACAACGGCTCAGTGACCTCACACAGGCATTTTGGAAATTACTGTGCTACAGTAAATTGTAAAACTCATTTCGGGGCTGAGTGGAATATTAAGATATAATTTGGCAGACAAAGGATCCTGAATGATGTGCAGGACAACCCCCTCTAGTCCTCATTTTCTTGTGCAGGTTGATGAGACACAGAGGGAAAATCTAAAAGGCCCTCACCAGAAGATGTGTCCTGTGCGTTAAAACACCAAGGCAAATTGAGGTCTAGTGATGGCATGAGATCAGAGCAATGGGACCATCCACACGAGGAATCAATGTTGCCACAGTGTTTTCCATCCCTAAGGCCTCTTCAAGTTTTCATGAAGAAAAGAGAAATTCGGGATAACACCAAGCTTCTCAAAAAGGTGATTTTAACTAGGTTCTCCCAGCCACCAGTACGGAAATTAATAACTGAACTTGAAATATGGTGGGAACGTTACTCCCAATTCACACTTCTCTCGTGATCCTCTTCTAATTTTCCTTAATTTTTCAAGAAATAACACACAGTTACAATTCTAAAGCTGGAAATCCTGAGTGATAATGTCTTTGTTAACTTTTTTCTTTATTAAACATGCAGTGCATATTCTATAGCAGGTATCTTGGAAAATATAAACAAAGAACACATGCAAATTTCTACAATTAATTTGTTTATGCATTAGTAATACTTGGCAGTACAGCCTTGTTGAAAGTTGTATTTTTAAAAATTTTATGTATACATTGTATATACACATACAAAAAAGGAAACATATTCACATGCATTCATATGTTAATGATATATTATATATATATCTATATAGAATGCCCACAGCAGTCAATAATTATTTTATCTATTAATTTACTTATTTCTCAATATTCCAGAAAAATTATATACCCAGAGGACAATGATTTAATCCCTCGTAAAGGGATTTTAAAACATCAGATTAAAAGTACATTTTAAAGCCAAAAGAAAAAAAATTGTTATAATACAAAATTTAAGGGGCACCTGGGTGACTCAACCAGTTAAGTGTATGACTCCTGATTTCGGCTTAGGTCATAATCTCACAGTTAATGAGTTCAAGTCCTGTGTTGGGCTCTGCATTGACAGCGTGGAACCTCTTTGAGATCCTCTCTCTATCTTTCTCTCTCTCTCTCTCTCTCTGCCCCTCCTGCACTCAAGCTCTCTCTCTCTCAAAACAAATAAACGTAGAGAAAAAAAAAAACTTAAGACACAGAATGGCAATACAGTCCTCAGAAGCAATGCTTGCTATAATTTAATGCAATTAAGCATTTTCCTTGAAAAAAATTACAAAAGAAAAAAAAAACTTCACCCTAGAATCCTATTTTCTCTAAACTGGTAAACCTAAACTTTTTCACGCAGGCAATACCCACAAGAAATTTATCTCCCACACACGGATTCTCAGAAAGATACAGACGTGCATGCTTCAACATAACAAGGCTACAGGCTGATGGAACCTTCAGTTGAGATTGAAACAAAGAACAAAGATTGTATTATATTACTAAGAGATTATATTATTAAAAGATGAATTTACTAAAAACAAATGAGCAAAACAAGAAAAGCAAAACTTGGAAAATACGTGCTCTGTACAAATATGAGTGCACATATTTACTAACGTAATAGAGTTTGGGGAGGATGTGTTGATGGGTTCATAGAAAAGCAAGCAAATAAATAAAGACAAACAGGAAGAAGCAATTATGAATACCAGAGAAAACAAAACTTCTACAAGTGCAGTAATGTGATTAAGTGTCATCTGTGGTTCGGTTGTGAATAACATTTACATACTCGTAACCACATATATTAATATTGGTTGAGTCAAAAAAAGGTTGATCTAAACATACTGAGAGAATGATAAGGACAGGTTATGATTTTTTTGTGGACAGTGATGCATGTAAAAAGTTAAACACTTATATTCCTTATAAAAATTCAACACATAGAGTCAAAACCTGTAAAATTCTCAAATAGCAGTAGGAGTTATTACTGAGAAATGAAAGGTTGAACATCAGCAAAGGCAGTTGAAGAATGTTAATATGGTTTCTTTCAACGAACGAGAAACCAGACTAGCAAAATAGGTATCAGCCATCTGTTCTTCTGATGTAGCAGTGGTGGTGGTGGTAGTTGTTGTAAGTCCAGTTAGAGAGAGAGAGAGAGAGAGAGAGAGAGAGAGAGAGAGAGACAGGGAGGAAGACATACAGAAGGAAAGGGGAAAGGGAGGGAGCAGCGAGAAAAAGTGAGTCAAAGTTTAGGTTTACCAGTTTAGAGAAAATAGGATTCTAGGGTGAAGTTTTTTTTTTTCTTTTGTAATTTTTTTTTCAAGGAAAATGCTTAATTGCATTTTGTTCCAAGAGGTCTGTCCTGCCCCAACTCTGCTCAAATAATGTGGGAGGACTAAAAATACCAAGAGACCGAGACAGAAGCCCAGCATGCTCTCAAGTGGGAGAATTACAAATCCTATCACATCCTTCCTTCTTCAGGCCTAGAGTGATGGGAACATCCAGGAAAAAGAGATAGCTCAGTGTGGATTCAGACTTTTAAAGTCTTTGCTCAGTCATTCATGATAGTCTGTGTTGACAGAACAGAGAGAGGCATCAATAAACATGAACATCAAATACACAAAAATTAGTTTATATTTGAACTGTAGATAATTGTAACATATGCATCTACTATGAATTTCAGCCTAGACTGAAGATTAAAATCACTTGGGGTGCTTTGGGAAATCCCAGGCTGGACCTCAAAATATAATCTCTGGGGACGAGGACGGGCATCAGTGGTTTAAAAGCTCTCCAGGCATTTCCAAATTGCAGGCAAACTAAGATCATAATTATTTCACATGGTCCTCAACTAGCAGCATCAGCATCAAGGAGGTACTTTTAATAAACGTAAGGTCTCCAAAACTCCCCTGGCCTTGCAGAAGGAGAAGTTGTGAAGGCAGGCAGTAATCTGCATCACAATAAGCCTTCCAGGTGATTCTGCAGCACATAAAACTCCCAGGTGCTCTAGGGCCTTAGCATATAAAATGTAGTCCAGGGACCCACAACTAGGTTTAGAGCTACCCCTGTTTACATAGCACATTCTCGGTTTGGCATTTAAAGTCCCATATACCAGGCAAACCAGGACAACTCGTCCTCGCCAGCAGCAGCATCACCTGGACGCTCGTTATAAATAAAGAATGGCAGGCACTCCTCCAGACGTCCTATGTCTGTATATACATTTTAATGAGATCCCCAGATGACTTGTGTGCACTTTACAACTCAAGAAGCATTGCTCTTGGACAGGGGCAATGGTTTTCCAGCCTGCTGCATATGAGAATCCCCTATCCGTGACACCCAGGCTTTACCCAGCCTGAATCAGTCTTTGGGCGTGAGCCCTGGGCATCTATGAACCCAAGATTAAGAACTCCAATTTCCTAATGTCATATAAAACCAGAATGAAGAACTTCTTAGATAAGCTCTTAAACTTCTAGATGATGGTCTTCTAGTAGACATTCAAAGTCCAAAAAAAAAAAAAAAAAGAAAAAAGAAAAGAAAAAGAAAGATAAGAAAAGAAAGAGAAAAAAAGAAAAGAGAGAGTGGGGGGAGGGGCAGAGAGAGAATCCCAAGCAGGCTCTGCACTGGCAGCGCAGAGCCCGATGCTGGGTTCAAACTCACAAACTGTGAGATCATGACCTGAAACCAAGAGCCAGACGCTTAAGTGACTGAGCTACCCAGGCGCCCCTAAAGTCCCATGACCTTCTTTTTGACTCTCTCAATCTTTGCTCTCAGGAGCTGTAGAGATGAAGGTGTGTGGATTCACGTTTCAAACAGATATAATTCTTCTATGGTTACGCAACTGAAAAATCTCAACAAATGTTATAACGAAATGCCAAAATCGGTGTCCAGACGCAGGTACCTATCTACAGATTCCCCATGCTTTTAGCCTGGGGGAATACCTAACGTCAATACCTTGACAGGTACTGGTTTTTTACTTTTTAAATATGAACTGCTGTGCTCCATGCGCACTCAGTAGACCACTTTGAAAACCATTGCTTTGGGGGTATTTTTGAGAAGAAAATGTATACACAAGAAATATCCATGACATATATTAAGCGTTAGCTCTAAATTAGCTGTTTTGAGCACTTAATTAAAATACCATTTCATTGCCTTCTTCAGTAGAATGATTTTCCTACATGGAACAGAATTTAAGCTATCAGGAATAGGAATGTGCAATCACCCAGCTTAATCAAGCCTGCGTATTCCCACTGCCTACTAATCTATCAGAGACCAATGTGGCCGCACTTGGTGCATTCAGGTGTACTGCTAAAATGACTCATACTGGCAACAAGCTCAAGTTCATTAGATAAAAATCAAACTTGCTCATGCTTTGTAATGAAATCTTCTAACATGCATTTAAGAACCAATATTTAGTGAGATTTTTTAAGGTTGCAACCACTGTTTCCATTATTTTCTCTTAAGATCAACATTTTTTTTTTCAATTTAATCAAATGTACCATAATCACTCTTCGGCTTACTAACACAACTTTTTTGAGGGCTAAGTAAATGCTCCTGACCCAACTAAACAGAACAGGAGATAGCATTTTCTCCACAAAGGGGAATTTTTTTTTTTAATTATCAGTAACAACTTAAACTCCAAGGACACAAATTTGCTGGACCACTGATGAGAATTTAAAGTATCCTGAGGATTGAGGTCAAGAGACAGAGCAAAGTTTTCTTTATATATGAGGTGAATTCTAAATCTCGGTCACCTTAGGGTAAGAATGCCAGCCTTCTTAGACATTGTTAACTATTTCAGCAACTATGTGTACCTCACCAGGTATTCAACAGTCAAAAACAGTGGTGCACATAGTACTGTTTTGGCATTAATAAAGTGACTGTCCTCATCACTGACAATACTGCCTTGTCATGTGTGGTAAAATATGAGACACACGTGATACTCTGAGATACCATCTTGGAAAATTTAAGCACATGCGGTAAAAAACATCTAGTACTTGGACCACTCTGACTTGTTCTGACCTGCTTTGAGTCTCAAGAAGCCAACCTTACAATAGTTCCGTTGGTCACTGAAGTTCCTTTTGTTATTGTTTTCACAGCATCACTACAACGTATGCTCCACTCTGGTCAGTAGATTGTGTTTTGTTTTCTTGTTTTTTAACATTGTGCTTCTAAATTATCAGATGGTAATCACCTTAAATTTGACTTATGCTAAACTTCATTACTTGCTATATAATATTGAAAAATTTTTACGTGCTCTTTATTAGTCTCTACTCATTGGTTTCTGGTCAGAGGCAAATAACTACCAACAACCATAGGCAATGTCTATTCAAATTACTTACAGAAAGATTTTTAGTTGTCTCCAGGCGTTTTGCCAACAATAGCGTTGAAACCTGAAATGGCACTGCCTTCCAGAACAACAAGCCAAGCCTTCTGCTTCTTGTCCCCATAAACATGGTGGGGAGAGGGGCTCTGCAAACGTTAAATGAGTGTGAAGAACTATGGGATTCCCTTTGTCTTCACTGGCAGGTTTCTAGAATACCCGAAGCATCTCTGCAGTACCAGGCATGTTTACAATGAACTCTTCAACACTCTAGAGAAAGCATTACTTGCCTCGTCCTTGAAGTGAGAAAGTAACTTTTTAGTACTTTGGGGTTGCTCCTCTACTCTTCAGATTCTGAGTTTGGGAATGCCATCTGGGATGGATATCACTAAATGATAGCGCCAAGTGACACTAAGTCTAGGATTCTTACTTATCTATGGAGATGGTGATGCTTGAGGTCACTGGTTAATGAGTTGCATATCAGAAAAAACTATAAAGCATTCCACAAATTCTCATACTTTGGCCACTTCTTGGAAGAAAGGTTACCATTATGTCCTAAAGAACAAGATAGGTCAAATGCAAGACTAATTAGGACTCACTTCAATTAAAACTACCAAAATATTTTAACACATATTCTAGCTACATGAAGGAAGATATACCAGCTGAAGGAAATAAATCTGATGGCATAAACATATTTTACCCACATTTTCTGAGTTTCTTTTTTTCTTATTTGTATTAGGACTTTAGCATTATTCATCCCAGGTACCCAAAAGAATGTGTCAGAATTACTCACAGAATTAGACTTGTGTACTAACTATGCTTATGTATTTCTCTCACACAAAAACTGTCCTGGCTGCAAACATAAGCTTTAAAGACTTTTTTTCATTGAGTTCAGGACTCTTTTAAAATATATTTATAACTCTAAGTATTATTTTGAAAAGGGTTTTAAAGATCTTATACAAAAAAAATACACTTTAAAGTGCTGAAAAATCTTCATTTTGGAAAAAGAGAATTGTGGGGGGGTCAATATAATAGAAAAAAAAAGATTTTGGAGAAAATTGAGAAAAGAATAAAAACAGGGGCAACTGGGTGGCTCAGCAGGTTGAGTGTTAAGCGTCCAACTCTTGAGTTTGGCTCAGGTCATGATCCCAGACTCATGGAATCCAGCCCCACGTCAGGCTCCATGCTGAGCATGGAGGCTGCTTGGGATCTTTTCTCTCTCTGCCCTTCCCTGTTTACCCTTCTCTCTCTCTCTCTCTCTCCCTCCCTCCCTCCCTCCCTCCGTCTCTCTCTGCCCATCCCCAGCTCACACTCTTGTGTGCACACTCTGTCTCTCTCAAAATAAATAAACATGAACAAAAGAATAAAAATAAAAACTGTGTCACAAGAATCACCTGACAAATCATTCCTACATTTTTACGTTGCATTAATTTTCAAGTAAACAGAAAAACGATGGAAGGAAGCTTGCCAAATAAGACATAAAATATGGATGTTCTCCTTGTTTTCTCATCTTCCAGGAAAAGTAAACAAACAAAACACAAGCGATAGTGTCTTTTCTTTCTGCAATTACGGGAACTCAAAACTAACTGCCAGAATGCACACCCTCAACAATCTGCTCCCAGTGTGCCAAGACAAATCCTTGCAGGAGGGTACTTGCTGAATTTCAGTCTGACTCACCATGGACGGGCACCTCAGACCACACCCACCACCACTCTACATGCAAGACGGGGGAGGGGAAAGGCCACAGCAGGGAGGAAGGAGAAGGTGACGCGATGGTGTAGAAGCAGAAGGCCACCGCCCTGAGGACCTGGACTCAAATGCCACATGTTACCCAGCCTCTGGATGCCTCACTTTTTTTTTTTTTTGTTCTCAGCTGTAAAATGAGAGCAGTAAGAAAGACCTTGCCCACAGTAAAGGACAAGGAACTGAGCTACTGCTTGAAAATTGCTTAGAACAAAACCCAAAATATAAGAAACGGTGGAGAAGTTCTAGCTATAATATTATAGGTTTTGCTTTAGCCCAAGTGAAGGCATGGTGTTTCTTGGTGATGCAGAGTGAGCTGACCCTGAAGGTCAATAAAATGTGTTTGAGAAATATTACTTCTATCCTGAAGGATCCAGTAAAAGAACTGAAAGGACAGGCAAGATACAGTCATTGCTTATCTGATTTTTAGAATGGATTCTGAGCCTAGAGCTGGATCTAATCTCTTCTGCTTCTGGAGCAGTTAACTGGCCACACACTTGAGCAGTTTTTTTTTTTTTTTTTTCCCCAGAAACACGCAGACACCAGATTAGGCTTTCTGTACGGGAACAGATCTTGAACCAGACTAATGGGCTGCATAAGTCCTAGAAAATGGCTTTCTGTACTCTTACTGTCTATATGATTAGTTATGTTAGAGAAAGAACTAGTCTCCAATAAGCGATTCTCAAACATGAGGGAAGGTTAGTATATACAGATTTATTTTGTTTGATTTTGTGTTTAAATTCAGTATCCAGAGTATAAGCAACATGTACTACAGTTTGCACCACAGGGTAAGAAAATTCAATGAGAATGTTGGTTTATGAAGGTAAAAACATTAGAGTGTTACCATTAATTTTTACGTAAAGATATTCACCAAAGATTTCTTAAAATAAGCCACATATCCTAGTACATTCCAAATGTTTTCAATATTCAAAACATTTACTGATCACTACAATGGGCCAAGTGTCAATCTAACCAATCTTACTATTAGTTAAGAGATACTAGATGCAGAAAAAAACATCATATTGAAATTCAGACCACTTTATTTAAGGGAACAGTGTTAGCCAATGTTATTTAACATTATACAAACAATTTACAGAGCTAATTTTCTCTTAAAGGATATTTGAACCTCAAAATACTAAAATTACTTCTAGTTAGGTCTACTAATCATTGACAAAGCAGGAGAGAATATCCAATGGAAAAAAAAAAGACAGTCTCTTCAACAAACGGTTTTGGGAAAGCTGGACATTGACATGCAGAAGAATGAATCTGGACCACTTTCTTACACCATACACAAAAGTAAAGTGAAAATGGATAAAAGACCTAAATGGGAGAGAGGAAACCATCAAAATCTGAGAAGAGAACGCAGGCAGCAACCTCTCTGCCCTCGGCTTGAGCAACTTCTTACTTGACATGTCTCCAAAGGCAGGGGAAACAAAAGCAAAAATGAACTACTGGGACCTCATCAAGATAAAAAGTTTCTGTACAGTGAAGGAAACCATCAACAAAACTAAAAGGCAGCCTGCTGAATGGGAGAGGAGATTTGCAAATGACATTAACAGATAAAGGGTTAGTATCCAAAATCTATAAAGAACTTATCAAATTTAGCACCCCAAAAAACAAATAATCCAGTGAAGAAATGGGCAGAAGACATGAACAGACACTTTTCCAAAGAAGACATCCAGATAGCCAACCAACAAATGACCCTCATCATCCAGGAAATACAAATCAAAACCACAATGAAATACCACCTCGCACCTGATAAAATAGCTAAAATTAACAACACAAGAAAGAACACGTATTGATGAGGATGCAGAGCAAGGGGAGCCCTTTTGCACTGTTGGTGAAATGCAAACTGGTGTAGCCACTCTGGAAAACAGTATAGAGGTTCTTCCAAAAGTTAAAATAGAACAACCCTATGCTCCAGCAATTGCACTACTAGGTACTTACGCAAAGGATACAAAGATACAGATCCGAAGGAGCACATTTACCCCAATGTTTATAGCAGCATTACAACAATAGCCAAACTGTGGACAGAGCCCAAATATTCTTCAACTGATGAATGGATAAAGAAGATGTGCTATAAATATACAATGGGATATTACTCAGGCACCAAAATAATGAAATCTTTCCACTTGCAACAATATGAATGGAACTATAGTGTTTTATGCTAAGTGAAATAAGTCAGAAAGACAAATCTGCTATCATTTCACTCGTATGTGGAATTTAAGAAGAACAGATGAATGTAGAAGGGAAGGAAAAATAAAATAAAAACAGAGAGGGCTCCAAACCATAAAAGACTCTTAATGACAGAGAACAAACTGAGGGTTGCTGGAGGGGAGGTGGGCAAGGAATGGGCTAGATGGGTGATGGGCATTAAGGAGGGCACTTGTTGGGATGAGCACTGAATGTTACACGTAAGTGATGAATCACTTAATTTTACTCCTGAAACTAATATTACACTACATTTTAACTACAATTGTAAAACTTAAGACTAAAAAAGAAAGAAAGAAAGAAAGAAAGAAAGAAAGAAAGAAAGAAAGAAAGAAAGAAAGAAACATAATCTTTGAATCTTTGATAAAATCTAGCTTCTGTCTGAAAGGAAATCATTATTTTTTCAATTGGAATTTTATATGAGCTTACAAGAAAAGAAGGGTAAGAGTGCTTATATAGATGGCTAACTCAGCAGGTAATAACTTGATCGTTCTAAGGTCAAGACCTCAGGTCTCATATGGGCTCATTATTTTCACATGTTTTCATGTCCAGGGAGTACATGTTTAACCCAGGTCAGTCATTTCATAAATGCCCATACTGTTATAAGGAGTGAATTCTTGAATTTCTAACTGTATAACTAAAAGAATTTTAAGTACACCCATAAAATGCTGGGTTGGTAGATTCAATCTCAAATCAAAGCCAAGGTTAATGTTATTATGAACATTATTTCCCAGTTTCTTTATAGACCAGTCCCATTGATCTGTTACTTTGTATCTGGGGCTGTTGAATTTTTTTTCTTTACTCTCAGGCCAATCCCTTTCAGTCAGTGAAAGAGTGGAAAATTCACAAGTCTTGCGGTCAATATGACTTGATGTGAAGCTTTCCAGAATCGGATCACCCTTCCCAAGTTGCTACTGGAGTTCCCTTGGAGTATCCATAGACAAAAAGCCCATTTTCCCTGAAATAATCATGAAAGATTCAGTCTCCCTTGCAGGTAGACTGACTGCATGTGACCTCACCCCTCTTATCAGTGACTTCAGTTCTTCTGTATGAAACAAAGAACCTTAATAGGTAGGGGGAGTTATCACAGACCCTTGGGGAAATGCAGATAATCTGAGATTGCTTTTCTGGACAGGGCTGAAATGGACACCTCAACTAGTGTTTGGGGGAATGAATGAATTCTGTGTCCATCTGTAGCATGAAAAGGAAAACAATAGTACCCCTTGCTATCTGCACTCTAATCATCTGCTCAGATGTTGTAACACCTTTCAAATAAATCTGAACAGTGTTCACTATGTAAATTTAAAACTTGACCTAACACACTTCCACGCAGGTATCACTGGACACACTCAGATGCCTGAGTATGGGCGTGAGAGGGTGTAATATATACCACAATCGTAGCTCAGCACTTCCCTCAATAGGCTCTTGTCTTGAGCCCGCTTTTAAAAAAAACATGTTCAGTATTTTCGCTATGATCTTCCCCTCCTAAGTAAGTTTAAATGGTTTTTGAAGAAAGGAGAAATATCTGTGAAGAAAATAGGCGAGCCTACGAGACACCAACAAGTCTTGCATTGGAAAAAAAGTTAGAAGTAGGAAAGTATATCGTGAGAGGTGACCACTTATGAGACATAACCGTGCCTGTGCATGTATTCCTATCTACTGTGCATAAGAGTTGCTTCTCTGCATGAGAAAATAAAAACAAACTAGGAAAGTCTTGTTCGTTCTGGAAAATTTCAACGTGTTATAGAATTTGGAAAAAAATCAGAATTAACTTGCCCAGTGCATGGACAGTCAGTCAGCATAGGATGAGACCAAGCACCACGTTGACCCTGCAGAAAGTGTGATATATTTGAAGATCTGAATAAGGCCACAGTGGAGGAATAAGATGATCTAGTGAGGGAACTGAGAATCAGCGAATTCAAGACACAGCACGAGTTAAGGAGCTTCTGTTGATAATCTGGCTGTTTGCTTTTACTTCAAGCCTCTGGGGAAATGATTGACACCAAGCAAAAACATCTTCAGAAGGCGCTCCAATGTAGCGAAAGGAGCAGGGATCAGCTGAGAAACTATTACCAACACAAAGCAAATTAGCATGGAGAAAGTCATTTTACTCGATGCTCATTGCTGGCATGAGACAAAAGAAAAAGAAACTCGCGGATACCATATGGCTATGTCTTTAAAAGAATCTTTACGTTACGCAGACCAGTTAATTGCTGTTGACAGTGATCTGGGTGATAATATGAGCACTGGAAAAAAAAAATTCACTTTCCAAAAGGCAATTATGAGTTTCGGTAGCTGAGTAACCGATCTCAAGCAAAGACAATGCAAGCTGATGATCGTTTTTAGTTTGCTCGTTTTTTTTTTTTTATTCCAGCCACCCCCTCTCTTCCTTGTAATTTCCAATGCCAAATAAGAAGCGTGTTCCCCAACAACCTGGATTCGACCTGGTGTGCACTTCAGGCCACTTCGGCATCTCCTTGCCCAGCACACTCTCAGAAAGTCAATCTGTCTCTGTCACAGACTTTATCAGAGATTGTAGATTATTATGCTAACTCAGCCTGCGGCCTTTGTGATTTTTTTCCCTTTGATTCGTTAACTGAAGCTAGATCGGGTGGTACCTTGCACTAATGGATGCTGAAATGACAGAAGCGTCTCCATTTAGGGTACAGTGAGAAGTGCACCAACTTGGGGAACAGGCACGTGGAACACATTCTCTTTTTTATGTTGGAAGGAAGGTTTCAATCACTCCAGCCACTTGAGTACGTGCAGTCCCAAAGTCCTGTGCTTCATTTCCTCCTTCATATTCTTGCAGTTTCATTCCTCCTAGAATTTTCTATAGGGCATATTTGTGGTGATAATTCTGTAGTTAAAAAATATGGGGCGCCTGGGTAGCTCAGTCGGTTGAGTGTCCGACTTCGGCTCAGGTCATGATCTCACAGTTTGTAAGTTTGAGCCTCGCATCGGGCTCTGTGCTGACAGCTTGGAGCCTGGAGCCTGCTTCTGATTCTGTCTCCCTCTATCTCTGCTCCTCCCCCACTCATGCTGTGTCTCTCTCCTTCAAAAATAAATAAAAACATTTAAAAAAATATGAAGGCATGTTGAAGCCAGAAGAAAAGTAGCAGTGCTCACTTCCGCAGGTATCCTGCTGGATGGGTAACAGGTGAGACGTTCAGTTGCCCTTCCTTGGGGGAAGGCGAGAATGCATTTTAAAGTCACGAAAGATGGTGTATTCCATTAGGCTGAAGTTGCTTTGTTTTGTTTTTGCCTTTAAAGTTTAACTTTGTGAGGAAAATTCTCTGTGCTGTACAGCCAGAAATAACAAACCTGTCAGACAAACAGGTACAAAGTAGTGGACATTTATCCTGTTCTCCCTGACCAGCATCCAGTCTCCCTTTTATGGGTGGGCAACGCCTCACCTGGTGAGTCTTAACAGACACAGAGCCCGCCTCCCACCATGCAAGTTGAAAACACCAGCTGTTGGTTTACTCAGAGCATGAAATACTGTTTTGGTCCATGGAACTCACCAGCCTTGGACTTGGAATTGAGAGACAAGGATGAAGAACCCATCATGGCAGCGTGCAGCTCTAGTAGGAGGGGCGAACCCTTGAGGCCTAGAGGCAGCCAAGAGCCACGTACAAGTTCAGCATCCCAGTGGAGGCACGGGGTCCAGGGTGCCTGAGTCTGTGGCGACTGCAGCAGGCTCCTCGTTGGAACCCCATCTTATGCCACACACAAGAATTCACTCAAAATGCCCGAGACTTAAACTCAGAAACCGAAAACATAAAACTCCTGGAAGAAAACATGGGGAAAAAATCTCCCTGAGGCTGATCTTGGCAATGATTTTTTTAATATCACACCCAAAGCACAAACAAAAGAAAACAAACAAACAAAAGAAACGTAAGAAAACAAAAGAAAAATAAACAACTGGGAATATGTCAACTACAAAGCTTCTGATCAGCAACAGAAATGATCAACAATATAACAAGACTACCAATAGAATAGGAGAAAATATTTGCACATAATATATCTGATGAGGGGTCAATATCCAAAATATATTAAGAACTATAAACTCAATAGCAAAAAGACAAATAAACCACTTTAAAAAATGGGCAAAGTAACTGAACAGTTTTCCAAGGAAGACACACACATGGCCAACATGAAAAGGTGCTCACCATCAGTCATCATCAGGGAAATGCAAATCAAAAGCACAATGAGATAACCACCTCACACCTGTTAGAGTGACTGTCATCAGAAAGTCAAGAGACAACAAGTGATGGTAAGCATGTGGAGAAAACGGACCCGTGTGCACTGCTGGTGGGAGCTGCAAACTGGTGCAGCCACTCTGGAAAACAGTATGGAGGTTCCTCAAAACATTAAAAACAGGACTACCACACGATCCAGCAATCTCATTTTTGTGTACTTATCTAAAAGACATGAAAATAGGATCTTGAAGAAGTACCTGCACTCTCTCTGCATTATTTACAACAGACAAGATATGGAAGCAACCTGAAAGTCTTTCAATGGATGAATGAACAATGATGTGATACATTTATGTAAGATGCAGTAAAATATTATTCAGCCACAAGAAAGAAGGAAAGGAAATCCTGCCATTTGGGAAAACATGGATGACCCATAAGGCATTATGGTACATGAATAAGGAAGGCAAAGATCAATATTTTGGATATCACTTGTATGTAGAATCTAAAAGAGTCAGACTCATAGCCACATACAGCAGAATGGTGATTACCAGGGGCTGAGGACAGAGGAAATGAGACGATATTGGTCCCAGAGTATAAATTTCTATTTACCAAATTTCTATTTATGGTGGTAATCACATTGCAACATATAAGTGTATCAAATCAATACATTCTAAACGTTAAACTTACACTATATTATGTGTCAATTATGTTTAAATAAAGTAGAAAAAAGGCAGATTAGTTAGCAATGTATTAGAGACATCAGAGAAGGAGACTTTCAAGCGAGTCCCGCTAAAATTACTCTAATCCCTGGTAAAGAAAAGGGAAAGGCTACCGTTTCTGAGAAACATCAAAGACCGAACACTCTTGGGTAAATGCAGTTCAGTAAAATGGTCCAACCAAGTAACGTAGCAAATAAAGAAATAAGCAAACTACAAACCACAACAATAACTGCTGTGAGTTAGATACAGTGGTCAGAGAGGGCTGTCAATATCCAGAGTTGCTACAAAACAGGATCTAAAAAATCTGGTCATCAACAACAAAATTATGATACACACATAGAAACATAGAAGGGTGACCTATATACAACAATAAAAGCCAGCAATAGAACGGCCTTTGAGCGGGGCCAGATGTAAGACTTAATGAGAAACAAATTCAAGGCAACTATCATAAATATATACAAAGAATGAAAAGGAAAGATGAATAAAGAAATAAGGAGAAGTATGATGGCCATATCACATTAAATTCAAAAAATATCATTAAAGTAGAAATTATATTTAAAAATGGAAATACCGGAGTTGTAACACACTGGAGAGTAAACACAAAGTTCAAGATGGTGGCTCAACAGTAAATTTGTGTTGGCAGAGAAAGCATTAGCAAACTTGAAGACAGATAAGTATCTAAATCTAAATATGAAGAGCAAAGAGAAAAAAACTAAATAAAAATGAACAGAGCCTGGAAGAAATGTGAGATAGCACTAAGTACACCAACATGCACTTAGTGGAAACCAGAAAGACAGGAGAAACAGATGAGTGACAAAAATACTTGAAGAAATAATGACTAAAAGCCTCCCACATTTGTTGAAAAAATATTAAACTACACATCCAAGAAACTCAAGTAACCACAAACAGAATAAACACAAAGGGATCCACAAACAGACATATCTCAGTAAAAAAGGTAAAAGACAAGCAAACCTTAAAAATTTCAGGGGGTGAGGGGAGACACTTGTCACATAGGAGGAAACTCCAATCATATATCTCTGTCCTAATTCCCCAGAATATGCAAATATGTTACCTTAAATGATAAGCTTTGAAGATGCGACTAAGGTAGAGATCTGGAGATGGAAAGATTATCCTGGATTATCTGGGTGTGCCAAGTGTAATCTGAAGGGTCTTTGTAAGAGGAAGGCAGGAGCATCAGGGTAAGACAGGACACCTGTCTCCAGGAGCAAAAGTGGGAGTGATGCATTTTAAAGATATTGTTCAGGGGCCACGGGCCATGGAATAGAACGGCACCTAGAACCTGGGACACGGGAAACTGATTCTCCCATAGAGCCCTCAGCAGGAGCACAGACTGTGATACACGTCTCAGACTTCTGACCTCTAGAACCAGAGCTTAAGAGGTTGAATCAGTAATGTAAGCACTTACTAAAAAGAAAACCTTAGGCAGAGATGGTTCTACTGGTAAATTCTACCAAATGTTAAAAGCAGAATTAATACTAGCTCTTCACAAAGTCTTCCAAGAATTAAATTAAATGTGATACTGTTAGTTTTACGAGGCTAATATTACACTGGTATCAAAACCATGCAAAAATACCACAACAAAATTATAAACCAGTATCTTATTTTTGAAAAAATAAAGACATTAAAACGCTTAACAAAATATTAGCAATGCATACCTAGCAACGCATATAAATGGTTCTATTTTCCTAGGAATATATGATCATTTTAATGTATGAAATTCAATTAATGTAATGCACAACAGTAATACAGGTTAAAGTACAAAAACCAGTTATGTCAGTAGATTCAGAAAACCTATTTGTTAAATATAACACTCTTTTGTAACAAAAATTACTCAATAAGTTAGAAATAGAAAGATACTTTTTCTTTTTTTTTTTTATAGACTTTTTTTTTTTTATTTATTTTTTTGAGACAGAGAGAGACAGAGCATGAACGAGGGAGGGTCAGAGAGAGGGAGACATAGAATCCGAAACAGGCTCCAGGCTCTGAGCTGTCAGCACAGAGCCCGACGCGGGGCTCAAACTCACGGACCGCGAGATCATGACCTGAGCTGAAGTCGGCCGCCCAACCGACTGAGCCACCCAGGCACCCCGAAAGATACTTTTTCAATCTGATAAGCGATATTTATGAAAAACCTACAGCTGATATCTTTCTGAATGCTGAAATACTGAATGTTTTCTCCATAAGACTGAGAAAGACAGAAGGGTCTTTTCTCTCTCCACTTCTATTCAACATTATACAAAAGGTTTTACTCAGGACAAATAGGCAAGAAAGAAAAGAAAAAAGAAGAGAGAAAAGAAAAGGAAAGGAAAGAAAGAAATGAAAGTCATCCACTTTGAAAGAAGAAAAAAATAAAGCTTTTCTCTCGATGATGAACCTATCTTTAGAAAAACTGGAGGAACCCACAAAAAATCCATTAGAAATAATAAATTCAGCTGGGTTGCAGGATTCATGATCTATATACAGAAATTCAATTATATTTCTGTAGAGTAGCAATGACCATTCTGAAAAATAAACTAACAATTTACAATAGCATGGCAATGAACAAAATAATCAGGTTAAAATTAAAGGAAAAAGTGTAAGATTTAAGCACTGAAAGCTACATAGCATTACTGAAAGAAATGAAAAGAAAAAGATCTAAATAAATTAAAAGACAACCTATGATTATTGATGAAAAGATTTGATATTGCTAATATGTCAGTACTTTCCAAGTTGATCTACAGGTTCAATATAATCCCTATCAAAAACTCAACTAGCATTGATTCAGAAACTGATGACAAGCTGATCTTAATTTAATGTAAACATGTAAGGGTTTCAGAATAGTGAAAACAATCTTGAGAGGAACCAAGTTGGAGAGAACACATCTCCTAATTTTAGAACTTATGATAAAGCTACAATAATCCAGACTGCATTGTAATGGCCTAAGGATAGACTTACAGACTGATGGAATAGAATTATGAGTCTAGAAATAAGCCTCTACATTTATGATAGTTATTTTTCAACAAGGACACCAGACAATTCAATGGGAAAAAGTAGTCTTTTCAATACAGGGTAGCATGAAGTTAGGTATCTACATGCAAAAGAATCAAGGTGGACCTCTACCTCATATCACACCCTAAAATTAACTCACCCTGGATTAGTGGCTTAAGTGTAGGAAGTAACACTATAAAACCCTTAGAGAATAAAACACGGGAGTAAACCTTTGTGACCTTGGGTAAGGCACTAACTCACTAAAGCACAAGTGACAAAAGGAAAAAAAAAAAAAGAGTTGTACTACATTAAACTTTAAAACCTTTGTGCTGCAAAGGATATCACCAAAAAAGTGAAAAGACAACTCAAAGGATGGGATAAAGTATTTAAAAATCATATATCTGATAAGGGAGTTATATCTAAACTATATAAAGAACTCTTATCCCTCAATAAAAAAAAAATCGAAGACCCAATTAAAAAATAGAATTAAAGGATCTGATTAGATATTTCTCCAAAGAAGACTTGTAAGTGACCAATAAGCTCATGAATAGATGTTCAACATCATTAGCCACTAGAAAATTAAAATCAAAACCACAATCAAACATCACTTCATGCCTATAGGAATAGTTATAATTTGACAGATAATCAAAAGTATTGATGAGGATGTGCAAAACGTGGGCCTCCCATGCGTCACCGGTAGTAGTATAAAATAGCATAACCGTATCGGAAAACACACTGCCTCAAGAAGTTAAACACAAAGCTAAAGCTACCGTACGACTGAGAAATCCTACTGCCAGATGTATTCCCAAGATAAATGAAAGTAAAAGGCAAATACATCACACAAAAATTTGTACGCAAATGTTTACAGCAGCATTATTAATAACAGCCAAAAGGTAGAGCCAAAGAAAATGTCTATTAACTGACTTATGGATAAACAAAATGGGATAGATACAAAGGAAGATCATTTGGCCATAAAAAGGAATGAAGTGCTGATACATGCTAAAACGTGGATGAACCTTAAAAACATTTTCCTAGGTGAAATAAGTTAGTCGCAAAAGACCACATATTGTATGGCCCCATTGCATGAAATGTCCAGAAAAAGCACATCTATAGAGACAGAACATGTATTATAAGTTGTCTGGGACTGAGTGGAAGGGGGGCGGTGGAGGAAAAATGAAGCATGAATGTGGGATTTATTTTCAATGTCTCTTAAAATGTCTTAAATTGGTTATGGTGGTGGTTGCACATTTCCGTGAACACACTGTAAAACAGTGAATTGTATACTTCAGTGGATGAATTGTATGGCATTTAAATTATATTTCAATAAAACTGTTTTTAAAAAATGGCACCGGTCCAGCAACCTCTAACAAAAATACCTGGGAAGACAGAAATACATGAAAGCCAGACTGAAGGCCAACCAGTTGTCAAAATTAAGGAGCAATGTCCAATAACTGAAATGGGAAAGAAACTGTGTTTAAAAACAAACACACACATGCTGAGCCAAGCTGAGAACAGCAGAGGTGGCTGACCACACCCACACCTTCCCCAAATAGGTAGACACACCCTCCACTTCTCAATCCTTGAACTCTGGGTTGAAAAGTAATTCTGTGTCATCCTTCAAACAGCAACTGTCCTGCCTCCCAGATACTTGTTTTCCTAATCCTCTTTTAGTCTTTCATCAATATTTTTTTCTTTACTTTGATCAGAAGGCGGAGATACTGAGGGAATCAGCCAAGAGGGATTCAGGGAGGAAGTCATGGTGGGGAGTCAGATCTTGCAGGCACAAAAATCCTACTTCGCAGGAGAAGGTGACAGTCTTGTTATTTCCCACGAACTGCATCTATTTAGAGTAAAAGCAGGTCAGAAGGTGAGACTTAAAAATGTACGGTCTCAGACCTGCATCAGCATCTGGATTAAAGTTGGTCAGATCTCAACACTGGACCAGGAGCTTTGCAAACGGAGCTGCATCCTGCTCTGGATACGCAAACAGAACACAGACAGCATCCCCTTCCCCAATGAGCCGGAGAGGGAGTCGGAGGATGTGCTGCAATCCAACAGACAAATTCTAGGGTCATCTCAGTTTTCATGGTTACAGGTTACATTCTTGGAAGACAGAAGAGAGCAGGTGACTATCTCAGAGGGCTTTTACTCCTTTTAATACATTTAAAGAAAATACTAAGCCATTAATAAGAAACAGAGGGAAGACAGATTTAAACTCTGCTCTCCATTGATTTCGTTACAATTCTCTTTTTAAATGGCATTCAGCAGTACGGTCACTCAGGGACCACATTAGTTAACATGATGGACATAATATAATGGATGTGGCTTTATTTTAAAATTATTTGTATTCACTTCTGCTTGGGAAGTGTCAGTAAAATTATATAATGTTATAAATGCTAGTAACTTTATAGACATATGTATGTAGGTATGTATGTTCTTTTATGGTGGGGGGGGGGGGATAAACTACATCTTTATTTTTACTAACCCCCAACTGAAATTGAGCATTTGCTTCATTCAGTTTTGAGTGTAGGCAACAGTAGCAGTTCCTGTGAATTACAAGTTACAGGTATTTTCATATCATATGACAGTTGTATACATGTTGCAGCATATGTCAAGTTTACATTCATGCACTTACCACTGCTTTGTTTTTTTTTCTCTTTTCAAATCTTAATTTAAATTCTAGTTACTGAACATACAGGACTACAGTGTTGGTTTCAGCAGTGGAATTCAGTGATTCATCACTCACATACGATGCCCATCCCAACAGGTGCCCTCCTTAGTGCCAATCCCCCATCTAGTCTACTGCCCCCCGACTCTCCTCCTTCCATCAATCCCCAGTTTGTTCTCCATCATTAAGAGTCTCTTGTGGTTTGATTCCCTGTCTCCTCTTACTGCCCCCCCACCGCCCCAATTATTTGGGTTTTTTTTTTATTTTTGGTTTTTTTTTTTTAGCTCTATTTTGCTATCTCAAATCCCTTATTACCGTGCTGTGATCCCATATTACTCCATAGCATTTTGAGACCCATTCACCCAGGAGAGGGCATATAAGAAAGGCAGAGAAGCTTGAAGTCTGGATATTCTTTCCAAGTACCATGAAAACAATTCAGGGGCGCCTGGGTGGCTCAGTGAGTTGAGCATCTGATTCTTGTTTTCCACTTGGGTCATGATCATGCAGTTTGTGAGTCCGAGCCCCACACTGGGCTGCATGTTGACAGCACAAAGCCTGCTTGGGATTTTCTCTCCTTCCCCTCTCTCTACCCCTCCCTTGCTTGTGATGTATATGTGTGTGTGTGTGTGTGTGTGTGTGTATATATATATATATATATATATATATACACACACACACACACATATATATCATTCAGGTCTTAGATCAATTTGTTTAATGTTGTGACTCCCAACAGTTTTTCTCTCTATTTCCATAGCTGTATAGTAACCAAACAACAGGAAAAACAAACGTTCTCATTTCTGTTTAGGGGATGAGTCAGCAACGCATGCACTTCTGCTTTTCCGTATGTGACATCCATAAATCCAGAATGGCTGCAGCTTATTTTCATCCGCTTGGGACCTAAGTAATCATTAACTCAGTAAGACTGCAGTTTCATGACTATATTTACTTTTAAAACTAGGATTCCCTGTGTTCTCCTCTGTCCTCAGGCCATATGGCTTCTAACAAAGTTCCTAACTAGGTTATCCACCTATGAAGACTGGATCTGCGAGATTTAACCAAACTGATGATGATGATGATGATGATGATGGAGTGAGTTCTTACTATATGCAAGAGGGTCGGTATGAGTTGTATGCACAATTTATCTAACTGTCCAAAATCTTTACCAATTATCTGCAGAGAGGAAAAATAATTTTCCCAATGTTACACACCTTTCAAGTGGCAGGGCGGGGACTGGGCACACTTTGGCCACACTTGAGCTTCTAAGGAAACTATCTGAAACCGTAAGGAAAGAACTGAGTGTCTATCCAGCTTTTCTAATATGAACTAATGGGTGACTTGATAATCTGGTGCTGAGATTTCTCTTTACAGATTCTTTATGGATACACTTAAAACTATAAAGGAAAACAGTACAGTCCAAACATCACAATTTTGAGAATCCAAGATAAATAACAGGAAATGATTATCAGTAACAGCCAAAACCACCGGAGGAGCGAAAACTAGACTATGTGTGTGTTCTGACGAAGTACACAGTAGCACATTCCAGAATCCGATCAAGCCTCTCACAGTAACCAAGGGACTGAAAATGAAAAGCACGTTACATAACACCCCACAGATGCAATCCGTTAAAACCATATTGTGGAAAACCACTTGAGTCCTCACTAAATGAACTGCAAGAGATAGAAAAGGGGAAGAACGAGAGCAAGAGAGAGAAAATCTATAGATTAAAAGAAACTGAAGCAGCTTATCAACCAATTGCAATGTGTAGGCCTCATCGGGTCCTTAAGTGTAAAAATCCTTTAACAATTATGATACAGAGATATCTGAGCAGTGTCTAAATATTTTATTCTGTTAAGGAATCAATTTGTATGCATATTTTAGGCATGGTAAGTAATACTGCAGTTATATTTTGAAAGTGTTATCTCTTAGGTATAGTGATAAATATTCACAGATGAAACAAGGTCATATTTTGGATGTATGTCAACAATCCATAAGGAAGGGGATGTGGAGGTGGGGCAGAGACGAAGGAAGATGGAAACTGGGAGGTGAGAATCATCACATCATTCTTCCGACATCTGGGAATACTGAATTTCTACAGTAAAGTAAAACAAAGTAAGGGGAGCTTTTTTTTTAAAACCTGCAACACGAAGAACCCACGAGTCTTTTCTGACTCCCTACAATTAATTTTCAAGCACCTCAATTCTTCTCTCAAATGTCTGCTTCCCAAGGAGGGTCCAGGCAACATGAGATCTTACTTGTGTGCACAACACGGTTCCTTTAGGTTTTCAAAGACCCGTAGAAGGTGTGCTGCTTGTGTTTGTTGGTATCACCACACCTGCTCTTCTGAGCCTGTTGTTCTGAGTGAGAGGTGTAAGGTCCCACAAGGCCATTTACCACATGCCCTTGCTAACAGCTCTCTGCTCTAATTCTGCAATTGGAAGCACTTGGGTGGAATGCGATGGACTGGGGGGGAAGGAAGGCAAAACCGTGACTTCCTTGCAGCAGCGGCAAAGCACACACAAGCATTCGTGTGGTCACTGGCAGACAGCAGCACCAGATTTTGCCTACAAATTTCAGGCAATTTGCAGGGCAGGGTTGACAGCAAACTGGGACGGTGGTAATGATCAATTCCCTCATCTGACTGTGGGTCACTTGAGCGTTAATGTGTGGGAGTCATTAAGCTGTATACCATAGCGTACTTTTCTGTGTATGAGCTAATGTACCTCAGTAAGATATTACACTGGAAACAAGAATACTGAGGATGTGCTGAAAGGCATCTGCCCGCCTTTGACATGTGCTTCTATCAAACAAGGAACATCAGTCTACGTTGTGATGCTGAAAGACAACAAAGGGTGATCAAAGATAAATTCACATCTGCATTATTTATGGATACCCAAATGGCAACCCCACTGATTAAGATCTCGGCTTTAGATTGACCCCATGCCAAATGCGGGGCAGTGATAGATTTTTCTAATGTAAATTGAAGCATTCCATGGTTCACATTCAATTTGAACTCTGATGGCAATTTTGGGGATTCTATCAGAGCCTGTACCTGTGTTAGGAATTGTGAAATATTGTGAGAAACACATTTCCTGGTTCATTTCAATTTGGTATATAATAACTCAGCTTCAGCGGTAATGGCACTCAAGGTGGAAGCTGTAAATGTGGCACATGAAAGAATTACAGGGAGAGAAAAATGAGCCTCATTTTCTGACCTGAGGGTCAGAGAGTGGACTGGGGGGAAATCTCAGGAAGATTTCTACTTGGAGGGAAAATTAAGAGCACAAAGTGTACATGGGAAAGGAATTAGGGCTTGCTCTATTTGACACATTTTTACCCATTTTAGAGCCACAGAGGTTAAACACATGCCGAATCTAAAAAGCATATTTTGATGAAACATTATTAAACATATCAAGAGTAACATGCTGATCCATAAAAAAAAAACAGATCTATGTTTTAAAAGAAAATTAACACAGTATTTTGAATATAGGGAATATTTGTTATTAGATTAATCAGTCATAAAAATTTCCAAATAGCTCCATCAGTTAATTTGTGACCAAAGAGAAGTATATGCTTATCAAGACTAACAGTTACAGTAGGTTCTGTTTCACAGAACGCTGTGACAATGTGTCTGGTTGAATTTGTTCCTGTAACAGTAACCTATTACCTATTTCAAACACTATGCATGCGCACACAGACCTACAATTCCTAAAAAAACACAGAACAATGTGTTCTTAACTCTCACTGTGGATGTGGCTTGTGATTTTTTTCAAATGGTAATATAAATATCTATTTTTTTTTAATTTTTAATGTTGATTTATTTTTTGAAAGAGAGAGAAAGAGAGAGAGAGGAGAGAGAGTGCAAGCAGGGGAGGGGCAGAGAGAGAGGGAGACACAGAATCCGAAGCAGGCTCCAGGCTGAGAACTGTCAGCACAGAGCCTGACGCGTAGCTCGAACCCACAAACTGTGAGATCATGACCTGAGCCGAAGTTGGATGCTTAACCGACTGAGCCACCCAGGCGCCCTATAAATGTCTATTCTTCGTAGAAGATTTAAATGTTAGACTCATAGAAAAACTAATGGAAAGTCCTTGACCTCCTCTCCCTTGTATTCCTCTCCACACTCCGGGAAAAACCATATTCACAACCGACTTGTACCATCTCAATGCCTTCCCTATGCTTTTGAGGGACATGTGAACATATCTACATGTTAGATTTTTAACACACGATCGATCGGTGTGTTCTCTAACACTTTCCCCCACTTACTAGTATGTTCTGGAAGTGCTCACAAGCATTGTACTGTACTACATTTCCATGCTCACAAACACAGATCTACATTGTACTGTTTATCCACTATTCCTCCAAATTATGGATGTACCCCATAATATAGCTGACTCCCATTTCCAAAATATTCACTGTTACAAATAATGATACAAGGGTTTATAATGTCAAATAATATAGCGGTTAACATCTTGGGCTCTGGGACGGTCTGATTACTATGTAAGTAGTAAGAACTCCTCAGGAACGTACTTAACTCTCTGAGGCACATTTTCTTACTCTGTAGACAAGAGATAATGAGTACCTCCAGCATAGGAATGCTGTGAGGATTGAGTGATATAAGTAACAACAACTTACCATAGGTGCTGGCACACAGCGACTCAATAAATAATAAATGTTAAATAACACATACACACACACACGGTCTATGTATAGCACCTAACATACCATCTAAGATGATAAGTGCTCAATATATGTTATTAATATACTTTTATATCTTCTCTACTTTTAATAATCATTTAATATTGATCCAAAGAACTCTTTATATAAAAAGTATCATTATGTACTTTGTTAATATTTTCACCAATTTGAGATTCTTTTAACTATATATAATCTTTTATATATATATTTTTTTCAATTTTAAGAACACAAATTACTCAGTTGTTTCCTTAGGACTTGTGATAAACGTGTCATGCTTAAAAAGGCCCATGTCATTGGGGCGCCTGGGTGGCTCAGTCGGTTAAGCGTCCGACTTCAGCCCAGGTCATGATCTCACAGTCTGTGAGTTTGAGCCCTGTGTCGGGCTGTGTGCTGACAACTTAGAGCCTGGAGCCAGCTTTGGATTCTGTGTCTCCCTCTCTCTCTGCCCCTCCCATACTCATGCTCTCTCTCAAAAATGGATAAATGTTAAAAAAAATTTTTTTAAAGGCCCATGTCACAAAAATTATAAAAATATTCTCCAATAGTGTATTGTACTTTATATATATTTTTTCATATTAACTGCTCACTGGTTTTAGATTACATCTTATTATATGATGTGAGGTATGCATGTGTTTTGTTTTGTTTTGCATTGCCTTTCCACAATGCACAGCCATTTAATTCCAAGTCAATTTTTTAATCCTCCCCCGCCCCTCAACTGCGGATTTGAAAATGCCACCTTTAATCATATAACAGATGCATACTCATGCATGGGTCTCCTTCAGGACTCTCTAATCACTGGTCACTGAGATTAGAGGACATTTTCCTTATTTTGTAATACACTTGGAGGTTTGGGGTGTAAGTGTTAACCTTGTCACACAGAAATAGCTGTAAAGATCTCCAGTCATTGATAATTGATTCCATTACCCAGAATGACGCATGCAGTCCTCGGCCTACGTGTGATTACCCAGTATCACCTGTACCAAGGCAAAAATGAGTAAAACTGTCTGCCTGCTTCCAAATGTAACTATTCTCCCGACTCTGCTGGAACCAATCCCACCTTCAATTACTAGAAAGGGAATCCTATCACACTGGCTCTTGCAAACAGCTACAGGCTGTGTCGTAAATATTCTGTCCGGCCTTTCTTTTCGTCACCACACACACATGCACACGAGGTGAGGACCCAGCTAAGTGTGGAGGGGTAAGTGTGGACTCAGACAAACCACTTGGGTGTTTTGATTAGTGACTAATTAATGCTTTGGCTGGATGTCACCTTGCTGAACAGAGAAATGGATTTGTTCCAAGAAATAGCTTTATAGAACCATTTTGTCAGCCAAGTTAAGTTTGAAATTTGGGAAACTGCTGCCTCGAACTTAACAAATAAATGCAAGGTCGCCTAGAAAAGCAAAAAAAGGAAGCGGAGCATTTTCCTTTTCTTCAGAATGGATAACGAATATGCCACTAAACCCATTAAATTTGCCACACCACTTTTTCCTCTCACCCTAAGTACTTGTACTCATTAATCGATACTTAAAAACCTCATTTCCAGGATCTTCAAATATTGAAAACATTTCAGAAGCAATACTGGTTGCTACTTTACCAAATCGTGAAAAGGCCCCCAAGAGGAAATGGTGACTGTTCACCAACTTCCTTTTCCCACCCCAGAGGGTCCCCAACATAGTGCTCCCTGCCCTTCTTCTGCGCCCTCATCACAGAGGCATGCGCACAAGTAACCTAAGAACAGCCCTGGAAAACCAGCTTCCAAATAATTTTTTCATCTATGAATGAAACAGCAAATTTAATATTTTCCTTAATAATTGCACTCTCACTTAAGAAACAAGGGACGCCAGGGTGGCTCAGTCAGTTAAGTATCTGAGTTTGGCTCAGGTCATGATCTCACGGTTCAGAGGTTCGAGCTCTGGGTCAGGCTCTGTGCTGACAGCTCAGAGCCTGGAGCCCCCTTGGGACTCTCTGTTGCCCTCTATCTCTGCCTCTCCCCTGCTCACACTTTCTCTCAAAAATAAATAAACATTAAAAAAATAAAAAATATAGACATTTTTGAATCTTTAATTAAAAAATAAACTAAATTTCAACTTAACAAAAATAGTACAGTTACAAGCTCCACATGGATTCCTGATTCATTTACCTATTATCATATTGGCTTTTTCCCTTTCTTCCTTTCTCTGTTTCCATCTGTCTCTTAATTTATATTTTATAATAGATATTTATATATGAGTGTGTGTATTATATACATTACATTGTATGGAATATGTATATTTTTAATGGAATTTTCGATGAACCAACTGAGACTAAGTTGCAAATATCTTGACTCGATGCTTTACACAGAAATGCTTTAATGAATATCTCTTAATAAGGGGGTTTCCTTAGAAGATCACAATACAACTTTCAATTTCAGGTAATTTAATATTGGTCCACTAATTATTATCTATGATACATTTTAATTCTAATTTTACCAGTTATCTCAAGGCCCTTTATAGATTTGTATCCTCTCTGATATATGATCCATTCCAAGACGGTGAAATATAGTTCATCGTCATCGCAGTAGCCTCCTTACCACAAATGTTCCTGATCAGCCTTGGTCTTTTATGACGTTAATGATTGTCAATGGTAAAGACGGTGAAATATAGTTCATCGTCATCGCAGCAGCCTCCTTACCACAAATGTTCCTGATCAGCCTTGGTCTTTTATGACGTTAATGACTGTCAATGGTAAAGACGGTGAAATATATTTCATCATCATCGCAGCAGCCTGCTTACCACAAATGTTCCTGATCAGCCTTGGTCTTTTATGACGTTAATGATTGTCAATGGTACAGGTCAGTTGTTTTTTAAACTATCCCCCGATTTGGTTTTGTTCCCATATAACCAGATTCATAACTTCTGTATTTTTGGCAGGGATACTACATAAGTGATAATGTCCTTCTTAGAGGCGTATATCTGAAATCACAGGTGTCATTTTGACTTGTTGTCGGTCAAGTATCAATTTTGATCACTTGGCTACATAAGAACACACCAATTTTCTCCCATGGAAAGGCACTATGTCTCCCATTCTAAAGGTAATGGTTTTACTGAGAAAAAATTCACGTACAATTCACTCCCTCAATTCAACATGTATAACCCAACAGTTTCAATGTATTCATACAGCTATACAAGCCCCATCACAACCAATTCTACAACATTTTCACATTCTAGACGATGCTCATTTTCACCCCAGAAACTCAGGCCTCAGCAGCAGCCACTTTTCATTCTCTTTCCATTTACATACATCATGATAAATGTTCAGGCAAAAGTATGCTTCTAAGCGTTATGTATTTATTAACACTTCCTTTACTGCATCTGAAGTTTGGTCATGGCTCAGAAGCCTTTTCTTGCCTGGAGGAATTCATTCAATGTTCCAGTTAGTGTGTGTGATTTCATTTTTGCTTACATTAATGACTTGTATGAAGTTTCTTCTTGTATGTGCTGTGAGAGGGACCTAAATTTCTCCTTTTCTAAATGGTTATCAAATCATTCTGCCACGGTTTGCTGAAAAAGTCTACCTCTGGAGCAATGATTGGCGATGCCATTTTTATCATGCACTGAAATTTCATTTGCACTTGAGTCTCTTCCTAGATTTTTGACTCTACTGCACTGGTCTTTCTGCCCAGTAGGTGCCAGGAACATTTCGAGGAATTATATGCATGTTTAAATGCCTGGTTGCTACAGTTTGCTCACATAGTTCTTTAGGGTTTTTTTTTTTACCACCGTCCCAGTTTGCTGTCAACCCTGCCCTGCAAATTGCCTGAAATTTGTAGGCAAAATCTGGTGCTGCTGTCTGCCAGTGACCACACGAATGCTTGTGTGTGCTTTGCCGCTGCTGCAAGGAAGTCACGGTTTTGTGTTAATTTTTCATATGAATTTTAGTAACACTCTGTTTTCAAAAAATAAAAATAAAAAAAGGTTGTTGGTGTTCGTGTTAGACACACATTACATTTATTAAATGGATTAAGCTAGTATCTTTATGCATGAGCTGTCCTAGCTCCTTTTCTTGTTCACTTGTGGTTTCTTTAATGGAGAGAAAGGGATGAATTAATGCCATGTGATTCAGTCATTTCGCATAACCTGAGTTTCATGCTTGTCACAAAGTAGAAAAGGAGCCACAAAACTTTGTCTAGTGCATATAATCAAGATTCTTTATGGCAATCTGGAAAATAATGTTAAAGAATGACAATTTGGACTGAACAATAAAGACTATCAAAGTAGTAAGGACACAGATGATTTTCATAGCAGGAGTGCAGAAAATCATATCTAAAATTGATGAAGATAAGTAGAAGTTAAATGTATTAATTATTTTCATCAGAAAATAAAGGGCTAAATTGACAACATGAACCTTCAGGCATATAAGCTTTCCTATTTTGTGTCACGTGGTAGCTTCCCATGTTCTAACCAAAAACGACATGTTCTAACCAAAAACTAGAAGGACGTATTACAAAAACAGTAACATGTTCCCTCAGGAACTTTTTAATAGATCCTCACTTTTTAGAGGGAGTTTGTAGGAAGACCAAGCAAAATTCTGATTCTGGAATTTTTAATGCCTTCTCTGAGAGCAGAAGGAAATCCTTCTACAGTGTCTTTTTAATATATTTTCAAAACTTTTTTGCTTTCAATTAGGTCTTTTTTCCCTTGGCCTCACCAAACAACAGCAAGAACAAGTGATAAATTGCAAACCACCATAAATACGAACTACAGTAATGGTCAGAGAAGGCCATTCTGTGCCCTGACTTCCATAACCTTAAGCTCTAAGTGCATAGGTCCAAACACTTAGAGTGCTCACTTAACCTCACAACTAAGGCTGATGACCTCTGGGATTTTTTTTTTTTTTTGCAATTATCCTCTTTGTTCTGTTATTGTTCTTGTTGTTTGTGCGATTGCTTTGCTTTTAAAAAAAATTTTTTTTAATATACATCCAAGTTAGCATACAGTGCAGCAATGATTTCAGGACTAGATTCTTTAATTGATTGTTTGCTTTTAATAGACATGCATAGACATGGAGCTGTGGATTCTTGTGGTGATAAGAAAAAGAAGATTTAAAACTAAAAATAAAAAATAAAATAATTTTTAAAAAGGGGCACCTGGGTGGCTCACTTGGTTAAGCATCCGACTTTGGCTCAGGTCATGATCTCATGGTTCATGGATTCCAGCCCCACATCGGGTTCTGTGCTAACAGCTCGGAGCCTGGAGCCCGCTTCGGATTCTGTGTCTCCCTCTCTCTCAGCTCCTCCCCAGCTTGTTCTCTGTCTCCCAAAAAGAAATAAATGGTGAAAATAATAATAAAATAAAATAAAACTAGTTAGGAAGGAAATAGAAAATAATTTGGTCTACACTGGGGCCAATACATTAATGGGGATCAAATTTAACTGCGACAAAGATTTCTAAGGATGATTTAGAAATACTGGGGACTGGAAGATATCCCTTCAAAGGACTTGTGGTTCACCAATGTTAAGCGATACTTATGAGTGTAGCTTCTGTCATCACTCTAGTTTTTTTATCAAACTGGGAAGAATTAACTCCTCCTAAGTCAAATTACTAACATAGGGGGTATGAGATGGTGGCAGAGGGAAGGGACTTGTTGGCATCACTGAGTCATTTGCTCCACTGTTCCTGATGTCGATTTGTGAAACACGGGCAATGAAACAAGCTGCCAGTAAAAAAATAATAATAACCAGTGTAGAAGTGTGGCAGTACAAAAATTGTTGCCAAAATAATCAGTGTCCAATTTTCCAAAAGAATGGGTAATTGCCACGTGCAGACACTCAAATGCCATCTGTTGCGTTTGATTTCACTTCTTCACCGTCTTCCACAGAGGTGGCAAAGGGCAGGGGCAGTGCAGTCTCTCAGAAAATTGAGTTTCTGAGGCATGGCTGATGTGTTGATTTTAGTTGCTTTCACAATCAATTCAGCCACCGACATCACTACTGATTATGAAGAAAAGCTGGGAGAAACCACAGAGTGAAAGGATCAATTTGTTAAAAAGATAAACATGTGTAATTAATTAAACGAACTGATTCACCAGTGTTTTGGAATACCTACTATGTGCCAGGAAAGGTTCTATTTACTGAGAGCAAGCAGCTAAAGTAGATGAAAGCCTTGTGCCTACTGGAGCTCAGATCCTGAGTGGAAAAGGCAGTAATCACACCCCCACTTGCACATATTGGACATCTGATGTGTGCCTGCACGTTTTTTCTCAGAAGTTTACATGCATTACCCACATTACCCCATCTAATATTAACAAAAGCCCTGACATGGGAAACATAAAGATACTGAAGAAAAAAGAAGGTAATTTACAAAGCCAGGAAGTAAGAATTCTGAGAATCTGAAGCCAAGCTACATAAACTTCAGATGTTGTAAGTAACGAGTCATGAAGGAAACAGAGTAGGAGAAGGGAGCCTATCAAAGTTGCTCATGGTGGGGAGCAGAGTATAATTCTGAAAATGGTGGTTATGGAAAGCCTTTCTTGGGAGGGTTATTATGAGCCAAGAGGGAGTCATTCTTAAATCCAAGAGATAAGCATTCTAAAGAGAGGGAACAGGAAAGGCGAACACAGCTGAAGACAGGTATGTTCGGGAAGCAATGAGAAGGGGGTAAGAGCGAGTAGGGGGGCAGTAGGGAGGTGCTGGTGGCACACAACTAACCATGTTCATTGTCACTGCAGCCCCTGTCAATGACACGCTCAGACACCCTCAGATCCTTTACCATGTCTACACGACCCTTGCAGGTTTTGGTGTGCTGGCTCTGGGAACATGTCTCTGGAAAACTGTTCTCAAGTCCCTGGGTCCTCTTTGTCCTTTTTCCATATACACAGAACTACAGTGATGGGGAGTTTAGTCTCCGCAGGGCAGCCAGTAACTGATGGGTGCAGCATAATAAAAACCAGCTCCTAAGCCTTGAGCCGGAACCAAGCATAATTTACATTCCAGAGCTTCTGGGTAGCATGGTTTTAGAACTGCCTCCCTCAGAACTTGGTCTGGAAGTGCCCTCTTGCTTGTTTTCTTTCCCTTCACCTCCCTGCTTTCTTTGCCTCTGTACTGTTTTCCCCAAGAGCATTTTCTTAATAAAAGGCTTACACATGAATCCTAATTTCAGGGTGTGTCTTTTAGGAACTCACTCTAAGACAAGTGAAATTCAGTAACCTAAACCGGTTCATTTTAGGAAGCAGTTTATAATCCTCTAAGACTGAAACCTGGAGTTAGACTCCTCAATGGTCAGATGTTATTAATGAGCATGGCACTGGTGCTAAGTGTATATGCCCTGTGCCATGCTGTAGCACGGATATCACCAAGATTGTCACCCACTGTGAACTGTGATGGGTCCAAGTAGTATATGCAATATCTCCTATACAGGGGAGAGATGCGGGGGGGGGGGGGTGTTTCAATTAAAAGTATTATCAGATCTGGGTGTAAATGACGTATTGAACACGGAAAATGAAAGCCTTTTGTCAGCCAAATATCAAATCAAGACACAACTCCTTGACAGTGTTTAAAGAGAAGCTCATTTCCTACAGGTGAAGGGCTAGCCATGCAGAAGACCAGGCTCAAGATATGATTATGAGTCTCCAAGAGTAAAGTCAGGTTCCGATAGGAAAGGACATCTGGATGCGTATCTGGGGGAGGTTGGAAAATGGCCTCTCAAAGATATCCACAGCCTAGAGCTGTGAATGTTACCTTATTTGGCAAAAACAGTGGATATGTGGAAATGCATTTAACCTAAAGATTTTGAGGTGGGTAACTTATCCTTGAGTATCTGGTTGTGTCTTAAATTCACATTGTACAGCCTTATTTTAATGTATCACTTTTAAGTACCATACAATTTTTAAGTCAAATCTGACAAGTTTAGCCTTTTCTTTGGAGGGTTTAGTCCATTCATACTGAGTATAATTACTAAATACCGATATAGATATCAATAGATAACATTTGTGATCATAACATAACATTAGTAATTAGTATAATTACTAAATACTGATATAGCTATCAATAGATAACGTTTGTGATCATATTATAGATTTTTTTGCATTTGGTCCATCTGTGCTCTGTTCCATTTTATGTCATTGCTGCTTTCTTTTGGGTGAATCAAACAATTTCTGTGATTCATTTCTGTCCTGTAAGTAATTTCTTTTTTTTTTTATTTTTTTTTCAACATTTACTTATTTTTGGGACAGAGAGAGACAGAGCATGATCGGGGGAGGGGCAGAGAGAGAGGGAGACACAGAATCGGAAACAGGCTCCAGGCTCCGAGCCATCAGCCCAGAGCCCAACGCGGGGCTCGAACTCCCGGACCGCGAGATCGTGACCTGGCTGAAGTCGGACGCTCAACCGACTGCGCCACCCAGGCGCCCCTGTCTTGTAAGTAATTTCTTAGCAAAACATTTTAACTATTCTTTAATTGTCCCACTAGAGATTATAATAAGCATCTTTATCTCATTATAGTTTAATATACTTTTGTAGCTAACCATTTTGTGATATTGCTGCAAAACAAACTTTCATCTGTAGGTTTCCCTTTTCTTGGCTTGTTGTCTTCCATTTGACCCTACCCTTTTCTAGTTGTGTTTCCATGTTTTAATTTGAGTGATTTTCTTCCTGACTCTGACTGAGTACATTGTTCATTCTTTTTTTTTTTTTTTTTTTTTTATTCTACTGAGAAATCTGCTAGGGACAATGTTCTTCAGTCTTTGTCTGAAAATTGTTATTTCACATTATTTTTAAGGAATATTTTCATTGTGTCTATTTTTGCTTGGTAGCTGTTATTTTTCCAGCCCTAGAGAGACATTTGCTTTTGCTTTTCAAGCAGTTTAGATCTGAGGTAACTTCGTATACTTTCCTTTGTATGTGTTTTGTTAGAAGTTTAAGAACAAACTGCTTCTGGAATCCCTATGTTGATTTTTTTAGTTTAAAAATTGTTAGATTCCATCTTTTCAAATAATATTTTTGACCCATTATCTCTATTTTCTCCTTCTGGGATTCTAACTGTATTAATACCGTAAGCATGTTCCACCTGTCCTTTTTACGTTTTTTTTTTTTAATTATTATTATGGTAAAATACACAATAAAATTCATAAAATTTATCATCTTAACCATTTTTACAGTTAACAGTTAAACCGTATCAAGAATATTCATAGTGTTGTGCTACCATTTCCATCATCCATTTCCATAACTCTTTTTATCTTGTAATACTGAGACTCTCTACCCATTACATAATAACTCTTCAATCCCCTCTTCTGCTAACCCCCAGGAGCCTCTATTATATTTTCTGTCTCTATGATTTTGGTGATTCTACATAAGTATAATATAACTGGAATTAAACATCCTTTGCCTATTTGTGACTGGCTTATTTTAATTAGCATAATGACTTCAAAGTCCATCCATGTTTTAGCATATATGCCACAATTTCCTTCCTTTTTAAGGCTGAATAATATTGCATTGCGTGTGTGTGTGTGTGTGTGTGTGTGTGTGTGTGTGTGTATCACATTGTGCTTATCCATTCCTCTACTGATGGACATTTGGGTTACTTGCACACTTTAACTATTGTGAATAATGCTAGATTCATCAATTACCCAGAAGTCAAACTGCTGGATCATATGGTAATTCTATTCTCAACTTTTTGAGAAAATATCAACTATTTCCCACAACAGTTGTACCATTTTGCATTCCCAGCAATGTGAAAGTAAGCACATTATTCCACATCTCTGCCAATACTTGTCATTTTATGGTTTTTTGTTAATTTTATAATAGTCATCTTAGTGGGTGTGAGATCATATCTCAAATAGTTTCGATTTGCATTTCCTTAGTGATTACTGACGTTGAACATCTTTTTATGTGCTTGTTGGTCATCAGAATACCATTTTTTGAGAAATGTCTATTGAAATCTTTTGCCCATTTTTGAATTGTTTTGTTGTTGCTGTTTTGTGGTGCTAGTGTTGAATTTAGTAGTTCTCTATATATCCCAGATATAACTCCCACAAAAGAGGTATTGTGTCCAAATATTTTCTCCCATTGTGCACGCTGCCTTTTTACTCAGTTGACAGTGTCTTTTAATTTACAAAATTTTTAATTTCATTAAACCCAATTTATCTGTTTTTTGTTGCTGTTGTCTATGCTTTGGGTGTCATATTCAAGAAATCATTTCCAAATCCCACGTTGTGAAGATTTTGCTCTGTTCTGACAGTTGTAGAGTGTTAGGTCTTACATTTAAGTCTTAGAATGATTTCTAGTTTATTTTTGTATGTGCTGTGAAGTGTTTAAATTCATTCTTTGCATGTGGATACCCAGTTTTTCCAGAACCATTTATTGAAAATACTATCCCTCCCTGTTGAATGGTCTTGGTATCTTTGTCAAAAAGCACTTCAAACTATATTCAAGGATTTATTTCTACTCTCTATTGTATTCCACTGATCACTATGTCTGTCTTTATGCCAGTACTATATTCTTTTGATCACTAGCTTTGTAGTTACGTTTTGAAATGAGACAGTATGAGTCTGAAGAGCATGGTTCTTTTTAAATTCACTTCAGAGGGTCACCTAGATGGTTCAGCTGGTTGAGCATCCAGCTGAACCACCTAGGTTGGTTTCAGCTCAGGTCATGATCCCAGGGTCTTTGGATCGAGTCCCCTGCTGGGCTCTGTACTGATCATAGAGCCTGCTTAAGATGCTTTCCCTCTGCCTCTATCCCTGACTCATGCTCTCTAAATCAATCAATCTTTGGCTCTATGAGGTTCCTTGAAATTGAATTTTAGGACTTTTCTTAATTCTATAAACAAATTTGTAGGATTTTGATAGGGATTACACTGAATCTGTAGATTGCTTTGGGCAATATTGTCAACAATCTTACGCCTTCCAATCCATGAACATGGGATGAGTTTCCATTTATTTATGTCTTCTTTAATTTTTTTTTAGTCAATGTTTTTGCATTGTATAAACCTTTCACTTCATTGGTTAATTGCTAATTATTTTATTTTTTGATGCTATTATAAATGGACTTGTTTTCATAATTTCATTTTTGGATTATTCATTATTGGCATATATAAAAGCAACTAATTATTTTCTGATTTTTATTGAGATATAATTGACACAAAACATTTTGAAATGATTAAGGTGTACAATGTGATTTGGCAGATGTATACATTGTAAAATGTTTACCATGATAAGGTTAGTTAGCACATTCAATACCTTACAAGTCACCATTTGTGTGTGTGTATGTGTGTGAGATCTTTAAAGATCTACTCACTTAGCAACTTTCAATTATGCAATACAGTATCGATAAGTATACTGACCACCTTGTACATGAGTTCTCCAAAACTTATTAATTTTAGAAGTAAGTTTATATCTTTTGACCACCTTCACCCATTTACCCCATGCCCTGCTCCGGGTAATCACTAATTTACTCTGTTTTTATGAGTAGTTTTTTAGATGCCAAATATAAGTGAAATCATACAGGGTTTGTCATTCTCTGATTTCTTTCATTTTATGATATATATATATATATATATATATATATATATATATATATATATAGATTGTTTCCATATCTTAGCTATTATAAATAATGCTGTAATGAACATAGTAATGCCAATATTACTTCTAAATAGTGATTACATTTCCTTCAATTTATACCCAGAAGTGAGACTGATGAATCCCATGGTAATTATATTTTAAGTTTTTTGAGGAACCTCCATACGGTTTTCCATAATGTCTGTACCAACGTACATTCCTACCAACAGCACACAAGCATTCCCTTTTCTTTTTACATCCTCACCAGCACTTAAAATCTCCAGTCTCTGGGATAATAGCCAATTTAACAGTTTGAGGTGATATCTCATTGTAGTTTTAATTTGCCTTTTCCTGGTCATCAGTGATGTTGAGCACCATTCCTGTCCCTGTTGGCCATTTGTATATTTTCTTATATTTTCTTGTATATTTTCTCTATGCAGGTCCCTTGCCCATTTATAACTGGATTACTTGTTTTTGTTGTTGTTGTTTTTGTTGTTGTTGAGTTACAGGAGTTCTTTATATAGTTTGGATATTAACCCTTATCAGATACATATGGTTTCCAAATATTTTCTCTCATTCTATAGGTTACCTTTGTGTTTGCTGATCATTTCTTTTGCTGTGCAGAAGCTTTTAGTGTAGTGTAGTCCCAATGAATGATTTTTTCTTTTGTTGCTTGTGATTTTGGTATAATTTCAAAAAAAATCATTGCCCAGTTAAATATCAAAAAGCTTGTCCCGGTTTTCTTTTAGTTCTATAGCTTCAGATATTAATTATTACTGGATCCATTTTAAGTTATTTTTTCTTAGTGGTGTTAAGTTTGGAGCCTCTTTTCAATGTTTTGCACTTGGTTATCAAAGTTTTCCAGCACCACTTACTGAAGAGACCATCTTCTCCCCATTGAGTATTATTGGCTCCCTGTCCTAAATCAGTTGACCATACATGCATGGGTTCATTTGTGGGTTCTTGATTCTTTACCATTGGTCTATGTGTTTTTATGCCAGTACCACACTGTTTTGATTACTAGAGTTTTGTAGTATCGTTAGAAGTCAAGAAGTGTAATTCCTCTAGTTTTGTTCTACTTTCTCAGAATTGTTTTGGCTATTCAAGGTCTTTGGTGGTCTCACATGAATTTTAGGACTGTTATTTCTACTTCTATAAAAAAAATGCCATTGTAATTTTGGTGGGGATTACACTGAACTTACATATGTCTGTAGTTAGTACAAACACTTAAAAAAAGTCAATTCTTTTATTTCATGAATATGGGATATATTTCCATTTATTTGTGTCTTCTTCAATTTCTTTAATCAATGTTTTATGGTTTTCAGTGTATGGATCTTTCACCTCCTTGGTTAAATTTATTCCCACATTTTTTGTTGGTTTGTTTTCTTTCTTCTTTTCCTTTCCTTTCCTTTCCTTTCCTTTTCTCTTTTCTTTTCTTTTCTTTTCTTCCTTCCTTCCCTTCTTTCTTTCTCTTTCTTTCTCTCTCTTTTTTTTGTAACCACTGTGAGTGTAACTGTTTTCTTTATTCCTTTTTCAGACAGTTTGTTGTTAGTGTACAGAAACATCACTAATTTTTGTATGTTAACTTTCTCTCGTCAAATTTTCTGAATTCATCAGTCTCTAACAGATTTTACAAGTGTTGGCAGAGAAGCACCTTCATCAGTCAGCTCAGCTTGGGATACTGGACTGCAGAACTTATAGAATATGCCAATGAATCACTCTGTGAGGTTCCCCCAGTAAGCCCTGTGAAGTGAGACCCAAGTGAACCTCCCAGGAATTATCATGAAATGCTGGGAAAGCTGGGTGTCCACCTTGGGTTCTGTTTTTCCCACTGGATTAACTTTATAGGCCCAACAGGGTGCTCGTGGTTTGGTGGTGTGCCAGCCTGAAGAATGGGTGGTGCCGTTTAAGTGAAATTGCTCTTACACTTCTAATGTGATCCTTCTTAGTCTGTTGTCTGGGGGATGCTTCAACCTCACCACTGGGCTCTGGAATAATTACAGTGGTGTCTTGACTATGGGGAGTTGCTAGTTTGTCTTCCTGTAAGGGAGGCTGAAGTCAAGAAAGAACTGTGTTGCCATCTGATGTCACTCTCCAAAATGCAACTAATTTCCATGTGTTGACTTTTTATCGTTAAATTGCCAAATGTATTTATTACTTCTAATAACTTTTTGCGGAATTTTTATACTTTTCTACACATATCACCAGCAAACATTATTTTATTTCTTCCTTTCTTATGTGGATGCCATCTTTTTTTTCTCCTGCCTAAGTGCTCTGGAAAGAACTTCTAGTACCATATTAACTAGAAGTAGTGAAAGCAGTCACTCTTGCCTTGTGCCTGATCTTAGAAAACAAGCTTTCAGCATTTCATCACTGAGTATGACCACTGTCAGTTTTCCAAAAACGGATTTCACTAGGTGGAGATATATTTTCCTTTTATTCCTAGTTTGTTGATTTTTTTAAAGGGTGTTGGGTTTTGTCAAATGCTTTTTATGCATCAACATGACATGTGTTTTTTGCCCCTTTGTTTTGTATTATGTGGCATATTACATTTGATGGATTCTCATATGGTGAACCATCCATGAATTCCAGAAATAAATCCCACTTGCTCAAGATATGTAATCCTTTTAATATGCTGAATTAAGTTTGGTAGAATTTTGTTGAGGATTTTACATCAATCTTCAATGGTTTGTAGTATTCTTTCCTTCTGGTGTCTCTGTCTATCTTTGGTATCAGGAAAATGTCCTCAAAAAATGAATAAGTATTGAAGAGTTCTTTTCTCTCCAATTTTTTTTTTTTGAAAAGTTTAAGAAGGCTGGTGTTATTCTTCAAATGTTAGAACTCGTCACTGATTCCATTTTGATTTTATTTGTATTATTATTTACTGTTTTGATCTCCTTTTCTACTTATAGGTCTATTCAGATTTTCTATTCCTTATTGATTTTAGAATGTTTTTTGTTATTAGATATCTGGTTATTTCATCTTTATTACCCAATTTGTTGGTGTGCAGTTCATCTTAGTACTTTCTTATAATCCTTTTTATTTCTGTAGAATCAGTAGTAATGCCCCCAATTTCATTTCTAACTTTAGTAATTTGAGTCCTCTGTTTCCTTAGTCTACCTAGTTAAAGGTTTGACAAGTATTTTGATTTTTTTCAAAGAATCGACTTTTGGTTTAATTAATTTTCTCTATTTAAATTTTTCTATTTCATTTGCCTCTGCTTTAATCTGTATTGTTTTCTTTCTACTGCATGCTTCCAGTTTAGATTGTTCTTTTTTGTTACCTATATTTTAAAGCTAGGCTGCTGATTTGAGATGTTTCTCATTTTTTAATGTAAGCATTTACAGCTATGAAATTTCCCATTAGTGCTGCTTTTGCTGCATCCCATAGATCTTGGTATGCTATGTTTTTATTTTCATTCATCCCTATTTTATAATCCCCCTTATTTCTTCTTTGATCCACTAATTGTTTAAGAATATATATATTTTTTCTATTTCTACATACTTAGAATTTTTGTTCGTGTTGTTATTGATGTCTAACTTTATCACATAATGATCAGAGAAGATCCTTTATATGATAGTATCCTTTACATTTTATGGAGAATTATTTTGTGGACCTAACATGAGCTCTAACCTGGGAGAGGTATCAATACATACTTCAGAAGACTTGTTGTTGGGTAAAGTGTTCTGTCTATGTCTGATGGATCAAATTGGTTTGTTGTGTTGTCCAAGTCCTCTATTTGCTTCCTTATCTTCTGATTAACTGTTCTATCCATATTGAGAGTGGGATATTGAAGTCTCCAACTAATTTTGTAGAACTATTTCTGTCTTCAATTTTGTAGATTTTTGCTTCATACATTTTGGTGCCCTGTTACTAGGTGTGTAAATGCTTTAATTGTTACAGCTTCTTCCTATATTGAAATTTTTACTAATTGATGATGGCCTTCTTTGTCTTCTATAAAGTTTTTTTTTCAATTTATAGACTCTTTGCCTGATAAAAATGTACCCCCTTTGCTCTCTTCTGGTTATTAAATTCATGGAAAATCTTTTTCCAGCCTTTCACTTTCAACCTATTTGTGGATCTAAAGTGAGTCTCTTGTAGATCACATATGGTTAGAAATTTTTTTTTATATTCTATATATAAGTGATATCATACGGTATTTGTTTTTCTCTGTCTGGCTTATTTCATTTAGCATAATACTTTTAAAGTCCATCCATGTTGTTCCAAATGGCAGGATTTCCTTGTCCCTCCCCCACAATGACTGTTATATTGCATCACACACACACACACACACACACACACACACACACACACACAACTTCCTTATCCATTCATCCACTGACGGACACTTAGACTGTTTTCACATTTTACTTTTCATACATAACGCTATCACGGACATGGGGGTTCAGATACCTTTTCACGTTAGTGTCTTGTTTCCTCTGGATACATTCCCAGAAGTGGAACTGCTGGTGCATAAGGTTAATTCTATTTTTAATTTTTTGAGGATCCTCCAGGTTTTCCAAAGCACCTACACAAGTCTGCATTCCCAGCAACCATGCACATGAGTTCCTTTTTCTCCATATCCTTGCCAGCTTTCGTTATCTCTTTTAGAAGACGGCCATACTAGGGCACCTGGGTGGCTCAGTCAGTTAGGCATCTGACTTCAGTTCAGGTCATGATCTCGTTGTTTGTGGGTTCGAGCCCCGCGTCGGGCTCTGTGCTGACAGCTCAGAACCTGGAGCCTGCTTCGGATCCTATGTCTCCCTCTCTCTCTGCCCCTACCCTGACTGTACTCTGTCTTTCTCTTTCTCTCTCTCTCTCTCTCTCTCTCTCTCTCTCTATCAAAAATAGAAGATGGCCATGCTAACAGGTGTGAGGTGATATCTTACTACAGTTTTAATTTTCATTTCAAAGGTATCATACAAAGAGAAGGAAATTTAGATGGGGAAACATTATTGTTTAGGTCTAATTGACTCAGGATGTGTTCTCTGGATTTCTAGGAGAAGCAACCTATATCACCCATCTGTTCCCCCCTGCTTTAATCCTAATCCAGCAACAAGTCACAAGCCAATCAGATGGATAACGTAAGCTGGCAGGACAATGGCGAGCCACACTTCTTCTCTGTGTTAATTTAGCAGGAGGCAGCTTTAAGGATTTGCTCCAGTATTAGGCTGCAGAGAAGTCTATTAATCTGTCGTCCCTTTACATCTCTGAGAATCTCAAGGCTTTTTAAAATTAAAATCATATGACTTTGTAAACAGTACAGGTTCCTTCAGTTGTGTGAACGGCTGAGAATCACTGAAGAATGAGCAAATCACTCCTTGCAACATCTGCAAGCTGCTTTTGACCAGCTCCAACCTAACCCCACGGTTTCATGGTTTCATGCTTACACTTACGCACAGGACATGGCACAACCCACCCCCCCCCTGCCCAAGTGTACCCCATATTCAGGTGTGGTTTTTTTTCCTCCTAGAAATAATTCTTTCCACCTCGCTCACTGTAAAAATTGATATGCACGTGGTTTTTGGTTTAAACAGTCTTTTAATCTCCACTAAGCATTTTTTGTTAGTTTTGTTTTTCTCTGTCTCCCCGTGTAAGCAAAGTAATTTTATTGCTTGTGAGAAAGCAATGATTATTTTATCTAAGACTTAAATAAATCACTCAGCAGTAGGCCGACTGCTTCTGCAGAGTGAAAGTGGAATCTGCAATAGTTTTACTAAAACACATTTATCCAAGATCCAGCTTCGTCTAAGACAGACAGACACAACTAAGTATGTGAATGTAATACCACTGTCCCTTAATACAAAGGAGCGAGCAGAGAAGTTTTTTGTTATAAATGCCACAACGATAATGTCCAAGTATAGAGTGATGAATTGTTATACAGTATTGTAACATTTATGTCACTAGTCACATTGTTACCTAGGATACGTTCCCTTAAGGTCACAGTTTCTATTACGTGAAGAAATGAGAATGATGATGTTTGGCGTTCAGTCGTGTGTATTCAAGTGGCTCATTCAAATTCTGCGCCTTCCTGTCCTTAGTGGTCTCCTCTGCAGGGACGGCATGGTGGGGGGATGGGGAAACACAGATTTGTATCCTGCTGGCTCAAGTCACTGTTATGGGGGAGGGAGGGACGTAACCACTAACGCTGAGCAACTCTCCTTCTGGAAGTACTTCCAAAGACATCATCACCAAAACCCTCTCCTCTCCTCCCTTCTGTTTATTTTGAGGTCAAGCATCCGTATACATGTAGCACATATCAGCCAGAAATTCTTTGGGTGATAAATGTCATGCTCAGTCTTTATGTAAACTCCACACACCAGCTACTACACTACACATGGAAATCATCTGTGCTGCCCAGCGCTTGCAGGTGGGTTTGCTTTTCATTTCCTGGGGTAGGATGATGACCCAGGGACCCCAGGCTGGGCTTCTCGAGGTTCTCCCCTCCCCCGTTTATGCGCCCTTGCGCTCACAGCACAGCCACGCGCCTTGGGAATCAAGGGGACCTCTGTTATCTCCTTGTGACAAAACTTCAGCTCCTACAACTGATGGCTCTCCCCCCTTATTCATTTCCAACTTTGCCACTTGGTTGCAGACACCACAGAGTCTCCCGTACCTGATTCTCCTTCTCCATGGCTCCTTGGCAGTCAAATGGCTCCTTCCCTAGACCTCTCCTGTCATCTCCACACCAGGACCAGGCCTCATACTTTCTTCTCAGCTAAGATGGTCCACAAGAGGACCCAGCTTGCAGGTTTTGTAACAGAGCCTGGCTGCCACTTGACCCTGGCTGCACGCTAGGGAATTTCTTCCTACTGGTGTTCATACCTACTAAGTGCAACAGTGTGGGGAAGCTTTTCTGGAGGGCTCGAAGGCATTTACAATTTGAAGATCCCCTGGAAAGTGTGGGGCAGGCTGGGTTGGTTCTTATGTTTGTTGTATTTACATATAGTCTACTCACATGGTCTTATGAAGTTATAAATGAAAGTGTCTGGAGGAGCATTGACAAGTCTTCTTTATTAAAGTAGATAAAAACCTCTGATTCTTGGACTAAGGCAGGGAAAACCCCAGGTTTATTTACTTGAAGCCTTTCATTTTCCTCTGAATATTCTGATTACAAATACTTGTCAGAGGGAGATGGAGTTAAGGTGGCCTCAGTGGAGAATGTGGGAGGATGAATTCATTGCCAGGCACTTGGTGAAGGCAGCATGGGGATACGGCCACCAGGAGAGTCCCCAGAGCAGTGACAATTGAAGGCTTCCCGAGGAATCATGAGAGGGAATCAGATACAATGTTTGGGCTCACACGAGGATCCCAGAAAGAAATGTTAGTGATATCGTAAGAGAGTGTAATTTAATAGAGAATTAAATAAAAAAATATAAGCAGTAATGAACATCAACAGTGACCAACTTAGATGTGTATGTATGTGTGTGAGTTTGAGGAAACCATAAATGCATAAGTAAAAAGCATACTTAAAACAACAAAATAAATTATACCTGATTACATCCAATGCTTTCTGAAGTCCGAGACTATCTAACGTTTAAGTACAAAAGACAGGCTCTGATTAATCAATATAATTTCAGACTTTAGATGTTTTTCAGCTTCTTTTCTTTTTTCATTATTTATTTTATGGATAAACTGAAGTGTAGTTGATTTGCGGTAGCAAAATATAGAGTTGGGGTGCGTTCTAGGGCAGAGCAAGGTTGTATAGAACAATACGAACGCAGTGTTAATCATCACATGTATCAAGAACCAAAACGGGACCTCCTACTTTGATCCAGAAACAAGATTCAGATGATTTTGCAAATTAAAGATTTCTAAGGGCAGAGAAGACGTTCTGTCTGCACATATGTACTCACAGGTCCATAGTCTGTCCGGTATTCAGTAAAGACCATTAAATAAGTTGAGTCAGTAAATGAGGAAAGGAGACACTCATGCTGTGGGTCAGGGAGGTTTTCCCTCTTCTTATCATTCTCCTTGTCACCTGTCCCTGTTCCTTCTCAGCCCCCAGCGACAAACCTCTCCTCCTGCAACCGCCTCATCCTGCGTCCCCCCACAGACCCATCTCTGCCTTGCCAGGGAGTCGGAACCTACGAGCGCACTTGCAGCGAGGGCAGCCTCAAGAGCCTTGGAAACGAGAGGTTGGAAGGCCCAGACACATGGCCGTGGATCTTGACCTGAAGGCAGGGGTGCACATTCAGGAGGCCAGTCAGGAAGGGGACAGACGCAACACCACCGGGAGGAGAATTTGCTGCCTGTGGGCAGGACAACAGATAGCGCTGGGCTGGATGCGCCCACGACCCCACGTAAGCGGAGGGATGGCCCGTGGGAAGGCCACAACCATGATCTGCGGTAGTTTGCAGAGAAGGAACTCCTTTCACAGGGGACTGCCTTCGGAGGAGAGGGATGTATTTCTTCCTGTGCAGATAAAATGTATGCGCAGAGGGCAGAAACCAACAGGAAATCTTTGCCCGTGGATGCCTGTCTCCATACAGCTGAAGAGGGACCCTGCTCTAGGTACCAGTGGCGCCTTCTTTCCAATTTTTCCACCCAAGTTCAGCTTCTTCATCAATTTTGCTGTCACTCCTGCACATGTAGTGTTTGTTTTAGGGCAGGAGAGGGTCATTGCAGACTGGAAAACCCAGAACTGGTCAACTAAGTGCCTACTGTCAGTACAGAGAGCTGTTGGTAGAAATTTTAACTACAAGCCACATCTTCCAAATCTCATTCCAGTTCTCCTTCCAGGAGATCAGTCACCTGGTTTCTTCCCCCTTCTTTTGAGGATACAGTGTGTGGGGCGGGGAAATGTGTATGTATGTTAATAAGGATCAGTTACCCGAAGGAGAGAATTACAAGGCAAAGTACAGAACAGTTTCTCAGACGTGTCCCGAAGGTTAATAAAACCGCCCCATTTGTTCAAAGGAATGTGAATTCACTCTTTTTAAATTTTTTTTTAACATTTATTCGTTTTTGAGAGACAGCAACAGACAGAGCGTGAGTAGGAGAGGGACAGAGAGAGAAGGTGACAGAACGTGAAGCGGGCTCCAGGCTGTGAGCTGTCAGCACAGAGCCCAACATGGGGCTCGAACCCACGCACAGTGAAATCAAGACCTGAGCCGAAGCCGGACGCTTCACCAACTGGGCCATGCAGGCGCCCCACGAATTCACTCTTAACAATGTATTTGCATCTATCAGTCTCCTTGGAGCAGTGCTGCCCAGCAGAATCGCAATGAAAGCCACAATTAGAAGCCACACATGGAATTTTAAATATTCTACTGCTGACATTTAAAAGGCAGTAATAAGTGAAATAAACTTATACGTATTTTATGTAACTCAATATACCCCAAATACTCTTTCCTCCTATATTCTAACAAAAATTATGTTGACATTTTTTTCACAGAAACTCTTTGTTTTATAAGTTTATTTATTTATTTTGAGAGCAAGGAAGCAGCGGGGAGGTAGAGAGAGAGGGAGAGAGACAATCTCAAGCAGGCTTCACGCTGTCAATGCAGAGTCCGACGCAGGGCTCAAACTCATAAACCGGAAGATCATGACCTGAGCCAAAACCAAAAGTCAGGCACACTTCACCAACTGAGCCACCGAGGTGCCCCTCACAGAAAATCCTTAAAGCCAGTGTTTATTCTACATTTACAACTTGTCTGCATTCAGACCATTCACATTTCCAATGCCCAACAGCCACACACGCTTAGCAAATACCATGTTGGACAGCACAGCCTTCCAGAATATAATTGCTTAGTATAACTGCTATTCAGTCACAGAAATCACAGCCATTGTCCATTTACTGGCTGTTACTTTGGTATGAGACTTCAACCGTGTCCCAGCAGTGACTGTCAACAATTAAAACTGTCAGCTTCTGGGGCACCTGGGTGGCTCAGCCAACTGAGCATCCGACTTCGGCCCAGGTCGTGATCTCAGGGTTCATGAGTTCGAGCCCTGTGTCGGGCTCTGGGCTGACAGCTCGGAGCCTGGAGCCTGCTTCCGATCCAGTGTCTCCCTCTCTGTCTGCCCCTCCCCAGCTCACACTTGTTCTCTTTGTCAAATATAAATAAAAACTTAAAAAAATAAAAATAAATAAAACTGTCAGCTTCGGGATTAACACCTCTGCAAGTCTTCAAAAATAGTTTTCCTTTTGTAACGTCAACTCACAGACCCATTTGTCATATGGTTTCATCAGATGCAAGAGGTTTTAGTCAAAACATTACTTAAAATATTCTTTAAAATTAACTTCTATTAAAGTAGGGCCGAAAACAGGCAGGTTATCCTTAAAAGAGTCACACAGCAACCTACATTTTTCTGTAAGTTAACTTGCATGCAGAATGTATTCCCATTTCTGAGGCCGTTAAAATAACTGGGTGGTTTTCTGTCTGAAATGCTGAGCAATTTAAAGTGACAATCGGTTGTTCCCAACCAGGCCCGACATCTACAGTGCTTCCAGAAATTCAAATCTTTCCAACTGATTACAGATTCCTTCCCCTACTTCAGTATTATTGACTTCTGTGTAAGTGTTCCATTTTACAGGTTGATTAACCAAAAGAAGAATGAATAAAAAGCCAGGCCGTGGTACTACCGGCCAGGGATGACTGACAGAGGATAGGAAAATTCACAACAGTAGCTGAGGTTGTACTTCCCACATGGTGCCCTGGCCTCCGTGCTGCTGCGTACCTGCTCGTACTTGGCTGGCCAAGTGAAAACATTGGATGGTAAATCTTAACGGCCAAAGTTAAGAAAGGAATCACTTAGTGAAGAAATAGGGGGGGTTCTATCTTCAGAGAATAAAGTCCCAGTGATGAGACATGAACATGAAATCAATCAGAAAACCATTTTTTTTGTTTTGAAAAGTCACAGAAAATGGGAATAATCTCCAGGTCTCCCTGGCTGAAGGAAAAGGAGAAAGGGAGGCAGTGCCTGACTGTAGAAATAGCCACAGAGACTCCCCGTGTCACTACACGATCAAGGTGGCTCCGATGCTGGTGATGTGCCCCGGAAAGTCTGGATGCAAGCCTCCCCCCCGCCACAGGGGACCTCAAACAGCCCTGCCTGCAGCCTGCTCTCTTTCCGTGGCCCATCTCCCTGCTCTGCCTTTTAAAATTATTACATTGCTCCTGTATGAATCTAGGAGTATTCGATTTGGCTGTATTAAACCCAAGTTGTTTTAGAGGATCTGCCAAGGGCTGCCATTCGTTCTTTGCTTAGGATTTCTACGTGGAAACCACAAAGCCTGTACAGCAGAGTAGGCAAATATTTCATACCTTGAGGAAGGTTCCCAGTTGGTTTAGCCCAAGGAGACAGCCCCTAGTAGGCAAATGGGTGAAGGTGGTCAAAAAGAAAAACAAAACAAAGAATTGGGTTTAAAATGATCTTCAATAAAGTAAAAGAGTCCCTATTTTTTCTTCAAAGAGAAAAAGCCTTTGAGGAGAGGAGTCAGAATCTCCTAGCAGATATTCTGATTCATTTTATCTGATTAGCACTTATATTTATGCCAGGAATTTCTGATACAGATTGAATGCTGGAGGAGAGAAAAAGGAAGGAATCAGGGAGATTTGTAGGAGACTGTTGGTATGGAAAAGCTAACCACGACCTGGAGTTATGGCCAGAGAGTCTGTGGGCTGGCCTCTGTCCTCCCCCTCCTCTTCCCCCATCATGAGCTTACTGTGATACGTAAGCATCTGTTATACAGGGAAACATTTTGAAAGTATATCAAGACCGTGTTTCAGCTTCATGACACAAGGAGTTTAAGTCTATTTTGATATTTTCTGAAAATACTCCTTTTGAAGGAGCCATTTTAAAATACCATCACATTTGCAAAAAGCCACACTCCAATTTAACTGCAAAAGAACACCTTTTCTTTACTGAGCCAACTGCCAAAACACTTGAAAATGTTCTCAATTTAAAAGGCAAGCCTATTTCTCCCCACAGAAGAATCTGGAGCACAGACAAGAAGTTTCCAATAATATTCTTCCAAATGGTGTGGAAGTGCCTTTCTAATGCCAGTGACAGGGCAGGGGTCTGAGTCCCGAGTCCCGACGCGGGGACACTGGGAATCAGCACTTGCAGAAGGGGCTGTTGAGTAACAGACCCGGGTGTAAATTCCATTTTGTCAGGATGGAACTGATTGGCTTTCCATGGGTTAATTTTTCTAAGTCTCTAGTTTCCATAACCACAACCTGGGGACCACGATCACCACTGCGGAAGGCTGCTGGGAGGACTACAGAAGAAAGCACAGGTTCCTGGTGATCACCACCTTGCCTGGCACAGAGGACATGGTCCATAAAACAAGTGGATTTAAAACATGTCTGTTCTCCACATGGACAAAGTACATCATCATAGCACATCATTCCCCAGCTTAAAATCCTAAAGTCAGCTCCCTGAAATCTAAACAAGTATCAACATCCTTACCATGAGTGAGGCTCCTTCTCACAGATCTGCCTTCTTAACCTTTTCTGCTTCATTCATCCATCCACGTGGACCTTCTCTCGGGCACATGGTGTGGACCCAACCTGCTCCTGGGAAGAAACAGACAGCACGGGAATAAATGAATCCCTCAGGCTCTTCAAATCAAGTATGTAATGAGTGAGGACACTAAGGTCCAGTAAGTAGTCCTCACCGGCCCAAACGAAGTAACAGACTGAGGCTGTGAACCTCTCTCCAAGGGCCCAGCAGTCACTGTACACAGAGGTGGGTCTACCACGAGGCCAGTGAGCCTGTGGGCTTCAGGAAGGACCACAGCAACAGAATCATAGACCCTAATGGCTTTTCACAAATCAGATAATTTAACTGAAGTTGGTCAAGACCGCTGTCTCTTTCAACTCTGATTTCCCTTCATTACACTTTCAGCTACAGCCTCACAATTCATTAATAATAATACCATGTAAGGGGCGCCTGGGCGGCTCGGTTGAGCGTGGGACTCTTTCTTGGTCTAACCTCGGGTCATCATCTCATGGTTCCCAGGATTGAGCCGAGCACTGCTCTCTGTGCTGACACTGCAGAGCCTGCTTGGGATTCTCTCTCCTCTCCCCTGCTCACACTCCGTCTCCCTCTCAAAATAAATAAGCTTTAAAATAATAATAATAATAGTAATAATAATACCATAAAAATTTTAGAATGACTGTCAAATTTAGGGAAACTGCCACATAGTTTCTTCCTGTATCAGCTGTACAGCATGGGGGCACTGGGTTGTTTCTGTGCAGTAACTCGTCTCACACACACTCAGAGGTGTGATTGCTGGAAGCCGTTCCCACGCCGTGATGAAGGAATCCAAGTAAAAGCAGAAGCGACTGCACACCACACAATACATCCTCCTAACCCCAAACTAAACACACCCTCCGATTTCCCTCATCTAGATTCTAAAGCCCCCAATAGCCATAAGAATACCACCTGACATGGGGTCAAATGAGACAGGAGAAGACGGAGTAGAGACAGTGGTCTGAATGGATTACGGTTAAAATATCTTAATTGTGCAGAATTAAAAAAGAAAACGTGTTAACATATTGCTAGGACCCCATCCAAGTTTCTACAAGGGCTTCTGCCCCTCTTATCTCCATAATTAGTAATGAAAGCAAATTTCAATCAACCATGCTAAAACTGAAGAAGAATTCACTTTCCATTTTTTCTAGAGAAAGTGGTATCACAAAACTGTTACACTGGGAAAAAGTCATCAAAGCGTATGCAGCCAAAAGTGTAGGATTAAAAGTATTGCAAAGGTGTCCTAGGCAGTTAAGTAAGAAAAATATTATTACTATTTCCCGGATTTGTTTACATTTAGAAGCTTATTACGATTTTAAAAATTTATAACTTGTAATTTATTTTTGTTCCCAGTAAATATTCGCTCTCATCCCTAATTCTGCGTGTGTAATGTTGAGCTCTATGAATTTCAGGTCCCACTCTACCTGCATTCATCCTGCTGGCCCAGTACACCACCGTTATTATTCACCTGCAGTTCAAGGTCACTCGATACCCCTAGCTGCAGCGTCTGCAGATTGTCCTTACCTTTCCCCCCCACGTTTTGGCTTATGCTAGAGCAAAAGTATTCCTAGAGGGAGGGTATGTCTATGTGTGCCCCTAAGCTTCTTGTGAACGGGTGAAAATGGAAGGATCGCCTGTTGGCCATCAATCGGAGGTGGGTACCAAAAATACATCCTGCTTCTACATACTGCATCATTCTGAAACTTTGTATTGTCCGCTTCAGAAATTTAGTTCTGTGTATACATTTCTGGGTAAGTGGTTTGGCTTCCTCAGAGCCAAGTAGGTAAGCATGAAGGGAAACTTGAATTAAACATGATAACTCTTCTCAAGTTCCCCAGAGTGAGATGGAACATTCTCCTTCCTGCCTTGAGGAAGCTATATATATAGCTTCATATATATATATAACCTGTTACACCCCTGCTGCGGAATTTCTGGACTAGTGTTCAGAATTCTTCCTGAAGATGGTTTAAGTCACTAGGAGTTACGGTGGTTAATATTCTGCACATGATGATTTCTTTAAAATCACACTCTCTATATAAATGTTTAAGTCACTAGGAGTTATGGTGGTTAATACTCTGCACATGATGATCTCTTTAAAATCATATGCTATATATAAATGATTAATATTCCAAACAAAATAATATAACCTTTACCTATAATAATTCTGAAGGTAGCAATAACTGTTTTAAGGTTTTCTACTGGAAAATACTGTGTGTTTTTTAATAGGAAAAGCTTCAAAATATGCTGAAAACCTATCTAGAGATATATTTAATAAACTTTTATTATGCAAGTGTCCCTTGAACATCTTCTTCATAATAATACTGTCTTGATTTATGTAGTGAATTCCTTTTCAAGATCGCAGACATAAGACTGTAATAGAAATATCAGAGCAATGTGTACTTAAAAGTCTGAAATCAAACAAGATCCCATTAGCTCCATTACCACCATATTTGACAGAAGAAAGGATGGATGGATCCCATACGTTCCGTCAACTATTTCACAAATTGCTTTGGCCAGTAATGTGACATGTGTCCAAATTCTAAATTGTTGTAGTTGTGAGTGATTTACCAGGATATGTATGTATTTAACTTTGGCATCCTAATAAAATGTGTTAATATGGTTTGTGCATCATTTGTCCCAGAGATGGGCCTTAATGGTAAACAGAACCCAAGATCCTCAATGGGGAAGGAAGACATGCTCTTTGCTTGAATACAGTGAGGGAAAATACACACACACACACACACACACACACACACACACACACACACACACACACAGAGGGATTCTAGCTTTGGAGGTAGTGACCCTTCTACTGTGATTTTGTGTGTAGACACAGTGCCCCTAAGTATGTTTAGTAGACTAGCAGAATCTCACATTTGGTGGGTTCTCAATAATCCTTTATAGAATAAAGAGATGAAGGAAATCAAAATTTAAGAACTTAAACAGAACACAGCCCACAAAACTCTGTCTATCCCACAAGGACGCCTTTTTCTTTCAAACAAGGATCCATTCATCCGTTCCTTTTTTGAAAGTAATAAACAGTTATGTATCTTCCTAAATATACGGTTACAGAGCTCATGTATTTCGATTACATTCATCAGAACATCACTGAAGACATTACCAAATCCTTTGGAAAACACCAGCTGTTCTCTGTCAATGAAGTTCCCTTGACCGACCAGTCTAATAACTAACACGAGAAGATCTCCAGGCGTTCGTCTTTATTGCAACTCAGCTGCTGACCGTTAGCATGCCAGAACCACTTGTGGGGCTGGCACGTACCTTTGGGAATTAGAGCCTAAAGTCTGTGCACCTTGAATGTGACAGTGCCCGTCCTCACAAAATCCCACTTACCCTGAAGACTCGTCCCTGCCTAGATTCACCTTTCCACCGTTTTCCCACTGAGAGCATGCAGATATCCTGTTAGCTTTCCACTGCTAGTGATAATACGGATGTTTGATATAGCATCAGAATTCACCTGCCCCAGAAAGAAGGCACAGCGATCGACACGTGTGATGCGAGAACCCGTGGTGGCAACACTTTGGCTTTGTGTCGTAGAGCAGCATTTGAGGACCCACGTGCCTCCTCTCCATGGTTTCACCACAGAATTCTTTTACTTCCTCAAGTACTTGATTTTTTGAATAGAATAAATATAAATACATACCATAATTCCATATTTAAGTAGTGAAAATAACTAAAGAGGGGAAAACAAATACAGTGAAGGCCCTCTCTCCCAGCCTCCCTCTCCCTCTAATACACCAACTTCTGCTTCCCTGTACAGGGCACCCACTTCTGTATGTATCTTCTCTTTTACTACAGCGATAGAAAGAGACTATAAATATTATTCAGCACACTGCTTGCTAATAATAAATCCTGGGGTTCTTTCTACATAAAAATATAAACAGCATCTCAATCCATTAGCTCCAAGCTTTAATTAGCTTTTAATTCCCCTAGCTTGAGAGCAATAATGTACTACACTGTACAGCATATTTCATGATTTACTGAATCAAACCCCTACTGACGGATATTGAAGTCTTTTTTCCCCATAGTGTTTATATCAGTTCATAGTCTCATATTCAGTATTTTTAAATCTGCTAATTGCTGAAAGCCACTTTTTACAATAATGTTTGGGCCAAAACTCACTTGGTCACAAAACTGAACCTTTCCTGATAAGAGGCACTATTTGTGTATCTGTGCTCCCAAGAGTCACATGGGCCTCTGTCTGCTGACATTTGTGAAGAACATATTATTAGCTCTTCCATATTGAGCCATATTATTTGTTAATTGTTATTCTTTAACAGTTTCTTACGTTTGCCTTAGTTTTAATTAAACTGTGAAAATGCTTTTAGAATTAAGTCTACAACGCATTTGGTGACAGTTAAAATCAGAAAATAACAAGTGATACATTAATCAGCATGGTTTGTTTTTACTCCGGGACAATGATGAGCAAGAACTAAGGAACCAGAAAAAGGAACTGCTCGGGGTAAAAAATGACCCTGTGCTGATCATATGGATGCAAGAGTGACAGGTGAATGTATGCCAGCAACTGGTTTGTTGCTCTTGAAGCCAGCTAGAAGTGACTGTGATGACATGAACAACGACAGTGAGTGTGGACCATTATGAGGTTTGACTCTCAAGTATGAAGAAGCACAAGTACCACGGTGAAATTAATCTGAGAATCTATAATGAAAAAGCTTCTTGGCAAATTTCTTAAAATAATGCTTAAGAAAAATGCCGTCTTAAACAAACAAACAAACAAAAAACCTACAATGTTATTATTCATGGATGAGTATATTTTTGCCCGAGTAGGACATCTGTCATATGCCCCTTCTATTTTATGATGGGCAAATGTAACTGTATTTGAAAGTATAAGGCTGCTGTAATGACCACAAGTTGAAGAATCCAAGATTTCTCAAAAGCATTTGGTTTGTAGGACACCAATTATACTGTTGCTAATGTTTGGAATTATGTCGATAAACCTACATTAACAAATGCTTGGCACAGCCAACAGGCTAGCAGTGACATTTGGAAAACTCTGCTGGTATAGAGTTTAAATGATCCTTTTATGTAATGATAGATGATATCCACCTCATCAATGAGATACAAGTAATTCAGCCAAGAGTATAGAAAAGTTAAAGTTCCACATATGAGTGAAAACACGTGATATCTGTCTTTCTCTGACTGACTTATATCATTCGGCATAGTAAAGAAACTTAACAGAAGACCATGGGGGAATGTATGCCAGCATACATTGGGGGAAGGCAAGGGGGAAAAATAGTTACAAACGGAGAGGGAGGGAGGCAAACCATAAGAGACTCTTAAATACAGAGAACAAACTGAGGGTTATTGCGGGGAGTGGGAGAGAGGGGAAAATGGGTGATGGGCATTGGGGAGGGCACTTGTTGGGATGAGCACTGGGTGTTGTACGTAAGCAATGAATCATGGGAATCTACCCCCAAAACCAAGAGCACACTGTATACTGTATGTTAGCTAATTTGACAATAAATTATATTATTTAAAAAAAGAAAAGTTAGATAAAAAGCATTTGCTGTGTATTACCTGAATGTTGGGGAAACTGTGTAAATGTTCAAATTTTTCATTAGAAAATGGGAAGACAATGGTTGACCACTTAACTGCTGTACTTACACAATTTTCACTTAACAGTGAGCGAGTCATTACTGTAGTTTACATAATTAAACAAAACTTCTTAGATGGAAATCCATGATAATGAGATGGCACACATCAGAAGCTTTCCACCGGGCCATCCATAATGAGGTCTGATAAGCGCTGGGGGGTTTTGCTCCTGGCCCATCCTCAGACATCTGACTCGGATCTACTTACAAAGGTCATGTTGCTGTGTTCACTTTTCCAAGACACGCTGATGCAGAAAATAAATAGTATGTGTACAAGTGCAGGCAGAATCCAACAGAATTATCTGTTAGATTATGTTCATGGAAAGATTCAGCACACCTTGTTTAGAGCCTGTATCCATGTTTTCAAAAGGTGAATCCTACCATTAGTGGCATCAGTATCCCCTGATACCTGGATAAAAATGTAAAGTATAGGGTCCTACCCCCAGATGTACTGAATCATGTAAGCTAAAGTTGGGACCCAGCAATCTGTCTTTCCATAAGTCTTTGGTTGATCCTTATGCGATCTCTCATTTGAGAATATTCAAAAGTTATTAAAAAAAAGACTACTTTCAAAAAAACCACCATAAAGGGGACCCTATGGGGCTCAGCGGGTTGAGTGTCCGACTTCAGGTCATGATCTCACGGTTCCTGGTTTCAAGACCCATGTGGGGCTTTGCACTGACAGTTCAGAGCCTTCTTCAGATTTTCTGTTTCCCTGTCTGCCCATACTCAGCTTGCACTCTCTCTCTAAATTAAATAAACATTAAAAAATTAAACCTGCATTCCATACGCACTTATTCCAAAGGTTTTTGATAAGGTATTGGGCACCTGTTCCAGTAACCGCACTCAACAACCTCGTCACAAATATGGTAGTACGCTTTTGGGAATTCCTAGACGTGGAATTGCTGGTGCAAAGAGTATGTGCCCTTGTGATTTGAAAAGATAAAGCCCAAATTCCCTACGCAGCAATGATATCTACTTACTTTCTCACTGTAATATGACAATGTAAGTGAGTGCCCACTTTCCCATATCTCAGTGACAATCTAATATTAAGCTGCACAGCGTGTTTCCATCTGATAGGTGATAAGTTGCATCTTACTAGTTTAATTTGCATGTTTCTTATCATGACAAGAGCTGATCACTTTTGCACTCAGCACTCCTGGGTTGGGATCAAACTGTTCATGGACGTTGCCCATCTTTCTGCCGGGTGTGTACCAGAACTACTACAATCATATACCTAAAAGATCACCATTTGTCCTGGTAAATGTACATGTCGATCGTCTCAGCTGCCTTGATTGTGTTGGTATATGAGTTGTGTTTTGGTTTTTATGTTGTTAAATTGTCCAGGTTTACCTGTCTCTTTATGTTTCTTCTATGTTACAGCTAGAAAGGCCTGCATAATTCAGAGATTAAGTACGCTTCCCCTTTTTTTCTATAGCTTTTACGATTTCATGTTTTCATGTAAATATTTCACCAGTTTTGACTATTTCCTAGTATATACTATGAGGAATAAACCAAACTTCATTATCTTTTCCAGACAGCAAATTGTTTTCACACACCATTTGCTGAAAGGTCTGTCTTCAGCAGATGAGAAATGTCATCTGGAACACATAAGAAAGTTAGTTTCTTTGTTTTCTGCAGAAATGTGTTTGTACTTCTACGCTTTTGGTTCTGATCTACCAGCTTGGGTAAATCTGCGGCAGTGGCCTGTTACATCTCGAGCTGCATAGTCAGCACATCTTAACATTTTCTGGAACTATTCCTCTCCTGTTGCTCCTCCAGCATCGGCCTTTTTCAGAGATGTCCACACTTCTTTTTTACTTGGATATCACTGTAGCATTAATTTTACATTTACTTTATCTAGTTAAATAAAACTGGTTGACAATTTGTTGGGGCTGATGTAAATGTAATTAGCTGAGGGCAGAATACACATCACAGTGTGCCTTCCTATCTAAGAAATGAGGCTTTATATATATTTTCATCTATTTACATCCAATAACTCCCACTGTGTGATAGTGAAAGAGTTCTAATCTTGCACCATCTTTGACTCTTTGGAAGAAACTCCATTTGATATGTATTTTATTATTTTAAATATGCTCTGGGCTTTAATGCTAGATACTTTAGGACCTGGCTTTGACATTCATAAGCGGAATGGACATTCTTTCTTGTAAAATCTTTCTAGGGGTTTACTATGAGTGTAATGTTACCTTAAGAGAATAATTTAAAACTGATCCTACAGTATGAATTACCTGCCCTTTAAATGTGTGGAAAAATTCTTTGCTTCCCTGACTAGATTTTTACCATCATTTTATAAGGTAATCATTATCATGTATTCGTTTTTGTATTTTGGAACTGTAAATGAAATCAAATAGTGTTGTCTCTCTTGCATTTGGTTTCTTTTACCCAACATAATATCTGAAAAATGTGTCCATGTTTGTGCATTAATCAGTTTATTCTCTTATATTACCATATAATTCCTCATTAAATGAATATGGCACATCACCATTGATGGACATTTCCAATGTGGACTATTACCTTAGACTGTTGTTTCCAAAATAGGCTATTACAAATACTACTACTATGAGTGCTCCTTTTACTACATAACTCTGCATCTCTCTCTCTTTCTCTCTCTCTCTCTCTCTCTCTGCATCCATCCATCCACCCATCCATCAATCCATCCTTCTATTGAATCAATCATTTTTGCTGGGTCTATATTCAGATGTGGAATAGCTGAATCATGATAAAGCTGATACATGTTCTTAGACGATGGTCAAACAGTATTCAAAAGTCCCTATGCCATTTTCATCTTGGAAAAGCAGAGCATGAGGATTCTGGTTTCTTTATATTCTGCTAATTTTCACACTGTCTTTTTTTAGTTTTAATCACTTGGGTTTTCAGTGGTATCATATTATGATTTTAATCAACATTCACCAACTACCAAAAACATGGAGAATGTCTTTGTGTACTTATTGGCCACGTAGGAATCCTGCTTTGTAGTGTGCCTGTTCTAGGGTCATGTTCATTTGTATTGGGTTTCCTGTAATTTCCTTACTGATCTTTAGAAGTTCTTCCTAGATGCAGGATGCAAGCTGTCAGTTACATTTGTTAGAACGATCTTGTCCACTCTGTGGATTGCCTTTTCACTCTTATTCTGAATTTACAAAATCACAAATTTTTAGTCCCATTTATCCAACTACATTTATACAAACTGCGTTATTTACTTTCTTTGCAAAAAGGTCCCTACCTGCCTCAGGCCCATGTCAGTAGTCTCTTATCATTTTCTAAAAGCTTCACTCTTTTCTCTGTTGCATTAATACCTATAAACTCTTCAGAAATAACTTTTGGGAACAGTAAGATATGGAAATCTCATATTTTTAAAACTATGGATGTCCAATTAACCTAGCAATTTAATACACAGATGTCCTTCACACCTGTTTTCTTCATTTCACTTTTGTCGTAAGTACACCTTTAAGATTGAGTCTGTTTCTGCATTAATACATGCTCTTCTGCTATTGACTTATCTGGACTATGGCAGCTAATGCTGTCGCTCTATCATTATAAACTTAAAAATCAGCTCTGGCCAAACACAGGAATAGAGCTGATAGAATGTTGACTTGAAATGCATTAAAACTACAAGTCAGTTTTAGAAGAATGTGCCTGTTTATAATATGGATTATTTCAAGTATTTTATTTGGACACGACTAATTACTAAGGTCCTCTCTAAATGTTCTTAAAAATATTTTATAGTTTTCTGTCTAGAGATCTTCAAATTAAATTAAATTTATTATTTGGTATCTTAGGTCATTTATTCTCTTAGAGATGAGACATCTTATTGTTCAATTTCATTTTTTTCTTACGTTATAATTTGTATGTATTGAAACTGTATGCAGCAGGTGTCCAAATCAAATTATTATTTGTTACTGATCTACAGATTCTTCAGATCTATGTTTCCACAAATATAACATCATTATAATAACTGGATATGTTTTTCCTTTCCAGTTATTATAATGAATAGTCCTATGACTACCTATAAATTAGATACATTATTTAAATGCTTCATACAAAGCAAACTCCAGCCTCAGACGGTTTTAATAGTGATTAGCACCATATATAATTATCTCAGAAATCAGGAAAAGATAACACTCTTCTCAATCTGTTGTAGAAGAATAGCCTAACTCTGATAACAAAACCTAACCAGAAAATCACAATTAAAAGAAAAAAAAAAGTCATAGGCCAAGCTCATGAACATAGATGCAAGAATCTTGCACAAAATATGAGCAAAGTGAACCAAGATAGACAGAAAAAGAATTATTTCATACTGCTAGGTTGGGGTTATTCAAGGAATATGAAGGAATTATTACCATGTTTTAATTAATCAATATATTCAACACTGTACTAGATATTTTAGTCAATGCAATAAAGAGGCAAAAAAAGATATAAATATTTTCACATATATATTCCACTTAAATATTTTACGTTGACGTCTTATAAGATCGGGGCACTTTTGACATCAAACAAATGGTGAATATGTGTACAAGGAATACTACTCATAATCTCACCCAAAAATATTTATTGAAAACCCGAAATGTGCAAAATACACTGTTGTAGCTGTGGTGGACAATACAAGGATGCGGTAGAGTTAACTCCTATCTCAAAGTCGTAGGGAGAACAAAGAATTATTTTAATTTTTTTTTCAACGTTTATTTATTTTTGGGACAGAGAGAGACAGAGCATGAACGGGGGAGGGGCAGAGAGAGAGGGAGACACAGAATCGGAAACAGGCTCCAGGCTCTGAGCCATCAGCCCAGAGCCCGACGCGGGGCTCGAACTCCCGGACCGCGAGATCGTGACCTGGCTGAAGTCGGACGCTTAACCGACTGCGCCACCCAGGCGCCCCAAGAATTATTTTAAAACACAACACAGTGCACAATACATCCTGCCTCTTTCCGAGCAACTAACACAATACAAAATGTAAATCTTTCACTGAATCTACTCAGTTTAGAGGCCCAGAGTACAAAGTAAGGACGGTCTATATATTTTGTAGACTCTAAACTATGACCCCATCTGAGAATATCCTTCCCATTCTGTGTAGTATTTTTTTTTCAATTTATGTTATTAGTTTCGCTGAAATTGTGCTGGTAAAAACTTTCCAAGCAGCTTACACATTACTCACTCAAGACTTAATGCAAATTACTTCAGTCAAATTGCGTCCTAACAATTAGCCTACCTGCTCTAAAAGGTGAACCTTGATCTAGGGAAGAACAAGTTTGCGGAGAAGGTACGACCTCAGGGGCACGTAAGTGCACAACACTCTGACCCAGAACGCGGCTGATTGATGTGCACATGGCCGCAAACGGGCACCGACGCGCTGCTTAAAAAGCCACCCAATCTTCTCGATTTAAAACCACAAAATAATTTTTTCGTTGACCTGGCATGTGTCCAGGGACTGGCGGTGGAATCTTACCACTGGTCCTTGACTGGAGCCGAAAATGGGCTCACGACCCGTGGGTGCTGGCTGTTAGCTGCGAACTCGACAGGGATGGTGACGCACCTCAGCTCCTTTCTACAAGGGCATCGACAAAGGGCTTGCTGGGTCTCTTCAGAACATGGCAGCTCAGTTCCAAGAGTGAGTGTTCGAGGGAGAGACACTGGAAGTTTCTTAAGCCTGGACGCGCAAACCAGAGCACCATCGCTTCACGGTACCCTACTGGGTGAGCAGGTCGTGATCCCTGCCCGGGCCCAAGGGGGAGAGCATGACACCCCAGCTGTTAATGGGCAGCATGGAAAAGAAGTTGAGTGCATCTTTCATCTGGTTTAGTCCTGAAACCCCTGACTCTTGGGGGAAGGGTTCTCGGCAAGAATGAGAGCAAACACGAGGTCAAAACCATGAATTTCACTGCTTTGGGAACTGTACTGCCATTTCTAAAACCAGCAACAGGGAAGAAAGCCAAGTCACTCTTCCCAATGTCTCCCCCTTTTCCTGATGTGCTTTCTTCCTTTCTCAAAGGTACAGAATGCCTCTCTCTGCAGGATTGCAATCTCAGGGTTGGCACAGTCTTATCCGGAGAGCCATATAATGAGTTAAATCAGGTTTGAGCAGGATAGACAAAAAAGCTCCGCCATTTATCACTCTTTGTTTTTTAAATCTTTATTTTTTTAACAAAACATGGTTGTAAGTCAGATACAGATGGGCTGTTGTCAATAACAAAACTACTGATTAACTCCAGACAAATAATGATTACCTATGCCAAGATCACTTACTCTAAGTGCTACATTGACACAGACACACACTGACATTTTCTGGAACAGCAGAGCTACAAGGATGGCAAGCCAAGAAGGTTCTGTGAGTCACAGTGTAACAGCAACATGTGGGGTAGTAGCTGGGCAGTGCGGCAACAATAATGGACCTTTAGGAGGGGCAAACGATTCAGAGTCCTGCTGAGGACAGAGGCCTTGTAGCAAATCCACAAAATCCAGATGAAGACCGAACGGATAGAAAATGGCAAATTGATTCCTGTTTCAAAAGCCTCAAAAGTAAGCAAAAGGTCAGCCTTAGTCCTGTTCAATGTTCCTGGAGAGTTATGGGAGCCTAGGGAACAACGTGTCTTTTTTTTTTTTTTTTTTAAAGTAGCCAAACTTTCTTCCAAAAATATTGAATTTTCCCTCGATTAAAAGAAATGTTTTTCTGTTACTCATATTGGAGGCGCAAGTACAAAGCAGTTGCACCACGTACAAATTGGCTTTTCTGCCCTCAATAAAACATAGTGATTATTTGATGGCAAAAATGACAGGAAGGTTCAGAACTGTCATGTCATTCTGAACAAGGAGCATGAATCACACAGCTTACTGTATTCAGGGCTAAACTTGATGCTACATAGCAAGACAACTCCTGGGACCTTTTCCTTTTGATGTGTCAGCAAAGACAATGGGAAAAGAATAAACTGGTTGGTTGAAAGGACCTGGTTTTAGTCCCAGCGCCACTCTGCCAATAATGTCGCTTCTCCGCACAGGTTTTTGTTGTTGTTGTTTGTTTTGTTTTTCATCTGCAAACTGAAGTGGTTGTGAAAAGTTCTCTCGAAAGTCTTCCGTGGCTTTTGATGTCCAGCAGCTTCCTCTGCTGAGATTTTTGCTCTAAGAGGGATGCGGCTTTTTTTAAACACGTAGACAGACATTAATATGAACGTTTGGGGTCATTTCACCTTAGGTTTCTTGAGCACCTAATGTAGAGTCCTGGCCTTCTGGAGGAACCTGAAAACTCAGCTCCCCTTCAGCACCAACCGTCTTATTCTCCCCTCTGTTCAGGCCACGTATGCATCAGCTACGTGCAGGGCTCTCTCATCTCCTGGGGGTTTTGTTCAAATGCCACAGAGGACTGTTGTCTGACGTAACCTCTAAAACATCCCAATGCTCTTTGTGCCCTAACCCTACTTTGTTTTCCCTTCATAAACCTCATCACCACCCAATAATGGAATCATATGTTCAATGTCTCATTCCGCTATTAGAATGTAAGATTCAAAAAGGGCAAGGAAGACGTGTTCTTCACGGTCGCGGGGAGAATGCCTGGACGTGAGAACAGACTTCAGCTCAACTCCAACTCCTCTCAGTGTCAGTTTTTCCTACTGTATCTTGCTCCGTGATTTTTGCTTCCAGCTTGTATGCTTATTTTCAGTGGCTATATGGGACTTTCCATCAAATATTGTACCGAGTTGGAACTGGATGATCTCTCCTCACAAACGCACGTTTAAAACTGAAAAACCAAAGCTCTTCCCATGGTGTCACCCCCCCCCCCGACCTCTAACTCAGCTGTCCCTTGGGACGACTTGTCTTTCATCTGTTCTCACCTTTTAGGCTTTACACCTTGTCTCAGTAATTATTTTTCATCTGCATGCTGCTAGTAACTAACATAGAGTTTTTCACACGGCAGGAAGTCACTAAGTGTTTTTAATTAAATACACACACACACACACACACACACACACACACACACCATCCCGCCAGAATCAGAGTTGTCCATTTTGATAAGCTGTGTATATCGGCTTATGTTTTAGGTTGTACACAACAAAATAAGCATAATAGAAATTTTATGAGATCGCATAAGTTACCCAATAAAATATTTTTTTTAACAATCTCCTCTTTGTACAGACACAGATATTTGGAAAGATCATTCGTTCTTGTGATCAGCATCACAAAGATCTGGTCTTTGGTCACTCACATCTAGACGCACGTCTTCCAACTCCACTATAGGCACAATCCGTGTTTTCTAGTTTCTGAAATGCACCACAGTCCCCACCAGCTGTACACCTTCTCTCATGCCGTACCCGAATCCAGAATACTATTCGCTCCTCCCTTTGCCTGACCAATGTGTCTCTTTGTTTCTCCCTACAGTGCTTTCTGATCTGTGTGCTAACTCCATGCTAAGCCTGGGATATTGGATCCTTTGCTCTTGTTGTGTGCCTTCAAGAGGACTTATCTCATGGTCCTTCATCCCATCTGCTAAATAGAATATTCATTTGTTCACCATTGCTGTTTCCTGAGCACGTCTACATTTGAAGCCAAGATCAGCGGTAACCTCGAGGCGTCCCGACAATGCTGTGTCAAACTATCTTATCCATTCCACGTCTTCCTCGCAAAGCTAAGTTAGCATAACGTTGCCTTCCATTCTAACGTCAATTAAAGAGATGAGATATCAATAGTGCCCTTCTGCAGTCCCAGGAGATTATGTGAAAACTATAATTGAATTTAATTATATAGTTTCCACACAGTCAGAGAGATTGGAACACTGCCCACTTTCTACTCCATTCTTGCAGGTTAGAATAAGCGACTGTGATGAAAGGAGCTTTCCCAATGTTCATTAATTTGGTTTTCCAGATGCAAAAGCAATACCTGCCAACCTCATTTTTTTTTTCTCATTAGCTACCTGCAAAGGCTTAAAACCAATAAAGCTCATCACTGTTTACAGGACACATTGCAAAACTCTTCCACCGACTGTCATCATACAACCTCCACACTGTTGTGCTTTGGTGTCATTTCCAACCTTACATCACACTTCTACCCAGGATGACCACTCCGTTCCATGAGACTTTATCTGCTGCTCCCAAACATGCCTTGTTTACACTGGTTCTTCATGCCACCCCTACTCCCAATGGGAATACATAATTCTCCTCGAATCCAACCCAGTAGTGGAGACACAACTCACACCCCATCACTACCCTGGAGCTACCCTGGCCTAACGGCATTATAACCCAGTTTCTTTACTCATGTTTCTCACCATCCGATTTTATCTCTGTGTTGGCATCCTTATAACTTTACACTATCATATTCCCTTTGTTTATCTACCCATAAGAAGGTGTAAACCAAGAACTGACTAATATTATGTCCTTATTCTCTTTAGGGACAATGACGCTAAAATAAAGCCTGCCATCAAATTGCAGAGCTGAGGATTACTGTGCAAATTTTTGCAGCTGCACATTAATCCATGGCAGAGATCCATGGAGAACTAATCAGTGGGAGCTAGGGATTATGTCTATATTAAGCTCTCCGTCATAACTCTTGCTTATACCTCTTGAAACACAAATGGATCTTTATGCCTAAAAACCAACGCAGGAAGTGAATTATTAGAAAACAAATATATTTTTGCCGCAATATGTTAAAAAACAAAATTCAGCTGAGTACATTTGAGGATCTAATAGGCTTTTCCAATGATTCTTAAATCAGGCAGCATTACATGGAACCAGTAGAGAGGAGCTCCCAGGAGCTGCACAAAATGAAGGCCTTTAGAGGCAAAAGGGGGCAGGGGCAAGAAAGTCACAAAATGTAAAGGATTATTTCAGGCAAGGTCACCTTCCTTTGAAGGGAGAGTACCTAACACACAGATGACCTCACTAGCGTTGATCAGGCAATTCCACAGTGACTGGTTTAAAATTCCTCTCCTGGGAGAGGCTGAAAGTGAAATTAGGTTAGGTATTAAGTCTCTCCTTTGTGGACCCGGTGCTTAGCACAAGCGACTCCATTTGGGACTCCTTCTTTCTTCTTCTTTTTTTTTTTTAAACAACTAAATCAAAGTGAAAAGCACATGCATTCCTAAAGTGCTTTTCACTTTTTCTCCTCCACTGATATCAGACAAACAAGCACACATGTCAAGCCTTATTTCCTAGAATGCCATTCATCAGAAATGCACAGTTTTAGAGGTCAGAGACACAGAGAGAGCAGTTGTCACAGAATTAGTTCTTCTGCCGACAACCTGAGAAAAGAGAGTTGTTGAGTCTGATCCTGGTGTCCTGGTAGACGAAGAAAGGAAAGTGTACACAACACGACAGACTCTTCGGTGTGTGCCTAACACTGAGAATGTGACTTTTCTAAACTGTAGTGATTCACAAAATGCTGAGACTATAGGAACATCTAGTGATGAACAAATTAATGATCCGTACGATTAAACATTTTCATGGAATATACATGGCAGTTGAGAAACCAAGTGGCTCAAACTCGGTGGGCAGTAAGGGATTGATCACATTAGGGTCTTAAAAGCTTTGCGGTGTGCTTCTGAGTATGGGACAAGAGGAGAAGCTGTTTGGGGGCCACATCAGACGTCAGTTAAAAACTAAAAAAACGAGTTAGGAAGATAGATGGTTTCCAAAAACTGTCTTCATATCGACATCAAAACAAGAGTCCAAACAATTCTTAAATATTTTATTAATTCTTAATAACACTTTCAGTTTAATTTTTTAATGCTTATTTATTTTTGAGAGACAGAGACACAGCATGAGTAAGGGAGGGGCAGAAAGAAAGGGACACACAGAACCCAAAGCAGGCTCCAGGCTCCGAGCTGTGGGCACAGCCCAATGCAGGGCTTGAACTCACGAACTATGAGATCATGACCTGAGCCGAAAACAGAGGCTTAGTTGACTGATCCACCCAGGTGCCCCAACACTTTCAGTTTAAATACTAGCAGTGCAACTGTATTTGTTCAAACTCATTTAGTGGTGAATCCAGAAAAGTCAAGTCAAACCTGACTTCAGGAACATGTTGGCCTCAGACATAACTAGACCACTGATTTAAGAAACGTCAAAAGAATTCAGTTTTTCTCCCTGTCTCCTATCATCTTTTTCCTACTTTCCATTTTATTATCAAAGAGACTCTCTTGCCATTATCATGTGAGGCCTGGGGCTCTGGAACTGTATTCTCAGAACCTGCACGCAGCTGGCCAGTTCTCGTTGGCTTGACTTAGGCCATGTGCCCTTGTGTGAACCGACCACCGTGGTCATAGGGAAGGGATCCACACTTGGCTTGGCCTCCAGTGTATACCTGCCTCTGTGAATGACTCAAAGTTGCCATCATTTACAGAACATGGGCTGAATAACTGGGACCTGAAGCTACCAGAAGAACCTGGAATGTATTCTAACTGGCAGAAATAAATGAATAAATGTTCTCAGAAAACACCAAATTATCTGAACTCACATCAATTTTATTTCTCATTAAAGATTACCTGTAAGTAATTCAATACAACAGTTTCTCCAAATGAATGAACACATATCAAGATGGAAGGGATAGCTGACCAGTAAGCCTAAAGTATGATCCTGAAAAAATCATTATGGAGGTTAGTGAAAACCTCAGGGCATTTCTATCTGCTGAAATCAATGTACCTTCAGTAATTCATACGAGAGCTTGTCTTACTAATTACGAAAAAATTAAGCATATATAAAGAAAATATCTGTTATCATTCATTAAAATAATATATTGGACACCGTAAAACTATTAATTACCACTGTGGTTGACTTTTCTTTTCAGTACAGGTTGGACTAAGGAGAATCTATTTGGGATTTAGTGAAGACAAATTGCCAGATTCCCATGAATTAGGAAATCCTCACTGGCTACTACCAGCCAAACATTAGAGTCGAGGAGCCATAGTGTCCAGTGTATATATTAGCAACCTTATTTATTCCCTAAATTCTTTCAGCCAGTGTAACATTAATAACACAAAAGGAGATTTAATATCCGTAAAGGAAGAGAAATGTTTGGATATACGAGAAAGACAGGATATTAAACATACACAGAGCAGAGGAACAGGAAGTGAAGGTATTTGTAATCAATACCCACAATATCATTTATCATTAACACATTCTGCACACCCCCAAACATCATTAGCTGAAACTTGAAACTAAATTATTCCATAATTTAGTTAAAGACTTGTCATTTCTGAATGCTAGCTAATTAGAACTGAATTATAAATTTAAAAATTATTATGAAAGATTATAGACATAGGGACAGACAGGCAGATAGACGGATCTACCCGGCCAAGTTAATAAACCATTGCCAACAAAGTGCAAGCCCATGTGTATTTCTTTCTCCCTCTCTCTTCCTGTTTTCTTCATTAAAAAAAAAAATGTGTAACTCTATTACTTAGCTATAATATATTTGTGAAGAAAATATTTCAGGGATCGTTCAAATGAATTATTTCCAATAATGGGTTCTCGGTGACTCTAGTCACTGCAGCCTCCACGGGCTCACACATGGCTGGACCTGAACGAGAGTAGAGATAAATGTACGAAGACTTTACTTACTTCTCCGTAGCATAGTCTCTTCCCTCCAACCACACCAGACAAGTGTTGATGCCTGTGACCTTCATTAAGCACGATGCTCACTACTGATTTCTCTCTTTTAATCTTAACTACATCTCTACAAGGTAGCCAATGATTATATCCATTTGAAAGATAAGGGAAATTAAAGATCAGGCAGTATAGCTTGCAAAAGCCATATACAAAGAACATGGCAAAGATGAGAGGCGACCTTGGGTCTGCTGGCCCAAACCAAAACTCTCAACTTCAGTATAGCAGAAATGTTGGCTTGCTCCTCACTCAAGGACTGTCCCCTTCAGTGACCCACCTTTAGCGTCACTAAACATTTTTCCTGCATTCTTCTTTGAAGATCACTTGTGTTACGTATGTGCTGCGACACCAGTGTCATTCTTGTTATTGCCTTTACAGGAACAGTGTCTTTTGTCTCTGGCTGCCTCACATCCTGGAGGGAAAGGGGAGGAAGGAAGGGAGGAAGGGAGGGAGGATGGAGGGAGGAAGAAGGGAGGGTGGGAGGGAGGAAAGAGGCAAAATGGAAGGGAGGAAGGGAGGGAGGAAGAAGGGAGGGTGGGAGGGAGGAAGGAAGGAGCACGGGAGGGAGGGAGGGAGGGAGGGAGGGAGGGAGGAAGAAGATAGAGTGGGAGGGAGGAAGGAAGGGGCATGGGAGGGAGGAAGGGAGGGAGAATGGGTGGGAGGATGGGAGGGAGGAAGGAGGGAAGATGGAAGGGAGGAAAGGAGGGAGGAAGGGAGGGAGGAAGGGAGGGAGGGGGAAAGAGGGAAGGAAAAGAAGGAAGGACTTCTGTTTTGAGGAATTTTACTGTGATGTACTTGCGTATAGTTTTATATACTTGGAAACGGAGAGTCATGAATATCCAACACCCATCCAAAGTCACGGACATGGAGTCAGAATTCTAGCCCATGTTTCTGTGGTACAAACACTGGCCTCAGTAATTAGCTCTTCTCTTTAGTGTTCCTTTAACACGCCCAGACATTCCCTCTGCCTTCCTGTTGCTGCTGCTATCAACCAGGGAAAGACACTCATGGGGACAAGCAGCTTAGGCAACTGTTTCTCGGACAGTAATAGCAATGAGCACAATCCAGTCTCTGTGAGAACTTTCTACAACAAATCACTTCGTCTTCTCAACAACATCAAAAATGTCAGAAAAAAGGAAGCAAGAGAGAAGTGTAACTATTAAGATTTAGACAGTATTTCAGCCAACTGCAATATATGAATTCCATTTGAATTATTAAATATTTCATGTATATGATAACTTGGGTAATGTATACTTTAAAGGAAAGTATTCCATAACATAAAATAACTATCATTTTCAGCATTAAAAGACTGAACTGTCAAGCGGTGAGAAGGCATACAGGAGCCTTAAATGTGTATTACTGAGTCAAAGAAGTCATTACGAAAAGACTACATATTGTATGCTTCCAACTACATGACTTTCTGGAAAAAGTACAACTATGGAGACCGTTAAAAGATCAGTGGATGCAGACGTCAGTGGGGAGGGAGGCATGAGGAAGTGAAGCACACTGCATTTTTAGGGCAGTGAAACTAAACGGTGTGATACTACAATGGCATATGTATGTCCTTATATATCTGTCCAAGACCACAGCGTGTACATCACCAAGAGAAAAGCATAATGGAAACTTTGGTCTCTGAGGGCTAACGAGATGTCCATGCAGGTTCATCAGTCATACCAAATGCACCATTCTGGTGGCGGACACTCATAATGGGGGAGGCTGGGCATGAGGGGTTGAAGGGAATACGTGGGATACCTTCATATGCTGTTACCAATTTTACTGTGGAACTAAGACTGCCTCAAAAGTGAAGTCTACAGAGAAAGAAATGAGTTTTAATTTGTGGGAGCATGTTAATACTATTGTAGTTATGTTTAGTAGGAGCCATTATATTTTAGAGATACATTCTCAAATATTTATTTCTAAGATGTTCAATACCTGGCACTTACTTCTGAACAATGAGAGGAAAAGGGGTGAGTGAGGTTATCGAAAAAAAAAAATTGACAAGATGGAATGACCACTGACGCGATGACGGGTACAGGGAAAATCATTACACTATCCTCTACTTTTGTAACAAAGTGGAAATAATCTTTTAAAAAGTAAGATTTTAGGGGTGTCTGGGTGGCTCAGTTGGTTAGGCAGTGGACTCTGGCTCAGGTCATGATCTCGCAGTTTGTGAGTTCGAGCCCTGCGTTGGGCTCTGTGCTGACAGCTCAGAGCCTGGAGCCTGCTTCGGATTCTGTGTCTCCCCATCTCTCTGCCCCTCCCCTGCTCACGCTCTTTGTCTCTCAATAGTCAACAAACGTTAAAAAAAATAAAATAAAAAATAAAAAGTAAGATTTTAGGGGCACCTCAGTGGCTCAGTTGATTCATGAGTTTGAGACCTAGATCAGGCTCACTGCTGTCAGGACAGAGCCTGGAGCCTGCTTCGGATCCTCTGTGCCCCTCTCTCTGCCCCTCCCCCACTTGAACTCTCTCTCTCAAAATAAATAATAAATAAACATTTAAAAAATAAGTAAGTAAAAACTGAGATTTTAAAAGTCTTTCTTAAGCCTATCAGAGTTTAACCTACCATATTCCTTGGAGTTCTACTTAGGCTCAGGCTTATTCCTTGTATCTTTATTTAAATAATAATAGTCTAATCACTGCCATGGGGAAGAACATGGAAATGATTCCATCTGTTCTTTCCTTCACAGTAAAACGTAGGGGCAGAAACAAAGAAGTACAGGGCAAAATAGTAGAGATCAACATTTCAGTTACATGAAGAACAATGGTTCTTCCCTTATTCTGTAGTTTAACAACAAATGGCTACCCGCAAACTACCTTTTGAGCTTCTTGTCACCAACTTTTACCTTCGCTTTGGTTTTAATTTTTAATTCCAACCATTTTGTTATATTTTGAGGATCCTGACGCATTAAAAATTTAGTGTCTAGGCATTTGTATTCCAGATCAGTAAGACTGTTTGGACACATAACTGCTCTGACAAATGCCTTCCAGAAAATAGGAGAAATGTAACCATAGCTACTGCTAGATGAAAAACAAAAGCTCCAGTACATTCTAATAAAAATGACAGCAAGGTCAGACATTCTATTCATTTGTGTACACTGGGAACATTCTTCTTTGATTCTAGTAGGTATACAGAATGAAATCTGACTTTGTGAAGCTCTCCTCTTTGCCATCTTCCAGTTACATGAGGAAGAAACTCCACCTCAATTTTGTGCAGCTGGCTCATTAGGAGACAATGTTGAGCAAAGTTTAAAATTACCTCTTTTAATTTGAAGCTTCTGCTGAACTTGAGTAAAATGTGGGTTTGGCTGACGGTAGAAAGTAATTGCTCTTGGGTGGTAGAGTGTATTTTTATTTCACTTCTAATGTATTATGGGCTAAATTGTGTTCTCCCTAAAATTCGTATGAAGTCCGAGCCTTCGGTATTGCAAAATGTGACTCTGTTGGAGAGAGGGTCTTTTAAACTGTAATTAATTTAACATGAGGCCACTATGGTGGGTTCTACTCCGATACGACTGGTGTCCCTATAGGAAGACATTTGGACACACACTTGCACAGAAAGAAAACCATGTGAAGACAAAGCCAGAAGATGGCCACGCATCAGCCAAGGAGGAAAGCTTCCCAACCCTCAAACACCCTGATGTCAGATTTCCAGCCTCCAGAATAATAAGAAAAATACATTTCTGTTTTTTAAATGCCCCCATTGGCACTTAAAATTGTCCTGGTGGCATTTTATTATTGCAGCCCTGGCTGAAACATCATGTTAGAAAAATAATTGATGTTTTCATGTTAGAGGGAAAGAAAAAAAAAACACATTACATCTAAAAATAAGATTTCAATGACCTCAAATGTGTGTGACTGTATAATACAATGGGGGACCCCAGTCAATCCTTCTGACTGGAATCTACTGTTACGCACTTGCGGCTTCCAATTCAGTGTGTTTGATAGCTGGTCCATTAGGCTGCTTTGGTTGTGGCCTCATGTCTTGCAGAGCGATTCCAGTACTCACGAAGTGAACCCTCAACCACTGCCTGACCCTGTGCCGAATATCACATGGGCCTGCCATGCCTCCCATTGGCCAAGGAACCCATTCGGGGCTTGCAGTGAGTGTAGAAAATCCAAAATCCTACTTCACGGTCACTGTTTACGAACTTTACGAAGAGGAGATGCCGAAGAATAGCCGAAGAATGTATATTTCATCTTGAACTGACTTAATTAATAATATGCTGACCCATCAGTATTTTCTACTAACTCAAACACACATACACAAGCAGGTACCTATAGTACAGCATACGCTTTAAGGTCACAGGCTCTGGAGCCAGGGTGCCTGGGGTTAAATCTTGTCATCACAATTTACTGACAGGCAAGTTACGAGAAACTCTCTTGTATTTTCTTTCACTTAAAATAGGAGTACTAGGTACCTCACTTATACACATTAGGGAAAGGTTACTTGTGTCTATTCATGCAAAGTGCCTAGAATAGTACCAAGCACACAGTGGGCAATTAATAAATGTTTACAGACAAAAGTGAAGAACCACTTGGACCAATTAACCATTAACCCATCGAATACTGGGAATGTGTTTATATACTACTGACGGGCTTTCTCTAAAGGACAAAAACTAATTTCTGACAAAGAAGGATGGGTTTCTAATTTTTTTATGCTTCAGGTAGCTCTGTTCTATAAACCCTCATTGATTCTACTCACTGCACTCCCACAGGCCACACTGTATCCACACTGTGGTTCTAAGACATTTCTAGAGAAGTCTGTTGACGTTTCTGCTCACCACAAACATGAACAGTGATAACAGTAAGAGCTGTCACTTATAGTAACATGCGTGACACAACACAAGTTCTGAGCATTCATTAGTGTGTTGAATATTCCCATCAGCCCCGTGAGGGAATTACAAACAATATCCCCAATTGTACACTTTTGGAAACTGAGTTGAGTTCAAGTAACTTGTGTGAACTCATCTAGTAAGTTGGAGACATGGGATTGGAAACCAGGCACCTAGACTCTAGGCCCACTTTAACACACAAAATCCACATGACAGAATTTTCCCTTCACCAAGCATCCATTGGAATGTTCTCTGCTCCTCTAAGATGCATTTACCCCCCACACACAACATTTGCAAGAAGACCTAAATTCCGGTGCTGTTTGAGTTTGGATGTATCTAATTATGTCATCTTACAACACAGAGCAGTCTGCAACAATTCCACAGTTGAAACATGGCCCAATAAACATACTTCACGGTCGTTCATATGCATTCACAAATTAAAGATATCAATCTCTGATCTAGATCTGCAGGCTTTAATTAGGGCTGCACAAACTGAATCTTGTTTGAGGAAATATTTTCAGCAGCATTTGGTTCTTTAGAAGTATCTGCTCTTTTTCTGGGAAAACCTACCTTGCCCCCTAGCTTTCCGTGTTCCTGTAATCCCGTGCTTGACCTCTAAGAAATTTTTCTTTTTATTTTGAGTTGCACCGAAGTTTTTTTTTAAAAAATGACAACACGTTTCTCTTTCTCTCTTCTGGTAGGTTTATCATTGTGATGACTTTCATAGCTTTCATTTAAGCTGTGAAATTATGAATTCTCATTACACCTGCTCCTGGCTCTGCGATATTATTTACGTGGAGCTGAGGCAGACCCCATGGGCTGAATCAATTTTAATTCTATCTTCTGTAATTTGTCTGCCACACCTCTGAAAGTTACCCTAGGAAACAAAAAACCCAAGCAGGTTTCTCCCTCTGGCACACTCCCTTTATGGATGTTGGCTCCGCTATTCTGTTTTTTTCTCTTCCAAATCTCGACCACATTTTTCTTGCAATCCATCTTGAAAACTGTCCTCAAACACTTCTTGATTAGGCAGTCTATACCTGAGCTCTCTGCTGGATTCTGGAAGACTGAGTGGAGGAGATACACCTCTTTAAAGCTAATAAGGTCTCTGTCTGAACAGGCAAAGCCTGGGAGAGCTGAATGAGAATCTAGGAATGGGATCCCTGTAGAGGGGTTTATTGGACGCTGCCACGCCCAGGCTAGATGCCCCCTTCTCGCCCCTTCCCTGACACTCCCCCAGCTGCTGACTGCTCACAGCCGATGCCTCCTCTAAAAGTGCTTCTAGTTGGAGGGAGCACCTCAGCCGAAGCGACTCCAATGTCCCAAGGGCAGCCCATACCCAACACCTGATGGGCAGGGGCAAGGCCTCTCCTTCAACGTGGCACAACGCTAAAGGGCTATGACAGGTTCCAGCTCTCCATGGTAACTGGGCTGCAGCTCAACTTCTCCCTCTGCCTGGTTCCTTTTCCCTCCGCTCAAGCGCCATCCCTGAGTGTGCTCACCAGCCCACCTCCTGCCTACAAGCTGCCAGCTCAGCGTCCACTTCTCGGAAACCAGCCTAAGACGAGTTTGAAATGAGCCCTTGCAGACTACATTTAACTCTGTAAAACCGCACCTGTATTTTTTTTTAACTGAGCTGTACATACAATTGCCTTCCTTCTCCAAATCTCATTCCCTCTACCTTCTGAAAGGCAAATCATCCACAATGAAAGATGGAAAATTCTGTTTACGGGGGTTGCCTTGTTTGTTTTTTTTAAATTTTTTTTTCAACGTTTATTTATTTTTTGGGGGGCAGAGAGAGACAGAGCATGAAACGGGGGAAGGGCAGAGAGAGAGGGAGACACAGAATCGGAAACCGGCTCCAGGCTCTGAGCCATCAGCCCAGAGCCTGACACGGGGCTCGAACTCCCGGACCGCGAGATCGTGACCTGGCTGAAGTCGGACGCTTAACCGACTGCGCCACCCAGGCGCCCCAGGAGTTGCCTTGTTTAATGGTGATGTGATGCCGTTACAAACTAATTCAATAGTAAAAAGAAATTAAGAAGCCAGTCTCTCTCTCTCTCTCTCTCCTCTGTTCTCCCCTCTCCCTTTCTCTCTGTGACACATACACATTGTCCCTTTAATTGCAGGAGCCAGGTCCTGAGGAAAACAGGGATGTTGTGAGTTACAATTTATTGGTGATGGATCTCTCTTAATTGAGGGTATTCCTTCTCTCCTGTCATTAGCCTCTCAACTATAAGAGGTTAATAAATCCATATAATATACTAATGTCAAGTATGTATTAGACAATCAAATAATTTGGTATAGATGAATGAACGGCCTAAACCTTTTAATCCTCAGACAGCGAGAAACAGCAATGATCGCCCTCCTTACTTCTGATAATTACTGCATTTTATTTGTAACTTATTATATCTATATAATAATTTAAAAGTATTATATCATTTATATGGTAATGATTATCATTATTCTATAGGGTCTAAATCGGATTCAGCCTTCTAAGCAGCATTGGTGTCCACTCACATTTTAGGACAGTGGCTGATACGTGATCGCTCCAGTTCAACTATGTTACCCCTTCTCACGATCTCACCCCTGAATCACTTTATGCTGATTTTCCTTACATGTTTATCTCCTTTAAGACAAGCATGGCCACAATAAACACCGCACTAACATCCACCTGAGTAAGAAGTGCCTGCCCCCTGCATTTGCTGCCGTGCTCCCTGTGTGTCCCCCAGCCTGCTTCAGAGGCCCTTCATGGAATCCACCCCCCCCTCATTCCCAGGCTCCTAACAGCAAAGGTAATTACAGTGTCACGGGCTGGCCTTGCAGATTCCAGACAGCAGGCGTCAAGCTGCGGGGCGTGTGGTTCTTGGGTCTCCCGAAGGGTGTGCGACATGGCCCAGCACAGACACCAGGAGGGGACAAGGCGAGGACCCACAGCAGCCCCTAGGCCTGGGAGATCATCACAGAAGGTGTGGGTGTCACTGAGAGGCACACCCCACACCAGGATTTCCTCTAACAATCCAACACTTTTTTAAAATTTTAACTTTCTTAATTCCCCTCAAACCTACTTGTTTATTAGTGTTGTGGCCTTTATGGTGATATTGGCTTGTCCCCTCCTCTTCGCTTGTTTTTGATTGTTTCATTTTTTTTTTAATTTTTTTAAATGTTTTATTCATTTTTTTGGGAGAGAGGATGACAGAGTGCAAGCAGGGGAGGGGCAGAGAGAGAGGGAGGCACAGCATCCGAAGCAGGCTCCAGGCTCCGAGCTGTCAGCACAGAGCCCGATGCGGGGCTCGAACTCATGAACCTCGAGACCATGACCTGAGCTGAAGTAGGACGCTTGACCGACTGAGCCACGCAGGCGCCCCTATTCCCTCCCGTTCAACACACAGGCTTCTTTTCTCAGACATCGTACATAATCCTCCTGCCTTCCAACCTCCTCTTGCAGGTGACCGTGTGGCAACTCATTCATCCTTCCATCCCTCTGACCTGAAAGCAACCCCTCACGTGCAATTCTTGCTCAAGTGGGTCACCGAAAACAATTGAACACATATTAATTGAGGTGAGCCCTAACGCCTTTTGACAATTCACAGTCCTGATGCAATAAAGTCATGCCGAACAGCTTCTTTCTTAGTTGCACCAGGACTCCTAGAAATTGCTGAAGCCTAAAGCTTAAGATTGTGTCCTGCGTGGTTGATCATAAATAGAATAGCTGACATGTAAGAGAAAAACCAAGAATCTTGGGTTAGGACAACCTCTGTGGGTAGATAATATCAGCTCCAGTGTTTCTGTAAGAGGTAATTTCTAACAGCCACGAGGGAAATACACACACACACACACACACACACACACGCTACTGCATTTACATCCAACGCACATTTATTTAACTTTCTTGGCAGCTATGGCTGATTTATTTTGAGTTGGCAGTCAACTCAATCCTGAAGTCTTTTTCACACAAATTGCTGTCAAGAACTTTTCAAATATTGATTGTTATGCAGCACATTAGCTATTTCTCTCGGCCTTTTGTCTTCTGAAAATTTTATAAGCACACGTTTTTGTCTTTATCCACGTTGCTGACAAAAATGGTAGATGGGACAAGGCTTAGGACAGAGTCCTGTGTGATCACTCTTGGAGAGACATCATTCAATCATCTGGATGTACTCTCATCCTGCTCTGACAAAACTTGATTTTCTTCGCATCTGGCCTACATTTCTCCAATTGGTAAACAAATCAATCATGAAAAACTTTCAGAAAGTTTTTTTTTCTGAAATCTACATAATCTTGTGACCTTCTTCGCTTGGCCACTCTATTAGATACCACCTTATTTTGTTTTATTATTTACTATTAGAAGTAGCACCACCTTAGTTTAAAAGTGAATGGGGTGAGTTATGTTTCCATACTGATTCTCTATCTATGTTGATTCCTAGTATCATCCCTTATGTTTTTAGGTCCCTAGAATTCATTCAGTTTTGTAATTACTGAGCACCTGCTGCGTATCATGTGTTATGTTAGGTTCTGAGGTTATAAAAATATCTACTCTATAACTCCTGCCCTCAATATACTCATTACCTGCTCCATAATCTGTTATAAAGTATTTTCAAAATCTGATAACAAACTCACGTATCTGTAGTGTCTGATACAGACTCTTTGGAAAGCTGAGGTCACATTTGATGCTAACATGTATTCGGGTACTTGTATTCTAGGACCCCTCAAAAAGCACTATGTGATATAGATGATATAATTACTAGTTGCTTTAGGACCTTGGCATGTACTTTATCTGAAACTGAAGGCCTAAATGCATTCATAGTGATTCTTACAATCTTCTCTGTACCAGGGCCCCCCAAACCATCCTCGGGTTGAAGTACATTTACAGTTTATTAGTCAGAGGAAGTGGATTAAAATCAGAAGAGGGAAAAGGCACAGGAGATAAAGCACAAGCTCCCAGTGGAGTCATACAGAGACACACTTAATTGTTCTAGCAGTGCTGTGTGATAACACATGAAAAGGCAGGCCAACAAGGGGAGTTCACTTGAGCCTTGGAGTCTAGAGTTTGTACTGGATGTCAGTCGTGTGGGCATCCAGCACTTGCACAAAAGACCTCACACTGTTGGGATAAACTTACTTGGTCAGCCTGGTACAGCACAGTCCAAAGCCTCAGGCATGAAAAAGCATTCTTATCAGAAAGACTAGTCCAAGAGATCAGCGGTTATCTCTCAAGAGACAGAGAAAGGCCAGTCTTGAAGACAAACCTTTACTTGGAACGTACAGCCCCGGCCTGCTGTGTCAACCTTTTCTTGTCCACTTATTTCTAGGTCTTTAATTCAATTTAGGCGTGTATTTCTTCCCCTTTTTACAACCTGGAAGTCAGTCATTCCCTTCTTCAGTAATATGGAAGCAAAACTGATATTCTGTGTTCTCTCCCTAATTCTTTGAGATTTCATGTTTCCACTATTTCTTCTTGAAATATATGAAAGAGATCCCTTCTCTTTTAAAATTCATATTATGCTGCTATATTTAAACAACATACTCAATATTACTAAAACGAATGGTCTCTTGATATTTGCTAGAATGCATATCAGTGTTTTTACTGTTTTCTGCTACATCTTCTTTTTCTCCATATATTCTTTACAACTATTAGTGATCATGTGTCTCGTGAGGAATATATTTGAGAATGTAGATAAATTATGAAGAGGAAATAAAGGCTTCCCCTCACTGACAACCTGCCACCAAAAAAAAAAAAAATCATGACTGCCAAGGGCTGGATGACTTTGCTCCCTGGAAATGACCTCATGAAATAATTTTAAAAAGATAAAATGAAGTGTAAAAGTTCTTAATAAATTCATTTAAATAAATATCACTGTATTAGTTACTATAAATGCAGAGTAAACTATCCCAAAAGTTAGCCCCTAAAAGTACAAATATTTATTATCACAGAGTTCTGAGATCAAGGATATGCAGTCAAGTGTGGCTGGGACCCCCAGCTCAGATTCTCTCACAAGGAAGTAAACAAAGTATCACTAAGGGCTACAGTCATTTTAAGATACAAATGAGGAAGGATCCACTTCCATGCTCACTCAGTTGACTGTTAACTGGATTCATTTCCTTATGGACTTTGGTTGGAGGCTTCCCTCAGTTCCTTTCCACCTGGGTCTCCATAAGGCAGCTGAGAAGACAGCAGCTGCCCATCATCACAGACAGCAAGTAAGAAAGCAAGAGAGGCTAAGCAAGATGGAAGACAGAGGGGTTGTGTAACTTCATCCGTGAAGTAATATTTCACCACCTTTGTCATAGAAGGTTAGAAGCAAATCATTAAGTCCATCTGATACTCAAAGGGAGACTATACAAGAGCATAAAGGCAGGGAGGAGAAAATCATGGGTGACCATCTTAGAAGGTGACTACCATAGGCACCTCCAGAATAATATCAGAAATGTCATATGTATTCAATATGTATTAAGGGCTCCCAACTGATGTTTTGCTCTGGATATCTTCCAGTATCTGGAGATACTTTTGATCATTATAACTGCGGTGGAGGGGCACATATTGGTATCTAATTGTTATATAAGCCTGGCATGCTGCTAAACATCCTACGTTTCACAGAACAGTGCAAAAAGAATTTTCTGACAATAAAGAATTTTCTGTCTCAACACAGCAATACTGCTCAGTTTGAGAAACCCTGTAAATATTAGTATATATTAAGATTAGTCATATAAGTTGATATTAAATCTGTTGTTACTGTTTTAAATCCTGGGTTGCTCTTTAGGTACAATATGTCCAATCCAATAAAGTAACATATCTAATCACTGACTTGATTTAATCTGAAATACAAGTGTTACATGGAATGATTACCATAGAGGTGTCTGTGCAGAAGCCAACTTATCTCTATTTTACTGAAGAGAAAACTGCTGACCAGTCTTTACCTCATAGATGTACTGAGCAATGTGCCCAATGTCAAAAAAAGAAGTCATACAGTATAAAGGGTTTAAAACATCTACAAACAATTCTACAATAAAATCTGATTTAATGATTACAACCATGGTTCTTACTGCTGCCTGCATGTTTGAGTTATCAGCACATTTTTTTTGATTGTTTAAATACAGATACTAGATACTAGAACCACATCCCCAAAGCAACTAATTAGCCACTCTGGATGTAAGGCTCCAGCTTGGTATAGTTGAAAGGATCACATTTAGTGGTTTTGAGAGCCACGACAGCGGCATTCCTGCTGGAATTAGTGAATTGATTCTAGTAACCTGCTTATAGTGGATACTGTACTAGTGAGATAAAGTTATTTTTTCACTAATGATGTAGAGATGTACACAGGTACAGATGAGCACCATAACTGAAAAGTAGGTATTCTAAAAATCAATTTTTAAATTTGAATGATCAATTCCAAGGGGCCATCAAACTACGGTCGTTGGGCTAAATTTGGATCCGTGTCTTTTTCTGTAAACACAATTTTATTGGAACACAGCTGTTTTGGAAGTAAAGTAATTGTCCCACAGTTGGGGAAAAAAATTTTCTCCACCCGCGAAGGTTCCTCTGGGTGGTCCAAGAATCAGACCAATATGAGACATGTTAACAGGAGAAAAATAAACAAAAGTTTAATAACATGTATACCTCCTGTGCACATGGGAAAGACCCAGAAATGAGTAACTCTCCACACTGGCTGAAGTCATCACCTTAAATACCATCTTCAGCTAAAAATGGAAGATGCTGGAGGTGTTGCATGAGTTACAGAGGATCCCCAAAAAAGCATAGTCAACAAGAATAGGTTGTTACACAGATTTACGTCTGTGCCTTCTCCAATGAAAACAGTTTCTAGATAGAGTCACCCCTCTTCCGGCTACAGTGAGGGAGACACTCTCCGAAATGGAGATTTCCCTTACAAACGTAAATGTCTCTTACAAAAGGTTAACTTCTATTCTGTCTTCAGAGCTTTTCTCAGGTCTGCTATTCTTTATAGCCAAACATCCCTACAGCACCTGGGTGGCTCAGTTGGCTGAGTTTCTTACTTCAGCTCAGGTCACGATCTCTGGATTCATGACTTTAAGCCCTGCATCGGGCTGTGTGCTGACAGCTTTAGATTCTGTGTCTCCCTCTCTCCCTGTCCCTGTCCCTCCCCCACTTAAGCTCTGTCACTCTCTGTCTCTCAAAAATAAATAAATAAACGTTAAAATTTTTTTCAAAGCAAACATCCTAAAATAATCCTTAGGCCAAAGCAAATTTGGGGGTGACAAATTCTGCCATGCTTCACAGCTTTGCCCATTTGTTTCTCTATTGTCTTCAGCTGCTTTTAAGGTATACCAGCAGATTGAATTATTTGCTACAGACACTATATAAGCCTGCAAAGCCTTAAATCTTTAGTATCTGTCCCATTGAAGAGGTTTGCCAAGTCCTGGGCTGTCCCAATACCAAAAGACTTTCTTTTTACTGGAGTTAGTCTCCGTATTTATTATTAGTTGTTCCAATGCTTTTTATGCTGTATTTCAACACGATGAACTTAAGAGGAGACAAGAAAGAACAGGGGTAAATTCAAAAGTAATTAAGCAAGATTTTATTTGCATTAATGTGACATTGATTATGTATTACATTTTATTATGTAAAGATGATGTCTCCTGATCAATTTTCAATTACTTAAAAGAAAATAGGTACTTCTAGACAATGATTTTTTTCCCATTAAGCCAGTTGAAAGAGTTAGTGATTACTCTAAAGATAGTAACAGCAATCATTTACTGTAACTTGCCTAAGGTTATGTGGTAATATGCCGATTCAACTAAAGAAGGCAGTCTCTGCGGTCTGGGATCTTAGCCACAAAATAAAAAACATGCTTCTGCCTACAGAATAATGACTTCTCTTAACACTCTATATTCCAAAACTCCTAAAAATCTAAATTAGACTGTTTGTATTTTTAAAGTTGGCTATTTAACTTTTACATACAATTAAAAGGAAAAAAAATGTAAGCCACATGATACCTTTTGCCCATAAAAACAGACTGATGTACATGTTTTAATGAAGGTACTGTGGGTCGCAAACACAGTCAGTTCTGCCGTCACACTTGTCTTGAAAACACAAGACCGTTCCAGTGCAATTCGTTGACTAGAAAACAATTCGAAAGCAATGCAAATTTTGTACTTTCTTCTTGGCAGTTTCATCTGTAAGAAATACTAGGTGAATGCCGAAAACTCAACTGAGCCACAGAAGAATACACAGAACGTATACATATATACACACCTCAAATACCTCCTCTATCAGCTCACCGTTTACCGCATGTGTTATTCTAAAAGATGGTGTTTTGCTATTATTTTGCATCTGTGGATCCTCACTCAACATCCAAAAAACATGTAAGTGTTCTGGTTAGGAAACACAGAGCAGAACATGAACAAAGAAAGCTTTCAGTGTTGAGAAGAAGCTTGAAATAACGACATGTTATGAGGCTAGTTCTCAAGGAACAAGCGTAAAGGAATTCACATCGGGGACCATCAGAGACCATGCTGTGAAAGCAAACGAGCATCTACGATTGGAACAAGAGCTGCACTGTGATGTCAGAAAGAACAAGGCCAAGAAAGGAATGGAAGGGACGCTGAGCTTATGCACCGAAGACCAAACTTTAAAAAAGTCAGGATCATTTTTTTCTCACAATCCAATACGAAGCATTATGTGTAAACTAAGACCTTGTGTGCAAATTGCCGACCCCTACAGCAACTGCTCCTATCAGTACCAGAAGTGCCTGGCTCAGTGATTTCAGAAAATCAGGAAAATTTCCAAAGTGTTCAGCTGTTGAGCAAAGCCGTGAGTTAAGACTAAAAAGCAAAGGAATTTCCAGAAGTGATAGAGAAGTTAATTGAAGACAGTCACACATCAGACCAAATTCAAATTTTCATGAAATACCTATCTTCCATACACACATGCCTTGAAGGACCCGTATCTCCCAGGCAAAGAGAAAGCACACCTCCAGTTTTAAAGTTGCAAAAGATTACAGACCGTGTAATGCTTCCTCTACCGTTTCACAGTAACTCACAGACTTTAATCTGTCTCATGCCCATTTACACAAAGATCAGCTTTTTTCCCCTCAAGACAAAGTACAATACTGATTAAAGAATTTACATTTTCCTTAACCACTTTACATGTGAAGGGGTGCAGGATGAGACACCCCCAAAAGTGTCACTTAGGCACAGAAATCATTTCTAGTTAAAAGTAATGAAAACGCAGAACTTGCAGAAAAAGCTCCCTGCCTCCCCTACAACTGCCTGAATTTACACTGGGAACGAGAGTGTGTACCAGGAAGAGAACTATCAACTTTCCTCATGAACTTGTCTACATCACAGGGCAACCTTTCATCATCCACCTTGGCCGTTAGAACAATACTACTAGCTTCAAATTTCCACATGGTGAGAATTTTTGAGCAATGAAAACTGGAACATGGCTTGAAAAACAAGCATGAAATATTAAAAGATGTATGGAAAGAGAGGGACAGAGAGGGAGAGCTAGAGAGAGAACTCTGGGGAGATTTACCTGGGAGGCGCTCATTTACATTTCAAAGGGAGATGGAGTCCAGAACAGTGGGGACATTCCAAGAATGGTACACCAGAGAGGTATCTGAACAACCCTACCTAAGAGATTTATTTTCACTCCAAAGAGCAAGAACCAAGGGACTTGACTTTTTACTTTCCATGGACTTTTTCCATCAGGAAGACTAGTTTTCCATACTTCTCTCAGGAAAGGAGGACTGCCATCCAGATGGTCTCATAGAAGCTCCTAGACTCATGCTTGTGGTGCTCTTGCCAGTAGTAGAGTCCCTACACCTGCAGGCCTAACCACCTGTTCTCATCATATCTCCCTGAGGTGTAAAGAAACGCGATGAGCAGAAATGGTATGGTTATTGCCGTAACAATAATTTCCCTGGTCTCAGACACCGCATATTTGCTTTCAAGAAAATGTAAGTAGATACAGAAATTAAAAATGTAGCAGTGGGGAATGGTGGTATAAGGAGCTCTGAGTACCCCATGCCATGAAACCGTAATAAAAGTTATTAAAAAAACAAACCATGGATAAAAGATGAGTACATTTGTTACTAGCAGTCTCTTTATGAGAAAAACATGAAGAATTCCTTCAGAGTGAAAATAAGAAACACTAGAAAGTGTTCTGAATCCACAGGAACAGAGATTTGAGAAAACTAATTCTTTCATTATAAAATATTAAAAGAAATTTCTTCTTGGGGCGCCTGGGTGGCTCAGTCGGTTAAGCTTCCGACTTCGGCTCAGGTCATGATCTCGCAGTTCATGAGTTTGAGCCCCACATCGGGCTCTGTGCTGACAGCTCAGACAGAGCCTGGAACCTGCTTCGGATTCTGTGTCTCCCTCTCTCTCTGCCCCTCCCCCGCTCATGCTCTGTCTCTCTCTGTCAAATATAAATAAACATTAAGAAAATTTAAAAAATCAAATCTCTTTCTTCTTCTATTAATTAATTTACAAAGCAAATGTACATCACAATGTGTATATAATTATACTACTGGAATGATATCAGTAGAAATAGAAAACGTATAACCATAACAGCACAAAATGGGGTAGAGTAAATAGAGCTCTACAGGATTAATATTTCTATATGTCAATGGAATTAAGTGAGTATAAATCTAAGGGAGATTCTGATAAGTTAAGATGTATACGGTAAGCCCCAGTGTAATCATTAAGAAAATAACTACAAGTGTGAAAAATATTTAAAGAAATTAAAACTAGAAACTATTCATTTAATAAAAAACAAAGAGGGGCTCCTGGGTGGCTCAGTCAGTTGTGTCCAACTTCAGCTCAGTTCATGATCTCACTGTTTATGGGTTCGAGCCCCGAGTTGGGCTCTGTGCTGACAGCTCTGAGCCTGGAGCCTGCTTCGGATTCTGTCTCCCTCCCTCCCTCTCTCTCTCTCTCTGTCCCTCCCCCACTCATGCTCTGTGTGTCTCTAAGATAAATAAAAATTAAAAAGAAATATTTTAATAAATAAACAAATAACAAAGAAATAATGAATGATTGAAAAGAATTCTATGCATTTCAAAGGAGAAACATATAGAAAATACAAAAGGCAAAATGGCAGGCATAAACTCACATATATCAATACTAATGTCAAATGTGAATGGATTCAGTAATTCATTCAAAAGGCAGCGACTGTCAGACTGGATTAAAAAAAGATCCAACTATATGTGGTTTATAATGGATATACTTTAAATTCAAACATGTAAGTATTTTGAAACTAAAAGGAGAAAAAAATGACATTATGCCAACAAGCTTAACAAAGAGTATTCCTGCTAATATTAGGTAAGAAACACTTTAAGACAAAAGTTACCTGAGATAAGAGGGATGTTTTAGGATGACAAAATGACCAGACCATCAAAAATACATAACAGTTATAAACATATGTGCACGTAACAGCAGAGCCCAAAATACATGAAGCAAAATCTGACAGATTTCGAATCTGTCAGATTAACAATGTTAAATCTGTCACGATTTAACAATGCTAACTGGAGACTTCAACATCCATTTTCAGTGAGGGATAAAACTAAGAACAAGGTCAGCAAGGAAACAGAAGACTTGAACAACACTTTAAATCAACTACACCTAAAGGACATCTCTAAAATACTCCACCCAACAATAGCAGAATATACATTTTTCTCAAGTGCACAAGAAACACATAGACAGTTGTCAGGTTATAAAACATAACTTTACAATGACGGACATACAAAATATTTTCTCTGACCACAATGGAGTGAAATTGAAAATCAATAGCAGAAAGAAATTTCAAATATATTTGGAAATTAAAAACTTACTCCTATATGATCAATGGATGACAGAAGAAATCACAAGAGAAATTAGAAAATATCTTGAGGTGGATGAAAATGCAAACTACAACATACCAAAACTTCTAGGCTTCAGCTAAAGCATTCCTAGTGGGAAACTGAAAATTTTTTTACGAAGATAGCAAATAGAAAACTCACCTTCCGTCTGAGGACATTGTAAAAATGAGTAAACAAAACCCAAAAATGATCAGAAAAAAGAAATAATAAATATGAGAATCAAAATTAATGAAACAGACAATAGGAAAATAATAGAAAAAGGCAGTGAAGTAAAAAGTTGGTTCCTTGAAAAGATCAACAAAATTGACGCTCTTCTAGTTAGGCTGATAAAGAAAAAGGAGAGGAGATTCCAGTTACTAAAATCATGACCAAATAAAGGAAACATGAGAGACCTTACAAAAACTTAAAAGGATTATAAGGAAATGCTGTGAATAACGGTATGTCAACAAATCAGATTATTTAGATGAAATGGACAGGTTTTGGCAAAGACACAGACTGGTGAAACTGATTCAAGAGAAATACAAAATCCCTAACAGAGCCACAAAAACTAAAGAGATGGAATTTGAAATTTCAAAACTTCCCACCTAGAAACTTCCAGGCTCAAAGGACTAAATTGGTGATTTCTGCCAAGCAGTTTTGGGAAAAATACTAATCCTTTACAATTTCACACAAAACACAGAAGAGGTCATTCTTCCCAACTCCTTTTTTGAAGGCAGTAATACCCTGAAACCAAAATCACACAAATATAAACAAGAAAACTATAGACCAATTACTTATTATGAATACAGGCACAAAAGTTCTCAAGAAAATACTAACAAACAAAATCCATACATATAAAAGGGATGATATACCGCAAAAAATGGGATACATCCCAGTAATGTTACACTGACTTAACATAAAAAACCAAAAGATGTAATCCACTCTCACTAGACAAAGGACAAAACTCACAACATCATTTCAATAGACACACACACACAAAAGCATTTGACTAATTCCAACAGCTTTTGATGGTAAAAAAAATTTTTAAAAATCAGTTATGGAGTCTATATCCTCAACTTGATAAAAAAACATCTAAGAAAAAATCGTGCTATTATCATATCTAATGGGGAAAGACGAAAACGTCCAAGAGAGGACTATAGCAAGGACATCTAAGTGTTCATCTATTTTATTTAATCTTGTATAGAAGGTTACAGCAAGGATAATTAGGCAACAAAGTATAATAGAAGGCATCTGGGTTTCAAAGAGAAAAGCAAAACTATCTCTATGTGCAGATGACAGGGTTTTGTATATAGATGACCTTAAGGAATTTAGTAAAAAATTATTAGAACTTAAACCAGATCAGTGAGGTTGAAATGTCCAGTATCAATATACAAAAATCAATTATAATTCTATAAACAAGCAATGAATAATGCAAAATCAAAGTTAAGCAATTCTATTCATAACAGCATCAAAATTAATATGCTTATTATTAAATTTAATATAAAGGTGGCATGATACTTATACCCTGAAAATTATAAACCATTTTTGAAAAAAATTACAGAAGACCCAGTAAATGGAAAAACAACCTGTGCTCATAATTCAGAGGAATTAACACCGGGAAGATGGCAATACTCCCAAAGTGTTGTACAGATTCATCCCAGTCTCTATCAGCATCTCAGATGGCATTATTGCAGTGATGGACAACCTTACTCCTAAAACTCATATCAAAATGGCAGAGATCCAGAATACCCAAAATCATACCGAAAAAGAACAAAACTGGTGGTTTCATACTTCCCCATTTCAAAACTTACTACCAAACTACAATCACCATGATGCTGTGGTCCTGACCTAGCTTAGACATATCTAGAAACGTGTTTCCAAAAACAAATCCTTGTATTTATGGTAAACTTTTGACACAAATGACAGAACAATTGAATAGAGAAAGGGCAGTATTCCAATCAATGGTGTAGGGCAATGGATATCCACATGCAAAGTATGAACTTGATCCCCTTATTTACACTAGACACGAAATTAACTTAGAATGAATCACAGACCTAATTGTAAGAGTCAAAACTATCAAGTCTTAGAAAAAATTTTAGAATAAATCTTTGTTACCTTGGGTTAGTCAAATCATTTTAGGTATGCCGTCAGATGCACAACGCAACAAAGAAAATATACATAATCTGGACTTGGATCAAAATTAAAAACTTCCATGCTTCAAGGAATGCCATCGAGAAAATGACAACAAAGCCCACAGAATGGAATAAAACATGTGCAAAACGTATATATGATGAGGGACTTGTATCCAGAATATAAAAAGAACACTCTCCACTAATGACAAAAAGACAAAAATTAAAATGGACAATCTTAATAGATGTGTCTCCAAAGAAGTGATACAAATGTTTAAGAGCTACATGAAGACACATTTGACATCATTAGCCATGAAGGAAATGCTATTCAAAACCATAATGAGACTGGTGATACCCAACAGAACGGCTATAATTAAAAAAAAAAAAAAAAAGATGGATAATAGCAATTATTAGTAAGAAATCAGAGAAATGTGGAAAAATGAGAATACTCATACACTGTTGGTGGGAACATAAAATGGTGCATCCACTTTGGAGATAGTTTGGTAGGCTCTACAAAAGCTCAACATAGAGTTCCCATATAACCCAGCGATCCTACTTCTAGGTACATACTCAACAGAACGGAAACCAGATGTCCACCCAAAAACTTGTAGGTGACTGTCCGGTGCAGAATTATTCACGATAGCCAAGCAGAGGGAACAACTCAAATGTCAGTGGATAAATACAATGGTGTCTACCCAAGCGATGCTCTTTCATTTATCTCTACAAAGGAACAAAGAGGTGATTCACACCACAACACAGATGAATCTCAAAAAGATGCTAACTGAAAGAAGGCCACCTGTTATATATTATATACATATGTGTGTGTGTGTGTGTGTGTGTGTGTATATAATTTATGAAAAGTATACAAAATAAATAGAAGAGAGATTAGTGGTTACCTACAGCAGGGGAATGGGAAGGACATGAAGTGTGTCTGTTCATGGGTACAGGGTTTCTTTGTGGGTCAATGAAAACATTTTAAAGCTGACTGTAATTATAGCTGCAAAACCCAGTAAATGTATTAAATATTTGGACTGTATACTTTAAGTGTACTTCTTTGAATGCTATGTGAATTATACTTTAATATAGCTATTGTATTAAAAACTTTATTGGCCTGTGTGCTTTCATCTTTCTACAGATTGTACTTTGCCAGTGAAAAGGTCAAGGTCTACAATACTGACTAAAACGTGAGTGGGGCAGACAAGGGTCAACCACTGCTGGGTCCTGAGCAGGAACGGTACCATCAGACCTATGTCACCTCCACTGGCTCTGATCTGTTCACCACCCAGGCTACACACACTGTCCCTCCCTCCCCAACCCCTGGCTCCAGGCTTTTCCCTGTAGCTGAAGAAATTTCATGCTGAAGAGACAAAAGAGATTCAGTGGGTCAACATTTCCAGGAGAATTCATGAGATTTTTGCAGAGGGGATCAGTGTAGGTCCCATGGTGAGCCTCTCCTTCTGGACCAATGACCAGAGCAGGAACACAAGAGAAACATGATGATTCGGTCAGGCCTTCGTAACAGGCCTACTACCCCTGAAATCTTCACCGTGGCCAGGAGAAACGGAAATGCACGTGGACTTTAGACGGTCAGGTGCAATTTCTCTCCTAACACACGGCTGAGAGAGAGGAAAGGAGGGATCCCAAAGAGAGGACCACAGTGTGGTCGGCGGGAGAGAGCAGAGTAAGCACTCAGCTGAGCAGGTGGGAGCCAGGCTGACCAAATGGGAGCAAGGGAATGAAAGCTTCAGCAGTCTATCCTGTGCTCATCCTGGTCACCTATGTTAATTGGTTTATGTTCTATCCTGACCTACTGACTGTAAACAGTTGTAAATAAGAACATGGAGGGTCCAGATGTGTAGCTTAGAAAATGTATTTTGGCTACAGTGAGAGATCTATTCCTAAGTACTGGAATCCCAGTGCCCACTAGACCTTCTAAGGGCACACCGCCCTCCCCAACAGTTCTTTAAAATTCCCAGGTAATTTTACAGTAACTCACAAACTTGTGATAGCAGAGAATGGGTTCAGGCTAAAGATCAAGAAGGGCCCTTATCGGGGGGGCGCCTGGGTGGCCCAGTCGGTTGAGCGTCCGACTTCGGCTCAGGTCATGATCTCACGGTTCGTTAGTTCCAGCCCTGTGTCAGGCTCTGTGCTGACAGCTCGGAGCCTGGAGCCTCCTTCAGATTCTGTGTCTCCCTCTCTCTCTGCTCCTCCCCTGCTCACACGCTGTCTCTCCCTCAAAAATAAAAATAAAGATTTAAAAAAAATTAAAAAAGAAGGGCCCTTATCAGGGAGAAAAGTTCTAAGCCGCTAAATCAGGGGCCACCTGCACTTCCAGAAGCACGTTTGTGAAATATAGCATCTTTTGTCCACATGGTAAGATTGTTTTACGGATCATCTACCTACTACATTCCAGATATAGTACAAAGTGCTGTAGGGATGCAAACATAAGACGCCATTCCCACCTTTGAAGAGTCAACAGTGAGGCTGGACAAGAGATTGCTACGCTCAAGTCTATGAACACGGCCAGTAGAAAGTGTCTTCCAGGCAGAAGGGCCATCGACACCAAAAACAAAGACAAAGCAGCAGGAAAAGAGAATGTTTAGTAAAAAAAGAACTGAATTCTCTAAATTTGGACAGCTAGAAAGAATTGGAGAGAGAGCCACAGAAGTGAAACAGTGGCTTCTTAGGGATGGGGGAGGTGATGATTTGCTTGTGGCTAAAAAGCATGGAGCTTAAAGAGAGGTAGGAATTAATGGAGCTCAACAGTCTATTTCCGGATTTGTTTTGTGCCGGTGGGGCACTGGGGGCAGGGGACCGGCACTGGAAGTCCAAAACAGAGGCAGTGACCTTGGCCAAGCAAAAAGAACCATAACCTATAGGAACTGCATCACAATTTCATTAAACTACAGAATCAATAATGATTCCCATTTCCCTTACATGCCTTACAGAAATATTTCCCTATCCTAGTGAATTCTGTAACGGATCACTACAGTTTTAAGTGAATGATTGAAGGCCTTTTCTCCCCAAGGTTTTAATGATATGCTAACGAGCAAAACAAACACATTTTTAACAAAGACAGTTTCACTACTTTCTTTCCTGAAAGAATGAGTTAAAGTGTTGCCTCCTTACCTTAAATATCTGTATTATATTTTTGCTATCCATCTTATGAAATATTTTGACAAATTATTCAATACAGGTTATGCTAATTTGAAAGCTTCTGCACAACTCAAGTCACTGGAAAAGCTATTGTCACTTACGCTGATTATAAGCAGGTGTCACTATTTTTAGATGAATCATCCTCATGGTGTTAGTAATTTTGATACTTATTGCCTAAAGCACCAAGTTGAAGACAGCTAGCCATGCCTTAGGGCTCTAATCTGGTGCTGTAAAGAAAAAAATAAATAACTGACAGCTGATTCCTCAAACAAGTCAGAGACTTGCTCGCTAGGTATTGTGCACAGTAGCGTGCTGCGACGTGGTACAAATTAAAGTCAAAGCAGTGCGTCCTGTATGGGTCTGAGACTTCCAGGAAATGCTCTGAATTACTGAGGTCACGGTTAACTGTTCCCTGATGGAACAGGGAATATCTCTGGTTTCCTAAAATGAAAAAGGTGTCTCCAGGCGTGATTAGAAACTGCGGATTATTTTAGAAAAACAAGCAGCCTGGGAGGATCCAAAGAGCACAAAGCAAATCTGAAAGCCACTCTGAAAGCCACCGGCTCACTGCGATGCCCAGCCCCAGGTGGTGTTTCTTAAGGGGCAATGGGGGTAACCTGTCTCAGAATACCCCGGGGACATTTTGACTAGAATGAAGGTATTTGAACTGAATCTCAGTTCTTGGCAATAAGCATCTATGAGCTAGCTGGTCCCTAGAATCTGCACTTTAAAAAGCTCTCTAAATGTCTAAAACTAAGCTTTTAGAATTCCTTCACACATGTCATCAATGGGCATTGTTAAACCACACAACACTATTTTTAAGATGTTTTCTAAGCTACTTTGGGGGGGCACATTCAGGTGGATCTTGTGTACGGACAAACAGAAATTAAAGAGAGATCTGACTCTCTCTGTGGAGAACAAGGGAAGAGGCTCCTCTACGCTTTTTCTCAGAGCATTGACTTTAGGAAAATTATCCTTGCAAGAACTTTCTCCTCTCTGAAATGTATATAAATCCTTATGAAAACGAGACAGGCCTTTTGTCGGGCTTTGTGATCTCAGAATGTCTTTCTCAAGGACCTGAGAGCCACCTTCTCCAAACGCAATCACTAAGAAAGATAGTGCCCCTATTTCCCAGGGTCTGTGGCCCACCAGGGACTTTGCTCAAAGTTGCAGAACCACTCCCTGTCCTGAAGGCATGAAGCTCGTGATCCAACAGGGGATGGTGGCTCCCATTATGAGGTCAGGCCAGGCCGAAGTCTGTGTAACATGCTGTGTTTTTCCAGGCCTCTTACTGGAGGACCCTTGGTGTTTATCCCGGAAACACTGCCTGTATCCGCCTGGCTGGAGGAAGGGAGGAGCCCACCTTGGGTCTCCACATCTCCCAGGGGACTCGCGGGGCAGTGCACCACATTCTGAATGAAGGCTCATTCCATAACAAAAGTGCTCTTTCTCTACTCCCTTTGTGGAGACAGCACCTTGGGTGGAGGAGATTTTGTGTGTAATTACCTTTCCCCAAGGCTTGCAATGGCCAACCTTTGCCCAAGTGAACTGGTAACAAGGCTACATGAACAGCCCCAGGGCGGTAACCATGGTTACGTGGAGGATGCCCAACCCAGTTAGAGGCTAATGGCATGGCAATTCAATTTCTTAAGCAGCAGGCAGTACAGACTGGTCATGGCCTTCAGGTCGTGGACCGCAGGTGGCCGCTCTGCTCCATGCATTGGCTGCGCTCTGGAACAACAAGCACACACAAACACGTGTGTATTGTGAAAACCAAGACAAGTAGCCCCAAATGGAGCGGCTTACGGCAAGCCTCCCGTCCAGTGTGGGATCACACTGGGTTGGGCCAAAGCTGAACTGGGTCCAGCATGGGGCCTCTGGGGAATACAAACTTGTTTTCAGGCTGACAAGCGGGGTAACCGTGCCAAGTAACCTTGAACGACAGCGGCCCCGGCAGAGAACCTTACAGACGGACTTAACCATTCATGACGCACTTTGGAAAAAAAGGGGTCTCAGCCAAGCACTCAGCGTCGAGGGTGGAGGGAGAATTACTTCTTTTCCTCTCCAGTTTCTGGTGACCGGGAGGAGGCCCACTGGGATGGCCCACTGGCTGCGGAGCCTGTGGATCAGAACACTGGCCGAAGTTGCCCAGGAGTGGACACTCTTAGGAGTCACCGTTCCCAGATCGCGAAGGTGAACACCCTTAACCTTCACCTGGAGTAACCTCAACCTGGAGTAAAAGCGACCACCAACGGGTTACAAGTTAATTCTGTGCCAGGCTCAGCTTCACCTGTGACAGGAGTACTATACATATTTAGTTGCTTCTTTTCCACATAACAGGGAGGCTCTGTGAGGGCCAAAGTGCCTGTGTTCGTTATCCCATCCGCCCCTCGCCTGACACAGGGCCTGGCTTGCCGAGACCCAACCCGTAGCAGGTGGACAAATGCATGTGGGTGTCCCCAAAAATCTGCTGGTTTAGAAAGAGTCTCCCATTTTCTGTCGTGCATTTTGTGAAAATAAAGACAGCCCAGATGACAAGCGGCAGCTATTTTTTTCAGACCGTGACAGTCTGTGAAGGAATCAGTCACCAGCACCTGCGTTTCGGCAGGTGCACAAAGGCAGCTGCTGGAGGACAAAACGATGAGACTTCAGGTGCACGATGCCCAGAGGCTGTTCCTGTGGAAGCTGTAAAACGGACACCCAGAGCCGGGTACCCCGTGCGACTGGGGAGGGACTGGTATCTGGCTTCCTGTGCTGGGGCCAGAGTTAGGGGACAAGAAAGAGAGAAGCCAGCATCTGGAAATCAAGCCCTTGCCATTGCGAACTGTTGTAGGGGATTACGGTCCACCTTCTGGGCTGGATCTCTTCTGCATCCATTTCCCAGCTCCGTCAGTTTCTATATGCTGCTCTTCAGGGCTAAGCCTCTGTGTGTTTTCCTGAACATTCCACAGAATTTCACCTGACATGCTTGCTCACAGGTTAGCAGTAGGTAAATGCGGTGCAGACGCATTGCGTTCATCTACATCAGAAACATTATCCAAACCGTGAAAATGAGGAAAAATGTGGGCAGGTCATAGGACAGTGAAGCCTTAGCCACAGGAGTGCAAAGGGTTAAATTCACTGTTTACCCAGGATCCCGGGCTTAAGAAAGGAAGTTTAAACTCTATGACCCAGCAATAGCACGGCTAGGAATTTACCCAAGGATCCAAGAGTTCCGATGCATAGGGGCACTTGTACCTCAATGTTTATAGCAGCACTTTCAACAATAGCCAAGTTATGGAAAGAGCCTAAATGTCCATCAACTGATGAATGGATAAAGAAATTGTGGTTTATATACACAATGGAATACTACATGGCAATGAGAAAGAATGAAATATGGCCTTTTGTAGCAATGTGGATAGAACTGGAGAGTGTTATGGTAAGTGAAATAAGCCATACAGAGAAAGACAGATACCATATGTTTTCACTCTTATGTGGATCCTGAGAAACTTAACAGAAGTCCATGGAGGAGCAGAAGGGGAAAGATAGGTACAAAGGGAGAGGGAGGGAGGCAAACCATAAAAGACTCTTAAAAACTGAGAACAAACTGAGGGTTGATGGGGGGTGGGGGAGAGGGGAAAGTAGGTGATGGGCATTGAGGAGGGCACCTGTTGGGATGAGCACTGGGTGTTGTATGGAAACCAATTTGACAATAAATTTCGCATTAAAAAAAATGGAAACAAAAAAATAAAATAAAATTCAGAAATTAAAAAAAATAAACTGTATTTTTTTTAGGAAGATGAACTAATTTCTTTCTGGGGGGACATGTGACCCCACAATTTTATTTTCCTTTTGAACATAAACTAGTCTGTGTGTAACCCAGTGATCTCAATATACAATTATCTATATGTAATTACTCCACAAACGCTCTCTGAAACAGTTAAACAGCTTCATGTTACCTTCACTGATCAATGAGTAGAATAAAATTTTTGACGTGTGCATTTTATATATTTATGAATCATGCTTTTAATCTTTGGAAAAGTACACTTTTAGTATACATGTGTTAAAAACACGATTAGGTGTGCTTTAAGTTTTTCCCACTGTTACTCCCCTATAGATCTTCACCCAGTGTCCTGCACGTAATAGATGTTCAATACATGTTTGATGAACAGCCTATCCATTAATAAGAATGGCTAATAGTGAACCCATAGATACACTTCTTTTACTCCTTTTCTAATCACAGGAGTGTAAGCTTAAACAGTTTAATAAAAAATAGTATTTGGGTACTTTTTTTTTTTTTTAATGAAGTAGTTAAGGGTATTTGGTTTACTAAATAAGCAGATTAAAATGTGGAAATAGGGACACCTGGGTGGCTCAGTCAGTTAAACGTCCGACATCAGTTCAGGTCATGATCTCACAGTCCATGAGTTTGAGCCCCATGTCATACTCTGTGCTGACAACTCAGAGCCTGGAGCCCGCTTCGGATTCTCTGTCTCCCTCTCTCTCTGCCCCTCCCCCACTCGTGCTCTGTCTCTGTCTCAAAAATAAACAACACAAATTAAAAAACACAAATTTTTAAATGTGGAAATAAAGTGTATATATTTACTTATATATTAGATGATAAGAAATAGCCTGTATTTTTTAATTAGAAATGTGGAGTACACTGTAAGTCATAATCCCAATGAAAAAGGCAGAGCCACTCTCAAAGGTCCACACTACCAAGTGGATACTACTCGGATACAGATATCTTTACCAACTCCAAGCCCACGATTTGGCCCGAAATAAATGGCACTTGAAATGGATTTAATTTCTCATGACAACACACACAATTTCAGAGTGAGGTTTTCTACATGCATAGAAGGAAGTTCTTCAGCTACCCGATGGAAACCAATCCACATATGAGACAAAAAATGCAGTGGGCTTTAAGCAGAAACAGATGAGGGAAAGAAACCACTGAGACACCACATGGGGAATAACGACAGATACAACTTCGGGCTTTGAAATAAACATAATTTTCAGAAAATAAATATATTGTGAAGGAGTTCGATTCAAAAGGAGAGCGGTTTCATATAAAGTGCAGCAGCAATATCAAAAAGGGAAGATGCATAATTCCCAGTAGGTGTCATCTGAAGAATGAAGAGCTGTATTAATACTAAAAAATCAATCAGTGTAATTCACCCTATTAAGAGAATAAAGAAGAAAAACCGTATGATCGTCCTAAGAGGTGCAAAAAAGCATTTGACAAAATTGAATACCTATTCCTGAAAACAGCTTTGTACAGACGGGAATAAATGGGACTTCTTCTATAGGAAAAAAAAGTGTCATAAGAAAAACCGACAGTTAACATCACACTTAGTGAAATACCGAACTCTTTCCCAAGTAGATGAGAAGCGATTCAAGGATTCTCACTCCCACTCTTTCTGTTCAACACTGTACCACAGGTTTGCTTATGTAAAAACTCTGAAGCATCTAAAAACGCCTGCTAGATCTAATAAATGCATTCAGCAAGGTCACAGGATATAAGGCTAGCAGGTGAAACCCCGCTTTTTAAATATATATTAGCAGCAAAGATTTCAAAAATGAAAATATGATTTAAAACTGCAGGGCACCTGAATGGCTCACTCACTTAAGCATCCGACCTCCGCTCAGGTCATGATCTCAGGGTTCATGGGTTCAAGCCCCACGTCAGGCTCTGTGCTGATGGCTTGGAGCCTGGAGCCTGCTTCAGATTCCATGTCTCCTCTCTCTCTGCCCCTCCCCCACTGGCACTCTGTCTGTCTCTCTCTCTCTCTCTCTCTCAAAAATAAATAAACACTAAAAAATTTTTAAAAATCCACACACAGTGGCATCAGGAGCCACAAAGTATTTGGGACATTGTTGTTTACCAACGACTGTGGGCATTCTGTCTTGTTGGTCTACATGCATGTTATACGCGGCCTAATTTGATCTTCTAAACAGCTTCTGAGGGGCACCTGGGTGGCTCAGTTGGTCTAGCATCAGACTTAGCTTCAGGTCATGATCTCACGATTCATGAGTTCAAGCCCCACATGGGGCTCTCTTCTCTGAGCACAGAGCCCACTTCAGATCCTCTGTCCCCCTCTCTTTCAGCCCCTCCCCCCATTTGCACTCTCTCTCTCTCTTTCTCAAAAATAAATAAACATTTTTAAAACACACCTTTGAGGTACTTTTTCTATATTACTTGTCCAAAAGACACAGCCGTAAAGAGACAGAACAGAGTAAAACTATGTACTGAGGGGCTCTTGTTTCTACTGTATGTACTTTATGGAAAGTTATAAAATATGTTGTTAGCCTGTTAATATTCTAATGAACCCTTTTTCCATAGACATCAATAGACCAAAAGTAGTTTTGGAAAACTGTGTGTATTTGAAAGTACTTTGATTCATTATAACCCAATGTTATGGGATAACAGAGGCTGATTATTCACTTAGGGAAAAAGTGAAACAAATTTTAACAGAAAAAAAATGGTACTAATAGAAATAAAAACTGGTGTCCTAATAATGGAGCAAAGCTATATGTTCAACATGTTTAGCTTTTTCAATTATCTTGAAGTGTTAAAAATATCAAGTCATAAGGAATTGAAATTAAACATTAAAAAGCAGATGCATAAAGAAACTCTGTGGCTGGCTTGGTGGTCCCACTGCTTGGTGACCTGCTGGAAGGACTCTCGTGGCTCAACAAAGTCAGACTCATGGCTACAATTTATACAGAAAAGCATAAAAGGCGAGAATAACTCAGGTGGAGCTAGAAAGGCCACCTAAAGAATTCCTTGTCCTTCTGCCTGGTTTGCACAAACGTATCTTTTATCTTCAGCTGCGAACTGCAGGGACACGAGAGACATTCTCACCCGGGGAAATTCCTTCAAGGTAGTTGGTCACAAACCCACTGCATTACCAGCCATGGCGTGGACCCCAAACCAGGCACCAGGTGCACATCACAAACCTGAATGCTCACTTTCAACATGCTGACAACCTCTTCATGTTGACCCACTGCTTCCCAGTGTGAGAACGACATCGCTACCCAGAACTATGTGAACATGCCTGTGGCTTAGTTCTCAGAGTCTGATACAGGGTCATCACCATGGCTACGGTAGTAAGGGAAAACTAAATGGACCAGATCTGATAAAATTATTTGCTTGAAATTGTGCAAGGTCATCTATAGGAAGAACGGTGATAGGACTTTTGCTTGGAATTCTGATCCAGGCCTTTCCTGAAGGTAAGAAAATGTCAGCAGAGGACAGACAGATCAGGCTAATGGAACAGCCTGTCCACTATTCTAAAGTCACGAGATAACTTTTGATGGGCAGCATGAGAAGCATAAACTAAACTATGAGAGGCATGTGACCAGCAGTCAAGATCCAGGGGTGCAGGCTGGGCTGATGGACAGAGCAGAGCCTAGGAGTCCAAGCTTCTCCTAATTGTGCATTTTGGGTAGTTTCTTAACACTGATTGACAGACAGAAAGACGACGGGAGCTACCTTCTGAACTTTTGATAAAAATAAAAATGTAAGACGTGCATCCTGTAAATATTCAAAAGTTTACACCTCTATCTGACTCGTCCTTAGATACCCTGCTTTATGTAGCTCAATATGCACTTAGCATAGACTTTGGTATATCGATGCTGTCTGAGCACACTGATAGGTTGATATGCATAAAATATTTTTTACAAAAATTATTTTGATTTTGTACATGAAAATGTGAACAGTCTTTCAAATCTTTATTATTATTACCAAAAGGACATCTGTCATATGGTCCATAAATATGCATTCAGTTCATGTGGGAGGCAGTGCCGAAGTCAAAAGACCACCATTTGGGGAAAAGAAAAAAAAAAAGTTCCACTGTAGACTTTATTTAACGAGCAACTGGGACAGAGAACAGAGTCTACAACTGTGTCTAAGCAAAGAGCGAACACATAGAGGTGGGACTCAGGCCCTGTGGAAGTCTGCTGCTAAAAACAGAAACAAGATGAAAAAACATGAAATACTGTATTTAACTAAAGAAATATTACAGGAAGGACATGTCCTCGTACATTTTATTCACTTAGGAGTGTATATGAACTTAGCACTAGAGCAGTGTCATCAATCCAGATTGACCTCTTGAGTTGATATGTTTTTATCCATTTGCTATGGTCTAGTGAGATGATGATACCACTTTATATTGCATATAAGCACTTGAATAAGGAAAACAGCTCTTATTTCAAAAATTTATATATTTTGGTGAGTAAAAATTATACAAAATAATAAAGAAACAAAATAAAAAGAACATAAGTGCCTAAAACACTTTTAAATATCATATGCAATAAAAAGAGCAAATATAAAATTGGTGATACAAAAAATACTCCAACAAATATGGAAAAATTAATCCCTGGAAATCGCAAGTGGACATTATCAGGATATACAAAGGTGCCACACAGCTTTAAAATTTTTGTCATCAGGGTCAAATCGGGAGAAAAAATATTTATGGATTATATTTTTCCATTTAAAATGAACATATGGGGGTGCCTGGGTGGCGCAGTCGGTTAAGCGTCCGACTTCAGCCAGGTCACGATCTCGCGGTCCGGGAGTTCAAGCCCCGCGTCGGGCTCTGGGCTGACGGCTCGGAGCCTGGAGCCTGTTTCCGATTCTGTGTCTCCCTCTCTCTCTGCCCCTCCCCCGTTCATGCTCTGTCTCTCTCTGTCCCCAAAATAAATAAACGTTGAAAAAAAAATTTTTTTAAATAAATAAATAAAATAAAATGAAAATATGTAGTTCAGTTGAATGGAAATGGGGGAATAGTTATGCTTATTTTTTCTTTTAAAGTAAGAACTTCAATGAAAACACTGGCAAAAGACAAATGTTAACATTCAGGAATATTTTTACAATAGATATTCCCGTTATGGAATAAATAAGTCATGAGGACGAAAAGTCCAGCACAGGGAAAGTGGTCAATGATGCTGTACTAACCATGTACGGCGAGAGACAATAACTACACCCACCACAGTGTTTTGTGATGTATATAAATGTCAAATCACTACACGTCGGAAACTATTATAATAGTGCATGTCAACTAAAAATTTCAAAGAAATAAAAAAGGCAAAGCATACTTGAAATTTTACCCATCGACACTCCTCTTTGTTCTTTAAGGATCTTGTGTAACTAGTAATCATATTATGTGCAGGAGATAAGTGTTTATTGTTTTATGTATCTTTTCCCATCCAACTAACCCCTCTAGTTATTTTTTAAATGTGTTTTTTATCTTTGAGAGAGAGAGAGAGAGAGAGAGAGAGAGAGAGCTAGTGGGGGAGAGGCAGAGAGATAGCAGACAGAATCCCAAACAGGCTCCACATGATATGAGCACAGAGCCTAGTGTGGGGCTCGAACTCCAAACTGTGAAATCATGACCTGAACCAAAACCGAGAATTGGACATTTAACTGACTGAGCCACCAAGGCACCCCAACCAACTCCTTTAAATAACTTTTGAAAATACTGTGGCATGGAATAAGATTTGAAAAATATTTCTACAAGTAAAAGTATAAGTAATAAGCAAAAAAAAAAAAAATCAAGACGCAACTTTCTAGTTTTGAACCTGGAAATGTGTTTGACTTTACTATGCAAGGACTCAGTCTTACATGGTTTTTAACCTTGGTTATAATGGAGACATTATTGGCGAACATGAGGAGACAGTTTTGAGGGAAAACTCATCTTGGGAAGATGAGCAGAGGCAGAGGACCCCATGTCAAGAATGAGAACCAATACAGCAGAGGTACAAACTACCCCAGCACTGGATTTACAGAAAGGGCAGGGAACAATGGAAAATACCACAGAGAAGATCAGCAGGTAGAAAACAGCTGTCTGCTTGCACTTTAGGTGATTATTGATGCCTTTGGTGAAAGCGTGGTTGTTGAAAGGCGAAGTTGGGTACATTTTCTTATTATCTATTTATTACTGATAAATAATGTGTAACAAACTACCCTAAAACTTAATAGCCTATGTCAACCCTTTTATTCTTTTCATTATCTTGTGACTCAGGTATTCAGAAAAGATTCAGCTGGATATTTGGCTCTGATTCACTCACAAGGTATCAACTTGGGTGACCCAGTCAGGAGGATCAACTTCTAAGATGGCCTTATCACTCACATGCCTGATACCATAGTTCTCTAGTTCTCTTTGATCTCTCCCCTCACCCCCTCACTGCTCTCCCCTCACTGAACATAGCTCTGCGTTTTCTAGCACCTTCTCCTAGCACAGTGATCTTAAGGCAACTACACTTCTCACGTACGGGCTTGCTACCAAAGGACAGAAAAGCAGAAGCTCACAGGCCAGTAGGACTATGCCTGGAATTGGCACAGAGTTGTTTCTGCCATATTCTATTTGTCAAAGCTGTACAATGTTTGGTCACTGGGCAGTGACATGGGATCTACTGCTTGATGGAGGAACTGCAAAGTCACACTGAAGAAGGGCATGTACCATATTGAGGTCATCTTTAGAAAATGCAGTTGGCCACAGTATAGTTAAGGAAATACTAAGCAGACAGGAGACTACTACAATAGTGAGGAAGTTTCAGCGTGTTTGATAAACACTGAGTAGCTTACAGTAGTTTCAACAGAAGATGTGATTAAGGGGATGGAGGAAATTAGACAGAGCTCAGACCAGGAGACCAGAGGCTTGAAGGAAGTCCCAGATAGAGTTAATTCAATAAGCTACTTGTTCTTAGTAGTGAAGTAATATGGTCCAACTTTTATCTTCCTTGATATACATACATCAAGGCAGAACTGTTCTAGAGTACTGAGCACCAGAAAAGAGTCACACTTGGAAGACAGAGGCATCCTTTTCTCAGGGAGAAGGACCTATGTGTCCTCAAGGCAGAGAAGACAAAACTTGCCTGTGGGACTTTCTTCTGCTCCACTGAGTGTATCTCCTGAGGACAGAAGGGGAGGTGAAAGAGGAAGGACCCTCTATGGCAGCAGGGACACAGAACCTAGGACCTTACCAAGTCCCATAAAACTATCATTTAGCTTCTTTCTTAGCACCTGATGTTACATGTATTTTTCGAGATGGCAGAGTATGAGTTTCCTGAGCTCACTTCCTCCCATGGACACACTGAGATAACAGCTACAGTTGTGCAACTCTGAAAACAACCCAAAAACTGGCAGGGCAGAATCTCCGCAGTCAATCTGAGAGCGGAGGCCACATCAAATGGGTGGAAGAGGTGGAGACATGATTGGGAATAAACCCCCAGCAAGACTAAGTACATATGGGAGGGACACCACCGACATGGAAAAATGAGCACATCAGACCCCACACCAGGCACCCCCGGCAGAGAGGACTCCACTGGAAAGATGAATCTCCATAACATCTGGCTTTGATAAACACTGGGGCTTAACTTCACAGATTCTTACAATCAGCACTTAACTTCACGTGCTTTAAAAATCAGTGAGCTAGCTCCAGGAGAGCCGGAGGGTGAGAGCAAACTGAGCCCTTGTCCTTAAAAAGCCAGCATAACAAGGGACAAGGCCAAGGGACAGAATGGAAGCAGCAGTTTGAAAAGCACCTGGATGGAGATTTATTAACTAATCTCAGAACATGCATTGGAGGGGCAAGGATCCTTAGGAGACTTCTCCAAGAACAAAAATGCTGGTGGGCCCCATTTCTCTCCCCCCACTGCCTTGAGAGCCACACAGGTGTGGCCGACAGTAAACACTCTATCTATCTGGCTAGCTCTGCTTTTGGCGACAAATCCAACCCATCCACCCTGCCCCACTTGGCAGGTGTCCCTCCAAAGCAACTTCTTTTCCAACACACTCTACAAACAATCCTGGCATGGACTGGCAGCACTCTAAAGTGACCGCTGTCCTAGGGAGAAGGAAACACAATCAGACACAACAGTGTACTCACAGCTTAACAGGCAAAACTCAAGGCAGAAGTGCAGAGAAAGCACCCCGATCAGTGTGACAGCAGCCTTGACAGACGGATTGGGCACAGACATCAGATCTGAGTCCTGCCCACCAACAAAACCCTCTCAGAGGGCAGCACAGGGAGAACACCCTGCAGTTTAGTGTGATTACAGCCCCAGCAAATAGACCAAAGGCAGGCATCTGGTCTGAATGCTGAAACCACCCAACGAGTAGCCCATCATGGCCCCAGACAGGTCCCATAATAGGACAGGGACCAACCTGTGCCTGGAGTACCACAGGACATAAAGTGAGCCACTGCAGCCAAAGTGGACTGAGGGCAAATATGGCTTTGCCACAGACAGCACAGGCAGCCCACACAGGTGACAGCCCTGGAGCTCCAGGATCTGGTGAAGAAGAGGCATTGCACTGAGGATCACTAAAAGACCTCTTCTTCGTAAGGCCACTATTTTCAAGATCGGCACACATAGCTGACTTCCCTGAGATATAAATCAAGAACAGAGAACTGATAAAATGAGGAGACAGAGGACTATGCCCCAAATAAAAGAACAGGACAAGAACACAGTGCAGGAGTTAAATGAAAAAGAGATAAGCAATATGCCTGATAAAGATTTCAAACTCATGGGTAATAAAGACACTCACTGGACATGAAAAAAGAGCACAGGATCTCAGTGAGACCTTCAAAAAAGGGAACAATTTAAAAATAAATTTAAACAGAGAGGAAGAAGTCAACAATGGAAATGAGAAATACCCTATAGGGAATCAGTAACAGATTAAGGACGAAGAACAAAACTTCAGCAACCTAAAAGACAGGGTAATGGAAAGCAAATAAATAGGATGGAAATTAATTAATTAACTAAAATAAAATAAAATAATAATGAAAACAGGTTAATGGAACTCAGTAATATTATCAAGCATAGTAACAGTCGGATTGTAGGTATCCCAGAAGAAGAAGAAGGAGAGACAGAGTAAGGGGCAGAAACTTTATTTGAAAAAATAATAGCTGGAAACTTCCCTTATATGAGGAAGAAAATAGAAATCCAGACACAGGACGCAAAGAGAGCCCCCAGAAAAATTAATGCAAGCAGGTCCACACCAAGACACAAAATTAAAATGGGAAAAAATAGTGAAAAAGAGAGAACTTTAAAAGCCCCAAGAGAAAAGAAAATAGTCACATACAAGGGAAACCGCATAAGGAGTTCAGTTGACTCTTCAGCAGAAACTTTGTAGGCCAGAAGGGAACGGCAAGATATATTCAAAGTACCAAAAGGAAAACCAAACCAAAACAAAACAAACTCAAAAACTTGCAACCCAAAATGACTCTACCTGGTAAGAGTATCACTCAGAATAGAAGGATAGAGTTTCACAGACAAACAAAAGTTAAAGAAGTTCATCACCACTTAAACAGCCTTATAAGAAATGTGAAAGGGAATTAAGTAGAAAGAAAAGGCCATAACTGGGAGTAAGAAAATTAGGAAAGGAAAACATCTCACAGGTTGCTGTTTCAGCACCGAAGGGTGATAACAGAGGCCTTCTTTGAATCTATTTTGATGTAACCTTATTTCAATTCTGTTCCCTTAATGTCACTGCCCTTCAAAAGTACAGAAAGTACAAGGAATCCTCCTCCTTAAGCAAGCGGGGTAGCAGTTCTTCCAAAGTCTGGAATCGAATGGAATGTCACCTCATTCCCTCCCAATGACTCAGCATGCTTCTAGCTTCTGACCAGTGATCCTTAACGCCATATGCATTAGGAGTATCACCATCCTTGCAACACTCCTTAGCTCATGAAAACTCTACTCTAGCCTTGCCGTTAAGCATGTTGCAGTTGTACGATGCAATCAGAAATTACCTTTATATTTCTCCCACAGATCATTCAAATCTACCCTGTAGGGCTATGGTAGGTCTGGTTTCTTTGGAATCCTTTGCACATTAGAAAGTCCACCAGTCACATTTCATTCTAATAATAGTGTCATGTTAGCTACTGAAATATCTAGTCTTACATAATAACCGAGAGTTTTTTGGATATCTTATCACTAGCCATCTCTCACCTTCCCTCAAAATACTCAGTGCTTTGGGGCGCCTCAGTGGCTCAGTCAGTTAAGCATCTGACTCTTGATCTCAGCTCAGGTCATGATTTCATGGCTCCTGAGATTGAGCCCCACATCGGGCTCAGTGCTGACAATGGGGAGCCTGCTTGGTATTCTCTTTCCCTCCCTCTCTCTGTGCCTGTCCTCTGCTTATGCTCACTCTCTCTCTCTCTCTCAAAATAAATAAATAAAACTTAAAAAAAAATACTCAGTGCTTTTCCCTAGTGAGTCAATTAGGGTTTTTCATTCATTTGCTAGGCTCCTGGGGGCCCAGCTTGAGACTCTTTCTGTGGTCCCTTCAACTTGGCATCCCTCTCTATTCTTGGAAACACGCTTTCTGGAACCATGAGTTCTCTGTTTCAATTTGCAATGGTTACCATCTAGACTTGCTATCAATGCTGACTTTAATTTCATTATCATCTAGAAATCTCATTTGCCTATCTCTTTTGTTGAATCCCCTGCTTCCTAGATTCTAGGAAGTTTATGTCTTCTTTTGAGGGGCGCATATCTACCTGAGAAAGAATACATCAACACTCTTTCAACTGCTTACTCCAAAGAATTTATGTACCACGCATATATGAAACATGTTCATTATTCTTGTTCATACTGAATTGTGAATCAGGCTAGGTGTAAGGTTCTACATTTGAAAACCTGACTGTAATGCGGCTACCTGGCTATTTGATTTTTGAAAAGTTTGCTATGAGGAGTGTGCATGGGAGCAATTATATCCTGCAAGTTTTCACAGTCTTCTTTTTATCCCTACACGATATTCTGAAATTTTATGATATGCCTTGATGTAGATCATTCCTCAGTTGCTGTGCCAGACACGTGGCAGAGCTGTCAATTTGGAAACTCACAGTCTGAATAATTTTATTTCAATTCATCTTTTAAAATCTCTTCTCCTTTGTATGCCTCCTTCGTCTTTCTGGGTCTGCACTTGGCCAGACACGAAATCCCCTAGATTCGCACTCGAGTTCATTATTTTCTCTCTGCTTTTCCATCTCTTTGTCTACTTTATGCTACCGCAGAGAGTCCTGTTGCTCAAAGAGTACCTGAGACGGACTACCAGCGTCACCTGCAAGCATGTGCGAAATGCACAAGCTCAAGCCCAACCCTGGAAACATTTAATCAGAGCTTGCATTTTATCAGATTCTCCAGCTGATTTGAATGTGCACTAACGTTTAAGAAGTACTGCTGTACAATCACTGTGATTTGTGCTTCACTCATTATGTTGAAGTTTTCTATTTCTGCTGTCATATTTTTTTTTCCTTTTTTCCCCTTTTGTTTTCTGGATATTCCTTTTTATAACAGCATTCTCTAGTTTATTAAAACATATACTTTACCTCTCTGATGATATAATTATACATTGTGAGGCTTTGTGGAGGTATTTTTTTCCTTCTTTTTCTGTTTCTTTTTGTCTTATTCTATTTCTACCAGGCTTATGAGTCTGAATGTTGTTAACATTCGGGCGAATTTTGGGAAGACAGCTAAGACTAAATCATCAATTCAGAATACAATTTGACTTAAGCCTCTTTGTATTCAGTAAGACCAAATGCCCATCATCAGTCAATGTGCTGTCTGAGCTCAGAGCCTACTGTATCAACACACACAGAGACTAAATCCCCCATCTGTTGTCACAGGGAGGGGGAGAGAAGGAACACTCTGCTGGCTAGTGTGTGGGATCTGGTTTACAGGCCCCATACACCAACTTCTCTGTGTTTACTCTCATCGGACATGCTCACTTCGGGATGCACCATCTGTCCATCTCCAAAACTTCTTTTGAAGTTTCGGGAGCACAAGTGACCCTCCTTCTTACTTTGGCTCCTGCAGATAGGTTTTAACTTTCCTAACTCTTACAAAGCAGTTGCCACTCATATCTCAGCATCACAAATTCAAAAACTTTACTGAGGTGTCTTGCCTCCGGCATCTTCTCTTGTGCCATTCTTCATCCTTGTGAATTCATACTTTCTATCAACTGTTGTTTCGGTTGTGGGGGGATGTGATGGGATGCTTTTATTTACTTGTGTGTCTTGTGGTCCCTGTTTGCCAGGATGTCTCTTTTCTTTCTTTTTATCTTTAGAACAACCCTGTTTCCTACTGATTACATTGTGATAAGCTAAGATAGAAAATTAAAAAACATAATATGCTTGGCCAAGGTGGAAAAAACTACTGAAGACGTTCATCTTGAAAGCAAGTTTTCTGACTTCAAGTCTCTTGGTCTTTCTGCTACTATTTATATCAGGGATAGGTCAGCAAACTACTGTCCATGGGCTAAATCTGGCCCACTGTGTGTTTTTGAAAATAAAGTTTTACTGAAACACAATCAATATATTTTTCATGTACTATCTGTGACGGCTCCCACACTAAAGTGGCAGAGTTTTTTCCAAAGGGACTAGAAAGCCTGAAATATTTACTATCTAGACATTTACAGAAAAAGTGTGCCAATACCTGCTCTAAATCCTTACATAAGCGCTACCCCTAATCACTTTATTCTAATAGCCCTATCTGAACCTTTGCACACAGTCCCACCTCTGGAAAATGTACATCTCAATCTCATTGTACTGTGCAGTCAAATGCTCAACCCCTGAGCTATACCCCTACAATCTCATTGTACTATGTATTCCTTTTTTAAGAATTGTGTGTGTGTGTGTTCAACTGGTTTCTCAAGTAATTATGTAAAATGCACAATCTTTGATTGTCTTTATTTCCCAAATAACCTAGAGTCAACTTTGTTTTCATTTTTGAGAAATTTGTTCTAATGTTTATTTGTTTATTTTGAGAGAGAGATGGAGAGAGAGAGTGCACAAGCAGGGGAGGGGCAGAGAAAGAGGGAGAGAGAGAGAATCCCAAGTAGGCTCCACACTGTCAGCACAGAGCCAGATTCAGGGCTCAGATGTAGAAACCATGACAGCAGAACCTAAGCCGAAATCAAGAGTCAGACACTCAAACGACGGACCCATCCAGGTATCCCAACTTTATTTCATTTTTCAATTCATTCTGGCTAATAAAAATATTTAGAAGTGTCTAGATATCTAGCAGATTTTTGGAAAATAACATCTGGACACCTTCTTCAGCCCTTTGGTCCAACACAGCTTATATAAGTTGGGGACTTCAGAATGTCACCACAAGCTATATAAACACATCTGGATTTTATCAAACAGCATCACCATGTCCTTGTTACACAGACAGAAGCATCTGTCATGTCTCCATTGCTTATTAATCCTAAGTAATGCTGATCTTCTTAAGCATGGACATTCAAACCAAGTCTAAGGCTCTATATCACTCATCTGGGAATCATTTACATGGATCTTTTCCTATTTCTGAACCCATGAAATAAGTAAATCCAAAAAGGTAACCTAATGGCACAAACAGGCAATTCTCCAGCATGAACTCAGCAGCTTTAATATTTACATCATGTTTTTCATCTGTGTATCATTAGGAGTCCTGTTTTCAATTCATGGCATGGCTGTGATGAAGAGTTTTCATGATTATAATTCAGACCGAAAGAGTCATCATTGCCAGCATAGTTGAATTTGCTGTTCCGCCATCAAAGGCACATTCTTTGGCGATTAGCTACCATATAATAAAACCTCGCATTCCAAAACAATGAAAAACTAAATCAGCCATGGAAGAGTACATTTCAGTGAACAGAAAAACCAAACTGTGTAGAAATACTTACATTTGACCAAATATTACCAGAAGGATATTTAGGCAGATTCAGAAAGAACAGCCCAATAGTATTATTTGTAGCATTATACAAACCAGACAGGATAGTACAGTCCAAAAGCATCTGGACTGTGCATCAAAGGACCTAATTTCTGATCTCGTCTGTGCACTGGGGTGCTCTGTGATAGAGACTTTTGCTCTCCCTAGGTATTAGCTTCATCATAAAAAGTTAAAACACAAACAAACACATACCTGTGGGTTGAATTAGGTGATCTCATACAGTCCTTGTAGCTCTCTCAATTTTAAAGCCCCAGCTACACAATTTACTGATAATTCTGTTACATACCAAATATTAATAAATATGTAAGCTTGGTGTATAAAGAAAATCCTCACTATGCAGTCTAGTCCAATAATGAGTGATTACATGTCCCCCATTGGAAGATTCCCAATCAAGCCTTCCTTACTACTGATCACTCTGAGGATTGAATAGATGTACCTTGATGTTTTGTTGCTGTTTTTGCCAACCAAAATAAAATAATATCTTCTTATGCTTCCCACAATAACTGATGTATGCCAGACATGATGGGTTTACTCAAGATCTCTGTGCATCTGAACCCAATAGAGTAACAAACCTAAGGAACATCTGAATCCTTATACCTCCATGTTAAGCAGAAGAAATATTGAACAGGAATATTAAAAAATGCAACTCACTGTTAATTCCCAAGACCACTGTGTGAATCATCAGTACTTGAGGTACATGTACAGAGTCTGGTGAGGGGTCTCCAATAACTGAATATTGTCAAGAACTGTGGACATTAAATCAGGGAATAAGCAAGAGCAACACTTTTCCAGGGGATGAAACATTACGAGATGATTAGTTCCCATCTCCTAAAAGGGAAATAAGACATTCCCTTTGTCTTCAAGAGAATACCACCATAGAGACAGTACTTAATAACCAGCCAGGGGGAACTCAAGAATGGCTCTGATAGCAGGATCAGGGTACACGGAGCCCAAGACATATTTCCAGTTTCATCCCATCACAAAGGGAATTTTCAGCAAAGCAGAACCCTTATATTCGAAAGCCTGAGGAGAAGAAGAGGAATACTTCCTAACTGAAGAGAAATTAGCGAGTCAGCTGACTCAGGAAGCAGCTTTCCACAAGTGCTCCTCCCAGCAGAGACCTATGGAAGTGGCTCTCTGATTATAATACCCCGAGAGGAAAAACTCGGAAGCCGAACATCCTTGCCTGAGCCAAGAGTGTTTTGATGGATGGCGTATGATGAGCCATGTGTATATGAAAATACACCAGAAACAGCTTGAATTATGTTATGAACTAATATTTTCAGGCTTTTTTTTAAAAAGTAGATTTAGGTTCATAGAGGAAGGCACACAGATTTCCCATACACACCTGGCTCCCCCCCCCCCAACCCATGAATAACTTCTTCCATCATCCACACCCCCTCCAGAGCAGGACATTTTGTTACATATGATGAATCTACACTGACACTCCAAAGTCACCCAAAGTCGGTAGTTTTCTTTAGGACTTGCTCAGCACTGTACTTTCTGTGGGTTTGGACACACGTATAACATCCATCATAGGATGTTTTCACTGCCCTAAAAATCCTGTGTGCTCTACCTACTCATCCCTCCCCTTCCCCCGACTCCGACCCCGATCCCTGACAACCACTGATCTTTCTTCTGTCTCTGTGGTTTTGCTTTTGGCAGAAGGTCATATAATTTGAATCATGTAGTCTTTTAAAAGTGGCTCCCTTCCCTTAGTCATGCACATTTCAGTCTCCTCCATGTTGGGCCAAGGTCTGAGACCCCCCTTCTGTTCAGTGCTGAAGGGTATCCACTGTGTGGACACCAGTTTATTTATTTCCATTTATCCAATGAAGGGTGGCTTGGTTGCTTCCAAGTTCCGTCAATTATGAATGAGATGGCTATAAGCAACCGTGTGAAAGTCATTGTATGGACTGAAACAGTATTTTGACCAAATTTTGGATTAGCACCCTGCCCGCCCAGATGCTTATTTTGTACCGATTCCCTGATTGTCAACATTGAGGGCTCATTTCAAAGAAAACTGTATTGATAATATTGCTGTGGGCTGAAGTGTGTCCACCAAAGGGATATGCTGAAGTCCTAGCCCCTGGTACCTGTGAACGTGACCTCCTTCAGAAATGGGGGTCACAAGATGACAGTGAGGTCAGACTCTACTGGGGAGGGGGAACTAATCCAACATGACTAGTGTCTTCATAGGAAGACAGGACAGACACACCGGAGTGCCACATGAACATGGAAGTGACTGGCCTGATGCCACTGTAGGCTAAGAGGAAGCACTACTGGCCAGAAGACCAGAAAGGGTTCAACTCAGAGGGTCAGAGGGCGCACGGCCTGGCCAACACCTTGATTCCAGGATTCTAGACACCCAAACGTAAGAGAATAAATTTCTATTGTTCTAAGCCATCTGGTTTTCAATACTTTGTTACAGCAGATATGAATATTCAGGAAATTCAGATTATTGGACCTATCTTCCACATACAAATTTTTGGATAATGACAAACTGTAACCTTGAATACAAAAAAAACAAAAACAAGCAAACAACAAAACAAAACACAACAAAACAAAACGAGGGTGGATGGGGTGTTTGGGTGGCTCAGTCGGTTAAGCGTTTCACTCTTGACTTCAGCTCAGGTCATGATCTCATGGGTGATGAGCCTGCATCCGGTTGGTTCTTCACTGACAGCGCAGAGCCTGCTTGGGATTCTCCCTCTCTCGACCCCTCCCACACTCACACAGAGCACGTGCTCTCTCTCTCACTCTCAAAATAAATAAATAAACTTAAGAAATAGGGTGGCAGAATTGAGGAAGCATGTAAAGTAAGTAAATCTTGAAAGAAAATTTCTTTACTCTCATTTTTTCCAACACAATATAAACAGTTGGTTTCCACGGAAGAGCCTATATAGGAATTCCAACTCCAAATAACAAAACTGATTTTTTTTAATTTAATAAAGCATATCGATCAATTGATCACTCTCCTTCTAACTCTGGGTTCTCACGCACCACCTCCTTAAAACCTGGGATAAGCATGAGTTGCACATTCGCATATATTTAGGCATTACTTTCAGATTGGTTCTGTCAGCCTTCTGGAAAACATTAGTGTAAAATATTTCTGATTGCTCATGGGAACTAAAAATTCATTATGTAGAAAATAGTAAGTAAATTTTTGGTTGGGAAAGAATTGCTGGCAGCAAGCTTAATGAATGTGTCACGTTAGTCACGCTTGGTTGCCTGCATTTTAATATGTTAGCTAGATGCCTTTAAATTCAATATTCTGAAATTTTAAGATATTGAAACCCTTCTACGAATAATTGTCAGACTTAACATGAGTGGTACCAGCAATAAATAGAGAATGCATAAGAACGACAAGAATACAAGAGTAGCTTGCGGACTAAGCATCTGGGGTTGTTATTTGTGGAAGATGATGATAATTTTTGCTTTTAAACAACCTAAATTTTAAGGTTGAAACTGGAATGGGCTTGCTTGCTTGCTTCAGAGCTTTGATCCTTCTAGCTATTGTGGACTCTCCTTGACCTGTGAGGAGCACAGTGCAAAAAATCAACTGCCTAGAGAGTGTTACTTAGCAAAGTAAACTCCACGCAAATGACCACATTTGGGGGCTGAGGAAGAAATCGGTATTTGCTGAATAATTATGGCCAATATCATTGACTGATATGTCACTAAATGTAGAGACTGTGATTAGGAAAACACACAGATTTTTCCCCCTGGTTTAATCTCCACATGAATACAAGAAGTTAGTTACTTAATGTCATCTTATGGATGAGAAAACCAAGGTTTGAGGCTTTGTGTCTAAATGCCTAGCACAAAGTAGGATTTCAAAAAATGTTTGTGAGTGGAAGCAAGGAGGGAAAGAAGGAAGAAAAAAAGGCAACTTTTAAAAAGGAGGGAAGGAAGGAAGGAATGGGGAGAGGGAAGGAGAAAGGGAACAACAAGGAAGTCTGACTGATTCTCAATAATATCACTAAAATTTAAAGTTCAAAGACTCAGGATTAGGTAACCGTTCTAACACATTTATTTTCATTGGTATTCTTTATGTATGTTTTTTTAAAGCTCTGTCAATCTTGACATTGTCATTTGCTAAAAAAAAAAGGAGATCTTCCCTTCTTTCGGGTACCCTACAGGATCCCAAACACAGAGAATAGATGTTAAGATGTTCGTGTGGCCTTACATGTTTTATGCCCATATTTTGTAGCAAACTCACATCCAAAAATATAAGGTGGAAATACGATACAGAAAGTTACTGAAAGAATTAAGTAATAAAAATAAAAGCACTAACACAAAGGATGATGGTTAAATGAAATCGTTCTGGTGTAAGACTCTTATATTTTACATGAAGTGATACAGTATCAAATCTAAGTACATTATCATAAGTTAAAAAAGCATATTTTAATCCCCAGAATAATTTTTTTTCTTTCTCTCTTTGTTTTTTCTTTTGAGTGAGAGAGAGAGAGAGGAGGAGGAGAGGAGCATAGAGACGGAGAGAGAATCTTAAGCAGGCGCCATGCCCAGCGCAGAGCCCAATGCAGGGCTTGATCTCATGGCCGTGAGATCATGACCTGGACCAAAATCAAGAGTCAGATGCTTAGCCTACTAAGCTATCCAGGTGACCCCTCCAGAATAACTATTAAAAAAAATAACAGAGGGAGATATATTTGAAAAGTCAACAGAGGCTTAAAAATGAAGTATTATGAAAAAATACTGTTAGTCAAAAAAAAAGATAACAAAAAGAAGAGGAACAAATAAAAGATCATATGGGGTAGATGAAAATAAATTAAGAACCACTGTGATAAATATATCAAATTATTTTTATTTACATTACATTAAGTGTATGTGTATTAAACTGAAAAGCAGAGATTCTCAAACGGGTTGAAAAATCAAAATTCAACAATTTTTTTTCTAGAAGAGATGAACTTTAGATATAAATACAATTTCATTTGAAAGCAAAAACATGGAAAGGGAAATTATGCAAGTATGAAGCATAAGAAAGCTGGCTTATGGAAACAATGGACAAAATAAATTGAAATATAAGGAATTCGACTAAAGAGAGGCATCCCATAGAAGTAAAATGACCAATGTAGGTAGAAGACACAAAAACCCTAAAAGTATTTGCATTGAAAAGTAGCTTCAAAACCTATGAAGTCAAATGGACAGAACTAAAGGAAGAAAGAATAAGACAAATACAAAACTAGAGTTGAATGTAATACTCTGTGTTAGAAGCTGATTAAACAACTGGACAAAAGTCAGTAAGTATACAGAGGATCCGAACAACCCAATAAACACCCCGATGTGACAAATATTTACAGAACACTACACCACCCAGTAACTGCAGAAAACACATTCTTTCCAAGGATATACGGAGTGTCTGCCAGTGTACATTCTCTGATAAAAGCAGAATTAAATTAGAAAGCGGCAAAATAACATACGTTGAAACTCATTCCCAGTATTTGAAAATTTAGACAACAGACTTTGGGATGACCACTGATGGTTGAATAAAAAGATCAAGAGGAAAATTAGAAATATTTAAAACTCAACAACAATGAAGGTTTTTTAGCACATCAAAATCGATGGGATGCCACTAACGGTGTGTTTAAAGAAGAAATTTATAGTTTTGACGAGTTGTATTTGAAAACAAGAAAGGTTAAAAAAGCAGTGAAATAAGTTTACCAAAAATAATTTAGAAAAATATGACCGAATTAAACTCAAAGTAAGTAGGACATAGAATATTATCCTTGTAAAGACAGAAATCAGTGAAACAGAAATGTGATAGAGAAAATATTCAAAGCCAAAAGTGGATTTACTGAAAACAAACAACCAACCAACCAAACCAGTATTAAAACTGATAAACCTCGGGGTGCTTGGGTGGCTCGGTCAGTTAAGGGTCTGACTTCGGCTCAGGACATGTTCTCACAGTTCGTGGGTTCGAGGTCCACATCAGGCTCTGTGCTGACAGCTCAGAGCCTGGAGCCTGCTTCGGATTCTGTGTCTCCCTCTCTCTCTGTCCTTCCCCTGCTCACTCTCTCTCTCAAAAATAAATATATGTTAAAAAATTTTTTTGAATCCTAAAAACAATTTGATAAACCTAAAGAAAGGCTAAATTAAAAAGTGAGGCAAAACAAGTTCCCAATCTCAGGGATGAAAAAGGAGGTATCACTAAAGTGCCTCTGGCCTCAGAAGAAGGAATATGATGAACAATCTAGTTAAATAATTTGACCACTAAGATGAAATAGTACAAGTTCTTTTTAAAATTAATTTAAAACCATGAAATAGAAGATTGGGATAGGTTTTTAAAAAGAAAAAGGTTGAATTATCAAAACCTTCCTCATAAAGAAAACAAGTTCAGACGCTTTCAGTGGTGAATTCTACCACTTAAAGAGAACATATTACCACTTGTACATAAACTTTCAGAAAATACAGGAAAAGGAACATTTCCCAGCTGGTCTTACGTGGCTGGCATAATCTGGGTACCAAATCTTGACAAGACATGAGAAGAAATCAAAGAGTGGGACCAAAATCTCTAAAAATATAGATTTAAACACTCTTAAAATACTAACAACTAACATACAATAATATATAAAAGAGTAACTCATAACCACAAAGCAGAGTTTGCAAGAATGCAAAAGAAAATAACATGTTTTTAAAATTGAAAATCATTCAAGGGTAATCATCACATTAATGTAATAAAGGGGAAAAGCACATCTCAAGCCATCTAAATACATGCAGAATAAAATGGCTGACACAATGCAAGATCTATCAGCATTTTCTTTTTTTTAAAGAAAGAAGATAATGGAGGGAAAGTATCTTAGGACACTAGGAAGAAAAGGGAAATTTTAGGCCCGAGAGAGGGAAACAAAGAAGAATTATAGCCAACAGAAATAATTACTGGTTAAATACTGCAAGTGTCCCCACTAATGTGTGAAATAGGTAAGGTGCTAGTATTCAGCAAGTCTGTCCAACATTGCACTAGAAATTCTATCTGGTGTAAATGAGCAAGAAAAACAAATTAAAAGCTTCAAGTTTTGAATACAAAGAAGCAAAATTTCACCATTCACAACACAATTTGTTATGCAGAAGGTCCTAAGGACTATATAAAACAACTATCTGAATCAACAAATAAACTTAGCACATCACAGAAGAGAAAATTATATTTATGATTACCAGCAGGAAATAATTGAAAAATACAATGTAAAGCTCCATTTAAAATAGTTTTAAAAAAGCAATATAAAATTAAAAAAATAAGTTCAAGATCACTGAACCATGAACCATAAGTCATTATCAAAATAAAATTTTATAAGTACATTAATGGAAAGATATATTAAGTTTCGGATTGAAAACTCAATATTGTTAAAATGTCAACTATCTCCTAATCAATCTATAGATTCAAAATCTCAGTCCTACTCACAGTTTTTATAAGAGAAATTAACAAACTGACTGAAAAATATATATAGAAATCCAAAAACCTTAGACATAATTACTACATAATTTTGAACAGTAATCAAGACAATGTGATATTGGCATACAGTCAAATCAATGAATTACACAAAATAAAGATTCTGAAACACCCACCCACGTGTGGAAATTTGATTCTTTGCAAAGGCATTAAATCCACTAACTTATGAAAACAAACTATTTTCAATAAACAATGCTGAAACAAGTGGATACCCATGTCAAAAGAAAAGAAAACCATCAACCCGTCACAAACCATAAAAAAATCAATTTGAGATGGATTGTAGATTGAAATAAATACGTCAAAACTAAAATAACTTCTAAAGGAAAATATAGGGGGTGCCTGGGTGGCTAAGTTGGTTAAGCATCCAACTCTTGATCTCAGCTCAGGTCATAATCTCACGGGTTCTTGAGTTGAAGCCCCACATCAGATTCTGCACGGACAGTGCAGAGGCCACTTGGATGCGTCTCCCTCTCTTTCTATCCCTTCCTTACTCATTCACTCTCTCTCTCCCTCAAAAATAAATATACATACATACATACATACAGGGAATACAGGAGGACATTCTACCACCTTGGGTTAACAAATGTTAACCAGAAAGAACAAAGAAACCAGTAACTAAAAAAAATTGATAAAAGAGACTTTATCAAAATGAAAAGCTTCTTGTCATCAAAAAATATTGATTCCAGGCCAGGTAAAGACCTGAAGAGAATACTGAAGAGTCACAGCACATAAAAGACTTAAATCTAGGATATAAACTATTCCACCCAGTTAGGGGAAAAAAATATTTCAGGAAATATGTGGATAAAGGAATCTGAGCAGTCAATGCACAAGAAAAGAAGGATGTCACTATGGCCAATGACCCATAAAAAAGTATCAATATTTTTGGTTTCCAGAGAAATATAAACTAAATTATAATGAGATACCAGTAGACATGCAAGAGAATGACCAAAATCAGGATTCACAAAATCGCTGGTTGTGGTGTAAAATAATCCACTCCCTGGGAAAAGAAAGTTGCTTTTAAACTTAAATATTTATCTCCTTATGGTCCAATAATTACATTCCTAGATAAATGCATAGGGATATAAAAACTTATTTATAAACATCATATAATATTCTTGGCATCTTAATTCACAATAGCTAACAAACATAATGTCTTTTGAAAGGGGAGTAAGTTAAGAAATAGTGGCATATTCATTCCAAGAAACTCGATTTAGGAACAAAGAGAATGTAGTCCCGATTCGTGCAACTACGTCAACAAGTCTGAGTTACTATGCAGAAAGAAAAGAGTCGGACACCAAAGAGTACATATTTGATCCTGTTTACATAACATTCTAATCCAGGCAAAACTAATCTATGAAGAAAAACATCAGAAGGATGGCTGCTTCTAGGGAGGATTGGATCATAAAGGATACAAGGGATCTTTATCCTTTATGAAATATTCTGTATCTTGATAGGAATGTGGGCTACAGAGGTGCTGAGTCACCTCTAAAACTCCAAAACTCTATTCTAAAAACACAATGAATTATAAACTTAAGGTGTGTACATTTCACTGGTGAATTTTACCTCAGAGAGGAGTTGTAGACAAATAGTGACTTTCATTAATAAGTTTGCTTTTCATATTGATAAAGGGGTAGAAAAGCTGAAATTAACTTTGGTGTCTTCCACACTTACACAAATGAATAGATACACTGAGAATAATGAAAACCAGTTTTCTCTCCATTGAGGAGGTACAGATAGAGATACGACAACTGGGAGGCACTCACTTTTATCTGACTGGAGACAGTAAGAGATTATAGACTCATATGTAGATACAGATGTTAAGCACAGATATATGCTTCTATGTGTGTGTATACACACGTTAGCTCTCTGGTGTGAAAGGGTATGGAAGCAACAGCATACTCACAGTAATGAGCACACATGGGAACTAGGTTTTGTTTTGTGTGCATACCACTGAACACAAAAAGGAACCAAGGTCTTTGTTTTTGTGGTTGTTGTTGTTGTTTTTAAAGAAATGCTTGATTCCAGGACTGGGGAAGGAAAAGTTCAAGCCGAAGCTGGGTAATCTTGTGCTAGAAAGTGGGACAGTGTTCAAAGAATCAAAGAGGCATGGCAGGATGGCATTGAAGCCTTCTGGAAATGACTTTCTCTGGCCAAATCTGGGGCAGTTTTAGCAACAAAATAAATAATGTGAATCTTAGATTCTGTAGGGGCTAAGGACTGACTGCCCCCAAACGGGTCACTTTCACATGAACTTTATTTTGAGTTCCACGTAATCAAAACCTAGCAAATGCAAGGAGAATTTTTCTGGTCCTCAACTACCAAAATTTATATTGGAAAGAAGAGTCTATACCTAGAAGAAAGCTATTAACAGAGACTCCCTTTTATCTAAGAAACTTATCTGCATAATAGAGCAAATTTTGGTTTTCAAAACCTCTTTCACTTTCCTGCTAATGGCCTTCCTCCCCTTTGTGTCTTCAGAGCCTACCCTCTCTTTACCTCATGTAAGCTTCCTGTTGGCTCACTGTCTTTGGAATTTCTTGTCTCCATGGATTCCCCATACATATGACTAGTAAGTTTGATTGTGTCCTGTTAATCTGTCTAATGTCAATATGACTCTAAGTCCAGCTAGAAGGACCATAGGGCAGAGGAAGGTCTTCCTCCTCACATATCCTTCTACATATTGCTAGCATGGACACATGGCCATGACTAGGTGACAAAATGAACACGGCCAATATCAGGATGAAGTGGCCTCAACCGCCTACTTGTATGATGTGCTGGGAAGAACGGAGCATCTATTTGGTGGCGCCCCTGCCATAATATAAGTCTCATTATGAGGAAATCTTAAGACAACTCCAAATTTGGGAATATTCTTCCAAAATAATAAACGCATAAAACAAAAACCCTATAGTCTTCAAAAAAAAATTAAGATCAAGGAACAAAAACAAAGCTAAGGAACTGTCCCATTGGCAAAGGACTTAAAAGACATAGTTAATTCCTAAGGGTGATCATTGACTGGATCTTGGACCAGAGAATAAGTATCAAGCTTTAAACATTATTGGGAAAATCAAGAAAATGTGTACGTGGAATGTTGTTTCCATAATGATGTGTAAATGTTGCACTTCCTAATTTTGATAACTGTCCTTTGGTTTTATAAGGCTATTTCTTTGATCTTAGGGAAGAGACACGGAAGGACATAGGGTAGTAAACATCATGATGTCTCCAACATCCTTGCTAATAGTTAGAAACAAACTGTATATATAAAGATATGAAAAAGACACAAGTGGCCAAGCGTAAGCAGTTGGTAAATCTGGGCAGGGCTCTTGGAGTTCTTTGTGTTATTTGTGCAACTTCTCTGCAATTTTCAAACGTCAAAGTGAAAAGAAACAAACAAAAAAAAAAGCAAATTTAGAAGAATCGTACATGCGTGGGTCGGTAAATTAAAAGCTACAACTAGTTGACAGATGGGGGCTGATCACTCAGAACAGTGAGTTTTTAGGGAACAGCTCTCTCATTCACCAGCAGTAGCTTCTGTGGGCTACAATCACAACACCATACAACTTCAAAGGAACCTACAATAAGGATCCAAATTATGTCCTTGCTAGCTACCAACTGGCTTTCACTGCAAATAGCAAATCCTTGTATTCCAAAGATTGCTTCAACCAACTTTTCCCACCTAGCTGTCTCCCCGCACATCCCACAGTCCCCAAATAGTAGGTCATTTGCAAGCCTTCGCGATCACTTTCCCCATTTCTCCACACCCCCGTGTGGTAGTCAAGGTAGTCTTATCGCCATCGACTCTCGTGGACCTCTTTGTGCCTCAGAAGGAAAGCCGTTCCTTTTTCTCAATTCAACTTCTTTCTTTCCACAACAACCTTTTCCTCACCTGTTGATCTCCTCCTGTCCGGCCTCCGAAATAAGGATCTCACTGTATCGCGCTGAACAGAAGCTCCTGGTCCTCCTCTCTCTGTGTTCATTTTTATTGTACCTTTAGCGCATACTGATGTATTTTCCATATGTTTACATATGCGTATGTATGTTTGTGTGTGTATAGCCATTCCCTTGCCTTACATGCATATCAAGTAGACACATGCATACTCTCTATATGCACATGTATATATTTTATTTCCTTACCGTAAAAAATAACCAATACTTTAACCAAAAATTCCCTTGAATGTGTTGTCTCTTTGAATCTCCTCCTGTGAGCACTGTAACCTCACCAACCCCAAGACAGGTGGGGTTTTTTCAAGACTTTATTTTTAGAGTAGTTTGAGGTTTATAGCAAAACTCAACAGAAGATACAGAGATTTTCCATGCACCCTAGACACCTGCATATGCACAGCCTCCCTCCCTCATTATCAACATCACTCAGCAGAACAGCCTTTTGGTGGCGGTGGTGCTGTTGTTCTACCAAGGCTGCCCCTACACGGACACATCACACTCACCCAAACCCAAAGTCTGCAGAGTACCTTCGGGTTCAGTCTTGGTGGTGTCCATTTTATAAGTTTGGACAAAGGTATAACGCCATTTGCATTGTTATAACATAAACAGTACTTTCACTGTCCTAATCGTCCTCTGGGCTCTGGCTATCCATCTCTCCTACTACAAATACATGACTTTTGAGGGATTGTGTTTACTACGAACCAGGATGTTTACACGGGTGAAAAGCTTCTAAAAAAAATCCCTTGGTTGCATAGTCACCATACTATACATCAGAGTTCAGTGCTGCTATTAACTTTATTCTACATAAACAGGAAACAGAAAAATCCAAGGAATTAAGTTACCCAACATGTGATTAATCACCAGAGGAGTAGGCTTTGAACCAGGGAGTCTGACTCCAGAATGCATTGTCTTAGTCAGTGTACCATGTTCCACAATCCTAGATTCCTTCACTGCTTACAGCAAGATCCCCTCCCCACTTCCACAGTGCAGAACTGGAAAGACTGTCCTCAGGGTGACCGGGGCTTCTCTCAGGGTCTCTTGGACTTGGCATTGTTTGGAAAGAGTATAACACTCATTTAAAAGCTTTGCTGCTAGAACAGGAAAGAAGTGAATTTGAGCTCCAGCCCCCCTACTGCCTATGTTTCGTGTTTCCAACACTGACCTAAGTCAGGTCCTTTATCTATATTCAGTGGGAGTGAAAACAGACTCTCCTGCTTTCACTGTATATGGTTTCCGTTCAGAGTTACATTAAATGTGGTCATGCATGACAGAATGTTCAGCGCAGGGCTTAACACTTATGTGTTTAACATTTAGTTACTTCAACTTACTTTGACAGAAGAATATTTTCAGCACCAGACATGGACAAACAGGAAGGAGTTAAAGGGAGGCAGACAAGAAGGCTAAAAACAATGCCTTAAAAAATATTTGTGGTAAATAAGAATTTTATACTTGGAGAAGAGGTTTGGGAGAGTCTCAAATATCTGAAGACTGTTCCGCGGACTATGAAGCAGACCGTCCGGTATAATCCCACGGGAGGGAAAAATGTCCAAAGGACAGAACTTCTAACGAAGCAAATGTTGATTCAATATAAGTAAGAACCGAAAATAGTCAACTAATCGTCACTTCCATGAGAATCTCTGAAATATGGAGTTAGAAGAGACGGGTAAGAAATGGATCAGAGGTTCTCAAATCTGCTCACGCAAGAGCGTCAACTGGGAAGGTGATCAAATATGCAAAAGTCAGGACTCCACATTCCAGAGATTCTGATTTAATACATACAGATCGTGTAGTGGCATCAGCATTTTAAAAACCTTCCCAGATGAATCTACCACACGGCCATGGCCAAGAATGAGTCAATCCAATGGTCTCCAGATTCCAATAAAACTCTCTAATTCTGGGACAGTTTAAGTGGACTGAATCTCTACTTTAAAGATGAAAAGATATAAAAGCCCCTGCATTCTGTGTAACAGACTCATCTTATGAGGTAGCCAAGCATAAACAGAAATCAATAAAACTGCCTTTCTCTGGCCCATTTTCTGCAGCCGTCCTATTCTAAAACGGTGCTGAACTTAACTGAGGAACTATTGCCGCCTCAAGCCATCAAATTGTCTAGCTTTTAATGGCTATTCCAACCCCCAATTTTTTAAATCCCTGTGGTCTTCAGCCATGCCCTTTCTTATTTTGTGTATTCTCCTGAAGAACACTGTCTCTCTGGCTTAGCGCACGATTCTACGCGGCTGAATCCTTAACCACTAAGCGTCCCCAAACTGTCATTTCTGTCAGTCATAAACTCTTTCAATTTGAACAAACAAGCATACTTCTGGAATATACCTCTAGTGATAAAGTTATTTTCCCCGTGCAGCATGAGGCCTTTTAATGGATTTTAAAAATTTTATTCAAATACCTAACATGTCGACTATTGTTAACAACAGCCTGACGATCTATCACCTCACTTATGCTCCGTGATTATCTCCTCCTACCGACACCATCATTGACTCTTTTCTAGGCCCACGGGCTTTCTTCGTCTTCCTCTTGCCCTCCAAGAACACTTGTTCTTGTTAGGATCGCTGCTCACGCTGTTCCCTCTGACCTCTGCCCTTTCACGGCAGAAGCTCCATAACGTTCTCCCCCTCTTGCTCCTAACCAGTCCCACTCCGTCACAGACGCCATCCTTGAGCAACCAAACTCTCTTACGTCTCAACGTTACCTCTAATAGCACACCTTACTTCATGCCATGGTTTCCGTTTCTTCTTTGCCTTTTTTTTTACATCTTCTTCCCGCAAATGGGTAAGCTCCTGGAGGGCGGAGACTGGACTCTGACTATTGGTTCATCCACAGGGCTCGTAACGGTGCCTCACACCAAGAGCCACTCGGTAAATATCTGCTGAATGGGTGAATGAGCCAAAGGATGGATAATGGGGAGATTTCAGTGCTGAGGACGAGGACTTGCCAGTCATACTAGGTCTGCAGACGAACTAGGTTTGGAGCACCTTGCTTTCCTCTGTATCAAAGTCCCTGTTTGCAGAAAGAAGAGTCATTTCCAGGAGGAAAAGGGATTTGAGAGCTGAGTGGAACTTCAGATTTCCACTGTGTCCATGATTCCGTAAAAATGTGTGCTAGTTAACCTAACTCACAATGGAATACACGACAGAGCCGGCACGCACCAGTACGGAGGCACGCAAAGCTACAGGTTGTAAGAGGCGTAACCCCCAAGCCCTGCGCGACGAAGGTACGCACCGTGAACTGCTATGCTTTCAAGGTAGAATATTCTCTCGGTTTTTAAAAAGGATTTCCCCAAAGCAATAAACAGAGCAATTCAATTATCAGTTCAATTTAATTACTGGGTAATATACTTAATTGATATACTCTAATTCCGGTCCTGTTAAACGTAACAAATCTCGGGTGTGAAATAATTTTCACAACCCACATAAAAATAGTGATAACATCGGTGCAATTTCACATTCTGCGTAGAGTGTACACCTCAGCTCAACCTGTAATTAAAGCATACATTACAAATATAAATGGTTTGTATAAATAAGTAGTGTGAGCGTAAAAGAGGTGCATAGATGCATTTATCAACTGAACTTGATTTACGATTTCTCTGGAGGATCTATGTGGCGAAAAAAAAAATGTTTGAGCCAGCAGAAGTCTCGGCTTATTTACAAAATTTCTAACCGTGCTGCTGTACAGGTAAGGCGTTTACCAAGGCCACTTAACCCCTATTTAATTTACAAATTGACTCCTAATACTCCATACCCCTATGTCGACAGCACAAAAACACGGCCTGGTCAAATGCCTTATTGTTCTCTGTATGGCAAAGTCCTATACCAACTCTAAAATGAGCCAATATAAATCTGAATTACTTGTTTTTACCCATTACCAAATTTTGTTTAAATTGGAATTATATGAAAATGTGTATATACATGAAGGAAAGGGCTACAGAAAAGGAATTTACGCAAATATCCCTCAGTGTATTCAAGCCAATCATGCTTGAAAGCAGAATGCAATGGTTCAGGTAAATAACCAAAATAGAAAGGAGGAGGAGGAGGAGGAGGAAGAGGAGGAGGAAGAGGAGGAGGAAGAGGAGGAGGAGGAGGAGAGGGAGGGGAGAGGAAGAAGAAGAGAAAAAACAGTAAGAAGAAAAAGAGAAGGAGCATGAAAGGATGGGTTCCCATCATACACTGGGGCAATAATGTACATGGGAAGATAAATCACGGTGCCAAACCAAGCGCAAAAATATTAAAGCCCATCACTGCTTTTAAATAATGAAATACACATTTTTCTAAAATTTTATAGTAATTTTTATTGCCCAAAGTATCTTATCTGGTGACGGAGAAAGAGACACAGAGATTTACACACATCATACTGATAACACGGGAGAAGAGAGTCCACTGGAAGGCATGGGGGCTAGACATTTACTTTCAGTCCTACTGCAACTACAACTTTTCCAAGCCCCTGTCTTTCATCTGTCTGCCGAGTAAGGAAAGGCTTTGTGACTGTAAAGTCACGAGGAGCCCAGTGAGTCAGATGTCTGTCTGGTTTTCTGTCTCTCGTAAGCCATCTCATGCCAACGGATGCACCCGGAAAATCAAATGTTACGAAAAGCAGGACTGGTGTCTGGGCAACATACATGGCTTTGACCATGACGGTGTCCGCTCTCGCGCCCCACGGTGATGCCAGCACACGCGTATCGGGCTACCATGCCATCTACCTCTCTCTCTTGGACACACTAGACAGTGGTCTTCAAATTGCAGCCCTTATTCATCTCCTCACCATCTTTGTGGCCCTCAGGGAGAAGACAGCTTAGGTTCTCTAACGTGCTGCGCATTGATTTCAGAAAACTCATACCCTTTAGAGTTCTAGGTTTACAGAAAAATGAAGCCACAAGTACAGAGCTCCCCTATGTCCCTCAGCTTCCTCCATCATGAATATCTTGTGTCAGTGTAGCTGCCATCGATGTGTGCTGCCACTGACGAACCAATGTTGATCCATCCTGAACTCAGGTCCAAATTACATTAGGGCTCACTCATTGTGACATGCATCCTGTGGGTTTTGGGAAAAGTACAAGGACAAGACCTAAAAATCCCAAACTTCACCTTTCCTCCTCCTCCTTCTATAACCACTTTTTTTTTTTCTTTTTACTATTTCCACCATTTTCCCTTTTCCAGAAAGTCACATAGTTGGAATCAAACTGTATGTAGCCTCTTCAGGCATTTTTTTTTTTTTTTAATTTAGCAATACGCGTTTAGGTTTCCACCATGTCTTCTTGTGGTTTACTAAAACATTTCTTTTTACCACCGAATGATATTCTCGTCCATGGGGATGCCTGGGTGGCTCAGTCGGTTAAGCATCTGACTTCAGCTCAGGTCATGATCTTGTGGTGCATGGGTTCGAGCCCCACGTCGGGCTCTGTGCTGACAGCTCAGAGCCTGGAGCCTGCTTCGGATTCTGTGTTTCCCTCTCTCTCTGGCCCTCCCCCACTGGCTCTCTCTCTCTCTCAAAAATAAATAAACATTAAACAAGCAATTAAAACAACATTCTATTCTGTGGGTATAACAGTTTGTTTATACACTCACCTATTGAAAGACATCTTGGTTACTTCTTGCCTGGGGCAATTATGAAACATAAGGCTGCTATAAATCTTCATTGCAGGATTTTTGTGGACATCTATTTACAACAGGCTGGGTAGACATCAAGAGATAGGATTGTTGGCTTTTATGGTAAAATGTGGTTAGCTGTGTAAGAAACGACCCAACTGTCTCCCCAAGTGGCCATACCACTCCCTCGAGCAATGAATAATGACGAGTTCTGTGTGCTCCACACCATCATCAGCATTTGGTGCTGTCAGTGACTTGGGTTTCAGCCATCCTAACAGGTGTGTGGTCATCTGTCGCTGCTGTTTAATTTTCAATTGCCTAATGACATAGGATGTTGAGCATCTGTTCCTATATTGTGTGCCATTTGGACATCTTCTTTGTTGAGGTGTCTGTTAAGGCGTTTTGCGTAGTTTGTAACTGAGTTGTCTTTCTGGTCCATGTCTTAAAGTTCTTTGTATATTTGGGATAACAGTCTTTCACCAGATATGTCTTTTGCAAATATTTCCTCTCAGTCTGTGGCTTACATTTTTAATCTCTTAATACACTTAATTTTATTTCAGGAAAAGCATAGTCGTCCAAGTGAACCATCAAAGAGAAATATTCATTGGATGTGTCAGGCATTGTGCAGAGGAAATAATGCTGAATAAGACACGGTTTGCCTTTACAAAGCCCAGAATGCAAGAAGAGAGACAGAAAACAGATGAAGAGATGATTACCCCGTAACGTAGGTCATGACATGGATGATAAAGGGGACGTATTCGGGTAAGCATAAACATGACAAAACAGAGAGAAGGAGGCAAGCTTGTTAAAAAAATGTGTTCGGATTTGACATACAAAGGATGTGAGTGAGGAAGTGACTTTGCAGAAAAAGGGGGTATGCTGAGGCAGGGAATGGACAACGGATATGATGTGGTCTGTGATGCAAACTAAGTCTTCCAGTGTTCGAGGCAAGGAATGACAAACGTGAGCCTGGAGGGCTTTGCTGATATTACACTATGAAGCCCCTCTTTTTTTTTTTTAATATTTATTTATTTTTGAGAAAGAGAGAAGGAGTGAAAGCAGGGGAGGGGCAGAGAGAGGAAGACAGAATCCGAAGCAGGTTCCAGGCTCTGAGCTCTGAGCTGTCAGCACAGAGCTTGATGCAGGGCTTGAACCCACAAACCATGAGATCATGACCTGAGCTGAAGTCAGATGCTCAACCGACTGAGCCGCCCAGGCGCCCCTGTGGAGCCCCTCTTATTCCCAATTAAAGATACTGGAATTTGCCTGGGATGTCATAAATCTGGAGAAAATTACCAAGTGAATACAACTGGAGTTCAAGTGAATAAAACTGTGATTAAGAAAGAAGGGCAGAGAGAACAGAGCCAAGGCAATAAATAATGTGTGCCACCACCCTAGAACTGGACAGCAAGGTCATGCGAAGTGGACAGCAAGGTCATGGCTGCCTCTGTTGAGGGAGGGGCAAGAGTTTTTAAAAAGATAGTTGGGGACTTAGGGAACTCGCAGGAGCTCCCCAGCAGGGCAAGGACGCTGAACTGGGCAAAGTGCACCCGGAAAAGAGAAAGCAAGGAAGCATACACCACCGATAACGTGGTGAGGAGGCAAGGCCATGAAGAGGATGGCTCCTCCTCAGGAGCTCCTTGGAACGAGTCCTAGTGGCTAATTTACATCGAAATGTCTCCATTTTTACATGCAGGTCTGTCTTCCGGATGTGAATATCCAATGATGGACGCAGTAATTCTTTTTTATTACATTAGTATATTTTGTAAAACTCCAAGTCAACTCCAGAGGGTACCTCCTTAGGTTTCCAAGACAACTAAAGGGAAGAGACTAATTTACATTTAAAATATTCAAAGCATTTCTGCCAAGGCTCCCCTTCACGGGGCAGCTCACTTACCTAAAGACTGTTCATTTAAACGTGCTTAAGAGCATCAGAAATGATCATTTGGCCTCATTAAAAACCTCGGCTTAGCTAAGCTTCCATTTGGGACAGACAAAACTGGAAGAAGGAACATTGCTTCCGTGTTACCAACAAGAAACAAAAAAAAAAAAAAAAAAAACCACAGTACAGAATCACAGGCTTTCTTCAATCTACCAGAAAAAATGGTGCTGTGTGGCAAAAAGTAGACTGAACTCTGAAGACAGAAAGATGTTTCTTGGAAGGGACAGGATCTGAGCCCAGGATTACCTGTGGCACAGCCTGGTTGGAAAATATGCCCAGTGGCATAAAAAGCATGAAGAATTCAGTTACGCATTAAACACATCGCTAAAGGGAGGGCGCAGGCTAGCCCACATGCGTGACAGAATGGACTTCTGGGGCCACAGACACACAGGGGCGTGGTCCACACTCATAAAGCTCGTCTTGGTGAACCTCCACGGGGGGCTCACCACAAAGACGGAAGCAGGCAAAGGGCTGTCTGGCAGTTTCTTACAGACACGTGCTTACAACACAGCTGAACAGGCCCACTCCTATTTAACCAAGAGAGATCAACACTTTTGTTCATACAACAGCCGAGATGTGGGTCTTTGGAGACGTTTCATTCATAACTATCCAAGCCTGGAAACAGCCTAAACATTCATCAAACAGGGAATAAACAAATTGGGGGCCATCCACAGAACGGAATATTCTAATCAGCAGCACAACGACATGGGCTTTGGGTAAAGTGGGCAACATCACAGAGCCTCACATTCAGGGTACGAGGTCCAGGAAGGCAAGGTAGAAAAACTACACGCGATTTCATGCATGGTACCTTCTGAAGACACAGACGGAGGGAGAGCGAACCCATCACTGAGTTCCAGGGACTTGGGGAAACCACTCTGTACCTGACGCCCTGGTGCCCACGTGGATGTGCACACGCCTCTGTCACAATCGCAGCACTGTGCGCGAGAAAGGGTGAATTTTGCTGCACATAAAGGACACAATGAAAATCGAATAATATAATAAAATCCCCACTTTTATGGAGTGAGCGGTTGTGGCTGGCTTGATGAGAGAAGCACGAAAGCAATTTTAGTTTCTGTGGCCAAATACCCACACTGCAGCTCTCATCGTGATTCCACTCTCTGTTCTTGAAAAACGAGCTGCTAATGGCTGGGCAGCCTATTTGGAAAGCTCGATTCAAAACAAGCTGAATTGGTTGGGAATGCAATTTGGGCCTATATGTTTAAGTTGGGAGCAACACTCTAGAAACATGCTGAACGAAATACAAAACGCGCTGAACCACATGCATATTTATAACAAAAGAAATAAGAATCCCGTGCTGGTTTTTAACCAGCCTGTTACTTTTAAGACAGAATAAAAGCCCTTGAATAAATGCTGCTACCATGTTGTTTTAGAAAATATTTTCTCACTCCAGTCAAACACTGTAAAATTCAAGCCCCATCCAGAATTTTCTCCCGACGCTTATTTGCACAAAGGCAGAGCAACCAGGACTGTTAAGGGGGAGCAAACGGGAGATCTAAAGGACACCCTTGCTGTTCAACTGAGGAGGTCGGAGCCGTCCCCGGCGCGAGGGGCACTGAGGTCCACCTGAGATCACAGGTGTCACGGGAACCAAATGCTCCTGCCACAGTGTCTGGCTACTTGGCGGAGGCTTCTGGAAGCAGCTGGTGAGGGGGACAGCTCTGAGCTCCCTAGAGGGCGATCAGATGCCTTGGTGGTTGTGGAATTAATCGTTCTCTCGGCTCTCCTGACCCCGAATGCTTTCAGATCCCTTAGATTCCCAGGCTAAATCAATACACGGATGACACGAAAGGACTGCAGCGGCTCCCGAAACGACATGGGAGCCATGCCTGGATGTGACAGTGTGTGATGGGTGTCACACAGTCACAGAGGGAGAACAACTCATCCTGCCCTTTTGTATTTTTTTTTAATGTTTATTTATTTTTGACAGGGAGAGATAGAGTGCGAGCAGGGGAGGGGCAGAGAGAGAGGGAGACACAGAACCCGAAGCAGGCTCCAGGCTCCGAGCTGTCAGCACAGAGCCTGATGCGGGGCTCAAACTCACAGACCACGAGATCATGACCTGAGCCGAAGTCGGACGCTTAACCGACTGAGCCACCCAGGCGCCCCTCATCCTGCCCTTCGTCACCAGCTACGGCTCTCCAATGGGGCGGGCACTACGTGTCCACTGCCATGGGGGCCCCAAGCAAAGGAACGCAGTCCAGCCGGCAAGGCGGACAGGTGGCCACGGTGACCAACCCATCACTGCCCAGTGAAGCTTTATACTTGTGTGAACATGAGCGCGTGATAGGTAAGGGCACGTAAACCCACTCTGAGGCCCTGGGGAGAGTATCACGGAGGGTGGAGGTAGCCAATCTGATTCTTAAAGAGTAAGTATGAATTTGCTGGGTTAAGACAAAAAGGCATTACGACAGAAGCAACAGTTAGAAGAGCCAGCAGACGGGAAAGGTCACGATGTCCTTGAAAAAGACTCAAACACTGGGAACAACCCAAGAGATTCATTGCAGGCAGTCACAGGACACAGGCAGAGGGGGAGTAAACTGAGTCAGGCGTCCGTGTGGTCACAGCATCACTCCAGCGCAGGGCACAGAGGACCACAGACAGAGACGATCACGAAGGCACACAAAGAGCTCTCCTTGGACACAGGGACGCAAAACACAGCACAGCCAGGACTCACAGGCACTAGGATGTCATGGGAATCTGTGCTCTCTGCAGCGAGCAGCGTGACCACATGGCCTGGCATTCCTGCTTCTCCCTGCGTTTGTCTCGGTATTCTCTGAGAGACGCTCTCCCTTTGTGCGGTCACTGCGTTTTTACGTGTTCTTAAAATGTGCAACTCCATCCTAAAATCACGACCTTTACCCCAGGTCCAACTTGCTGGTTGATCTGTCACCCCAATGTTTGTTTCCCATAACATTTGGCACGTTTCCCCTTCTGTGGTCCTTTTCACCCTGAGCCCAGGAGGCAGCCCTCACCACAGAAATTTCTTCTCTTCCTTACTTGTTGTAGATTTTTACCTTCATCCTTTCTCCTGAGTACCCTGATGCATTTAGGGAAACTCTGGGTTGATTCTCCGTGTATCTTAACTCCCCCACCCATACATCAGGTCTTCGTCCTTATGCTTCCAGTGTGAGAGAACGTGTTGAGTTTTCTCCTGCATCCATTGTGGTAAGTCTGTCTTCTGAGAACCCGCGTGCCCTCCCGTTCCTCCTGCTTTTTCTTCTTTCAGTGAATATTAGTCAGGTTGGAGTATGCTGTGATGTGACACCAAATCATTCCTGAAATTTTAACGGCCTAACACAGCAGTAATTTACTGCTGACTCGATAAAATTACGCCAGTCAGGGAAGCGCCTTCAGTGTGGGGCCCTGGAACCAGAGACACGCTGTGTCAGGGTCATAATGGCAGGGGAGGAAAGGCTGAGTCCGTGCATGGAGTATTATTCACGAGCCGCCTCCATGACTTGATCTCCAAGACGGCTACAGGTGATGCATTGGAAACACTGCGTAGACATTCCTTAGATTTACCTAAAGCTCTTGTTCTTGTTCTCACATTCATGACTGTTGTCTCTGTTGGAGCAATTCATCCTAGGGCTCCAACTCATATTCATTATCTCCTTCTCCCACCGGCTATTCCAGATGTTACTCAACCCCGGCCAACAATCCTGCTGTTCTAGGGGCCCGATTGTTATCCCTGATGGGATGGCTCCAATCTCCATCCTGGTCCCCAGGCCTTTGCAGACCAGCCTTACTGCAATGGTCCACTCGTATTTATCACGAGGCTTGGTGAGAGGTCACAAGGAACCTGAGTATCCCCGACTCCAGACACCTCTCCACCCCAGTGACAGAACATCATCCTTTCACCTCAGTACAATAAGTCAACTACTTCTGCTAGAGTAGCAACTCCTTTCTTTGTCTGATAATCCACTGGCACAGGCGTGGACACACAATATCCACTAGGAGATACCTCTAGGTTTAATGGAGCCCAACAGCACCCTCTATTCTCTCCCCTATTGTGTCCCTTAGTATGACTGTCCACCCTCCTAAAGCCAGAACTCTAGTCAGGCAGAGCCTGATGCTCGGAGACAGGGTGGTAAATATTACCCAGGTGAGTCACTGGCCTTCAGTAATGGTAAAGGAGCCGAGCTCCCACTTCTAATCTCAGAGGCATCTCCCACTACTGTGGGTCCAGGACCACACAGTAGTTGTTGGCTTAAACTCCAATCCTACAAGGATTCACCCCAAAGACCTCAGTTCAAATGCACCTTTTATGAAGTCATTCTAATGCTCTATTAGGAAGTGGCTTCTACATGATGTGGTGTAATATAGGGCCAGTGACTCTCGCAGTCCTATTTTTTAATACCCCTTTCATCCTCAACTAGGTCCGTTAACCCAAGACCACACTGGGAACATCCATGATCATAAAACAGATGCTTTGTGAGCCTGAGATAGTGATGCTACCTGAGCCCGTGAAGACAAAGTCACACTCAACACAGCAGACTGAGTCAAGACAAAGCACGGGTGATCTGATGTGCCACGGGGCAGCCGGTCAGCGTCCACCAGGCAGTGCACCATGCCGAGGGCTCAGTGCCCTCCTCTGACCTCATCAGGCCACGCATTCATCACGACCAAAAGCGGTATCAGTGTAGGTGTGAGGAAGCCCATGCTGTTACTCCAAGCACAGTCTTCACTCTGGCACCATAACCAGGTCATTCGCTGAACCGGACTGTTCAGAAAGCAACGAGGTGGCCAAGGACAAAGACAGCTTCTCAAGGGAAAATTTATTCCACCTCTCTGTTATTCCGCCCTTCCTCAACAGCATTTGCTTTCTCTTGGGCATCATAGTGGTTATCTAGTGGTGTACAACGAATTATCCCAAAACTCAGTAGCTTAAAAAAACATGCAGCATCTCAGCGATTATGTGGGCAAAACAGGCTGCCATGTTGTAACCTCTCCTATCGAGAGGCCCATGTGGCAGGGAGCTGATGTCCTGGCCAACAGCCAGCAGGTACCTGACGCCTGTCGACAGCCACATGGCCCACTCGTTCCTGCAGACCCAGAAATTTTAAGGGAATTTGGACAGTCAAGGTTTGAAAGCAGGTCCACACTTACGTTCCTTAGCCATATCTTTGTCCCCTCTGCCTATCACACCCTTGTAACTCCCACAATACTTGGTGGGGCTGTGAATGCAACTCTGCGTCTAGCACAATCCAATTCCAGTCTCATTCTCAGCTCAGCCTGTCTTCTGCCTGCAGGAGACAGGGTCTCTTTAAACGTTACCATGGCTATCCTCTGTTCTTCACGTCTTACCCTGAGTTATTAATTACCTGACCTGAGTCTATAATTTTCCCCTCCTATGCTTTGATGGCAGTTAACTCAAACCAACAAACCACACAACCTTTGTAAGTACTGTTCCCTTCACATCTCTTCAATGCCTGTTTTTTTTATCGCCCCCACAGGCTAGTGGGCTAGGTAGAACAGTTCCCCTCAAAGATGTCCCATCAGAATCCCCAGAATTTGGGAAACTGTTAGTTTGCGTGGCAAGAGGGTATGTGCACATGTGACTAAGCTACGGACCTTGAGATGGTGAGATTATTTTATATTATTGAGGAGGAACCAACCTAATCCCATTTGTCCTTAAAAGCGGAGAACTTTTACTAGTTAGGGTCGGAGGTAATGGTGGCTATTGGAAGAATGGTCAGAGAGAGGCAGTATTACTAGTTCTGAAGGTAGAAGGAAGCCAAGGACTGAAGGTGGACTCTTAAAATCCAAACAAGGCATGGAAATGCTTGTTTTCTTCCAGCCTCCGGGGAGAACACAGACCTCCAAACACCTGATGGCCCGCTGACCCTGTACTAGACGTCTCGTCTACAGAATTCAAAAATAACACGCGTGTGGTTTTAAGCCATTAAGTCGGTAGTGTTCGTTAAGGATGCATCAGCGTAACGCATTTCATCTCCTTCTGCCCTAATTCCCCTCAGGAGAAGGCGGAGTAAGTGTGATGTGAACAATGCCAGGAATTACCTCTAGCAATTCCAAGGGAACCGTTGGCGATATATTCCCGGAAACAGGCTCGGTGTTAGGATTTCAATCTGTCGCGCTATAAGGCTACTTCTAGCCTACGTGTCTTAAGTGGGGTTCTCCTTAAAACAGATCCTGAAAAAAAGAATTAGAAGGCAAGTACTCTATTTGGGAAGTGACCCCAGGGAACACCAATGGAGAGAGGGTAAGTAACACAAGGAAGGGAAGGAATCCAATGAAAACTACCTTACCACTGTGGGCACCCGGAAACGCTAATCCTATGGAAACACTGAGGACGTCAGAGAAGAACAAGCACTTGAGACTTATTCCACCCAAGACATGGGGGGACGAGGTAATGGCCCAAACACTCCTGTCAGCCCTTGTCTGAGGGACGGTTGATCCTGAGTGCTGCCAAGGCACCAGCACTTCCAGCCCGCCCACCAAGTGGGCAGAAGAGGCACGGGCAGCCAGGGTAAACTCTGAGCTGTTGGCACTTGGAAGATGGCCCAGAGGACAGAGAAGCAACACATGCTGAGGAGACACGAGTGGATCCCTCACAACACTGGCCACCAGCCTCCACACGTATGTTTCACTACGGGATCCCATCACAACTGTCCATCACGAACCATCCGTGCCGTCAGCTAGCCTATCCATCACACGCCTCTTACTCCTACCTCATCCAGCCTCCTCGAATGGGTAACGCTCTTCCCTGACCACCCTGTCTTCTCCCCTCGTCCAAGCTTTATGTCACGTGCATTCTCGCAAAGTTTTAATTAAGTTTCATTTTGTGTTGTCTCTTTATTATTTCAAAGCTCTGTAATCTAGCTCAAAAACTCTCCAGGATCTCATGCCACTTTTGTCCCCACACTTCTTTTGTTGCAAGTACATCTGCCTCTTCACATATTTTCATGAGCCACAGACATAAAAACGCAGCATTTAACCGATTTTTCTGGTCCCAGATTCTATCATTCCTCTGCTGTTTCTATTCATACAGAATTATATCCCTGAGTTATTCTTCCTTCCCTGGAAAGGTCCCATGGTCTCACTAGCCCGTATCTTTCTCCCTATAGCTTTTTATGCCTTGATTCATTGCATTCTTCAAGGCCCAGCTTCTTCTGTGAGCATTTTCTGATTTCCTAGATAGAATCATTCCTGCATCGGGCTGCCACGGTACTGTTTCTTCTTCTACGTGTGTGACCCATTTTAAAGCTACCGTCTCTTATGTCTGCCAATAAATTGTGAGCTTTTCAGGTCATGCGCACACCTGAGTGCATTAGCCAGAGCAGATGTCTAACAAATGGACCTTTGTTAGCACTCCATCAGAATCAAATTAACTAGTCTAAAAGACGGGATGGGAAGTGGCATTAGATATAACTGTTATTTCAAAAGACTAACACCCAACCGAGCACTCTCAAGATTAAAGAATATGCATCTTTAGAAAATATTTCAAAACATGCTATCAAAAATGATAAAATAAAATGAACAAATATTAGGGGTGCCTGGGTGGCTCAGTTGGTTGAACATCCGATTCTTTGGTTTTTATATAATTTTTTTAACTTTTTTTTAAATGATTATTTACACTTAAGAGAGAGAGACAGAGAGACAGAGAGCGTGCACAGGCAGAGGAAGGGCAGAGAGAGAGAGGGAGACACAGAATCTGTAGCAGGCTCCAGGCTCTGAGCTGTCAGCACAGAGCCTGAAGCAGGGCTCAAACCCATGAACCATGAGATCATGACCTGAACCGAAGTCGGACGCTCAACCAACTGAACCAGCCAGGCTCCCCTCACCTCCGATTCTTGATTTCAGCTCAAGTCATGACCTCACAGTTTGGGAGTTTGAGCTCCATATCAGGCTCTGTACTGACAGTGTGGAGGCCACTTGGGTTCTCACTCTCTCCCTCTCTCTGTCCCTCACCCACTCTCTCAAAATAAACTTCGAAATAAAATAAAAGGAATAGATAACTAGAATGACCATTTTCTCATGACCTAATTCTCATTTTTTTCCTTAATATTATTTCCAGCAGGGCACACAGATTTGACTTACTTTATCCTTAAAGCGCCTTGGAAAGAGAAATCTTTTCAATACAGTACAAATGGGAGCCAACTGTCTCACAGGCAGAAAAATGGTACCTAATTGCTATGGACAGATTGGCCGCTATCCATGACATGGCTTGAGTTGAGTTCAATGCAGCCTCTTACATTTTAAAAATGGTATTTGGAAACAAAACAGAACAAAATTTAAGTAGATCCAAAAACAAGCAACAAAAATGATTAAATAGGTAGAATTAACCCCATGTGAAGAAAGGTTAATGGAGTAAAGATATTAAAAAAAAAAAAAAAAGAAAGAAAAAAGCAAAGACCCAGGGTGCCATTAACTGTCTCAAAGTATATTAAGAGCTATTTATTAAACGAGAATGCTGACCTAATTGAACAACATAAAGTGAAAATGAAAAATTTATCTAAGAATTTCCTTAGATAAAAAGTATGTTTGGTTACTGAAAGTATTTGTCATATAAACAAGAAATGTATGTTTAGACACATTGTGCCTGACACCTTTCAAAATTGCTTCTATTGGCACGTTAGACATGTACGCACCTAGAGAATGAGACTGGGACAATGGACTCAATGGTTTTCCCATTTTAGGAAATTTTTTTTTTTAAATAGAAGAGGGTCTGATCAGATATCAGATTTCCAAAGCCAAAGGGAAGGGAGGATCAAACCATTAGTTTCATAAATGAGTTGGCACAAACAATGATGGTAAAAATAGAACGACTCCCAAGCGGTCAGTCACCTCTTCATGGAACTTGCAGGCAGGATTGCAGGGATCCTGAAGTTGTTTACATTGGCATATCACAAATGCAGACAAATGGGTCTCTGTAAGAGTGACCTGTGTGTTCTCTCTCTGCAAGTACTGAACAGTCCACATTTCAGTCTGAAGACAGCACCCTGCTATAAGCCAACAAGTAGCAAAGGTCAGGCATCTGCTGCGGGGTATGTAGGCAATGTCAAAAAGAGTGGATCTCTCCCTTCCCCAATTATTCTGAACTGTGGTTATCTGGACAGCCACAGAATAGAAGGGCCCACATACAGTTTTCCAACTTTGTCAGGAGCTTCCCAGGTTAATCTGAAAAGGGCCCCTTCTGTGGAACACGAGAAGAAAGTAGAGAAACAGGCAGACGGCTCCAGACTGGTAGGTGGCAGGTTTTATAAGCAAAGGGCGCCTTTCCTTCGAGGCTTGTCTGGGGCGGCCACAAGATGAGCAGATCTCTGCACCTGCCCGCCAAGTCCTCAAAGTTTCTTTCCAGGCTTTACCTGGGTCTGCTCATGCACGTCATTCAGATGATCTCGACACTCACTTTCTTAAGGCCATACCCTTGGAGCAGCTGCAGGAAGCCGGGAAGGGAAGCAGAGTACATATTCCAAAGACAGAGGAGAGGGTGAGGGCCTCCGGAGGGCTGGGCACAGAGCAGTGGAGGGCAGTGGTCACACCCTCTTGCTGACCAGCCGCCCCCCCTCCGACATCACAGTCTGCAGCTCTGAGTATACAAGTACAGTGAGCACATCAGCGAAATCCGATAAACACACACACACACACACACACACACACACACACACACACACACACAGAGTTTACGTGAGAAGTTCACCCAGAGGACAGGACCATGAGGGTTATGGGAGCAGAGCATACTGGAGGGAACTGGGAGACAACAGGATATTGTGGGTTATTGTGATTCGCATATTGCGTGTGTACATGTGTGGGCGGCTGTGTATTCTTAGTTTTGTATGACAAAAGGAGACTGGGAATTATATCTGTCATGTGCTTATTATGCAAACTACTTTCCACTGTGCGCCCTGAATGGATCTTCTTACCTATGTGGATTTGGTAACAGCATGCATAAGGCATTTGAAAAATACTGCCTCACCGAGTTAAAAAGAACTTCCCAACTTTGATACATTTCATTATACCACATCTTAAAACATCACATTTGTTAATATTTACCATGAATCTCAACAGAAACATCTTTCAGCATTGAGAAGCTCTCCAGACCACAGCAGCAGATACTATTTTTCCAAATATCTAAATTTTGCTTGAAAGCTCCAATTTTATCGTGGCCACCTGCTTCCTTAAAGGGACGGGTTTACTTCATCATTCATTTTGTTGTTTTTTGTTTGTTTGTTTTAAAGGAAATATGACCAAAATATTCAAGTCTGAATAATCATAATTTGTCAGTCTGCTGGGAATTTCAAGTAGACGGCTTCATGAATAAGGGGGCTCATTCAGCTCGCAAATGGAATAATCACACGAGGGTTTTGCTTAGAGACAAGCAGCAAAACAGCTTGATGCACAATTCTCACTTTGTCACACAGAATATACAAGGACATGTCATATACTCAAGGCTCAACATGTACAAGGAGTAGTGATTTTTATCGCATCATCAAGGTTGTTCATAAATAAAATTGGTGTGAGTGTGTGCACATGCGTGTGTCGCACGGCAATGAGAAACACAGTGACGACGTGCCGTCTGTGGCCACAGCCTTGACTTGTGCTGAGTTACCAGTTTTATCCACCATTGTTTTTGCACCGTCAGCGAAAATGTCAGCCCAGTAAAAAAGACACAGAGTGGCTTACTGTTATTATAAGGGTCACCGTGCCCGGGAGGAGTCCCTGCATGGTTTCCACACATCCCTGACTGCCTGGCCCCCTGCCCAAAGTTCCACGGAGAGTGTCCAATAGGAAAGGGGGCGTGTTCAGATCGGACCCCTGCTGGTGGCTGTCACTGGTCCAACACGTTTGTCCCTATGTTAAAAATACCTGGACAAGCGGCCAGCGCCCATGCAGGGGGCACGCAATTCGCTACCACAGGGAGATGCATGCATCCGAGTCCTTCCCTTCAGTGCCCCCAGCTGCTGCAAACCCGTACTCTTTCTCTGTTGACGGGTAGTCTCTCCAGATCCAAGGTCTGATCTGTTCATTCTGGACCTCTGACCCCCAATTCCGTTACTTGGTTTCTTGATCTCAACTTGTCTTTCTGCCTGGCCATCACATACATAATTTTCTGAGTTAAGTGTCCAGTTCATCCCTAAACTGGATTTTCTCTCCCTGGTGCACACTCCTGACGAGACGTCCCCTCTCGAAACACAAATTGTGCACAGTTTACCAACCCTAACTGTCCTCCAGGGGGCACTTATCATTAGTCAATAACTTCAACATGCAAGGATTTTATCAATTACTACTTTGCCTGACAAATAGTTTTCAGAGATTAATGACTTGTGAGAATTCTAATGAAGGACTCTAGGCAGCATTTCCCAATTCCCAAACACAAGCATTCTGTCGATAAAGAAACATGCAACCATGGCACCTGTGAGGAGTTCTGCTGATCACTGAATGTCTTTCTAGGGAAACAAGTCACTATTTTTCAGGTCCATATTCTCTAATATATACAATCCGCTCTATTTAACTGTTTTATTTATTTATTCATTTATTTATTGTTGAGAGACAGAGACAGACAGAGCATGAGCATGAGCAGGGGAGGGGCAGAGAGAGGAGACACAGAATCTGAAGCAGGCTCTAGGCTCTGAGCTATCAGCACAAAGCCGGATGTGGGGCTCAAACCCTTGAACCGTGAGATCATGACCTGAGCTGAAGTCGGACACTTAACCGACTGAGCCACCCAGGCGCCCCTTTAAAAGCTGGGAAAACAGTTCCTTAGTTTCCAAGTTATAATTTGTTTTACTATTCACAACTATGGAACATTTGTTCCCCAAGACTGTCTCTAAATTTTGTCCTTAGGACAGAAATTCAAATTTGTGGACTTGGAATTCTGGGTTCATTCAGAACATCCATGAATTCTCCTATAATTTTTCACACATTAGAACAGAGTTCCTTTTGGGGGTGCCTGGTGGCTCAGTCGGTTACACATCTGACTCTTGATTTCGGCTCAGGTCATGATCTCACAGTTCATGAGTTCAAGCCCCACGTCAGGCTCTGTGCTGACAGTGTGGAACCTGCTTGGGGTTCTTGCTCTGTCTCTGTCTCTGTCTCTCTCTCGCTGCTCCTCCCTCACTCTTTCTCCCTCTCTCTCATAAATAAGTAAACATTAAAAAAAAAACAACAGAATTCCTTTATAACCCTTTGTGCTTGTTGTTACTTTATCATTATTAATTTTGGTATTAAAGAGCACTCATGGGCCATATATATACACAGGTATTTCTTCTGTAGTTTATTACTTTGAAACTTGGGTGTCTTCACCAAGAAAACATGTGAGAGCATGAGCAGGACAGAGACAGAGAAAGAGGGAGAGGGAGAGAATCCCAAGCAGGTTCCGCGCCATCAACACAAAGCCCGATGTGGGGGGCTTGAACTCACCAACTGTGAGATCATGACCTTAGCCGAAAGCAAAAGTCAGATGCTTAGCTGACTGAGCCACCCAGGCACCCTGGAAACTTGGTGTCTTTAATCAACCCCCTGAGTTCTGTTATTTTCACGTTAGAAAGAAAACCAAACAAGACCTACGTTACGTAGCCTATGAAAAGAATACACCTGTGGGGTCCCTCTTCCTTTGACTTGGAAAAGCAGAGAGAAGGTGAGATCCTTTATTCAGACAGACTGTAGGCTCTTCAACATTAAGAACTACATTTCATACTCTTGTATTTCTGGAAACACCAATCATGCCAGGCAGAAAGTTCTCGATAGTAGAAAAAAAGTTTGTGTTGGCCTCCACCGCACTGTCACAAAAACAGAAACAGTCTTCTGTGTTTTGTCCTCATGGGCACATGGTAGCGAGACTGGCCTCAATCATCAGCAATGACCCTCCTCTGAAAGTCACCCTACACGTAACAAACGTTATCAACCTCTTCTTGAGAATTCTAGATTTTTTCAAGGTTTTCTCGCTCCAGGCATTGGAGTTCCTGACGATATTCCACCAATCCTAGTCATTAGTTTACATCTGACCCAGATCCATGTTTCTGTGTCGCCTTCCTGTGCCCCTGCAGGAGAGAGGAGGCACGCGGGCCTCGACCCTCCCTCCCGCACTCACATATTCGGGACTCTCGTCTTAGCCGTTTTATTAACACAGACAAAAGGAGAAACTGTGTGTGTCTGAGGCAGATAATTTGTTTGGAACTGTCAGTCTCATGTTGAGAACTTCGTTCAGAAAAATACGATCATCAACCCAGCTCTGAATGTGGTTGTGGTTTTGTTGTTCTCGCAGCCTCGCCCTACTCAGCGTGTCTGGAGACACAGGGAAATTCCGTGGCTGAGCCTTCAATGGTGTCCCATCACCTGATGAAACGGGGTTGTTTCTGCCTGATCTTTAGTCTGTTCCTAATACACTCAATCAAACACTGTTTGCTAATAACTAGCAGAATCCTTTGGGCAAGTTCATGATGACACTCCAACTATGTCCCTCATGCATCATCATGCTTGAGCTCTTTCTAGGAATTGTTCACCTTTCCTGGATTGGTAGAGAGTGACGGAATGCAGGATAATCAGCTCCATACACATCGCTAGGGTGCTGAGCCAACCACAGGTTTCACAAAAGACATGATAGGAACCCACCATCACCTCCTCCCATAGTTTCTTAAGCCCGGGGGTTTGGGTCTTAATATTTTTGTTTGAATAATACCAGTTTAGAGCTTAAAAAAGTGCAGGAGGGGCGCCTGGGTGGCTCAGTCGGTTAAGCGGCCGACTTCAGCTCAGATCACAATCTCGCGGTCCGTGAGTTCGAGCCCCGCATCGGGCTCTGGGCTGATGGCTCAGAGCCTGGAGCCTGATTCCGATTCTGTGTCTCCCTCTCTCTCTGCCCCTCCCCCGTTCATGCTCTGTCTCTGTCTCAAAAATAAATAAAAACGTTAAAAAAAATTTAAAAAAAAAAGTGCAGGAAACCAAAATGCAGCCATGGTCCTTGAATTATCTGAACTAGAATTATCTGGAATACTTATAAAACTATAGATTCCTGATAATATCTCTGAACAATGTGAATCTTTTATGAGAAATCCAGGTGGTTGTTTTTCTAACCCCAAATTTGAAAATCACTGCTCTGGCCTGCATTCCCAAGGCTAAGAATTTTGTTTTATTAGGCAGAAGGACATGAAACCTGACTTTTACAGGAGGGATCAAGGACAATCTTAACCCAAACTCTATTAAAGGGGTGTTGTCCTGTTTTGAAATGGAAAATAAAAATAGTAATCTTAGGCGATACTCTGCAGTTAGACAATAAATCAAAATCATGACATACAGGGAGGAAGAGGGGAAATGGAATTAATCTACCGCATCCATTCTAATTGTACTTTGTCACCCATATTACCCTTTTGGGTTAAGTTCATATGTACTCCCTCAACCCTCTTCTCATCCATGCAGGGACAGGAGAAGACTGAGGAAAGAGGCGGCAAAAAGCAAACAAGGTTGTAGCTGAGAGGTTTGTGCCGCTTAAAAGTAGAGACACTGAATCAAAAAGCCTAAGAAAAGAGCAGGAAAAACTGTATCAATAAAATAAAATAAATAAGATATAAAAAAATGTCCATATCAATACAACACGAAGCTTGTCTGACGCCCTCACAGTTATCAGAGAGAATGATCTAATTCTGGCAAAAATGTAATGAGTTCTGTGGGTACAGCTGAAATGTAGAGAATACAGGGGAAAAGGAAAATTATATCATAAGCCATGTAGGACATCCCAATATGCCAACCGGCAGGCAATTTTAAGCAGATTAATAAATATTTTGAACTGATATTAACGTAAGAGACAAGAGGATACGACTTTCCATATAATGAATGGGGTAATGTTATTACTGCAATGGGTTTCCCAGAGTGCGTTCTGTGTATTAAAATCTAGATTTGCACTGTCATGAAAATGGTTCCACGCAATAAACGCATCATGGATTAGCTCCCGTAATAAGAGACTGTGTTCTCCTCTCCTGCTATCTTCCTGTAGTTAGCAAGCGGAGACTCCTTCTCTCCAACCCAAGCTTCTGCTCCACATTTGCACATATTTGCAGCAGTGATATTAACAGCAAACATACTAGAATTCCCTGTGCCAAATGCGGGTGATGGGTGCTAAGAACCCTCCCCTCCTCCAAGGATGCTCTCAGGAACACCCGTGACACAAGAGGAACAGTCTGTAATATGGTTTAAGTTTCTATGTACTTCTCGAAAACGGAAATACACATTTTAGGTTTGAACTTATGTTATAAAAGTTTTGAAATACTGCTGAAGTCATTTCAGAGACCCTGGGGAAAATGGATAAATTGATACCAAATAATAGTCAACATGAATGTCGGATGCAGAGACTACTAATTTAGGGGTATGAAAGGATTTCTGCATGGCAACAGGAAATTCTGTCTTAATAAACTGCATATTCACAATCTTCAAGTGAAACTTTCAAACATTTAAGTATTAGTGGCACTACTTAAATTACAGAATAAATTAGCGTAGGGACACCTGAGTGGCTCCGTCATTTAAGCCTCCAACTCTTGATTTTGGCTCAGGTCATGAGCTCACAGTTCAGGAGTCCGAGCCCCATGTCGGGCTCTGTGCTGACAGCGTGGAGCCTGCTTGGGATTCTCTCTCCCTCTCTCTGCCCCTTCCCTACTCAAGTGCACTGTTCTCTCAAAATCAACAAACATAAAAAAATTTTTAAAAAGGGTAAATGAGAGTAATGTTAGTATTTACTATATGATATGCTTTACTCACTACTCCAAGTCCAGACCTGGGACAGTTTCTGGTACTTACTGGCTGATCAAATATGTGTTAAGTATTGACTAAAAACATGCCTAGTTATGGGACGCCTGGGTGGCTCAGTCAGATGATCGTTCAACTTCGGCTCAGGTCATGATCTCACAGTTTTTGAGTTCGAGCCCCGCGTTGGGTTCTGTGCTGACAGCTCAGAGTCTGGAACCTGCTTCAGATTCTGTGTCTCCCTCTCTCTCTCTGCCCCTCCCCTGCTCACACTCTGTCTCTCTTTCAGTAATAAATAAACGTTAAAAATTTTTAAAAAATGCCTAGTTATAATATCTCACCTTTGCATTATCTGTTTTGGTCACCAAAAACTGTGAGGCTTCACACAGCACATGACCTATGGTACAATATTGATTTTCAAAAGTAGCTATATATTTAACTTTATTCCCTGAGAAATTTCTTCTGGAGAATTTTCTTCTTGATTTGAGAAGACCCATTACTTTAATGCCAATCACTGATTCTATAGTGACAGTGACAGATAACTTCCTGTAATGGTAAGACCCTAGCTGGATGAGAAAATTTAAGCATGAGGAGAGGAGGTAACTTGGCTAGGTCACATGGCAGTTCATGACAGAGTAAGAATTTCACCTAGGTACTCAGAGTCCCATCTGTCCAAGATTTTGGTCACGTAAGAAGAGAACCAAAAGAGTCCAGCTGCACACAATTATGGGAAGGAAGTATTTCCAAGAGGGAAAGAGAAAGGGATTTATGATTTCAACACAGCAAACCCAAGAGAGCATTCAAGGACAGTGGGGGCTAAGAAAAGTCCTTGTAGAAATTAAATGTGAAGCCACTTTGCAAGTGGTTAAGGTGGGAATAGAAGGAAAAGGAAGACAGTGAGAATAAGTTATTTTTCCATGATTTTTGACAGTTACAGAAAGGAAAGATAATAATCAGTCAAGCCAGTCAAAGAAAGACCTTTTTAGAGAGAGAGGTAAAGAAATGGATGTATAGAGAAGGAAAAGGCTAACGGTGAACGAAAGATTAAAAGATGAGAGAGACAGAGAGAGAGAGACAGGTGACATAAGAGAAAACAAAGCATTGCTACAACGAGTTCTCAGAGAAGAGGAAGAAGGGCAACCTCCAGGAGGTGGTGTTACATACAACAGACTGTTTCTTGGAATCCACCATTTAATTATTAGAATACAACAGGTCACTTCAGTGAAAAGGCTAGACATGTTAAAAACAACAGGCTGTTTCTGTACATCTAGTCAATTTCAGAACATCTTGATACAGCTGATAGTTTTCTTTTCAAGGGTAAGATTCTGTTTTTAGGGTTTTATCTCCAACACTTGACAATACCCATAAACTTCTTTTATGCACCATGGAGTTAGTTAGGAAAGGGTCATAAATATCAATGTGAATGGTGTGAAGTGATTTGATGAATGGCATCGTGAAAAATCAGCTTGTTTAAACAGAACCCTAAACATTTATCTCACTGAATAGAAGAGGTACTGAGACCTTTTTTTTAGCCTAATATCTTTTTGATGGTTTTTATGGGGGCAAGGATCCTTGGTCCGTTATCCACATAGAAAATTGGATGAATCAGAGTTCTCAAAGTGTATTACTGAGATTCACGCCATGTAGGGAGGGTATATGTTTAACCTTTAAAAAAGCTTGAGGCAAAGACTTTTTGTTTTTAATACTTCAGTTAAGAACCACTGGAAACGTACTTTTCTGCAAAGGTAATTGATTCAAGTAACACTGCAGACTAAAGGGTGGAAAGCATGTAGGTTTACACCAGAGTCATTTCTCTGCGTTTTGTTACACTTTTTGAATTTTTCAATAAATAAGATGAAGAGTAAATACAAGGAAATGGAGCGAAATTAAATTAATATTTGTCTTTGTATCATGCATGCCCTAAGAGATCTGGGAATATTGAAAAGAAGAACATTATACATGATTTATATGCTGTTAACAAAATAGAAAAGAATGTTATATTTGCTCTACCTCAGGTATAAGTAGTCATATTTTGTAATGGACAAACACCTCCTAAAAAAAAAAAGAATGAGACTAGAAAGGGATTAGGTTTGTCAAGTCAGAGTTGTAGGAAAAATTATGAAAAAGCAGAAAATATAAATACTTCGTCTTTCGGAAGGGACACTGAAAAACACCTAATCTAATCTGTCACTGTCACAGAACTTCCTCTACACTGTCCATTTCAAAACATCCTAAGTTCGAACTACGTACCAGTCACCAGGTTTGCAATGGTGAATAAGGTATGTTTCCTACCCTCAAGAAAATAATAGTACAGAAATATAAAAATAGCAGGGAAATGAATAATTTTTAGGTAATATACACTAGTCTATTGTTCACAATTATACAAAATAATTTGTTTCATCAATATGGCAGCAACATAGAGGAGGGAGTGGATAGTTCTTCCATTTTGGGTCAGAGAATGCATCAGCGAGAAGGGAACACGAAGGGGGGATGTCTAGGTATGATAAGGTTTACCAGGAAGACTCATGAAGATTTGTCTTCATAATACTCAAGTATTTTCGATATACCTGAAGTGTATTTGAAGCATAAAATGGAATGAGGTGTTTAGGGAACGTGTTCTGGTGCTTCTGAGTTGTAAGTCACTGGCATGTACCTGCAGCACAGTGGGGAAGGTCCGTGGACAAGGAGACTGGAAGGGTGGGCAGGACCATCGGAGCTCTCGTGTGTCAGGTCGATACATCCAACCAACCTCACACTGGAAGCCCCACGAGGTAGGGCAGAGAATCCAGTGGCACGGGGTATGACCAGATTTGCTATGAGACAGATTACGACAGTGGAACGTGGAGAGGAGGGGTCAGGTAAGGACAGGCAAGTTACATACGAAGTGACTGCAATAGTTCAGCCACAACAGAAGGGAAGAACAACAGTGGGGCTAACACATGCATGAGGCAGAATTCCAGGAAACCTCTTTGGATATGGAGTTAAAGATAAACACTTGCTGAGTGTCACAGGGCGATTTAACTGAGATCAAAGTTTCTGGAAGGCTTCACCCCCGGAGAGGACGGGTGGTTTCAGCCACTGGTGGTTTTAGCCACCAGTTTTAGCCACTGGTTTAGCTCAGGGTTCCGAGAAAGGCTCTGCGGTGCCTCTGATGAATGTAAACTCTTCTGTGACAGTTTCAAGAGCACTCTGGATGTCGCTTACTTCATGGTGATAACGTCCCAGGTGCCTGTGATCAGTGAACACTGCCTTCTTCATAGACCTTTAGCTGGCATCTAAATCAGTCTATGTGCTTCACTGAGCACTTGTAAATAACTACAAATTAACTGCTCCTGGTGTGCAGAGGATTCTGCAGAAGGAAAAACCAAAGTTCCTCCGTGGTCTGTTTGGCAGAATGGATGGAAAATGAACCTCCTTCTGACTTAGGCAAAGCAACACAAGGATGTACCTTTATGGCTCTCGTAATAAGAAATAGGAAAAGGTCCCTGTGATGTTTTGTAGAGGACCCTACAAAGTTAACTCACTTGTATCAAAATGATATCCTTAGACCATTTTATAAATAAAGACACTATAAAGAACGAGGCTCATCTTTGCTGGTATTCCTTCCACTGAGAGACTGGCACCGAAGTTTGTTTTACAGTTAGCCTCTCTGTGCTTTATTCCATCAGACAAGCCTCATGGAAAATAATGGCGTGGCTCTTGCGTTAAACCCTTTGTATAACTTCCCTGGGACCAAACTGTGCTCCGTACTTGGCCAGGGAGTTCACACTGTTAAAACAAGAGGAAAATGGTCCAAGAAGCTTTGGAATTTCATCAGTAACATGTTCTACTTTAGCAGGCTCAATCTCATGTTTTCTGAAAGAAAGATGTCTCACCTTAATTTCTAGTAATGTATTCGTATTTCTGATGACCACAAACTAATCCTATTGGTACTTGATCATGGAGAAGATGAAACTTAACTGTTCTAGTGTAGAACTTGCAAGATTTCTATCACTGGCAAATCTCATCACTGAAAACTCCATGTGACATACACACAAACCAGAAATTATAAAATAACCTATATACTCCATCAAAAATTTTCAAATTTTATTGAGGCGTAATTTACATTGACTCAGACCCATCCATTTTAAGGATACAGCTATTGAATTGTGCGCATTTAAGAATGTTGGGTAACTATTACCACAAACATGATATAGAACATTTCCCTCATTCTAAAGATTCTTCTGTCAGTCTGCACTTGGCGCCCTCACTAAAGTCCTGGCCCTTGGCAAATGATCCACTTTTTGTCACAATGGTTTTAGATTTCCATAATCTTATACAAGCTGAATCGTACAGCTCTAGTCTATCGTATTTCTCTAGTGCAGCGCTATGAATCCAAGACGTATCACCTTTGTGGGAGTGTCTATTGCTGAGTAGTATTCCACAGTAGGGGAATACAATCATTAGTGTATCCACTCTCTACTAGATAGATGTTTGATTTCTTAAAAGTATTTGGCTGTTGGGAATAATGTTGCCATGGTCTAATGGGAGAGATATGGAGGAAACAACAGTAGGAGTGATATAAAGAAGGGTGATGAGCCAAGGAAGGCAGGTGAACTTTAGAAGCAAAAAGGCAAGGAAGCCTCCAGAAGGAATGCAGCCCATTGACACCTTGATTTTAGACTCTGTTCTTTAGGACTGTAAAAAATACACTGTGTTGTCTTAAGCCACCAGTTTGTGGTAATTTGTCACAGTAGCAATGAGACAAATACAGGTTCTGGTTGGTCCATGTTTGAGTGTTTTCACATTATGCGCTACGTGTGTAGGAAAAGAATGGCTGAGTCACATAGCACATATGTGGCATTATCTCAAATAATCAGATCACCTTAAAACATACTGTGTGCTAAGGGGAGGAAAGTTTTGCTATCACTTGTCACTAAAACTAACTTAGGCACTATCAGGATAAATTAATTTTTCTGAGTGGGGTGCCTGGGTGTTAAGTCAGTTAAGCGTCCGACTTTGACCCAGGTCATGATCTTGCGGTTTGTGAGTTCAAGCCCCACGTCGGGCTCTGTGCTGATAGCTTGAAGCCTGGAGCCTGCTTCTGATTCTGTGTCTCCCTCTCTCTCTGCCCCTCCCCTGTTCACGATCTGTCTCTTACTTTCTCTAAAATAAATAAATACTAAAAAAAAATTTGTGACTACAATTATGTGCAGGAGAGTCAAAGAGAGCGACGTTTTGTACCTGACTAATTATATAATGTTGGGAAGGCTACACAGCTCCTTTACTCTCCGGTTTCCTTATCTACATGATGGGAAGATCAACATAAGTGACAATATGTATATAACCAGAACAGAAGAATCAAACATACTGCTCACATTAGATGCTATCGTTACTACTATTTGGAAATTCCTACAAAGACACCCCTTAAAAACAATGTGTATATGTATGGCTATCCCAGGTGGACAGGGGCAATTAAGACAATGTGATTGTGAATGGTGTTAGTTATAAAAACTATTTTCAAGTTTACACATTCATGTATTATCTGTCCAGTTTAGGTAAAATCAATTATAATACAATTTAAAAAATTTGTTTAGGGGCGCCTGGGTGGCTCAGTTGGTTAAGCGGCCGACTTCAGCTCAGGTCATGACCTCGCGGTCCGTGAGGGCTGTGAGTTCGAGCCCCGCATCGGGCTCTGTGCTGATGGCTCAGAGCCTGGAGCCTGTTTTGGATTCTGTGTCTCCCTCTCTCTGACCCTCCCCTGTTCATGCTCTGTCTCTCTCTGTCTCAAAAATAAATAAATGTTAAAAAAATTTAAAAAAAATTTGTTTAAATTGCATTTGTCACAGTAATCATAGGATAATAGTATATAATCAATAAATTACCATAAACAATAAATTGATATTACTCCTAAGTTATGTAAGAAATACTAGATTATGTGAGTGGGTGTACATGCGCATGCGAGTGGAAAGACAGAGACCATCTGATCAAGCCTCTAAATTTCAGCTGTGATGTAGAGTAAATATAGCAAAATGAGTTACGTATGTCTATATCCGTATCCGTATCTAATCTCTCTCTGTCTCTGTCTGTGTCTCTCTCTCTCTCGATACATCTAAAGCCACAAACCTATGTCAGAGATGGTAGTGTATTCTTCCACAACGTCTGGCTACCGTCCTCAGCCAATGATGACTAGTGTCTAGACCCATCAATGCCTTAAAGGCTGCACCGAGGTAATCCCCTAATTCTATCATTCTTTCCCCATTGATTATTATGAATGTTCTCATGAAGAGTAAATTCCCTCATCAACCTGAGGTGATCTTGGACAATAGTGCCAACATAAATTCTTTATCATTTTCCAAATATTCGGGTAATTTCCTAGCATCCTCTTCAAGGAGTTACCCCTATCTTGGTAACTCATGTGAAATCAGCATTCTATTCGACCATTATTTGAGTGGTTTCTAGCATTACTGAAGAAGAAAAACTATATTAGGGAAAAAACTAAAGCACAGTTTTCATTAGAATAGGAAAGAGTAGAAATTAACTTTATGGAACAGTTAAACAGCAATGGGAAAACACACATTGTGCCTTCTACTTCAGTGGTAAGAAAAATTTCAGGTATGTGGGAATATCAGACGTTATTTTTTAAGTCTTTGAAATAACTGTGCCTTTTATAATGGAACTATTAAGCAACAATAAAAATGCAAACACACAACCCTCTGAAGTCATAATGTACCCTGTTTCAATATCAACATTCCAGCTTATCTTCATGTGTCTGATGCAAAATCGCCATTTTATGTAAAGAACAGATTCTGAAGATCTTCAGTTTACGGCTTAGAAAATGAGCTCATTTTTTTGGAGCTATGTAACATTCAAGTAGTCCCTGTAGACCCAAACCCAAAGAGGAAAAATGAAACGGTGAAGAACAGGACATTTTCAATATAATACATACAATACACATAATGAAGACTTTGCAAAGGATAACTCACCTAGGCTAAACCCTGAATGAGATTATTAACACTTACACTTCTTAATGAAATAATGCATCTAGGGAACGCCTATCAACGCTGCTGAAATCTCTGGTGAAAGCTTTATGGGAACTTCATGATAATTGTGAACTCAACCTGAGTCCTGTGCTCCTGGAAAACAGTGATGACTAAGCAATCCCCCCACCTCTTTGTGCTTCAAGAAGTAACTTACTGCAAAGAATCACCTTTCCAAGTAAGACTGAAAGGCTCAAAACTGACTCTGCCTTTTGTTAACCTCTGACAAGGCCATACAGACCGTCCAGACTCCCATTCTTTGCCTCATAAATGATGAGCTGGGCGGTTCATCCCCACTGACCCATCTGGACAACATAACTGATGACGTGACTTGAACCAGACCTCAGTCAGGCTCCCTTCCCAAGCTGCCATTTGCACTCTGACTCGTCACAATGCAGAACAATCCTCTGAGTGGCCCCTTCCAAGGAAAAGGGAAAGAAAAAAAGAGAGATACATAGAGAGACACCTAAAGAGAAAGACATAGAGAGAGAACCTACAGCATTACAGAAAGAGAGTGACAGGGGGAGGAAGTAGGGAACAAAGGAAGGAAGGAAAGAAGGAAAGAGGAAAAGAAAGACCACAAAGTAAGCCTCTGCTCAAGGGCTCGAGTGCACTACATACATGCATCTGGTCATTTCCAGCTTCCTTTATTCCTCTGGATAAAAAAAAAAATAAGCCAAGCCCTCCAGCCTGATCCTGGAGAAGCCCGCAGATCTTACAGGCAGTGCTGTCCATTACAACAGTCCGCCCATTACAGTAGTGCTGCACCTTCTGCTGTAATGGTCTTTTCCAACAGTCTCTCCCTTCCCGAGTTCAGATTTGGTTCCATCTGCTCTTCGTAATGGATGGGCCACACGGACACTACCTAAACTGATCCATCTCACCTCTAAGAGTAATAAAAGGCCTTTAATTATAAAATTATAGAATACTTCTCACTGCCCCCCCCCCACACACATACTATATCACTACATCACAGGGTTTCCAGTGGAACAACAGTGGCTCAAAGAGTTTCAAGGCAAAGACTCTACTTAAGAAGGAGCTCTTTGTGGGGTCCCTGGGCGGCTCAGTCGGTTAAGCGTCTGACTCTTGGGTGCTGGCTCAGCTTGCGATCTCACAGTTCATGAGTTCAAGCCCCGCATCGGGCTCTCCAATGACCGCTCAGAGCCTGCTTGGGATTCTCTCTCTCCCTCTCTCTCTGCCCCTCCCCTGCTCACACCATCTGTCTCTCTCAAAATAAAGAAAGAAACTTAAAAATTAAAAAAAAAAAAAGGCTGTTTTTCTTTCCAAAAACAACGGCAGAGACAGAAACAAGGACGCGAGAAGAAACCGAGCTTGTGACGCCCACTAGAGCAAACACGACACGCAGGCCAGCCCCGGGCAGGCCTGCCACAGAGCCACACACCAAGGACCCTCTCACCATGGCTGCGGATCCACGAAAAATTCCAAGACGTCATAAAAGGCAAGAAAAAACACAGTCTGGAGACTGTGACGGGTTTATTTTGACTTAAAAGCTTTATCGGATTAGTAACAAAAGACATGATTAATAAATACTGGCAGCATTCTGAGTGACAACGTATATTCTTGTTCCTGCCTCAACACTCTTCCAAGTGGTGCTCGCTAACATCTGCAGGAATAGGCTAGCGCTGATTCTGGAGTTACACCATCGTAATTTTTAAAACCAGTTATTTTTATAAAATTGTACTATTTAAGCCTAAACCCATATCAATTAGACAGATTCTTTAATTTTCTTAGGGAAAAAAATATATGTACTTCTAAATTCCTAAGTGGTTTTTTTTTTTCCTGTAAATAAAAGTTTTCTCCAAATACAAAATGGAGACACCCAAGGCCTTGGCTATATCACTCTTTCAGTGACACAACTCTCGTGGACTGGTTCGAAGAAATAACACCTGACAAGGTTAATACAAGCAATTTATTCCAAAGGTGAATGTTATCTCAGTAACTGAAGAAACGTTTCCAAGAAAAAACACGGAAGAAGAGCCACTGTGGATAAATGAACAACTTTAACTGCCGTGAAAGACACATCAGCTGCAGGATATATATAGAGGGAAATTACATATTTAGAGGGAAAGACTGAGATGTTGAAAGAAGAGCTAAATTAGAGACTTCTGGATTCAGACTAGGGAAGAAACAGAAGCCTTGAAGTGCAAAGCTCGGTGCCTTAAATTCACTGGCGTGACTTAATTATTATTATATATTGGTAGCGTGGTAAGGGTTCATTGCTGCTAAGCAATATTCAGGAAAACAGCAATATTGATGTGGGTTCCCCAGCAGAAAAGGGAACAGAAGTACGTAGGGAAGCAGGATTGGGTATGGGCAGAGCATTACTAAAGTTCTGTGATGGGTATGTGAGATTTCCTAACACCCTGTTCCTTCCATTTTTACTTCCTCTAAGTTTTCCTCAATAAAATGTGTCACATTTTGCCCTTGACATTACACATATTAGTGTATTTTTACTGGACAACCTGCCATGAGAAAATCAAGACCTTTTATTCAAGGATTCATTGTTTACTTACTCAACATCAACCACATGCTAGATCTAAACCCTGGATTTATCACTCTTTTCCACATTCCAACCAAGAACTTGGAAGGGAAATAAAGACTGAAAGCGTTTATCATCAGATTCTAAAGAATATCAGAACAATGATAATCATGATGAATTTGTAGCAATTATACAATATCCCCCTAACTTAACAGAGGAACAAATGAATAAACCCAGAGGAATCAGTAAACTGGCAGAATCATCAACAACTTGTTTTCACGTCTGCCGACCAGAGCCACCTGCACGGAGCCTCTGCTGCTCAACAAGGAGAATGTCACACACTGGAATAATCACCTCACCATAAGGCCAGAGTATTTCTGTTTCTTGGGGAATAAAATCACTCAACTTTTTGCAACTTGGTTGACATTTTCTCTTAATTAAAGATGGTTTGTATTTAAAAAAAAAATTTTAACTTTACTATCGGCAAAGGCTAGGAAATAGGTAAGAAATCTGACATTGACTTGCGGCCTTGGGTCCCCAGCCCAGCTAGCAAATTCTCTTCGTTACCAAGGTTAGCAGTCAGCATCGTGGGTGTCTGCGGAGGGGGAGCCAGTGTTGTAAATATGCTGGGAGAGACACAATCCAAGCACAAAACACGGCTACCAATAAGACAGGAGGCTACTGATGACCTCAGAGTGACATCATTTCCTCTGTCAAACGTGACTACAGAAATGTGAATGCTGAGTTCAGGGTCCCTGAACTCTGCTGCCCAACAGAGCCCCATCCTCCATGCTAACACCTTACCTAAAGCGCCAGTCAGGGACTGACTGGAAAGGACTGATTTCTGTTACACAAAATATCTTATTTATTTTTGAGCCTTCCCATTTTGTCAACACTACTTTTAAATCCAACTAGCTTCCAAGAGCTGTTGAACTAGCTGATTCTGTCATAATGCTTCCTCCTTAAACCCCTGTTTTGGTGGAGGTCCATATGGTCTCTCATGTAGACAGCTGCAGCAATAATGAACGTTTTTCCCTTACTCCAGAAGTGACCTCGCCCTGTCCATCATACACTGCGTGAGAATGACCTATCTAAACAATTACATGACCATGACCTTCCTTCCTGCTGTCTTCAGGCAAACATGTGAATTGCTTACCTTGGCATGCTAGGTGTCTGATGACATCAGCCCTACCCGCTCTTCCCCTTACGCCTCTTCCTACCTCCAGTGACGTCACACCTGTTCCTGGCTTTGACCACAGCTAGCTCTTCAACGCTGCCATTCTTTATGCTACTGTGCACGATTTTCTGCCATCTGTACACATTCAGCTCCTTAAACAAGTTGCCGTCTGTTAATGTTTAGAACCAGTTTCCTTTGGGTCCTTGAAATGGCAGCTTGTGACTGGCTCCCCTCCGCGGACCATTCTGGGTGAGTCTATCTTCCTTGTGTTCTCAGTGCCCCAACGTACTTCATCTCCATTTTGACTCACTGCACTTCAATTACTGGTTTTGTTCGTACTCTTTCCATTAGATTAAGTTCCTTGTGGACAGGGACTTTTGCCTTAATTTTCTGTAAAGTTTTGTGTTTAGTATTGTCTGGAATATACAGTAAGAACCCCACTAAATGTTTGTCAAATGAGTGAACACTTTATAATAATAACTGTTTTCAAGACAGGTCTTTTAATTCTGTCTTCCCCTCTGATTGCATGTTAATCTCGAGAAAATAACTTATCATTTCATTCCCTTTTGAAATTTCACACACTCCTCATGGACAAATGAGTGAATTGGAGTTGCCTCTGTCACTGGTTCATTTTCTACCTTATTTGAAAGCTCCTTGTTAGCTGCCGTGTACCCAAGTCGAGTAGAAATCATTACTCCGTCTTCTTTACACAGCCCTGCCCATCTCTGTCTTCACATCTCTGAGCAAGCATCCCTTAGGCCATTAACGTTTTTCATTATTTAAAAATAAAGATTTGTACTTAGAAAAGAGCACAGGCAGACTAATAATGCCAAAGAGTGTTTCATTTTGCATTCTAGTTTTAGGGTAATTTCTTATTTCTCTATTAGATTAGTTGAAAGCAAGTACCATGTATGTTATTAATGTTTATCTCCCATCATATCTTGCACATCATAGCAGTTCAATGTATTTGTCATGTAACAAAAGTGAATTAATGGATGAATAAGAAATGAGTGCTTAGTGTGTGTATGTGTGTGTGTGTATGTGTGTGCATGCATGAACATAAACCATGGTGATTGCTGCAACTTGATCATGGAGATTCCCGTCCTGCATTTCCTGAGCCTTTTGTGTTTACCGCCAATACGCTGAGGATTTCAGTTAAGTCCATCACGTAAATGATGGCACAGTAACTAACAGGGAGGTAAATCATGTTTAATACCTGAAAGCCATTATCCCACATCTCTTATAAGTACCAGAATGAGGAATGCCCAGGCTCTAGGTCTCATGCAAACTAGAAGGAAGAAGGAAGGGAAAGGAAGAGCGGAGGAACGGGTACGCTGAGTAACTTTCTGACAAGAAGAGGAAAACTGACTTGGATCAATGTGGACCGGAATCCCAGAAGGCAAGAAACCTTAATACAACAGGACTTGTAATTAGACTATTCTTAGAGCATGTTAACACCTCATTAATGTGAGTGGGCTCTGACCTTAACATGTTAGGCGTTTTAATAATTACCTTGGGAATAGCAGAGAGTTCCCTTCTTTGTAACTTAAGTGTTTCTCTGTTTTTAGTGAAGTATCAGATGCCACTGGGTCACTTCAAACTCAGTGTTCACAGACAGTCTTCACCAATCCACTTGGTGAGGTCAGAAATGCCTCCACGGGATCAGAGACAGGACAGGCATGTGACTGTACCAGTGTGAACCATTATTACAAGAAATTACAAAGCCAACCCCTATTAGAGAATCATTACTGCAAGAAAATTTTAAATACAGGCATAATAAATAAATCCTATGATTAGGCCAATTAAGGATTGTTTAATGAAAACTCTTAACCACGCACACAATTTACTTATAGAGTCTGTTTCCAGGAGCTGAAGGTAAATAAGTAAAAATGAGCATAAAGATTTGGTTAGAGGGATGGTTACTGCAAATTGTTCATTAGAAAAGAATTTTCCAATAATCCAAGCGTTCAGTAGTAAGAGTGCACTGAGTACTATGCAGCCATTAAGATCCTGAGTAGAATTATCTTTACTCACTTGGCTAGTTATTGACAAATGCAAAAGGATAGATACACCAATGATATATAAGCTGGGACAGTAAATTATGCAAGGTAGAGGTTTTAGAATAAGGACCCAGGCTTGTCGGCATCCATTACTGGTATTGCTGTTCAGTATTTCTGAGTCTAAGCTTCTTCAAGTGCAAAATGGTGTGCCCCATAAAATGGCTTTCAGTGCCTAAAATATTAGGAAAGATTTTTATTTCAATGGTAGATACAACCAGGAAAAAAAGAACCACTCTTCCCCCAACACACACCTAGAACTCCCCTATGCTCTGCATCCAGATTGCAGGACCAACACCAAGACACTCAGTTATGAATTCATGAGGCGGTGCTCAACATTTAGATACTCACTCCTTTGTTACTCCTTGCCATATGACTGGAAACTAGACTGGAAGCAAAAGTCATCTCAGTTGGACTACTATCAGGGATTATGCAAACTGGTGGAATGTTTTTAACGAGAAGAGATGCTGAAAAGAACGATGAAAATTTCAAAGGCATTGCATCATTTAGTAACAGCATTAAATCACCTTTTCACCATGTTTACCACCGTCACACAAACAAAGAAACAAATCTGCAAAGAACAGGGGCTCACGCACAAAGTCTACGTCTTAGCCTAACCACGTAGTTACTTCAAATACGCCAAGCATTTCCCTTTTTTCTAAGCATAATGGTTAACATGTTGTTTACCTTCTAAACCTGGGTTTTTCAGAACTGCTGCAGTTATTAGGAAAGCAGTGTCATGCGAACCCCGAGAAAATGCCTTCTTCACTTTTCCATTCCTTTTCTCCTTCTGTGTTAGTTTCTTATGCCATAAATTACCCTAAACTTAGTGGCTTTGAGAAAGACAAATGCATTCTTATAGTTCTTGAAGTCGGAGGTCTAACAAGGCTCTCACTGGGTTAAAATCAAGGTGTCCATAGGACTTCACTCCTTCTGGAGGCTGTTGGGGGGAGTCTGTTTCCTTCAACAGTTTCTGGAAGCCACTGAGATTGCCTGGCTCCTGGCCTCGCTCTCCACCTTCAAAGCCAGCAAGATAACATCTACAGATCTCTCTTTCTCGGTCACTCTTACACGCGCACACACACATGCATCCCTCTCCGATTCCTGCCTGGTTCTTTCGCTGACCCTCCTGGATCACCCGGAATAATAATGTCCCCATCACAAACTCCTTAAACTCCTAAACTCCTTTGCTGTGTAAGGTAACACATTCACAGGGCCCAGGGATTAGGACACTGACCGCTTGGTGGTGACCATGATTCTGTCTACCATACAATCCTTCTAAACAATCCTTTACACCAAAATGATCCTGTTTTCGCATAAGCATTCACTTTTTAATATCCCTCAGTGATTCTCCATCACTTTCAGCACAAACTCCACGACCTTGCCACACACAGGACCCAGCCCAGTAAATCTGCATTTCCATCCTTAACTTGCATGAGTTTCTTGACTCCCATCTTCTTTGTCCCAGCTGTCCTGACACTGTCCTGCCCCTTACTCCCTCCAAGTGGCCTCTTCCGTTAGCCCAGGTGAGAGACAGGAGAGGAGTCAATGAGGCAATGATAAGACACAGGGAGGAAAAAGGAGAGTTTCATGGTATATTTAGGAAGCAGAACTATCTTTGCTTAGTGATTTCTTAACTATGGGGTACTCTGAGCCGACCGGTGTGAGAAAGGAAAGTAGGGAAGCCAAATTCTGAAGAAAGAACAGGCTTTGGGGTGGAGGAAGGTCACGAATTCAGTTTGTCACATACAGATGAAAATATACAGTAGATGTGAGAAGGGCATTATTACCTTTTATGGACCTTCATGAAAAATTCACGACTACCACGTATATCAACGACTCAGAGTACACTCGAATTATTTATTTATTTGAATTACACATCTTTTTAAAAAACCAGATAAACACCTGACAATACAAGGAGCTATCGCTGTCTAAAAACTCTCCCCTGGAGGGGCCTGGGGATGCTCCTCTCCAGCTGTTGTGCACAATCTCGCGAGACCAGGGCAGATGATAAATGACGGATTCATTTCTGATCTGCAGGACTGTGCCAGCCATCTTGGCAGCCGTAGAACACGGTTGGCCCGTCATCTTTAGACGTCAGTCCGTTCAGGGCTTGCGACTGAATTCCACAGGCAGGCTGGGAAGAGCGGACTTGGTGATATTTGCCTGTAGTTTGCTTGCAAAGCTTTATTTGATGCCGATGCACAAATACTTGCTGCATTAGGGAATCTCACGATCCTTCATGAGGAAAGGCAGACTAAAGAGAAGGCTTCGGGGTGGAAGTGCCAACAGAGGCAGGGGCAATGCAGCCTCCTGGCACAGAGAGGCAGGAAAATGCAGGCTCTGATCCTCTGGTCTCGGATGTTCAGCATAACAGAGGTCTGGTAACACAAGACCAAACGGGGACCAACGTCTGATTAACAGACAAGAACAATTAGCAAACCGTTACGCGAGTGGATGTTCATTCTTTCCCAGCCCTCCAGGAAGCACTCTGGCTAGTACAGCGCCTGGCATATAATTAGTGGTGGATAAGGAACCTTTAAGAAAACATGAAGAATATCACTAATTTCCCATAGGTGAAATCAACTGTATTTGTTAACCAGCAATTTTTAAATCTTCGTAAGTGGGTATTAAATATTGTTTTTTTTTTATTTTTTTTTACATTTTTTTATTTTTGATAGAGAGGGACAGAGCACAAGTGGGGGAGGCGCAGAGAGAGGAGGAGACACAGAATCCAAAGCAGGCTCCAGACTCCAAACTGTCAGCACAGAGTGAGGCTCGAACTCACAAATCACGAGATCATGACCTGAGCCGAAGTCGGACGCTCAACCGACTGAGCCACCCAGGCGCCCCTTAAATATTCTTAACACCGCAATTTTAACCAAGATTTACAATGTCTGAAGACCTGCCTTCACACACACACACACACACACACACACACACACACACACGTGCATGTTAATAATAGAAAGATACAACACCTGCCCGTAATTTTTCCCTTATGTTGTTATTGTAAGACTTGCAAGGCACCGTAGGTTGACCAAGAAATAGAAAAAGCAGTCCTTTATCTCAAAGATCTCACGGTACACCAGGGATGACAGAGTGCACCCAGAAAACTCCTATTAGACAAGTCACTGATTTCAGATACACTGATATCATTTTCAGGACACGCATAAGAAAAATCTAGGAATGTGTGTGAATGTAAATCAAAACCATGTTTTTGCTACAGTGTTTTCAACCTGCTTCATCAAAGCAAGAGTATTATTTAGAAATAGGAACCTTTAGATTTTAGAGAAGCCAGTTTTGAAGAGGTTGAGTAATAAGCAGAAGCCAATGATTCAGGAAACACAGGACCTTAGTGACAGCTGGACAGAAATCTATGGCAGGAGGCCCTCATGGTGCTGCCACCATTCCCGGCTGCTAAGTTAGCAGGCTGTGTGCCCCAGATGTGCAGCAAGAATGAGGATGACAGGATACCTGTCAGGGAGCTGGGCAGGTTTTTTATTTTATTTTTTTTTCAACGTTTTTAATTTATTTTTGGGACAGAGAGAGACAGAGCATGAACGGGGGAGGGGCAGAGAGACAGGGAGACACAGAATCGGAAACAGGCTCCAGGCTCTGAGCCATCAGCCCAGAGCCCGACGCGGGGCTCGAACTCACGGACCGCAAGATCGTGACCTGGCTGAAGTCGGACGCTTAACCGACTGCGCCACCCAGGCGCCCCTGGACAGGTTTTTCAGATGAGAGCGAAGCCCGAGTATCTGCAAGGCATTTTAAACTGCTGGGTCATGGGGTAAGGGGGAGAGAGGGGGCCACCAGTACTGAGTTGGGCACAGGAGCAGCACATTATGGAGGCAGACACACACAGATATGTATATGAGAAGAAGTCCAATGAATAGAAAGTCGATTCATAGGATTTCCAGCAAGGGAGAATTCACTGATTTTAATGCTCCAGACCTAGTATACTTTGAAGTTGAAAAAATCTGAAACAATCTAACAGATTCATAGAAATGGATGCAGGAAGAGGTGACCTGATTACATTCCGGCAGGGAGCCGTAATAAATGGAACACACTCAGAATCAGCGTGAACACCCGATCCTCGTGACAGACCTCTGTGGGTCAGGGAACTGAACTGAGGAAAAGCAAAAGCAGTAACACTGAATTTGATTATTCTCTGAGTGTGATGAGTGACTATGAAAATGGCATTACTTAGGGAGGAAGAAAAAAAATCGCGAACATTTGGCCTTCCATGCAGCTCTTCTCTTTCCCTGAACAAGTATTTCATAACCACATGTCATTTTAATAGAGTAAACAGGAGCATCACCGAAGAGTTAAAGAACAGGGTATTCTGGTACTTTTTTCTAAGTTGATTTAAGCAACTTTATTAGCCCGGATTCTCCAGAGAAAAAGGACCACCACCAAGATCTGTTTACAAGATAATGAAAGAAGAAAACCTAAATGACAGTAGAGAAAATCTAAATAATTCCTGTATCTTTGGACCCTGATTTGTCCATTCTTTTCTTCATTTCTTTGATGGCTTACAGGGGACACATTTTTAGTTTTTTTTCATCGTCTGAGGCAGGGCTAAAAATGTATGAGCTTTTTAGCGGAACACTGCTATATTCAACGAAGACTGACTCACTTTAAAGGAAGGAAATATTCCAAGAGCTTTTCCCTCATGGCTAATTAAATATTTATACGAAAGAAAGTGATGCATCTCAATAAAGAAAATACATTCAACTTGTAACAGCGGCACAACGCATTGTCGCCAATTTCAAGCCAAGACAGATTGTACAGAGTGATGCCTTCGCGCTGAAACACAAAACCATGCCCTTTGTCCTGACTTCATTTTCTTCTCTGTGCAGCTAGATTCTAATATTATTTGAATTCATTCATTAGGTCTATTTTTTTCCCCATTTTAAGTGAACTACTTCAAAATTTCCAATTTGCAAACTTAGTGCCTAACACAAACACTTTCCTACTTGAAGACACTCGTCCTGTGTGTCCTTTTACAGTATCGCTGTGCCAAGTGTCATTCACTTGCATGACCCGTGGTCAAACATTATAATAACGTGTAATAACAAAATGCTTACAGCAGCTGAGAACTGACTTGCTACTGCTGAATCCTAATGTATCTTTAGGATATCCAAGAAGCCAAACCGTTCAAGCTTGCTCAACTCTGCATCTACCATGTGATGTCAGGTCAGAAAATGGCTTCATAAAAAAATGTCAACATCATAAACGCATTTCAAAGAAAGCACCCTGGATTGGCCCGGCTTTAAGTCTGGCTTTAAATATGCATCAAGACTGAAATACGGTCATGAAATAAGAATTCTTTAAGGTCATGTTGCCTCTGAAAAAAATACACGGCCATCAACGGTCACTGTTTTTCGGGGGGGGGGGGCAGGAGTGTGGGGGGAGGGAAGAAGTGGGAAGAAAAATCCTCAGTAGTTCATTACAGGCTTTGCAAAAATGGACCCCGTATTCACTTGAAGAAGTAGCAACTTTAATATGTAGCAACTTTAATATTCCAGACCGATAGGAATCACAGTGATCGGAGCCTCTGAAGCCTTGGCAGTCCCGCCATACTTCCAAGGAGAAGGGAATGTTCACTGCTGGTTATGCCTCAGGTGATCCTAAGGGATCCTAAGGGAAATACCTCCCCTTCCTCCCACAAAGGGGAGTGATTCACATCTGCCTCCACGAATTTTTATTACATTTTGTATCAAATCGCTGCCTTGCCCATCATATATTTCCAAATGGGAGGGCATTACTGGAAGGTTTTGCCCACTGCCCACTAATGGCTTTCGGTTGAGGAGTCCCCAAAGTCACATCTGTATATTCAGTGGCCCGGGCAACACAAGTACAAAATAACTAAAATATATAACTTTGTTTTAATACATTTTATTTTTCCATTCCATGACACGAAATGGCAAAATAATGTAGTATAAGATTAGTATGTCGTACAACGTAGTTAACCCTGGAGAAAAACCATATTGGGTTACTTTATCATCCATGAATAAAATGGGTAGTAAGCAGAGACCTATTATTATAATATTGCAGGGTATACTCTCAGTTCCTAAGATTTTCCATATGAAAGACACGAGAAGAGGGCCACCTGGCTGGCTCAGTCAGTGGAGCATGTGACTACTGACCTCAGGGTTTTAAGTTTGAGCCCTACATTGGGTGTAGAGATCACTTAGAAATAAAATCTTAAAAAAAAAAAAAAAAGAGATACAAGAAGAAAAGTTACCTATTTCTTCACTAAAGAGTTAAAGTAACTTAAATGCCCCATGCAGGTGATTAGGAAACTACCAAGGATTCTACCTGAGATCTTTAAATTGTGTGTTCCTATCCAGTATAGGCTACTTTCTTCCCAATACTCAATAAACATCAATGGTAATAGTCAATATGGTGGGTTAAAGTAACTTCAGAACTGTTATTAAATCTAATTTTGCAGGGCCCCCGGGTGGCTTAGTCAGTTGGGCGTCCAACTTCAGCTCAGGTCATGATCTCATGGTTCATGGGTTCAAGCCCCACGTCGGGCTCGGTGCTGACAGCTCAGAGCCTGGAGCCTGCTTTGGATTCTGTGTCTCCCTCTCTCTGCCCTTCCCCCACTACCACTCTGTCTCTCTGTGTCTCTCAGAAATGAATAAATGTTAAAAAAATATTTTTTAAAGAATAAATCAACCTAATTCTGCTCTCATTCTGAGCATGGAATTATGGCCCTCAGAATGTGAATTCTGAAAAGACACTGTAGGTATTGGAACATCTGTCAAAATGGTTCCAAATATTGTACAGCTTCAAGTTTTCAAAAGGTAAGTTTTATAATTTACTCAATACATACGCATAATGTTGAATGCATAGAACTTTATAAATAAGGCAACGTGCATATTTTGAAGTTACATACTCAAAAACTTTACAGAAGGAGAGTACATTTTTGACAAATTGAGCAATTATTGCCTGACAGTAATTGTAGGTTAGGCCTTTTTCTGCCTGTTTTATTCAATTTGAAGACTCTGTTTCTAGAAGATGTATGACACTTATTAAACATCCCATGAAGGTTCATTCAGTGAAGGAAGGACATAATCCATGAAACGACTATTGTTCATGTTTTATTTTGAATGGAAATTTAAAGGGATCCTTTAAGGCAAAAGACTAATAAAATCCAGTTCGAAAAATAATAAAAGAAATTTTGGGGTAACACCTTTTAACACAAAATGAAATTCAATTTCCTTGGCAAGCAATCTTAAAACTAACAGAGCAAGCGGCAGGATCTGGTTCCTCTTAGCTAGAAATATTTACTTGTACATTTTGTCACTGGGCATTGAAGAAATATGAAAGGAATATGTGTACACATGAGTTGGGAGTAGTTAACGGCCAAATACATTTTAGAAATCATACTCAATTTATGTGCCTCTCAAACAGTCTTAAAATTCAAGATTATGTTTAACTGTGTACCTCAAATTTATTTTGTTATGAAATTTTTCACTCAAGGGACACTTAATATCTGGTAGAACTAGCATTCTAAAGAACATAGTTTTAGGAAATGTTATAGTATTGCATAATTACAGCCATTCTCTAAAATAACTTACAGATTTAAAGTCAGTCACAGAAACACAAATACCACACAATTTCACTATTCATATGGGGAATTTAGGAAACCAAGGAGAAAGGGAAAAAAGAAAAGAAACAGGTAAACCAAGAACAGACTCTTAACTACAGAGAACACACTGCTGGTCCCTAGGGGGCGGTGGCCTGGCGGGGAGAGGAGGTGATGTAGGGAAGTGTAGAAACACCGTATTGTACGCCTGAAAGCAAGATAACACCGCACGCTAGCTGGAATTTCAGTAACAATTTTCAAATTAAATAACTTCTAGATTTAACATTGTTCTACTCAAAATCTAAAGTTTTGGAGGTCAAGTAAGGTTTTCTTTCAACTTTAACATACATGTATGTACATACAACGTATGCAAGTACACAGAAGGCAAGTGGGAATTTTTAGAATTTAGATTCTTTGACTTAAAAGAAGTATTTAAAATATTAATTATTTAAAAATGTACATGTACTTTTATCACTGAGATAAGCACAGGGTCCTCCTTTTTGATTTATTAAGTTGAAAAATTAGATTTTGAATACTTAAGCATATTTCATTTTCTCCTTATGGCTTATGGGTTACGGCTCACCATTCAACTATCTCTTGCACTCGGTTTGTTAAAACTTTGAGATTTTTGCACCTTATGAGTAAGATTTCAAATTTTATGTACTATAAAGGTACTACACTTTTATAACAGGGTTATGCTACATATGTTTAAGTTACTTGGAAGTTATTGGGAAATTTATCTTTTTTTCTATTCTGAATGGGTGAAATGGCCCCAGAATTATCTGTTTAAAGTTTACAGTGAACTATGAAGGCTTCTGTGAGCATCTTTTTTGTTAGCAGTTTTTTGATATTTGTCACAAAAAACATCCAAGCCTTTTTCTCTACTCAGCTTACTACGTCATTTTGTGGTCATTTGGTTATCTGTATTTCCTAGGGAATAATTTCAATCATATTTCAGTATTTTATTAGCACAATAAACTATGAAGGATCATTGTATCTCTTTGTCCATGCCAAATTTTGTATAATCTCTGTATACTTTGTTTACATTACAAATTGATTTATATATTTTATGATTTAAAAGCAACTAATTCATGACTTTATTTAACAATACAAATTGTACCCTATCTCCTACTTAGGTGTTTATATACTTTACTTTTTTAAGTCCTTGTAACTGCTTTTTCTTACACTGTCTTTCAAATTTTAGATTTCCTTTTCGATTCAACTGATTTTAATATCATATTACCATATAATCAAACTCTCTGTGAAGGAGAACATTCTTCTGACAACACGACTTTTCACAATTCATACAGTTTCATATGTAGTACCATTAATATATAACCTTATTTAGATTTCATTTTATGGAGATATGAAATAGTGTTAAAAAAAATGTTTCCACAAGGGGCAACCTTACAAATGACCCCACTGCCACTGACTCACTTATACAAGGACTTGTCCAGGTGAGCAGACAAAACCCCTGTTGGTGAGCCTGCTTCTAGGAATTCACAGAAACCAAACGACCATGCGTTGCAAATCATTAGCAGGTCATCTGGAAAGCAGACATTTCTTTGCCCAGACTAGTTTTATACACTCAGGTTCTCAGTCTTCGGGCTTTGGTGAGGGATCATTCTGACTCCTGGAAAAAAACATAGGTTATTTTTAACTTCTGGTTGCTGAGGCCACCACATGTGTAGGGGGAAAAAAATGTCTCTTGACTAGAACCACAGGTGACTTTTATTTATTGTACTAATGCCTGTCATCTATTTTCATGTTGCCCACAGGGAACATCAAGTATTTTGCCAGGATAAATATTTTTTTTATTCCAGTCAAGTCAGTCAGAAAAAGCGCTCTGCTCCCAACACAAAGCAGCGAGAAGACTATGAAAATAGGTCATATGAAAATACGATAGATAAAAAGAAAAGAGTTAAAAGAATGTAAACCTAATCAAAAATAAACAAACATAAATATCTACACGGGTCAGAAGAGGGAGGAGAATCAGGCTGAAGCCCCTGGCCTAAAATCACGGCATCAGAGATGGGAGGCCGAGACGGTAAAGGTGGCCTTTCTATTAATCAGAGGAAAGCAAATCAAAACAAGCACGAAGCCCTATTTCATACCCATCAACTTGGCAAAAGGAGGGAGGGAGGGAAGAAACAACAAACTAAATTAGACAATTTCAGCTACCGGTAGAGAAATGGGAAGTGCCTTAAGCTGTTAGTGGTTCTGATGGCTAATGTGTGTTGTCCAGTCAATGCAGACATTGTTCCGAATGCTTTGTGCACATAACTTGTCCCATCCCGACTGCAACCCAATGACATAGACATTACTGTTATATTCACTTGACAGATGAGAAAACACAGTCACAGAGAATTATCTTGTCAAGGTCATACAGCTAGTTCTCAGGGATTCTGACTCCAGATTCCATATAATCCTGACAACATAAAATTTTGAGAGCAGACCAGATAATTATAGTAAAATTGACGAGGTAGACACAGACAGACCATATATTTCCACTTCTGGAAGTCATTCCTACGTAGCGCACTTGGAATCAAAGAGGAGAATACACAAACGATCCTTCCAACATTATTTACAGTAGTAGGAGATGCGTAGTATTTATTTTCCACCAAGTAAAATTCTGATGTGTATCAAGCAGTTTGTTCTTCATAACAATCCTATGAGGGGGTTACTATCAATATTTCCAATTCTTCATAACAATCCTTTGGGGGGGTTACTATCACTATTTCCAATTTAAAAATGATGAGGATGAGGCATAAAGAGGTGTGTGTTTACAGTGGCAAAACAATGAAACTCCCTGAATGCTCATTAATAAGACAGCGGATTTTAACCCTAATATATTCACGCGTGGAAGTTCACAACAGTTATACGATGAGAAGTCTATAGAGAGAGAAAAAAATGCACAAGTCTAAAGAAACAATTTTTGAAAACCTTTACTGATGTGATTATACCTCTAAAGGAATGAAAACATAAGAATGATGCACTAAAGGTACTCACAAGAGTCTCTTTGGATCGCAGGGAAAGAAAATGGGATTAGTAATTGTCTACCATGGGCTGCCAGGATCTACAGAGGTTTATTTTTTGAACAAAACAAACTAAAGTTAATAGGAATGAATATCAAGATTTTTAAAAAGCTGAGTAGTGGGTACAGAGCTGGGGTTTTTTATAGGACTCTTTATATTTTCTACATGATTGATATATTTTATACTAAAATACAACAGTACACTGAAATTGTATCCATCATGTATTAGTCAACTTGACATTAACTTTATTAATTGTACTAAAAATTTACTTGTGCGTGAGAAGAAGCTATCCTCAAAAAAAAAGCTAGTAGTATTTACCATTTATTAAGAATTTATTTTCTGAAACTCCATGCTTTTTTGTGTTGAAGTACTCATTTAATGATTTTATGAATTCTACTAAATTGGGATAAACATTTTTGAAATTGCTTGCTAAAGACAAAACCACTGAAGGCCTGAGCTGGGATTAACACAAAATACACCCGCTGGTATCCACCTCTCCTGGGCTGTATTAGTCCCTAGAATGCTACAGGTGCCAGGGCCGAATCCGAGCTCCCAGAGTCATTAAAACGAGAAGGTGTGTCTGGCCTCAGGACCCTTCCTTCCTGGACACAAGCCTAATGTCAAAACCCTGACACACTTCGATCAGCCCAGACTCCACGGTTCCTGCGCCTTCACCTCTTCCTGGGGTCTGGCCTATCCTGTAGGCAGGAAGTGACAGTTCCGAGGAATTAATGAGATGCTGGGATTGTGTACAGTTCAGCTTCGGCCACACAGGATTCTGAACCGGGCTCTGCAGAACCATCCTCAAAAATGACACCACTTAGGCGTGGTGTCCTGTCTCCATCCATACGGGAAAGCTTCTCTTAGCTAGGACTTTTTTTCCCCCTTCACAGGATTACTCCTTACATCGCCGAACTCGAAATTTATAATATTTTTTTCTTTGGAACTTACCTTTACCAACAAAGCTATAGCTTCTGAAACTATGTGCAGTAAATGGTGTTTTACATAACTATGACAACATCGAGAACGGAAAATCTGGTCCTACAATTCAACACTGAATCAGACGCACGTAATGTGAAGGGGGTCCAGGGCTGCGTCATGCTGCTGATTACATCTACATATCGACTTCCATAAACTGAGCCTGCTATGATGTTATAGGGTCCCGCTTTTGTGATGCTAAATTTAGTCATAAAACAGAATGCATGTCCATATGGTTTTCACACGTATAAATATATATATACACATGTAACACAAGAGGCTACGGTGCCCAGATTTTCCTTTTTCCCTCTGTGATTACTAACAGTATATGATTCGGGTAACACAGTCAAAATACGTCATAAGTGTCAATACACAGACACACTGCGTAAAGACATTTTACCAGACCGTGTCCTTTTAGAAACCAGAGTCTATTCATGTCTCTATAATAGACATGACAGAAAGTCATATGTAAATCCTCCTGTACCTTTTAAATCTTTATTAACTTTTATGTTACTTGTCACTTAAGACAGATTTAATTCTTACCTTCCTCCATATTGAGTATTTTCAGGAATTTGGAAAGCAGCACCTGGGACAAAATGTAACCTGCTAACTGACATACAGCTAGTCTCTGCACCTGACTTGTAATCAATGTTCTCGGAGATGAAACATGGTTTAGAATATGTCTTAAGTGAACTTCAGAGACAAAAATCACATCTTTTTCATTACCTCCAATAATAAGTATTTTTTAATCCTTATACACACAACGTCCCCATGAATTTCCCCATGGTATTCACCTGACAGCTACATTATCGTCCTTTGTTCTAGTGATCTCTTGCTGTGTAACAAAACACTCTAAAACTTCGTGTTTCAAAACAGAGAAAACTATTGGGTCAATATTGTACAGACCAGATGGGATTCAGCGGGTAGGGGGTCTCTGTTTTCTGGGAGCACTCTAGTGGACCCCCTCTCCATCTTCTAAAAGACAAATGGAAGGGACCCACCAAAAAAGGGTTTACAGGAGAAAGGAGCATAGATTTGTCACGTCTAGATTAGTATGAGTACGGGGCCAGAGAGAATTTCCAGAGAGAAGGAAAAGATGGAAAAACTGTAGACATTATCAAGACGAATTATAAAGCGGCAAGGCCGAAGGGGCAGAGGCACACTTAGGGGGCTCCTCACTTTAGGGGGCTACCTGCTCGCCTACGCACCTGTGGGGGGACTGAGCACCTGTAAATGCAACTACCAATCACTTCCAGATCCACATACCGGAGCCCAACACTCACCTCTGTGAATCTTCTAGACTCCAGAGGGAAAAGCTGCTAGATCTTTTTTTTTTAATTTTTTTTTAACGTTTATTTATTTTTGAGACAGAGAGAGACAGAGCATGAACGGGGGAGGGGTAGAGAGAGAGGGAGACACAGAACTGGAAGCAGACTCCAGCCTCCGAGCCATCAGCCCAGAGCCCGACGCGGGGTTCGAACTCACGGACCGTGAGATCGTGACCCGAGCTCAAGTCGGACGCTCAACCGTCTGAGCCACCCAGGCGCCCCAAAAGCTGCTAGATCTTAAGCTCTTTCAAGCCCTAAGAGAAACGTATCATGAAAAGTGTGTGAAAAGAGAGCGCCTTACTGTCATTTCCTGTGACATTAACTTGGAAAGCAGTTCATTTCCATGCACCTTTTCAGGCCGTGTAGATACTTTAGATACTTAATTTTAACACATGCTAACTTACTGCACCCCGCAATATAATTTTCTCACTTCACATTCACAAAGGCTTTTTTCTTTCTTTTCTTTCTTTCTTTCTTTCTTTCTTTCTTTCTTTCTTTTTCTTTTTCTTTTTCTTTTTTAACAGAACATCAAACTGGCATTTCCCACACACCCCCCAGAAAATATTTAAATTTAGTTTTCAATTATGCAGGTAACTGTACAAGTGAATGACGGAGCTCTCTATCAGTACACCTGTTTCAGACTGAGGCTAGATGACCTCTGTGCCTGTCCAGCTCACTGTATCTCATTTGGGCTCTCTAGCACGTAAGATAATACTGCAGCAAAGAAAGTGAACTGTTTTCCTTCAGGTCACATACTGAGTCAAGGGGGCAGTCAGATATATGCCGATAGGATTATACAATATCTTGTTTATGGCGGAGGGCAGGGGGGCCAGCTGAGGGCAGAGGACAGGGTAACGGCACCCCCCACCCCAGGTGGGACATGTGTGATCTTCCTCAGACACTGCTGGCTGCCCAAGAACAAAGGAAAGGCAAGAAAGCAGATAGGTGACTGACAGAGGTCACAGTCGTGCAGGAGTCCCTCTTGCTTTACGGCTTACAGTAAACTGCAAGAAAAAGGCAATCTTATCCACAGTCTAATCTCCAGAAACCTACAGACTTTGTTTCCTGCAGCCCTAACGTCACCCTCATCAAGATGTAAGGGAGTTTAAGTGCTTGGCATGGTGACGTGGGAAACTAAGGCAAATGAAAAATTAAATCCCCCACCACCTACAGCCCAGTGACAAGTCCCTGAAACCGAAAGAGCGACCTCCCTGTAGGAGCTCAGTTGCCTGGATGATGACACTTTTGCTAGGGGCAAAAGGGAATCTTGACTTAACATTATCACAACCTCCAGAATCCTGGAAGTCTACTTTACCGTATAAAAATTCCTTTGGATTTTGCCAGACATACGCTGTCAATCATACTCCAAGCTTATGGCCCCCTGATACATATCTGAAGGGTCTCATGACTGAGGTTTTACTCAACAGTAATAAATGACGTTTTCCTAACAGCAGCTAGCCCCTCAAGGTCCTGGAAACCTTGCTTCCAAAGTTCCTCAGAGACTTACTCTGTCCCTAACCCCCCTCCCAAAGGGAAGGTATATAATCAGTTACCCTTCACAACCCCATTAAAGCTCTTTCTGCCCGCGGGTCCTGTCCCCATGCTTTAATAAAATCACCTTTTTGCACCAAAGATGTCTTCAAGAATTCTTTCTTGGCCATTGGCTCTGAACCCCCATCATCACCCCAGAACTCCATCATTGTGACAATGACATTTTTTGAAAAAATCTCATGGCTGTGTTGAGCTACAGCCAGTAATTCTCTTCAAGGGCAATTTCCCAATCTTCAAGAAAGGGTACATGAAACAATACTAACGGGTTCTGGAAAAATAAAGCAGATCTTATTTGCATGATATAGTCATGCATTTTTTAAGTACCTACTGAGTATTCAGATTTGCCCTAAGGGATGTATAAATTATATTTATCACACCCAAGGGTTGAAAATTGAATTAAAGATAAAGCACACCACATAAAATAGTGGAGAAAAAGCATTCATTGAACTTAAATTTAAATAATGAATACAACAAATATGAATTTGATTGAAGAGGAAAGAGAGTTTAAGAGATTTGACTTAGATGCTACAAGATGTACAAACTTTGAGAAGGAGAAGGAAATATGGAAAGATCATGGGCATATGCAATAATCATTTGTACTTATTTAAAGAGGAAAAATAAAGTATATTACTTGAAATAAAAAATACTAAATAATGGATATTAGGCTACTCATTCCATGTATTTTTTAAATTTATGATTCATACTTTTGTTCAAAAGAAATGAAAATAACTAAGGTTTAAGGAGAAGTTTAAAAAAAAACCTGCAGAGCCTTGTGCTATTTATGATTTATATTTTAATTAATATTCATTAATCTATTAATATCATTTAATTAAGAAACTGAACACCTATTAAATACCAAGAAACAAGCTAGAAAAAGAAATAGGTGTTACTGCCATTTACTGATATGCACATCTCAGGAGGAGATGCTTTAAAGGTTCTAAGAATAAGTTCAATTTTGGATGTAACGAATGGGAGTTGTCTCTGCAAGGTCTAAGCAGAGAAAATGAATACAAAACCAGATATACACATGTAGAGTTTGGAAAAGAGGTCAAGAACAGAGATGCAGATTTTGAGAACAGGAACATAAAGAGTTATGAAACTACAGGAATATATGTGGTCACCTGGGAAGTATCAGACCAATCCAAAATGCCTAGAGACTCCCACCTTAGTGAAATAAGAAAAGAAATAAATAAGGAAAGAAATAAAAGAGAATCAGGCTTTAAATATTTTCATAATATAACAGATGTGCCCATAAAATGCATCAACATAGGATCAAGATGTCTTGAACATGGATACTTTTATTATCTGTTGATTTTATTACCAAGAACAACATAGTAGAATATATAATAGTTTCAGTGGAGGGTGGAGTTGAAAGGTGTTGTGTTGTGTTGTGTTGTGTTGTGTTGTGTTGTGTTGTGTTGTGTCGCATCGATTTGAGGAGTGAACCTTGAGGATGTTTCACTAATGAGAGGAAGTCCATAGAAAGGATGCAAGGTTTGAAAAGAACATCTTAGGGCAAAGATCACAAAGTTCAGAATTAGCCTAGACAAAAGGAAAAGAGAATATGTTTTTTCTATCAAAGAAAACAGACCTTTTAAAAATAGATTTCCAGTCACACAAACTTGAGATGGTTTTAAATGTTCTGAATCCCTGCTTTCAGGGATATCTTCGTGCTTGGTGGCAGTCTCCTTAAAAAGTTTAGCTCAATTCTAGCACTCTCTAATTTGTTATTAAATCTTTACTTTTAATCGTGATCATTCAAAATCATCAACGAATTTCTTATTTAAAGCTTTTTGTTGTTTGGTTGGTTGGTCTTTATTCTCGCCACAACAGAAAAATGGTTGGTCCAACAGGTGATGGATCTCTGAGTTTAGAATGTAGAATGTTTAGGAAAACCGATTCTTAACTTTGGAGCTTAGCACTAATTTTAAGACCACAGAAAAATTCTACTCAGAACACAGTATCCTTTCATAATATTAGAAGTTTTGAGAGGAAAAGAAGACATCAAGAAAGTTGGCGGGCATTAGATTTTGCTTCCGTGGGAAGTAAAAGTCAAGGTTATACTGGGGATGGAGACAGCTTAAGCTAAGAACTAAAGATTCATAATAAGTATTGGAAATGTGAGAAGATTGACACATAAAATGAATACCATGCACTTTAAAGATCCATCTGTATGGAGAAGTTTTACTCTTCAGTGACTCCACTATGCATATTTATGTAATGAAAGAGGGTAGGTTTAGTGTCCAAGCTAGATTCTGAGTTGAAGATCCAAAGAACAGATGTGGCTGGAGGCCACGGGGATGAAGGGAATTGAAGAAATTTGAAAAAGTGTGTTTCAGATTATTTATCTCTTAATTAGCATCCTTGAAAACAAGGTCTTAGAAAAAAAAAATTTGGATCCAGTTGCCTTGAAAAACTGAATAGATCTTAGAGTCAAGTGGACAGATGTGTGTTAATCCAATGTCACTGGATTCGAGGCCAAATAGTGGTTCCATGAACTGGGAAGTAGGGAAGGAGGAGAAAGGTGAACTGAAAACAAAAATCACTGTTTGTCATTAGACATGTGAAGTTTGAGCCACCCGTGGACCATCCAGGTGGACACATCCAGTTGGGATACCAGAGTTGTCAGTTTAGGGAAGGGTCAAGGTTGGATTTGGGAGAGTAGGCAGGTAGACAACTGTTAGAACACTAAAAGAAGATGGCATCTCCCAAGGACAGCATGGGAGCAAAAAGGGCAGTCAGTGAAGGATGCACACTAATTCTTAAAGGGGTGGAGGGAGAGAGCAGGCACAGAAAATGTGATGGAAACGTAAAAAGAAAAAGATAAAGAGTCAAGGGGGAGAGGACAGAGAGATTAAAGGTTCAGATGTGTGAGCGTGTTGACAATGATGGTGGCAGTGTTGAGAAAGGATTTTATTAGCTTATTAACTTCAAGGCGCTAAATAAAACATGTAGCTTGATGTTTCGACTACATTTTAACTTTTTCAAACTACATTTTTTCCCTTGCTGTATAAATCTTATCATCATAATTAATGACCAACTACTTAAAAATTTTTCAATTAAGTATGGATTATACTACATTGGACTATTTAATGATCTTCAAAGAACTTTAGGTATTAATTTATCATTTTTACTATAAAATGAGAGATAGCAAGTAAACTAAATATATATAAGAGAGATTAATCATGGTTTAAATTTAGTTTATTAGTATTTTTTTAATGTGTATTTATTTTTGAGAGAGAGAGTGCACAAGTAGGGGAGGGGCAGAGAGAGAGGGAGACACAGAATCCAAAGCAGGCTCCAGGCTCTGAGCTGTCAGCACAGAGCCTGACGCGGGGCTCGAACTTACAAACCTTGTGAGATCGGGACCTGAGCCGAAGCCGGATGCCTAATCGACTGAGCCACCCAGGTGCCCCATAGTTTCTAAGATTATTATTGTGGCAACTAGTTCCTTTTCCCACATCAATGCCTGCCTCCAGCCAAGGTAGATCATTTACGAGAGCATATCATCCATTTATAACATACAAAACATAGTCTTCTAAGGCTTACATTTCATTTCAGTGATAGTACTTCATAAAACACCAAAATACTCTGTTCCCCTCCTTCCTGGTGTCACGGTGCTGTCCCCTGCTTCTGGGCCTACCACGGGTCTCGTGGCCCACATCTCCCTATGCCTGGGGACTTGATGTTTCAGAGGGAATATGGAACAGAAGAACTTCCGGTCTGTCTGCAGTCGCTGTCTCAAGTTTTTCAGACTTCAAGCAATTCCCTTCATGCACCTATTTCCATCACTGTGGCCTTGGACTTACTTCTGCCTCACAAAGACGTCAGTGACAGCAGGGCCAGGACTCACCAATGTTAATGCCCCCGTGAGCATGTACTCGGCCCCAATCCCTGCCCACGTATGGAGGCGGTTTGCCCTTCTCATGACCAAGGTTACTAAACTTCTCTGCCCTGTGGAACAGGCTCAGGTGAAGGGAAGTCCCGTAAGGTTTAGAAAATCCTCCTTTAAACAAAGCACTAGCCACCCCCTCCCCCAAACCCTCTCTGGCGAGAAAGCCTTTGAATTAAAAATCACCTTACTAACGAAAGTAACTCACTTAGTTCTCAGAAGCGCAGGAAATGGTACCAGCACTCTCAGGACTCCCTGTGAGAGGAAGTGACAGACCTACAGACAAGGCCAGGACCACGGAGCTGGTGACTGGTCGAGTCCAGGCAAAGGTCTTTTCCCCAGCCCCTCACGTGGCGCCCGGTAGGACAAGTGTCCACGGGGACTGCTCGGGGAGAGGAAAACGCTGCAGGCCCGGCTCACAGCTCTGGGCCTACTTCCCGTGCCTCCCACCTGTGCCCCTGATCCTGGCATGGGGGCTCCTGACAAGCCAGGGGAGACCAGAAGCCCTCCTGGGTCTCGGAGCCCCTGGGCACATGGGGAGGTGGCCTGCCACCCAGCCTTGTCTCGGGAAGCCGGCTGTGGCCACCGCACCCTCCGAGGGAAGCACGGCTGGGCCAGTGCATCTTGTCGCTAGCCTCACTGTGGACATGACAGGCACTTGTGTGGAAGCAGGAGCTTCATCGGACCGTCAGACTTCGTCTTCCAACTGTGGCTGTTTGGGTCTCAGGAGTCACCTTAGCTACTTGAGGGACGGGCTGCAGGGGGGTGCCTTAAGGTCTCCCAAAGAGGCCTCCCCCAGCTGAGACGGCCGCATGAAAGCTCCCGGAGGGACGAGCGAGCGCACGGAGACGTCCTCTGACCCCTGCACCTGGCGATTGTTTCCAAGACGTGCTTCCAGGGGACAACGTGAGGTCCGGAGAGGTCTGCTGATTCCCACACGGTGGGGCCAAGCCCCCCGCTTCCTCAGCAGATACAGGTTACGGGAACTTCTCAGAACTTGCCCGGAGAGCTCCAACTAACATCTGGTTGTGCAGGAAAAACGCTAGCCTTTAAACTCTGGAGACTTCACGAACACCATGCACTCAGAGCCCTTCCCCAATAAGGCCGTGCTGTCATCTGATACGGGGAGCGTCACTTTCCTCTGGGCATCAAAGCATCTGGAGATCACGCAGTCATAGACAGCGTCGAGCCCTAAGCTCTGACGTGCCCTTGGCCGCACGCGTCAGCACCCTCCGACAGAAGTGCAATGAGGAATACGATGAAGACTAGTTAAGAGGCCGCGAGGACTGACGACGCTCCCTGGAGAGGACACACCGTCCTCAGCCAGCAGAAGAGCCCAGACCCGCAACGAGGCGGGCGCACCAGGTCAGCCCGCAGTGCGTAACCGTAACGCGACAGTTCAGTTCTGGAATCCACTCCAGGACACCGGAGCCACCCGGCAGTTTTTGGAGCAGACAGTGTAAGCCTGCTGATGGTTTAAAATACATTTAGTATGTCTCTTACAACCACAAAACTGCATTCTTCCCCCTTAAATGGTAGGTCCTGAAAATAAGAGGAGGGGTATTTAACAAACATTCTTCTTTCCGATTTATGAAAATAATTTTTTAGACTGCAATGGGGGGAGACAAAAAAAGCCTTTGGAAAGTTGTTTATCCCCTCTTTTCATAGCCTGCTGCCAAGAGGAAATGAATAGCGTCTTTTGAGATATTCACAGACATCCGGTGCGGACTGGGGAGCTCGCTTGGAGAGCCAGCATTTACTTTATTTTCTGTATTTGAACCGTTCTCGCCCAGGCTGTCCCCGACTCTGTTCCAGGGCCTTCCTGAGCACCAGATGCCAGGCTGGGTCTCTCTCCCTGCCTTCTCCACTCACTCACTCTCCCGGCCCTGCTGTCAGGAGTTTCCTACTCAGGCACCTGGGAGTACTGGGGTGAGAAAGAGAGGAGTGTTGAGGTGGGAAGCACGCCTCGCACCCTCAGCCTCTCCTCCCTGGCTCAGCACGGGGACGTGTCCTGAAGACACAGGAGCAGGTCGGGAACAGACGATCTGTACGAAATATGTGTCCCAGGCCTTAGCGACCAGTGAGCGTGCAGCCTCATCACTGGGTCAGGACCAAGTACGAGCCTCAGCAACACCCTCCAGCTGAGTGGAAACCCTCCCCGCCATTCAGGGGCCCATCTGCTACTCCAGGAAGTATAAATATATTTTGCTGCACCAGGTCTCTCCACCAGCTCTTCTCCGGCACACACGGCAAGACGAAAATGAGCCCCTCTGCCTCTTCCCACCCCGCGCACCTGAGGCATTTGCCATACAGTTCACACAAGCTTGGCATCCCATTCTAACAGTGCCCAAACAGGTGCCCAGCCAGTTCTCTAAGAATACAAGCTTACAAATACAAGTATAATCCCACTTTCCTCCCAACTTCTGATGGGCTGAAGCAAGAATGTATTTGTAGTGACCCACTGGCATCCAATTTCCCTGACATGGGACATTCTGCTCGTCTCCGAGGCCACGTGTGGCCTCTCGATTCAGTGGAAGACAAGGATGCTCCCCCATACTCCCTCTGCAGTGCCCGTGACACCGGGCTCTTGCCCTCATCCACGTGAATCGCTAAGACTTAGGTGTCAGGGTTGCTGGCTGTGCTCTCTGTGGGGACCAACCCCCTTCTCCCAGGGTACCCCGCACCACTCCGGTCAGCTCTTAGTGGCTCCAGAGGACCTCGCCTTCACTCTGTGTTTCTAGCACATCCAGGTCTCAGCACCCTGGTGGACACGCTCTCTGATTTTCTTCGGTCTTCAGCCAGCCTTCAATGTCACAAAATATCACCGTCATGGAGATGTGAGCGGACAGCCATGACAGGAGTCACGGGCTCACACAACGGGCCGCCATAGGACCGGCTCGTTGGTGGTTAAGCCAGTGAGCAGCACCGGGAGAAGGCAACGAGGGCGCAGAAAACGGAGACCAAGGTCTCCCTTAGGGTCACACTATCCCCTATTTCCTGAAATTTAGGCCCAGCTCTTATCAACCCTGCACTCGCCTCCGATTTCACGGCTGAGATTCCGTCTTTCCTCCGCACGGCCCCCGACACAATATGTGGCTGAAACCGTCCAGCGCGCTTGGACCCGGCAGTCGCACAGGAGCCCAGCCTGGGGCGGGGGAGGGGACAGACCAGCAGACCAGCGGTGGATGTGCTGGCACAGAGGCTGTGGAGGAGGCTGGCCCCGTGGACCAAGCGTCTGTGATGAGGGCATCCTTCCCTCATCAGTAAAGCCACTGGGTCCACGCAGGTGGAGTCGCTGTCACGGAAAGGGGCCTACCAGGCCACCGGTCGGCCGCTAACGTCTCCTCTTTGCCCCTCCAGCACAACTAGAAATGTGATGAGGCACAAGTTCCCGCACCTATTCCAGGAACGACCTCCTTCACAGGTCCTACTGACGAGGCTGTCTCTCTCGTTTCCGTGGTGCTAGACTGCATTTACCTAAAACAGGAACCAAAGCTGCTTTGTCAGGGAATTTGTGAAAAATCAGCGAGTCAGTCAGAAGTCAGAAGTTTACATGAATTTACCATTTTTTGCAGGGGTGAAGAAAGCAACTACAAAGATCAGAACTTACAAAGTTAACTGTGAGTCGAGGGCTAATTATATAATGAGATTCTGTGAGGCCCATAGTCAAACTGAGAACTGGGTCAACTCAGCCTAGAAGAGAAGTCAATGAAAGATGTACCTCAGGACATTTAAGCCCAGAGGGTACACAAAAGCCAGTCAGGAAGGGCACACCGTGCAGACCCCAAAGACGACGAGACCCCACAGAGGTGGCTGGGGCTCCTACAGGCCCCCATCCTGTCAGAGCAGCCTCACGACACCGTCCTTCACCACCAGCTCAGATACGGCCTTTCTGACCGGAGGTTTCGATGCGTAAAATCCCCCTCCCACAGGAAACACAAAACCTTCTGCTTTCTTCTCCAAAAGTCACTTGTGAAACAAATCCTAAGACATCAACATGATTTGTAGGGAAGGAGAGAGGTGAAGCAGTTTCATGTTTCCCACACCCCATGGTTTTCTACACACCTTGCGCTTACCTCCGTATTTCTATCAATCTTTGTCAGTCTACACAAATACCGTGGGAATCTGTGCACGGACGGCCTCACAACAGAAGCCTTCGCCCACTTTCCTTCTGGCTTATTCTCTGGAAACTTTCAGAGACCCGCCTCCTAGCTTTTCTACCTGAAGCACAGGCCCGCTCTCCTGAGCACTGTATAATCAGCGGGAACACGAGTAGTTAACAGCTCACAGGGGCAAGACCTCAAAGAAAAAGAACACGTTCCAAGCACCCTCTGAGTGTTGAGTTTGTACACTCTCTTTTATATGCAATGAGTTTCCAGACTCACATGTGATTTTCCATTTATGCGACTTTTTCACTTTCGTTCTTGGTATCGGGATGAAAGCTTTTTTCTTGTCTCTATTCTTTTTCCTGTGTGGCATTTCCCCCCTCCTTGCAAAATTTCCAAGCAGTGGAAATTTGAGGAGCTATGGAACACGTGTGGCCATTTAAGTCGGACAGGGTGTGGGCAGAAGCCACTTGCACCAGCCAATAACCCCCAGCAACACGTGCTTCGGCCTCAACGCAGGGACGACGATGTCGACCAAGCAAGGCTGACCAGAGGACTGAAAACCATGGGGACATGTGAGGCACAGACCCCATATCTAACCGGGGTGAAATAAACACAAGTTGTTCATTATTGCCACAGCTTCTAAGTGTTAGGCTCCACATCTTGAGAGCCTTCCTACATAAAACTGCTGAGATTTGAGTCACGAGGAACTTAAATTACACATTTATTTTTTAACCAAGCATCTGCTGAGCCATTATGTCCTGGTGTGCCATACCCTGGAGATGAACGGAATAACCGTACCAGCCAACAGCTCAAAGCTGACGAGAGAGGAGGACGGGGGCGGAAACGAGTATAAGGACGACACGCGAATCAGGACATGCGCAAGGCCTGCCTGTGGTGGACAGGAAGGAAGATGAGCTCAGACTTCACAGAAAACCTGATACTCCTCCGGCTCTCGTAGGGGAACCTACGTGAATATACCCAAACCACCGGACTGCCTCAGTGATAGGTGGAGGTTTAATGAAGCACCAACGATGAAGAAAACGTAACTGAACACAGTGACCGTGAAGAGACTCAAACATGTTGGTGTTACCTCAATTCCTAACACCGGTCACGTTGTTGGCCATCGCTTTTCTATCCCCTGTTCCCGAGCCAGCACCAGCACTGAGGGGCACGCTCGGTGTGTCCCGCCTCGTTGATGCTTACCCGCTCTCCGTGGGCACCGAATCCAGGGAGCAGCTACGAGTTCCCCCTGGAGCACCCACTTTCCCTCCTTCAAGTAAAGCATGTCCCATCCGCTTTGGGGAACCACCCCGTCCCCATTACTAGGCATGCATGTCTGCTGGTGCTGCCCAGGGTTTTACCGGCACGGCTCATCCCCTTGGCCACGGTGACTCGGGTCAAGGAGAGGTTTCAACACGCTGATTAATTTATGGGACGCATGCACAAATTCACGTACGAACGCAGGCTTCGGCCCATTGCAACTTGCATCTTCCTGGCCGTCAGGGCGGCCCCAGGCACTGGCCAGTAGCCGGATCCAGTCCCCTAGATGCGTCCTTGACAACCACTGCTAGGCGTGCTGGAGACCAGCCTGTGCGCGGTGGGTGGTGCTGCAGGGAAGGCCCATGGGACAGCTGAGCAAGCCCCGCGCAGACGTGGTGGACGAGACACGCGCCGATTACCACAATTCTCGTTTCCAACTAAACCGAATCGCTTGTTTCTGTTGGCCAACAACATTCCAGCCAGGGTTACCGATCTCATCAAGCTGAACTGCTGATCACTGAGAGCAGAAAGAAACCGCACGGATGCCATCGTCGTTTCTGTCAAGCAGCTGCAATGCTTGTGGGTGAACTTTCACCTCCCAAACTGCAAGATCTTTTCAGTTTGTAGAAGGCAGTCTGTGTTTTCATCAGCTCTCTCCCTGGACCATCAGGACAATCCAGGAAACATCCGAGAGAATTTAAGTTCAATGTGTCCTGATGCCTGTCGCTGCCTTGTTTTTTCTCCTTCGTTTCCTGACTTTTCTTCTGGGGCTGGGAAACTCCATCTCCACGGCCCCTCCGTCTCTCGGCTTTCTGCGTCATCCTATTTCTCTTACTTTTATTTTACACTTATTTTATGAATGCATGCAGCTAATGTGCAGAAAACACATTCTTAGATTCCACGCCTTTGGGTAACTACTAGCCTGATTCACAGCTTGTCAGAGCAGCCATCTAAAAACGACACCATACCAAAGTTTAACACTATTTTAACACAACATATCATTGAACAAATTATGACCTGGAAAGGAGCGTTACAAATTACCAATGGTAACAATGATAGGACTGCCACAAACTGGCTAAGAATAACCAATATCCAAAAGTATAAAACATAATGAAACATACATAACATTACAAACATTTTGTGCACGCATTTTGTGCACGCTTGAACTTCTAATTTATTTTTTTTAATGTTTATTTTGAGAGAGAGCGTGCGCACACACACACACACACACGTGGGCAGGGGAGGGATAGGGAGAGAAGGGGACAGAGGATCCACGGCCCAACGTGGGACCTGAACTCATGGACCCTGAGATCATGACCTGAGGCGAAGTCAGACGCTTAACTGACTGAGCCCCTTCTAACATTTCTTTTCTTTTCTTTTTTAATGTTTATTTTTGAGAGAGAGAAAGAGAGCACAAGTGAGAGTGGGGGAGCAAAGAGAGAGGGAGACACAGAACGTGAAGCAGGCTTCAGGCTCTGGGCTGTCAGCACAGAGCCCGACACAGGGTTCAAACCCACAAACCATGAGATCACGACCTAAGCCGAACTTGGAAGCTTAACCTACTGAGCCACCCACGCGCCCCTATTTATTTTCAATCAGAAAGTGCTTGTGGGTCATCACTTCTGATCCACTGGCTGGTAGGTAAGTTTTATCTTATTTACATGACTGTACTTACGCCCCAGTTCTTCTCACTTAAGCTCTCTCCATGTAAATACACACAAAACGTTAGTTAAGAGTTATCCCTCTTGGTCCTCCGGCATCATTTATTTTCTTCACTAACTGGCTTCAGGGAGAAATGAAACTTTACTGGCAGAAATGAAACTTACTGGCTAAGGATTAAAAACAGTTACATGTTCTCGTCCAACTTACAAATTAGTGTTTCTAATTAAACTCCAACCTTAAAAATTTCTTTGTTTTGCATCCTTCCTGTTGAGTGGTTACCAAACTGTCCAAGAGTATGTCTCTCTTAACGCTAACAGATAATGTTGCAGGCCTCTACATCTTTATCGCTGTTCATTAGCCGCGAGCAGTACGCTTTGACTTTTATGTCCTTGACACTACGAAATGATGCTTCTATAATTCAGTTCTTCTTAATGTTTCTACTTTAAATAGAATGGATCATGAAACTGAGATCTAAGCATTTTTAGAAATTCTGAGCTGGGGCTATGAGTTGAGCAAGAACGGTGTCAAATGGGAAACCCAAACAACATAATTGGCACTTTGAGGTTGAGGTTGATGTGACATTCTCTGGAATATATTTTAACGCTTATGCATATTTAAATTAAAATTTTAACCTGCTGACATTCAAACCAACAAGCCGTTCGCCATCCAACTATGAAGCATGTCTGAAAAATAAGATGACACACAGCAAAGAAAAAGAAAAAAAAAATTGACTTGTTTTGAATCTCTGCTCGTGGCACAAGAGAGTTCTAAAAAGCCTAGCTGTTTGCTAACATTTTGACAGTGGATTCTGATATTAGCACAGCTTCTCTGACTGATGATACAGAAAGAAAGCGTTTCAAATTGTGTATCTATAAATGAAATGGTTGCTAGCAAGAAGCAATGGGCTGGTGTGTGTTCGAGTCGTGACATCCTTTCAGTTTTGTGACTTGGCCTTTTGTACAGCAAGTACTTTCTGGCTCCCCACCCCCCCCCCCAATAACCTCTTGGAGGAGTGGGTGAAACAGGAATCTGTGCTAGATACAGTGTACCCGCCCCAGCACATCCCACCTGTCCACAAAGGTATTACAGACTTCATCCCTTTCTGACCCCCCGTGCTGGCTTCCAAGTGGCAGGGCCCCTGCAGAGCGGTCTGTCTGCGAACATGGCCAGAGCCCGGCTGGCGGGTCAGATGCCACGGCTAGTTCTGTCCCAATGTGATCTCGTCATGACCCACTTAGGTGCCACGCCACCACAGGCCTGTGCTGTGTGTGTGGCGCGGGGGGGGGGGCGGGTTGCGGGGACCCAGCTTCAGATGAAGGTCACAGCGGGGGACACAAAGGCGGTGTAACCGTTCAACGCTGTGCCCCATTTATAATCTCACCTGGCATTTATCACAGTGCCAGCTTTGGATTAAAATGCCACGGTGAAGATTCTCACGTTCAAGGGGCGGCACGAGTGGGCATTATCGAATCTGACGGAATCTGTCCTTGCAGCGAACAGATGACATTTAGATTGGGAGGCAGCCGGAGGCGTTGGCTTCACTCCATCATTGTCAAGATTCATGGCGTTGAGGGAGTCATTTCAATTCCAAGGAACAGGAGTTATTTTGCATCCCGAGATCCAATGCTGCCACTTGAAACCAAAATGCGCCAACATCCATGGCAAGGAAATACAGAGGTCCCTTCTTGCCAACTGCCTCTGTGTTTATTTACTTCAAGTCCCAATAGACAATCCCAATCAGTTCTGCCACCCACGTTATAAACAGCGCAGCAAATTCATAAAGAGCCTTTCTTCGGTGAACGGAAATGATTCTGAAGTCTGATGAGACTCACGGTGTCCCGGTAAAGGGAGGCGGGAAGAGGGAGAATAGGTTCTCTAATTTCAACGTGAGGAAAGTAAGGACTACAAAAGTTAAGTGGCCCACCTCCATTGATTCCAATAAATGTATTCAGGAGTAGAGCCAGAAATAAAGATCAAGTCTCCTGGCCCATGCTCTAGGCCCCACGCTGCCTCACAGCTTTCAAAATTTTCATGTTCTTGGAAAATGCTAAAACGCTCTCCCCTCCTAGGATACTAGATTCAGACACACTGCCATCTACTGAGCCACCAAGGAATGGAGGGCTTTCGCCCCAGAATGCCATCGCCAGGAGGCCAATGGCTGTGTCTCCCCACCTTTGTAGGAAGGTGGTGCAAGAAGCACATGAATTCAAAACACGTCCTCCCCCACCAAAAGATTCACATACTGGCATTCTTAACATTTCTGTAACAATGCAGCGATACGCTATGCTCTTTGTACGTGGAACGCTCTTGCAATCAGCCGTCTCTCCCCGGGTCCTTATTCTGACATATTCTTCTACAGACCTGGAGAGTCTAGAACAGCCCTTCTCGTAACATACGACAGTTTGAGGAATGCCGTACCATTTTTCTGTTGTCTGTATCGTCTTTTGCCGGTGTCCCATGACACGCGCTAGTCATTCTACAAGCTGCCGAAACAAGGAATAATAGCAATCAAGCTGAACACAGCCACAGTCCTGGGAGGGGAGACAATACCATAAGAATGGTGTAAAAGGGCTCTAACAACAGGGGAGCAGGGTCTTAAATACATCTTCAACATGACTGCCTTTGTCCCGAGCCAAGCTGTTCTTTCCTCAGAAATAAACTGGCTTCTTCTTGTGCCACATCAACCCTCTGCAGCCGCTCTGCATTCTCCCTAGGATAAGAGCCACATTTTCCAGACTCCATCAACTTATGGTGAACCCAAGTTCCTTCCGTCTCATTATTAGAGCCGAGTTAAGGTTATGATGTGTGTCTCTCTCTTGTGTTTCATCATTGTACTTAGTTCACTACTGCTAAGACAGAAGATGAGTTTCAATATGTAGAACGGTTTTTGTTTTTTGATGAGAAAGATCAAATAATATTAATACTTTGATACAGAACCACCATCCCCAGGAACAACTCACACAGTGGCTGAGGCATCCACACCACCCTCGTTCCCTGAATGCATTCTGTGTAAGATCTTAAGAATCATGTCTTGCCTGTGATGGTGGTTCCCAGACATCTTGGTCAAGAAATGTTAAACACAGACCCTCCCTCTCTTCTCTGGGAATATAACAGCTTACATTCCTATGAGTGTCAATGTTCTCATAAAGGAATTGTGTTGATTTGTACAATTAGTTATCCTTTGAAGTTCGCAGTTTGAAACTCAATTCAAACACCATTCATTTAATTTGGAATAAATGTGTATATTTGTCCAACCAAATCTTCACAGAAGTATCTCATTTTGAGGTCATCTTGGGCAGAAATAAGCAATGGTGTTTTTTCACATTTTTTTAAATATCAAGAACGTGTCAAAAGTCACAAAAGGCGTGGGGAGTACAAGCAGGGAAATACTAAAGAATGGAAACATGAGGGAGTTTTACTGACTCAGTGCAATGAGAACATCACGGAATTTTAATTGAAATGTGTGGAGAGAGGAAACTCCAGCCCAGAAATCTGTCCGGCTGCTGTTCAGTCCTTACTGAAGGAATATTAGATGTGGAGGCCACGAGAGCAGGGGACAGTTGGAGGGAAAATGAGAAGACAGGAGATGAGAAGCAGAGAAAGGGCACAGGCGGTTGACAAGGCATTTGAGCATCTTTGCTATGAGCTCAGACAAGGAGCCAAATATCTGGAGGGTTTATCTGAACGCAACCAAACCACCAGACTTTGGAGAAGCAATAACAAAAACAGAATGTTCTTTAGCCTTGTTCTATTTAAAGTGTGTGCATCTATAACAGTCTTTCAGAAAATGATTATTTATACTTGCTTCTCTTTATAACACGGTGACCATACATCACACTGTAAGAATAGTAGTTACATTTTGAAAATGCCTCTGAAAACTTTCTTTTCCCTGACACTAGGAAACGGAATTAGTTCAGTGGTGTCACTATTTCCTAAGTTATTTATCGTTTTTTCAATCCTTATATTCTACATAATTTGTTTTAAAACAGAATTATAACCTCTTATTTCTTTTTTTTCCAAATGTTCATTTATTTTTTGAGAAAGTGGGGTGGGGGGGAGGGACAGGAGCAGAGAGACAGAGAGAGATAGGAACTGAAGCAGGCTCCGTGCTGTCAGCACAAAGCCCAAGGTGGGGTTGAACCCACAAACCGTGAGATCATGACCCAAGCTGAAGTCACTTAACTGACTGAGCCACCTAGGCGCCCCATAGCATCTTATTTTTTAAATAAAAAGTGTAAGAATGATTTCACATGAGATTTCAGATCTTCGTACTAAATTAGCCTAACTGAACTCAAGCATTATGCAATCAGCTACAGTTTCCAAGCTAGGTGAGCGAGAATAAGTATGGAGTGTGGCGTTCTGGCCAAGGTGAGAGCTCAGAGGCCAAACCAGCAAGAGTCTACACAGCACCAGATGGTAAGCAGTGGCGAAGAAACTTCTGACAAGACGTAGAAGGCCTGTCTCCAGTTCTCTAGGAGAGGACTGATCCATACACGTGTGTGAGAAATCTTCCTGAAGCTGAAGAGAGGGTCTCATCCTGGAAGGGTTAGGGAGAATAAGCGGAGTGCATAAAGAGCCATGAATACTGACTCCTCCCACCATCCAGAAGAGTTAGGCTATCTAGAAGATATAACAAGTCTAAATGCGTCTGCATACAGTAACAGAGCTGCCAAATACATGAAGAAAGAACAGACCTAATTACAAGGGGAAATAGATCCACAATTATAGGTAGAGATTTCAACATCCTACTCTGAATAACTGATGGGAGAAATAATGCCAAATCTATGCAGACTCCCAAAAACTGAAGAGGAGGGAAACCATCCCCATCACTCCCCGATGACAGCATTAACCTGACAACAAAACCAGAAAAGCAGCTTTACAAGAAAAGAAAACCAGATACCCAAATTTCTCATGAATAGACATGTAATAAGTAAATGGAATCCAACAATATGTAAAAGAAGCAGTATCTCATCACCCAGGTGGCACTATGAAACGCAAGGCTGGTTTAATGCTCGAAAATTTACCAATACAATTTACCATATTAACGGATGAAAGAAGAAAAATCGTATGATAATCTCAATTGAAAAAAAATAAAACACCACATGATGAAATCAAATGTCCACGCCTGATAAAAACTCTCAGTATATGAGGAAAAGATGCGAAGTTGATTTAAAAAATATTAGAAAAAATAAGCCTATGTAAAACATCATACTTTTAGTGTTAAGAGATTGATTGCTTTGCTCCTAAGATCAGGAATCAGAAAATCTCATTACGTCCATTCAACACCATACTGGATATTCTAGCCAATACACTACAGCAAGAAAAACAAAACCCACATGCAGATTAGAAAGGAAAAAGTTAAACTCTGTTTGCAGACAGCATAATCCTTTCTGTGGAAAATTCATTAGCATCTACAGTAGCCACAAAAAAGCTATTGGAACTAATAAGTGAGTTTAGAAAACTTGCTAGATGCAAGATCAATCTAGAATAAATAAATTGTATCTCTATACACTAGCAATGAACAATCAGAAATAAAAAAAGCTTTTTGAAAATAATATAAAAACACAAAGCACTTATAAATAAATGTGATAAAAGATATGAAGACCCTGACACTGAAAACTACAAAGCAGTGATGACAGAAATTAAAGAAAACATAAGCAAAGGGAAATAAAGTTAGTCCATGCTCATATATCAGAAGACTCAATATTGTTAAGATATTAATTCTCCACAAACTGGCCCCAAGTCAATGCAATTTTAGTTAAAACTCAGTAGGCTATTCTCTAGAAAATGGAGATAAAATTATAATTTTCCACATGGAAATTCAAGGATCTAGAGAAGTTAAAATAACCTTGGAAAAATAGTTGGATGATGACATAACCTGACTTCAATACAGATTATAAAAGCTACAGGCATCAAGACTCTGATGTTGGCGTCAAAGTAGATCAATGGAACGAATTAGCAAAAGAGATCAATGGAACAGATTAAAGAATACAAGGATTGATTTTTAGCAAAAGTGAAAAGGCAATTCAGTGCAGAACGAATAGTCTTTTCAGAATAAAATGATGCTGAAACGGTTGGATGTCCATGTGCAAAAAACGATGAACTTTAATCCATACTTCACACCATGTACAAAAGTTAACTCGAAATGGATCACAGATGTGGTATCACCTTGAAACGGTTTAAATTCCTGGAGGAAAACAGAAGATAGTCTTTGCCATATCGAATTAAGAAGGATTTCTTACATAAAAAACTAAGAGCACAAACATATCCAAGGAAAAAAAGTGATAAACCCCATATTAAAATTAAGTACATCTGCTCATCAAAAGACACTGTTAAGGGAAAGAAAAGGAAAGCCCAGGTCAGAGGAAAGTATCTGCAATAAATACAGGTGGCAAAGAATTTACACCTGGAATACAGAAGGAACTTGTAAAGTAAGAAACAAAAACCACACTCAATCTTCGGCAGAAGTTTAGAACAGACTCTTCACAAAACACGGATGGATGAGTCCACTCCTTCCACCCCTACAAAGAGCTCACAGGAGCACCGGGTGAGGTGGGAACCCCCTACCAGTGAAGCCTCTTGCCCTTCCCAGCCTCCAGGAATGTGAGAAAAAAATTTCTATTGTGTAAGAAAAAATAAAGTATGTGGACGCTATATAAGCACAGGAAAATATGCTCAAATGATTAGTCGTTAGGGAAATGCAAACTGCAACAAGGCATCTGTCCACACACCCATTGGGATGTTTAAAATTGAAAGAAAAAGGGGGAGGCTCCACCAAATGGGGTGAGGGATGTGGAATCATCCATTTCACTTGTAAGTATCACACAAGATAAATGAAAGATCACGTCCGCAGAAAAGGGTGTTCATGGCAATGTTATACATGATGGACCAAACCCGAAACAACCCAAATTTCCATCAATAAACCAGTGAATGAACAAATTTAGTAAAAATAAACTACTACTCAGCAATAAAAATAATAAACCAACGATACACAAAATAACACGATGAATCTCAAATAAACCACGTTGAGGGAAGGAAGCAAGTAAAAAATGATTATCTATTACTACGATTACGTTTCCATGAAAACCTAAAGAATCCAAACTAATGCACAGTGATAGAAAGTGGGTCAGAGGTTACTACAGAACAGGCACAGGTGTGGGGTGTACAGGAAGGAGAGATTGTAAGGAAATCTGGGGGGGGGGGTGATGGATAGAGTCAATATCCTGATTGTGGTGATGGTCTCATGAGTATATAAATACGTCTAAACTTATAAAATTGCACACTCCATATATATACTCAATCGTAGATCAATGATACCTTAAAAGTAAAAAGCAAAGCAATGAGTAACGGAGATAAATTGCCTGGGCTGGTTTAAAATTTTAGAAAGAAAATGCCCCAATTATTCCCTTTCTTGCATCCCTGTATTGGACAGTGTCAGTTTATACTTCCTTCCATCAGAGGTAAAGCCTCCAGACGGTGGAATATTATTCTTCACTGAAAAGAAATGGGCTGTCAAGCCATGAAAAGACATGAAGGAACCTTAAACGCATATTCCTAAGTGAAATGCGCCAGCATGAAGCAGCGACACACTGTGTGACTCCAGCCACAAGGCATTGTGGAAAAGGTGAAACTACAAAGATGGTAAAAAGTTAAGTGGTGCCAGGAATTATGGCAGGGGGACAGGGACAGAAGGCTGACCGACCACAGAGGCATTGTCTACTGAATTGACTTCCCAACAGTCCTTTATTTTCCTGACAAAGGTACTATTAAGCTGGTGGGTAGTGTTTCTGGAAGTTCAGAAATGAAAGAAAAGAGTAGACTGAGCATTAAAGACATGTAATGGTTTTGGATATAGAAGAAATCTCAAAGTAGGAATTCCAGAGCTGGTGTGGTAGCTCATTCACAGCACAACTAATCTTCAATTTTGCTTTTGCTCTCTTCCATTCTTAACTTTGAAGTTCGAGCTGGTGTGCTGTCTTGGTAAGGCACTTCTGTCTTGTGTTCAGGTGCACCTGGTATCCTCAAACTCTCTAGGCAGTAAACATGCCATCTTCCATTGGGATGAGAAGACGCAGGGAGTCGGAAGTTTTGAGGGTGTAGATATTTTACATATGTATTTAGGACCTAATATTTTTTTCACATGAAATTCTACAGACTCTGGTTGACTGAGTGGCTTCTTAAGGAAACTCCTTGAAAATGAAACCTAAGAGGTTTGGAGGGCAAGATAAGGTAGTTCTTCAATGTATGCAAAGATTTTGTTCTCTATATTTTAAAAACAAACTTTGAAAATTGCAAGACTTGGGCCTCTAAAATAATATCTAGGTCCCAGAATCTTAGCGCCTCTCCAGAAATGAACCTAGACTCTTAACACACTGCTTTGGGCAGTTTCAGATAGAAGGTGGAGCCCAAAAAAATATTTTTTGATAAATCAGTGCATTCTTAGAATTTCGTTTTGTTGTAATTATACAGAGAGAGGAATTACCGATAATTGCTGTATCTGCAACCAAGATCAGTACTGCCCAGAGAATGCTAACAGGTAGTATACACTGGCTGAGATGAATTCTCAGCTCCTCACTTTTGGGTTATAACTGTCAAACTGCTTACTCAGAGATAAAAGGATTATTTTACAAATACTTTAATAAAATTGACTAGGATATTTCACAGTTTCAAACAAACTGGAGGCCATTGGAATTAAAATATCCTTTTATAGTCACTTATAGATTAAAAATATTTCCAACGATAGAGTGGGCCTTTAAATACTGACAAGAAATGAGGTTTTAGTCCTGAAATTTTATTATTATTTTAGAATTCTAATTGAAATTATTTCGCTTTACCTAGATTAAAACATGTTGGTGAATGATTTTTTTTTTTACTACACTTTGGGAATGGAATTAGTTTCATGGTTTTCCCAAAATTTACCCACAGAAGCATACTGAAAGAATGAATGATCTTTCCCTGAAACCTCAAGAGATAACCAATGTATAACCAAGCCCTTCACGTGAGCATTCTACTTTCTACTTTCAGGAAGAAAAGGAAACCTAACAGGATTAATGAACGAAATGTTCCAAAGAACAATCTATATGTCTAAGTTGACACGACGTCTGGCAAAACTGAGGTACACGAGCATACGTGATGTGGGCTACCTGCTGGAGTTCACCTCTGTGATCCACGTCCCTGATGCTGTGGCTATGTGACCCTCACTAAATCAGACCCTGAGGAGACCCTATCAGGCCACACCACTCACAGAGGCATCATTCAGTGAAGGAAAAAGATGCCCGAGGGCTCCAGATGCTCCCTGGCTAGAGCTCCAGAATATCTGCAGACCAACTTTATGGACTACCTATGGGAACAGGGTCAAATGAAAATAATACTAAAAACCCTTCCATTTCTGGCATATGGCATCTCTAGAAATCTGCGAGTCAAGCTCAGCGGAGGTAGCCACACACAGATCGGGACCAGTCCTCCTGTCCCGAATATCCCACCACATGACAGAGGGGTGGATGGTCACTTTTCCAACCTCTGGGCTCAGAAATGAGACTAGGGCTACATACGTGTCCTCCGGGTACCGACGTGGCAAGAATTCATGGGCAGGTGTCACTTGCACAGAAGAGAACTTAACGTGCCTTTTCATTATCGATCAGCATGGCTATCGCAGCCAACTGCACCACCTGCATATGAATTAGCCACTGCAACATTATTAGAGCTTCTGCTCCGACAAAATTGTCCCTGACATCATTTACTGGCATCCTCCATGCCCTTAGGGAGAACAACTAATTTTAATGTTAGCCCAGGCTAAAAATTAATTATGAAAGCAAATAAATTCTGCAAAGACAACAAGCCAATCCCGCATCCCTAAAGCAAATATCACCCTGGTAGCCCCCTCCACTGTGCCTGCTGGCAGTACTCAACTAATGGATTTAGCCAGTCACTGTTGACTCTTCCTGCTAATGTGGTCTAGGTACTTTTGCAAGCACGGACTCCTTCATACGTGTACCGAGCACCTGACGAAGGACTAGCCGCAAGATAAGGCGCTGGGAAGAAAGGTAAGAAAGGCACGGCTCCTTGCCTCCGAGTATAATTTCAAGTGGGCAGGATGCCCGGAGGGAACAGGTAAGCTATAGTACAGACATACAGGGTGGTCTGGGAAGATATGAAGGAGAGCCCCATGGCAGTCCACACTCGAGGTCAGCGGAGGGGTCTCCAAAATGCACACTACTGGAACGTGCCAGGTTATAGACCTCTGACCTAACCCAAAAGTGAAGCGTGCATGGATGCCGAAGAGGAGTAGCTATCGGACTAGACTTGTGTTAGAATGACCACTCTAGCGCAACAAGAGGACACGGAAGACCGGGGGCAAGAATCCCTGTAAGGAGTGTGCTGAAACCGAGTAGGTGAGTTACTTTAAGGTCCTGGGGAAAGGAGCCACGGAAGGAGAGCAGGGTGCATTAAAAAAGGGGCGGGGGCAAATTAACCTTACATACCCATTTTCCCCTATCACACTGGAGCAGGAGAGTGGTTTTTAGTTACTATCTTGGCTGAAGGATGAAGTAGTTCCAGAGTCTATGACTTTGTCTTCCCCAGTGTGACAGTTTTTATTCCAAAGGCTAAGGCATCAGATTTTACCAAATGCTAAGCATTTTTAAATTTTTTTTTAATTTATTTACTATTGAGAGACAAAGAGAGACAGAGCATGAACAGGGCAGGGGCAGAGAGAGAGAGAGAGAGAGAGAGAGAGAGAGAGGGAGGCAGGCTCCAGGCTCTGAGCTGTCAGCACAGAGCCCAATGTGGGGCTTTAACTCACAAACCACGAGATCACGACCTGAGCCGAAGTCGGACACTTAACCGACTGAGCCACCTAGGCGTCCCAACTGCTAAGTATTTTAATTACACATTTAGGAAACTGAAAAATGGCTCCTGGATGAACCCACACAGCCAAGAGATCCACCATAAGCTACAACTTTGTCAAGACTCTCTATATCATCTGGCCCCAAAGGACCAGACCCTGGCAGGGAGCCATGATGATACTTTGAAAGGGACTCCAGGGATCAGCGTCAGTTCAGGTAGGTGTCCCAGGGGCCCCTGAAATGTTAGGGAAGTGAGAAAGAGACTCAAGTTAGCAAAGTGAGAAAGGGACCCCCGCTTCTTACCGAGGCAGCTGCCCTCAGCCTCCCTTCATCAATCTCTGCCTTCTTCTTTGAGAAGAGCTGAGTGGCACCCTTGCACACAGCCCGTTTCGCCCTCAAGGATGCCATGTACAAAACCCTTTGTCCGTCAGATCTCTTGGCTTCCACTTCAACTTGTTAGCTAATAGGATCACTGTAGCCTATTAGAGTTAGTATTTAACCCCAGCGCCTATCCAGTGTTGAGGGAGGTCCTCTCATCCCTGTTACTATCAGCTAGCTGCATTTTATAACAGTCTTTCCAAGAGCCAGGCTTACAGAGTAAAATCACCATAAAGTTCCAGCATTTCTGGGGTCCCTGTCATGAAAACCTTTGGAAGCAGCATGTCCTTTGCACCTTTCCATAGAACATGATTACGTGGTTGACCTGGCATACATACCGTGTCCCATCCCAGATGCCCACTTTCATGAGCACTTTGGTTTCCTTTTCTCCCTTGTGTTAAATCCTACATCCCAGGAGAGCATTTCCAAGTGAATAAACTCATTCCCCTCCTATTGTATTTTCTTGCCTCTTGACTTAGCACCCTCAGAATACAGTCCTGCTCCTACTCCCCCAGGACATCCTGGAATAGAACATCCATTTCTTGCAGCTCTCAGGGGCTCTAAAACCACCCAGGTTATGCAACAAGTTAACCCTGGTTATAGGAGTGGTGGCCACGATGGAAGGTGGGATCCCGCACACCTGATTCGGAGCCGTCTTCCAACATAAGAGGTGGGGAACAAGGCACGTCGGCTCTGGAGGGAGGTGCTACTTTTGTGAACTCAGAGGGATTCTGGGAAGACAGAAAGTCACATGCATCCACACTGCTGTCTTCATCCAGTGTGTCAAAGCCCCAGGGTGTTCGTTTTTTTCAGCCAGGGAAAATGACCTTGACATAATAGGACAGCCTTGGTAAGCAATGAATTGTCTTTGAGGCAGGCCTCTCTGTTAAGTTGCTGACTTGATCCTCAGCTTTCTCTTCCTCTCACTGCAGGCTTTCACATCGGGCTTTCAGTTTCCCAGGACTCCCCCCTGCATTACCTTTCTGTGGGACCTCAATGGCATTTGCCAAGAGCCAGACACGCATGTCAGCCTTACAGCCGCCATTTCCTGTGTGCGTTTCAAACACCTGCTGCCTTCCCTACCCACACTACACCTCTTAGTTCACCAGGAGCGAAACGGTTGGCAAGGGGGCCACCACCTTCTGGGAGGTCTACCTGTGCTCCAACCTGCAGCACTGGGACTCTTACTGTCAGGTGGCTGCTGGAGGATCCAACTTCAAAGCACAACTTCAAAAATTATGCATCTTCTTACCCACTTTCTTCAACTCCTCCCAGCCCACAAACGCAATTTATAGGGAATGAATATTATGATATTGGCCTGCCGAAACCTTGACCAACATGGCAGGCTGAATTAAGTGAGAATTTCCCAAGGGTTACCCCCTAGCAGGTTCAAATTGTAGAGACTTTACATATCTGCCTCGAGCGCTCTGAGCTGCCCCAGGATGGTAATGATTTAGAGCACATGGATCTCTACAGGTGGGGCAGACCCTGAAGGAGGCCACAAAGGATGACTCTCCTCACCTCACCCCTACAGCAGGACGCAAAGTCCTTTCTCTTTTTTTTTTTTTAAGATTTTATTTGTGGGTCATCTCTACACCCAACGTGGGGCTCAAACTCACAACCCCGAGAGGAAGAGTCACACGCTCTACCTCCTGAGCTGGCCAAGCACCCCCAGACCCAAACTCCTTTGGAAGAGAATTCTCCCTACACACTTCCAGGTCTACCGCGTTGCAGCAGCCTTTTCAAAAACACAACTTTTAGTTTTAATTTTCTCTCTTGTTTCTTTCACTGACTTCTGTTCTTATTTCTGTTCTTCTCTACTGATTTACTCGTATTTAATTTGCTGTTCCTTTTCTACCTTCTTGAGAGGAACACATAAATCACAATATTAAAGTCTCTATTTTTGTCCATTAGAAGTATTTACACTTATAAACTTCCCACTGCTCGCAGATTTTAACTAAATCCCACAGGTTTAAAACTTAATATTGTCGACTCATGGGTTATTGTAAATGTTTATTGCTTACTCTGAAAATACTTGAATTTTTTAAGTAATCTTTTCATATTGCCTTCTTGCATGATTTTCCTCTAAGAAAAGTGCATACTCTGAAGAACTTCAATCCTATGAAACGTAGTGATTTTTTTCTGATCCAGCGTATCGTCTACTTTGAAAACTGTTTGATGTATACTTACTCTTCAGTTGTTTGATGCAATCTTTTACTTATTTCACTTATGTCAATGGTTACGAATGTTATATTTTTCATCCTTAATGATTTATTTCCTACGTGTCCTAACATTTACATAGGCTCCAATGATTCTATCTTTTCCATGTTTTCTCTTCCTTTTGTTAGATTTGCCTTCTGTACTTTGAGTCTGTGTTATTAGACCATTTTTGTCTATGTTACTGCATGAGCAGCATACAAATTTAGAATTATTTTAACTTTCAGATGAATGGAAAATTTTATTTTGATGAAATGTCAATCTTTTCAATAGTTTTTGTCCTTAGTCCAAGTTGTATATAAATTTATTAAGCTACATCAGACTTCTACAGGACATAACTTACTGTCTATAACCTATCAAAGTAGTTGAGATTTTTCCAACTCGAAATTTTTTGTCTTTAGTTTTGAATACATATATCTATATGTAATATAATTACTGATATATTCAGTTTTAAATATACCATGTTAAAGTGTCCCACTTAAGTGTCCTACTTATCCTATTTGTTCTTTGTTCCTTTTAAATCCCCTCTTATTTAAAAATTTTTTGGGGGTGCCTGGGTGGCTCAGTTGGTTAAGCATCTGACTTGAGCTCAGGTCATGATCTCACGGTGAGTTTGAGCCCCGCGTTGGGCTCTGTGCTGGCAGCTCAGAGCCTGGAACCTGCTTCAGATTCTGTGTCTCCCTCTCTCTCTGCCCCTCCTCTGCTCGTGCTCTGTCTCTCTCTGTCTCAAAAATAAATTAAAAAAAAAAAAAACATCAAAAAAGATTAAAAAAAAAACATCAAAAAAGATTAAAAAAAAATTTTTAGGTTTAGTTATTTATTTTGAAAAAGAGAGAGAGAGAGTGAGCACACATGTGCAAGCAGGTAAGGGGCAGAGAGGGAGAGAGTCCCAAGCAGGTTCCACGCTGTCAGCACAGAGCCCAACATGGGGCTTGATCCCACAAACCATAAGACTGTGACCTGAGCTGAAATCAAGATTTGGACACTAAACCAACTGAGCCACTCAGGCGGCCCTCTTATTTAGGATTTTTAAACCGTTCACTTTATTTTCTCCTATGACTTTTTACTTAATTATTTTAGTGGCTTACCTAAATATAACTATAGGTATCCTTGACTTATTAGATCTTATTTCAAACGAATACTTTCCCTACTGCCTTGACAACACAAGGAACTCACAACCTGAACTATTTCCTGGCTCTGTTCATTTCTTTTCCTTTATGTGATTTCTCTACATTTTTTAAACCCCACAACATATCATTATTATTGTTTTAAACAGTGAATATTCTTTTCTTTTTACCTCGATGATAACATCTTTTCATAGTTCTTTTAGTGTGGTCACTCCAAGATGAATCTCTGTTCTTTGTTTATGAAGGACTTTATTTTCTTTATTCTCTGAAGGAATATAATTCTCAAGTGGGACTTAATTTATTCTCAAGTGTTTTAGGATAACATCTCTTTGTCTTGTACTGTTTCTGATAAAAACTTTGCTGTCTTATTATTTCACCCTTGAAGGAAACAGGACTTTTTATATGGTCTGCACAAGTGTGTGTGTGTGTGTGTGTGTGTGTGTGTGTGTGTGTGTCTTGTGTGTTATTTGAGGTATTTTGAAAGCTATGTGAATGTTGCTTCCTTCAATTCTCTGTTGCCTGTCTTCAAAGACTCTAATGACACAAATTTCCAGACTTCACTACGTTGTATCTGGCTCTTACAATCTTTTCTTTTTCATCTTTTGTATTCTTTGGACTTCAATCTAGGAATTTCTTGCTGAATCAACTTCTAGTTCACTAATCCTTGGTTTTATTGTGCCTAAATTACTATTTTAACTTTTATCACTGTCTTAATTTGTTACTATATATGTTTTTAGAATTTATACTATTTAAGCGGATTGCAGTTCTCTGGGTAAATTCTCCATTTTTTTCTCTACTACTCAAACCCATTAATCATAGTTATATTGAAGTTTTGTGCCTGGTAATTACAATAATCAAATCTCTTACAGGTGTTTTACTATTGTCTTTTTTTTTTTTTTAGTTTTCTTTTTTGTCTTTTTTTTTTTTCCTTTTCTTTTTTGGTAATTTTGTTTTTTTTCCTTCTGTGACAACTTTTTTTTTTTTTTTTAACTTGGCTTTGGAGGTAACAATCACTAGAGTGATAGTGAATAATACGATCTTCCAGCAAAAAGAATTTAGCATAATTGTCACGAGCCACTGAAGGGTGACCAGATCACCTTGATGTGGTGCAGGCTTTGTTAGCCCTATTCAGTTCCACATTGTCTTTACGTTTCAACGTGGTACTTAGGTTTTTATGGTGCAGCTCTTACTGCCGACGTAGCCCTTTGAGATCTCAACTGAGGTGTTTTCCTGAGTCTCCATGGTGTGTGTGGTGTGTGTGGGGTATATGTGTGTGTGTATGTGTGTGGTGTGTGTGCATGCGTGTGTGGGTGGCACAGGCCACAGGCAAAGCTGCCAGCACAATGTGAGGCTCGTGTCTCTGCAGTGCACTCTCCTCGAGGACCATTTCCTCTCGCGTTTTGGCTGCCTTGGTTTCCCGGAATGCGTTCTCCCCATCACAACAAGACCGGCAGGACTCTACGACTGACGGTCTCCTTCGCCTTCATCCCCATCGCTGAGATTCACCGATGAACATGGGGGGAAACAGAGGCACACGTGGGGTTCACCCTGATGCAACTTCGTCTGCTCTTCGGTCTTGTCTCCACATAACTCGGCTGCTGTGATCGTTGCCAAACTAATTCCAACAGTTGCCGTGTTTTGTTTTCGTTTTCTATCCAGATCTGACATTTCCTTCCTTCTGGAGGATTTCTTTGATACCAGCTACTCCCTCCCAAACAGAAGCCAAAGTCCCAACTGTGGTTCTAAAGATATAAACCATAATAGTGTTTGCTTCCGATTTAATTCAAGTCTAGACATATTTGCCAATTTTGTTTTGTTATCAAAATTCCAAACTTCAGAGATACTCTGAGAAATGCTAAAACCGCCCATATATTGTCTTGTGGCTCCGGCCACAGAGCAGAGCAATTTGTCACACGCACGACCTCCCTGAAGAGAGAGCCTTGGGCCCAATGAGGGAAGGTTAGCAGGAAGCCACAGGCAGAAACACAGTAAGTTCGGCAAAACGCTGGAACGATCCCTGCATGGGCTGTCACACGAGGGAGAGCCTTTCTACACCCTGCATGGGCTTTAGGGTCCCCCACAGAGCCCACTGCCCACGCGTGGCACTTACACGTGTACATCAAGTTCAAGACGTGCAGTGATTTGAGACGAGAAAAGGGAACAGATGTGCCCGGCAAGGCGGCAAGTATGGACACTCTTTCATTTCTTACACAATTCCCTCACACTCACTGCCCTTTAAGTCTCTACATTGTTCTTTACTTCAAGAGAAAACAGAAGGCCTTTTTTGGCTTTCAGTGTTTAATTTTAATGGTGGAGTTTTTCACCATTGCCATCCTGAAGAAAGCTTTGGGAGAGTCTGGTACCACACCGGCTAGAGCCTGGAGACCTTAGGCAGGGACCTTTGAAAAAGAGGGGAGGGGAGGGGAGGGGAGGGAGGACCTGGAGAGTCCTAAGGGCAGGTCATGAGACCATGTCCTGCCACGAAAAGGGCCTTAAGGGCCAAGGCAAGCACGCAGGGGCATAAGTTAGACAACTTCCTCCCTGGACAATGCCAAAACACACAGGCACACTTTCCCTAAAAGGAAGCAAAGGTAACGTCAGAGGGCAACCACTGCACTGAACAGGGAGAAGACCACAGAAACCAGGCAGAGAGACCGCACTGACACATGGACAGCCGAAGGCAGGCTGTGTGCAGAAGCTTAGGAGCATTACTCCCAAGAGGGCCACCGGTACTGGGACGGGGCCTCCCCACTGGGCTCGGTGCAGGCCGTGGGGGCAAAAGGTGTGCAAGGGGTCAGGCCGAGTGTCAGCGGTCACCCTGGCATCACTACCCTACCCTACACCCCGACATCCTGGAGCTCTCCACTGGGCATCCACACACTGTGCCAACACGTCTGTGACACAGGTAGACAGGAGTGATTTTGTGCTGGCACGCTCCTGCCAAGGACAACACCTCACCACCTCACCACCATGCATCTCCCTCCCTTATCTCCTACCTGCCTTCCTCCTCCTCCTCCTCCTCCTAGCCTTCTCTCCTTTTTATGATCCTCCTTCCGCCTCTCGTAGACCCACTTTTCAAAACCGCCAGCTGCAAAAGGAAGGGACAGGAGCAAAAAGCATTACCCTAGGGAGAGCGCCAGAGAAGCAGGACAAAGGGAAAAGGAGACCGTGTGTCAGCCCCTCACCCTCTGCCAGGACTGCCTCAGCTACTACCGAAAACATTTTCACAGAGCTTTCTGGGAAACGTCCAGCCACAGGAACCTCACTACCTCACAGTCCACTTACTCTGTTCTTGGTCAGCTGGAACCACGAGAAGAGCTTCTTCTCATAAGCTGTGTCCTGACTCGTGTTTTCTGACGGGGCAGAGGACCTTTCTGCCCGTAACTGGTTGTTCTCGTCTTTCCATTGGTCATACACTTCCCAGACTAGCATTTTTCTCGTTTTCACTGGAACCAACAGTCATGGCTGTTGAGAGACCCATGGCTTTGTGGTTCTTTGAGAGGCTGAGGGGATGTAAGCCCACTGAGAAACACGGAATCCTTTTGTCTCAACTGCCAAGTGGGTTACCACTCAACTGCACTCATTCCAGAAACCCTTTTGTCTCAACTGACAAGTGTGGATAGCACTCAACTACACTCATTCCAGAAAACAGAGGCTGAGCCTTTGTAACTGACTCTGGGCGTTTCCAGAATTGCTGGCAGTTTTTCCAGAGTTTTCAGGACAGCACAACAGTGTCTCTGTTTCTCCCCCACTTGAAAAGCTATGAAACAATCAAGAGATTAAATGGACAGATGAATATAGAAAACATCGGAAGACAGTGATTGTTTATCCAGAATGAAGTGCCATCGTTGCATTAATTTTCCCAACTCAAGAGTCCGAGAGAAGTCAGGTTCTAATTTTCTCAGGGCTTCTGGTGCCCCATGATGTACGGTCAAATCCTCAGCAGGCGGTTCGCACGACACCTTTGTTGAAACATAGCTCTGACCACCCCATTACGGTGTGACTTCGGGCAAACGACGACTCATGACATTCAGTGTCCCATCTGTGAAACAGCGCTAAGCACAAATAAGTAAAATACATAGGTATTATGAGATACTATTACATGTGAACTATTTTCCCCCACTAGACTGGGAGCTTCCTGAGGGAAGTAACTGGTGTCACTGTTCTGTGTGTCTCAGAGGGTGAGGAATTCTAAGACACAGACGTCAGCACTCACTCCAAGTCTGTTGGGATGAAAACAAGCAACACTGACTGCACCTATGATTCTGTAGGTAAACAAGTTCCTGTAACCAGAACACAGCTCGTTAGGGCCAAATATTAGCACAAGGCTTGAAAAATTTTTAATGTTTTAACAAGATCAGCAATCACTTTACATTAAGGTATCAGAATTTTTATTTAAAAATACATCATTTTCAGCATGCCGGGGTGGCTCAGTCAGTTAAGTGTCTGACTCAGGGTTTTGGCTCCGTTCATCATCTCAGATTCTGTGAGTTCGAACCCACAGGTCAGGCTCTGTGTGGACAGCGCGGAACCTGCTTGGGATTCTCTCTCCTCTGTCTGCCCCTCCCCCACTCACTCTCTCTCTCTGCTTCTCAAAACAGATAAACATTTAATAAAAATAAATTAAAAATAAAAATAATTTTGTTAATGACATAAAAAGATATAACTTTAAGTAGACCCTCCCCAACACTTGCACAACACTACCTTCGAGGAATAGTATATTAAGGAAAAGAGTGACTACTCAGTATTTATTTGCTAAACAAAGGGAAATGCATCCTAGTAGCTTCAAAATAAAGAAAACATACAAATACCTCCTGTAATTTTTTATGATCCCTAATCATTTTTAAGGTTTATTCCTAATTTCTGGAACTCAAATGAAGAAAAACAATTGGAATGGATGTGTCATGCTAGCTGACTAACATGTTCTGAGGACCATCACATTTGGGGGACATTGCAATCTGACAAAGTTCTTGGACGCGGCAACCGCAAGAATCTTGATGACTGTACAGAAAGAGCTTGGTGAGTTAGTCATCATTAAGATAATTACAATGCTGCGAAGGGAATGGACCGTCGCCCTGCATCTTTCTGAAACAAAGTGCTGGAAATATAAACACAGAACATGCCTCTTTGAATCTTCACTACAGAGCCGGCTGAGCTCTCAAACGGCGCTCATTAAGCACAGAGAAAGCACTCTGGGTCAGCTCTTGGAGCCTGATAAAATGACCCTTTGTCAACAAAACGTCTGTCCCCCAACACCTAGAGCCCTGCCGATTCTGCTTCCGAGGAAGGCTTGAGAAATACGGAGAACCCCTCACAATAGACCCTTGTGGGCCGTAACCTGCCGACGTCTGTGACTGGGATTAAATGGGTGACCCCCTGCCCATTTGCAAGGAGAAAAAACTTTCGGAGAGAGGATGCATCCGAATAGGAACTTCCTGGAAGAATCCAGGGTAGCCCCCAGCGTGGGAAGGAGGCACGAGGCAGCAGGAGGAGCAGAAGGCCTTGGAGGAGAAAGCTGTTGCTGGGACAGGAAAACAGGGAACGTGAGGGAGAAGCTAAGGGAAGGAAAACGGGAAGAGCAGGCGGGGCTGAAGTCCGGGAGCGCCGTGGAGGCCGGCCCGCAGGCGGGACACCGCTGATGGGGCAGTGAGGACACCCTGCAGTAGGACGCCGGACGCGGCCAAAAGGGAGCCTGCGGCCACTACAACCGAACCCGCCTCCAGGTCTCTGCAGGGCTGGCTGCACAGGTGGATTTTCTGAGCAGGGCGCTACGACTTTTGGATGAGGATCGCTCTGAAAGATTCGGAGGCTGAAGAGGGCGTCTTAGGGCCCTCTGTCCTCTTCGCCCGCGAATAAGGGAGAAGCGGCCGTGCACACGGACACGTTGCGGGTGCAGGAGGGCTGACGGGTGCAACTCCGCGAGCGAGGGCTGCTCGCGCCACGCGCGCCCGCGCTCAGCTGCCAGAGGCTGGGGACCTGCCCCCGCCCACAGGCGCCAGCTTAGCAGGAGGCGCCCCGACCGACCAGCCGATGGCCCCGCGACCTGAGCAGGCAGCCCGGCCGGGCACCCGTCCGTCCTTCACGTGCCAATTCAGGCGGGGCGCGTGGTCCGCGCAGGTGCATCGGCGGGCACCCCCCCCCCCTTCCGCGCGCTCACCGGGTGTGCTCCCCGTGGCTGCCGCCTTCCTCCTTTCCCCAGGGGCGCGTCCTCCTCTGCGGGGACGGAGCTGTGCCGTCCTCCACACGTCGTCTGCGTCGTGGAAGACGCACTCCGAGATCCCGACCCGTCGGCTCCCACGGGCGAGCCACGCGTCAACAGGCCGGCTGTGAGCGGACAAACGGCCAGCTGTCGGCCATCCTGTCCGGTGCGCACGCTTCTGCTTCAAGGCAGGTGATCTTAAACCGGACGACTGGGACGGCCCGCCCGGCGAGGACCCCCGAGGGCGTGGGCGTGACCCACGGGGGGAGGGTTCAATCGAGGGAGGGCACCGAGCAGCACCCAGGGCCACGCGGTACAGACGTTCACTTACACGTCACCTGAGGACGAGGGTTTGAGTTTTACCGTAAGGAATTCTGACCGCTTGATGACACGAAGGCTCGTGTCCAGACTACGTATCCTCTCTTGAACAGAACTGATAAAAACCGTGTGGCCGCCGCTTCACTATCCCAAAACGCCACCTGCCGGGAGCGCTGGCATAGCCCCCAACCCCGGTAGGGCTGGGGCTGGGGGGGGGGGGGGGTGGAGAGAGGCAGGGGTAGGGAGGTAAGAGATGCAAACCCGACGGTCAGGAAAACGGAGTTCTAGCCCCAAGATGATTGCTCAGGATCGGTGTGCTTGGACGAGCCCCTTCGTCTCAGTTTTTCATCTCTAAAACCAGAGTTCTAAAACCTGTTTGTTCCATCACCCACCCACTCCCGCCCCCCAGGATTCCTATCAGATCAGGCTGTTAAAAACCTGTAAAATGCAATTCAACTGAACAGCACTGTTATTCTATAGTCTCATATTTACTCTTTTAAGATGATTGAGAAAAGCTGGAATCGGTCCCCATACGTAAGAAGCTAACTCTGAGAAAAGCTGTAAGTAAGCAACACTAAAGGGTCAGTTTGCCGTCCATTGAGACTGAGAGATCCCAGAGATTTAATTCTCTGATACCGAAGTGAATTTGATTCTCGTCTTACAATACGACCAAACTGCTCCCACCTGCACTCACTACACCGCAATATCTAGAAAGCAGTATTTTTGATACTTCACCATCAAACTTGAATCCCTATTACCTGGCGCCATAAGGTAATAAAAGTGGCCGTGGGCTTTATCATGGGTCCAAAAAATAGGGGTTTGCCCGGGTAAATACTTATTACAAGCATAATAACTGACAGATGCTGTGTTGTACTACAAAGGCCACTCAGCTTGGAGACACAGGTTCTGGAACCAGCCCTTCTCAACAGTGAATCTACACATCAAGGCATCACGTGTTACGTAATTCGTTGGCCCTTAGTGTCCTTATCTATAAAGTGAAGATAAAAACTGATACTTGGCTAGACTGCGTGGGACACACAAAGTGATAACGTTTGTGTAAGTATTTGCAACACATAACAGCACAAGCAAATATAAGCTTACTGCAGTACTAGTATCTGTAATAAAACAAGAAGGAAGCTGAGACTCGGTACATCTCAGGGCACCGTGAGTCCCTTCCGTTCTGGAAGAGAATGAAACTAAACCTTCCCCAATGACAGATGAAGACAAAGGCCTTTCATTCACTTAGAGATCTTGCAAGAAAAAAACGAGGGCAGAGAATGGATGAAGGCACTGGTCATGCATGCTGGTCTCCTGTTGAAGTTCTCTGGACCTCTTTTGTCCCCACCTCTAAATCTGAGGTAGAAAGGTTTCATTAAGTCTTTGGTTTAATATTAAAACAAACTTACTGTGAATAGCTTTTATCTTACAAAATATTAACTGCAGCACAGAATGTCACTCAGGACAAAGGATCAATATCACTCACGTATTTTGGTACATTAAGCTATGGTGAAAACGTAAATAAATAATACGGCTAAAAGTACGTGAAGTCAATCTGAAAAACATCACTCCCAAAGAAACTGATCCAAAAGAAAGAAACACCAAAGCTAACGCTGATGAACTCAGAGACACGGTGATGATGGCAATGGAGTAAATGCGGCAAGAAGGAACTGATACAAAGCTCTGCTAGCATCGGCTTTCACATAGAGATGTTTACCTGTATCTGAGGGTTAGGGACCAGGATGTATCTTTTTATCCATGTGCTGTACTTTATTTTTATTGGACACTGACATAACAGCACTTTTCCTTATTCTCCATGAACTTTAGATAAGCCATGAAAGGCATCAGTTCATGGTAACATAGGCTTCGAAGATAAAGATTTGGAATTTGTTTTAATTGCTTAGGTATCCATCTATCAAACACCCAGATACCTAGAAATATCCAAATTACTGCATATAGAGTTTAACCGGCATGTGATTAAGATGTGGTGGTTGACATGTCCTGGTATTAACCAACAGACCACATGCCCAGTGGCCAGGGCTCCCCAATATCCTTGAAAGATCCGAAAGGCTGACAGAATGAACAATGTGGACAGTGTAACCATTTTTCTTTTCAGAACCATTAATGTGGTCCTATAATTAAACACGTTGAATCAACAGAGTCTTTACCAATTTCTATCATGAATAAGTATCACAGAAAATTTCTACTTAGCCAGATAGGTATTTATTTTGACAAACTTTGCTGGGGGAAAACATAAAGCTCTTTTAAATTTCAACAACAACACAAAGAAGGTTTGTGTAAATTAATGTTAGTGAAAACTCAGAAAAACGAATTCCTCATAAATCACAAGGTAAACGAGGCATTGGTAAGCAAACCAGTCAGCACAGACAAACGCAGGGGCGGTTAGAAACCTCCTTTGCTAGAACACAGCTCTGAGAATCGACAAATTCCCTGACTGACATTTTCTTTAGGCTGTATGCAGATGATATCAAAGTTACTGGTTGAGAAGTGAAAAAAATCACAAGCGCTCAGTTATTTGGTGATATGAGGTTAAAGACTGACAGATTTTTCACTTCACATTTTTAAAATGATTATGTTCACACAAAAATCTGAAAGACAAGTTACAAAATAAGAATAAAAGGTTAACAACTACTAGGAGCAGACTAAAAGGAAAGTGAAAGTATCTCTGGTTTATCACTGATTTCAATTGTCTTGAAGATGCTATCAGTTAAAGTCTGGATATTTGTAGACATTCATTTTGGGCGAATCAATGTATAGGTTTCAATAAGCCAAATTATTCTAAGTGGATTATCTTTGCCAGGACACAAGTCAATGGTCCTGAAAGCATTTTCAATACTTTCTTATTAACATACCTTTTCCTACAGTAAAGGAAGGAAGGAGGAAATTATAGAGAACTCCGCATTAGCACACAACAAATTTCATTTCCCTGTCATCCAACCCACTGTTGGCCAGGCAATGTTGGTGTTTGCAATGAAATAATCCAAAGTGAATTAGCCTGGACTCTTGGTTGTAAGTAATAGAAAATGACGCTATGAGATGATTTCATCAGCCGAGAGAAAGAGGGAGAACCAGACTCAATTGTAGTAAGAAAAAGGGACAACTAGAGTCAAAACCACAGCACAATGAGACCATTCCTGCTGCCACTGCTGATTATCACGGCCACAGACTGGACTCCACTGCAGAACAGCAGAACCACACGTGGATGAATATCAGAGCCACAAATGAACTCGGTAGCTGCAAGAGCGACAGACAGACTCCGTGGCTGAATATCGGAGCCACAGACAGACTCTGTGGCTGCGAGAGCCACAAACTGGACTCCGTGACTGTGATCCCCTAAAGCCAGGTGTTTTCTCTGTCAACACACTCACACATGGTCCCTCCTTTGAGACACCTAACCCTAAATGAAATGGAGATGAGCATAGGGAATTGGTAAGACCACACGCCCGACCTGTTTCTGCACAGCAACCTGGAAAACAAGTACCTGTGTGTTCAGTGTCTGTAGACTCACACAGTGTGGGGAGTTCTCCAACACAGGAAGGACGTTCACCTGCGGGGCAGCTACCCAAGCAAAGAGACCAATGTTCACAAAAACACATGTGAACTTAGGAAAGGTGTGTGAGATAGAGGACGATGGGCTTTGGCATCAGAGTAAGTGTTAATTTTGGAATTTCAGCTCCCTATTTCCCAAATGTATAACCTCCAGCATATTTCCTGTCCTTTCTAAGGATCTACTAGCTTGTAATTCCCCTGAGGACAAGATCTGTGTCTGACTTGTTTGGGTGGTATTTCCAGCCAGAGGACAAATCCTGGCCACAAGCCAAAGTTCTAAAACACTTCCTGAATGAACAACAAGGACAAAGTCCACTACTGAATGCTGACAACAGCAAATGTCATGTGTCCTAAACCCTTACACGTTTTGTGTGTGTGATTATTTGACACGGATTGCACACCTACCCGACTAAGCTCTATGAAATCAGGGTCAATGAGTCTAATTTCTGACTGTCTGTACTGTGCAGAGTATAGGCTCTGACACTTACTTAGTAAGGGCTAAATAACAGGTGAGTGGGTGAAACCCTGGATATTTTTCTCACCTGCAAATGTGATACAGTATCCTATTTGTTTGGGGGTTTAATGAAAATATCTAAAGGTATTCTTCCAGAGTGAGTGATCACTGTTGTTGTTTCTTTTCTGGACAAAACAAACTCCAGAGTCACAGTTAATTATAAAATTCTAAACCATAATTGTCTCATTAGGCAACAGAAAATGGTGTGCCATTGTATTTATTCACCTATTTTGCTCTCATTCATTGATGTTCTCGCCTCTTTGTACCTGCTGAGAGCCCCTCCGGTCCAGGGAACGTGCTTCAGGTTTTATTTCATCAAAGTCAGCGTCCTCCAATTTCCAACCCACAGAGCAGGTTCATTTTCTTGAAAAAAATTCGTAAATGAGGGCATGGCTATGTGATACTGGACTTTTGTTATTTCCAAGACCACAAGAGTCGTCTCATACCATGTTAAGAAATGAACATATTAAAAATATTATAAATAAGACTCTCACCCCAGCTTCTTCGTCCTATATCCATGTTTGCCTGTAAGACGCCGGCAGTAATGCGTGCTTCTAACTGCCGAGCACACATGCTCAAATAAGAACATTTTATTTTGAAAAAGAAAAGTCATTTTGATAAAAACTGATAAAATCAGGCCTCAGGAGCGACAATAAAATGCAACCCAGTGACAGATGGTTCTGGCACAACGGTGAGGGGCAGGGTTGCGGATAATGCTTCCTAGGCACAGCTAAGAAACCCAAATACGGAGAACAAGGATAAGGAGCAGATAAAAACATATATTTGTGTATGCAACTAATATATACATTTTTTTAAAGCACCAAAATTTCCGAAAAGAGGCACACATTAAATGTCAACACTGAAAGGGTTTAGTGAAAGACCAGTAAAAGGAACAAGGGATTTCATCTGTGTACGTCATCATGACGTTTTGATACCACGTGGAATAGAGAGATAATCTTAAAAGCATGAGGTGGTGGGTCAAGAGCTGGGCATGTGACAGGGTCAGAAGCAACACGAAACTGGACCGCGGAACAGCAAGTCTGCTTCCTAGAGTAAAATGGAGAAACACCCTCTGAATTCTGCGGAAAATTCATTTTTAGCCCAGCGTGCAGGGTCATGACTGAATTCCATCAAACCGTGCGACAGATCATAGACATTTAAAAATATCCAAAGATTTAACAGTTAATCTTCCAGGTACCCTTTCCGAGGGAGTTTTACAAAAGGCGCTCGTGGAAAGTAAAACAAGAGGAAGGTACGGGATCCAGAAAAGAGGCCTCACGTGATGAAGGATGGCTAAAGAGGGTCCCAGGGTACCTGCCCTGCAGCAGGTGACAAGTGACCGGTCCAGACCGCAGCAGGAGGGAAGACAGGAGGAGGAGGAGGAAGAGGAGGAAAACCAGGAGTTTAAAAACGACAAGCCAGATGTGTGATGTGGTATGTTCTAGCGCTGTAAAAATTAGGGCTTGTGTGGAAAATCATCGCTTCTGGGAAAAGTGATGGAAGATAAATAATTATGTAAATAAAAGCTATAAGGCAATAATTAAATATGAGGAAAAATAGTATGAGTAAAGAATATATCATCTATACTTTTGGCCTCATCAGTGAAAACATACATATGTATTTACCTACACAGAATAATGTAAGAGCCTGCTACTGGTTTCACTAATTATACTGCAATTATGTTGGGAAAATAAAAGCAGGGAAATAAGGAGGAAATTATATAAGGAAGTTTAAGGAGAACCAGTAATCTCTACCAAAATTGAAACTTCTGAAGAGTTTCTAAAGATAAACAATACCCAATGGGAAGAGGTTAGTCTCTTCAACAAATGGTGTTGGGAAAACTGGACAGCAACATGCAGAAGAATGAAACTGGACCACTTTCTTACATCATACATAAAAATAAATTCAAGCTGGATTAAAGACCTAAATGTGACACCTGAAACCATGAAAATCCTAGAGGAGAGCACAGACAGTAATTTCTCTGACTGTAGCAACTTCTTCCTAGGCATGTCTCCTAAGGCAAGGGAAACAAAAGCAATAATAAACTATTGGGACTACATCAAAATAAAAAGCTTCTGCACAGCAAAAGAAACAATCAACAAAACTAAAAGGCAACTTATGGGAGAAGATATTTGTAAATAATATATCTGATATAGGGTTAGTATCTAAAATATATAAAGAACTTATGCAACTCAACACACAAAACCCGAATAATCCAATCAAAAATGGGAAGCAATGGACAGACATTTCTGCAAAGAAGACATCCAGATAGCCAAAAGACACATGAAAAGATGTTCAACATCACTCATCATCAAGAAAAGGCAAATCAAAACTACAATAATATATCACCACATACCTGTTGGAATGGCTAAAATCAACAACGTAATCAATAACAAGTGTTGGTAAAGATGTGGACAAAAAAAGAATCCTCATGCACTGTGGATGTGAATGCAAACTGGTCCAGACACTGTGGAAAACAGTATGAACATTCCTCAAAAAGTTAAAAATGGAACTAACCCTATGATCCAGTATTCCCACTACTGGGTATTTAGCCAAAGAATACAAAAACACTAACTCAAAGGGATACATGCACCCTTATGTTAATAGTAGCATTATTTACAATAGTCAGATATGGAAACAGCCCAAGTGTCCACTGACTGATGAATGGACAAAGAAGATGTGATTTATACACACACACATACAATACACACACACACACACACACACACACATTACTCAGCCATAAAAAAAGAATGAAATCTTGCCATTTGCAATGACATGGATGGAGCTAGAGAGTATTCTGCTAAGCGAAATTAGTCACAGCAAGACACATATGTGATTTCACTCATGTGGAATTTAAGAAACAAAACAAATGAGCAGAGTGGATAAAAGAGGGAGAATTAGGCAAACCAACAAACAGACTCTTTACCATGGAGACCACAGTGATGGTCACTGAAGGCGAGGTGGGTAGGGAACGGGTGAAATTTGTTGTGATGAGCACCGGGTGATGTAATGAAGTGTAGAATCACTATGTTGTACACCTGAAACAAATATTACACTCTATGTTAACTGGAATTTAAATAAAAACTTAAACAAACAAAAAAGAATTCTACAGATATACCTTCCAGGGGCACCTGGGTGGCTCAGTCAGTTAAGCATCTGACTTCGGCTCAGGTCATGATCTCACAGTTCGTGGGTTTGAGCCCCGTGTCAGGCTCTGTGCTGACAGCCCAGAGCCTAGAGCCTGCTTAAGATTCTGTGTCTCCCTCTCTCTCTGCTCCTCCCTCACCCTCACTCTGTCTCTCTCTCTCAAAACTAAATAATAAAAAAAAAATTTTTTAAGATATACCATACAGAAAATATGAATATAACTATCAGAAAAAATAAATGGAAGAATCAAAAGTGACTGTCATTAGAGAGAGGAATTTGGAAGACAAGTGACTGTCATTAGAGAGAGGAATTTGGAAGACAAGTGAGGGTGGCTGTGGAAAACCTGGTTTTGAGTATGAGGTTTATAGAGCTATTTACTATTTCTATCTAAACAATATGGCATTATTACTTAGGACATAGTAACTATAAAAGATAAATGAAACAACAGGCTTGGGGCGCTGGTGGCTCAGTAGATTAAGCATCCAACTCCTGATCTCGATTTAGGACATGATCTCAGGGTCGTGAGATTGAGCCCCACATTCAGCTCTGTGCTGACAGCATGAAGTCGGCTTGGGATTCTGTATCTTTCGCCCCCTCTTCTGTCAAAATAAAAAAGAAAGGAAGAAAGAAAGGAAGAAAGGAAGAAAGGAAGGAAGGAAGGAAGGAAGGAGAAAGAGAGAGGGAAGGGAAGGGAAGGGAAGGGAAGGGAAGGGAAGGGAAGAAGGGAAGGGAAAAGGAAGGAAGGAAGGAAGGAAGGAAGGAAGGAAGGAAGGAAGGAAGGAAGGAAGGAAGGAAGAAACAAACAACAGGTTCCAGAAAGGCCAAAAAGAAATGCAATAAAATAAGAAAAGTCAAGATGCAATATTGGACATGAAGAGACGAAATTTATGCTTATAAATATGTATAATAATTTATATTTATAATACAAAGATGTATCTAGAAAATCTCTATGCCAGTCAAGTGAACAATTCTTTCACTTAATAAAAGTGTTCAGTAAGCAAATACAGGATAAGCATATAACACTGAGCAGCTTCCCTACAGACCCCCAGAGGGTATCGTGGTACGCGGGCTGCCTCTGCCACCCAACCCTCCCCCACTGCCTACAGACACCCCCAGTTCCACGGAGGGAAGCACTTCACCAGGAAATACAGTGTTTGTGGGAAATAATCCCAGGAGTCCAACTCCGTCTGTGGAAGTCGGAAGGACGTAAATCTTTCCCTCCCAACTCCTTGGAGTACAGAGGACACATATCCTGCCTCAGCTCCACCCCCTGGCCTCTCCAGGATCTTTCACGTCCAGCTCACGACTCAAGTTCACACAGAACGACTGGACCGGATCTACTGCGGCGGCAGAGATCCTGGCTCGTGCTTGGCTGGTTCAGTGTCAACGTATTTCCTTTTTCTCAGCACTCTGGAAGTGCTTCACTATCCCCTACTGAAAAGCTTCCTGGTGCCTACTTGTGAGCCTCCCAATATCTTTGGACAAAGTCTTTATTGCCTATTTTTGTCCAGAGAATGTTGTTGCTTGCAACCTAGAATCCTAACTGATACGAGCACCTGGGGATAAACACAACAAGAAATTGTTACGAGGTATGTAGTAAAATGCCAAAAAGCCTTACTGAAGAAGATAAAGAAGGCTCAATAATAATAAGAAATTACCAGAGAAATCGAATGTCCAAATATCTGTCTAAATTCAGTACAATTTCTGAATTCAGAAAATTTCTCAAAGACGGTTTACAGAACCTGACGTGATTCTCAGGTTCATTGGGAAATAAAATGCTCAAGAATGCACAGGATAACTTTCAAAAGGAAGGACGACGATAAAGCTATCGTATTGCTACAGGGAAACACAAGTCCATGGAAGTAAGTAAGGAGTCTATAATCATAACCTTATTAACGAAGGTGGGAGAATTCCAAATCACTGGAAGAAACAGACAAGCAATATTTAGGAACTTCTATTACTTACTCGTACCAGAAAGGAAAGCAATTCTTAGAGATATACAGAGCCAATATAGGAAAATATTCTTCTACATGAAATGAAAAAGGACACAGTAAGGTAGATATAAAAATCAAAAGCCATAAGGAAGAAAGACTGGCATTAACTTCTGTAGGAGGAAAAGCACCAGTGTCAAAATTAAAGGATAAATGATAATTTGAAAATATTTAATATTCGATCAAAATTAACACCCGGAATATATATTAACCTTCTATATATTAAGAAAAAAACATATACCCAGAAATTAGATTATATGAACAAGATTTCCAAGAATAAATACAAAACACATGGAAGGAAGTATAAATATGATCAATACTGACAGAAGTGAGAAAATGCAAGTTAAAATGGCTCAAAATGCTTCCTTTTGTGTCCTCTACTTTGGAAACAATTAAACACTTCAGACAAACAATAGTGGAAACATTGAAGGGAAAGAAGTACACAAAAGAATTGGAGGGGAAAGTCCGACTGTCCTTTCCGGGAGGGTATGTTGGCATGTTTCATGGAAAGTTTAAGGTATTTAATCAAGTAATTCAAATTCCAGTTTTCTATCATTCAGAAATTATCTTATATTTGCATACATAATAGCACTTATGAAACAATATTTTTAAAAATGAAAACCTGGAGGGTCACCTGGGGGGCTCAGTTAGTTCACCGTCCGACTTCAGCTCAGGTCACGATCTCAAACATCGTGAATTCAAGCCCCGTGTCGGGCTCTGGGCTGACAGCTCAGAGCCTGAAGCCTGCTTCAGATTCTATGTCTCCCTCTCTCTCTACCCCTGCCCTGCTCACACTCTGCCTTTCAAAAATAAATAAATAAATAAATAAATAAATAAATAAATAAATAAATAAATAAATAAAATTTAAAAAACTGAAAACGTGGAAATAATTTAATATTCATTGACAGAGCACTGGTTTAAAAGATTGGTCCCACACTGGAACAGAACTGATTGGGAGAAAATGCATCCAGAATTTGGTGACCGGTTCAAGGCCAGAGGTCAGATTCCTGGAGAGACAGATGCAGGCCCCTGGTACTCAGGTTACAACCTGGATGAACAGAAGTGTCTGCTTCTCCTTGGCCGAATCAAGGGCTCTAGCCAGAGAGGATGGCAGAAACTCCATTTCCAGCACTGTGCCACCGTTTCTGCACCCCAACGGATGGGAGGAGTGTGCGTTGTTCATGGCCATGACTTCCCTCAAGCACCGGGCTGCAGAGAACTTCTCCTGCAAGCAGTCGGCTCTGCCGGGAAGCTGGCCTGCAAAGGATCAGCTTTGTGCAAGGGGCAAAAAGCCAAGAGTTATTTTCACAATTCTGTGATCTGGCAGTGAAACTACTCGCAGCCTGAAACCACCAAGAGTGAGATGATCTCCACCTTGCAAGTCCGTAAAGGTAGAGATCAGGGCTTTAGTGTTTTTTCCCCAATGAGGCGGTGGTTACACATTTCCCAGCACAACACTGCTTTTATTTCTAGCTTCTCATTGTGAAACATTATATAAACATTTACAAGAATGAGGCAGAGCTATCTGTACCAAAAAGAAATAAATTTACGACAAGAAGTCATTTCGATGACATAACAATTCCATGAAGAACCATGTTTATAGAATAGGATCTTTGTGGAAAAGAAAAGCTTCTATGAATGTGCACATATGTAAATATATAGAATAAAAGCTGCAGGAATTCACATAAAATAGCCAAGCAAGGTTGGCTGTGTGGATCAGGGTGGGGTTGGGGTTTGCTTCTCTAAACATCTCTCTACACAGAATATATAACCTACGATAGAGACTACTTTCAAAATCTGTAATAAGATAATGTCAATATGCTTGTATAACATATATAAATACTAAAGCTAAATAATAAAGAATAAGGAAATATTTGCCAAACATCCAATGTATTAATAGTTTCAATATGCAAAACTTTCTGATAAAGAATAAAATTAAGAAAGACAGCAATGAATAAATTATACTAATACAGAGGAAGGGCACACAAAATAGTAATTTACCTTCGTGGCAAATGATCATAAACAGAAAAAGAAGAAAATAAAAAAAAAGTGTTCAAGCATTCAAAAAGTTTCAAATTTAAATATTATTATTGTTGGACATAAAAACATATACTACAGGTACAGTTACATAGAAACTTGCCCATAGTGCCATTACAATAATTAATTGAGGGGTACATGGGTGATTCAGTCAGCTGAGCGTCCGACTTTGGCTCAGGTCATAATCTTACAGTTCATGAGTTCAAGCCCCACATCAGGCTCTGTGCTGATAGCTCAGAGCCTGGAGCCTGCTTCACATTCTGTGTCTCCTTCTCTCTCTGCCCCTCCCCCACTCATGCTCTTTCTCTCTCTCAAAAATAAAACAAAAACATTAAAAAAAAAATTTTAGAATAGGTGGCGCCTGGATGGCTCAGTCAGTTAATGGGGCGCCTGGATGGCTCAGTCAGTTGAGGGGCTGACTTCAGATCAGGTCATGATCTCATGGTTCGTGGGTTCGAGCCCCGTGTCGGGCTCTGTGCTCGTCGGGTTCAGCTTTGAGCCTGGAGCCTGTTTCAGATTCTATGTCTCCCTCTCTCTCTGCCCCTAACCCACTCGCATTCTGTCTCTGTCTCTCTCAAAAATAAATAAACATTAAAATTTTTTTTTAATTTTAGAATAATTGATATATTTCCTAGAATAATGTTTTCAGTATGTATTGAGAGTCATTAATATCATTACAATTTTTAGCCAAGGTTTTACAGATTTCTGAATATACATTAAGGAAACACAGATTCAAAAGCATTTTTGATTAAATATTGTCATTATAGTTTACTTAGACAACTGAAATAATGGATATTCAAAATATACAATAAAGGGCACTAAAAGCATCCTATAAATCCCTCACTTATTAAGTTATATTTAGGGGTGCCTGGGTGGCTCAGTCAGTTGAGTGTCTGACTCTTGATTTCAGTTCAGGTCATGATCATGACCTCATACTTGGGAGATTCAGCTCTGCATCAGGCTCTGTGCTGACAGTGTGGAGCCTTCTTGGGATTCTCCCCTCTCTTTCTCTCCCTCTCCCTCTCTCTCTCAATCTCTCCCACCCTCACTCCCTTTTTCCGCCCCTCACCCCCCCATACACACACTCTCTAGCTCTCTGTCAAACAAAAAACTGAAGTTATATTTATATTCATTTTATTTTTAAAAAGTTGAGACTAGGGGCTACCTGGCTGGCTCAGTTGGTAGCATGTGCAATACTTGATCTTGGGACTGTGAGTTTGAGCCCCACATTGGTGTAGAGATTACTTTTAAAACATGTGAAGATTAGACTGGGCAATTTTTATTTGGCAGGGCACAATAAATGACAGCTACTGCTAGTTTTTTTAATGTTCAAAATAAAAAATAAAAAATAAAATTAAAAAGCGAGCTGTATAACGTGATATACTTGCCTTAACCCCTTCCCCTACTTTTTCCTTACCTAGCTTTCACTTATCATTCAGGATCACCTGAATGTCACTTTCCTAGAGGAGCTTTGTCTGGCCTCACTCCAGCCAAATTCCCTCTGTTATATATTCACAGGACACACTGTTCTTCTTCCTTGCAATTATAGTTATCATTTATTATTTTCAAGTTATTTAATTGTAACTTTCACAAGAAACACAAAATATAAATACAAAAGGGGCTATTTGTCTTACATTTAATGTATGTCCAGCATCTAAAACTTGTGAATACTCCAGAATAGGTTGAGAAAATGAATACAAATGATTGATAGATTTAATGGTTGCTTGATTGATATTAAAAATAAAAAACAGGGGCACCTGGGTGGCTCAGTTGGTTGAGCGTCCAACTTCGGCTCAGGTCATGACTCGTGGTCTTCTGAGTTTGAGGCCCTCGTCGGGCTCTGTGCTGACAGCTCGGAGCCTGGAGCCTGCTTCTGATTCTGTGTCTCCCTCTCTCTGCCCCTCCCCCACTAATGCTGTGTCTCTCTCTGTCTCAGAAATAAACATTAAAAAAAATTTAAAAATAAAAAACAAAAGAAAATTTTCCAAAATGGTACTAGTGAGTTATTTAAATGTTGAGATTATATACATTTTTGTAGTCACATCTAAGTCTTTATGTACTTATTTTACTAGTTTTATAAAGTGATTTTTTATCAACTATGTAATCAGAAAATCAATTATTATTTTGAAAATTGTGGCAACAGGAGTTAATAATTTAACAGAAAAATAAATAATGGAAAAAATAATTTAGTGGAATTTCCCAAATCATTACTAGCTAAAGTAGAAACTGAATCGAAAACTGAAGGAATTTATCCAAAATAATCTGAATGCACATAAATCTAAACGTAATCCTTCCATTTCAGTACATATTGTTAAAAGTAAAAATTTTATCTATAATGTAGCTTTTAAGTAAAAATACAAGTTATATTTTTGACACAGGAATCAATAATCTGGTTTCCATTCCTGGTTTTGCCACTAATTTTTGGTCAACAGTAAATTTACCTCTCAGAGCCCAAGTATTTGTAATCTGTGAGAATACTGGATTATAGTTTTCTATCTTTAGCATCTTAGCTTTTCCCAACTTTCCAGATTCACAGAAGGGATTGCCTGAGTTCAGGAACAGACCTTGGACGATCCCCTTTATAGATTCTCCAATCGTCTGCGTGCATGTTTGTAATGGCGGCAGGTGGGGGGAAAGTAAAGATGAAGTTCATGTGACTCATCGGGGCTCATTAAAGGACTAAACATGACAGGACCTGACATTCCCAGGTTCCCACCAAGTAGACAGGCTGACAAATCAGACAGTTATGATTATAGTCTCCGTAAGTGAGTAGGTACAGCTTTGAACTTGAGATATAACAGACAGCAGCGGCTTTGTGACTTCACGGACTTAAATTACTTTCAGGGAGGCTGGCAATCCAAAAGAAAGACAAATCCTGACTTAAACAGATACAATGTCTCCATGTTGTTTCTCTGTTGTCTCTCTGTTGACTGCTAGAGCAGTCTAGCTTCGTCATAAGGCAGATGGAATTATGTGCAGTATGATGTTCTAAAGCAGCAATACTAAAAACGGCCTTAAATTTCCCAGATGAGCACACAGGTAATTTCTTAAAAGAAATCCACTTTCGCACACTACACAGTTGACTCCATTCACATTTTGCTTCATATTTATTTTTCTGAAAAGGAAACCTCTACAGCTTACCGAAGATCATCACAACCCAATTCAAGTTAAAACCTTAGCTTATCGACTGACCTGAAGGATCACCCACAGATCCTCACTGTCTGGCAAACACATCCCTGTTTTCTATTCTTGAAGATAACTTTAGCTAATTTGCAGCTTCTCTTGCAACTCTGCTAATACAATCAGGATTATCTTCTACTCTCTATCATCAGATTTCTAAAATAACTCTTAAAATGTTTTTAAAAATATTACACTCAGCAGTCAGTTACAGTAGGAAGATCACTGGTAATTGAAACATTAATGGATCTTGAGTTTTTAATTTCTAAAATAAACCTATTTTGGGGGGAAAAAATGACTAGCACAAGAAAGCCTGAATACCTACTAACGAAAAGAATCCATTTTAAAGCTAGTTTAGAAAAGACCACATGTGACTGACGAAGTACAGAAGGATCCCTGGAGAACTCGTGAAGATCTGTGAAATGGAACACCAGGTAAATGTTTTTACTGAAATTTGGTAATAATGAAAAACATTGTTTTTGTTCGTTTGTTTGTTTTTAAGTTAAGGCGCCATCATATCCCCAGTGTATTCTGAAGTCAAGAACTTAACAAGAAGGATGACCAGGTTGCAGATTTTTCCACCAGCTTACCACACAGCTAAAGGGACAAGAATAATCGTCAGTGTGATATTGTTCAGTAACATCATTCCTTTTACAGAGAGGAAGGCCATATCTCCAGGCCTTCGGGTAGAAATCCTTCATCTTCTTCCTCAGGTAGGAAAAGGTAGGGTCCTAGTTTTCATTTGTTATTTCTTTTACTACTTTTTCCCTGTGACTATCTAATGTTTTAGAAGATATGTATATTTATTGGTCACTGTCGATGGATTAGAAATATCAATTAAATTGAAATACTCTACATATTCATTATTAAAAATTAATGTCCACAATAAAATATAGTGTTCTTAATTTCTTATTTATAAAAATATGAGTAATCAACTTATTTTTAAATAAAGCAGTGGCCACTTTGAAAATCTCTTCTAAATAAGTAATTCTACTCATCTGGTGAGTCTTACTGACGAGAGTGCATGTGATTAAAAGCGTAGATTTAAATACCGGTGAGACTGTCTTCCATTCAGTCCCATTTTCTCCCCTTCAGGCCAGTTCTCAGTGTCTGTCAGCTTCTGCGTAGCCATTCATTTCCATTAAACCCCTGGCCACCCATTGAATAAATGTGTTTATATAGATGTTATTCCAGAGTCTCTTGGAACATAATTTGCTCCCTAAGAGTAATGGGTATTATGATTTGAATGTCTGTGCCCTCCCCCAATCCGTATGTTGGGATTTCAACCCCCCAGTGGGGCAGTATTACAAAGTGAGGCCGTTGAGAGACACATAGCTGGCGCTCTTTCTGACCTGAGGATACATGGAGAATGCACCCGTTTGCAACTTGGAAGACGGTCTTAACTAGAACCTGACCCTGCTGGCCGGCATCAAGACTTCAGATTTCCAAACCCCAGGATTCTGAAAACTAAATGCCTGCTATGGATAAACTACCCAGTTTATGGTATTTGGGGACGGCAGACTGAGCTAAGACAGTAATAAGCCTTACAAGTATTATTGCCCCTATTAATAGAGCTAATATTTGTTGAAGATTTGTTAAATATCAGGCTCTATGCTAAGTGCTTTATGTGCAATTACTCTTTTAATCTCCTTTACAACTCTACAAAATAGGATCTATTATTATCCCACATTACAGATAAGAAATGGATCTTAGGTCACACAGCAGCCAAGTCATAGCACAGAGACTCAAACTAATCCCAGAAGACCATGTGAAACCACCCCCAGGTACTGGGACTCTAACCACTGCTTTCTCCCTTTCCTGTTTCAGCAAAGGGATACGGGCTTCTGTTTGTTTGTTTTACCTGTATTTTTTAACTTCTGTTTCCTTCAGAAAGGGACCTCATTTTGCCTAAGGGAGGACCTGAATTACAAAAAGGTTAGCATCCTATGAGAGACTGTAAGTCATTTCACTAAATGTGCATTCAGTCCACAGATCTTATGACTCATATATATCCAGACACAGAAGGACTGTGACACAACTGTGACATCTCTGTTTCCCTGGAAATAAACTGAAACCCAGAAGGCAGAGAGAAGAGCATTATGTCTTAGTTTTGTTAGCTCCTCCCAGAAAGAATCTGGATGAAAAAGAATTCTCTGCCATAGGGAGAATAGCAGAACAGTAGCAGAAAATATTTATGATCTATTTTCTTTTTCCAATTTCACCCAAAAAATCAACCTGTGCAACACATGTACCCTGGTGTTGGTCCACTTGTACCAACTTGTACTGGTTTGTGGGGCAAATGCAGCAGATTCACACAAACTTACAGACACAGAACAAACTGCAGGAAGAAAAGGAAACTGACAGAGGAAACAGATTTTTTTTTTAAAGAGTATTTCACCGCCCTATTCTTATATGCTTCTAGTAAGAATGTTAGCTGTAATTAGGATCTCCCCTTATGAAGAAGTCATAGTTTACAACAGAGGCTGGCACAACTCTTCCTTAAAAAGAGAGATAACATATATTTTAGGCTTTGAAGGCTAACTGGTTTCTATCACAACTGTTCCATTCTGCCATTTTATCACAACAGTAGCCAGACTTAAACAAATGGGAATGACGGTATTCCGATAAAACCACATCAAAACAAAACAAAACAAAACAAAACAAAAACTAGCAACCAGGCTGTTGGCCATAGTTTGAAATCCCTGGTCTAGAAGACAGAGATTCAGAAATACAAATACTTCTTATAAAGTGACCTGAAACCGTTATATAATGGAATCTTAAAAGATCACACTAGAAAGCTTGTCAAAATGATTTGAGGAAGTATGTGCTAATATTCTTCCTGTTATTTATGGGTAAAAACACCGTAAAACAAACAAGGCACTTGATAGCTTGAGACAGTAAGATCCAATCAAGAACAAGATGTTTTTATCCGTGTCAAGACAATACAGTTGGTGAGCCTGAGCTCTGTGGCAGCATAAGCGAAATTCCTTGAAAAACCATATCCACATGGAAAGATATTAAGTGAATTTGAGGCTGTTTCAGAATCTTGAATGTGTGATGACCATGGAGGATCTCCAGGCTCTTCACCGAGATCCTTGCAGACACATGTCCCATATCTACTCTAGCCATTCCTTGTTCCAACTTTTAAGGAAGTTTGTTTGTTTTCACAGGATGAGAGAGAATGGGAAAGGGGCAGAAAGAGAGGGAGAGAGAGAGAAAATCTCAAGCATGCTTCACATCCAGTGTGGACCCCGACGTGGGGCTCGATCTCACAACCGTGACATCATGACCAGAACCGAAACAAGAGTTAGATGCTCAACCAAATAAGCCACCCAGGCTCCCCTTACAGAAGATTTGAAAAGTGGTGTGCAGTTCATGTGCAATGCATACACAGCTATATACATACACATAACACATAAGACATAAGAAAGCTCACAGTCACTGCCCAGTAACCCAGAGATAAAAACTGGGCAGGACTTACAATGACTTTATAAAGAAGATGATTGGAAAATCTGCTTTTCCTCATGTTTCCTGTACATTGTGAATTACACCATCACTTATGCAATCACATTAGCTAGAAATATCTTCTCCCACTCTCCACCTCCAACCTGGACAATCCTATAGATTCTATCTCGATACAAATTCTAAAGCATGACCTTACTCTGTACCCCCACTTCTACTACACACACACACACACACACACACACACACACACACACGGAAGTAACTACATGAAGTGATGGATGTGTTAACTAACCTTGTTTAGATAATCACAATGTATACACGTGCTAAATCATCATGCTGTATACCTTAGACTTAACGTGATGTTACAGGTCAATTATATACTAATAAAGCTGGAAAAAATTATGCCTCAATCAACCTGGGGGGGAGATCTATTTCATCCTTTACATCATTACCAGAATTATTTTTTGAACTCAAAACTTATGTGTTCCCTGCTTTAAGTCCTGCAATGGATAAGCTCTGCATATAGGATAAACTCTGAATTTTTAGGCAAGGCATACGAGCTCCCCATGATCCATCCCTGGTCTGAAAGGCAAAAAATGCACCATTTCCACCTCTTCCGGCAATCCAGCCTTCCTCCCCGGCTGCAGCTGTGGGCACATGACCCAAACTGGGCTGTCACAAAACTTGCGACCATCCACGTGGATTGGCAAAGAAGATGGCATATGCCCCAAAGTGGTTCCTCAGATTTATCTCCTAGATATTTCTACCCCAGCCAGGAAAGTAGCAGAGAAAGAAGAAACTGTACAGAGGAGAGTAGAAACGAGAAGTGAAGGGCGTCCCGATGTTCAGATCCCTGACTACAGTCGTCCCTGAAGCCACCCTCCACCCACACTCCCTCTTCTGTTCTTCCATCTAGTGATGGGGGCGGTGAACTTCCTGTTTTCGCTTAAGCTGCCACACTAGAGAACTGTCCCTTGTGAATAAACAATTGTGACGACTGCAACTGCCACTTCTCACCCTCACGCTGGCTTCAGTCCTCTGTCACCTTTTCGAGGACCTGCTTCATGCCCGTAAATGCAGTATTATCCCTGGACTCCTCTTTAAACCATCTGAGGCCAGAGGCAACCGCCTAGCATCCTCTTTTTCCTTCAGGAATTTCATCCTCATCCTGTTTGCCTTCCTGAATCCCACCAGGTGGCCTGTCAAGAGCTTGAGGACTTGACGGTGGGAGCCCTGACAGGTGCAGACAGCACCAGACAGATAAAACTTGTTGGACAAAGCAGCTCCTGGCGGGACGGCCGCTTCTAAAACAAGTAAAAGGCTGTCCAATGAGAGTCTCCTGGAAAGGAAAAAAGGTTTACATTTATGAAAACTGACTCGTAAAAGCCCCAAAGCACCGGCAGTAAATACTCATTAGCACTTGGTGATACTGACGAAATACTCCAGTCAGAAGGCCTGAATGTTTGTTCAACCCAGTCCTTGGGCAAATCAACGAGCCTTGCTGAGTTTCAGCTTTCCTTTTCTGTTACCGGGTATTAACGCCTCATCTGGCTAATGGGTGTGTGAAGATGAAACACTTAATGAACAGGTAAAAGCTGAAAACTGGATACAATTTTATCAATACAAGAATCCTGTGAACATAATACCTTAAACCAAAGGAGTGAGTCCCAGATAACAGACCGTCAGACGCTGACACAGGCTACTGGGACCAGGAACTCTTCCCCCGTGTCTTCTCCGGTCACACTAAACAGGGGCAACATTGTCTGTTCACCTACCTACCCACACCGCCCCAAGTTAAACTAGTATGACCTTCCAAATAATTCAACTTTTCGAAGACAACAGGAAAAAATATCATTCTTGGTTTTCAAGGTCTGGATTCAGTAAGTGATATAAATACACCACTTGGTGAAAACATGGCAATGTCACTCATACTGCTAGGAATTTAATTAAGTAAGCGGGGAAAAAGTCTATTTGGGACACTTTTTAATTTTTTTTTTTTTTTTTTTTTTGCTGATACTGCAGAATTCAAGATAATTAGCTTTATAAAACAACATAGCAAGAGCTCCCAATTTCAGCATTGTGACAGGCCCATTGATAAGAGCTGCTCAGGCAGAAACCAAATTGGGGAGAATGACAGTTTATTATTCTAGTTCTCCTGAAGTGAAGGAAATATCCTTAGAAAGTTGAATCCATCCATCCTCTTTTAAGCAGAGGTCATTAGTCTTTTTCCTTTATTAAAATGAGCATAAAGCGAACATTCATAAATTGATTCTCTCTATTCCGCTGTGGTCTGCAACTCAGCTTCCATACATTTTAGCAGACATTTTCTGAGTCAGAATCTCCTGGCAACACTTTCAGAATGTAGCTCTGACCTTATGATTGTAAAAAATAAAAATAAAAATAAAATAAAATAAAATAAAATAAAATAAAATAAAATAAATAAAATAAAAACAGCTTCAACCTGGTAAAAAATGGAAAATGTAGTTACTGTCTGCATATGAATGTAAGAGAATGGCAATGGCCCTTTTTTGCCACTAATTTCTAAGATTTGCAGATTTCATGGAAGAGTAAGTAGCCATTCAGTGCAAATGTAAAGCCACATAATCAACAGTCTCATTTCTTGCTACTTCCGTGCATTCCTGTGGTAGTGAGCACCTGTAGTCCACAAGGCACTGAGGTGGAAATGGACAGAAGACACCACAGCACTACATTCAAAGACCCATCACACTCAGGACGGGAGAAGGCGCTACACTTCCTTGTCCTGAGCCTGACTTCTCATTAGGTGTCTGACCTTGGGTAAGACGCTTTTCTTGGGTCATCTGTTCATCTAGCACTTGCTTTACTGTAGGCTGCCCATTGGCCAGAAACAAGACAGACTGGGGAAGGGTTGAGCCTTCATGGAGCTGATGTCAGGGTGGGTCAGACCTACAGTGAAGAACCGAACCCAGAGATAAATACATATACAGACCATGCAGAGTGTAAGAAGAACTTGATGGGAGAGAATATTTAAGACTCTGGAACCCGGCTAAGGTTGCAAGGCCCCGAAGGCTTCCCTGAGGAAGTGCAAGCTAATCTGGCAGCCCGACGAAGACAGAGCCAAACGGAGAATGAAGCGGGTTTGACGAGCACGAGGTTGATGTGGCTGTAGCACAAGGACCCGCAGGAAGAAGGGTAAGGGTGGGAACTGAAGAGCTGCCTGCAGCCCACAGCCCAGAAAGCCGCATGGACGTGTCAAGATTGTGGTATTTATCCTAAATGACATGAAACATTGCTGAAGGATGCTAAGCAACTGAATGACACGATCAAATGTGTGTTTTTAAAGGTCACTTGGGCTGAGGTGGAGTGAGTGGGCTGGCAGAAAACGAGGCAGCAGTTACAAGCCACAGTCGAGATGTCCACACAGAGAGGCGGGCAGGACTCCCACAACCACGGCACTGAACGACAGGAAAAGGCATGACGTGCCCTGCAGCCCAACACCACTTACATACCGGTGGCCCGACTGGCACACACATGAATCAACGGCTGTAGATTAACCCCCTTCCAAGGGTTGCTCTTGAAAGGCTGTGCAGGAGCAGGATCAACGGGTGGGTTGCAAGGGCCTATGTAGCTGGGTGAAACAGAAGGAGGGCCACATACGGACAGGGGTGACAGCGGGCTGGGACCCGCTGAGTGTGAGCAGTCCTGGATCCGAGTTCCAGTCCGGGCATGCTCTTAGGGAGTAGCATTTGAGATGAATCTTAGTGGAGTAAGTAGGGTTTAAACAGAAAGGAAGGAAAGTGTTATTTCAGACACAAAGCAAATATTTGCCAACTACAGAGAATGTTTGAGCAGAGGGGCTCAGTTTAGTTTGGCTGGAATATAATTATAAAACAAAGCAAGGGGAGGAGAAAGACTGTAAAAATAGGTCGGGTCTAGATACTGTTAACTTTGCATGCCCTAAGGAGGTGAACTTCTCTTTAGTAAAAAATTTTGCAAGACTGATTTTAAGCAGGAAAGAGATGGGAAATAGGAGCATCTGGTAGATTTAAAAACCATGTAGAACAGATGGAGTGGGGCGAAGAAGGTGGAGGAACCTGAAGCAGAGAGAGCAGAGTACACAGGGCACACACAGTGGTATGGACTTAGGCAGACAGAAATCTACCCAGAAGTCCAGGATAAAAGACCGTGAGGACTCTACTATGCACTTCCGGGAAGAAAGGTCAGAGTCAGAAGCGAGAGTGTGGGCTGAGGTCATGGGCCTCACCGGGAAGAGCATAGGAAGTGCAGCAAGGAAGAGGATGATGTGGACGAACTCCGGAAATTACAGACAATCCAGTAAACCGAGGTCTGTTTATCAGAAATTTAAAACAAGTAGCTAGAAATTCTATTTTATTATTTATTTAATGTTTATTTTTGAGAAAGAGAGAGAGAGACACAGCACAAGCAGGGGAGGGACAGAGAGAGAGAGGGAGACGCAGAATCAGAAGCAGGCTCCAGGCTCCGAGCTGTCAGCACAGAGTCCTACGCGGGGCTCGAACCCATGAACCGCGAGATCATGACCTGAGCCGAAGTCGGATGCTTAATCTACTGAGCCACCCAGGCATCCTACAAATTCAATTTTAAACCCCTTCACTCTAGAGCACTAGCCGAATGTGCAGGCAGATGTATGAAGAAGGAAATGGGGATACAAGATCAGAGTCACTGACCCGGAGATGGACCAGACAGATGCGAGAGGGACCAAGCGGCCAGACCTTCGGAAAAACAACCCAGTTGGGCAGGAACCGGCGCTGATAAAATGCACTGCATACTTCTCATCAGTGTCTCCATGTAATAGGTATTATTTTAGCGCCTGGTAAGTACAGGACGATACCAGGAGCTGGGGATACAGCCGTGGAGAACAGAACACAGTCCCTATTCTTGTCAGTCTTTCAGTGGGAGGTTTTTACATTCAGTATTAACAGAGCAATCACTAAGCGCAGATGACTGGGGATGGGCTGATGAGAAAGACGCACCTCTTGCTTGTGGTGGGTCCAAGGAGAGGGTCAGAGACACCCAGAACAAGGAGATTCCACAGGGGCTACTGGACCTGGCTCTTGAGGAACGACTAGGAGTCCACCAGAGTGCATCCATACGAACTATCAGCCCCTTGACTTCTGATCTCCAGTGTGGACGGCCAAGTCAACAACACACAGGAAAGGGGTGCTTCTCTGGGGATAGTCTGAACTACTCGCAAGATGGGAAAAGTCCAGCTTGGTCATCCCGTCCCATCTGTGTGCTCCTCACCCCAACTTCAGGGCTTCGTTTGAAATGTGTCCTTTTATTTCCCTCTAGACAGAAGAACCCAAGTATTCCTTGGGCATATTGGCCCTCTGGGCTGTGGTGTGTGTGCCAAACAAAATGCACAGCTTCTAACACGTTATGACTAATTCAGGCAAACGTATTCTCTAAAGAGAAGTCTTCACGTCACTGTGTCTACAAGGTGGATTTGGTAAACAGGTGAAAACAAAGATTCTCTGTCCATGAGATTTTTCAACAATGTTAGAAAGGGGACTCTCTTTGGCAAAAGGGCTTTCACTTTCACCAACACCAGTGAATATAAATAATAAGCAAAATATTTTCATTTACATTCCCAGTGTTCGATATTAATATACTCGAAGGGATTTAAAATTTAGCTGAGAGTAAAACCAACACCCAACATGTTGAAAGTTCATTATCATTCCCCAAATTAAGTGCTTTGGTTTTCAGAGCATGCACTGTGCCTAAGAAAACAGGCATTTTATTTTCTGTTTAATTGTCTGCTGTTTCCTGTCGATCAGTGTCAGTAGTTTGTCAAAAAATAGTGAAGGATGCCCTGATTTGGTATCCATGCAAACAGGATTCAATTATCTCCAATGAGTTTGCAAAACTTGCATAAGTCATTAATTTAAAAAACACGAGAATTAACACAGGGGGATTTGGAGCTGATGTCAAAGACATTTTAAAATTACTCCCATTTAAACTTTGATTATTAACACTGAGAAAATGCCTAGTACAGCCAATTTTTACTACTACAAACAATAACTTACATAATAAAAACACAACTGGCCAACTCCATTATCTTAGCTATAGCGTAATTTTGTCTAAAAGTTAACAGTTCTTTAGGTTAAAATATGACTATTTTGGACAGCCAATATGACCCAAACTAACTCTGCAGCAGAGTATACATCAATGATCTCACAAAGGGCTTACTTCCCTCATATTATGTATGTGAACACAGATAGAGGCTCCCTCTCCACATGCATGGGGAAATTTCTTCCAGCAAATGGTAAGTTTTAGTTGCACCTTACCCTGAACTCACACAATGATTTATTTTAAGCTGTCCAATATTTTTTTAATTATTCATTTGATAGTGCCTACTTGATCATCCATTAAATGCAAGGTCCTATAAAAGGCAGAGAGTATTAAAACATGTCAGCAGTCCATGGACTGGATAAGCTCATAATGTAGTAAAATAAATTTCATTTTGATTGACAATAATACAATCACGATAGCGAATAGATCATTTATGATAGGCGAGCCTCTGTGTGGAGTGCTTTATTTCTTTTATAGATGGGATAAATCATCACGATTACTGCACACTTTCTTTCCTCCCTTTTTCTCATGAACCCCCTTACATCAGGGTCGCTGCCCTACTCTCCCCTAAAAACGCTCCTGTCTGTATGAACAAGAACCTCCACTTTGCCAAATGCACTGGTCAACTGTCAAAACCTAGCGGCAGCGAATGACACAGCTGGGAACACCCTCTGTTGTGAAAATGCTTTCTTCGCCATCCTCCTGACTTCTCTGCCATACTCTGGCTGAGTCTCCTTGACCTCTCTGACCACTCGATTTTCAGATGATGCGGGTATCAGTTCGGCGACGCTCTCTTTGCTCTCTTCCTATATCCACTGTCTTAATTTTACTGATTCTTATAGCTTTACACACTACGCACACACACACACGTGCGTACGTGCTGATGACTCTCAAAGGCTTCACTCCACTCCCGAACGCCAGACTTGCACACCACCTTTGTGTGTAACACACCCCCTTTCACGTCTAACAGAACCCTCAAACTGACGTCCGCACCAAGCGTCCCACCACCCCCCTCCAAGAAGCCCTCCCAAGGGTTTCTCCACTCTCAGTGAGGGACAACCTGACCCTTTTCTCTGCTCAGATGAATACCCTGGAAACACCCTTGGCCCCAGCACTTGTCTCAAACTTCACATCCAATCTGTGAGCACTATGGGCCTGTAACACCGCCTCTAACATCCGAACCACTGTTCCCTCATCTGCTTCTACACACCTGCTCTGGAACAGCATCAAGCTCCCCCAGTATTCCCGTGATCTCACTCCACTTCCGTGTCCATTCCCTACCTGCTACATTCTGTCTCCACATCAGTCACAAAAGTTAACAGTTGTCCTTTTAAAATTCAGTCAAATGACGTTGCTCATCTACTTAAAAGCACCAAATGGCTCCAGAGTTTATTCCGTTAAAGTCGAAGAGCTAACAAGAGTTCAGCTTCTGCAGCTCACCAAGCCCCAGCCTTCTCCAACCTGGTGTCAGGTGCACCCGACCCACGCTCGTGGCCAGGCTCCCTCCACTCCTTCCTGCCTCCAGCCCTCTGCTCAACGTCAGGCTGGGCCAGGGTCAAAGATAAAGAAGGCCAGCACAACTTAAAGCAAAAGGGCGTATTTCAATCAGTGGCGTCCTGTACTGTGGCCGTAGGAAAGGTGTCCTGAATGAGCTGACCTCAACTTGGACGTGCAGAGGTGGCTGGACATTTGAAAAGGAGAATGAGGGGAAAGGGGGAGAGCTGAGTAGGCCTCAGCAGAAAAATTACAGGGAAGTGAAAAGTTACAAAAAGCAAGAAGGACAGGTTGGCCCACGTGAAAGCCATCTGGGTTTGCTAAGTGGCGCTTACTGAAGTTAGGCTCGTACGTCCCATGGAGACTGGGAGACGCGCCCAATCTTCAGGTGTTGATGGGAACAGCAGGCAACTGTTTTAGTAGCCTTGAGTTTTCCCAGGCAGGCACTTCATCCTTGAGGCTGTTAGAAACTATGTTCAGTGTTTCCCTCAAGCTTTTAGAGGTCAAGGTTGAGGCCTCGTCAAAAGGGGGCTCGGCGGAGCCTGGCTACCTCACTTGAGTCAGGGCGAGAATCTGGCCGCCCGACGGGTCTTTTCCAGGGACGGCTGTTGGTCACTGCTGAGGCAGGACACTTACAGACACTCTGCCCCCCGCGCCCATACCTGGACCTCTCTCAAGGATGGGGAGATCCCCTCCTTATCTTCCAGCCACTTGGAGGTCAAGGTCCTGCATTTTCAGGTGTGTGCTGTGTGTTTGTGTTTGGTTGTTTCAGGAGGGAGGGTCGGTCCGGTTCCTACTAGTGCCCCTTGTCTGCAAGTGGGAGTTCTGTTCCTTGTTCTGGAGTTTCCTCCACCTGCCACACACACAGCTGCTCCCGCCGTCTTTCCGCTGGCCGTGTGCCTGTGTGTTTCCATCCTCTGGTGCTTCACTTCTCTGTGTCTGCGTAGTGAAAACCTGGGTTCTTGCGGTCCATGTGAAGCAGTCTCCTAGTTCTCTCCTCCAATTTCACAATCCTTACTTCATAACTGAAATGTTTTAAACCTCGTTGAAGTGTTTGAGGGTACACTCAACCATTTTTTCGAGCCACTTTCTGCTTCCTCTGGGCGCCCTCTGTGCTTTCACATTTTTGTTTCTCCCTAGTTTTGACTTGATTTTTACTTAATGGTTCCCTTTCATCTCCAATACTGGCTTAGTAGTTAGACCACAGCCTCATTTTTCTTTTTTAGTTGTTGTATTAGGGTTTACAGTAGACATCGTTGGTTTATCACTATTCAACTTTTTAAAGAAATTACTGCCTTATTCACAATATAGGCAACATTTCCTATTTCCATCTCCCACTGTTTTTCTTGTGTGGCCACATCATTTATTTTTATACGTTAAAATACCGCATTATTTTGTTACTATTTACACTTTGAACAATAACATGTCGTTTAGAGTCATTAGAGGTAGGGAAGATGTCTTTTATAAGCTTTTTAACCATCTTTGGAAGCTCCAAGTATCTGGTACCATATTCCTTCTGCCTGAAGACCGCCCTTTTAACAAGTCCAGTATGCAAGTTTGCTGACCATTCTATCATTTATTTTTTTGTCTCAGAAACTATTTCACCTCTATTCCTAAATAACTGATAGACTTGATTTTTAGAAGTTTTATATTTAAAGAAAAGTTGTAAAACTACTACAAGGAGTCCCTACATATCCTACAGTTTCTCCTAAGTAACATCTTGCATTGGGGTGGTGTATCTGCTTCAGCTAATGAACCAGCACTGACATGACGTTATTAGACAAAGTCCACAGTTTGCTCCTATTTTCTTGGTTTTTATCCAAAGCTCTTCTCCGTTCCAGGATTCATTCCAAAACACCACACTGCATGTAGTTGTTCTGTTTCCTTAGGCTCCTCTTGGTTCTGATGGTTTTTCAGATTTTCGTTTTTGATGACCTTGAAAGTTTCTACAAGTACTGGTCCTTTTTTTTCTATAGGAAATGAAAACACTTTTCTTTGAGCATACACATACTACAAACACACACCTCACACACACACACATATACATGTTATGAAGAAATTAGTTCCGATATTTGAATATGAGAAGGAATGTTCTTATTCGATTGAAACAAGCAGAAAATTATTCATCGTATGGTTGGTAGAACACACATTAGAGTAAAAAAGATAATATATGTTGGGGGATATAAATTTTCTTTAATAATGCAATCAGAGAAATTGAGAGTTATGCCTTTCAGTGTTCCTTACATAATCACTACTACTATATGCCAAGCTCTATATAAAGGATGCTAAACAATGTTTACCATTTAGTCATGGTATCTGCTCTCAAGTCATTTATATATAATCTACAAGGGGAGACATACATAAACAAGTAAGTGTAGCAGAGCATGGTGATTCCAAATTAGAAATTAAATAAAAATACAGTGACAACTCACTGAAGGAAGTAACCAACTTTATTTAAGATGGAACAATCAAAGAGATTAGTTATACTTGAGGTCTTGAATGATAAGTAGCAGGTCATTAGGCAAAAAGTAGATGAGAATTCAATGCAGAAGATGCAGCTTGTACAGAGCGAAGCACAATGTGTTTGGGGAATCCTGGGTGCTTGGCTGGAACCATATTAATGAGTTTGGATTTTAACCTGTAGGCATTAGGAGGTACTGGGGTATTGGTCTCAGGAGGGAATTGCATAATTGATCTACTATTCAGGAAGTCCACTTACAGAAGAGGATTAGGAAGTGAGAGATACTAGAAAGGAGAGCTCCTGGGAGTCACGTGCCCTATTCCAAGGAAAAGATGCAAAAAGTCTCAACGAGAGCCCGTGAAGACAAGTGAATTGCACAAGTGAAGACACACATGAAAGTTCCCGAGAAGGTGGAAATGACAGGACTCAGCACTGTTTTATGTGATGCTGGAAATCATCTAAGATAATGCTGCCTCAAGCAGAACCCTTGGAGGCTCTAGCGATCAACAAAGGGGGTGGAGAGGTAACAGGGGAGGGACAGATGCAAGGAAGATAATAATGAGTCTGCTTTTTGATACGTGAAACACTCAGCTCATGTGGGGCTGACTCCATAGGAATCGGAAGAGTAGGTGCAAAATCTGAATGAAACATGGCATGTTGAACTTTCACACGAGAAACGTACTTCACTCCCTTCTCGGATGTGCTCACACTCTCTTCCTTAGCTCAGTTTACTGAGCATCAGCAGTGAGCAGCTGGTGCCTGGCTGCAGTCCGAATGCTGTTGGATGGTCAGAGGAGGAAGACACAACAGCACAGAGGGAAGTTATTTCTTTAATTTTTTTCAGGTGTTTATTTCTTTTTGAGAAACAGAGACAGAGAGCAAGTTGGGGAGGGGCACGGACAGAGAGGGAGACAGAGAATCTGAAGCAGGCTCCAGGCTCTGAGGTGTCAGCACAGAGCCTGACGCGGGGCTTGAACTCTCAAACCGTAAGATCATGACCTGAGCCAAAGTCGGACGCTTCACCGACTGGGCCACCCGGGCGCCCGGAGAAGACATTTTCACAGCACTGTTTTCCTTCCAAGTTGGAGAAGGAAAATTACAGCTACCCTCTATTCATTCATTTCTCCTACTTTCATCCAGCAGTGACGCAGAAGCTGTAAGGAGCAGGGAGTCGGGACCCGGTGCCAGATGCATGTTCTAGATGAACGTTCAGCAGGTGCGCTACAGCCATGGAAGCTGGGGCTTCAGACCATCTGCTCCTCTCCCAGGCAGGAAGCGGGTACGCAACCTGCAGGCCTGGGTGGACAGGTCCCTCGACTGAAGGTCCCTTTTCAATGTCAGTCTGTGGTGGTTGTGACCTCAACTTCCGGCCAGCATCCCCCTGCCACAAATCTGAGATTCCCGACCCCTCCTCTGTCCCAGTCTTTCCGTTCCTGTAAATTCCCAATGTTTTGCTTTCTGCTTTCTCTGTGTGCCGTCCTTCCTTGATTCGGCCCCAAGGTTTGTACATGCTCACCCCTGACCCTGACCTGTCCTTCAATGCTCAGGGACTGTCGGAAGGGACAGGTGCCCTCGGAACCAGCTCCTCACTCAGCCCCACCCCTCATGCCCGCCGCGGTGCCTGCCGTTACAGAGGCCAACATCAAGGGGCAGGAAAGAGGAGGGATGTGGAGGCAATAGTGTTGCCGGCTGGAGCCACAGTTCCCTCTGGAAGACGTTCCAATGTTACTTCTCACGTCCCCCATGGAAGTACTCAGGCCCACTTCTCTAACATGGAATTGTGGAGAAAACGCAATCTGATGCTGCCTCTAAAAGGAATTATCTGTAGAGGACAGGGCATGAGTTGAGAGGAACTGGACTTCCCCCTCCCTGGCAATACCAGGGGGATACTTTCCGAGTTATGCTGATAAAACTGGAGACAAAATGCAGAAAGTCATGAAACCCACAGGTCTGATTCAGTACAGGAACGTCATGAGAACCACCCACGGGTGTACATTACGTTACATTACGTTACTAGTTAAGTTATACCTTACCTGCTGAACGCACACGCAATGCAGGATATTAGCTGCCACTCAAACACTGTTCGCTCTCTGTCCGCCACGTGCAGCTTTTCCTGAAGTATCTGGTTTTCCTGGAGTTCCTCTTCCCTAATTTTACTCCCAGTTATACACCAGATGCAACGGTTAATCAACATTTGGTAAGTCATATGCGTTTTCAGAAACATACATAATTCACATGCAGGTGTTACGAAGTGTTGAGGCACTGAATATTTTTAGCAGCAGCATATGATTTTTAAAGCATGCTCTTATCTAAAAAATAGATTCTCACATAATTTGTCAGAATCATCAGAGTAAACATTACTACTCCCATCCTGAATGAAGATACAAAGGCACGTAACAGCTCACGCCAATGGTTACAAGCATTCCACAGTTCACGCGAAATTACATACCCTGGCACTATTCCACTTTCCTGTATCATTTTTCTGGTTATTTATATTCCTTGCACTTCCTTTCCTATGTTTCATCACTACCACACGGTATATCCACCTTGCCTTATTTCTGGGTATCTCCCCACACGCATGGGAGCGTCACATGAGCTCCACCCGTACGGAGATTTCGCTGCTTTGTTTCCTTTCTGTTTGCTGATTCAAGAGCAATGCTTGGCACAGAGTGGGCACACAAGACACATTTACTGTATGAATTAACAGAAAAATTGAAAGAGAACTTATCATTAGTAATAACGGACACACGAAATGGTGGACAAAAGGCTTGAAAACTGAGGGTCGCATCTACGGAGCACTTAACACCAAGCACTGTGCGCGCACACAAGCATGATCTGATGGAGTTTATCACAGCGGGGATATCTCCGCTCCCCGCTGAGACTCTGTGCGTCTCAATCCCAAGTCCACACTCGCTACCTCCGTGCCCTCAGAAAAGTCACAGAATCTTTCTGAGTTTCAATTCTTACATTGCAAGACAGGGCTGGTAAAAGCATGACCTAAAAACTTGTGTAAGGACAAAACGCTGCAAATCTGTCGTAAATGCTCAGTTAAATGATGCTAAGTTAGGTAATGGTAATTCTCACCACAACCAACGTGCTACGGGGAATGTGCAGTGCAGCGCAAGTTAGGAAACTTGCTGCACCCTGCGGGGCAAACTCTAACCTCAGATCACCCTGACACCACAGCTCGCATTGCCAACCTCACCAATACGCAGCCATTGGGAAAACAACTTTTAAATCAGAACAAAGTATCTTCTGTGATCACAGCAAGAAGCACATTCTATTCCACTAACATCTTACTTAAAAGTTATACATAATTTACTCTATTTTTAAATTGATGTTTTGTGTGTTGAAAAGAATCTGAGTTTTATAAGCGCAGAAGTGATCGTAATACAGTATATTCAAGAACATGGTTTAAAGTCTGTCATTGCACAGTGCCTGTGTGGCAGCAAATAGTTATTGAAATAAGTTGGCCTCCTACTGGAACTTAAAACTAGCTGTATTAAACAGAAATTTCCATTGAAATGTATTGTCTATTTAGGGTTTCACCAGTGTGTAATCTGTGCTCACACAATAGGAATTTAGATCTTAGGTGAGTTTTAAAAGGACATACCAGACACAGAGAACATAGTGCAATACATCAGTTGCACACACGTTGACCGTGATTTGGGTTAATTCTCTAATTTTACTCCCTGCCCTTCGTCTCACCTTCCTCTGCCCTCTCTCTTTCTCTCTTTCATTCTTTAGCTTATCAGTTTGTGAACACACAGATATAGAAACTTGGGAATCTGTATGCGAACGACTGTTGACAATACTTATCCTCAGAGTTTCTTTGTAACAATGATGGATAAGGAATCATTGTGAAATAAATGCAATACAGGACATACTTATGTGTGGACACAGACACACTCATGGAGGTTGGAGGGAAAGAAAGAAAGAAAAGGACAGGGAGAAAGAGAGAGAGGGTTGGGGAGAGAGGGAGGGAAAGGAGAGAGAGAGAGAGAGAGAGAGAGAGAGAGAGAGAGAGAGAGAGAGAAAGTCTAGAAAGCCAGGACAGTAGAGCTGCTAGGGCTGAATTCTCTGGGGGAAGACATTTGTTGGGCATGTTTTCTGGAAGCCTGTAGCCTAGCTGCCCGGAATAAATATACTTGGCTATTCTCTTTTCCTTTCCCCATAATAGGGTCAGTGGGGTGAGCTCTTATTTATAGTGGAAAATGGTTCCAGGAAATTGGGTAGGTGGTTACAGGGCAGTCTGTTTGTGACCTGAGTCAAAGGTTTCACACTATCCTCTTGAACAGAGAGAGAGAGAGAGAGATTTCTTGCATTATTTCTTCCCACCTATATCCTCCTAACAAAAATTTGATGTTTCTTTTCCCTTGATCTATATTCTGATTTGAATCAAATGTTGATTCATGTTTTTATAAATTCAAGCAATTCTCATATGTGCTTTTTTAAAGGAATGCTTATGTAGCTAACTGATTTGCACGTGTTACTAATCATCACAATAAATTAACTGCCAGAAACCACTCATATATAATACATGCCAGTAAAGCAAGACGTTTTTTGAGTGAAATAAAATCTAAACAATCAGAAACACTTTAATAGTGGCTTATGTCACACTGGAAGACTGTGAGTGTGTTTACACACGCTGCTCACATACACATATACACACACATATACTTAGGCACACACACACATATATAGACATAAGTGTGTACGTGTGTTCATCCAAAGCCCTGAGACTATGATCATCTGTTGACTGAATTCATCATGCATGTTCTTGTACCTCTAATTCTAAAATCTCAACATAACTGAGATACAATAAACAAGACGGTAAACAACAGTGGGATGGCACTAAATGCCCGTGCATGGCATTCTAGAAAGATCTGGTTCCACTCTGAGCCAGTAGCGCATATAGGTAATCTGTAGGTGGAAAATTCAATCCCAGAAAGAAACATGAAATTTGACATAAGAAAGAAATGAAAACGATCCACTTATCACTGGTATATTTACAAATCTATTTATGTATAAATGCAACACATGAGACATATTACACATGCCTGACATGCTGTTTTCATTCAATAATTCTACTCAGAGGAGGATTTCACAGCAGGATTTCACAGCAGGAGCACAGTACTGTGAGTCAGATGAGGCTCCAGTCCTACTTTAACACGGTTAATTACATAACTTTGGGCGATTTATTTAATCTATCCAATGTCTTGTTTTATCTTCCGGAAAATGATACTAATAATGCCAGCCTCACAGAATCACTTTAGAAGAGAAATATTGTATATAAACAATTACTATCTGGTCACAAAGTGTCCCTTCCACCATCAGTATCATCATGATAATCATTACCACCATCACCATCCCTATTAGAGAGATTTTTTTTTTACTTGTAAATTTTTTTAAGATTAGGTAGAGTCAGAAATCAGCTAAGGATGAAGAATACCAAAACTAAGCCACCGAACGAGGGCATTACTAGGAATCAAGATTAAGCTGCCATGCCAGAGGCAGAAACATGCGGAGATTGGGACATAATTAAGGCAAGGAGGTAAGTAAAGGAAGACGAGAAATATGGATGAACAGTGCCAGAGAACACAAAGAGCAAAGAAAGAGGGGAGTCCACAGAGAGCAGGCAGAGGGCTTTGGGGTCAGAAGGGCTTACATGTCGCAAGCCCAAGTCTTCAGGGACTATACTTCTCTTTTCCTTGGTTCAGGCACGTATCTCCAAGTTCTCTGCTTTCTCAACAGCTAAGTAATTTTTTGGACTTGGGAATATGAATTTACAGGAAGAGCTGAAAAGTTATTTCCAGGAGATGGAAATGTACTGTAATGAGTGAATGCAACTTACTCAGTAGTGTTCTAATAGTTACATTACAATGGTCATATGTAAACTCTAATTTCTAGTACTTAAGCTTTGTATGTCAAAGAGAAGTGTTCATTTAATTAATACATATATATATACATATACACATATATAAGAAAATGCCTCACTTCTCACTGGTGTATTCACATTGGTCAATTTATATGCAAATATAACATCTGAAACTTGCACAACTTTATATGTATGATATCACGCATAAAATATTCCTTGAAAAGAACTCTACAGCCCATCTTTCTACTGACAACATGGAGTAGAGCAGGTAGTTCCTCGTGAACACAAAGATACTGGTAGGGTTCCTACTCCCAAACACCAAATCCTTTGGTGCCAAAGTATTTAGATAGTTCTAAGCTGGCCGAAAAATGGTCACAGCTTCCTTTTGAGTTAATCCGTAGGACCCTATTTCTATCATGTTTTCATTATAAAAAATTAACACTGGAGGGGTGCATGGGTGGCTCAGTTGGTTAAGCTTCTGACTTTGACTCGGGTCATGATCTCACAGTCATGTCAGCTGTGCTGACAGCTCAGAGCCTGGGGCCTGCTTCGGATTCTGGGTCTCCCTCTCTCTGCCTCTCCCCCACTCACTCTCTGTCTCTCAAAAAATAAAGGTTAAAATAAACACATACATACATACATACATACCTTAACACTGGGCCAGGCACTTTACTGGTATATGATAAAGGAAGAAATGAATCCCCAACATCAGAGGAAGACACAATTCAGCCAAGCAAAGAATTTTTCCTTTTTCTGTCCATCTCTCCTTTAAAAGTGTAAATGGTACAAAGTTGTTTTTGTCTACTACTTGTACCTTCCTTGTGAAGCATATTTAATGGAAGATGAGACTGACTGGAAAAGGCGATCTACTCAACACCCATCAACACTGATTAGCCTGCTTAATTGGCACCTTCCTTCCCACGGAGAGTATTAAGTCTCATACAAAATGACTTATTATTTTCATTAAATACAGGTGATTATGTCTATAAACAGGCTTCCTCTCTTAATAAAAGGATATCAGAACTCCCAAGAACTCAAGGCCGCCACTTTTATTAAATGGAACTGACTGCAGTGATCTATTTATAGATTTATCCATGATTATAAATTGTTTAAAAGCTTTGTTCAAATCACAAAACCATGAAAATAAGTCATCTCAAGATTCACTTATACCTTGGAAGAAAATAAACATGCTGAAGACTGTACAATATTTGGAATGAAAATAATCACTAGGAATCATCTGCCTCTTACTCAACCAGAAAAATACTTTTTAAAAATTTTTTTAACGTTTATTCATTTTTGAGAGACAGAGAGAAACAGAACATGAGCGGGGAAGGGGCAGAGAGAGGGAGACACAGACTCTGAAACAGGCTCCAGACTCCAAGCTGTCAGCATGGAGCCCGACACGGGGCTTGAACCCACAGACTGTGAGATCCTGACCTGAGCTGAAGTCAGACGCTCAACCGACTGAGCCACCCAGGTGCCCCGAAAAATATTTTTTTAAGTCAAAAAATAGTGAGCAATAGCATCCTGATATCATATTCCTTTCTCAACGGAATACTACACCACATTGAACTTCTGTTAATTTTACAGAAAGATAGGCTGATGTGAAAAGACACTCGGGTGCTCGCATTGAGAGGAGATGAAGTTGCAATGACTTCTTGATAGTGAACTGGCACCCTCTTTCACAGTATTAAAAGGTATCATATATAGGAAAACAACATGCTTTGAATGATGGCGTTCCTCTTGTGAAACCACCAAAATAACATGAAGTAATGGATACGATTATATTTTCCACGTCTTTGCTTTGAAATTTGAAAATCCCGGGGCGCCTGGGTGGCTCAGTCGGTTAGGCATCCGGCTTCGGCTCAGGTCACGATCTCGCGGTCCGTGAGTTCAAGCCCCGCGTCAGGCTCTGTGCTGACAGCTCAGAGCCTGGAGCCTGTTTCAGACTCTGTGTCTCCCTCTCTCTGACCCTCCCCCATTCATGCTGTGTCTCTCCCTGTCTCAAAAATAAATAAACGTTAAAAAAAATTTTTTTTAAGAGATTTGAAAATCCCAAGTCATAAATGACTTGTAAATAATTAATCTGGAAATCTGTTCAGCTCCCACAGCACATGCAAAAGAAATGTACCTTGTTTTGAAAGCAAAACATATTCTGAGGTTGGACAAAAGTCTAACCCCGTAAGCAGCCTCATGCGTCACTGTGGGAAGCGTAACTCAGGGATGCATCACACAAATACATTGTTATCAAAACAGTGTTTATGAGATCTCCTTCGGCCCGGGTGTTCGTGTGCACAGGTTATTAAAAAGTCCAAGTGTCCAGCGGGCAAGTGGCTTAGTGAGCTGTGTCTGTTTTGCACGCTCCACAAATCACAGCAAGTCCACAAAGAAGTCAAGTGCTCACACCTGCACCCTGGGCCACGGCACAACAGACATGCTCTGGCTGGAGGCTCCCGTTTAGGCGACTGAATGACAAAGGTGGAGTTTACACAGTATGGAGACTGAACGGCCCTTTCCACAAAGGCTGAAACGCGTCACCCTCTCCCAGAGTCCAGGCGACAGCACGAGGAACTTGCGCTCAGCAGCCTTGTGACAGAGTCTGCAGACGGACGGACACCTGTCCTCGTCAAGCGGCCTGGCAGCGAGCCTGCAGACTCACACACTCCCTGAGAGTATTTCGATGAAGGTCGCAAATATTTAGCTATCATTCATTTAGAGGTTAGCGGTATTCGCCTTTATTCATCTGGAGGAAATGATGAGCTGAATGGTACCTTAGTCAAGAGTTTCCTTCTTGTGCAATGTTGAAAAATGACCAAGTCGAATAAGAGCAAAGAATCTGCCTACAGTGAGGAGATGGCAGAAAACTTAACCTGATTAAGTTCATCTAGACTCATCTAAGATTAATCTAAAACCTTAATGTGGGGCGAGATTCTGGGGTATTTATTCAGCAGTATTGAAGGCTTCTGGGCTCAGCCTCTGGCTTTTCTCTGGAGGCCCATCGGACAGCTGTGAATTACTGCTTCACCATTCACCTCCTTTAAGTACAGGGCTCTTGTGATGGTATTTGAAATCCCACCAAAAACATGAGCGTGCCCGCTAGTTGGGATAGCTCTAAGAAAAAACCAGGGATGTGAATGTTACAGAAAGAGCACAGGACTGAAATCCACAGTTACCTCAACTCACATGCCTACGAGCAAAAAGTAGATCCTCACAGAATTCCTACAGCAATGGTTCCAAACCATGCCACCGCGTCGGGATCACCCAGAACACGCATGGAAACTAGCCATGTTCAGTCACCCTCCGCCCAGCAATTCTGCCCTAGGTCGCCTGGGGTTAGAACCACAGGAGCTAACACACCAGGAAAGCTCCCTGTAGGAGAGGGCGCTGGCTCTGAGCTTCCCTGGGCACCGCCCAGGGGAACAGGTTCTCGACCTTACAGAACACGGCGTGCACCTCAGTGCCCTCAGCCTCCATTCTGCTTTCCGCCTTTTCGCTTTTTGTTCAGAATACCTGAGAAACGTGGAATCCCATACAGTTTTGATCTTCCCTCGTGATAACGTGCAATGATTTATGTACCTCAACAGTCTTCCCCGAAACAGAGCCAATAGATTTTCTCATTGTTCTCTGCACTATCTGAATCTCTAAGTACCGAGTGGCAACTTTGCAACAGTGAGTGGTAACGTTAGAGGCAAAATACCCTGCTTTTCTCTGATGCATGATCTCAGCGTTTAAATGCATCCACGTGGATGATTACACCTATTTCAGGTGGTCTGTCTTCATTTCTTAAGGTTTCCTTCTATAAACCTTGTACGCATGCTTCATTAAAATACCCTCTGTTACAATGATTTGCTATAAAATCCTATACTTTATCTCTGGGCTGAGTGGTTGACGGAAGAAGGCTCCAATCACTGGAGGGACCTCTGCTCACCACTAAGAAATATCTGAAGAAGGCAGAGACATCGGATTTACTGTGAGAATTTTCTCTGGTAGAATACAAGAGTAGGACTGCCAAGGAATTTTTCCTATCAGCATAACTGCAGGAAATTGTATTGTCAGATAGTTCTTATCCACTGGGAAATAAACTCTCAGAATGTTCACATACAGCCTAAACGACAGGGCATTTCTATGTGTGTGGACATTATGGGGAGTGCTATGTTTTCCAGGCATAGTGACTCTATTTTTATTAAAGGAATATCTAATGTTATCTTTGATAAAAAAAAATCCTTCAGCATAAATGTAGTAACTGCCTTAAAATATTGGCTAATTCCAGTATCTGGGCTACCTCAAAGTTTTGATCCTTTGTCTTTCCTCTGGAGAAAATATGTTTTCTTATTCATACGACAAGCCAATGTGAATTAGACCACAGACACAGTGAATTTTTATTGTACAAAACTCTAATTTTTTTTTATGTTTCCCCAAAGAGGGCTATCAATTCTTAAGCGGGCAGTTGATGGGGCTGACCGATAGCTGCACAAGCCGGTAGCCCTGTGCTGGACTCAGACTGCCCACCAGCTCGTACGGCCTCACTCACCCGCTCCCTCCACAGCAGGCGCACAGTTGAAGAACTGGGCGTTCCGCTCTGGTGACATCCTTCCCGGGGCTGACCCCTAACATTTCTATGACCATGGTTGCCTCAACACTTACTCTTGGGTTCCCCGAGTCAAGAAAACTAGAGGTTTCTCTGGGCGTTTCAGATGGTCACCTTGGTGCTAAGCGGAGTGTGCCCTCAGACTAGTGGCCGCGAAAGGAGTAAACTCACTGAGCACGTCTCTCTTTCAGATGCCAACTGCACTTCAGTTTCTGTCTGCATGTGTGGACTGTCCTGTGGCTCTGGGTAGTTTTATTTTTTCCCACATTTTTAAAAACTGAGATATAAATGATTTATAACATGGTACTAATTGTAGCCATACGTCATGATTTGACGTACGCGTGCTCTGCAAAGTGATCGCTACAGGAAGTCAACAGGTGTCCCCACTCATAGCCACAACTTTTTCTTCCTCATGATGAAAACTTACTCTCTTAACAAGTTTTAAACATACAATATCCCCCCCCCCCCCACTCCCAGATTTTATGGTAGTTTTCTGTGAGAAGTTTGGTTCCAATGGAGCTACCTTACCGTTTCTGGAAGCTTATAGTAAGGGTGTTGCTGGGCCAATTAATTGGCTAGCGAGAGGAGAGTCCAAGCATATAAAGAACTGAAGTGGACCGAAATGAAATAAATGGAGTTTCAGCAGTCATATATCTCATTTGAGATCTTTTCAAAAGTTTCCCCATAAGAACTCTTGGGCAGTTTATCTGGGATTAATATTATCATGAATAGAAAACAAGCAATGGGATTTGGGACACTGTTATGGAGTAAAACTAATGATAAAATTCTTAGCCAAGACTGACCCTATTAATAAGATGTATTCTTCTTTTTACCTTGGCATGCTTGTATACCAGGTTCACTTAAACCCTAGAAAGAAAAGGGCACCATCAGGCAGCTATTTTGAGGTAAGAACACAACCATCATTATATTAGCAGGATTATTAATATACTATTAATACAATATTCTCAATATAGTCCTTATATTATAAGGATTCTGAGTCACTTGTATCTGAAATGGACACTTTCCTGTTTGCCTCATAAGTAAGGTAAATTATCTTTTAACTTAATGGTATACAAATCTTATGACCTTACTCTTCAAAAAGAAAGCTAGAATCTTTCAAGAATTAAAAGAAAAGCAGATATGTCTGCCCTATCAATAAATCCCATTGTCAGTGTCTTCCTTAACACAATACTATTTTTTTTTAAATCATACCCACAGAAAATACAGAAAATAAAATAAAACATTACTTAAAATGGATAGGAAGCCAAAAAGAATTCTTAAAACTATTAGGATTTTTATCTGGCCTTTGGGGCTATCTAACAGGCTCGACCAAACACTGAGCTAGTATCTTTTCCCGCTGCTGTTTTCCTCCTCAGGAATGTTCTAGTTACTTATTTTTGAGTGAAAATATTTCCCACAAGGGAAATGCCTGCACACTTAGACCACTGATGAGGACCAGCTTGTCCGGTCCTCGAATATAAAGTCCCTCAGCTGCTTTCTGCCAGAAACGTCACCCAGTCCTTGCCAAACAACAAAATTACAAGACCATCAGCTCATGAGGAAGTTAGCAATTCTGGACTCTTTAGATAATAGAAGAGATGTTGTGGAACAACATTTCTTGGAACATGACTTCCTTTGGGACATCAATAATGGCTTGCATTATATCCGGCGTGTGGTAGGAAGAGCACTTTGGTCCCCCGCAGTACGAGACCTTCTCATTCATGGAGAAAGAGTCCAAGTGCATTCAGAGTCAGTTAGTGACCTAAGAGCCCCATGAATTGTGAGACCATGGTAACAACGTCCAGATACAAGGATGCATTTGATGATTTTCACTGTATTCACTCGCTGCAAGGTATACAGTTAATCAAAAGTATGTTCTGGAACAAGAAAATTACAAGTCAGGTCTTGAGCACTGTAAAGATTTTTCAGATAAAAGGGAAAGAGAAACAAACATTACTCTCTACTTGTTGTTCATTTATAGGAATAAATAAAGGCCAAAAAAAGAAAAAAAAAAAAAAAAGAAAAAAGAAATCCCAGAGTGGAAGACTGATTACTAAGAGAACTCTAAATGTACAAGAGGCTACACGGTCAAGAAGAAAACATCGATGAATATTCTATGCTAAGAGGTTTTTTCTTTTAAGAAAGTAACAGCAGTATAAACTTGAGCCTTGAGATTGAGTTGAGAATGTCCTGTCTTTGGTTCTGTGTCAGTGAAGAAGGGTTATGCTCTAGTAACAAGTGACCCCAATATGTCAGCAGCTGACAGCGAAGGTTTATTTCTGGCATCTATTACGTGTCTATACTGTGCTGGCTCTAACTCTGTTCCACGTGATTTCTCCACGGAGCCCTGGCTGATGGGGCAGGTTCTATTTTGAACATTGCTAATTCTCACAACAGGGCAGAATGGGGAATCACATGCTGGGTCTTAGAGCTTCTGCTTAGAAACGACAGATGTTATTTCTGCCTAGATGTCATTGGCCCAAGCGTGTCACGTGGTCATGCCTGAGAGCCACAGGTGGGAAAGGACATTCTCCGTCACTGAGGAGCACCTCCAGGAGAAACCATGAATATGGATGAATATAAAATAGGCCACATATATCTAGTAGCCTGTAATTTAACATCCTTTTGCTATGATGCAGCGTACCATTTTTAGGAAAAAAAGAACTAAAGATACCAATATTGAGGATTGTTGTGAAGATAAACTATGATGAGTAGTAACTGTCTGGAATAGGAACTGAGGCTCACAAATTACAATAACGTTTTATGATTATTCTCTTCTACTTACCTATATTATGACCACATATTATCTGACAGACTTGGTTATAAAAACTCAGACAGAGGCAGCCTAAGACTTATTAGACTGTGTGGCTGGCAGACAGCACTGTTGTGAATTCAGTACCAAATCCAATGAAAATGCACATTTTTGACAATTAGACACTGTGAAAAAAATCTGCCTCAATATTTGTCCCTCAGATTGAAGCTTTTGGAGGGGAGGTTTATTTACTCACTGATTGATTCAATTTATTTATTGAGAAATAATTCATTCCCTGATGGGGAGAATTATGGAAAAGAATTGCGAAATTTAAGATAATCGTTATGGGAAGTTATTGTGATCATTCCTAAGGGTTGAATTTGATCACCGTTGGCCTCAAGAAAAGGGTTCCCAAAAAAGCCTACGGCAGTGGGAAGCAGTCCCGTAGAGCCCATGTTCCTCCAATTCCCTCCAAGTTTAAGTAAGGGTCCAGTTATTGAACAAGCACCAGGAAACACGGCCTCCAACATTCAGGAATTCACATGACGTGGCCTGTGTTTGCCATCGCTGTTTCATCACTAAATGGAACGTTCTGCTAGATGCCCTGACAGTGGGTGCTAACTAGACGGAGTGTGCCTGGTTCACAATGACAGAGGACCCTGAAAGTAACACTGACGACTCTTCAAAGCATAACTTTCTGCCAAACTGTAACTGAACAAAATTCCACATTTCACTTTGTTAGGAGATGCGAGACACCGACTACAGCTCTCTCTCCATCACCTTTTCCTGACTCTGTGGAAGACAGTCCATGAAATTTACACTGGAACGGCCAATCGTTCACTAAATAGGGAGGAGTCTCTTGTGTCAACTACCTATGGCTACAGGACAGAATGTGTTTGAAGTAGCCAGGGAAAAATCGTATACCAAGGGGTTTTAATTATAAATGAGCTACATAGCAATCCTGGACACATCAATTACTTGATGCCATAGTCATAACCTACGTTTCCATCGTGTATGGATTACTGAGTGAGAAAACATTTATGTGTCTCTTCGTACATCAAGATTCGCTAGTGCCTCTGACCAGTCACAGAGCGTGTGCAAACTTCTAATCTTTTAGGTCCACGTGTCGAAGCTACTTATTCAGAAAACACACACACACATATGCACACACACACACACACCATAAACAAAACGATCTTTCAGAAACACCACATCTACAAAGGAGACAATCTTCCCTTTGGAATTCTCAGCTATACCCTGCTATGTGTGTGTGGGTACGAATATATGTGTGGTGTGTATACATGTTTATTTACTTTTACTTCTACTACCTGTAAGCTCATTGAAGACAGGAACTGTGTTTCTACAGGCACCAAGCTTGGCCCCCTGCATTTGTAAAGAAAAGCTTCATGAACTCCTATGGCTCAAAACTAGAAAACCTGGTTCTTTCCTTCCCGGGACAGGTGAATATTTTTTTAAGGTTACTTATTTGAGAGAGAGAGAGAGAGAGAGAGAGAGAGAGAGAGAGAGAGAGAGAGAACACACAGCTGATGGGGAGGAGGGACAGAGAGAAAGAGGGAGAGAGAATCCCGAGCAGGCTCAGTGCTGTTAGCGCAGAGCACAACATGGGGCTCGATCCCACAAACCTCAAGATTGTGACCTGAGCCAAAACCATGAGTGGGACACATAACTAACTGACTGAGCCACTTAGGTGCGCTAAAATAACATTCTACAACAAATTTAGAAACATAAGATAGCTCATGGTAACAGTTATATCTACTCAAGATCAATTATGAGCTGATGCTACAAACAGTATCTTAGTTGATTAATATTTCATAGCTGAGATCTGTGTTCTATTTTTCACTCAACCACTAACAATGTGAAAGACCCCAGAAAAGTCATCCTACTGTAAATAAAAGGGGGCATGCCTATGGTATGCAAGCCAGCTAGATTCTATTAAGTCCATGTGCATTGTTTTGTTTAAACCTCACAACAACCATGATATATCCCACTTTTTATTTTCACTATCTCAATATGGAAACTGAGGTCAACCTAAGTTAAGTAACCTGCTCAAGTTCATAGAGCCAGGCTACGTCAGAACTCACAGAGAGGCAGTCAGGCGTCAGACACCGTGCCCCTAATCACTACAATGTGCACCCTCAGTGAACTTAGCATTTTCATTTATCATGAGGATCCAGAAGGTCTCTTTCAGCTCCAAAAAGTATGTAATTTCAGAATAATCACTGTAAACATGATGAGTAATCTACTTCTTAATTCATTTGCAAACGAGACTCAATGACTAGCACAAACCCAAACTCAAGAATAAGCATGACCTTCAGGATAAATAATCCACCAAAAAGCAAAAAGTCCTCAACAATACAGCATAGTCATAAAACGCAAATCCTTTCCATTTTCTAGTATACTGGGGAAAAAAGGTCATGTCTCATATGGTCTAGCACAAGACAGGATTACTGAAAATATAGGGAATAATCTAGACTTCTGGGGAACTGCATAATTCTAATATATGGTGATTCAATTACCTAATTAAGATTATTTCCACTTTTACTAATAGAATCAAATATAGGCAAGAGAGTAAGTTGTGCTAAATGCACACAATAACAGATTTTGATAGAGGAGAAAAATGAACTCAGGAGCCAATGCTAGGAAACATTCTGTTCTTACAAACTCTCAACTTCAGTAGAAACAACTGCTGTAGAAAGTCCTTGAAGAACGCTTTCAATAACTGTGCACTGTAATTTGCAGATTCAGCTGTGCGTGTGAACTATTAGCCTAACAAATATCGCGAATGCGGTTTTTCCAGTGTTTTCCACCCCTGTCCGCCTTTCCCGATTAACTACACCCATGTTGGTTCACCAATCTAGCTCCTTCCTGTACTGTTATGAAAACTTCACCTTCTGACTCCATTCTGAGGGATATGTCCTTTCTAGAACTGCCAGAACCAATTTACAAAACTAGGGCCATCCTCAAAAAGTAAGAATTCATTCCCTGATGGTAAAAGCTGAACAACGACGACATGGCAAAATGGAATGTATCTTCTTCATTAGAGTCCACTTACTAATCTTGTTCATGAAAACTACTGTCAGAATTGCTTTTCATGGCTCCAAACTATAAAAACGTTTACGGAACTAAATGCTTTCACTGTAACTCAAAAGTCAGTAAACAGGAAACACTTCTAGTGGCCACCGAGTTGCATTCAGAATTCTCCCCAAGTTACTCCCAAGGAGCCCGATTCCACCCGGCTTTCCCAGGTTCTCAGCCAAGCATATGCCATACTAGCACCCTCTACTAGCCCAGACACATGTGAGCAGAAAGCTCCTTTTTAGACTAACCAGAGAAAATCAGTTAAGTTTAAAAAACAAATTAACTGGGGCCCTGGGTGGCTCAGTCAGTGAGCATCCGGCTTTGGCTCAGGTCATGATCTCACAGTTCATGAGTTCGAGCCCTGCATCGAGCTCTGTGCTGACAGCTCAGAGCCTGGAGCCTGCTTCAGATTCTGTGTCTCCCTCTCTCTCTGACCCTCCCCCGCTCACACTCTGTCTCCCTCTCAAAAGTGAATAAACATTAAAAAAATAATTAAAAAAAACATTAAAAAAATTAATAAATTAACTAGAAACTTTGAGAATAAATAAAAAGCATAAGCGACATGACATTTCAAAATCAGAGCATCCAAATTAAAATTAAGGAGCTTCCTGGGCTCAAGGACTCTTGCTTAACAATGTCTCAAATAAGGCATAGCTAACGGGTTGACACTGTCCGAGGTCGGTGAGCATCTGCACCCCTCCACATCCCACTTGCCAGACCTCTCTGCAGGTGTGGGCTTGGGATATCTTCCAAAAGTCCCTCACTGGGTCTCTAGGCTCCTCACACTCAACTTCTGCCGCTTCCTCCCATCATCCCTGTCATTCCAGTCAAACTGAACCACCCGCAATCCTCTGAAAGCTTCTTCAGGATCCTATACACAAAGCGTTTTCCCCACTTCCCCTGCATAATACGTAAACATCTTTTCCCGAGCACAGCCACTCCCATTTGCCATTCTGCCTCAGTTTACACACTCTTCTGGTCTTTGAGGATTCATGCCTCACCCTCTACTGACTCTTCAAGGATCACATTTTGGACACACAGGCACACACGCCAAACACAGGCCCCACGTAGCCCAGTCATCCCACGCCTTGTGCTTGTTCCTGTTTTAGCAGTGACCACAGAGATGAATTCAGATTGTCCCCCCACAAGAACACGGTGCCAATCTTCAGTAGGGATCCAGGAAAGGCGGCAAAATAGCTCAGGTAAGTGCACTGCATGAAGGAGGGGAGGAAAATCCAAGAGTAAAAAAAGGTGCTCTCTCCTATTACAATAAACAGACAAGAAGGGAACCCATCATGGCAAATAGAGATCTGTGTGAATACACTGGGCCCACAGAGGCAATCCAGGGTGCTGGCTTGGCCTGAGGTCAGCTGACCAGCAGCCTCAACTGCAAATGTGACCTTGACTCCCTTTGCCAGGGAATGGAACAGATTCACAGGTTCAGGTATGAGGATGTGAACATCTTCGGGATATGAACATCATCTTTTTCTGACTCAAGCTTGTTGTTTGTTTTTGTAACGATGTTCGTTACTGTCTGATTGACTAAAGGGAATTTTCTTTATTTAGCACCACAATAGCTTAGAGTGAACGGATGTGCTGTTGGACTCTCACTTTACAGCTTCTACTCATCTTTTATTTTGTAGCCTGTGTTCAATAATTAATGAAGATGAAGCGATTAGTGACGAAGGGGAGTGTATGGCACCACTGTCCCCCAGAAGCTGGCAGGGAACCCGCCCCATTACTCCCTCCACATCTCCTCTGCCCGAAGCCCAAGACTGAAAGGAGAGAAGGTTTAAACAATGAGGAGCCTGCAGTAACCAGTAACCACACTTAACCGCACACATCTATGACCTCTGCGATTTCAGAAAATGAAGGGGACAGTGTTTGCCTGGACTTTTGTAAGGGGTGATCTTCAGTCTAGACAAAGGGATCATGGGTGCCTGGGTGGCTCGGTCAGTCGAGCTTCTGGCTTCGGCTCAGGTCACGATCTCACGGTCTGTGGGTTCGAGCCCCGCATCGGGCTCTGTGCCGACAGCTCAGAGCTGGAGCCTGTTTCAGATTCTATGTCTCCCTCTCTCTGACCCTCCCCCCACTCATGCCCTGTCTCTCTGTCAAAAATAAACATTAATAAAAAAAAAAGATCAAATTGAGCCTATTAAGCTTAATACAGCGTATTAATTTTTAAGCAGCATATATAATAGCAAAGACGTTTTTAACCTAGGGTACCACTCATAGTTAGCTATTTCTAAGACTTATCTTCATTTGCGTTTGCCCAACTGCAGTAGACAGATGGGTGTAATTCCGGCAACAGCCTCCTGGGACTCTGTCCGCATCCCTGTCATCACAGGCATGGGCCGAGTCAGGGCGTCTTCTGGCAGCTTCCCCACCTCTTCCCAGATAACCTTTCACTGACCTCCATTTACCTACAGCTCTCCATTTCTTCCAAAGAACATAAACGCAGAGGCCACGGGTCCTGGAAGCTCATAACTTATCGGCTGAATCCCTGGTGCGCCTTCCACTTACTCTGCTCTGTTCACATCAGTTCTTTCTTTACCGGCTAACATCAGCTGACTTGTATTTCTAAGTAGACAATCAAACACAAAGGCAAAAAAGAAGACAGTTATTATTTCTATGAAGACCAAGGAGGCTGCTTTGGAACGGTTCAATGAAGAAAAGACACTAAAAACTTGCTGGTAAATTTTACCTGGGTGAAAGAAATGTTAAAATTGGAGAAAAAGTAACTGAAAATAACATGTTCAATAAATGTTATTGAAAATAACAAAATAAATAATAATAATAACAAATAAATATTATAATATTTAATAATAATAACAAAATAAATAATCTTCTCTAAGATTACATAGGTAGGGAAACTGTCGAACATACATTTTAACTGGAATTAATACAAAACCAACAATGCTGATTACCAAAGAATACATACTGTTTTAAAAAGCCGGATCTCTGCACTAAAGAATTAGCACATTTACATGCAGGTAAATACATTAGGGTAAGTAGCTTCATGGCCTCTGGGGGACTCAGTCTGTTAAGCTTCCGACTTCCGCTCAGGTCACGATCTCAAGGCTGTTGAGTTCAGTTTGTGAATTTGAACCCCGCGTCCAACTCTGTGCTGACAGCTCAGAGCCTGAAGCCTGCTTCAGATTCTCTGTCTCTCTCTCTCTGCCCCTCCCCCACTCGTGCTCTTTCTCACAAATAAACATTAAAAAAAGATAAGTAGCTTTTAACTATATATATGTACATACGTATGTATGTACATCTATATATAGTTAAAAGCTACTTATCTTTTTCATATATATATATTTCATATTTCATATATATATATTTCATATATATATATTTCATATATATATATACGTACATATATACACACATGTATATGTATATATGAAGACCTTTTCTTTAATAACTTTTTTATACATATTCCTTTTTTTAAGTTTGTTTATTTCACTTATTTTGAGAGAGACGGAAACAGCATGAGTAGAGGCACGTGGGGGGTGGGGGTGGGGGGAACCAGAGAGAGAAAGAATCCCAAGTAGGCTCCATGCTCAGCATGAGGCCCAAAGCAGGACTTAATCCCCCAACTGGGAGGTTGTGAGCAGACATGAAACAAAGAGTCAGATGCTTAACCGGCTGAGCCACCCAGGCACCCCTCTTTAACAAGGTTCTGGATTAACAGGCTAATTCCCGGCTCCAATAAAAGGAGCAGTCTATGTTAGACTTACATACAGATATATTGGAAGTCCATAGCTCCCCAAGACTCCACATTTCCTACATTCCCAATGATCCCATCTTGTGCTACAGCACATCAGACACCATCTTTTTTCCCAATGTATCAGAAAAATGACAAATGTATGCATATATGTCAAGGACTTGTGTTCTAATCGTGGGTAGGATATGTTACTTGTAAGTAGTATTATTGACTCTCCTTTCCTGAGGAAGGATTAGCACTAACTTCATTTTATTTTCTTGTAGAGAATAATGTTTTTTTTAATTTTTTTATTTTTAAATTTACATCCAAATTAGTTAGCATAATGTGCAACAATGATTTCAGGAGGAGATTCCTTAATGCCCCTTACCCATTTAGCCCATCCCCCCCTCCACACCCCCTCCAGCAACCCTGTTTGTTCTCCATATCTAAGAGTCTCTTATGTTTTGTCCCCCTCCCTGTTTTTATATTATTTTTGCTTCCCTTCCCTTATGTTTATCTGTTTTGTATCTACACGTCCTCATATGAGCGAAGTCATATGATATTTGTCTTTCTCTAATTTCGCTTAGCATAATACCCTCCAGTTCCATCCACGTAGTTGCAAATGGCAAGATTTCATTCTTTTTGATTGCTGAATAATACTCAAATAATACTCAAATACTCAAATAGATATAGATAGATAGATAGATACATACATACATACATACACCACATCTTCTTTATGCATTCATCCATCGATGGACATTTGGACACTTCCATACTTTGGCTATTGTTGATAGTGCTGCTAGAAATATAGGGGTGCATGTGTCCCTTCGAAGCAGCATACCTGTATCCCTTGGATAAATACCTAGTAGTGCAATTGCTGGGTCGTAGAGTAGCTCTATCTTTAATTTTTGAGGAAACTCCATCCTGTTTTCCAGAGTGGCTGCACCAGAGCACTAACTTCATTTTTGTCTAAACGTGACCTCTGACTTCATTGAAAATAGGGTAACTCTTTTCCTCTGAGGGTAAATACTGCAGAAAGAATTTAAGATCTTAGTGAATTATTATAAGCAGCATTTGTAGCCAAATTTCTAAAAAGAAGGGCGAATGTTTTTCCATGTGTAGCCTTTGTTCTTTCTGTTACAATTGCTAGAAATAGTCACCATCACAATGAGACATAATTGGATGATTATGCTTTCCAGATTTATTAAAACCCTCCCCAGCTTGTCTTAAAGATCAATGTGGTCTGCAAAATACAAATTTCAAGCCATCGTTTTAAATGTCAAGCTGCCAGTTTTCCCAAGCGAGCTGAATGATTAGTTATACTAGATGCCAGATACGAGATTTTCCTCTCCAGAAACCACTCCACAGCTTACTCTGTAGGACACAAGAATGCTCTCTCCTGGGAGCACACCGCAAGCCTAAAAGCTGAAGGCTGGATCTATTTTTCCCGAGGAGCACGTAGCAAAGCCAAAGCTCTTTTCCTTTTCCCCAAGTCCTCTCCAAATTCTGAGACACAAAATAGAAAAACAAAACCACAGGGGAAAAAAAACTTTGATTATGCTTGTCATGTTCCCATGACTTTGGTATGATCTATACAGTGTTATTCTGGTGCGGACATCATGCTAAAAACGTTCTGAGGGAAATAATATGAAATATTAAAGATAATAATAGCAAAGGGTGAAAAGTTCTGACGAAAGAACTTTCTGGAGAATGCAGCGTAAACGGCAAAGGCGAAAACAGGAATCCCGTATGTGAGCAGCAGTGTCCACAAGTCCATGAGCTACTCCAAGTGTTCCCTGAACTGCATAAGGCTGTTCTGCGATAGGAGAGGAAGGGAAGGTGGTGCAGGAAGGTGTCCACCTGCTTTGGAGCAGAAGGAAAGGAGGTCATTTTCTGCAGAAGAACTTCATCCACTGGGCCATGGAACACGTACAACGCACCGGGCACAGTGACGGGTGCTGAGGAATCGTACTCACGTCCCAAAGCTGTCACAACCAGCATCACCAACTGAGGGGCTGACATGACAGACATGTATTTTCCCACAGTTCTGGAGGCCAAGAGTCCAAGATCAAGATGCTGACAGGGGTCCTCCAGGGCCCCTGGGGAAGGACGTGTCCAGGGCCACCGTGGAAGGACATGTCCCGGGACCACTGTGGGAGGATGTGTTCCAGGACAGTCCCAGGCTTACACATGGCCCTCTGGCTGCATCTCCAGGACATCGCTCTGTGTGCGCACCTGTGCTGTGTCCTTGTGTCCCTATCTCCTCTTCTTAGAAAGACACTGATCAGACTGCATCGGAGCCCATGCTCTGAGCCTGGTGCCACCTTCCTCATGCCTTCAAAGGCCCCGTCTACAGCAGACTCCCTTCTGAAGTTCCAGGGGTCAGGGCTTCAACACGGGGCTCTGGTGGTGTGAGGGCATGATCCAGCCCACAATGGGGGTGAAATACACCAAAGTCCTATTCGCACCCTCAAATCACAGGAAGGAGGGCTTCAGTTCTAGCTATAACCTGTATGAGGACAGTAGTGTAAAATGGACTACATGAGTAAGGAGCCCATAGAGATGTTTGTTAAATAAAAACAAAAGTGTGTCAAACGGAATTACTCCAAAACTGATAATCTGTGTTAGCTGTCTTCTTCTTTTTCTTCTATGACGGGTGTCAAGGTCTGTTGCCCCAAAACTGACAGAGGCTGGAATGCCCTGGTGGACCCACAGTGGCCATGTGTGCAAATTCCAGCAGGTGGAACTTACAGGTCATGTTAGAGATGACCTGATGACAAGAGCCATGGTATTGCTTACTGGAAACGCCATGCTTTCTTTACCTCTTTCGTGTGAGGTACGTTGACAAACGCTGATGAGCTCTAAGATTCAAGTCCAGGGCAAATAATCCGAGCACTAGACAACTCACTCACCAAAGTATTCGTGTGCCTCTAAAAAGGCTTTTCATTTAGAATGGTCTTCCCAAGGTGATCACCTCAGATCGATGATGACAGAAACATTTCATTGATTTGGATGGGACCTGATGGATTCCTCAGAAGTTCAATCTTTTAAATGAATAAATACACAGATACACCAGTCTAGAGATCACTGTTATTGAAATAACTGCCATTTCCTCATTTACACGGACCTTACGTGCTTTTGTTTGAACAGATTCAGATCTTCAGTTTTCTCCTTCCCACAGTTCACCTACGATTCATTCTCGTGCACCCCAAGGGGGCATTCAGCAAGTAAGTGTGACCTCTGCCATCATACTTTCTCTGCCCGCCTCCCATCCAGGAGAGACAAGTGGGAGGTGGGAAGAAGCTCCCAGGACTGGCTGGAAGCGGACTCATGGCTCGGCTTTGCTACTTGTTGCCTGTGGACCGCTGGGCTCAGTCTCCGTTTTCCTTTGTGAGGTGGGGGAGCCGACACCGCACACAACTACTGTGACCACTGAACGACCCTGGACTTCGGCACGTGCCTCGTGCGACCCCATGCAAGAGAAAGGTGAGGCATTCTGACTGCCTTGCGGGCCAAGGCCGGGTAAACAGCACGTCTGAAACCTCCCGATTTGGTGATCTGGTCTTCACATTGACAGTGAACCCTTATTAACAAAACCTGATAAAATGCAGGGAAGGAGCGCCTATTAAAAAAGGTTGAGAAATCGCGACTGCTTACTTCTTACCCAGGATAAACACTAGCGGAAACTGTAAAATCTTTGGTCTTCCCCTTCTAGAAGACCCCTCCTAAACGGAACCAGGGTATATTCCTGTTCATCCATGCACAGACACACACACACACACACACACACACACACACACACACACACACACACACACCCCTCCATGGGATCCAAAGAGCTGGCTCTCCCCCAGTCGGCGGGCAGGGCCGACCTGGCACCGAGGTGAGGACACACATGGCATCTCGCTCCTTTCCCCACACACACGACGTTCAAGCAGGCATTCACATGTGGATCGAGGTGCCATGAATAAACCATGTATGCCCTTACTTCCTGTGTGTTTCTTATGATTCATTAAATGGGAAAGCCAAACACTGGGGCCAGCCGCGGCTACGCGCAAGGCCTCCCTAGCGACAAGTGGCACGCAGCCTGGTGCTCTGCCAAATGTGTCATTTATACATATGCACCAGGACCAGGGTCAGCTGCACATAATAAATGACGTCTTAAATGAGCTAATGTGTATTGACTGCCTTTGGGAAGCATCGCCAAGCCGTTCTTCATTAAGTGCTCTTCCCCTGAGCGGTGTGGCCAAAAGGGGGCTGAACAAAACCCATCTCTTACGTAACCTGCCTCATTCTGATGGAGGTTGGCAACATGTCACACAGGGTACCTGGCAAGTTCCCAGGCCGTCTGCCTTGTTCACTAACAGCCAGATTTGTATGATGCTATCTGCTGACACCACCCCCTAAATCAGATACCTTCAGGAAATTACGTACGTCGAGCACAAAATTCCAAGCAACCTTCCTGCTGCAATCTTTGACCGTTTTGACTGTTTTAATATGAACGCTAACGATACAATCATTTGGCTTATAAAACTCATTCACACTATCACCGAGTGATTTGCCCTATTATCCTGATAAGGTCTGCTGATTAGAGACGAGAGGACCTCCAACACCGTACGAAGCGTCAAGCCCAGCCGTGGAGGCACAATCACTACCACCGTAGGCAACGTTCATAACAGTGCTCCACACAATCTGGAAGACTCTTGAGCATTCGGAAGAAAGTTGAGTAACAGCAGCCTCAGATGGGCCGGCTGTGTGTCTGGCTGCTGAGAAACACACTTAGCGAGCTCCACTCAGCTGCCCTTCATGTCCAGGGCTGAAGAGAATATTCCAGGCCTCAGCCCCCAATATTACCATCACTTATTTACTTAAGAATCTCTTTAGTGCATGCGAACTTCCTTACATACCATCAATTTTCTGGTAACCACAAATAAGTACGCATATACTACAGGGTATTAAGGAAATCAGTACTTTTGAGGGTGGGCAAAGCATTAAGAATGTGTTATCATAGGGGAAACCTGGGTGACTCAGTCGGTTGAGCATCCGACTTTACCACAGGTCATGATCTCACGATTCATGAGTCCGAGCCCCGTGTCAGGCTCTGTGCTGACAGCTCGGAGCCTGGAGCCTGCTTCAGGTTCTGTGTTTCCCTCTCTCTCTCTGCCCCTCCCCTGCTTGCACTCTGTCTACCTCTCTCAAAATAAAAAAACACATAACTTTTTTTTTTAAAGAACGTTTATCATAGATAAAATAGAAATTATCCAAAAGTGCATTAATCCCAAACTTCCATGTACATACTACTCACAAACAGTATAATGATAATAATATGTAATATAGTGATATTTCTGGATACTCAACTTTATAGTGTAGAATACATTCATTCTTCATTATAGGTGTGAAATAAAGCAAATGCTACCTAAGAAAATAGACTATATTATTTCCATAAATATGAGTTTTTGAAACTCTTTCAATTTCTTATGACGCCTCAAAATATTCCAGAAGATATACAATTGTACAGAAAAATTTGTATGGGTGTTTGGCCATTTATTGGCTTTCCCACTCATTTTCTAACAGATGTTTGAGAATAAAGGAATGTGATAGTGATTAAAATATTAACTCCAGCCAATACTTGTTGAACATTTCCTTTGTGCCATGAACTATTCTAATGGCTTGATTATATTAATTCACCTAAATGTTATATGTAAGGTATTTAAACTTCCTAAGAATTTATTGAAACACGTAAAATAAGAGGACTGCTCAGATAACCTCTTCACGGCCTCCTAGATTCAATGTTCTATTGTTCTAAATACGTCTGTATTCACATGTGCACATACATGCTTGTGTGTGTGTGTGTGTGTGTGTGTGTCAAATTAATTACTGGTTTAGTTACAGTTTTCAAACATTTGAAATGTAAGAAAGTTGATGCTTAGAACTACTCTCTACAAAAAAAAAAAAAAAAAAAAAAAAAAACCCGTACCAATTTCTTTAGGAGAGATGGAAGGAGGAGCTCCTTGAAGGACTAGTCTCGAGAGAAGACAAAACACGTACACTCCTGTAATTAATACCTACACACGCAGGTATGTTGTCACAAGCACACTATTGTCACTACTACCGAAGCCATGTGGATGTAAAAGTGAACACAGCCCCCAATCTGGGACACGTGTGTCCTGTTGAGGGCAATGTATGCTATCTGAGATTTCTGTTTTCCAACACTGCCGCTACTCACCTCTCTTGTTAGCAACTTCCACCTGGGTTTCCTAAAGTGAATTTAGGGTTTGGCTGGAATCCTTCAGGTCAACCATTGTCTTGATAACTCAAGTATTTATGTTAATGATACTTTGGCACTGCTGACTTCCTTGATCCCAATGAGGACCCATACGCCTTACTCCCTGGGTCAACAGGACGACATCTAGGACCTCACCATCCAATCATGTTGTGCGACTTGTAAGGTCTACAAGCCTGTTGTCAGCGTTTCATACCATGGCGCCCTCAATATCCACCTCCTGTATAACCCCTTACCCACTCACCTGGCACAACAGGGATTCCTGCACTTATACATGTGCGTCTCCACTGGACATTCCCTGCTGTGCGTGACTGCCAGTTCCTAAGTGCCTACCAGGTATTTTCACCAGGATAATCCATGGCCCTTTCAGGTATTTAAAAGTTAACTCAACCCCCCTCCAAATCAGAAGCTTTATTTCAAAACTCTCCATTTAAGTGTCTTACATCTTTACCAGCCACCTTGAAATATTCTGATAGCTCTTGTTCCGCGGGTTCACTGCCTCCTTCGTAATAACCCTGGCGTCTTTACCACTGGCTGGGCTGGAGCACCACTGTCTGAGTTCAATATCACTCTGTCTGACTGATGTCATTAACATTCTGACTGGTCTCTGGTCTCACCCTCTGCAATCTATTCGGCACTGTGTTGCCAGTTTAATCTTCTTAATATACTTTTCTACTGCAGAAAACCTTCAGCGACCTTCTCCTCGCGCCAGACTGATTCACTCCCTTCTCTTCATCATATCATGCACTCTGTGCATATCTATGTCAAGGGTGACACCTTTTCACTCTCCTGAAATGCCCTTTCCTCTTCTCCTCCTTCTGCACTTATCTGGTTCCTCAACCGAGGTCCCTTTCCTACAGGAGACTTGCCACATTCCTCTCAGACCTCACCGAACTTTCTTTTCTTTAATCTACTGCTGGTGTCGGTACGATGCACGCGCTCTGTGTGTCTTATACCCATGAGAGCAGAGGCTGAAGGGTTCTCATGTCTGTTAGTACCCACTACTGAATGTCAGAGCTGGGGTGAAAACAAGCAGTTTGTTTTCATGATTCCATAGAACGGGCTTATTTAATATTCAGTGAATTCCTTTGGGGCTCAAGGATATATTAACTTGTGTTATGGACTGAATTCTGCCTCCCCAAAACCCTCGTGATGAAGGTGGAATCCCAGGACCTGAGTATAAGACGATTTAGAGAGAGGGCCTTTAAAAAGGTAATGAAGGTGACATGACATCCTAAGGCTGGGCCCTAATCCAACCTGACCAACAACAAGAGACAAGGACACAGACAACATACACAGCCTGAGGGGCCACCATGTGAGGACCCAGGGGAAGGTGACCATCTGCAAGATAAGGACAAGGCCAAAGAACCAAACCAACCCTGTATACACCTTCATCTCAGAATCCTGGGGAAGGGAAATGCTGGTCTTAATGCCACTTCGTCTACACTACCTGTTCTAGAAACCACAGCACACTAATGCACTCTGCGTAATTATTTCTATTTGGTATTTATCTGAGGGTCTATGAAACCATTTCACATTTTCTGTTACAACCCACTCAAATGTTAACATAAATATACATAAATATCAATATAACATATTGTTGCCAATCAAACACTGAAGAAAAGTAAATAACCTCTAATTTGGTGGGCACATATCATGCTTTTCAAAGAATAACTAAATTCAGGTAAATTTTACATCCAAATGACCCTGAAAATGAGCATCTAAAGTGAAACAGAAACCTATCTGCCATTTTGATTCCACGTCATGAAATTCTGCTTGGTATTATATTTAATTCCATTCCCCTTAGAAGCAACAATGAAGTTACTTTGGTCCTTTACACTGCTTTGAATTTAAATGCCCCTCAGCTGCCACGAACACTTCGCAAAAATCTAATACTCCTTTCCTGGGATTATTCAAAATCTAGACTAGACAGAGCAGAAATTGTCTGACTGATGGTCCACTTTCTTTCTCAAATAAAGAGTGATTTTCCCAGTCACTGTATAGATTTAAATGTGCAGAGATATTTTGTTTTCTTCCCAAGGCTATAACTACTGCTCTGAGGATTTGTATAAATACCCAAAACGTCAAGTCTAATTTTAGCAGAGGCACAATATACCCACTACTGGGGCTGACACCCAGGCTGACCCATTCTCAGGATAAGCAACCGTGAATTAGTCATTTTAAATCTAAGGTCTTAAAACCCGTTGGACTTCAATTCATCCTTTCTCTACAAAAGTTAGTTATTATCTTTTAAAATGGGAAATTTAGCCATTTTTATGATTGTAAATATAAATTTAAAACTATGCTCCTAAAATGAGCTTCACTTTGAGGAGAATGTAAAAAACACTGAATGTAAAGTTAGCCCCGCTTTGGTCTATTTACGGACCTGCGTTCTCATCTCCAGTCTTACAGAAAGAAGCTTACAAAGATTCCAAAGTGTCATAGGTTGGATTTCCTGAGAACGAAATCCCTGAGACAGAACTTGTGTGCAGGAAGCTGTCTGGATGGGACCTTCTGGAGCAGCCAAGGAAGCAGGACACAGCAGAGGCAGGAGCTGAGCAGAGCTGTGGCCCCAACAGTGGCCTTCCTGGAATCTGTGGAAATGTCTAGAGCTGGGAAGGCCTTGCTCTTACAAACTGGGGTTAGAAGAGCAGGGCCTGCACCTCCACGTGGTTCAGACACTGGATGGTGGCACCTGGAGAGCACGGCACGACCCTGGGAGCGGCGACTCCCTTCAGCAGAAGGCAGTCCTGGGGACGGGCTCTACTGAGACCTGTCACCTGCCTGCATCTCCAGCAACTGGGAAGAACGAATACCTAGGCCTGAAGCTGGTGAGGCATGGTGTGGACAGACCACAGGGTCCACTACAGAAGGACAGGACTTCAACACGCTGGCCAAGTGTTTGCAGGCCAGTAATTCTAACATTTATCAGACTCAATTTCATTCATTCATTCATTCATTCATTCATTCATTCATTTGAAAGAGAGCACACACAGCAGAGAGGGAAAATCCCAAGCAGGCTCTACTCTCAGCACAGAGCCCGACATGGGGCTTGAACACACAAACCGTGACATCATGACCTGAGCCGAAACCAAGAGTCAGATACTTAAGTGACTGAGCCACCCAGGTGCCCCTCCATTTCTCTCTTTCTAACTGGGACAATTAATACCTTTCAGGCTTTCTCAAAATGATTTTTTAAAGCCAATATCAATGCAAATTCTTTGGGGCATAAAGAATCAGAGCCAAAATGTATCTTAGAAATAACCCAAGTCCAAGTGTCTATTATAGCGAAAGAAGTGAAGCCTAATACAGAGACATATACTACTGTGTACCTGACACAATTCTAGCATTTCTCGTTTATGACCTCATTTAACTGTCACTATGACCTATGACACAAAAGACAAGGAGAGGTCATGTGACTTGACTGCAGTCACACAGTTGGGGACAGGGGGCAACACTGATGATCTCTTGCCCCAGGAGCTGTGCTTTCAACCACTATTATATAGCTTCTGGTGACACGGAAGGCCGCGAACTCCGTGGTCGGGACTGCAGCTTCCTGCCGTGTGGTTCATTTCACCTATCCTGGCGGCCACACGGCCTGTACAGCAGAGACAGCAAACTGACAATCAGAGGGCAGAACTCACCCAACAGGTTCATTTGATCGTTTGTGCTTTTTTTGTATCTTCACAAACCTGTTTTAGTCTGTCCAGGAGTTTGCAATGTACTTTGACTCGTCAGGTGTTAGGTTTAGAATCTCACCAAGAAGTCTGGCACCTATAACTTTACACCACATATAAAACGATGTCATGCACAGGCATCCCCAGCCTGATCTATTCAGGCCCCTGAGTTTGCACTCAGCCATGGTTATCCACAGGTAGGTGCTGATGGTGATGGCAACGATGGTGATGATGATGGTGGTGGTGGTTATGGATGATGGGGATGGTGATGATGATGGGGATGGTGATGATGATGGGGATGGTGATGGTGACGAGGAGGAGGAGGAGGAGGAAGACGGTGATGAGGAGGACAGTGGTGATAATGATAGCGATGGTGGTGGATAGATAGGAGGTGATGGATGATGGTGGTGGTGGTGGTGGTGGTGATGATGATGGTGATGGTGATGATGAAGAGGAGGAGGAGGATGGTGATAATGACAGTGATGGTGGTGGATAGATAGATGGTGATGGATGATGATGGTGGTGGTGATGGTGACGGGAGGACAAGAAATAGTACGAGGAGGAAGAGATGGAGATGAGGAAGAAAGAGACAAGGAAAGGATATAAAAGGAGGAGGGAGAAGGGAAGGCAGGGAATAAGTGATTGCTTACAATAATATGAATAGTCAGCACCTATTACGGTATAAGCTCTTTTATGTTCTATTTATCTTCTCTGAGAAACCTCACCTGATACACAATTTCAGAGGAGTGCCACTATTTTTTTCCAGATAGATATAAACTGCTTAAATGAATCCACACCCCACACCAGACTGTTTTGATGGGAGCAAAATGTCTGCAGGCTAATACCAATCGATACAGGATAGGGGGTGCAGAAAGGGGGAGGGGGAGGGGAGCAGACGCATTTACAAATTAATAAGATACACATATTTTCATTCCATATTTAACCAGGAGAGAAATGCCTGTGAAGATCAAAGACACATTACTGATTATTTTTTCAGATAATTACTTGTAACAGGCAGAGATTTTTCCAGGAAAACAGGAACTGAGGCACTGAGAAAAGCACACTGCACCTACTTTCTCACAGGCATCAAGTTTCAGGTTGCACACAGAAATAAAAGTATACATTTCCAGTCATGGAATAAATGCCCAAAGAGGCTGAACAGATGGTGTAATTAGCACATTACAAAGAGATCCAAGTCTCAGGTGATCAGGGAGGGCTCCCTGGAGGAAAAATCTAAACTAATAATTGAATATTAATAATTGAATAAATATTAATCATTGATTGGTTAAATAAAGGGGAGAGGGTATGTCAGGGACCAGGAATAGCCCATAGAAGAATGTTTAAAGTACAACCAGTCCATTCAGATATACATCTATTTGCAAGTGTTGACAGGAAGGCAGGGAATGGTGGGGAGCTGCCAGGAGCCACCGTACCTGCTGAGTACTCATGGGAAGGAAGCCCACACAAAGGAGACAACTGAGAGACAGGGAGACATCCCTGAAGGTCCCACTGCTGACCCTGTAACAGCCGTGCCTACATCTAGCATTCACTGTTAGAGACTCTTTATTTCCAGGATCTATACATTCACTTCTTGCTTAAACTACTAACTGGCAGTGGTACTTACAACCAAAAGAACCTTGACCCATCACAGTGATTTTTCTCTTGCCCTTGATTTAAAGCACTTATAGATAAATAGACATTAAAAAAAATTTTTTTTTTAAAAACTAGAGCTAGGGGCGCCTGGGTGGTTCAGTCGGTTGAGCAGCCAACTTCGGCTCAGGTCATGATCTCATGGTTTGAGAGTTTGAGCCCCGCGTCAGGCTCTGTGCTGACAGCTCAGAGCCCAGAACCTGCTTCGGATTCTGTGTCTCCCTCTCTGTACCTCCCCTGCCCATGCTCTGCCTCTCCGTCTCAGAAATAAATAAACGTTAAAAAAAATTCAAAGCAGTTCTAGAAATCTATGTCTTATTCTATGTAGCCTTCACATATGGCCCAGAACACACCCTGCACACAGCATTGTGCATCCTGTACAACACGTACATGCACCCCATAACACGCATGCATGCACGTGCACACACGCACACACACGACACACAATCCCCATCCCATGCAACACGTACATGCGCCCCATAACACACATGCACACACGTGCACACACGCACACACACAATCCCCATCCTGTGCAACTTGTACATGTACCCCATAACACACATGCACACACACACACACGTGCACACAATCCCCGGAAGAACTACAACATAAGAATCAGTCACACAGACTATGATTAAAGCTGAACTTAAAAGGGCACAAAGAAAAGGAGAAAAAGGAACTCAAAGAAAAATGGCAGGGGAAAAAACTCTATGACTATCTCACCCGTGACATGCTAAATGTAGCCTGGTTCGTGAGCTTTGTTGCTGTTGTCATTATTTTCAATCTGTCAAAATGTGGCCGCTTACACTCAGTCCTCACTACTGAAGCTAATTGCGTGATTTACATGTTTTAGTCTCTGATGCACCTCTTGTGTAATGTTTCAAATGATGGTCTATTTCACAAGATGAAAGTTGACTGTTCTACGAGCCCAGACCAAAACATGAAAATAGTTTCAATGGTCTGTTTATCTGTCCAAATATGTGATAAGGTCTTCATGTGGGCCAAGAGCAAGAACAATTAAACATTAACTTCTTAAATCAATCAATGAAAAATTTCTACCCAGCTGATTTAAATTGGGGCAGACTAGGAAAATACAGTGTACTCACGTTATTTTTAAAAGTAGCACCAGAAGGGTCCCTGGCTGGCTCAGCTGGCAGAGCGTGGGCCTCTTCATCTTGGGGTTGTAGTTCGAGCTCCATGTTGTGTGGAGATTGCTTAAAAATTAAAAACTTCTGAAAAAAAAGTAGCACCTGAAACTAACACTGTATTGTTAACTATACTGGAATAAAAAAATAAACGTAATTAAAAATTTTTAAATCAATAAGTAAAAGATCACTGTACCAGGAAATTCTCAATTACCCTAACCTCATGTTTTCATTAAAAATACTTAGAATTCTGTACTTTTACCAAAAAAAAAAAAAAAAAAAAGTGACAGTACACCAGAAACACTATAGATTCAAACAGGCTACAACTCTCTGAACAAACTCTGCGTAAGACATTTTCTCCTTTAGGCTACCCCAAAATCAAATGACACAAAGTTTGTAGAATCCGTAAAGTGACAACAAAAATGGACATTTGCTTTTCTGTCTTTAAGCTGTGACAAAAGCGACCAGCAGAAACCCATTATCATCCGTGCTTTCATCACTGCCGAATGCTGAGCTCTTCCACTGCGCCAGGCATAACGCCAAATACCTTTGCAAAGAGGAGCTAAGAAGAGTCAGGTGCAATCGTTGTATCATTATTTCACTTTGGGCATGACAAAACTCAGGTTTAAGTAAGTTCAATCATCTACAGAAGACAACACAGCTAGTTAAGTGGCAGGGTCAAGTTCCAGACCCAAGTTTTTCACCATCGCATCACACTTCCAAGTCTGGGCTAAAAACAAGGGATGCGGCATCTACGTCTGAGAACGTTCCTCTCAAAGTAATTCAGAGAATTTGATTTAAAGCATGAAGGACGACCAACCTTTGGTAGCCTGTTAACAACCCGTGCATAGGCTATCCAGGCAGGGGGCCCCACAAAGCAGAGAGCTGGCATAGGACATTCCCCACCGTCTTGGTCACCCCGTCCAGCACAAGCTGGCAGCGATCCAGACCAAGAGCTACCGTGTGGAACTTTCCTCTTGAAGACATAAAGACAAGCCACCCCTCCCCTACCACGTGCCTACAAAGAGGTAAAACAGACACTACATATCCAGGATCCTTGCTTAAAGCATTTGACCTCAAAGAACTCAGAACATTAGAAAGTTTTCTATTGTATTAGTTAGCTGTGGATACAATACTGCTATGTAACAAAGGGATCAACACAAAACCCAGTGAGACGACAAAACGCATCTATTACCACATTAACAGACTTTACACACTGGGGGGTGAGCTATTTGTCTGACTTCCCAGGCCCGTTCACCAGCCCTGACTGGAGAGAAAGCAGCTATTTGGGCACGTTCTCTTTACCGAAGAGGTCAGATGCTACTGAAGACAAACAGGAACACATGACACCTTATTATGTCAAAGCTTAGAATTTGCACCCTGTCAATTATAGCCATGCTCTCCTGGCCAGAAAAGTCCGTGGTCATGCCTAAAACAAATCAACGGGGCAGAAATATGTGTTTGCCCCACAGATGATAGAATGGGGAATACAAGGTGACCAACAATCCAAGTTACCACGTCCAGTCATTTGAAAACTAGATAAAAGCAGTTTCTGAGTCACTGTCTCCTTTGTTGATTCTCTATCTTCACTGATGCTAATCTCAGAGCTGGAATCCCTTTCACCTGTCCTTCCCCTGGTAAGTCCCTGTTTCTCTTCTTCTAGAACCCGCTCAAAGTCACCTGGTAAGCCCCTGGTTCTCCCCTGCGAGATCAAGCTCAAACGTCACCTGCTAAATTCCTGGTCCTCCTCTGTGAGATCATGTCACCTGCTAAGTTCCTGGTCCTCCTCTACAAGATCGTGCTCACACATCACCCCACTTCACAAGCCTTTCCTAAACCCACCGTGTCAACCGCATGTGGATGCCAACACCGTGACTTGCCATTAACGAGATGCACCCAGATGCACAGTTTTTTAGGCAGGTTTTCTTTTTTCTTTCCTTTTCTGTTTTTCTTTTTATTCTCTCTCCCTCCCCCACCTCCTTCCTCTCCCCCTCCTCTCCTCCTTCCCTTCCTCCCCCCTCCTCCTTCCCTTCCTCCCCCCTCCTCCATCCCCTTCCTCTCTCTTCCTTCTCCCCTTCGTCTCCCCTCCTTCTCCCCTTCCTTTCCCGTCCTTCTACCCTCCTTCTTCCCTCCCTCTCTCTTCCTTCTTCCCTTCCTCTCCCCTCCTCCATCCCCTTCTTCTCCCCTTCCCCCTTCCTCCCCCACTCCTCCCCTTGTTCCCCCTCCTTCTCCCCTCCTCTCCCCTTCCTCTCTCCTTCTTTCCTTCCTCCCCTCCTCTCTCCCTTTCCTCCCCTCCTCCTTCTCCCCTTCCTCTCCTCCTCCTTTCCCTTCCTCTCCTCTCCTTCCCCTTCCTCTCCCCTCCTTCCCTGTCCTCTCTCCTTCTTTCCTTCCTCCCCTCCTCTCTCCCTTTCCTCTCCTCCTCCTTCCCTTCCTCCTTCTTCCCTTCCTCCCCCCTCCTCCTTCCCTTCCTCCTTCTTCCCTTCCTCCCCCCTCCTTCTTCCCTTCCTCTCCCCTCCCCCATCCTCTTCCTCTCTCTTCCTTCTCCCCTTCTTCCCTCTTCTTCCCCCTCCTTCTCCCCTTCCTCTCCCCTTCTTTCCTTCCTCCCCTCCTCTCTCCCTTTCCTCTCCTCCTCCTTCCCTTCCTCTCCCGTCCTCCATCCCCTTCCTCTCTCTTCTTTCTCCCTTTCCTCCCCCTCCTTCTCCCCTTCTTCCCCCTCCTTCTTCCCTACTTCTCCCCTTCCTCTTTCCTTCTTTCCTTCCTCCCCTCCTCTCTCCCTTTCCTCTCCCCCTCCTTCCCCTTCCTCTCCCCTTTCCCCTTCCTCTCTCTTTCTTTCCTTCCTCCCCTCCTCTCTCCCTTTCCTCTCCTCCTCCTTCCCTTCCTCTCCTCCTCCTTCTCCCCTTTCTGTCCTCCTCTTTCTCCCCTTCCTCTCCTCCTCCTTCCCCTTCCTCTCCCCTCCTTCCCCTTCCTCTCCTCCCTTTCTCCCTTTTGTTCTTTCTTTACTAATAACCTTGAAATAGATGTCATTACTAGTATTTCTCACTATATTTCTGGTCCTCTTCATTCGGGGCACATGATACAACTACTACGATTAATTCTCTATTCCTGGAATTTAACCATGATCACGTGATTTGTATCACCCGAAGAAATGTGTGCAAAGTGAGTGCCTCTTTCTGGCAGACACCTTTCAGAGCCAGTGGACCATCCCATCTTCCCATGCAGCAGTGGTGGGGCTTCCCTGGGCTCAAGGTCCCCAGACAAGGACGACAGGGAGCAGGGAACCCCGGGGACCTGTGGCATATGGGATGCATGACTAGAAAACATGACTGCTATCTCACGACATTAAGACACGGGATCACCACTGCAGCATAACCTCGGCTATCCTGCATGACAGTCATTATCAGAGTCCTATTCCTATCAGAAGTTCCCAAGACATCACGACATAACGTCATTTCCACGGGGGCATGGTGGACTACTATAACACCGGTGCTCATACAGCACTATGAGCATACAAAATAGTTTGAAATGCAGCAGTGAGCAAAGGTTTGAGGAAAAATATTTCAATTTTTAAAATTATCACATTTAATAATCACTAACATACAAAAATGGTCCCAAAAAATTAACACCCCCAAATTAAATTTTAAGTGACTTGTTAGAAACATCACATGAACATTTTGGTAAAATGTTTTTAGATAACTAATTTTAAATAGATGTGTTTTTATGTCAGCTGAGTTTAGGTAAAAGGATTTATTATCTCCATTTCTTGTTACTTACTGTCCCTATACTCCGTGTAAGAAGCAGATATCCCGTTTTTATAATGAGCTAACTGACTTCACCTCAGCAATTCATTTATGGCAAGACAGTAAATAAATCCAGGGTGATATCTATTTGGAAATGGTTTGGAGCTGGTAATCCCTGGATTCACTATAAAATATACTGATTACTCCAAATAATACAAAGTGCAGGCTAATAAACAGTTAAACATATATTAACGTCTTCAACATTGAGCTGCCACTGGTTTAAACAGAATGCCTATGGATTTCAGCTTCTGTATAATCATGCCTCTCTCTCTCTCTCTTTCTCTCTCTCTCTACAAATATATAAGAACTCATACACAATGTCCATATATACATATATGATATACATATATGATACACACACACACACACACATATATATGGACATTGTGTATGAGTCCGTCCTTACAGAATATCAGTAGCAGTAAAAGGTACCATGTTTTGAATGAAATGCATGATGGGAAGAAAAAAATCTCAAGGATGCAATCCAATATTTGGAGGCTGGATGCAGTATCATATAAACTACAAAGGTTTCAAAAGCCAAAATGCTCTAACGTATCCTCAAGGTTACAGGAGCTTAATTGCAGGACTGGGCGCATCGCGCTGATACGCAGTGATTTTCAGTAACTCTCTTTCAAAGCAGCATCTGCAGGTATCCGCCCTGAGGCATAACCACAACTTCGTACATGGGGAACTTCGTAGTATGGATGGGGATGTGCCAGTCTTTAATCGGCACCGAGAACCACTTTGGCTTCAAAAGTGGGAAGTCAAGGAAATAACACTGAGGACTCATAAATAGGGTATCTGCTTCTGGCTCTTACTGAGAGAGAATGCGTATAAAGCCACTGTATCTAGCTGCATTACCAGAGACGCTACGGAACCACACGTCACTGCACTAGGCACATCGGAGTTGTCTCCACAGATCCAGGAAGACCTTCAAGTGCTAGTTGTCTGCATTTGCGTGTTTCTTCCCAGCAGACTGTACGCTTTGGGGTGACAGACACACACCTGACTGACTCCCCGACGTCTTCCTCCCCAAGGCCAAAGGACTGAATCATCTCGCGAGTGACTCAAGTTCTCGGGAAGTGTTTGATAATATCTGATTTAAAGTACTTAGAACACAGTCTGCCAAATGAGGATCGTTACCATTCTTAGCTGGCGCTTCCTGATTGAAGTGTGGTCATAATAGCTTGCTTTGAATATAATGGCTATCTAAAGTACAGTAATTTAATCTAAATACAGACATATGCTTACCTACAGGTTATAAAACTCCCTTATGAGGACCTGAGGTGTCTGTCAAAATATTTGGCTCTGGCAAAACACGTGTTTCTTAGCTCATTCTGTACCTGACGTGACTGACTCCTAGGTCTTCTTCGTTCACTCAACAAGAGCTAATAAGTGTTTTTTAAGTGACCTACCTGGCTGAATCAAAATTTCCAGAGAAACAGAACCAAGAGGAGAACAAAAGACAAACAGAAAGAGACGTGTTGTCAGGGACTGGTCTGCGCGATCACGGGGGCTGAGGAGTCCGGGCCTGCTGTCTGCAAGCTGGAGCCCCAGGAAGGAAGTGGGTGGGGAGGCTCCAGTTCAAGATGGCTGGCCTGAGAGTTGGTGGCTGATGGTGCAAGCCTGACCTGAGCCCGAAGGACCCCGAGGAGCACCGATACCTAAGGGCAGGAGACGAATGCTCCAGTTCAAGCAGAGAGCAAATCTACCCCTCCTCCCTCTCTCTGTTCCATGCAGACCCTCAACAGAACAGATGATGCCCACCGGTTCACTCAATCTCGATTCGAACGCTTGGGTCATCTGGAAACACCCTCACACACAGGCTCAGAGGCCATGTTTTACCATCTGCCTGCGTATCCTTTGGCCCACTCTTGCTGTTGACAGAAAACTTTCACACTGGTCCAACGGAACTGGCCAAAGTCCCTTCCGCCCCACTCACCTCTCTGTTTCCTCACCCGCTCCTTCTTCGCACACAGCCCAACCCCTCTCACTGTCCAAGAACTCATCAGGTGAGCTCGCCATGGAGTCTCTGTCCGTATTCATCTCTCCGGTATGACCGTACCACTTATGGAACCAACTATCAATCACTTTACGCCTGTACTCACACATCATCTTCTCTTTAATATCTGAAACCAGATTTCCAATTACAGCCTCCCCAAGACCACCTTCTTGTACTTCTTAATGCATCTATTATTTTGTAACGTATGACAAGTAAATTATATAAACTTGTCTGTCTCCCTCCTACAATGAAAAGCTCTGAAGCCGAGGAAATTTTTGTCTGCTCCAGGAACCACCATACGTTCAGGAAACAGAAAAATTTCTGCACATAAACATTTGAAGAAGTCAGGAATGCTTTTGGTGCGTGCTCTACTTGTGAATATTTTGCCCTTAAGTGGTTTTTTAAAAAATCATTGTAGGGGCGCCTGGGTGGCTCAGTCAGTTAAGCGTCCAACTTCGGCTCAGGTCATGATCTCACTGTTCTTGAGTTGGAGTCCCGCATCAGGCTCTGTGCTGACAGCTCAGCCTGCTTCAGGTTCTGTGTCTCCCTCTCTCTCTCTGCCCCTCCCCTGCTCACACTCTGTCTCTCTCACACAAATAAACATTAAAAAATAAATGAATGAATAAATAAATAAATAAATAAATAAATAAATAAATAAAATCATTGTAAACACCTCTTTAATGCAAAAAGAAAAATAGGTGTGTAATCATATATAACTACTAGTCAAAGAAATACTCAAAATAGATTTTTGCATTCATTAATTTCTAAAAGACTAGAAATACAATGATGTAAACTCTCTCAAGTGAGTCAGTGTAAGCATCGCCCACGCATTACTGAAGGGGACAGAGCTTGACTTGGGGACAAGCTGGATTCAAACCCAGGCTCTTGGAGAACCAGCCCAGAGTGGGGTTTTCTGAAATGTCCCATCTGGACTATCCAATGCCAGAGCTACGGGCACATGCGATCACGGAATACTTGAAATGTGACCAGGATGGCTGCGGACCGGGATTTTTAATTTCCTTTCATTTATATTCACATTTTAGCAGTCACATGTGCCTAACGGCTACTCCACTAGGCCGCTCAGACTTAGATACAGGATTTTAGACATTTTTTAAGTTCTCTGATATTCAACTTTACCATACGCAAAACGAGACTGAAGCACATTGTTGTAAGTACTAACAGGAATTAAAACTACTAAGTGGTCACATCACACGTCTCAACACACAGCGGGTGCTCATATAGACGCTCTAGCCGTTGCTCATATATCCTCGTTCTTATGACCTTCTCCTGAAATCCTGGAGCTTGTTTCCTGGTTCCTTAGTTGTGACTTGGCGGCCTTTGGGAGGCCCCCAGCGGGAGCTTCCACCCCGTGGTGAAGACCACTGTGCCCCAGTTTTCCCTGCTTTGTATGTTGGAGCTGATGGTTCCATCTCGCCCTGGGCAAAGAGTATACAGGAAGTTCTTTAAAAAGAAAGAAGCTTGCTAAGTATTGGGATATGACTTCAAGAAGAGTGGTTTATTTATCACAAGCATCCCCAGGAAGTTTGTTGGCTGCTGTTCTCAGGCAATTCCAGCTCCTTGGGTGGTGTTCTTGCCCCGACTGCTGGTTTCTCCCTCTGCCTTCTGCTTTAGCCAAGAGGGTGTATCCCGTTCCACTGCTGTGGTATGTATTGGAAAAACGGTAGGTCCACACGCTTTACAAAGTCATACATGTTCATGCAGAACTACTAATTTTGTGAATGGTAAGGGGTATTCCCATTTCTTTTTTCTTTTTTTTTTTTTTAATGTTTTATTCATTTTTGAGATAAAGAGAGACAGCACGAGCAGGGCAGGGGAAGAGACAGTGGGAGACGCAGAATCTGAAACGGGCTCAGGCTCTGAGCCGTCAGCACAGAGCCCAAGGCGAGGCTCGAACCTATGAACCGCGAGATCTTGACCTGAGCCGAAGTCAGGCTCAACCAACTGAGCCCCCCAGGCGCCCAGGGGCGTTCCCATTTCTATCCTGATTTTGGGTCACAGTTGGGTGAAGATAATTAAAATACCTATGAACAGATTTTGATTCTGAGAAAGCCATTTAATGTCATTTAAATGAATCTGTAGTGTCCCTTAGGAAAACATTAAGTGTTTTGCTGTTGTTTGTTTTAAGCACAGGTAATGGTTTGAGAATGTCTTCCTAAGACCAGTTTGAAAACATTTTTGAAAATTCAACAACTTTTTCCTACAATTATACACACACACATTTTTTTTCCATCTCGTAATTCACAAGTGACAATTTGGACTGGTAGAAGCTTGATGGCACAGTGTCAAGCCCCATTTAAATAACATACAGTCACAGAAAAAAATGCCCAAAACAATTCATTTAAAAGAAAAATGACATTCTTTTTTGCCAGATTTGTTTAACAAGCGTCTGCCTTTAAATCTATCCTCTGACCCTACTTGTCCTTTTTACATCTAGATGCTCATTTTTATACACTTGAATTTTTTCTTTTGTTTTTCCATGGGACCTATTTCTGCAGTCTAGCCAACAAGAGACAGCTGAGTTAAGACACACACAACACACACTGGACTATGCAACTGTGACTTCTACCCTTCGATCCTGTGGGGTCTCTGCCCAACCAGAGTCCTCCTCTGAATGAGACACAGGACAGGCAGACACACAGGTGCCCCTACAAACGTGTTTACAGCACGTATACAGAATAGTGCCTGGCTCTTAGTATGCGATAAAAGAAGTAAGTGATAATTAACGATGTTAATAAAATGTTACTGAATGGATACACACATTCTGACCTCCCGGCCACAGCTGACCAATTAAAGACTTCGGTTTTACTCACCGACCTGGATATCCTGCAGGTCCTGATTTCAGTGTCGCAGCTGGGGCAACTATTTGATAGCACATACAATCAAAAGGGAAGTGAGCTCCGGGAAAGAGAGTAAGAAAAGAGAGGGTACTCAGTGAGAGGCCAGTTCTGGCCTCTCAGCAGGTTTCGCTGGGCCCTGGGCTAGCTCAGGTGGGATCCTGTGCCTACAAACAGAAGACCCGGCAGACGTCATCTCTGTGAGTCGGCAACCAAAGGCACCCGCCTACACAACACGGCACCGTCCCTGACGATCCCCTTCCTGCCCTCCTCTCTCCAGCGCTCCATGTGTCCTCGCCCTCCCTTGCGGAGTTCATGCTTTATTTAGTCTCTAAATTCTAGCGTGATCTGAAGCTGTGAAACATTCTGAACCACGTGGAATCGTTAACTAGGCAGGATAAACGCTGCTGTAAGTGAACCACAAGGTGAATTTACGAACATGTGCTACTGTTCAACTAAATGCATTAGTGCAACCTCCACTTAGTAAAGGCAGCCTGGCTAGCTGTTCCTCAGACCTCTCCTCTGATCTGGGGGCACGTAGCTGGACCACAGGTAGCACCCGCTCGTGTACGAAGAAGAAATCCTGTGAATGAAGGCCAGGAACGCAAGGAGAACTGATGTGTGTCCCCGGCGGGGGCGGCCCAGAAACCCCCCCCCGTATTCCCTTCTCCAAGCTCCTTCCTCTCTGAGAGGGAGCAAAACGTACTCCCTTGCACATGACATGCTGAAGCTAACAGGCTCGGCTGCAAGATCGGGAGAACCTGAATTCTGGCACCAAGTGGAGGATAACCCCTGCCCGTCAAGATCCCCACCTCTGACGTCACGTGAGTAAGCGACACATGGGATTCTGGAGTTCACCTGTCACCTCGCTAACGCACCTGTCACCTCGTTCTAGAACGCACACGGAAGGTGGCTTTACTGTTGGTCCTGACACTGGAGAGGAAAAGTAGCGACCCAGGAGAGAAGTGGGGCTCAACCCGGAGAGGAAAGCCAGGGGCGCCCTGCATCCTACAGGATGCGGAGGCCCAGCATCAGAGCCAAGCCCCCAAGCCCGGGATCACGGGCACCCACAGACGGGAGACGGGAAAGCGGGGAGAGCGCACCGGAGCCTGAACAGCAGGAGGGGGACTCGCCACGCCTGTCACCACCTGACACGGAATGGATTCTCCCAGGGCAAAGCAATGCTACTTCGTGGGAACAGCATGTCCTGCTTAGGGAACGGGAATTAGCAACAGGAGGCCCTGCCCAAGCCAAGGGGCCCTGATGGTGTTTACTCAGGTTCAAACCTGCAGCAGGAGTGATAGAAAAATGAGCCCCGCAAAGCACTTTGGAGATTTCACACACAACACTGCCAGGCTAAGCCTAAGAAGCAGGAAACGCAAGACGGATGTGAAGAAGAAAGGCCCCAGTGTGCTTACTCCCACCCCCCCCCCACAGGTCATCCCCATCGTCCGTTTCCATAGCAACTGTCCATTCCCACGAGCTCTACAGACGGTGTTAAGTTAATGTCTAAACACTTAAAGACAAAGTTTGCCACGGATACAGCGACTGGACAACTTACCAGAACATTCTGCAGGAACTCGGCCCTTCCCTGTGCATTCTAACCACGCAGAAGTACTGACACACTGCAGTCCTTACCGGGCGTTCCTGCCCGGACGAAGCAGGTGACAGTCACAAGTTAGCCACAAAACGCTGCTGCCAGATCAGGTTCCAGAGCTCTCTACCGTGAGGACACAGGAGCCAATGCCGTGGTAAACACAACCAACTTGAACTACCCTCCTTGCTGCTTTCCCCTGAGCCAACCTCCAATCACGTACTTTGGTGTAGGAAAACCTTATTATTTATGGTAATCAGCATTAAATGCTTACCCTTTTTACCAAATTACCATGCAGGCTAGTCTCAGCAGCACATGTTACTAACTAGCCTGGGTCACTCTGGCAAACTGTGTTGGGGTACAACACTAAATCTGTTTTGTCAGGACACTTAGGTTTCCCTCTTTATTTTTTTTGTCGTCCACACTGAACTTAGAAAATTGAGTGGGAATCCTTCCCGAGCCCCAGGCAACTGGGCATTTTTAAATAAGCCTTAACTAAGTATAATTAATTTAAATTTCATCCAAGTGTGAACAGCATTTAGTCAAATATGTAAATGTGCCCATGAGACAGAGACAGCAGGTGGGAATGTTGCACCTCAGGCTTCCAAAAATGATCAATCCCAGAGATGCACAAGTCACTATCTCTGATAATCAGGCATCAAGCAGTGTAATTAAGTAGCTGGTTTTAACTCAAAATGTTACACTTCAGACTCTCGGCATCAATAAAGTGCAGAATGCACGCTGAGAATCACACTGGAGGGAAAATGGGGAGGCGCGTACTTCCAGGCTGGCGAGGGAGAGCTCCGTTTCCTGGGCAGAGTATGTCCCGATGCGGCATCACGGGACTATGCGAACGGGGTCCCGAGCAGCAGGAAGGAGGGCGACGTAGAGGAGGAGACAGTGAGCTCAAAGACCAGGATGGGTTCTTCTTCCGCATCGGGAAGGGACTCGGGATACAGTCACTCAAGACAGAACCCTCTGAATGCCCTTTTCTCCAGCACTGACTGAGAAGTGCTTCTAAACCAGGTGTTGCCCTGCCTGCTAGGGGACAGGGGCAAGACGCTCGCGTGGACGCGTTCTTGTGCTCCAAGTGTGGGGCACAACAACAAACACAGGTTTGACAAAACAGGTTCGTGTTCTAGGGGACTCGCAGGAAAGAGGGCCATGACCTCTTAGGGGGATCAGGGAAGGGTAATGAAGGAAACGACTGTGCAGCGGCCCCCAGATACTGGACTGTAAGAGCCCCTGCTACATGCAGCAGACAGACCCGTTCTTCCCAGATCCTTGGAGTTTGAAATGAGATGCGCAGACACCCAGAGCCACTGGGCGCCGAGCTCGGAGCGAGCCGGATGGTGACAAGCACTCGCTCCGTAGCTGGACTCTACCCAGAGTCCTCCACACCATCAAGGCCCTCCCCTTGGGCTCTGCCCTTGGCCAGTGCAGTTCAGGTTCAACAACAACTCTGCCGGGTCACTAGCAAAGTCCCCCGACCTTGACACTGGATCAAATCCCTCATCTATCTCCTGGTAGCCTGACTTCAGCAAGACACCTGCGGAGTCAGCTTAGCAACAACGCCCCAGCCTTCAAGCTTCCTCTTGGTAACCTCCATCCACTGACCCCACCTGGCGCCATGGCTAAAACCTCACTTGTCTTGGCCGCGTTCGGAGTTGACCCTGGTCTCTCTCCTGCTGCAAAGCCCCACTGTCACCCCCGGGACTCACTGCCATCTTTAACTAGGGCCGTGGGTAAAATTTTTACCATGAATATATACATATTCTTTTTTCTTTAACAAGGGACACATCGTGAATTCCTGGTGCTGAGAGTCTGAATGGCTGAACTGGTTCCTAAACTATAGGACATTTGTTTTGTTGTTTTGTGTTGTGTCACTGCTACACTTACTTAGATACCTGAGAGAGAGTCCATTGGTGTTAAATAAGTTCCAATGTGAATTTGAAATAGCAACCAAAAACAAAGAAAAAAGAAAAAAGAGCAACCAATTTGTATCTGAAATAACAAATAGATCTTAATTCATGCCAATGTTTAAAACAATACTCCTGGGGGCGCCTGGGTGGCTCAGTCGGTTAAGCGGCCGACTTCGGCTCAGGTCATGATCTCGTGGTCCGTGAGTTCGAGCCCCGCGTCGGGCTCTGTGCTGACAGCTCTGAGCCTGGAGCCTGTTTCCGATTCTGTGTCTCCCTCTCTCTCTGACCCTCCCCCGTTCATGCTCTGTCTCTCTCTGTCTCAAAAATAAATAAACGCTAAAAATTTCTTTTTAAAAAAAAAAACCAATACTTCAGTTTCAAAACCACAAAATACTTTAGGAGATTAAAGGATACCTAGGTGGTTCAGTCGGTTAAGTGTCTGACTTCAGCTTAGGTCATGAACTCATGGTTCATGAGTTAGAGCCCAACCTCAGGGTCTGTGCTGACAGCTCGCAGCCTGGAACCTGTGTCAGATTCTGTGTCTCCTTCTCTCTCTCTGCCCCTCCACTGCTCACTCTCTCTCTCTCTCCCTCTCTCCCAATAATAAGTAATCATTAAAAACAAATGAAAAATTTACATTAGGAGAGTAGGGGCATTTTTTTAAAGTTTATGTATTGAGAGAGAGAGAGAGAAAGAGCATGAACAGGGGACGGGCAGAGACAGAGGAACAGAGAGAGAATCCCAAGCAGACTCTATACCACCAGCACAAATCCTGATGCAGGGCTTGAACCCACGAACCCTGAGATCATGACCTGAGCTGACACCAAGCGTCAAGAGTTGGGTGCTTAACCAACCAAGCCACCCAGGTGCCCCGGAAAGTAGGGGCATTTTGACAAAGACCTTCATTAAAATATTAAGGGAGTTGATGCTTCCTTCAGTAAGACATAACACAGCCACTGAAGGCTTCAAAATAGGAAAATGTTCTGACGGGTACCAAACTTTAGAGAAGACAATTTGTTGTGTGGTTTAGTTCACACAGAAGAGCACGAGTTAGAAGACTGGCCAGGGGTGACAGTGATCCACGTGGCATGGTGTGTCTGTGACAGTGATCCACGTGTATGGGGTGTCTGTGACAGTGGTCCACGTATGGTGTGCAGGAGGTTGTGTGCATTTCTGCAGATTCTGTAGTGTGAAAGCACTGGGGAAACACTATTCACATTAATCCTATGCACACGGCACCCTTACCGATGGGCACAACCTTCTCAATCATATGATACAGCGCAGAGAATGTGAAATAGAGTGGTAGCCATGGTATTTCAAGGAGAGAAAAGATATGACTGATTTCACTAAGAGAGGATTACTGAAGTACTGAGAGTGGGCAAAGTGACATCCAGATTTTAAATCCAAGTATCTTGGAGAATGACAGCAACAGTCCTAACAAAAACAGAAGTCAGAAACAGCTCAATCGAAATTTGGGATCAAAAACTGAAGTTTAGGATGATGCTGAGACCTTTCAGGTGAGTCTGAGATGTGTGCACAACATCCCAATGATGATACTCAACAGAAATCTTACATCTAAAAGGCACTCGAGTGAAGATGATATTTGCAGCCACACACACACACACACACACACACACACACACGAGATTACAGAAGACACAGAAGTCGTAAAGAACACGTTAGAGAATGCTTACACTCAATCCTAAATATACGAGGACGAGAGAGAGAAGACCACACAGAAACAGAAGAACACAGAAGTCAAGGCGGAGAGAGTTCCGAGGAGACGGTGGGGGCAAAGAATGACGAACGACAGCGAGAGAGCAGGAAGGGAGAAAATGCAGGAACAACATGGGGATTAAAGGAGAAATCGCCAATCACCATCAGGTGTAGGGACTGTCAAAGTATTTGTGGCCAAAAGAAGGAAAGAGAGTAGAGAAACTTGTGAAGTTGCTGAGAAAAAGATACTGGTTTTGAGTTGAAGATGTGTAGACAGGTGCACAGGTGTATGAGACGAGGAAAGACAGACAAAGAGAGAAAGATGCAAGAACGTAGGGGAAAGTGATGGAGCGCGAGGTCTGGGGGGAGACACAGAGGGCGGACCAAGGGCCAAGGCCAAGGGACGGCACCTGGTGCAGAAGAGGGACAAGCCCTGAGGAGACGGAAGCGAGGGAGCGGGCGTCCATGAGAGCCCAGCAATGCTGAAACACCGCCCAGTGGGTGAGGACATGTGCGGAGCACCCAGCCCGTCTACACCTTTTCAGTGAAGTAGGGGAAAAGAGATCTGCCACAGTCGAGGGGCTCGGGGTCACGAAAGAGGACAAACGGGGCACGCTCCCAGGGGTGGGTCATGACCTTTCACCGTCACAAAGAAAACTGGGGGCAAGTCCATTTAAAACTTTCTCATCTGCTTCTGGGACCTTAGTGCGCAAGGATGCAGACTCTAGGGATGCATCTGGAATTGCACGTATTTGCAGATGCTTCTGATTTGGCTTTTGTGTTTAGGTGTCACTGACACGAGGGCCTAGCTCCGATGAGAGCCCTAGCACACACACATCCCCACACCCGGGGTCCAATCAAACAACTATGCTCCTTGATACCAAAGCACTTTTTTATGTCACAAACGCAGGCACCTCTGTGACCTCATGACGTCACATGCATTAGTGGCATTTACGTACAAATACAGAACATAAATGTGTCAACAGTCATGCTCCACAATCATTATATTAACATCTTATGTGGCCAGATTCTGAGCTGCCTGAGGACAGAAAAATGCTGCTTTCTAAAACAATCTAGTGGACAAGAGAAACTGGGGGAGGGGGTAGGTAAGGGGCCCGATTCGGAATCATCTGAGATATGCCTTTAGGACCCCTGACCTCTCCTGCAGCAGAAACAGCCAGAGGAAGGCTCTGAAAATACAGGACAGGAAATCACCGACAGGTGACTTGAAGGGAATAGAGAATTTAGGACCCGAAATGCACCTTTATCACAGAAGTCTCAAAGCTGGCCTATTTAAAGGACGTGTGCATATTAATCGGAGAAGTCTTCACATGTTAAGAAATAAAATGAAGAAACTGAATGAAGGAATCTGTCCATCAACTGTCAAACATAATACTAAACGTACTTGACATTTTCCAACTTGGTGTGAAATTTCTCTGTGACTTCTTCAGAACTATTCCAAATGGGTATGGAAGGATGACGCTCCATGTGTGCAGTGAAATGAAGAGAGATTTTTAAGGAAAAATTATGCCCTCGTTTTCCATTATGGGCAGGCACTTTAGAATGATGAAAACTTTCACTAAACCAGAAGCATATGAATTACAGCCACAATGTCTGTAATAATTTCATTTCGGCGGCTGATACAACTCTTGGGCTTGGACTTAGCATAAAGCAAGTCCCTAGATGAATTAGGAAGGAACAGTTTAAGGGTGTGTGTGTAAAACTTATTAATGCACTCACTGTGTTGTCTTTTTCCCCTTGAATCTTGCAGGGACAGAATATAATAAATTTATCTAATCAAAAAGCTCAGTGAATTTATAAAAGGACAGACAACGTTAAATTTGGGATAACTGCATCTTTTCAATTATCTACAGTTCATTTTAAACCCCACACCCAATAGCTTATTTGAAGATATTATCTTAAAGAACCTAGTCAAAAATATCCTTTCTTTTTTGTTTTGTTTTTTAATTTTAAATCTGGCATCCATTCTAGCAACTCTGACTCCTAATCCTTCTATTCAGGAAAGATGCTTTCCTTTCTATTATTATACTAACTTTTGCTCTTTAATCGTATAATGTATGGATTCCAATCCCTGCATCACTGCCAAACAAGAAAAATGCATAGGGTTTACATCTAGTGAAACAAAAACAAATCAAAGGGAAATCTCAGCATAAACCTTACATGAGTGTTTTGTACTTTTGGGGTTTTGTTTTTAAATTTGATTCTCTCTCTTTCTTGGTTTAAATAGCAATCTACATTTAATTAGGAGATAGAATCCTGTCTTTTTCCTACCAATTCCTATCATAATTCTTGAAGTTTAGCATCCACTCTCTGACAGTCAACAATAAATGTGTTTATAATGATTAAAGGAAAATTAAACAACCATAAGAAAGAAATAATAAGAGAAGGGCCAATGTGAAAATACAAAGAATTTTAGAAATGAAACACAGTCAACTAAAGTAAAAAGGCAACCAATGTGTTACACCATTGATTAGACATCGCTAATCTCGTATCCGTGTTTTAGACTTTAAAATCTCCTCCTGTTAGCTTTCAGTTTTGAGGTTACCTTTAAAACTCAAATTAAATACACAGAAGCAAGGGAAACAACGACCCTTCCCAGACGCTTCCCTGGTGCCAGGGGCTGACACGGGCGCTCGCTCGCTCCATACAAGCCTACTACCGGCATGCGGTGTAGACGCAGTTTACTGCACAGAAGCCCGAGGCTGGAAACATCCAGACGCTAACACTTCTCATGGGCACGGGGGCCCCTTGTCCGCTCTTGCCCTGGGCTCCCGTGGCTTCGGTCGGGAGGCCAACCTCCCCACCCCGGGTTTATGTTCCCAGCCTGCACCTGCCTTGGAAGCTCAAGAGAGACCTCCTCACCTGTCCGTGATCACGGCCACCAGAGCACCAGGCTGCCAGGTCAGACTCTGCCCTCGTCTCTTCTTTCCCCTCCTACTCCAGCCTCCTCCCTGAACAGCCTGCAACATCTACTTTTCTTTCCCCTCCTTCAGTTTCCTATATCCAGTCACCGTGAGTCCTCAGTGGAACTTCCTTCCCAACACTTCTCTCTACCCGTCCGGCCCAGGACCACCGTAGCAGATATGATCATAATGAAAAGTCTGCGATACTGAGAGCGCTCGCCAGATGTGACGGAGACATGAAGTGGGCAAAGGCAGTGCGAGCGGTGGGCTTTCTCGACGCAGGGCTGGCTGCCACAGCCCTGCACTTTGTACCCACCTCGGCGTCCGAGAAGCACAACGAAGGCATGCGGTTCAGCAAGCTGTGCCCGTGCTGCTATGTCCAGGCCCGGTAGGAGGCGCTCTGATGTGACGGAGGCCGCGGGAGGCCAGGGTCCTGCTCGCAGAGACGGAGAGCCTCGAGGAGTGAGAGCGAGCCCGAAAACCCACATCAAGAGCGACGTGCGTGCCCACACGCTAGCGGCGAAGACAGAAGCGCGGGCTGTGCCCGGTGTGTGCCAGGGCCGGCCGGCGCGGGCGGGAAGCTTGGTGGGGACTGGAAGGTGGAACAGAACCGGGTGGGGCCAAGAGGGCGGGAAAAGCCCCGCAGGACAGAAGCAGCTCCCCTAGGCTGTCTCCCAGAGCTCCCCCGACAGGGTCCTGTCACCATTTGGGCGACGCCTACTTTCCAGCCCTCACCCCCGCCCCCCATCTTTCAGAACCCCAACCAAACCAAACGACCTCAAAACCTAACACCACGAACGCAGTGACGTTAGGGCCCTCGCGGTCTCCCTCCATTCCCAGCAAGAGGCACGGCCCCAGAACACAGAGGCTAAGTCTCGCTAAGTCTGTGACTCATCCACCCGACCCAACAGCTGGAAGCACTCATACCAGCTGGCCCAGCAGGTATGCAAACCTTCAAACAGACAAGTATTTGAAAGGAGGGCTGTCCTTGGAAGAGGGCAGACTTGTGTATGCAGGAGTGCGTTCTACGCGCTTTACCGCGCACGTGACCAACCCGAAGCCACCGCAGGGCACCCCGAACCCCACGTTTCCGTGGGGTGGTGCTCGGCTCTCCCCCCAGGCGCCTCAGCCGTCTGGTGAGGCCCCAATATTATGCTCCTTCTGACCACACGAGCACGCAACCATGTGTGTCCACAGACCACCATCCAGGCCGGGAGACGTGCCAGCAACTTGCGTGATCAGCCAAAGAAAAATGGTCAGCAAAGCCTGAATTCTGAATTGGACCAGCGAAGAAAAGAACCCAGTTGCCTTCTCTGTCCCCCAAACACGAGCAGGCCGTGAGCGTGAGGCAGAGGGTGGGAGACAGTTACTTCGGGGGGATTGGGAGATAATGGCGGGGCTCTGTTCCTGCTCTTACTGCTTCTCAGCTCTCAGAAACGCAAGGCGTTCTGGAAAAGAGTCCATTTCCTGGGTCCAAAACATTTGGTCCTGGAGGCCACACCTCTTAGCAGCCTGCCTTCCCCCAGTGAGAATGACGGGTCCATGGCTTTCTGGGAGTCACAAAAGTGGCTCTCGGTAACGAACCCAGGACAAAAATCCCAACCGTCAGCAGCCATGAACCAGATCCGCAGAGAGCTGCAGGGGAGGGGATGGTCTGATCCTACATCGGGGGGAAGCAAAGAGGGGAGGAAGCAGAGAGGGGAAACCAGTGTTTTGTCTCCTAAAGCACATCTGTGAATGGAACTGGATTGCTACTAACAAGAAAACTAAGATCTTCTGGAAGAATTTCAGGGTCCTTGTTAAGACGACAAGTCCGAGCTGGCGCCCTGAAGTGAAGGGTGGTTTTATGCGCGGGCACTGAGCCTGCCATCTGCTCCCTGTGGCTGGAGAGATGCCGTTCTTAACACACGCCCACCAGGCAGGGCTCCCCGGAAGCAAAGACTGCCTCCCTGTCACCCGGGCAAAACACAGATGAAAATAACAAGCCTAGAGAGACAGGAAGTCACACAAGGCAGGGTCACTTTACCTGTAAATATTTTACCTTAAATGTGCCCAACACCTTCAAAATCACTACGGCCTGGGCCGTACGCACGGAGCAAGTCGCATCCCAGACACTGGTGTCCAGGGAAACACCAACAGCAAATTACGTGCATGGGCTTCTTTGCAGCGAGGCACCCTCTCGCAAATGACGCGGTAAACAAAATCACCTCTGCTGGGGCGAATCCTGTTTCCTCGGGAATATATGTACGGCATTCAGGAGAATTCAATTTTGTTAGAATGGGAAAGAAATAAACCTCGAGCAGTTGCCAAGATCCTTCCGTTATATGAAATGACACCTTTAAAATTATTCTTTTCCAGAAGAGCAGCCCCAGTCTTTAAAACTTACCCAGGTTTCTCTTGTAGAAGCTGATTCTATTTTAAATATTCCTCTCATTCCCCTTGAGTTCTCAGTTGTCTCTGAAATGCTGTTTTTAACACTATTTGAATTAGTTTATAACTGGTCTAAATAAAAAGCAATAATTCATAGGATTAGCCAAACATGGGTAAATTATTTCAGGGGTAGGTACATGTAGTGTGTGATGTGTGTGCTGTGTGTATGTATATGTGTGTATATAGTTTGTGTGTGTGTGTTATGTATGTGTATGTAGTGTGCGCGTGTGTGTACGGGTGTGTGTGTATGTGAGTAGTATATGCTGGGCAGTGTGTAGCACACACGTTTGTGGTATTATCAGAAGTTAAATCATTATTCAAAGTTTAGAAATATGCTTATGTTAAGCTTTCATTCAGAGAGGTGGTCTCAACTCATGATCCTTCTGCATTGTGGGGTCACAGACACATTCAAGGATCAGATGACAGCCAGACCCCCTCCATGAACACATGCAAGCAAACAACTGTATACATGACACGGGTACTTCCTGGACCCATGAGTGCCATCTTTGGACTGTAGGAAGAACATTTCCCTTGACACCTTTCTTTTCAAAGGGCTCCTTCGTAATTACTACCCTGAGTCACAAAAATTCCTCAGGAGAGGATTTCAGAGATTACCTAATCTGGTTTACTTAAAGCCTGGAGAGGTGAGGCGATTTTCCAAGGACATTCTGCTGGGAAGGACCAGGGCTGGGACCAGGGCAAGACTCCCGGCCATTTGTCCAAAGCTCTTTCAATTAAGGGAGGCACTTGCATTCCTAGAACACATTGCTAGCATGGAGCAAGTGACTAATAAAGAAAGCACACAAACCACTAAAGCAGAGTTAAAACTACAAACACCCTGGCTGCTCTAAGAGCCGTCCCTGGGAGGAGTCGCTTCCCCTGCGATTACACCCACACCAACATAAATAAAGTCCTGCTTCTTGCTTTACTGCACCAATCCTGTAAGGCTCACCTGAGCACAGAGCTCCCGTTAGCTTCAAAGGTACTTTTTACTTCTTGGTTCAGCTCCACGGGGATATTAAACAAGACAAGATGCAGCCCAATGCCTTGGAGATGAACAATGGAAACAAATTACTATACGCTATTTAGTCGAATAATAAGAAAAATGTGTTCCATCCCTACACGCTACTAAATTTCTCTGACAATCTCCCTTAATCTTCCGACACTTGGGTCTCATTCTTTCACAGTATTGTTTCTATCACAACAATGAAATGTGGGTTATTTCATCTCAGGGAAACTCGGATACGATTTGTTAAGCGGTAATTGTGTTACCTACACTATTGATTTGGGCACTGGTCCCACAAGGGGCTTGGCTGGTGGAGTTTACTCGATCTGTGCTGCCCGACATCACCTTCACAGGCACAACACAGGGAAAGGCTTCCACTTGTTTCAAAGCAAAGTCAAGTACAAATATTTCTTAGAAAGCTAACGTTCCTCAACCAGGACTAGCTACAGGACTACAGGTTACTCAGCCGATACACACAGATCAGTTTCAAGCACAGGCAATTTTTAATAAAGAATGGTGGGTCAAAGACAAAGTAAGAATCATTAATAATCAAATGATGCTTAGCCTCTTTTCCATACCATCAAATTAGATCAGATGACAAATAAAACATCTTTAGCTATCTTCTAAAACTGGGAAAACAACTGAAACAAGTGAAATCTAGATACGGGGGATCTGAAATTTTATTTTTTTTTAAGTTTTTATTTAAACTCTTAGCACACAGGGTAATATTAGTTTCAGGTGTACAATATGGTGATTCGACACGTCCACACGTCACGCAGTGCTGGTCACAACACGGAACAATCACCCAGGGATCTTGTTCAAAATGAGATTGGATTCGGTGGACATTCCACATTTCTAACAAGCCCCCTGGGATTGCTGACCACGCTGTGAGTACAAGGGCTTAAGACAGTTGGTTAAGATAATCAAGGATGAAAACTTGTTTTTATGAGCACTAATGCTTACCAACCACCTACTACGTGCCAGGAACTCTACCTATAGAAAGTTCAACACTCACAAAACCCACCTGAGGAAAGAGGTCACTGCTCCCATTCTAGAGATAATGAAAAATAAGGTTAACAAAGAAAATACACAATATGAATAAGGTAAAAAGGTACAAATGGGTAGAACTGGGGCCTGAATTTAGGGTTACTTGGCTCCAAATGTTTTCATTAGTCTAATCATTTTCATTAATTTAAATAAATTTAAATAAATATGAATGGAATATCTACACAGGCAAGACATTAGGTATAGAGGAAGCAGAACAGTATAGAAAACAAAGAGTCTGAACTCATGGACCTTATGTTCTAGCACTCAAGACTAAACCAACAAGCTCTGCAGTTAGGTACGTAACTATGATTTGTTAAATCCTGTGAAATAAAGTTCAAGGTGTTCAGAAAGATTATAGAAAGAAAGACTGACTTAATCTGGGTTAAAGTAAAAAAAAAAAAAAAAAAAGAGAGAGAAAAGAAAAGAAAAAGAAAATGCTTCCCCAAAGAAATGCCTTTTGAGTGGAGTTCGGACATATGAGTAAAAGTCAACTAGGTGACTGGAGGTGTGGTCAGCACGCAGGCAGCAGAAAAGGTCAACCCAACCAGATGAACACAGTGTAAAAAATCCCAGGAGAGAAAACCACCAGCATGGTTAGAGACAGAGGGTGTGAAATGGGGCCAGTGAGAAAGGCCCCACCCAGATCCTGTGTACTTTGTTGTTAATGGTGGTCTTCACCTGCAGATGAAGGGAAGCCTAGGACAGTGCTAAATAGAGATCAAATACAATCAGGCTCACACTCTTCCTTTCTTTCTAAATGTGCATTTTTGAGGGTCGCCTGGGTGGCTCAGTCAGTTAAGCATCTCACCGCGGTTCAGGTCATGATCATGTCATAGTTCGTGACTTCAAGCCCCACGTCAGGCTCTGTGCTGACAGCTCAGAGCCTGGAGCCTGCTTTGGTTTCTGTGTCTCCTTCTCTCTGCCCCTCCCCACCTGCTCTGTCTCTCAAAAATAAACGAAAACATTAAAAACAAAACAAAAAAGATGTATGAACCTTCGGCTACATGCATTTTGGTGCACATATCACTGCTGAGTCAATACCTACATATGGGATTGCTACTTCCGCACATATGTAAATCGAGCTGATGACACTCGCAAAGAGTCTTCCAGCATGCTGCCACAGTTCACAATTTTACCATCAATGCACGGAAATGTCCACATGTGCTCCAACACAAGGTTTTGGTCCTTTTAAATATCTTATTCATTCTGGTGAGTGAGTGATGTTACCACATCGTTGTTTTAGTATTTCCCTGATAATAGGATATTTTCACATTTGTTGGCCTCCTGCACGTAATCTTTTACGAAATGTTCCAGATTTTCTATTATATTTACCACCTTTGATTTACGGCAGTATATGTGCACAAATAAACATACTGGAGAAACAAGTTCTTTACCATATATATGTATTGCCCACGGAGTCTCCCATCCTCTGAATTAAGTTTTTTTCTCTCTTAACGATATCGTTACAAGAAGAGAGAGTCTTAATTTTAATAGATTCCAATTTGTAAACCACTTTTTCTATGGCTCCTCCCTTTCATGGCTGGTTAAAAAGTCATGGCCTAGGGGCGCCTAGGTGGCTCAGTCGGTTAAGCCTCCAATTTCAGCTCAGGTCATGATCTCGCGGTCCGTGAGTTTGAGCCTCGCGTGGGGCTCTGTGCTGACCGCTCAGAGCCTGGAGCCTGTTTTAGATTCTGTGTCTCACTCTCTCTCTGACCCTCCCCCATTCATGCTCTGTCTCTCTCTGTCTCAAAAATACATAAACGTTAAAAAAAATTTTTTTTTAAAAAAAGAAGTCACGGCCTAATCTAAGGTCATGAAGATTTTTTTGCATAATCTTCCAGAATATTTATTACTCTAACCTTTACATTTAGGTCCATAATCTCACCTGAAATTAATTTTCGCTTTTACTGTAAAGGTGAGGCAGAAGTAATTTTTTTCCATATGAATATACACTCAGCTCAATACAACTCATTTAACGGTTTGTGATACTTTTCAACTTCTTCCATGCACAAACATACCATTTAGGTTTAATGGTTTATTTTATGTCAATCTCTATAGTTCTCAGTTTACTAAATTGGTTACCATCTCCTGTGCACTCTTAAATGACTCTGGTGACAGAGCACTTCCTTGTCCCACCCAAATCTCAGGAAGAAAGCTTTCAATACTTATCAAATCCATATATTGCTTTTTCTGAGTTTTTAAAATTATGAGTACAGATGTTTATAAATCCTTTTTAACTTTAATCTTCAGAAGATCATATATTTTTCCTCTTTTTTCTGTTATGATGAACGACACTGACTGAATTTCAAATGTGAAAAAGTAACACAAAATATTCCATCCCTGGAGCAAACATCATGGCTTGTTATATAATATCCCCTGTAAACATGATCAATATGTCCCCAACAAATGAACACATATCTATTCTCTTATGTAGTCCCATTTCCTTGCTTTTGGGCTAGCTCTGCAACTTGACCTGTGTTGACCACTGCAATAGCAGAGCCAGGGTGTGAATTCTGACTTGAAGCCCCTCCAGGAGTCACTCTCTCTCGGGGAAGCCTACTGACATGAAGAACTCACGTAGACCTTGTAAGGCCAGACCCTGAGGAAGCCCAGGTTAACAATGTGGAGAGGCCACAGGCGCCACCAATACCCATTGTGTCAGCACCCCCAGCACAGACATTAGACAGGAGAGTGGAGAAGCCTTCACACGGCCCTCGTCAGAGCCCCCATCTGACTACACTTGTAGGCAAGACCCCAAGAAAACACCCGCCACATGCATCTATCCAACACACAGATCTGTGGGAGATAATAATAAACTATTGCCTTAGGGGTTGTTGTTGTCCTTCTTCTAAAGCAACAGGTAAGTGGAACAATTGGTATTTGATCTGCTAATTTTCCACTTAGGATTTCTGTGTCAATTTCCATGAGATAGAAGGGTATGGAATTTCATTTCTTGTGATGCTCGTGTAAAGTTTTGGTTGGTATTGTGTTTTATAAAGTGAGTAGATATGTATTTCATCTGAAAGAGTTTGTGTATTATCAGTGATAAAGACTCGTTAAGAGTTTGAAATTCACCAGTGAAGGCATCTCAGCATGGAGAGTTCTTTGTGTATTTCAGTAAAATAATCTAACAGATTACAGTATATTTTAGATTTTTGTTTCTTCTGATGTTTATTTGATTTATATTTTCCTATTTATTGATCAAAATGTGTTCAAAATAATTTTATTCTATATTTATTTCCCACTTCTCTTCTCTTCCTGTTTTTCAGGGGCAAGATGAGGAAGCAAAGAGGAGGTTGTAAGTGAAAATATACGTTGATTATTTCACTTTCAACTTTCCTGTGTCAGTGTACTTAAGATGTGCTTCTTATAAGCAGCACAGAGTTGGGACTGTAATTTTTAAAATCTGGCTGCCAATATTGATGTTTTAGGAGGAATATTTAGTTAATTCACACTTAGTATCATCACCACTTTGTTTGGATTCACATCTCCCACTTTGTTATTAATTTCCCATTTCTCCTCGCTACTCTCATTTTTTTTTGTCCTTCCTTGATTTCTTTTACGTGATCAAGAAATACAATTACAACACCATAAGTACTATCGTTATTACTTTTTTCCACACTCCCCTCCTTTAGATTTTTAAATATTTTTACTGTATCTTCCACTTTTAAGTAGTTTCTCTAAAGAGTTTTTTTAACAATTTTTTCAATATATGAAGTTTATTGTCAAATTGGTTTCCATACAACACCCAGTGCTCATCCCAAAAGGTGCCCTCCTCAATACCCATCACCCACCCTCCCCTCCCTCCCACCCATCAACCCTCAGTTTGTTCTCAGTTTTTAAGAGTCTCTTATGCTTTCATTCTCTTCCACTCTAACCTTTTTTTTTCCTTCCCCTCCCCCATGGGTTTCTGTTAAGTTTCTCAGAATCCACATAAGAGTGAAAACATATGGTATCTGTCTTTCTCTGTATGGCTTATTTCACTTAGCATCACACTCTCCAGTTCCATCCATGTTGATACAAAGGGCCATATTTCATTCTTTCTCATTGCCACGTAGTACTCCATTGTGTATATAAACCACAATTTCTTTATCCATTCATCAGTTGATGGACATTTAGGCTCTTTCCATAATTTGGCTATTGCCGAGAGTGCTGCTATAAACATTGGGGTACAAGGGCCCCTATGCATCAGTACTCCTGTATCCCTTGGGTAAATTCCTAGCAGTGCTACTGCTGGGTCATAGGGTAGGCCTATTTTTAATTTTTTGAGGAAGCTCCACACTGTTTTCCAGAGCGGCTGCCCCAGTTTGCATTCCCACCAACAGTGCAAGAGGGTTCCCGTTTCTCCACATCCTCTCCAGCATCTAGTCTCCTGATTTGTTCATTTTGGCCACTCGAACTGGCATGAGGTGATATCTGAGTGTGGTTTTGATTTGTATTTCCCTAATGTGGAGCGACGTTGAGCATCTTTTCATGTGCCTGCTGGCCATCTGGATGTCTTCTCTAGAGAAGTGTCTATTCATGTTTTCTGCCCATTTCTTCACTGGGTTATTTGTTTTTTGGGTGTGGAGTTTGGTGAGCTCTTTATAGATTTTGGATACTAGCCCTTTGTCTGATATGTCATTTGCAAATATCTTTTCCCATTCCGTTGGTTGCTGTTTAGTTTTGTTGGTTGTTTCCTTTGCTGTGCAGAAGCTTTTTATCTTCATAAGGTCCCAGTAGTTCATTTTTGCTTTTAATTCCCTTGCCTTTGGGGATGTGTTGAGTAAGAGATTGCTACGGCTGAGGTCAGAGAGGTCTTTTCCTGCTTTCTCCTCTAGGGTTTGGATGGTTTCCTGTCTCACATTCAGGTCCTTTATCCATTTTGAGTTTATTTTTGTGAGTGGTGTAAGAAAGTGGTCTAGGTTCATTCTTCTGCCTGTTGCTGTCCAGTTCTCCCAGCACCATTTGTTAAAGAGACTGTCTTTTTTCCATTGGATATTCTTTCCTGCTTTGCCAAAGATTAGTTGGCCATACGTTTGTGGGTCTAGTTCTGGGGTTTCTATTCTATTCCATTGGTCTTATGTGTCTGTTTTTGTGCCAGTATCATGCTGTCTTGATGATGACAGCTTTGTAGTAGAGGCTAAAGTCTGGGATTGTGATGCCTCCTGCTTTCGTCTTCTTCAAAATTACTTTGGCTATTCGGGGCGTTTTGTGGTTCCATATGAATTTTAGGATTGCTTTTTCTAGCTTCGAGATGAATGCTGGTGCAATTTTGATTGGGATTGCATTGAATGTGTAGATTGCTTTGGGTAGTATTGACATCTTGACAATATTTATTCTTCCAATCCATGAGCAGGGAATGTCTTTCCATTTCTTTATATCTTCTTCAATTTCCTTCATAAGCTCTCTATAGTTTTCAGCATACAGATCTTTTACGTCTTTGCTTAGATTTATTCCTACGTATTTCATGCTTCTTGGTGCAATTGTGAATGGGATCAGTTTCTTTACTTGTCTTTCTGTTGCTTCATTATTAGTGTATAAGAATGCAACTGATTTCTGTACATTGATTTTGTATCCTACAACTTTGCTAAATTCACGTATCAGTTCTAGCAGACTTCTGGTGGAGTCTATCAGATTTTCCACGTATAATATCATGTCATCTGCAAAAAGTGAAAGCTTAACTTCATCTTTGCCAATTTTGATGCCTTTGATTTCCTTTTGTTGTCTGATTGCTGATGCTAGAACTTCCAACACTACGTTAAACAACAGGGTGAGAGTGGACATCCCTGTCGTGTTCCTGATCTCAGGGAAAAAGCTCTGTTTTTCCCCATTGAGGATGATGTTACTGTGGGCTTTTCATAAATGGCTTTTATGATCTTTAAGTATGTTCCTTCTATCCCGACTTTCTCAAGGGTTTTTATTAAGAAAGGTTGAATTTTGTCAAAGGTGTTTTCTGCATCGATTGACAGGATCATATGGTTCTTATCTTTTCTTTTATTAATGTGATGTATCACATTGATTTGCGAATGTTGAACCAGCCCTGCATCCCAGGAATGAATCCCACTTGATCATGGTGAATAATTCTTTTTATATGCTATTGAATTCAATTTGCTAGTATCTTATTGAGAATTTTTGCATTCATGTTCATCAGGGATATTGGCCTGTAGTTCTTTTTTTACTGGGTCTCTGTCTGGTTTAGGAATCAAAGTAATACTGGCTTCATAGAATGAGTCTGGAAGTTTTCCTTCCCTTTCTATTTTTTGGAATAGCTTGAGAAGGATAGATATTACCTCTGCTTTAAACGTCTGGTAGAACCCCCTGGGAAGCCATCTGGTCCTGGACTCTTATTTGTTGGGAGATTTTTGATGACTGATTCAATTTCTTCACTGGTTATGGGTCTGTTCAAGCTTTCTATTTCCTCCTGATTGAGTTTTGGAAGCGTGTGGGTGTTTAGGAATTTGTCCATTTCTTCCAGGTTGTCCAGTTAACTTGTGGGCATATAATTTTTCATAGTATTCCCTGATAATTGCTTGTATCTCTGAGGGATTGGTTGTAATAATTCCATTTTCATTCATGATTTTATCTATTTGGGTCATCTCCCTTTTTGTTTTGAGAAGCCTGGCTAGAGGTTTATAAATTTTGTTTATTTTTTCAAAAAACCAACTCTTGGTTTCGTTGATCCGCTCTCCAGTTTTTTTAGATTCTATATGGTCTATTTCTGCTCTGATCTTTATTATTTCTCTTTTTCTGCTGGGTTTAGGCTGTCTTTGCTGTTCTGCTTCTATTTCCTTTAGGTGTGCTGTTAGATTTTATATTTGGGATTTTTCTTGTTTCTTGAGATAGGCCTGGATTGCAATGTATTCTCCTCTCAGGACTGCCTTTGCTGCATCCCAAAGCATTTGGATTGTTGTATTTTCATTTTCATTTGTTTCCATATATTTTTAAATTTCTTCTCTAATTGCCTGGTTGATCCATTCCTTTCTTACTAGGGTGTTCTTTAACCTCCATGCTTTTGGAGGTTTTTCAGACTTTTTCCTGTGGTTGATTTCAAGCTTCATAGCATTGTGGTCTGAAAGTATGCATGGTATGATCTCAATTCTTGTATACTTATGAAGGGCTGTTTTGTGACCCAGTAGGTGATCTATCTTGGAGAATGTTCCATGTGCACTCGAGAAGAAAGTATATTCTATTGCTTTGGGATGCAGAGTTCTAAATATATCTGTCAAGTCCATCTGATCCAATGTATCATTCAGGGCCCTTGTTTCTTTATTGACCGTGTGTCTAGACGATCTATCCATTTCTGTAAGTGGAGTGTTATAGTTCCCTGCAATTACCACATTCTTATCAATAAGGTTGCTTATGTTTGTGAGTTAATTGTTTTATATATTTGGGGGCTCCTGTATTCGGCGCATAGACATTTATAATCGTTAGCTCTTCCTGATGGATAGACCCTGTGATTATTATATAATGCCCTTCTTCACCTCTTGTTACAGCCTTTGATTTAAAGTCTAGTTTGTCTGATATAAGTATGGCTACTCCAGCTTTCTTTTGACTTCTAGTGGCATGATAAATAGTTCTACATCCCCTCACTCTCAATCTGAAGGTGTCCTCAGGTCTAAAATGAGTCTCTTGTAGACAGCAAATAGATGGGTCCTGTTTTGTTATCCATTCTGATACCCTATGTCTTTTGGTTGGCGCATTTAGTCCATTTACATTCAGTGTTATTATAGAAAGATATGGGTTTAGAGTCATTGTGATGTCCATAGGTTTCATGCTTGTAGCGATGTCTCTGGTACTTTGTCTCACAGGATCCCCCTTAGGATCTCTTGTAGGGCTGGTTTAGTGGTGACGAATTCCTTCAGTTTTTGTTTGCAGGGTAAGACCTTTCTCTCTCCTTCTATTCTAAATGACAGACTTGCTGGATAAAGGATTCTCGGCTGCATATTTTTTCTGTTCATCACATTGAAGATCTCCTGCCATGCCTTTCTGGCCTGCCAAGTTTCAGTAGAGAGATGGGTCTTGAGTCTTAGAGGTCTCCCTTTATATGTTAGAGCATGTTTATCCCTAGCTCCTTTCAGAATTTTCTCTTTATCCTTGTATTTTGCCAGTTTCACTATAATATGTTGTGCAGAAGATCGATTCAAGTTACGTCTGAAGGGAGTTCTCTGTGCCTCTTGGATTTCAATGCCTTTTTCCTTCCCCAGATCCGGGAAGTTCTCAGCTATTATTTCTTCAAGTACACCTTCAGCACCTTTCCCTCTCTCTTCCTCCTCTGGAATACCAATTATGCATAGATTATTTCTCTTTAGTGCATCACTTAGTTCTCTAATTTTCCCCTCATACTCCTGGATTTTTTTATCTTTTTCTCAGCTTCTTCTTTTTCCATAATTTTATCTTCTAGTTCACCTATTCTCTCCTCTGCCTCTTCAATCCGAGCCGTAGTTGTCTCCATTTTATTTTGCAGCTCATTAATAGCATGTGTTAGCTCCCCCTGGCTGTTCCTTAGTCCCTTGATCTCTGTAGCAAGAGATTCTCTGCTGTCATACTGTTTTCAAGCCCAGCGATTAATTTTATGACTATTATTCTAAATTCACTTTCTGTTATATTGTTTAAATCATTTTTGATCGGTTCGTTAGCTGTTGTTATTTCCTGGACGCTTTTCTGAGGGGAATTCTTCTGTTTCCTCATTTTGGATAGTCCCTGGAGTGGTGCGGACTGCGGGGCACTTCCCCTGTGCTGTCTTGAATAACTTGCGTTGGTGGGCGGGGCCACAGTCAGACCTGATGTCTGTCCCCAGCCCACTGCTGGGGCCACAGTCAGACCGGTGTGTGCCTTCTCGTCCCCTCTCCTAAGGGCGGGATTCACCGTGGGGTGGCGTGGCCCGTCTGGGCTACTCACACACTGCCAGGCTGTGGTGCTGGGGATCTGGCGTATTAGCTGGGGTGGATGGGCAAGGTGCAGGAGAGCGGGAGGGGCAGGCTCAGCTCACTTTTTCTTCGGAGATCCGCTTCGGGAGGGGCCCTGCAGCACCAGGAGGGAGTCAGACCCACAGGAGGGATGGATCCACAGAAGCACAGCATTGGGTGTTTGGGAGGTGCAAGTAAGTTCCCTGGCAGGAACTGGTTCCCTTTGGGATTTTGGCTGGGGGATGGGTGAGGGAGATGGCGCTAGCGAGCACCTTTGTTCCCCGCCAAACTGAGGTCTGTTGTCCGGGGCTCAACAACTCTCCCTCCCGTTGTCCTCCAGACCTCCTGTTCTCCAAGTAGAGCTGTTAGCTTATAACCTTCCAGATGTCAAGTCCCGCTGTCGGAACACTCCGTCCGGCCTCTCTGCTTTTGCCAGCCAGACTCGGGGGCTCTGCTTGGCCTGTGGGCCGCCCCTCCGCCCCGGCTCCCTCCCGCCAGTCCGTGGAGCGCGCACCGCCTCGCCGCCCTTCCTACCCTCTTCCGTGGGCCTTACATCTGCGCTTGGCTCCGAGACTCCGTTCTGCTAATCCTCTGGCGGTTTTCTGGGTTATTTAGGCAAGTGTGGGTGGAATCTAAGTGATCCGCAGGACGCGCTGGTGAGCCCAGCATCCTCCTACGCCGCCATCTTCCCAGGATCCTCTCTAAAGATTTTAACGCGTACTGATGACTCATGAGAGATACTAGAATTAGAATCCATCACGTCCCAATCGAGATGGGTGCTATCTTCCTTTTTACCTTTAATACTTGAACTGCCTTTTAACCTCTTTATGCTTGTGCCATTGTTTGCGTATGATTTCATTCTACACACATACATTTCAAATCAGCAAACAGTATTTTTGTTTTTATGGCTGACAGACATTTAAATTCACACGTGTATATATTTTTACTAAAATCTTTATTCCCTCAGATTTTGGGATATCCACCTGCCTCATAAGCTGCCCTCAGTATTTCTTCCACTTTCAAGGAGTTATCTCAGTTTTTCCTTAAATGTCCTTGTTTAATTTTTTATATTTTAATTTATTTTCAGAAGCTCTAGAGCCAGACCAGCAGTTATTTTATGTCAGGAAGCTGAACATATCATCCCCATGTAATTTCCATCATTTCTGGAGAAACACACGAGAACATTATTGTTTTGTTGATGGTCACACGCCCCCTCCCATTTTTTGATTTAAATTGATTTTCTTTCAGTCTTTGGCTGAATTCCAGCAGCTTGACCATAATGTGCACAGTGTAGTTCTCTGTATTCATCCTTCTTGGTGTTCATAGTTTCTTGAATCTGTGATGCAATCTGCTTCCTAAGTTGTGAAAAAGCGTCAGTCACTGTCTCTTCAAATAGTGCCCTGATGCGTCTTCTGTATCTTCTCCATCTGGAACTCTCACTGAATATTTTTTAGATCCTCTACTGTGTACCATATGTCTCATAATCTTTTGTGTGTTTTCTATCCTTTTCTCTCTTCATTTTCCAATCTGTTATTTTCTATGGATTTATCTCCCATTTCAGGAATTTTCTATTCTGTTATGTCTTACTTGCTTTTTAGCCAAAATTTTGATCTCAAATTTCAGTTGTCTTATTTTCAGTTCTAGAATTTCCATCTGGTTCTATTTTTATGGATCTCTGTTGTAAAAATCTTATTTCTTTACAAATGTTTATCACAGTTATTTATAAAGTCTCTCTCTGCTAACTACAATATCTGGATCACTTGTGGTTCTTATTCTATGGTCTTTTCCCCCTATTTTAGGGTTTGCTCATTTTGTCCTGTTTTAATCAGGAATTGAGTCTTGGACATAGTGTATCAAAGTGTGCAGAGGCTCTAAATGAGGCTATTGTCCTCTAGAGATTACTTACATTTCTTCTGGAAGACCACTGATTAGAAATAAATGAATGAAATTACACTCTAAGTACATTTAATTTCATTTATAAGTAGTATGTGTCCCTATAAGAAAAATATAAAAATACTCCACTGGTTGTGAAAATCTTCACAACTTTCCATCCATGAATTTGAAGTCTGATATTTATTTAATTCTGATATTTAATTTTAATGGTTTTCATAACTAAAAAATCTCCCCACAAAATATAAAATGACACAGAATAAGTATACTCAGCTTGTACACAGCTGCTAAATATGGTTGTACACACTATCTTTCATTTCCAAAATTAATTGAGAAAGGAGTGAATTAAGCAGGAAGAGATAAATTCTAAGGTAAAATTGCCTGGTTAGAAAAAGACCAGAAAATATCCAGGGCCATAAAACAGAGTCACCAGGATTATCTGCTCTACTGCAACTATTTGCATCTCTACTAAAAATAAAAAAAGGATGCATTTGCACCTACCTTCCCTACAATGTCTGGCACCTTTAGTTATAATGAACAGTGGGATGACCCAAAGAAAATTCTCAGGTGGTCTTCACCCCTGTATGGTATTGAAAAATCCCCATCACCCAATATATCCCCTTATTTCTGACTTTCATAGAGTTTCTCTGAGTGGTAGATGGTCAAAACTTTGAGGGGATAAATGAGGTCAAAAAAGTAGAAGCAGATAGCAATCTCCCATTTTTCCCTCATTTCTATGACTGGAAGTATATAACAGACTACCATGCCTGTGTATTCTTATCATCACGTTTTCAACAACATCTAACGGTCTTCTAAAAATATTTTCATTATTGGGACTAAAGAAGATTTAACTGTTAACACATAAAACATGCCCATAAAGTACTGACAAGAAAGGCAGAATAAAGAAGTCACAAAGTACCAGTCAATACATTAATGTATGAATCCACTTTCTACTATACCGGATGCCAAGTTAGAGCAAAACAGGGGATGGGGAAGAAGAGCACAACGTCTCAGAAGAGCAACTACCCATTTTGCAGAATTCTCCAGGGACATCTTTCAACCCCCGTTTTGTGTGGACAGCATCTGTGTTATCTGACACACTGACTTCTGCTTTACATAAACTAAACATCTCCGAAATCTTAAAAAAGAAAAAGAAAAAAAAAGAGTAAGTCTGTCTATGCAGAAAGAAAGAATACAGCAACTCGCCATTTTTCTCCAAGAAGTTTCCCTCTTCTTCTCTTCCTACCCCTCTCTCCCTCACACTCCCCACTTCTTCTGCAATTTTCCCAAGTATTCAAATTTACACTCATGAAGATATCTACAAATTCACGGACTACTGAATATTTGGTAATTTTGAAATATTTGGAGCGCAGCAGACATTTTTTGTAAGGGTATGTTAAAAATACCCACTTCACACACATTCTGTGTTTTCCTATTTTTCAAGGTTTTGATATTTTACCAGTCAAGATTCATGAACTGTTATGCAAAAAACAGAACTATCATGAAAATAATGCTTCATTCCCATAGTCCTTGAAAGCCTTACCTAACATCCTATTTCCAGATCACCATCTTTCTTCTATCCAGCACCCCTTTAACGTGGGAATGAAATCTTGGTCTTACCATTGGGAAATATCTCACTTTTCATAATGTGGAGCTGAAAGGGAATTTGAAGAGTTTCTTTCCCAATTACCTCACTTCTATAGTTGAATATTTTTTTTTCTATTTAATAGTATGCAAGACACAATTGTTGTAGTTCAGACGAGCACACTAATGCGACGGTTCATTTCTCAACTTGTGCTCCCCAGGAATTCAATCAGTCAGCTAGGTGTTTCTGTGAAATATTTTGTATGGCTTATCTGGGGCTCCCTGAAGAAGAAATTCTGCCCATGGACGGCAGTTTGAACTTGTGTCCAGGGACAGCATGTCTTCCCACACCATGGATTTGAGACACACCTACTGGCCCCAAGAATCGCACGAGCCAACGCCTTGCAATAAATCTCTCCCTACATATCTCCTGTTGTTCTGTTTCTCTGACTGAACCCTAGCGACACAACTAACAAAGTAAAATACAATCGGGAGCATGGGTTTGCACTCAGATACTGCAAACATAGAAATAAACCCCAACCCCCTAAAATTCTCTCCCAATCTTCAAGCTAGTGTTAAAATTACATCAAAGGACTTACCACGAGCAAGACTTCAGCTTCAACACAACAGAGGATACACAAGCTTGAAAGTTTGTAAGTTGTATCAACAAACAGGGGAGGGACTGTCATAAAGAGCCCAGCATTCTAAGGACAAGTGGAGAACAATATGTCCAGATATAAAGTTACCGCAGAGCCCAGAACAAACCGGGCTCATCACTGTTACTGCAGAATATTTGATGATTTTAGTGAAAAGTATCTTAAGTTAATGTATTCTCGAGTATTTTTACGCGAACATGGTTTTTTTATGTGTGTTTGTTGCCAGAACATATCTGTGTCCCTATTCAGGGCTAATTGTTAATTTTTCAATTAGTTAACAACATCAAGAATATGGGGAGATAAATTCTAGTCCCTGAAACCGTTCGTATACCTAAGGCATTGATCCAATGGTGCATAGAATGTATTGCTCATCTCCTCTTTTCATTTGAATTTTTCAAAAGGTTTATGCCTGGAAGACAACTTTTTGCATTCTCTTTGATTAGTGAGGTTGATGAAAATTTAACTGGCAAATAGAGGTTCCAGGTCAACCTACCGACTAATTAAGCAATATTCTCTTCTTTAAAGCAGAGAGATACTACCATCATTCAACAAAAAACAGAACTTAATACCACAATTCCTATAAAATACCAATGGCACAGAGTCACCTAACACAGACAATCTGTGGCACTTTTCACTGCAAAGGCTCAATCAACAGTATACAGAATTCCAAAAAATAAATCTCTAAGGCAGAAATCTTAGAAGGGATTTATGCATCAACTCATTTAGTAAATACCCAGTGCTTACGAAGTGCTAGACATGGTGTTGAGTCCAGCAGGCAGGACATTACGTACTGGAGATGAACACATACGAATCAGGCAGCAGCATATACACGTAACTAACTCCAAAAAGCATACGAAACACGAGAACCCATCAGGTGACACAGCAAAGGTGTGAAGGAGCCAACCAGCAAGGCCCTGGGGTGAAAAGGACCCGGGCTCAGGGAAGTGAAAAGATCAGCCTGACAGGTACCCTGACAGCTTGATACAGCTAGTCCCCAATTACCTCTATTGGACGCAGAGCTGTGATTAGTATCTTTATAAGCCTGTCACCACGTAATAATTTCCTTGTATCGACTCCTGAAAGGGGGGCTCGCTGGGTCAAAGGTAGTATTTTTGTGTTTTTTGTTTTTAACACAATCCCCAGCTTCCTGAGGGGAAGGTTAGCTTCATACTCAAGGGCAGCAATTATTAACACCGGATGGATTTTGTACACATCTAATTCCACGCTGAAGATAAAAACTTCATCCCCAAAAAGTCACGGGTAATAGAAAACAGTCCTTAAGTCCTTCCGCATGATTTTCTGGACGGAGAGCCAGCTTACATGTGTAACATCTGAAATGGTAATAAACTCATTTCATCGCAGTCCCTGAACGAGGTCCCTCAGCACCCATCAATCAGGTGTTGTGGTTATTCTGCGTCATCGTGCTTAAACATTTTCAGAAAATGCCACGTAGTTACCACATGTGGCTACTTAAATGTTCACTTTGCTGTTCTGTGTCTTCTTCTCACAGATACTATTAATTTTCTTGTTAAGGTTCTATTTTCTAACCTTCATTTCACTGATGTTTGGATCGTTGGTAGGAAAACCCCTGTGAGGACTATGTCCCTCCAAACTGCTACGTGGAAACCTAACCCCTCATGGGATGGTATTAGGAGGTGGGGCCTCTGCGAGGCAACCGGGTCAGAAGGGCACAGCCCTAATGAACGGGGCTGGCGTTCCTTTAAAGAGAGCAGAGAGCTCTCTCACCTTCAGTCACAGGAGGACGCAATGAGACAAGAGCCATCTCTGAACCAGGAACCAGGTCTATGCAGACACTCAACCTGCCGCCATGTTGAGCTTAGACTCCCCAGACTCCAGAACTGTGAGACATAAATCTCTGGTGTTTAGAAGCCCCCCAACCCAGGGTGTCCTAGGACTGCAGCCCAAGGGGGGACAGAACTGCAGACGGGAGACAGCTCTCACAACCCCTCTCCAGACCAGCAGCTGGAGACTCTTCTAATTCGCCGAGTGCCACACCACAACACCTGAGGCAGGAACTCCGGAGACAGGGCTCAGGGATCTGGGTTTTAACGAGTCCTCGTGTGGGAGACGGTGATGGAAGCTAAAATCAGACAACCGCTGGCTGGTAACATTACCAGGTAGGAAAGGCGATCTCAGGTTCAGCACAAGGGCACCTGCTTGGAATTCAAACCACTTCCTAGCTGTGTGACACTCGAAGACCACACTAACTTCTCTGAACCCTCCTATTAAACAGAAAGAATATCTGCAATTAATGAATTAATGTAGGGGCGCCTGGGTGGCTCAGTCGGTTGAGCGTCTGACTCCGGCTCAGGTCATGACCTCACGGTTTGTGGGTTCGAGCCCCGCGTAGGGCTCTGTGCTGACGGCTCAGAGCCTGGAGCCTGCTTTGATTCTCTGTCACCCTCTCTCTGCCCCTCCCCTGCTCACGCTCTGTCTCTCTCTCTCTAAAATAAATATTAAAAGAAATTAAAACATGAATTACCGTACACAGGGCAGGAAGCACCGTGCCTGGTGCCCAGGAAGGACTTTCCAGCACAGGTAGCACCCGCGACAACGACTCCAATGACAGACTTGCAAACAAGGAAGAAATGCTGTGCTGTGTTTTGGGTCCTCAAGCTGTCCTCGCCCAGTATTTGATTTCCAGTACCTTAGCCCCTCATTTTGTCTATCAAGCTTTTTTTTTTTAAAGATTTATTTATTTATTTTTGAGAGAGACAGAAAGCACGAGTGGGGGGAGGGAAGAGAGGCAAACTCAAGCAGGCTCCGCACTCTCTGTGTGGAGCCCAACGCGGGGCTCCAACTCAGGAACAGTGAGATCATGACCTGAGCCGAAGTCGGACACTTGACCAACTGAGCCACCGGGGTGCCCCCTCAACCTTCTTATCTGATACACCAAGTACTGATTCAAGTTCATGGAAAAGAGCACAACTTCTGCGGCCAAACTAGAAATCTCTGTTCCACTTAGGGTTTCCAGACTTAGCGAATCAAAATACAGGATACGCAGCTAAACCTGACTTTCAGACAGACAGTTAACATTTCAAATCTAATTATATCCAACTGAATATCTGGAACATATTTCTATAAACAATATTGTTACTTATGTGAAATTCGAATTTACCTGGGTGTTCTGTATTTGATCGAGTGCCCTACCTACAGGACTTGTGAGTGTATACGATTAGTGAGTTCTTAACCTCTCTGCATCAGTTTCTTCACCTGTACCAAGTAAGTAATAATAGTACCTGCAGCACAGGGTTACTGTGAAGAACATGAAGTATGTACATATTATGCAAATATATATGTGCACATGTGTGTGTGTGTATGTGTGTGCGCACAGGAAACACAGGACAGTCTTGTAAATAGTAAATACCAACCTAGGATATTATCACTAATTCTTTATAAAACATAAGAGGCTTTCATTTCAATTCATGACAAGTGCTCTAATTTATCGTTTGGGAAAGAATACTGGTGGGTGCGGGAACAACTTGCCCCTTAGTGATACCAGGAGATGTTTTGAAAATACAGAATCCTGTTGAAGTAGAATTCATTAGCATATAAATGTGTCTTTCCACAAGAGAACAAGAACACAGACTTTAACTGCTACATATAAAAACTTTTCCACATTTATTTCAGGAGCTTACCATTACTTATGCAAAATAACCAAAGCTTTTATTCATCTCCTCTGGAATGTTCTTTGAATTCTAATGAGTTTCACAATCAGCTTTATATGGGATAACCGGTACCAGGTACATTCTGGTTTTCATAGGGAAGGAAACAACTCAAAAAGATTTTCAGGTGTGCAGAGTTTACGTTCTTTTCACGCATTTACTCTAAGAGACGAAAACCCACTGCTGTGTTGTTACGTCAGGTAATAATTTTTATATTACATGGACTGAAGCTGGGAATCGACTGGTGGTTTCATTTTTATTTCTCTTATTTTTCCAGGCAGAAAAATCTGTCACTAAAATCCTTTTTATATGTTAAAGATCTGGCAAAAATGGAAACATATAAATGTAAAAAAAAAAAAATACCATGCTAGAAATAGGGATGCCTATTAGTTAGAAATATTTTAGTCAATTATTATGTAGTTTGTTTGAAATACTGTATCTTTTAGGAAATAATTACACAAGAAAGAATATATCACATATTAGCTGAAATCTTATTAGCATGTGACGTCCATAAGATATATGCTTTCTGTGTTTTGCTTTCACCAGAAGAAATACAAAAACCTACCTACTTCCTAGGTGTAGGGTATATTTTTGGTAACACACATTGCTCAACAAGAGTCAAATGAACAACAATGATGAAAACCTACAACGTTTTATTGAAAGAGTAAGAGTGTATGTCTGGCCACTATTTCTCCACTGTCTAAATGCTGAGCCAGCCGGAAACGAGTGTTTAAGCTAAGGTCTGACTTCAACACTTCTCACCACTTTGTCCCACTAAGTCTTTCTACCTCCTTAGCACTGGCATAGTGGTTCAAACATTTACAAAGCTGCTTTGAAAAATCTTATGAAAAAAGGTGGATCCGCTGTTACCTTAACATTTGTTTAAAGGGTTTTCTGTCCAGACCAGCCTCGGTCATGTCCCTCAGTGTCCCCAACAGACACTCAACACCAGTCACCCCCTCAGTGTCCCCAACACAGACACGCCAGACCAGCCTCAGTCATGTCCCTCAGTGTCCCCAACACGGCAACTCTAGACCAGCCTCAGTCATGTCCCTCAGTGTCCCCAACAGACACTCAACACCAGTCACCCCCTCAGTGTCCCCAACACGGCAACTCTAGACCAGCCTCAATCAGGTCCCTCAGTGTCCCAACACAGAAAGAGGCACACAAGCAGAGCTTGCGTCCAGGACCCCGGCTCTCCCCAGCCCTCACCTCCAGCCCATGCTCCAGTCACACTAACAGGCTGGGAGTCCATCGAACCCCCTGCCCCTTGAAGCCGTTTTGCAGGCTGTTACTGCTGTGTGAACCCTAACCTTCCTCCCCGTGGTCACCCTCTCCCTGCTTCAGGTCCCCTAGCTGCTCAGACTTCGCCTGGCTTCTCTCGAGTCATAGGAAGTCACTCTGGGTCGCCAAGCCTAGCAGCCACTTGTCAGGGCTCTCAGCACGGGTACACATCTCCACATCGCCGGTTTTCCTGCTTACTTGTGTCACTGTCCCAGCCTTTTGGGCCGGGGACTGCCTTCTTCACTGCTGGATCACAGGACAAGTCTGGGGTTCAAAATGTAATAGGTTCTCCATACTGGGTCAACAGATACATGATTTCCCCAGGGACAGACTGGGAAGCTAGAATAAGAAACTACTGCATTATTCAAGAACTATAAAATGAGGGTTATTCCTGAAGGTCAGGGTGTAACAGAACCGGATGTAAAGTATGTTCCTCTCATTTTTCTTTGTTCAGAATCATTTCCAATTATGGCTGTGGGTCTCTAGTCCTTGTCAATGTTACACTTCAAAAAAAAAAAAAGATTTTATTTTCAAGTAATCTTTATACCCAACACGGGGCTCATACACACAACTCTGAGATCTGGAGTCTCACGCTCTTCCGGTTGAGCCATGCAGCCCCCCCGCCCCCATCAATGTCACACTTCTTGAAACATCTTGTCTTCATGTGTTGTCTCTGTACCCTCACCTCTGATGTATTGTCTCACCCACTGCAGTCTGGCTTCTATGTCCCCAGTCTACTGAGTGTGACTTGTAACATGTCAACATGAATCTTTACATTATGCCACCAACATGCCCACCAAGTGAAATAACTCTCTCTAGGTTCCACGGGTACCATACTTTCCTAACATCTACACGGCAAGGACAAAGCTCCATAACATTCGATTTTGAAAGCAAGAGGGGACGCATTTCATGAGTTCTTACAACCAGAAGGATTTAAAGACTGGAATTTTTTTTAAAAAATGAGCAGGCTTACTTCTGGGAGAGCCCGGAGGACCACAGGAAGCTGAGTCCTCTCCCGCACAAAGAACGACAAAGAGCCCTCAGAAGTAGTGCAGAAGCAGCAGCTGGAAAAATACCTGGGGCACACAGGAGGGCGAGTTGTTTACTCTCCTCAGGACTTGTCCCTACAGGCAGGGATCACAGGAACCAAGCAGCTGGCAGCCACCATTGCCCTCCTCCGGCCCCAGCATAAACACATGGACACCTGTGGGAACCAGCAGAGCCCCGACACGCACCACCTACCTAGCTCGCGCAAGCTCCCCCCAGCCTGCACCTCAGTGCATCTGCCCTTTCCAGTCACCCCTGCCAGAGTCCCAGCACTGTAGAGGCAATGATCCTAGGGCACCCGTGCACACCCGGACAACATCACACATCCTGACCGATGCGCAGTGTGGAGGGGGGACCCTGCAGTGCCCCCAGGGATACCTTGGTAACGATGGACACCCCACCTTGGCTGGGGACCTAACACTGCAGACAAGTGAAGGACAAAGCAGCCAGGGCACAGCAGGGCAAAGAGAACACACTTGGAGACACTCGCAGGTTCTGGGGACCAGGGTACCCTGCACTGCAGGACACCACAGGACCTCTTCTTGATAAGGATATTACTTCTAAGAACAAGAGAAGTACCTGACTTTCCTAACACGCACAGACACACAGAGTTAGACAAAGTGAGGAGACAGAGGAATATGTCCCAAATGAAAGAACATGCCGAAACCACGACAAAAGATCAAAACAAAAACAGATGTAAATAATATGCCTGATAGAGAATTTAAAGCAATGATGATAAAGATACTCACTGGACAGGAGAAGAGAGTGCAAGAAATAGTGAGACCCTTAACTAAGAAATAAAAAAATAACTAGAGATGAAGAACACAATAAATACAATTAAAAATGCATTAGAGGGGCACCTCGGTGGCTCAGTCAGTAAGGGCTCCAACTCTTTTTTTTTTTTAATGTTTTTATTTATTTTTGAGACAGAGAGAGACAGAGCATGCGCAGGAGAGGGACAGAGAGAGAGGGAGACACAGAATCCGAAGCAGTCTCCAGGCTCTGAAATCAAGAGCTGGGATATGGGGCACCTGGGTGGCTCAGTCGGTTGGGCATCTGACTTCAGCTCAGGTCATGATCTCATGGTCTGTGAGTTCAAGCCCCGCATGAGGCTCTGTGCTGACAGCTCAGAGCCTGGAGCTTGCTTCGGATTCTGTGTCTCCCTATCTCTGCCCCTAGGCCCTGCTTGCACTCTGTCTCTCAAAAATAAATAAATAAATAAACAAACAAACAAACAAACAAACATTAAAAGATTTTTTTAAAAAGAAGACTACAAAGGTAAGAAACATAAAAGCAGTAAAAATAAGTATATCCACAAAAATCAGGGAAGGGATTCACAAAATAAGAGAACATAAAATATGACACCATATCCCTAAAGTGGGATGGAAAGGAGTAAAGAATGGGTTCAAACTTAAGTGACCATCAACCTAATATATACTGCTACATATAGAAGATGTTATATACAAACCTAATGGTAACCACAACTCAAAACCCAGTAATACACAGAAAAACAATAAAGAAAAAGAAATCCAAGTATACCATCTAAGAAACTGAATGAGAGCAAGAGAAGGATCAAAGAAAAACTACAAAAACAACTAAATACCAATAAATATGTATCTATCAACAACTATTTTCACTGTAAAGGGACTAAATGCTCCAATCACAAAACACAGGTGACAAAACAGATACGAGAACAAGACCCATCTATATGCTACCTACGAGGACTCATTTCAGATCTAAAGACACCTGCAGATTGAAAATGTGGGAACAGGGAAACATCTGTAATGCAAATGGGTATCAAAAGAAAGCCACAGCAGCAATACTTACACTAGACAAAACAGACTTTAAAACAAGGACTGTGACAAAAGACAATGGAGGATACTGTGTTGAACAATCCAACAAGATGATATAACTATTGTACATATTTATGCACAACATGAGAGCATTCAAGACATAAAACACTAACAAATATAGGGGCGCCTGGGTGGCTCAGTCGGTTAAGCGTCCGACTTAGGCTCAGGTCATGATCTCACAGTTCGTGAGTTCAAGCCCCGCGTCAGGCTCTGTGCTGACAGCTCAGAGCCTGGAGCCTGCTTCACATTCTGTGTCTCCCTCTCTCTCTGCCCCTTCCCTGCTCTTGCTGTGTCTCTCTCTGTCTCAAAAATAAACATTAAAAAAAAAAAACACTAACAAATATAAAGGAATTAATCGATAATAATACAGTAATAGCAGGGAATTTTAACACCCCACTTACATGAATACAGATTATCCAAGCAGAGGATCAACAAGGAAACAATAGCTTTGAATGACACACTAGATCAGATGTATTCAGCAGATATATTCAGAACATTCCAACCTAAAACAACAGAATACACATTCTTTTCAAGGGAACATGGAATATTCTCCAGAATCAATTACTTATCAGGCCACAAAACAAGTCTCAACAAATTCATAAAGATAAAAGTCATACCATCCATCCTTTCTGACAATACTATGAAACTAGAAGTCAACCACAAGAAAAAAAATCTAGAAAGAGCACACACTTATGAAAATTAAATAACATGCTATTAAATAATGACTGGAAAGGCTCCTGGGTGGCTCAGCCAGTTAAGCATCATCAACTGCTGATTTTAGCTCAGGTCAAGTTCTCACAGTTCATGAGACTGAGCCCTGCGTCAGACTCTGAACTGAGTGTGGAGTCTGCTCAGGATTCTCTCTCTCCCTCTCTCTCTCTGTCTGTCCTTCTCCTGTGCTTATGCTCATGTGCTCTCTCACCTTCAAAATAACTATACTTTAAAAAAAAGTTTAAAAAAAGCAACAATGAATGAATCAACAGAGAAATCAAAGAAGTAATAAAAAATAACAGGGACAGGAATAAAAATGAAAACACAACAGTCCAAAATCTTTTGGAATACAGCAAAGTGTTTCTAAGAGGGGAGTTTCTAGCAATACCAGTCTACCTCAAAAAGCAAGAAAAAAATCTCAATAAACTAACTTTATACCTAAAAGGGCTAAAAAAAAGAACAAACAAAACCAAAACCAACAGAAGAAAGAAAATGATAATGATTAGAGCAGAAATAAATTATATAGTAACTAAAAAATAAATAAATAGATCAGCGAAACCAGGAGCGTGTTCTTTGAAGAGATCAACAAAATTAATAAACCTCTATCCAGACTCATTATGAGAGAGAGAGAGAGAGAGAGAGATCAAATGTTAGAAATGAAAGAGGAGAAATAAAAACACCACAGAAATACAAATGATTGTAAGACATTATTATAAAAAACTGTATGCCAACAAACTAGAACCCTAGAAGAAATGGAAAAATTCCTACAAATATATAAACTACCAAAACTGAAACAGGAGAAACAGAAAATTTGAACACCAAATTACTCCCCAAAACCAATGCCCAGGGCCAGATGGCTTCACAGGTGAATTCTATCAAACAATGAAAGAAGAGTTAATACCTATTCTTCTCAAACTAATCGAAAAAACAGAAAAGGAAGGAAAACTTCCAAATTCATTCTATGTAGCCAGCATTACCCTCATACCAAAACCAGAAAAAGATACTACAACAAAAGAGAGAGAGAGAGAGGGGGGGGGTAAAGAAATATAGTCCAATATATCTCATGGACAAAGATGCAAAAACTCTCAACAAAATATTAGCAAACTAAATCCAACAATACATTTAAAAAATTATTCACCAAGATCAAGTGGGATTTATTGCCAGGACACAAGAGTGGTTCAATTTTCACAAATCAATCGACATGATACATGACATCAATAAGCGTAAGGATAAAAACCATATGATCATTTCAGTAGATGCAAAAAAAAAATTGGTTCAAGTACAACATCCATTCATGATTAAAAATCCCTCAACAAAGTAGGTTTAAAGGGGACATACCTCAACATTTCTCTGTCAGGACAAAGAGAAGGATGTCCACTCTTACCATTTTTATTATTCAACACAGTACTGGAAGTCCTAGCCAGAGATATCAGACAATAACAACCACAACAACAAAAAATTAAAGGCATCCAAAATTGGTAAGGAAGAAACAAAATTTTCACTACTTGCAGATGACATAATACTATATAAAAAACCCTGAAGACTCCACCCAAAAAAAAAAAAAAACAGTAGCATTGATAAATGAATTCAGTAAGGACATGAGATACAAAATCAATATACAGAAATCCATTGCTTTTTTGTACAATAATGAAGCGGCAGAAATACAAATTAAGGAAACAATCTCATTTACAATTGTACCAAAAAAATAAAATACCTAGGAAGAAATTTAACCAAAGGGGTGAAAAATCTGTACTAAAAACCTATAAAACATTGATGAAAGAAAGTAAAGACAACACAAAGAAATGGAAAGACATTCCATGTTCATGGATTTGGAGAAAAAATCCTGTTAAAATATCCATACTACCCAAAGCAATATGCACATTTAATGCAATCTCTATCAAAATACCAACAGCATTGTTCACAGATCCAGAAGAAGCAATCCTAGAATTTGTATGGAACCAAAGCAAGCTTGAAGAAGGAAAAGAGAATTCCAAATATCACAATTCCAGACTTCAAGTTACATTACGAAGCTGCAGTAACCATAACAATATGCTACTGGCATAAAAGCAGACACATTATCAATGTAACAGAATATAAAATACAGAAATAAACCCACAACCGTATGGTTAATTAATCTTTCATAATGCAGGAAAGAATATACAATGGGAAACAGACGGTCTCTTCAACAAATGGTATTGGGAAAACTGGACAGCTACATGCAAAAGAATAAAATTGGACCACTTTCTTACACCATACACAAAAATAAACTCAAAATGGATCAAAGACCTAAATGTGAGATGTGAAACCATAACAATCCTAGGACAGACCACAGGCAGTTATTTCTCTGGCACTGGTCATAGGGACATCTTTCTTGATATGTCTCTTGAGGTAAGGGAAACAAAAGCAAAAAGAGACTACTGGGGCTACATCAAAATAAAAACCTTCTGTACAATGAAGGAACAATTAGCAAAACTAAAAGGTAAACCACTGAATGGGAGAAGATCTTAGCAAATGACATATCTGATAAAGGATTATTATCTAATCTACATGAAGAATTTATACAACTCAACACCCAAAATGCAATCCAATTAAAAAATGAGCAGAAGAGACAGACATTTCTCCAATGAAGACATACAGAGGGCCAAGAGACACATGAAAAGATACTAAACACTGATCATCGGGGAAATGTAAATCAAAACCAAAGTGAGGTATCACTTCACACCTGTAGGAAAGGATAAAATAAAAAACCCAAGAAAGGACAAGTGTTGGTGAGGATGTGGAGAAAAAGCAGCCCTTTTTCAGTGCTGGTGGGAATGCAAACTGGTACAGCCACTGCAGAAAACAGCGTGGAGGTTCCTCAAAAAATTAAAAATAGGACTACCCTACAATCCAGCAATCGCACTCTGGGTACTCACCCAAAGACTACGAAAACACTAATTTGAAGGGACAGATGCCACCCTATGTTTACCACAGCATTATGTACAATAGCCAAACTATGGAAGCAGTTCAAGTGGCCACCCACAGATGATGGATAGAGAAGGTGTGCAATCGAATATTATTCAGCCATAAAAAAGAAAAATCTGGCCATCTGCAACAACATAGATGGAGCTAGAGACCACAGTACTAAGCAAAATCAGTCCATCACAGAAAGACAAATACCATATGATTCCAATCATATGTGGAATTTAAGAAACAAAGTAAACAAACAAAGGCAGAAAAGAGAGAGAGAGAGAGAGAGAGAGAGAGAGAGAGAGAGAGAGAGAGAGAAACCAAAAAACAGACTCTGAACTATAGAGAACAAAAACACATGATCAGCAGAGGGGACATGGGAGGGGAGATTGGTGCAACAGGTGAAGGGGATTAAAAGTCCACTTTTCTTGATGAGCCCTAATATATGGAACTGTTGAACCATTCTATTGTACACGTGAAACTAATGTAACACTGTACACATGGAGATTGGAAGGAAAAAAGAAAAAAAAGACCAGAAGTAACAGGTGGTAGCAAGGACACAGAAAAAAGGCAGGCCTTGTACAATGCTGGTGGGACGGTAAACTGATGCAGCCATTATGGAAGACAGTACAAGCTTCTCAAAAAGTAAAACCAGACAGACCATATGGTCTAGTAATTCCAATTCTGGGTGTGTACACGATGTAAATGAAAATACTGGTTTGAAAATATATATGCACCCCTATATTCACTGCAGCATTATTTACAATGGCCAAGATAAGGAAGCAACCTAAGTGTCCAGTGAGAGATAAATGGATAAAGAAGATGTGGAATTTATACACAATGGAGTATTACTCGCCATAAAAAAGAATGAAATCTCGCCATTTGCAACAATCTAGAGAGTTGCACCTACAGAGTATTATACCGAGTGAAATAAGTCAGAGAACAAAAAGTACCATACAATTCTACCGATAGGTGGAATCCTAAAAAAACAAATGAACAAACCAACAAAAACAAAACCATTTGTCAATATAGAAAACAAATTGGAAGTTGCCAGAGGAAATAGAAGAGGATATGGGTGAAAGAGGTGAAGGAGATTAACAGGTACAAACTTTGAGCTTTAAAATAAATAAATCATGAGGTTAAAAAGTACACAGCACAGGGAATACAAACAGTAATTTCGTACAGTGACAGATAATAACTACACCTATCGTTGTGTTTTGTAACGTATGTAAATGTTGACTTCACTGTGTCATACAACTGAAACTAACATAGTATGTCACCTGTAATCCAATTAAAATTTTTAAATAAGTAAAATATAAATATCTTCGTTGAAATGTATTTTGTTTTCTACAAAAAGCAAACATTCCATCTACTAAGGGGTCAATTTTTTTAGCTGTTTTCTCCCATGAGCCAAATGAAACTGTATTGATCATCTAATTCTACTTATTACTCCAAATATTTATATGGAGCTGAACAGAAAGAAGAGAAAAATCCAGAGCAGGGATGTCCAACAGAATTATAACATGAGCCACGTACGCATCGCCCACATCATCTGACATTCTCTGGTAGCCATATCTAAAAAGTAAAAGAAACATGAAAATAATTTTAATAATATACTTTACTGAACGCAAAATATCCAAAATATTATCAATTTATATTATACTTTTCATGATAAAATTATTATTTTGTTTTGTGAATACAAAAAACTGCCAATGATGAATTTTATACTTTTATTTCATAAGAAGTCTTCAATATCCAGTGTGTATTTTACATTTACAGATTTGGGGTTGTTTTTGTTATTATTTTCAAGTTAGTTAACATACAGTGTAGTCTTGGCTTGAAGAGTGGAACCCAGGGATTCATTAATTACATATGACACCCAGTGCTCATCCTGAAAAGTGCCCTCCTTCATGCCCATCAACCATTTAACCCACCCCCACTGCCTCCTCCAGCAACCCTGTTTGTTCTCCATATTCAAGAGTCTCTTATGGCTTTCCTCCCCCTCTGTTTTTATCTTATTTTTCCTTCCCTGCTCCTAAGTCCATCTGTTGTGTTTCTCAAATTCCACACACGAGTAAAATCATATGGTATCTGTCTTCCTGACTGACTTATTTCACTTAGCATAATACCCTCCAGTTCCATCCATGTTGTTGCAGATAGCAAGATTTCATTCTTCTTCATCACTAATAGTCCACTTTGATGGACATTTGGACTCTTTCCATGATTTGGCTATTGTTGAAAGTGCTGCTATAAACACTGGGGTGCATGTGCCCCTTCAAATCAGAATTTTTGTATCCTATGGATCAATTCCTTGTAGTATAATTACTGACTCTTAGGGTAGTTCTACTTTTAATATTTTGAGGAACCTCCATACTATTTTCCAGACTGTTTGCACCAGCTCGCATTCCCACCAACAGTGTAAAAGGGTTCTTCTTTCTCCACATCCTAGTCAACATCTGTTGTTGCCTGAGTTGTTAATATTAGCCATTGACAGGTGTGAGGTGGTATCTCATTGTGGTTTTTATTTGTATTACCCGGATGATGAGTGATGTTGAGCATCTTTTCATTGGTCTGTAGGCCACTTTTCTTAGGAAAAGTGTCCATTCATGGCTTCTGCCCATTTCTTCACCGGATTATTGGGGGGGGGGGGGGGAGGGTGGTGAGTCTGCTAAGTTGTTTATAGATTTTGGATACTAACCCTTTATCTGATATGTCACTCGCAAATATCTTCCCCCATTCTGTCTGTTGCCTTTTAGTTGATTGTGTGCCTTGGGGGGCAGAAGCTTTGTAACTTGATGAGGACCCAATACTCCTTTTTGCTTTTACTTCCCTTGTCTCTGAAGACATGTCAAGTAAGAAGCTGCTGCAGCAGAGGTCAAAGATGGATTTTGTAGGATTTTGATGGTTTCCTGTCTCACATTTGAGTCTTTCATCCATTTTGAGTTTATTTTTGTGAATCGTGTAAGAAAGTGGTCCAGGTTCATTTTTCTGCATGTCGCTGTCCAGTTTTCCCAGAACCACCTGCTGAAGAGACTGGCTTTAATCCATTGGATATTCTTTCCTGCTTTGTCAAAGCTTAGTTGGTCATACGTGTGTGGGTCCATTTCTGGCTTCTCTATTCTGTTCCATTGGTCTGTGTGTCTATCTTTGGGTCGATACCATACTGTCTTGATAATTACAGCTTTGTAACAGAGGTAAAGTCTGGGATTGTGATGCCTCCAGCTTTGGTTTTCTTTTTCAACATTACTTTGGCTATTTGGAGTCTTTTGTGGTTCCATACAAATTTTAGGATTGTTTGTTCTAGCTCTACATTCACAGAATTCCTTAATTCAGAAAAGCCACCTGTCAATTGCTCAATAGTCACAAGTGGCTATTAGCTACCAAACTGTATAGTCCAGCTTTACAATGACAGAACTGAATAATAATTATTGAACAGAGAAATGGAATGTGTGATATCAAAATCATATCTGTATTAATTCTAATAGGCTATACAGCTAAAACAACCAAACCTGACTAAATAAACATCTTAACAGTGTACCCCACAACGTTTTACTGCTCTGGTGGCAGCATGTAAGCGGGCTCTTAATACATTCTGATAATAAAAGCTTTTCACTGTTAGACCCCTCTTCCTCCTAACTTCTGTCGTGTTTTATTCCATCCTCTGTAGACTGGGGCCAAGTATCCCACTGATCATCATTCCCTCTTCCCTTCAGGCTAAATTTGTTCCTTTTATATGAAGACAGCGAAATAAGGTCCATAAATTACATCAATTGTAAATCAAAGAGATGGATCCAGTGAAAGTGATTTTTCCTCATATATAATGAGCTAACCACAGAGCTATTTTCATGGATAAAGAAATGCTCACTGTTTATACCTAAGGACTTTTAGAGACGAGAACATAAATGTCAAAAAGCATGTCTACAAAATGTTTTAAGTTGGAGGCATCCAGGTGGCTCAGTCGGTTAAGCATGTGACTCTTGATTTTGGCTCAGGTCAGGTCACAATCTCACGGTTCATGGGATCAAGCCCCATGGTGGGCTCTGTGCTGTCAGCATGGAACTTGCTTGGGATTCTCTTTCTCTCTGTCCCTCCCCCCATACGTCCCTCCCTCCTTCTTTCTCTCTCTCTCTCCCCCCATCCCTCCCTCCCTCCCTCTCAAAATGAACATTTTAAAAATGCTCTCATTTCAGGAAACTCTGCGTCACTGCTCTCCTTCTTCACACTTCTCTTCCTGTGGCTACTGTCCTGCTGATCTCTCTCTAGTCCTCAATAGTTACAGCCCCAGCTGTTAATTACAGTGAAAAGTCTAAAGCTTAGAGTATTTCTGCCACATGTGTACCAAGGAGGGTACCTCCTTGCCTAAAATTCATATGTAATGACAACCAATATGATCTGCCACCCAACATGGGACAGTCCCTGTGTGTCTCAAGGGAAGGGAGGAAGGCAGGGAGGAAGGTGGGAAGGAAGGGAGGAAGGAGGGAGGAAAGGAAGGAGGGAGGAAAGGAAGGAAGGGAGGAGGGGAGGAAGGTAGGAGAGAAGGAAGGGAAGGGAGGGGAGGAGAGGAGGGAGGGAGGAGGGAAGGACAAGCATGGTCCAAAAGTTCCATCCTTTCAGTCCGTATATCCCACACCAGGAAGCAGCACAGAAGCGTCAGAGCTCAGCTTCTGACGTCACACTTGTGTAGCTGTGAATCCGTGGTGCTTACCTCTCCTTATATTAGACAGACATTCGCCCTGACCACTCCGCACCTCATCTCCCCACGAGAGAAACTGAGAAGGCAGGGCTCTCTCTTCAGAGCACTGTAGGGAAGACTTAACAAGAGACCACGTGCCAGGCACTCACAACTGCCAGCACGAGGCCGATGCCTGGCCTGTGGCCATCGCCGTGGTCACCCGGAGGGCCTGTCTTCCCCTGAGGACGGTGCAGCTCTCCGGGCCTCCGGGCCGTGAATGGGAGCCCACACATTTCACAGCGCGCACGGCCAGCAGTGTGCTTCTATCTGCTGCACTTCCAGCAGACAACAAGACGTCTGGGCAGAGGGAACACCACCAGTGAGCACGAGAAAAAGATGTACTTTAAGTGCGTTTCTGTCCAGCAGCTACGAGAAGAGACAGACTCCTCTGTGTGAGCGGAACGAGGTCAAGGTGCACACAGGCTCGGGGACACACGGCATCTCCTCGTGGGGGGCAGGATCGCGGTGAGGGCCAGTCTCTGGCATCAGACGCCGTTCACCTTCTTCACGTTCCAGCCACCAAAGGGCTGAGATTCTATCATCACTGCTTCTCTCCAGCCTCTCCTCTTACCCCGATCTGCTTCCCTGAAACCCACGTTGGGTGATTTGGCTCCAGAAGGAGGCTATTCTGCTTGTGATGCTTTAGACGTTCTTTTGGAACGGTGAGAGCAAGATTCTCGCTCCAGAACAAGAAGTGACATCTTGCAAAAGGGGCCAGGCGGGCGCACGTGGGCATTGCCGCACCGGGACCAGGGACGCCATCCTGAGTGTCAACCTCCGTGGTGCTCTTTCTGTCTGGCAGTTTTCAGAAAGCACCTACCTTCTCATTATTAGCAGCTGAGAGAAACTTCCAACGTCCTCCTATCATTGCTTTCCCTCATCTGAGTTTCAATCAACAAGAGGAACAGAGAGAAGAGAATCGTGGGCCTCACGTGAGCACTTTCCCATGTCAGCCATCGTGCTAGTGGGCACGGAAACATAAAGACACAGGTCTGCCTGGACACTGAGAGTTCAGAAGAGGACACCAGCACATACATCAATACGGCACAATGAAACAGAGTGAGCGTCACAAAAAGGTTCATAGAAAACAGTGACATAGCATGGGGTAGAAGACATTCTGTATCTGGGAAGAAGGTGGGGGTTGGTAACTGTGCCCTCCTGAAAAAGAACCCAGACGTTACTCTTGGGGGTTGTGAAATCAAGGATGGGTTCTCTTGTTACGAAGAGAAAATTTGCTTGCTGACCTAGGATAACTGAGAATATTTTTTAACACAGAACCAACTCAACCATTTGAAAGTTTCAAAAATAAAAACGTAAAAGTGATACGGCTTCACATAATAGGCATACATGCATACATAGTTACACGCACACCAACCGAAAACAATCCACACCAAAAATTACTTGAGATTTTTCTATGTTATGAATGTCATAATGAATCTACGGCACGGTGAGAATTCAAACAGGAAATCAGATGAAGAATGAAGTCTTAGGCGGAGGGCTGGGACGGCCAGGACACAGACCTCGCCATGCAAGTTTCCTGTGCAGCACAGCAGTGAGTAAATGGGCTTCAATCAAGTGCCCACAATTTGCAAAGGCCTGCAAACCTGAGAGAGGCACAAAGATAGGAATAATTAGGCTAGGAGGAATTGGGGAAAGAAAATTGTCCATCATCAAGGCTGGGAAGCATGTGAAGCAGGAGGATTTATTTTTTCTTTGCCTGAGACTTTAACATTATACCCTGCGTAAATCACTTTTACAGGTTCCGAATGAGGAAGTGTCCACCTTTGACTGCAGAGGCTGTGGCTGCTAAATGTACACATACATATGAACAACACACACACACAGACACACACACACACACACCCCAGAGGGGAATGCAGATGAAATGGGCGGAAAGACTTTGCTCCTGCGATTCTGGGGCAATGCTCAGGGCATCACTTAGGAGAAGCAGCGGGGCCGGGTGGCCCAACTGATGCACCTCATATGGTTCCCCCAGCAGCTCCTACAGAAGCCTCTCTCGCCTGTGTAGACCAACCATGGATGTGGGCCTACTAACAGGAGGAAAGGAAGAGCAGGGCATTGACTGACCCCGAAATCTGTTTTCCACTATCCGTTTGCCTGGCCTTCATGACTTTGATCTCTCCGTAGCCTCTTTTATAAAACACTCTCAAGGCCGTTCTTCATAAAGTTGTGTGTCTGCGCACACACACACGCAGGCACTTTAAAGACACCGGACGCACGCAAGAAACCCCCATAAAATAACCTGTGTGCAGAGAGACTGAACTCAAACAGCACCTTGTCCCTTGGGTTTCATCCGGCTCACAGCACCGAGTCACTGAGGAAGAAACCCTCGATGTTCTGCACATCAATTTCTGGGTCACATTCCGAAGAGCCAAACTTCAGAGCATCTTGTCGGAAGGCGCAGACAACCGTCTGGTGCTGGGGACCTGCTGCTCTCCCTCAGGTACGTGCCAACCCGTGGCCGATGTCAAAGTGGCAGGGCTGGGGCTGCTCCCGGCGGGGGGGGGGGGGGGGGCGGTGGCGAGGGGCTGCTGTGCTGGGAGGCAGGAAGAACCGAGGCTGCCGTCTACGCACGTCCCGGGTTATGGGACAAGGAGCAGGACATGAGAGCAGCCACCGTATAAAGGCGGCAAGCTCTGTGTCCTGCCTTCTCCATCCCCCCCGACTCCAGTTTGCAGGGACTCCAAGGGAAGAATACACGAGTGAACTATCGTTTATCGCGGCAATCCTTAGGATGCATAAAACTGTTTCTGAATTGCTCCCATTCACCAAATGAGCAGAGCCTTCTGGGGATGTACAGAGTGGTTTCGTTCCATGGGTTTTTAGAAGACCTAAAGGTATTGGAGAAGTTCCAGCGACTATTAATATCACGTCTCTTTCTGTGGTTCACAGTAGTTACTTCTTGATGAATCCCTGATTACTGGTGGCCCGTGAAGCCATCAGAGACACGTGCTCCCGTCTGCCTTGCCCCCGAAGACTTTTACAATCACCCCGTTTGCTCTTTGACCATTCGTGCCATAGTCTGCACAGTGAGGAGGAGGTCATCCGACCATCGAGCCCGGGTTAGGCCTTCCACGCGGACACGTTTACGTAAACGCTGGTTTCTAGAGTTTTGTACCTGGAGGAACAGATGGTGGAAGACAAGCCAGAAAGAAACGGGCTGCAAACTCAGGCGGAGTCAGATCAGGTCGGCTCCCGGACACCACGACAGGCGACTTCTGGATCTTCCACACTCTCTGTTCCCACGTATGCCGTCACGTGTTCCACACCCAAGCCCAGAGGAAGGATGCCAGGTAGAACCAAGGGAGGCAGGCAGACTCACGCGGCAGCCTGGACCACGACCAACACAGGGAGGAGTAGCGTGGAACAGGTTCCCCTTCCCGTCACCGTCACCACCAGCCCGGCGAGCAGGCTTGTCGCTATGGCTCACTGACACCTTTTTCTTTTCAGATCACATTCTCTTTATGGTCACGTGAAGTTAAATGTTCAATGCTAGTTCTCATAATGTCATCACAAGTTATTTCACTGATGAATGTCAGCATTTGAACTGTGAATTCAATTGTATTGATCTCTGTTATGAAACTGAATGCTTTAAAAATGAACCATCAGAGCAGAAACAGAACTGTAACAGTTTATACCCATTCCTAAGCCATTTACTCATTTGATCACCTAATATCCACTGCATGTCTCCAGTGGGTATGGCATGATCGAGGCCTTCAGGGTACAAAATGAGTCATACAAGGCTCCTGTCCTCAAGGAACTGGGACCGGGAACTGCCCGGTATGCAGGGGCAGGGGCCCAAGTCGGGAAGTTCAATATCAACCTGAGCTTAATACGCCCTCCAAGAGATTCAAGCCAGCCTCTTCAGAAGGCCACTGACAACAATGTTTTATCACAATGGCATTAAATCTGGTATCCAGCAGTTCATAAATGTCTAGACATTATGGAATTCCTATAGGAAATAAGCACAGAGCCAGAACACCCAGGCTATGAAAGGTCAGGAAACACACACTTCACAAAGTTATTTTTTTCAAACACATCTGCAAACATTTGCCAAAAGTGATATATTAAAGTATATACTTTTATCTATTCACAGATTTTAACTGTGTGGCTTCCTGGCCTAGAAAATCCAACCGAACTGTTACTGTAATTTACTTACACAGTTGTGAACAAGAGCTAATTTTTAAAAAAGCTTCAGTGGGACAGACTTTAACGGTCTGCACGGACTGAGCTGAGCAGGGACACTCAAAGCCAAGTCCTTCTTGAGGGGGCACCACCAGCCTTGACTTAGAGGCCTGTCTCTCTGAGGGTGACTCTGCAGAAGGTTGGGCCACGGCCAAACCTGACTGCAAATGAGCTCTCTTACCTCCTTCCCTTGTCCAAACATAACTGTTTCTGAAGTGTTATAAATGCTCTCACTGGAAAACCCCCAAATTTCAGCCTAACACACCAAATGTTAATGTTTTACTCACTTGATGGACCCGTGTGAGTGTTTCTCATTTGCAGACAGCTCTTCCCACATGGTGGCTCCCCCACTCCCCAGAACCACCAGGGTCTGCCACAAGAGTTGGCTGGACAGCGAGCGACGCAACAGAAGCACACGGAACGTTCATGTGGTTCACCCTGAAAGGTGCCACACCTCGCTTCTGGGCAACTTCCAGCAGCTGGAACATGGCGTAAGGCCACAGCTAACGGCAAGGGAGGCTCAACAAAGGAATGTGATTGTAAGGGGAGGATTGTAAGAAGAGGAGACAGGCTTGTAACCAATGAACAGCTTCAGCCACACAAAGGACCACACACCCTCCTCTAAAAATAACCTCTGGTATTCATTTATACTTTCTCAGCCATCACAAAGAATGCGATCTCAGGGCCCCTGGGTGGCCCAGTCAGTGAAGCATCTGACTTCGGCTCCAGTCATGGTTCGTGGGTTCTAGTCCCATGTTGGGCTCTGCGCTGAGAGCATGGAGCCTGCTTGGGATCCCCTCTCTCTGCCTCTCCCCCAACTAGCTTTTGTGCGTCCAAGTGTGCACGTGCTCTCTCTCTCAAAAGTAAATAAACTTAAAAAAAAAAAAAAAAAAAAGGATAGATCTTCCCATTTGCAACAACATGGATGGACCAAGAGGGCATTATGCTAAGTTCACTAAGTCAGACAAAGACACACACTGTGATTTCACTTATATGTGGAATCTGAAAAACAAAACCCAACACATAAAACAAAACAGACAAAGACTCAGATACAGGAAACAAACTGGTGGTTATGACAAGGGGGAGGGGGTGGAGAGACGGGTTAAATAGATGAAGAGGAATTAAGAGGTACAAACCTACAGTTACAAAATAAGTAAGTCAGGAGCACCTGCATGGCTTGGTCGGTTGAGTGTCCAACTTCAGCTCAGGTCACGATCTCACAGTTCGTGAGTTCGAGCCCACATCGGGCTCTGTGCTGACAGCTCACAGCCTGCAGCCTGCCTCGGATTCTGTGTCTCCCTCTCTCTGTGCCCCTCCCCAGGTTGCTCCCTCTCTCTTTCTCTCAAAAATAAATAAAACATTAAAGCAAAATAAGTCATGGGGATGAAAAGTACAGTACAAGGAACATAGTCAATAATATACTACTAACTTTATACGGTAACAGTGGTAACTAGATTTACCAAGGAATCAGTGCATAATGTATGAAAATATCAAGTCCCTGTGATCCATACCTGAAACTAACAGGATATTGTACATCAGTTACACCTCATAAAAAAAAAAAAATTTACACCTGATATGTTAAGTTAGACTAGTTTCCCATTTAAATGCAATAAAATCATGTTTATATTTAGTGTACAGAGATAATTACTTGCATAAGGGGAAAACAAGAATTCTTTTGGATAGCAACAACTTTATTTTGCTTAATTATTTTGATTGTAGTGTTGAAGGACAATATGTGTATATCTGGAAGGCCTGTATGTTTTTAAAAAACACAGCTGGTCGTCTGACACTGGAGTTTACCACTGTGAATGTACCACTGTGACAGGTACTACAGTCTGGCTCTCCTGTCCCCATTCCCAATCACCTCTTCCTTGCTGTCCTTTGTAGCAGACCCTGAAAAGGTAACAAATGACCATCCCAGGATCATCGGAGGCTGAAGACTGCAAAGTGGCCCAACCATGATGGATTAGAGTTCAGAGAAAGACTGCTTTCCTGACACAGGAACCACTCTCCCCTCTACTCTTCCATTTCCTCTTTGAACTTCCAGAAAGACAGTGTCTATACCGGCACTGCCATTGTGTCACCAAGAGGGAGGAGGCACAGAGCTGCAGAGAATTCAGCCCTGTTACTCTCAGGCCACTGAGGCAAGGCCAGCAGCCGTCCACATCTACACTGTGCTTCATGTGAGAAAACCGAAGCCCCTGTGGCCATTTAAACCCAAGTATGTCGTCCACTGCTAACAGTCACACTACTCACTTCAATAAGCACTGATAGCCCCTTTGGAGCCACATCTCCTTGGAGACCCAGGGAACCTCCGTGAAACCCAATACTCTCACCTTTAAAATGGACATAAAAATATCTACATCACATAACTGCTGCTAACATTATATAAAGTGAACATGTTTAAAAAAGGAGAAAGGGCTATTTTAGTACTTTTTTATTTTTAGCACTCTTATCATGTTCAGTACATGAAGAGTACCCCCAGCATGCATCTTGTTTACTGAAATTTTAATGATAAAAAATAAGCAAGGAATGTTAATTCCTTTTTATTCTATATTCTAAAATTTAGATAACCAAACAGACCATCTCACCCTCATATATAGGTGACTATTAAACTTGAACTTGTATGGAGCGCCTGGGTGGTGCAGTCGGTTGAGCGTCTGACTTCAGCCAGGTCACGATCTCGCGGTCCGTGAGTTCGAGCCCCGCGTCAGGCTCTGGGCTGATGGCTCAGAGCCTGGAGCCTGTTTCTGACTCTGTGTTTCCCTCTCTCTCTACCCCTCCCCCGTTCATGCTCTGTCTCTCTCTGTCCTAAAAATAAGTAAACGTTGAAAAAAAAAATTTTTTAACTTGAACTTGTGTGACAAGTATTCCTTCTATCACTGCATCATGGTATGAAATATTAAAGATGTGCTGTCTTCTTTTTATTTTTTGCTTTAAGAGAACAGACTCAGATGTGATTATGGAGATTTAAAAGAGGTTAATTTCACTTAATATTTGTCTTTAAATAAAATTAGAGAGAAAACCCAGATGACCTGGGGTATGGCAATGACTTTTATTCAATACAACACCACCAAACCTGTGATCCACAAAATAAATAATTGATAAAATGGACTTCATTAAAATTATAAACTTCTGCTCTGAGAAAGACAATGTCAAGAGAATGAGAAGATAATCTAGAGACTGGGAAAAGAATTTGCAGAACGCACATCTGAAAAAGGCCTCTTTGCAAAATATACCAAGAACTCTTGAAATTCAACAATAAGAAAACAACCCAATAAACACTGGGCCGAAGACCTTAACAGACGCCTCACCAAAGAAGATCCACAGATGACAAAGAAGCATATGAAAAGATGCTCCACGTCTTATGTCATCAGGGAAGTGGAAATAAAAACAACAATCAGATGCCACCACACACCTATGAGGACAACCAAAATCCAGAACACTGACAATACACACACCAGTGAGGATGTGGAGCAATGCAACTCTCACTGCCGATGGGAATGAGAACGGTACCAGCACTCTGGAAGACAATGTGGCCATTTCTTACGAAACTAAAGATGCCCTTACCATCTGGTTCAATCATCACACTTCTCGGTATTCACCCAACAGACCTGAAAACATATTTTCACACAAAAACCTGTACACAAATGGTTACGGCAGCTTTACTCATGATTGCCAAACCTTGAAAGCAACCAAGAAGTCCTTCAGTAAATGAGTGATACATCCATTTAGTGGAGTATTATTCTACACTAAAAAGAGAGGGGCTACAAAGCCCTAAAAAGGCATGGAAGAGGCTTAAAAGCATATTATCAAGAGAATGAAGCCAATCTGAAAAGGCTGCATACTGTATGGCTCCAGCTAAGTGACATTACAGAGAAGGCGAAACTATGGAGACATAGATCTCCTGACAAAGGTCAGTGACTGCCAGTGTGGAACAGGGGAATGAACAGGTGGAGCACAGAAGACTTTTAGGGCAGCAGAAGTACTCCATGGGACACCATAACGATGGATACATGTCACTTACATGCTTGTCCAAACCCACAGAATGTACAACACCAAGAATGAGCCTTACAGTAACCTATGACATTTCAATGTGGATACATCAACTGTAATAGACCTATTGCTCTAGTGGGGGATGTTGACAATGGGCAAGTCTATGCATGTGTGGGAGAGGTGGCATATTGTCAATCTCTGTACCTGCCCCTCAATTTTGCTGTGAATCTAAAACCGCTCTAAAAAATTGTGTTAAAAAATAAGAGTATCTTTTTGCTGTTGTTACTTTTTTTCAACCAGAACTGGAACTTGCCCAATTAATTTGGAAAATCAATTCTTATCTGATCATAAGTCTAAAATAATTTGGCACTGCTAAAGGCTTGACAACTAAAGAAACATTGGGGACTTTATTCCCATGCATTCTGGGGATAACTGTTTCCTAGCTATAATTCCCAAATGGCTAATTGCTTAAGAAAAAAATATGGTCAAGGGAGAACGTTATCCAAGGTTTTAGGAGAGAAAAGGGACCAAATATTGGTGAGCGGCAGAGGTGGTAAGGAGCTGGAGGAGAAGAAATGAACACAAATTTAACATTAATCTTTTATATTTTTCAAGATTGCTTCTATACTTGGTAAAATCTGAATATTAAAGATATAATCCCTGTTAATTAGTTTTTTAATACTTCCAAGGGCTCAGCCATACTATCTTTGCCTTAGGGTATAATTCAATCAGAAATTTGCACAGCAGCTTATCGCTGTCCACATGACAATTCCTTCCATTATTCTGACTCTTCTAACAACCATTCAAATAATTAGTATTTTCTTTTAATGATTATGATTCATAAGGGGTGTGTGAGTGCGTGTGTGTGTGTGTGCGCGTGTGTGTGCTTATTACCATCCCAAGTAGAGCTCAGAGAAATATTCAGAATTTAGCATGCACCCACAACTCCAACCATTCTGCTGCCTGAATCCTGGCATCCTGAACATTCATGTCCTAGGTCTACTTTCGACGGCCAACATCTATAACCTGCACCCTTTCACTCAGTTGATACCCACCTAGCGTCAACGAGGGGCCATGTGACTCAGCACAGGACAAGGGGATCTTGCGCCTGCCCTCTTGAATCTAACATGTAGCCTCAAATGAAAAACAGTTCCCCAAACATACCATCCTCTTCTCAAATCACTTAGAGATAGGACACTCGCCCTTCATAGGAGAGAGAGTGAATGGGCTTTTAAAAGATAAAGCAGCCTTAGAAATGCTAAGGGTTAAAGCCTCCCTTCCAACCTCAAAGGTTCTATTATCTCTCTCTGCATAAAGAGGATTAAGCCACCCCTCGCCCTTCCTAGCACCTGTCTTCACACCACCACACACACCTAAAACACGGGAATTGTTAAGATCAAGGACTTGAGAGTCACAAACTCTTGAATCTTGCTGTGAGAGCTTGAACACCTTATTTAACACTCTGAGTCTCAATTTTTATTATGAAACCGGAACAGTAATAGTATCTATTTCACAGGGGTCTCAGAAAACCTGTAAAAGCTACCTAAGGTCACCTGACTTGAGAATACCACAAACTAGAAACTTTAGATCAAGACAAACATAACCCTTAAACCTGACCATACCGTTTGGCTAATAGATGGCTTGGCATAAGAAAAAGGGAAAATACAATGAGAACAGAAGAAGAGGGAAAATTAAAAATAAATTTTACAAAATGGAAGGGTGGACTGCATGAATTGACTAAGATACACAAGGACAGTGAGGAGTCTTGCTGAGATGTAATCGGATACTATCAAAACCACCACCACAGACGATGTTGAGACTATTCACTGTTCTCCCCGGATCCAATGGTCAGTGATGGCTCGGAAGGTGAAGAAAGTGTGTCGTCACCGAAAAGGACAGAGTTCTCATACATGCTGTTTATATGAAGTTTACTGGCACCCTTTGTTCATGGCCACACGGACCCGTCTCCACTCAAACTTTCATTCCCAACTAAAATGATTCCTTTGGTAGGAACAGCAATTTCTTCTGCCAGTAAAAATAGAAAACAAGGAAGATGACAGGAAAAGACAACTCAGAGCATTTTTAAAAACTTAACTCCACACAATTGTAGGGAGCCAAGGTATCATCATCATTAGCTTCGTCAGCAGTAAAAGAGAGACATGTGTGCTGAAAACTTTTAAACACTGTGTTCTCTTGGACTGAGTGGAAGATTACCCTAATAGCTGAGTATTAGGATTTTTTTAAAGATGGAAACCCATAAAGAAGTGCTTGCTGGACATTTCAAATTTTGATTTAACATAGTTTTCAAATTTCCCGGAATACTAAAGCCTTCAATACACGGTCATTCCAAAAACAGCAGAATGTCATTAAAATGCCTGGAGTTCAAGACAAAGCTTCCACTGTGGAGACAAAAGAAAAAGAAATGGATTAAATATGAAGGTACACAAGAGGGTCAGCAACTGGTCTTTTCATAGAAAACAAAACAATTGGTAAAACTGAGAGACTGTTTACTTTTTTATGCTTTAAATGTCACTACTCTACTGTGTACAAGTATAAAAGTAAGCAAATGAGCTGGGCATCCTTAGGTATGATTTATGGGGCTCTGGAAAAGCTATTCTGTAAATATATATATATATGCCTAGCCTATATATCTCATGCCTAGCCTAGTCTTTTCTGAGGTGTCAATTCCTTTTAAAATACAGACACCTCCGAAGAGTAAGTTATCTTAAGAAACTTGGTGCCCTTCACTTATAATAGACATGAGTTTAATGTGTGGCTTCGTCTCTAAACCACTAGCCAAGAGGGGATGTAGTTGAGGAAGAAGGAAGAAAAAGGAATTCTGGGGCAGACTCCAGAACCTCAATCGGAAAAGGGCCGTGCAAGGTCATTAAACACCTGGACGGGGAATACTGGGAAGAGAAGAAAAAAGAAAGACAAAAGCAGAGGAGAATGAGAAACATGACCCCCAGACTGCCAGTATTTCCATTTCATCCCACGTGGCACATCCACACCATGTGAGAAAGGAAGTTTCCCATCCTTTTGGTTAGAACACAGCACAGATGGGCAGAGTTGATCCACAGCAGCTCAGTGGCAATGGATGAGCCAAATGGTAAACAGGACTCTAATCTACAAAGGCCGTTACATGGTTAAACCAAATTCTGAGCCACATTCTTTCTCCTGTAGTCTGGAACCTTGTGGCTTACAGGACGTATTCTGGGACGTAAGATCTGCTGTGATTTCATTGTTACCACGTGGACTGGAGGATCTTAATACATGGTACCAGGCACCAGAAATAGAGAATGGGTGCATTCAAGAGTGAAGGTAAGATCCTGGCTTCAGAGGGTACAGAAATACAAGTAAGCTCCCATCTTCCAGAACAAATCCATTCTTCCCAGGATCAAGAGAATTAAAACTCTCTCTTCATCTACCAAATTTACCAATGAGGAAACCAAGGCATAGAAAAGTGATAGGACTTGCTTAAGGTAAGACTCCTAGACGAAGGCAGGGCAGAGGTCAACATCTACTGCCCCAATCAAATGTTCACATGTTGACTTTTCTTAGAAGGCTTCTAGGAAAGGAGCCAGAAGAAATCTTTGGCAGAACACCTCTGCAGAACTTAGTTCTATCTAGTATCAAACAAAGAAAGCTTAATTCTCTCTTGATATATTTTCAAGTATTTGAATCAGTCACTGAATTTTTTTTTCCACGTTTATTTATTTTTGGGACAGAGAGAGACAGAGCATGAACGGGGGAGGGGCAGAGAGAGAGGGAGACACAGAATCGGAAACAGGCTCCAGGCTCTGAGCCATCAGCCCAGAGCCTGACGCGGAGCTCGAACTCCCGGACCGCGAGATCATGACCTGGCTGAAGTCGGACGCTTAACCGACTGCACCACCCAGGCGCCCCCTGAATCTCTTAAAATATAAAATATTTACCCTCCTGCAGATAACAAGACTAGCTCATCAGAGTTTGTAACCAGTGACACACTATCCAAGAAAAAAGAAAAAAAAAAAAAAGGCAAGGAGTAAAATCACAGTGAAGTTAGAAGACAGAACCCAGAGTCCAAGAATAATATGAAACTTACACGTCTTGAGAAAGCATATTTTAATGGAAGGGGCTAAGGATGTTGAGTCCAGAGACAAATCTTAATGCCAATTCAATGTAATCAATGTGAAAGAGACCTGCCTTAGTCTCTTTCTCATGAAGACTTCTCTTCTTATAAAATAATAAGAGTCCTAATTTGTTTGTATATATACATTCCTCTGAGTGATGGAGGAAAAATGACCTGAGAGGCAAGTCTGTCCACCGACCAGCACCTGAACTGGCTTCCAAGGGCTGGCACTAAAAGCAAACCAGAAGACAATTCTAAGTCCGAGGCCATGAGCCAAACTCCAAGAAGGCCAAGTATAAACACCAGAGGGCCAAAAACAGAATGAGAGCTAGATTCCCAGTGTTAAGCCAAGGTTGGCAGTCACAGAAAGACTGATAGGAAATGCAGGATGAGGGAAATGTGAAAAGAATCCAAGGAAATTACCTAGGAATTTCTATAACTTTCTTTTTCTGGCAGTGGGTGAGTTTTCTGCAGCTAAGGAGGGAATAATATATATATGCATATTATACATTATATTACATAATATATTATTACATTATATTTTATATTCTGAACTTCTATTTTATATATTATATAATAAACATCTAACATATTGTCATAGCAACTGTATTTCATGTCATAATTTATCAAAAATGGATATGCTATATTAGCTGATACATTCCAATTAAACATTACCACGCTGGACAGGATTATTAGGTTATCAATACAGGTGCAGGAAGGCCAAGAGAGAAAGGTTGCTACCTGTCAGGAAGCAGATGTAAACCAAGAAAAATCCTAATACATAGGGTCAACTTACCACATCTCTTCATTCCATTAAATTATCTAAATGCCAAACTCCGCATGAGAATTAATTTTCAGAGAGGAGCTAATACGACTGCGCACAACATTAAGTGGGGACACTAATAGCAACGTTTATGGAAAAGGTGAGAGAAACGTCATTTGCGGGATTCCCCAGAGACTCTCCCCTTGAAGACTACTGCTAAGTGCTGATGATCCCCCCCACAAAGATCTCCACTTTTCATGACACAAGGATGTGAAAGACAGATGCCCTATTCCCAGAGACCAATATAAGAAAGAGACATAAATCGGGTATCATAACATTTTTTATCTTTGTTATCATGAAATTAATAATACAGTTACAGGATTTTGGTAAAGAAACCTTTAAGGCAAATTTACCTCTAATATTTCCTTGGGTGTCTGTGGCATCTAAAAGTTGTTATGAGTACAATATATATTTGAAGTAAGCAACTCCTCAGTTAACAAATATTTTTTGATCATTCTGTGTATGTGGCAATGTCCCAGACAATGAGGTAGAGACAGGGATAAATACATTTCAAACACATTTCATCAATTTAACCAATTTCCTAGTCCATTTGGGCTACTATAACAAAATACCATAGACAAAGTGGCTTAAAAAAGAACTTTGGGGGTGCCTGGGTGGCTCAGTAGGTTAAGTGTCCAACTCTTGATTTTGGCTCAGGTCACCACCTCATGGTTTATGGGACTGAGCCCCACATCAGGCTCTGTGTTGAGAGTGTGGAGCATGCTTGGGATTCATATTCTCTCCCTCTCTCTCTCTCTCTATCCCCTTACCGCTCTCTCTCTCCCTGCCTCTTTCTTTCCCGCTCTCTCAAAAGAAATAAACTTAAAAAAAGAGACAGCAATTTATTTCCCACAATTCTAGAGTCTAGGAAATATAAAATCAAGGCACCGGCAGGTTCAGTGTCTGGTGAGGGACGGGTTTCCAGTTGTAGAAACACAGCCGTGTTTATGCTGTGTCCTCACATGGCACAGCTGGCAAGGGTACCCTCTGAGGCCTCCTTTAGAAGGACAGTAATCCCATCCATAGGGGCCCTGCCCTTCATGACCTGATCACCTCCCGAATACCTAATACCATCACCTCGGGGGTTACGATGTCAACATAGGAATTTGGGGGTTGGGGAGACACACGTATTCAGACCATAGTAGCAACAGTCCCTACAAACACATATTTAAAGCATAAATACAAAGAAATTCTTAAGTCTCCTAGAAAAATTAAGTAAAAATTTATAATTCAGCTTTTACATTTAGATGACTTAACGTAACTTTGGAATCATTTTTGGCTAAAAATAAGTGAATTACAGTTTTCAGCTTTATTTATTATACAGTCACTGAAATGATTTATTCTTTAAAAAAGATATTTGGTGGCACTAAAATGTTAATCATCTCTAGGCCAGTCAGTCATATACTTTGATGATTAAAAAGCATCTGCACACATGCAAAGAAATCTGTCCATTGGCTATGGAAGAGCACTACAGCAAAGTAACACACTTTCCTCCAACAGGTATTTTTTTTTTCAATTGGGAAAACAATTAAATTCATATGGTGATTTTCTCACAACCTGCTCAAATACCTCATGGCTCAATAATTTAGACACTGTGAGCATGTTAACAACACGGGATGCCCTTAGACGTGTGAGGTGTGAATTCACTCCTCCAGGACACCACCTCCTACCTGTGTGGTCTAAAGACCAAGGGGGCTCAGTGGGGTGAATCACCGTCATTCATTATTAACGTACCAATTCATGTATTGTTCCCAACTATCTTGGATATGGGCTATAGACACAACACAAGCACGTCGCAATCACAGCACACTGTCTGGAGACAAGGACACAAGAGTGAGGCGTACTCACTAAGTTCCATGTGAAGGTTCCCACAAAGCACTGTCCTTTGGTGTGGCAGCCAGGCAGGTGCGCTCCTCACATGTCCCTTCCAAAGGGGACCCGGCACAGGGGAGCAGTGTCCTGAGCGTCTCCAAACACAGCCCCTTCAAGATCTACCATAGCACTGGGCCCCACACCACACTCCCCACGGTAGCGCCCAGCAAACGCCTGTCTGACCTGGCGACGCTCTGGCCATTTCAGCTGAGAGTCCTCTCCTGTGCGGCCAATCCTGGGCCAGAGCTGGCTAAGGCTCCCCCGGGCTCTTCCTCCCTGCCTCCCCCTCCCCAGCCTCCATGCACAGAGGGCACTCAGCATCAGGGTCCCGCCTGCGTCCTCCACAAGCAGTATCTCCAGGAACCCACTTGTACTTCAGACTCCGTCCTTAACACGCCCGTCTTACTCAGCGTATGACGGTGGGACCCGAAACGTCTTGTGTCTGTAACGGCACCCCTGAACTCAAGCAGCCTAGAATCAAGTGCCATCTAGACCGGTACGGTTCATGTCATGCTGCGTTTGCTAGGACACTGTTTCCCATTCTCATAGTGGACGACTGTGAATAATCAGGTGGACAAGAGCTTTATAATTTTCATGGGAAGGAAAGGAGCCTATTTATCTCTTCAACATTCTGGGGTCTATCATGCTATCATACTCTCTATTTTACAATCCATTGAAAGTGCTCAAGGCAAGATAAATGTTAAAGTATTTTTCAAGAAAAATAAACTATTGATAGTGGCTACCAGCATCTCTCACACATACCAGCCGTGTAACTTTAGCAAATATTCTTACCTCTTGGAGTTTTCTCATAGACAAAATTAACAATTGAGCACAGCAATTGGATATGCGTTCACTGCGTGCTACCGAAGTATGAATGTGAGAACTATACTTATAATAAACATTAGGTAACTAGAATTACCAATGAAGTTAGTCATTTTCCTTCACTGACAAAAATGCCGGCATAAACTTTGACAGGTTTTTACAAACTGTGCAAGAAAACGCTCTCCATAGGCCAGGAAATATATAAAAAAAAAAATCCAAACATCCAAAATTATTTTGCAGGTTTCCAGCATTTCTATTGATTTACCTACATGTCTACGCACAAGCACATGAAGCGAGGTGATTTTACAGCTTGCACCATAGATAACATCAGCTATTTACAAAATCTGTCACAGATAAACGGGTAAGTATAACTTGCTTCCCATGTTTTTCCACTGGCTTCTGATTATATTACAAACTCAAAAAAAAAAAACTATTTAAACATTGCCTATTGATGGATACTTAGGTAATTTCCAACTTTCCCTGTTAGGAGGACTGCTGCGATAAACATTTGGGGGAGGGGCAATATACGTAATTTCTTTTAGAGAGAGGGAGTAAGAAAACTCGTTCTTTATTTTGATAAAAAAATTCTTGATTACTTTCTAAACATTAGATCCAATCAGTATTTGAAAGTTAATATTCACTTTTGTTCTTGTTTCAACTGAAAGTTACCAAGTTATTGTTTTAAGTTTTGAGCTATTACAATTCTCATACCTTCCACTGTAAGTAGGCTTGAGAAACTTGTAAGTTTCTGGGAAGAGTGACAGTCACGGCCTGTTTTTTCTTGTTGGGCTGTTTATATGTCTCTTACTGATTTAAGGAAACCCTCTATACGACTAATCGTAAATCATCATCTTTTCTACAAGATAGGACTTGTTTTTGTTTTTGTTTACTTCAAGTCATCTGTCCTCCTAACAAAGTGTTTAAAATTATATTTACAATCATTATTTCGTAAGTATATCTCTTTATGGCTCTCAGTTTTGTAACCTACTGAAAAAGGCCTCTCATACCCAAATACTATGGAAAATATCCTTACGGTGATTTATTGAATTAGTTTTTAAATTGGTATGCCTTTTTTCATATTGCACAAATCAGAAATCTGTTTGATTCTAATAGATCAGCATTTGCCCCTGAAAATAAATTCCTTTTCCATTGCTTTGAAATTGTGTTCTCTCTCAAAACATGTCAGGGAACTTACTGCACTGGGTATGACTCAAGAGGCTTTAATCTGTTCCCACTGTTATTGTGTAGTCTATTTTGTTACTGCCCTTCTATTTTTATTCTTTTGATTTTGCAACATGCCTCAGTACCTGACCATCGTTGTTTTTGTCTTTTGTTTTACTTTGCTATCCTCTCTCATTTTCTCCTCTACATGATGTAGAGATTTAGTATGACCGGGATTGCATTCAATATAGAGAATAATTTAGGAGCAACAGATAATAACACTGAATACTTTCACTGATTAATCTGTTTGTATAACCGTTACTAAAAAATTTAAATGTCTTCTGCTCTTTCTGTAGGATTTTTTTTTTATGTTTATTCTTAGGAATGTGATATTTTTGGTTGCTATGGTAAACGGTCATTTTGTTATATAGATCTCAACTACTTACTCCTACCAATGGAATGAAAAAACTGTTGATTTTTTTGTTGATACTATTTCCATCAAAATTAATTTCTAAATTCTAATAAATTATTGTCTATGTTTTGTAGGTTTTTAAGATAATATGTGGAAATAAGTTAGTTTATCTTTCCTTTTCAAATATTTATAATTCTTATTTATTTTTCTGGATCTATTACAATAGCTAGACCTCCATTATAAAGTTAGACAACAGCGGTGCCAGTTGGATACTGTTTTGTTCTTAACATTATTGAGCATGCATCCAATATGTACACATCACACATAACACCAGTGGCAGAGTTGTATATTTACAAGAGATGGGCTATTTCCACCCTTCACAACTTAAGAATAGTTTGGGGTTTGGGGCGCCTGGGTTGCTCAGTCAGTTAAGCGTCCAGCTTCGGCTCAGGTCATGATCTCACAGTTCTTGGGTTCAAGACCTGCATTGGGCTCTGGGCTGACAGCTCAGAGCCTGGAGGCTGGTTCAGATTCTGTATCTCCTTCTCTCGCTATCCTGCCTCCATTCATGCGTGCTCACTCGCTCTCTCTTTCAAAAATAAAATAAGAATTAAAAAAAAAGAATAGTTTGGGGTTTGATTTTTCAATTGTTTTTTGAGCATGTGTTCATATGGATTTTCTTTTTAATTTAATGCAACAAATCATATTAACAGATCTCTTAATGCTGAACCATCTTTGCATTCATCTGATAAAACATAATTAGTTATGACTCATTAATATTTAAAGCACTACACATACCAAATACAACTTGCTAACCTTTTACTTAATACTATGGATCTACACTCATGCCTGAGTCTGGCCTATAGTTCTTTATCCTTGTCTAAACCCTTAAATAGTATTTTTAGGCTCCATGCACTCTAAAAATGCTCCAGCAAGCCTCTTAAATTTTGGCAAGTTTGATTTTTACTCCAGTAATTATGGCATTCTTGGTAATTAACCAAGTTAACAGTTCATTTGGTTGCCAAACTTGCAAAGCACAATCAAGACTATCTTAAGATAAAATCAGTACTAAAATTTGCCAAAGTGTTTCAATCTTTCATAACTCAAAAGAAACTTCAATACTTTTCAAAGAATCTTATATAGAAAAAGTCTAAATGGAAGACAGATGGATGGCACACTTAAATTAGGATAATTTATGAGGAGTTAATTTATAAAGGACTTACTAGAAGGTTCAGAGTAGGGGGTGGAGGGATCACTTGGGACAGTTAAGGACCCCCAGGTCTTCTAGCAAAGGACCATTTCCTGCCTCCATGTTTCAAAGAATCAGGGATGGGAAGGTTACAAGGACTAAGAAAAAGAAAGCCATGTGGAGCCGGCCGCCGAGAGAGGCCTGTGTGTTCACAGTCAGCCTCGGAGAAGCTGTCTAACAGCCACAGGAGTCAGCTCCCGGGAGGGACCTTAGACTGGAAAAGAGTAGAGTACATATGGATGGGCAAAGAAGGTCCTCAGCACATCTTCCCAAGGAAATCAGAGACATCTGTGTTTTGTTCTTCAATGTATTCCTACTGACCAACTAGCATGGGAAATATTCAGTAAGCATTTGCTGAATCAATACACGAACAAGTAAGTCCTAAGAAACATCCAGTGGACAACTGGCTAAAATAAAAAGTTTACAAATGCATTCCTATCTGCAAATATTTTCCATTTACATTCCATATAATTACCTAAATCTAATTTGCTAAAAGATTGATATTAAAATGTCCAATCCACTATATTCTTTGTATCTAAGTAAATGTAAATTAATAAAAAAAAATTTTAAACTGATACATCGGGAGTTTTCTTACCAGATCTCTAATGAACTAAACCTCTCCTTACAGTCTCCCTGTTCCCTAGGGCACATTCCTCAGTAACAGCTGGTGGGCAGTCTCACTTCTGCCTCCAGGGCTAAGCCTGAATTCCCCAAGAGTCCGATTTGTGCTTGTAAGTCCTGTAGTGCTAGAAGGTTAAGTCTCTGATCTAATTTAAATGTATGTGAAAGGGGATATACAATACAAAAGAGCTGTTGTTCATATGAAAATTAAGTTGAAGGGTGGGGAAAGACCGTGAAATCAAGTAACAAGTAGTTGTGATGAGTTGGGTGTAGAGAAATAACACAAACCCAGATGTCTCTGCATAAATATTGATCTTCACATGTTGTTTTTAAAGTTTTTTTTGTTCCATTGCACATAAATTTAAACTGAAGGTCACTGATGGTACAGTCAGGGTATAATTTATTCCAGAAAGGTGATACCAAAATTACCTCACTGAGTAAGAATTTCTAATCCTACCAATTAAGAACTCTTGGACCAAACCTGCACTTTCATATAAAGTGCATCAGGAAGGCGTTACCTGACATGAAATCCCATGGCATGAATGTGTTCATGACATCCACGTCCTATCCACGTTTAGTCATCCGTACGTATTTACTAAGGACCTATTATGTTCATATCATGTTATTAGCAGTGGGTACACGGCCATGAAAAAGTAAACAGATCCTTCCTCCTCTCTAAAATTTACTTGCTAATGGGAAAGGAGAGATGAAATTATGTGTGTACGTGAATACACACATACATATGTGTATACCACGCCTGTATAAACAAGCAATGAAAGCAAGGAATCACAACTATGTGAAACATTATGTAGTAAGGGCAATGGAGGTGGGAGCTCTTTTAGTGAAGGCCTGTCAGAGAAGGTGACATTTGAGCACAGACTTCATCATAGGAAGGATCCAGCAAGAGGCAGGAAGGGAGCCAAATACAACCAAGTTTTATCCGTTTGGAGGCCATGAGTGGCATTCGAAAAAGAAACATCAGTGTAATTGTTGGAGAAGTAAATGAAGTACGCCAAAGATGCCCGATGGGGCCAAAAGAAACTCTGGTCTCTAGCTTACAGACCCTTCCTCCGGTGTCTTCTTCCTTTGTTTGCTGTGTGGGCAAAAACCCCCACAGATGTGGAAGCTGACAACTATAAATTACCCTCCCCCCTTGCATTCAGGGCTCAGATCTTCGGGGAAACGGTCTCCTCTGGGCCCACCGATGTTAAGTAAATCTCCGATCCACCAAGATCTCCGAGTGCCACTTAGTTTATCCGCCAACGTTCCAGCCTGGTTCCGTAACGTACTTGCAAGGACAAAACCCTGATTACTGCAGGTGGAGAGCAGAGAGTAAGGAAATGGAAAGAGTGATAAATGAGCACTGTCATGAGAGGAACATGGAATGAACACCCTCATTCTACCAACCACTCAGCTGACTGGCCTGGCAAGATATGAATGATGGGGAATCCTAGAACAGTTCTGGAGGCAGGAAGAACTTTTAGACCAGGAAGTGCCAGCAAGAATGTATCATCACAAATTTGTAAACGCTGCTCCTACCACATCCCTGCTCATTTGTTTCTCTTTTGATTTCCTTAAAGGCGTCAGGTGAGAGAAGGCCAGGTCTCACATACAACTGAGAAGCGAGAGGGAGTAACACTGCTCCATCTTAGAGTAAAGGCTGAATTCGCGAACCCCAATGGTCTACTTTCTATGTAAGGGCCTCGAACTATGCATGCCAGTCAACGTGGTGCCAGCGGGCTCAAACAGTACATTCCACGGGTACACAGTTCCCGTCACAGTAGGGATGGCATTGATGTCTATTCAAAACACAGAGTTAAAAAGAGATTCCGCTTTGTGTCACTCTGAGAAAGTGGTCCCACAGGCTCATTCTACCACATTCCCCTGGAAGATACAACCCAAGCAGGAGAAATCACTGTAGTGTGATTGACGGCGTAAACTAAAAAGGCCTTCGATGGTACCGAACGCCAAGCCACAGATCACCCGTATATACTATTAGCTATAAATATTTTCTTAAGTGGCATAAGCCAATCAATACTCTCTGTTTCTATCCCTTGAAACAGGGAATAGAATAGTTTTCATTCTGGGTCATGGTACGCCCTCACGTCGCCTTGCTCTTTCCCGGAGGCAGAAGCCCCGCACTCCTGGATGAGGAGAAAGGGCCAGAGAGAGTCCTGAGCACACCTGACTTGCCTGTTGCGGTGACGGCACTGTACTGGGAGGATGGAAGAAGATTTAGAAATGAAAGCCATCCTTCACACCCAAGACATCAGTTCTAAGGATTATGTGTTGTTTTTTGTTTTGTTTTTTTACTATGTGATACCAGGAGTAAAATTAGGACCAATTAGTGGTAACTAAGTAATATAATCATAAGAAAGAAATCCCACGAAATACAAATGTCTGCAAAGGAATGCATCAGTTTCGTAAGATGGCAAGTTTTCTCTCCTTGAGGATTGGCTGGTTTTCCAGGATTTATAGAAGAGATAGGGATTTCTTCCCGTGAAGAGTTTATAAAACTCTTGGACAAAATAGGATCATAAGATTAACTATAATGAAAACGACAACAGCACCTTTTTCCTACTCTGTCGAACATGGCTCAACAAGGAACCACTCGAAGTCTTCTTTCTACTGTCTCAGAATGTTGCAATGGAAAAGGTCTTTAAAGACTCCACTGACAAATGTCATTTAGTTTTGGTTATGCTTTACTTGACATAATCTAGAATAAAAGTAAGTCATGCCTACACATGTGGTTAGTCTCCATAGTCTTGTCTTCTTCAATGAAGACAAACTTCACTGCATCTATTTAAAAACACAAGATCCATTCGAAATCCAGTTTAGAAAGCTCAGTGAGATTAGATAATATATATATAGGCAAAAAAAAAAAAGTTCCTGGGTTTTCAAGCATAAGAAATCATAAATGCCTCTGAGAAAAAATGAAAATAATGGCACAAACATGTTAATGGTGTCTAAATAATGTCCCAGCAGTGACAGGTAATAAAGGCAATTTACGACTAAACCATTTCCTCCGAATATTAAATATGCTGGATTGACTAAAACAACAAATAGCTCTGCCAAGCTTTCAGAAGTTCCTTTGTTCTAAAACCAGCTCACACAGGATGGCTAGTTCAGCACACGGGCGATGTTATTAATAATAGACATCAGATTATTCTCAGAAGAGTGGGAACAAAACATCGCAGTGCACCTCTTTATTGGTCAGAGAAGCTCAAAATCATAAATGTGACCATGTCAGGCACAGAATCACATGATGTGATTCCAGAATAAAGGAGCATTTGGAGCCGTTTATCTGGAGGAAAACCACAGGGCATCGTGAAAAGGCCACAGGCTTCAGAGACAGGCATGAGCCTGAATGCTGGCCACATCAGTGCATGACAGTTTGGGTTCCCTGAAAAGCAGACTCTAAAATAGGAACAGGAGTGCAAACAGCTTCTCTGGCAGGTACAGGAAACACTGGTGATACAGCGAAGAAGGAGAAATGGAGGAGGAATAGGGGATACCAGATAAAAGAGCGAATTACTAAAGCGGCCTGCGTAGTGGGTGGCCGGAGACTAATCCGTAAGAAAAGCTCTGGGTGATGGCACCAAACATGTACCTCGGATTATCCTACACAGGAAGGAGGATGCTGGAGCCTTTCATGCGAGCCCCCTGGGCGCTCCGAACTGACATCTTGTGCTTGGAGTAAGCAGTCTATAAAACATGCATGCAGATATCTGCGGTTGGAAATAGAGATCACAATGACAGTCCCCAGCGTTAAGGGGAGCATCCTGCTAGGGCAGCCTCATTTATTGAATTCTCCATTCCTGACAGAAATGATAGGACTGTAAACTCAAACAGGAAGAAATTGAACTTTTGAACAAATAACCAGCAAAGAAATTGAATCAGTAATCAAAAATCTCCCAAAAAACAAGAGTCCTGGGTCAGGTGGCTTGCCAGGGGAATTCTATCAGACATATAAAGAAAAGTTAACACCAACTCTTCTCAAATTGTTCCAAAAAAAGCAGAAATGGAAGGAAAGCTTCCAAGTTCATCCTACTAGGCCAGCAGAATCTCGATTCCGAAACCAGACAAAGACCCCAGTAAAAAAGAGAATTATAGCCAATATCCATGGTGAACCTGGATGCAAAAATTCTCAACAAGATACTACCAAGCCGAATTCAACAGTACATCAAAAGAATTATTCATCATGATCAAGTGGGGTTTATTCCTGGCCTGCGGGCTGGTGCAATATTCACCAATCAACATGATATACCACATTAATACAAGAAAGGATAAAAACCGTGTGATCCTGTCAATAGATGCAGAAAAAGCATTTGACAAAATACAGCATCCATTCTTGATAAAAATCCTCCACAAAGTAGGGATAGAGGGAACACATGAACATCATAAAGGCCATATATGAAAGACCTACAGCTAATATCATCCTTCATAGGGAAAATCTGAGAGCCCTTCCTGTACAGTCAGGAATAAGACAAGGATGCCCACTGTCACCATTACTATTTAATATAATCCTGGAAACCTTAGCATCAGCAATCAGACAACAAGAAGAAATAAAGGGTATACAAATCAGTAAGGAAGAAGTCAAACTTTCACTATTTGCAGATGACATGATACTCTATGTAGAAAACCCAAAACACTTCACCAAAAAATTGCTAGAACTAATACATGAATTCACCAAAGTTGCAGGATATAAAATCAATGTACAGAACTTTGTTGCATTTGTATACACCAATAATAAAGCACCAGAAAAAGAAATCAAGGAATTGATCCCATTTGCAAGTGCACCACAAACAGTAACATACCTAAGAATGAACCTAACTAAAGAGGTAAAAGAACTGTACGCTGAAAACTACAAAACACTTATGAAAGAAGTTGAAGAGGACTCAAATGGAAAAGCATTCCATGTTCATGGACCAGAAGAACAAATATTGTTAAAAAGTCTATACTACCCAAATCATCCACACATGTAGTGCAATCACTATCAAAATACCACCAGCATTCTTCACAGAGCTACAACAAACCACCCTTAACACTGTATGGAACCACAAAAGAGCCCAACTAGCCAAAACAATCCTAAACAAGAAAAACAAAACTAGAAACATCCTAATTCCAGATTTCAAGCTATATTACAAAGCTGTAGTCATCAAGACAGTACGGTACTGGCACAAAAACAGACACATGGACCAATGGAACAGAACAGAAAACCCAGAAATGAACCTACAATTAGATGGTCAACTCAGAAAAAGCAGGAAAGAACATCCAATGGAAAAAAGACACTCTCTTCAATGAATGATGCTGGGAAAACTGGACATGCAAAAGAATGAAACTGGGCCACTTTCTTACACCATACACAAGAAATAAATTCCAAATGCATTAAAGACCTACATGTGAGACAGGAAACCATCAAAAGCCTAGAGAAGAACACAGGCAGCAACCTCTCTGACCTCAGCCAGAGCAATTTCTTACTAGAAACATTGCTAAAGGCAAGGGAAACAGACGCAAACATGAACTATTGGGACCTCATCAAGATAAAACCTTCTGCACAGTGAAGGAAATAATCAACAAAACTAAAAGACAGCCTATGGAATGGGAGAAGCTATTTGCAAATGATGTATCTGATGAAAGGTTATAGTACCCAAAATCTATAAAGAACTTATCAAACTCAACACCCAAAAAGACAAACAATGCAGTTAAGAACTGGGCAGAAGAGGGGCACCCGGGTGGCTAACTGGTTAAGCATCTGACTCTTGATTTCGGTTCAGGTCATGATCTCACAGTTGGTGAGTTCGAGGCCCACATCAGGCTGTGTGCGGACAGCGTGGAGCCTGCTTGGGATTCTCTCTCTCCCTCTCTCTCTGCCCCTCCCCCCCCCAAAATAAATACATAAACTTAGAAAATTTATTTAAAAAAAGAAATGTGCAGAAGACATGAAAAGACACTCTTCCAAAGACATCCAGATGGCAAACAGACACATGCTCAACATCACTCATCATTAGGGAATTGCAAATAAAAACCACAATGGGATACCACCTCACACCTGTCAGAATAGCCAACATTAACAACTCAGGAAACAAAAGATGTTGGCAAGGGTACAGAGAAAGGAGAACTCTCTCACACTGTTGGTGAGAATGCAAAGTGGTACAGCCACCCTGGAAAACAGTATGAAGGTTCCTACCCTATGACCCAGCAACAGCACTAGTAGGAATTTATCCAAAGAATAGAGGAGTGCTGATTCACAGGTGCACATGCACCCCAATGTTTATAGCAACATTATCAACAATAGCCAAACTATGGAGTTTGTCCATAGACAAACTGTCCTTCAACTGATGGGCAAAGAAGATGTGGTATATACACAATGAAATATTAGCCATCAAAAAAATGCAATCTTGCCATTTTCAATGATATAGATGGCGCTGGATAGTATTATGGTAAGTGAAATAAGTTAATCAGTGAAAGACATATCATGATTTCACTCATATGTGGAATTTAAGAAACAAAGCAGATGAATATATGGGAAGGGGGCGGGGAGACAGGGAAACAAACCACAAAAGACTCTTAACAATAGAGAACAAAAAATAAATAAATAAAAATAATAATAATAATAATAATAATAATAATAATAAAGAGGTTAGAGAGGGAGGGAGCCAAACCATAAGAGACTCTTAAAAACTGAGAACAAACTGAGGGTTGATGTGGGGTGGGAGGAAGAGGATGGGTGATGGGTACTGAGGAGGGCACCTGTTGGAATGAGCACTGGGTGTTGTATGGAAACCAGTTTGACAATAAATTTCACATTAAAAAAAATAGAGAGAACTGAGGGTTGATAGAGGGAGGTGGATGGGGGATGGGCTAAATGGGTGGACGTTAATTAAGGAGGACACCTGTTGTGATGAGCCATGGCATTGTATGTAAGTGATAAATCACTAAACTCTATTTCTGAAACCAATCTTGCACTGTACATTAACTAAAATATAAACTAAAATAGAAAAAAAGAAATTATAGGATCTTCCTCTGTCATTATTGTGATTATGTAGACACGCAGAGGAAACACCCCACACAGTAAGGGTCACCCACTCCTCTGGCCTTGCCACCAACGCCCTCCCCACAAGCCGTCCAGATGCTACCATGCACCACCACCCTGCACACTTTCTCAACCCATGAGACCAGCCCCAGATTAAATCACCATTTATCATTTTCCACGAGCAATACACAAATAACTTCAAATCAAAAAATAAAAATACACCAAGTTCTATTAAATAAAACATTGGGTAGGGGTCTTTTGTACACTAATTATAAGGTATTTGCATTTATTCCTATAAAATTGTTCATTTTCATTAATTAATCTAGCCTTTCATATCATGCATATCAGATCAAATTATTTTTTTTGTCTATCCATTTGAGTTTCTTTTCCTCAAATTTTCTATTACTCCTGTTTCTCTAATAAGATGACTAATCAGTTAGGCAACTCAGAAATGTACTGCATGTTCTAGTTTTCAAAAAACTACTAGTTGCTATCAAAATGAATCAAGTCCCCATCACTATCTCCTCACCAGTGCTATGGGTTTTTTCTCGTGGACATCACTACCTGTACACCAACATGGGGCCATGAAGAAATATGACAATACTAAAACGTGGACAGCATCAAAGTGGGAAAAAGCTGGAAGACAGTATGAACCCTAGTCCCACTAGGAGGGTGATTTTTAGCTTTGGAAAATTTTCAGAAAGACAGCTTAGTTGACTTCCATACTTCAGAGAAATCACATAAGTGTTGAATAAAACTAAGTTACGCTTTTTGATTTATCATGAAAACTTCATTGCTTTATCCTATACTGTTAGTATTTTCAATGTTAGCTATGGGATTTTAAAATATTGTCATGTATGAGAAATAGAAATATAGAATTGAATAATATCACTATCATTGGTATGAATAGTATTTTAAGAGGAAAAAAGAAGAATTCTGAAGAGGGAATCAGTAGGGTCAACACAGCAACTGAAACTTGCATTAAAGAACAGAATAGTAAGTGTTTCGATTCTTAGCAAGAGAGATCACATCTGTAAGGAAAAACACAGATACACCTACAAGCTCTCTTTGGCTCCCTAGTATCTTGCAGCATCCAAAATTCACAAACATTAGTCACACTAAGTAACAAGAAGAGTACATGTCAACAGATGGCTTGGCCTTCCACTCTCCTGAATCCTACGTATTTACCTTTAAGGATGTTAAGTAACAAGTAATTAAACAAGAATAGCTTAACGTCTTGTCAGTTGCTCTCACGGAGAGTTTACAGTCCTAATTAGGACTCTTGTCCATTAACTTTGCTAAATTAAAGCCTGTTACCTATCAGTGCTCAGCGTGGGTGAGTCATGAGGGCTCCCTGACAAATCCTACCAACAAATGGGGTCCACTACAAAGAGATGGCACCAAACCAGGAAGTCAGTTGGCAGGAAAAGCACAGATTCAGCAGAAAATAGGTTGGGAGAAAAACTGCGCCAAGAGTTTTAAATAGGAGCTTTTTATTAGCGCCAGCATTTTAAATTTTGTCAAAGATCCAAAAATATATTCTGAGGATTACTGCCCCTTTACTTCATGAACATATGTGAGGAAATATATATAAATTTATCTCTGAAGGTTTAACTTAAGCCACTTTAAATCTATTCCTTTCCACGGAGAAGCATTATTAATTGAAGGAGGTGGAAAACAAATAGAAACAAAGTGACCCAGTGACATGGGGAGTGGACTTATGATACTAATCATTTACTTTGAATTATTTTTTGGAAAAACATTTTTAAAATGTAGGTTCTTAATCCCGAATTAAATATATTTTTATTATAACCACATAAAAATCCTATAATACTTTCTACCAAAAAATAGATTTATCTCAAGATATATTCACAAAATGTGTCAAAGGTTATCTACATCGTAAATTTGAATACTCCCAAATTCCTTCCCAAAATTCCTATAGGACTTTATACTCCAAAGATTATTTGTGATAAGGCTCATTTCCATATACTTTTGCCAGATTTGGATATGACATTTTTTCTCCAGTGCAATGGGTGAAATATGCCATGCCATTGTTACTTGTTAGCTCTTTCTTAAATTCTCAATAGTCATTCTTATCAATTAATCTCTTTATTTATTCAAGAAGCACTTTGGGGAATCAACTTTCAAGCACAGCAGTTATTTCAAAGACACGTCTTATAATGGCAGGCAGTGAATAAGTTATTACTGAATAAATATACAAAAGACGTATGTTTTCCTTTGTAATGCCAAGGTGTTCACTTACATTTGATAACCCTGAGAAAAAGAATCCAACTTTCTACATGTTAAAATAACAATAATTTAGGAGGTGGGGGTGCCGGGGTGCCTGGGTGCCTTAGTCGGTTGAGAGTCTAACTCTTGATTTTGGCTCAGGTCATGATCTCCTAATTTGTGGGATTGAGTCCTGCATCAGACTCTGTGCTGACAATGCAGAGCCTGCTTGGGATTCTCTCCTCTCTCTCTCTCTCAAAATAAATAAACTTAAGCAAATAAATAAAATCACAATATAAAAAAAAACTTTAGTTACCATGCAGTATTAAAAATAAAGCTGAACCTACTTCCTTAATAGGAACACAATATCTTTTGGTGAACTGCATCATGTTTCACTGACTACTAAGGCAATATTAGTAATTAGTTAATTACGAACATTATGTTACTGATTAATTATTAGCTAATTACTGATTAATTAGTAATATGAGCTCAATGCTAACATAAATCCAATACAGATCTCTATCGTACTTCCGGACAAGTTAACTCAGAATGGTGTATAATCCTGTAAGCATGCACACTCTATTACAAATACATGGTCATAGGGGCGCCTGGGTGGCTCAGTCGGTTGAGCATCCGACTTCAGCTCAGGTCACGATCTCGCAGTCCGTGAGTTCGAGCCCCGTGTCGGGCTCTGGGCTGATGGCTCAGAGCCTGGAGCCTGCTTCCATTCTGTGTCTCCCCCTCTCTCTGCCCCTCCCCCGTTCATGCTGTCTCTCTCTGTCTCAAAAATAAATAAAACGTTAAAAAAAATTAAAAAAAACAAAAAACAAATACATGGTCATATACATAGTTAGTAAAAATTAAGTGAACGGGCATTACTCGTAATGGCTTCCTCTGTAGTCCTCTAATCTTTAATGTTCGTAAGAGGTATACTTAGAAATTTCTTTCCTTTTTTTTCCCCACTCAATTTCACTATCTCTGTTTCAACCCACCAAATGCCAACATGCTATTTTCCAAGGTAGATCTAACACTTCCTTACAAAGCCTTCTCTACTCATGGGCTTTGAGTGGACCTTACTCTTCTTTGAATCCCTTCATCTTTTAACCACTATTGTTCTCATCACAAAATCTGTAACAGACACATAAATACATCTGTCAATCACTCACATGTAAACTCATTTAAGAACAAAGATGGTCTTGGGGCGCTTGGGTGGCTCAGTCAGTTGGGCATCCGACTTCGGCCCAGGTCATGATCCCACCGTTCAAGGGTTCGTGCCCCGCATCAGGCTCTGTGCTGACAGCCCAGAGCCTGGAGCCTATTTCCAATTCTGTGTCTCCCTCTCGCTCTGCCCCTCCCCTGCTTGCACTCTGTCTCCCAAAATAAATAAACATTAAAAAAAAAAAAAAAAAAGAACAAAGATGGTCTTATTCTATGTATGAGTTTCATAAAGTCAAGAAATAAGTTCTGTGTGTGTTTTAATCATTGTAGAATCACCTCAGCATTTAGCATGCCTCCAGATCCTTCTAACTTCCCAGAAATTCCTGAGTTACATTTTTTGAAAGTCCCTTTCAGTATTTAGCACAACAACTAAACTACTAGGTGGGCAAAAATGTGTACTTAAGCAGGTGATCCTCTAACAGGGAGGTAAACTATAACCCAGTGGGATCCGCATTGTGTGGTTTCAGTATGTGTGATTAATAACGCCACTGAAGATTCTCTTTATTCCTAGTGCTTATATTGCCTCATTTTGGAATCCATAACTTCAAGTTTTTTGAACTTGGTTCACGGTTGCTAATAGCAAACAAACAAAAAGCCCAAAGAACATACTCATTTTGGGGACTGAGTCATGAAACCATATCACAAGGAGAATCTGCTTCTGTGCCATGAATGCAGGTGCAGTCCTGCTTCGATAAAAGCTCAGAGCATCAGATTAAAGCAGATCACTAGCTCTTAGATGGGATATGCGTAGAATCTTTATTCCTGAACATGTGCAGCTTAAAAATGTTCCATAGTTTGAGTTTGACCTTCAAGTTAAATGTCTTCCTACTTTATGATGCAGGTACAGTTCTGAGCTCCCAGCTTCTTACAGTATTTGTTTAGTTGAAAGCAATTCATATCGAAAGAATGTGTTAATACTACATTAAGATATAGTTGAAATGCATTGATCTGAGTGCCCAGTATTACTCATTTAAGAAACATTTACGTATCGTCTATTCTAGGTGCTGGCTGGTAAAGAAAATACAACAGCAAGGAAAAAGATACAAAGCAGGTGAGCTCATGACTTGCTTTTGCACCTGTCAGGGAATGGTCTCTTGTAAGAATAGAAGACCTGGAATGCCAGAGCTGAAGCAAGCTGGTGGCACACTGTGAGCAGATCCATCAGGGGAAGGTCATATGATAAGACGGCCCTGGAGACCAATGTGCAGGGCAGGAAGGAAGGGAGAAAATCACAGAGACAGAATGAACAGGGTGGGGTAAGCGCAGGAAAGAAGGAAGGAAGGAAGGAAGGAAGGAAGGAAGGAAGGAAGGAAGGGAGGGAGGGAGGGAGGGAGGGAGGGAGGAAGAAGGGAGGGAGGAAGGGAGGAAGGGAGGGAGGGAGGGAGGGAGGGAGGGAGGGAGGGAGGAAGGGAGGGAGAGAGGGAGGGAGGGAGGGAGGGAGGGAGGAAGGGAGGGAGGGAGGGAGGGAGGGAGGAAGGGAGGGAGGGAGGGAGGGAGGAAGGAAGGAAACCACAGACAGAGTAAGAATAGGGTGGGGTAAGGGCAAAAGAAACCAGACAGTAAGAGACAAGAGCCATGTGATGACTGATGAAAGAAGTGGGACTGGCAAGAACGTGACACAGTAAGGCCACCACTGCAGGAAGAGTGCAACAGGTGATGGGGAGGAGAGTGGGAGACGAAAAGACCAGAGCACAAATGGGACCCAGACCTCATAAGGGGTACATGGTTGGTGAGGATCTTTATTTCATTCTAAGTGATATACGAAGCCACTGGAAGATTCCAAACTGAAAAGCAGTATGTGCTAAGTTACAACTTCAAAGATCTCTCATACTTCTGTGTGGAGTATGTTCTGGGCTAGGGCAAAGATAGAAGCAAGGGGATAATTTTAGAAGATCATTAGAACTCCCAGGTTGAGAGATGAAGGCGGCTCAGTCAGAGGTGGCAGTAATGGGGGTGATTAGAAGCAGTGAGATGCTGGGGCACCTGGGTGGCTCAGTCGGTTAAGCATCCAACTTCGGCTCAGGTCAGGATCTCACGGTTCATGAGCTCGAGCCCCGTGTCGGCCTCTGTGCTGACAGCTCAGAGCCTGGAACCTGCGCTGGATTGTCTCCCTCTCTCTCTGCCCCTCCCCCACTCACGATCTCTCTCAAAAGTAAATAAACATTTAAAAAAAATTTTTAAGATAAAAGAGAAGATAATACGGATATAGTAAGTACTGGCAGATTTGCAGTTTTGTAAAAACAAAAAAAAGGGGGAGGCAGAGAACTTAAGTAGCAGTAGTTCAACTAGTTATGTGGTCAACAGATTTTGTTTTAATCTCTCTCAGATATAAGAATATATTTATACAATGATGCACATGGCCAATTCAGGGAAAATGATAATGCAGAAAAGACAGAAAACAATTTCACAATCAAAGTCCTCGAGTAAGCAAGACTCTCGGACCCAGTGCTCATTTCAAAGGACACAGCATAAACTTAAGAACAAATAACCCACCCATTAAAATGGAAGAAAGATGGGGCCCCGCCTGGGTGGCTCAGTCGGTTAAGCGTCCGACTTCGGCTCAGGTCATGATCTCGCGGTTCGTGAGTTCAAGCCCCGCGTCAGGCTCTGTGCTGACAGCTCAGAGCCTGGAGCCTGTTTCAGATTCTGTGTCTCCCCCTCTCTGTGACCCTCCCCATTCATGTTCTGTCTCAAAAATAAACAGACATTAAAAAAATTTTTAAAGCAAGAAAGAGTATATAGTTTTGGATATAAGTATGTCAGATTTAGAGAATTAGTAGATTTGGAGTACAGGCTCCTATGCCTTTCCTCCCTTAAGAATCCCCACACCTGTCTCTCTAGCGTTCAGCTACACACCATGCTCTCTTCGACTCCTCCACCAGATATTTGCTGTGCAAACAAGAACTGGTTTCTGTTACGTGCAACTATTAATCCGACGTATGCTGGCAAGCATTAGCTTTACTTGCCTAAAAGCCGTGGCAAATATCTAGGCCCTAAAAGGAATTCTATCATAAATTAATAAAGCATAGTTATGTGTTTTTGGTTTTGGGTTTTTTAGTTTTCTTAATCCAATTAACTGGATATTCTTTTCAGCTAGATAATTTCCTAGCACAGTCTGTGTATAAACGTCTCTAAAGCTACAGTATTCCAAGGACATCAGGTGGCACATTCACAAGTGTAACCATCACCGTCAGGTATGGAATGAGAGACTGCAGTAGCTAGGTCAAGAAAGAAACATTATTTCCCTCTGATGAGCTGTATCGTATACACCCCTCCTAGAGATCATACAAGGAAAGGCACCCTGGGCGGAAATGTTAACTATTACTGTGTAAGATAATATTCCACAGAGGACTCCTGAAAACGGTATCACTTCTAGTTTAAAACTGAGAAACGGGGGGAACTTAAATCTGATTCAAAACCACAGCTGAAACATCAAGAGGAATAATAACAATTTCTTAAGACTGACTGATCTCCAGTGGGTCCACAATACCGTTTCCTTTGCATGGAAGTGTAACTGGCTCACAGACCACACGTCTTGTACTATTCAGGACAATCCAAAAATCCTAAGTTTTATCCCATCTCCCCATTTTTCCCCTGACACATCAAAAATTAAAAGAGTCTAAACATTGCTGTACAAGTTATGTCAAACTATATCTCCAGAGACCCTCTGCAAACCAGAAGAACACAGAATTTCTATCATATTTGGACGTTCAATGTGTTTTCACGTAAAGATACATTTTATTAGGGAGTCTGGGTGGTTCAGTCGGTTCATTGTCCCACTTCAGCTCAGGTCATGATGTCACGGTTGGTGAGTTCGAGCCCCATGTCAGGCTCTGTGCTGACATGTCAAGCCTTCCTGGGATTCTCTCTCCCCCCTCCCTCTGCCCCTCCCCCACTTGTGCACGTGCACCCACTCTCTCTCTCTCAAAAATATACTTTTTTTTTAAAAAAGAGACACATTTTATTTAAAAGCGCATAGGCACGCATCTACTCCCGTACTCAATAGTGGTGCTGTCATCTGTCCACAGTAGACAGAAGTCACTGGTCTTCAGTCGTAGTTTTTTAAAACCATCCCCAACGAGTATCTGTTTTCACGCTTCCCCTAAAGGACGATGCTGGCTTTTTTGTTCTCGTCGTTTAAAAATGCTTTCCACTGATCCGCCAATCAATTCTTATGTCGCTATCTAATTACCAAAATGCTTCTTCCCACACAAAGGATATCTTCACTTGAAGTGTAGTAAGGGAACATTGACTTGACTTTGATGATTTTCTTGCATCCTTTCGGAGCGCAATTCCTGACACAAAACGACAGAGGTGGCCCGAGCACGTAACTGGATGGCAGCGCGGGTGCACTCCTCCACCCGTGACTCCCGCATCGCTAGTGCTTTGGGGACAACCAGTTCTGTGCCAAAGATCATCCCTCTCAGAGCAGCATCTCACAGTCCAAAAGGAAGACATTCCTTTCTCCCTCCCATTCCCCCCCTTAAAGTTCTGCGTTCAAACGAGTCTTCGAAACCAAAGTAGTAACTGGCCATCCTACCTAAGTCAGTCCTTTTCCTGGGCCAGGCACCCCTCTAAGTATTTCCCAGGAACCATCTCCTTTAAGAGTTGAACGGAGGTGCCCTAAGCAGACGAGTTCTCTGACAGGATCCTACCTCTGCCTTTCCTCCCTGAGGAGTCCCCACACCGGTCCTCCGGCATTCAGGGAAATACCATGATCTCTTCAATGCTCTTCCACTAAAGAGCTTGCATTGTGTGTGCGAAGCAGAATTGGTTTCTGTTATTTGCAACCACTAATCCTATGCATACTGGCGATCCTTGGTTGGGGTCACCAAAGAATCGTGGCAACCATCCCACCCCTGAAAGGAATTCTTTCATAAATTAAAAATTAACCATAAATAAACTTAAAACCACCCATGAGCAAGGCATTATCATTCCCAGTTTACACACAAGGGCTCTGTGTTCTATCTAGTTCACGAAACTGAATGCAGGGTAAAAACGCTCTGCGATGGTGTTTTCAATGCGCAGTATTTCTAATTCTATTGGTAGATTTAAAAGTTCTGGAAACAAAGATGCCACATGCATGCATATGCTCGGCTTTTTCTCATTTAAAACAAACAAGACTTAAGAATAAAATTTTCTGCTAAGACTACTTCTTTACAGAAATGGCAATTTTGGGCATTTCTCTGAACCATTCCTAAGAAAAAAAACACTGCTTCCATTTTTTGTTAATTTTCCAAACTTTTGTGGCCAAACGGTCTCCGAGTGTTGAAGCACCACAACGCACGTTCAGATCCAGCTGCCCTTGCAACGCTCGTCCCGCACAAGGTTTATGAAGTTTGCAAACAGGCTGACATAAAGCGAAAACTGACTTTCTACCAGGCATTTCTCTTTCAACAAGGTCACCTTTCTTTAATTCTCTGATGATGAAGCCTAGGCAAGCTCTGCCTGGACAGGCCCACTCGAACGGCAGACCCGACAGGATGCCGTAAAATGCAGCCTGGCAGGGTTGCCCCATCTTCTCTCAGTTCTGGGCACCTACCTGACCCCCTACCCGCCACACCCCCTGCCTACCTGCCAGACACCCTCACAGAGAAAACCCACAAGGAAGCAGGTAGGGAGGAAACCACTATGGTCCCTGATCATTTGATCTATTTTGTATTAACCTAAGCCAGAACTTATTTTCTACTCCTCTGCTAAAACCTTTATCAGCAAAACAGTGCCTACGTTCCTCGTGTACGTTTGGTTCTGGCCACGGCTGATCTGATTTCAGCTATTCCCACGACACAGCCTCGTTCTGACTGCAAAAATCTGGAAGATTATTATTTTCTCTGAAGTTACATCTGCTCGGCACAAAACAGAATCAGCTACTTCCCATGATCAGTTTACACAAATAATTTAAATAAACAAGACCTAAATATGGGTATTTTGTGTGGGTAGCTTTCTCCATGATTCTCTAAATTGAAACGCTGTGTGACAGAGAATCAGTTAAACCACAAGGGCTCACTTCTCCCCTCTGGGTGTGCTAACCTGAGCAGGGAGCTGTGTAGGTGAACACAAACCAGCCACCGTGGGCATGAACCTCCGTGACGACAAACTGCCGAGTCATGTTCGCAGTCATGTGGTCGGGTGGACCGGGATTCTCAGGGCGCAGATACAGGAGGAGAAGGCTCTCCGTACTTCATTAAATATCACACGCTTGAAGCGGTTCAAAAGGAGAAACAGAAAAGGAGAGACCTTTTCTAAAACTGCAATGTAACAATGAAAGACTCGCTGTTAAGGCAACAGTCAACAAACAGAGATCACTAGTAGCAACGACCTTGCCCTAGACAGACAGCTTAGATGTTGAAATAAAAAAGAATTCAGCTTGGATACTTTCAGGGGACTAAACGGATCTGGAATTGAAAAGATTTCTTAATGCTAGACTTACGAGTTTCCAAAAAGTTACTCGTTACCTTCATTCGCGGCTTTTCAGAGTCACATCATCACGTCAGGGTTAAATGCTTGTGTAGTGACTGCTTATTCTCTAGGAATGCATGTTTGTTATTTTTCCCCTTTCCCTAGGTAAGGGTTCCGTAAAACGAAACATATGAAATCATTATACCTCAAAGGTCTAAATAACGGAGGCAGAGTTTGTTTGGTTCTGTGACTTGGTGGTAGAAAGAAGACCTTAAAGAAATAGTTCTTTTTTTAATGTAAAAATATATACACAGAAATTTTTATTTTTGTATTTTAACATAATTATCAAGTTGACTAACATATAGTGGGTACAGTGGGCTCTTGGTTTTGGGGGGTAGATTCCCGTGGTTCATCACTTCCATACAACACCCAGTGCTTGTCCCAACAAGTGCCCTCCTCAATGCCCATCCTCCACTTTTCCCCCTCCCCCACCCCCATCTACCCTCACTGTGTTCTCTGTATTTAAGAGTCTCTTAAGGTTTGCCTCCCTCCCTCTCTGTGTGTAACTATTTTTTCCTCTTCCCCTCAGTCTTCTGAGTCTTGCACATATGAGTGAAAACATAAGAAACAGTCCTTTAATAGATGCCTACATTTAATTTTATGAGAAACCACCTTACAGAGTTGGAATCATCTAAAACAGATGTGTAATTAAAAACAGTCAATTTGTATCTTGCTAATATTTGCAACATCCCCTTAATCGTCACAACAGTCTTCCCCTCTCATAAAGTCCCTTTCCTCCTCTCTACATCCTTTCCCTACACATACGCAGAGCTCCCCCCCATTTTTGAATTAAGAAAAATCAGCTTCATCTCCTTAATCCCATCACAAAATCTTTTATTTAAGAACCCCTGCTTTCTTAAGTGAACCACTATTAAAACTGACCAGCAATATTACCGCATAAACTGAATTTGAGAGGGGAGGTGGGGTAATGTTTTATGCCGGTTTTCAGTTGCTCCTGAGAGCATGTGGGCAGACCTGTGTGTGAAGGCCACTGAACAGAGACACCAAGCACCCCGACCTGATCAGAACGACTGTGCGCGATCATCCATCTCCCGCGACATCTATATGTGTCTCTGTATCACAGTTAGGCAAGGGAAAATCCACTCTGTTAGACTCTAACTGTAAATCAGCGTCAGGAGCTAAGTGGCCACAAATGTAAACATTTCTGTGTAAGGGGTGGCCACATACCAACAGACGGGCAGAATCAGAGAACGAATTCCTCTGCTGTGATTCTCACCCCCACTTTATCTCAACAGTCTTCATAGTCTACACGAATACATCTGGAGGAATAAATGTATCTCAATGGTTCTATAAAATTAAAAACATCTTCTGTATTTCTTCTTTCTCTTTAAACCACTTTCAGAAAATAAAAGTCAGGTAAGCCCCTTAGCAAAGTTTCACTTAGGCTAATGATTCCTTAATATGAAAAAGGAATGCTCACAACAGTTGGTGCACTGGTCACTGATACCACTGTACTAAAGCTATTATGCTTTTTTGGCTTAGTAAATAAAAGCATAAAGTTTATGAATTAGGAAACACTGTTGAGACTGTGAAATCTAATTGACCAATCAAATCTTCTCTCTACCTCTTAATCCCCACACAATTATCTCCTCCTTCCTTCCCACCACACACACACACACACACACACACACACACACACACACACACACTCTCAGTCACTCACTCACTGGCACATTTAATTCTCTTGCTTTGATTCTGTCTTTCTACCTGGTACTTCCGAGCCATGTTCCAGTACAGACAATCCTTCTCTATTTACAGTATCATTCTCTTGGTTCCATTAACACAGGTTAGAGTTGTTCAAAGGGAAAACAGCTATCGAGAATCAACACAGTAGATTGGGAAGAGTATATCATGAATTCCTGGCTCTGCATTTTCACTTTACAACCATGGGAATATGAAACAAAAAAATGTGGAGTTTCTTTTTCTTTGTCTATAAAGTGAAGCTAAAATTAATTCTCTGCCTATCTTATAGAAATAGGGGTAATAACAAATGACATTATTTCCCTGTGACTATCAACATGCTACTAAATTTTTAGTTGTAATTCAAATTTTGAAAGGTGGTGTAATAATTGAGGCAACCTGACTTTTAATTCCTAAACTTTGTGTGTGTGTGTGCTGTGTAAACAAAAGCAATTCAAATATTGCTATCACCCACAGTGCACGCATCGAGTGTAACTGAGACAGAGTTTACTGTGATAATGTAATGTAATGGAGGCTATAAAAGCCCAAAAGCAAGAGAGGAAGCTCACGAGATCGCAGCAGAGAAGAGAATCAGGTAGAAGTTGCCTTCGGCAAGGGAAAGGGTGGCAAGTTTGTGGTTTTAAAAGAAACACTAAGTAGAGTTGATACCCAGAACCTGAAGGTGCCATGCTGAGTTGCCCAAGTCAAAACCCAAAATGTTTATTCTTTATGAGATACTGTGATAAAAATGAAAAGGTAGTTCAGAGATGGAGAGAAAATTTTCTCTCTTACATACTTATAAACTTCTAAGCTCTCTCTTGCTCTCTCTTTATATATACATACTTATACCAAAAGATTTAATCCAGCATATTAATAAATTATTCACAAGAAGACAAGCAACCTAATAAAAGACGAAGAAAGATCTCAACAATATTTCATTAAAGATATATTAATGTCCGATAAACACATAAAAACTGGTTGACATCATAGGTCAATGGGAAAATGAAAATTAAGATCACAATGTGATACTAATACATACCTATTAAAATGGCTGAAACTTAAAAGTGTGATGGTAACAGGTGTTGATATGGACATGAAGTCATGGTGATTTTTTTTTTTTAACTTTGGAAAAAATGTAAAATCTTTCAATCACACTGGAAAAAAGGTCGGCAGTTTCTTATAAAGAAAAAAAAAAACGCTATATAATTTGGGAATTTCACTCTTAATTGTTAACCAAAAGAAATGAAGATACATATGAATATCCATAGGACTTTTACCCTTAGTAATTAAACACCGGAAATAACCCAAATATCCATCAACAGGTAAGCAGATAAACAAATTAGAATATTTCCATACAATGAAATACTGCTGAGTTATTAGTGGGGAGGAGACCCCACTAACACCTGATACATTTTTAATGAATCTCAAAAATATCATTTTCACTAAAAAAAGGCAGCCTCAAATAATTATACAGCATATTATTCCATTTATATAAAATTCTAGAAATGGCAAAACTGATTGGTAAATGACCAGAAGCAGATTAGTAGTGGTCACCTGGGGCAGAAAACAACTCAAGGGGAAAAGGGAATTTGGGGGGTAATGATCTAAATGTTCTAGATCTTGTTTGTGGTGGTGCTTATCAAGTATATAAATTCAACAGAACAAATCAAAATATACATTTTAAATGTATTTTATAGCTAGTAAATTATATACCTCTATAAAGTTGATTTATGGAACCTTTCTTCTGAAAGAATCTGTGTTACGATTTTGTTTGCTAAAAGTTTAGAACCCAAGCCAAAGATATTTACCCCCCAAAAATAAGACATTCTATAATGCTAAAAACCACAATTTGCATACAGGCTGAACAATGAGCAATATCTATCAACCAAAATACAACTTTTTAAGAGAAGAAATTGCAAGAGGTGCAAGGAAAAATATCTAGAAGGGCACCAATAGTTATAGTCAACATGCCACTCTGTCCATGACATGGCACACAGACACCGCAAAAACATACAGAAGTCCTAAAGCATGTAATAAGTGGAAGAGATATTATGAACATCTATCAAACTTTGCATCCTTATGATAAAGTATACATTTCAAATCCATACTAAATATTTTAAAAATTTAACATCTGGGTTATGAAAAGCCTCATAACTATCATAAATGAAAAATTATAGAAATTTCATTCAAAGAGAGAAACAAAAACCCAAGACAGCATCTTTCCTAGAAATTTACACGCGTATATATGCTATGCATGTGTGTGTATTAGCTTGAGTTAATGGATAAAAAGTTAGATGCAGCCTTGCTAGAAAATGATAAAAATAATACATAAATCATATTCTATGGAATACAATTAAAGCAGTGATATACAAGATTCATAATTTTAAATTCATGATTTTAAATACTCAAATCAAGAGAAATTAGGAATAAAAATTAAAAAACCAGTTACATCTTTTTGAATAAGAAAGCAAGCATGAAATAAAAAATAAAGATAAAATAGAAAAGTAATAGAGCAGATGAGTCAGAAACAAAAAAAAATCCAGTCAAGTAATTACACCACAAAGGTGTTTCCTCTAAAAAGTCCCTGAAAAAGATACATAGGTAGCAACTTCGTAAAAATCAATGGAAAAGAGTCAACTGTCAGAAACAACAATGACAAGAAAAATCACCCTGAAACAGAAGATTTAAAAGTCCATGTTGTGGGGCACCTGGATGGTCAGTGGGTTGAGCACCCGACTGTTCATTTCACTCCAGGTCATCATCCCACAGTCATGAGACTGAGCCCCGTGTCAGGCTCTGCACTGAGCAGGGGGCCTGCTTAAAAATCAATCTCTCTCTCTCACTCTCACTCTCCGCCTCTACTTCTGCCCCCCCCTCAAAAAAATAAATAATAAATAATAAATAAAAACAGTATGATTACCACAGTCAAAGGACACTGAACAAATTCATCGCCCATTCCCGAGTAAAAATAAAAACAGATTTCCTTAATGCAGACACAGACAGAACTTCTGCTAAAATCGGGAGACAAAGATGTCTCGTAAGCTGCCATTTTGTAGACGTTTCATGAGAGACTTTAGCCAAGGCAATCCGTCCAGAGAAAACAGAGCATTTCGACCGGAAAGGAAGGGAAGAGGCCAGCTAGGTGTGCATGCTGGTGTCACGATCCTGTATCTGGAAATCCCAACACATTTATCAGACACAAGAAACCAATGTCCATTCTAATTGTTAGCAAGTTCATGACTTTGAGAGAAGCTGTTTCTCCGTAACAACCATCAGCAGTCTTCATTTTGCTCTAGAAGCCACAAAGACTACGCCCGAATCTTCTTTAACCTGACAGCTTGAGAATTTGACCAAAAACTAAAACAAAAACAACTTCACCGTTCCCCCAAATCTGTTCTTCTGTAAGGATGCCTGAATCTTGCAAACAGTCCTTAAATGGTTATCAGTCTTGTGTTTGTTGTTTTGTGGGTTTTTTTTTTTTCCTTTTTGATGGACTATTTTGTCAAGACCCTTGTTAAAATACTGCCAGCCAACTAGGACAGTATGTAGCAAGTATGTTGCTCAGGACGAACTAAGAGCAAGCTGACTGCTCTCCTGAGTGTGAAGATAAAGAGAGAATTGACACCTCAAACTGTGATGCTGTGAAGAATGACAGGTGATGTTCTAACAAGTACACGGAGACGACAGGTCTATGACGAGTCTGAACGTGTGCACAAGGGTCTCTGTCCCCGCACATTAGTCTGCACTGTCTACGCTGGTTAGGGAGGCCTTTGACACCCCTCCCTGACTGTGGGTGGTAGAGCATCACAGGCAAAAGGACGCAGGGAGGTGTATCTTGTACTGACACAAACAGGTGACCCTAAGCAACTTTCATTTATCTGAGCCACAGTTTTCTTACCCATAAAAACTGAAACCAGTATATTTCAAAGCATTTGTGAAATACAAAGTTCATATGAAAAATTAGAAAAATAGGCTGCCAGTTGCCTAAGATCACTGGTTTTCATGTATTTAACAACCGTGTACTGTAGGTGGGCCAAACGTTATCACCAAAACAAAGGGAGCATCCCTGAGGGCCTTCCCGTGGGAGGCACTGGACATCTCCCTGTCCTGTCCCTGCAAAGACACTCAGAGCCGGGAACAGAGCCGACCACCAGGGCTAAGAGGCGGGTGCCCGTGCCCACACTGGAACCACCGAGGAGTCGTGAAAAGGAGCACCGGACTTCTTTGTATGTCTTTTTTAAAACTACGGGATAACTCAAATATTGACCAATAGACAATAACAAAATAAGCATTAATGCACTGGCCATTCATCTATAATAAACCACAACATTTTGCTATGTTTGACTCATTTATATTTTTTTTAAGAAACAAATAGTAGGTACAGGTGAACCCCTCTGAATTTTTCCTAAATTCTATCCATCACCATGTTTCCTACAAGTAACCCCCATCGCTATCTGTTACTTGTTCCGTAAACCACTGTACAGGGTGACCTGTGTTTTGTGACCTTACCTAAGTGAACTCACTTCACGCATTCTTTAGCAATTCCAGTTTTTTCTACTTTATACTGTTACATCTATCCACTTGACACGAGGCAGTGATCTACCCATTTTTCCGTATTTCCCCATCATCTTGTGGAGCGTGTAAGTGCATCCAGCATGTAACGACTGGAAACAACGGCAAGGTGGATATCCACGTACAAGCTCCCTCTAGGACATGGGTCACAATCTCCGAGCCCGTCACTGTCCTAACCCTTCACAGGCCTGACGCAACCCTCCTCCCTCCACCCTGCAGGTGTGCAGTCAGGGCTCCAGGCTCCCAGCCAGCTGGCTCTCTCCTTCATTTCTACCAACGCAAGGACATGGTGGAAAATCTGAAAGGGGGAGAGAGGAGGAGGCAGGAAGGGAACCCTTCCTGCTCTGAGGTGAGTCCTCTCAGCCGTGGAGGGTGCAAGCAGGACCTGGTCATTAACCTCTGCCCGTCCCCCGGCTGTGGGTGACGGTGAGGGTGAGAGCACGACCTGGTCACTAACCTCTGCCCATCCCCCGGCTGTCGCCAGAAGCACCTGCTGTCCAGGAGCGGCTGCTTCGTCCCGCCCGTCACGCTCAGAACACCAGTGACGCCATAACCTCTACCATAAATCCACAAAGAAAACACCTCCTTTGGACACAGGTCACTCCACACAGACACACATGGCACATGTCCCTTCCTCACTAGTCGCTGCCGTTCTCAATGTTGAGCCTTATTAAGGAAGAAGTAAATTATCTGATGAAGGGAATACTCGAGATGGAAAATTACAGGCTTCAAGAGTTGAGTTCAGTGAATGAGTTGAAAATTCAATACATCAATTTATGGAAATTTCCTTTTCTATTCATTGCCTGAGTGCTAATGAAATGCAACAATGAATATTTTTATTTATTTATGTACCTAATACTTCACACCCCTTGAAAGTATTTCAGAATATTTGGAATATGACAGGCACATTAATTAAAATGGTAAAGAACATTTTCTGCATGCTGATACTTTAAAAGGACTTCACATCATGAAATGTGTGTTATTAGCTTTGCAACGGAAAGAATCAGAATTAAATTATTATTTAAGAAAAATGATTGCTGGACCAAACGGTGCTACTTAGTTTTCTTGAAAAGTAGGCCAATAACAGAACATGAAGTTTAGAGATGAGTACATTGAAGTAAAAGACAATATGTCCTTAAAAAATCACGCTTCTGATAGATTTGTTACGGCTTTCCGACTACACCACGACTGCCGAAGACTGAGCTGATTTCTGGGGCACAACTGTCTACAGCTCAGCGTGTCCCCCGGGGGCAGGGTCCCACGTACCTGGCAGTGGCAGAGTGTAGGCTCACAACGGTACGAGGGGCTCAACAGAAGTCTAGTGAGAATGACACACCTCCCAAGAGGACAAAGCTGCTCAGAGGTTTGCACTTCGGAGGGAGATGAAGGGCCGAGAGGGAGATGATGCGAGTTAAGCGGCCCAGCAGAAGGTGCCGTTGTGCTATCTCGGCAGACATGCTCTTTTACACGCTGGCTCTTTAAGCATCTCGCATAAAGTGTCTGTTCACAGTTTTGTGACGTGACCACGGCCCTGTCTGGGGTCTGCCTCTGGTTCCCATGTCTGTTTCCTAAAGGAATAGTTGTTTGTAGACATGGAGGGTTTGGTTATGGTGAAATCAGATTAGGCGGTGCGGGTGGGGGTGGAAGGAGGAGACAACCTCGGTGGGGAGCGTGTTAATCCCTGTTAGTTTTCTCCTGATGAGTGAACACGGGCTTGGCTGAACGCACATTCCCCAGGGAGCTCGTCAAGAGTAACAGGTCAAAGCACATCCACTTAGGGCATCCAGTTACAGACGTGGAAGACTTGAGACAGAAGAATCAGAATTAAACATTCGCAGAGTCTGTCCTTTTTCTCAGGCAGTGTCTCTTCAGACCATCTGCTCCACGTGGAACAGAAAGAACACTAGTGAAAGGAGGAGAGCAGAGGGGAAAACGCTCGGAGTTACAAGCGTCCCGGGCTCTCACTCCACTTCTCCTCTCCAGCGTCAGGGGCTTTGCAACAGCTCACCTCCTGGAGCCAGCTTCCCGAATGTGAAACACAAAGCCGCCAGAGGAGGTGGCCTCTAAGGTTCTGTGCTCTGACGTGATGACACGATTGGCACCCAGGTCTATCTCTGTGTCTGGCACGCAGGACATTCGATGAGACGCACCCACTGTACGCTCTGGCTGGGAAAGGACATGGCACAGCCACACAGGGAGAATTTAGCTGCAACACGACAGGCGAGCCACCACTGAGCATCCCGGACCTGGCCACATGTTTCTACCCACCTCACGGACCTCGAGGACGTTTTAGTGAAGTTCCTAACTTCCTTCCTAGTCAGTGTAGGGGAAGAAACAGAGAGGCCTAATATTTTATTTAAACCCTACTCAACCTAATGCAAGGTGGTGTTTGGGTTTTCCCTTATCACATGTCCTTTCTTTCAGTACAAACTCATGAAATTTTAGAAAAAGTATTGCAGTGGTGATTTATTTCACATTAGATCCTAATATCCTAAGCTTAACATTTTAGATGATTTACGAATGTAACCAAATGATGTGAGAAGATGAAGAAGAGATTGATGGTTTGAAAATTTCAGTGTTAAAACTGTTTCAATGAAATATTCTCTCCTGAAAAATCTCTCCTATGCAGACTCAAAAGCAGAGGCTCATCAGAACAGATTATACTCAAATCGAGGTTTTAATAGGAAATCATCACTATCCTTCAAATTAATTTCTAAAATATGTTTTTGAAATGCTTTTCATGCTCTCTAAATTTCATGATAATTTCATTACTGTAATCTTTCTTTGCTAATTAATGACTGCAAATTGTTTCGGGCGATTAGCAGTTCTTTTTAAGAATCCTGGCTAACTAAAGTGCTTCTGAAAATATGGCTCTGTTGTTGTGACTAGTACACAAAGCACTAGTGGAAAATAGGAAGAATGCCCATTGCACCATCACAAAAGTGAGAGTTAAAATCACCTAACGAGGCTTTTTTCCCCGCAGCTGGTGCAAGAGGGATTTCTAACACTAACGTAATATCTCAACTTTGTTCTTGATGATGACCTGGCTACATTTTGAAAAGAGATCATGAAGCTTAGCTCAAGATGACAATTTAAAACATTTGGCTACAGAAATGTCTTGCACATAACAAGTAACAATTTTTTAATAAGCCCTCGTGTATCCATCCAAGACTATCAACATCATTCCTTCCTCATTTCATCAGGATGTTTCTTGAAATACGAAACTTCACATTTAGATCCTTACGAGGAAAAGAATCAACAGGATTTTCAAAGAAAGGCACAACATTTCTCTCACAGGTGCTGAGGTTTAGGAAATCGATGCAGCAAGTACCAAGCTGTGGAAGGTACACGGTCCTCAAAACCCAGTGGCCCTGGGTTAGGACAGTGACGTGACAGTACTGGGGCCTACGTGACTCTGATGACCTGTCAGTGTTTTTACCTACACAATGAAGTAAGATCAGGCACCCTACTGACCTCACGAAGTGTTGTGAAGATAAGCGGACTTCACGGCATCACAGCAATAGTGTTCACCATCGTGCTTAGCAAAGGACATTGTACTTGTTCACTTACCTGCTTCCCCACTACGCTGAAAGCTTCTCCAGGTCAGGGATTATGTCTAAAAGTGTCTTCATATCCGAACACGTTGCCTGAAACAGAGTTGGTTTCATAAACAGTTAAACGGATAAATACTTTAACCAAGTGGCTCTAGATAGCAGGCGAGTGAAACTTTCAAAGAATCGCAAATGATCCCCCAGGTAAAAGTCACCACTACGGAAGCCCGGACGCTGGGTGGTAGGCCAGCCTTCCTCACTTGTGACATTAATGAACCCAAAGTGGAGACCAGCAAGACAATCACCTGCAGGAAGTGACTGATGGAAGAATTAGAACTTAAATTATTTTTCATCCAAATTTTAAAAACAGAAGTTTTCTGACATTTACTATTCCGACTGAAACGTGAATCGTCTCTTTGTATTTGAAGTGCACACATGCCACAATTTCAGGAAGGGTGGCCATTCCTGGAGGTATGGGTGTCCCACACTTGCACTTATTTTCAGCATATTGCTACACACTGCAAGCTATTACAGATTTATGCAATCTTGTATCAGGTTTCATGAAGTCAATCCTCAAACAATGGACAATTAGCTTTAAAATAATTTTTTAAAGAAACTACACATTAAAAATAATTCCTGGGGTGCCAGGGTGGCTCAGTCGGTTGAGCGTCCAACTCTTGATTTCAGTTCAGGCCATGGTCCCAGGCTCCCGGGACCCTACGTTGGGCTCCAAGCTAAGTGTGGAACCTGCTTGGGATTCACTGTCTGTCTGTCTCTCGCTCGTGTGTGCTCGCTCTCTCTCTCTCTCCCCCCCCCCCCCTTCCCGGCTCACACATGAACATTCTCTATCCTTTTCTCTAAAATAAAAAAATAAAAAAATTTAAAAAATAAATAAAAACAATAATTCCTAATAATACAAATGAGATCAGGTAAGAGTTCATGCTTCTTTCTGTCCTAAAGTGAGTTTGTCAGCTCACATTATGAAAATAATAAGGGTCTAAACACTCTATAAAGAAAGTAAATAAAAATGTTCTGATATAGGGCACTATTAGAAACAGAAATCTACACTCACTAGTATTATTTACCATTAATATATAAAACTAATTTAAAAATATTGTTTATTTCATATATTTTTATTGATATTTTATGTGCTTATATTTATTGGTCCAAAAGAATTCTTAGAGCAGTGGTACTAACATAATTTAAAAATAAATGTATGTTAGAACTGCGTATGAACGTGGTTTTTACTGACAGAAACGTTTAGGCCTCTGAGAGAAAAGTGATAGTAGCAGCTAACATTTACTGGGCATAATGTGTGACAGTATAGTTTCCCCCATTATCTTAGTCCCCACAAATCTCTCTAAATATTATCGCTTTTTTAAGTATGTAAATCTAATATGTCATAATCACACGTCTACCTGTTATGTAAGTTATGAATTGCAATAATGAAAGTAATATTTGGGAACTTACAACCTTAGAAAAAGAATCCTACAGATAGCCTTGAATCCACCATTGTGGTCCTCCTGGGCCTCAAACCCCAGATGGTCCGTATCATGAAACTCAGTGTTGATCATTACTACGCAATCTTTGAAACACAAATGTATCCTTAAATACTGTGTTTTCTTGGGTACCCTCCCATGCTGGGTGCAGTCTTCTGTGACCCGCTTTCCACTTAAGATGATGTTCCCACAATTATTTCATATACACATCTCATTTACTTGTCTACCAAGGGATTTTTTCCTTTTTTGTTCTATTTCCATTATTTTTATTACATTCAGTACTGCTATGAACATTTCTGCATATTTCTACTACATAAATATGACAGTAAATTTAAGGTATATTTCTCTTTTTTGTGTTGTTTTTACTGTTTTATTTATTTTGAGAGAGTAAGAGAGGGAGAGGGCATGTGCACAAGCAGGGGAGAGGCAGAGAGAGAGAGAATCCCAAGCAGACTCCATGCTGTCAGCACGGAACCCAATGTGGGGATCGATCTCACCAGGTGTGAGGTCATGACCTGAGTCAAAATCAAGAGTTGGATGCTTAACCAACTGAGCCACCCATGCACTCCTTTAAGGTATTTCTAATAAAGGAATGACCAGAGAGTAAGAACGTACGTGTTCAATTTTACAAAAAAACAAAGTATTCTGCAAACTGATTAGGCAAAGCTCCACACCTACTAACCAAGTAAGGTGTCTTCATTTTGCTGAGTGGTGTTTCACAATGGTCTTAATCTCATTTCTCTCAGTAGCAGTAAGTTTAGGATCTTTTCATTTATGTCTATTGGTGTACCTTAAGAATGTTATAGAAACTTCTTACCTCTTAACTCTCTAATTTCTATTACATCAGTAATTATTCCTAACACTGCTTTGTCTCTTTCTCCCCACCTGACTTGATTCATTTTAATAAATTTCGATTTTTTTCTTATGTAACATTGATTTCAATTTCACAGATTTCCGTCTTTATTAGGCTGTTAAAAATTTCTTTGGGTTTATTATACTATGTTATTCTGATAAAAATGACTTAATTTGGGAGGCAGAAAAGATGACACATTTTACAATGACATTTGTATTAAACATCTAGAACAGGTGAATCCATTTCGACAGAAAATACATGGGCGGCTGAATGAGACTGCATGTGGGGAGCGGGGGGACGGAAACAAACTGGCCGAGAGGAGCAGGTACAGGGCTCTTCCAGGAGTAACGACGGCGATGATAAACTGGACAGCCGCAGAGTCTCTGAATGCTATGATGCCACGGAACTCTTCCCTTTAAAAAGAATAACGTTTGGGGCACCTTGGCAGCCCAGTTGGTTGAGCGTTGGGCTCTTGATTTCAGCTCAGGTCATGATCCCACAGTTGTGAGATCAAGACCCATGTCGGGCTCTGTGCTGAGCACGGAGCCTGCTTAGGATTCTCTCTTTCTGCCCCTCCCCAACTTGTGCATTTCCCGTTTTGAGGGAATCTGTATTCTCCTAGCCTCAAACTACAGTCCCGTTACCTTCATATAATTTTCAAATGCTACTGAAGATGCTTAAGAAACACTTCTCAGCTATCTTCTTACATACACGAGATTCATCTTTTGTAACCAGTTTCAAATGTATCAAACACAGTGTAGGTGTTCAATCATTTTGCCCTGAATTTATCAGGTCATAGAGATTCAGCAATGATTTTCCGCTCTGAAAGCTAAATGTTGATTGTTTAGGCTTAGACATTAAAACACAAGACCCTTAAAAACAAAAGGAAAAGCAAAATTTAAAAGTCCCTTCCTTGGGGCACCTGGGTGGCTCAGTTGGTTAAGTGTCCGACTCTTGATGTCAGCTCAGGTCATGAAGTCACAGTTGTGAGATCAAGACCCACGTCAGTGTCTGTGCTGAGCACGGAGCCTGCTTAGGATTCTCCCTCCCTCCTTCTCTGCCCGTCCCTCACGCACACCCTCACTTGTATTCAAAACCAAAATTTTAACTTTTTAAAACTCCCTTCCTTTACTTTTTCTTCCGTATGTGCATTTCACACGACATTTCGTTTTCTTGGCAGCAGGGACCAAGAGCTTTCAGGATTCCTCACGAGAGTCAATCTCTGACTCTCAGCACAGATGCTCTGCCACCGACGTCCCATGTGACTGCGGCCAATGACAGTCCGCCCCCAAGTCTGCCTTGGCGTTTACTCCTTCTGACTGCTGATTTCTGTAGTGCACCTTTTCTTAACCAGATCATTCACTTCAGTGGGACTAGTGCAAACACACAGTAGGTAATTAAACAACTAAACACATGTTTTTCTCTAGAAGAAGTTTCTGTAAGTACTCATGTTAGCTTTGGACATGGTTATGACTCCACCCTCTTTGCAGCTAACACTGATATTGGATTGCCCAATGAATGGGAGCATACAAATGCCATATTACGTCTACTCAGAATACACCAAAAAGAGCATCACAAACATGATTGTCTAAATATTTCAAATTCAATGTAAAGCAAATACTACCAAGTAGATAAGATATATTCAAGAAAAATATTTCAATAAAAATGTTGGCAAAAATTGGTTACATTTCATCCATAACCAGGTATCTAGTTTCATTTATTATTTAATGTTTTCTTTATTTAGTGGTGGGTAGACTGTTCTAATAGGAAATAAAAATGGTTTTGAAAACTGTTTTAAGAAATCAGGTTTTAATTCCAAATCTATAATTAATGTTTGCTAATATGAATAATGTTAGTAATAACTAGTATTGGTTTTGCTTCTAGAATAAGTCCATAAGAAACACACCAGCAATATTCAAGTCACTGGGCTAAACATTGCACTGTCCAGTCAATTCTTACATTCATTTATAGAAACTCCTTACCTGGCAATATTTTTATTCAATACAGTCTACATCTTTGAGAGCCTCATGTTTTGCAAGCCTGTTTATTTGGTGTCACATAATAAAGAACCATTGTTTGCTACTGCTTGCTCTTAGTTCTTTCACTTGCTTTTTCCAGTGTTTGAAAATATCAGCAACACATACTCCAGCATAAGACACCATAAAGATATTGGTAGATTTAATCTCAGAGCTATGTACTTACAAAAGCAACTTCTAGGCATAAATGTGTCTGAAAGTAAGCCCCAAATGAAAAGAACATCAAAGTGCTATCAACTTTGAGGTTTGGAAAGTACCTTAGAAATGATCAAACCAAATACTTTCCTCAATGTATAGATGAGGAAACTCATCTATATCATAATGCTGGTATAGCCAAAGTTTGTAAAGTCTTAGGCAAGAGACATCCTGTGGCATCAAATTCTTTCTGCTCTTTCTCTGAATGTCTCAGTTTAGATTGGGAAGATATTTTCCCATGATAATTACAAACACTTAAAATGTCAAGTTTGGAGAAAGAGAGAAGCACAGTATCGATATAAATCTGTTAGTACACTGTAGACTACATATGCATACACACAGATATACACAGATATAAATAAACAGATGACAGAAGAGAAAAAAAAGATAATACTTAGATACGTATCAACAGTTTGAATATCCAAGATTGTAAGAGTAAACTGATCATTATTTGTGTATTGTGCTCTGTGAATGAGATGGAAAGAAGCAGTTTATGAACTACTAATATAGCAACTATGATGAGTTGACAATATTTATAGAAAATGCACCTCGAATGAACTGCGGGTCCTTATACTGACTACTGATTAAGTGTTCTAAGCCTCAATGTTAGTTTTTCGTTTTCTAGGAAAGGAGTGAAACATCCATTACCTACTGATGCTCTAGAGTGTTAAAAATTAAGTCAAGTTAGCAATATAAAAGGAAAATAAACAGTAAGTGTAACGTTCTGTATTTATATAGCCCTTGAAGGGAACCATCTCATTGTTGTTTATAAAATATATCTTAAGATTTTTTTTTTTTAAGTAATCTCTACACCCAGTGCGGGGCTTGAATTCACAACACCAAGATCAAGAGTCACAAGCCCTACCAACTGAGATGGCCAAGTGCCTTCATCATATTTTTAAAATAACACTGTGAGCGGCATGTGGGTGGCTCAGCGGTTAAGCATCCGACTTCAGCTCAGGTCACGATCTTATGGTCCGATCGTTTGAACCCCAGGTTGGGCTCTGTGCTTCCGATTATCTCTCTCTCGCTCTCTGCCCCTCCCCCACCACACTCTTTCTCTCTACCCCTCCCCCACTTCTCTCTCTCTCTCTCTCTCTCTCTCCCCCTCTCAAAAATAAACATTTAAAAAAAATTTTTTAAATAACACTGTGATCTAGGCAGGGGAAATGTTGCAATTCCCAGTATAAGGCAGAGGAGGAATATTAAAGTTCATATGATCAGTAGTGAAAGGAAGAACCCAGATTTCAGTGGAGACCTTCTCTTTCTGGGTTTAGGTAGCCACCCCATCAAACTACACTACTTTATGAAGATTATCTCAGACAGAACAAGGCCAAGCCTGACACACCCAGATGACTTTGTCAAGCACTGTTTACACTTGTGTCTTCCATCTTGACCAATGATCCCACCTGCCAGACTTACCTCCAGGCTCCAGGGGAAGCACAAAGCTTCACCCCCCAAAACCTAACACCGGGAGGGTTCGCCAGCAGGGAAGGGCATCAGGAATTTGTTTCTGAGCCAATAGTATTAGGAAACCAGTTAGTAGCTGGAGTTTTGGTTGAGACAAGTGATCAAAAGCTCTGGTTTTCTAAAATAAGGTCTCCTTAGATGAAGTTGGGACAGACGACCTGGGCAAGGTGTTCACACACATACTCACCCAGTTTGACATGGTATTTTCCAGTTTGAAACCAATACCCAAAATGAAATGATTACATCCACAATAATTAGTAAATGCACCCCCTCACTCTTCAAATACCCTAATATGTACGATGGCCATGTCTCATTTTGAGTTAAAAACAAACCTCTCCACATCGTTTTTCCTTTGTGTGCACACATGTCTGACAGAAAACTGGCCAAGGTATGTACGAGTCAGCAGTGGGCCCCAGTCATGCCCTTCTCTCTCGGGGTCATAGATCACAAATCTGAGATGGAGTGAACAAAGGTGTTCCTCTTAGCATCCCTCCATTATGAGAGAAAGAAAACCTGACATAAACTGGCTAAAACCAAAAGGCTGTTATTGGTGGTGGTGGTCAGCATCTTCGTCGTCCTCCTTCTCCTCCAACTGACTCTACAGCCTTTGGCCTGAGCCTCATTCTCATACAGGATGTCACCTTATCAGTTCTGGTTACAGAACAGCTGTGGCAGCACTCACCTCCAATCGCAGCTTTGCGCCTGGTGGGAAAGAGAAAGCTTCTCTCTTCCAACCAGTGAAGCCTGAGCTTCAGTCCAAGATCTTAATAAGCCTCAAGGTGGAAACACGTGTCTGGAACCCACCACTGTAGCCAGGAGGTAGAATCAGTCATGGAACTCCTGTGGGGCTGGGGGAGGGGGGACCCCCCCCCATGTGGTGCACATGGGCTCAAAGTAGGAAAGAGGCAATTCCCCAGGGGCACTTCGTTAGAAAGAAGGAATGGATGAGAGACAACAAAAACAGTGCTGATGCAGTTTTCAGCATTACTTGGAACCTAAGTAACAGAAGCTGGATCATGATGAAATGGAAATCACGTCAAGGACACTCACAGTCTATCAACATTGTAAATAATTCAGAACTGCTACGGCGTTATCGTAAATAAACCCCACTGCCTGAGAGCCAGATGCAAAGGTACTGATGAGTACAGATTTAGAGTGAGCTTCTCGGACACCCGCCGAGAGGGCAGCCTGCAAATCAACCACCTCTGCCACCACTGTGGAAAAGAAATGTCCATCAGGGACTCAAGTTGTATGCGTGCCCGGCCACTTGAAGTCATCCCCCAGCTCCTTAACGCTGTGCTCACTGTATTTTCCACCTTCTCATCTTTGGTGTGCCTCATTACGCAGTTCCCGGGGCTGTATCTTCAAACTCAGTGATCTTGTCTTCTACAATGTGTCAGCTGCAACCCCTCCCCCCATTCCACCTAGAAAGGAAGTGTGGGTCATTTGTGTATCTTCCGTGTCTACACTTCCCGTGTTCAATCCTTCCCAGAGTTCCTTGAACACAGAGGCTGAAGCCATCATACCGTCGTGACCTTTGTCTACTGATGCTATCGTCTGCGTCACTCCTCAGTCAGCGCTGGTTGACTTTTCTCACTACTTCTCTGGTACGTGGTAGTGATGTCTGGATGTCAAAAACAGGAGTTTACTATGCTGCCTAAGAAATTACCACAGACTTAGCAACGTGTGCAAATGCATTCTTGGTTTCTGTGGGTCAGGAACCCAGGCATGGCTTAGCTGGGTACTCCGCTCAGGATTTCACAACCCCGTCATCAAGGTCTCCCTTGAGCTGCCTCCCCATCCCGGGGCTGGGCTACAAACCATCTGCTTCCCAGGATGTTCGGGTTGTGGCAAGAACTCCCTCCTAGTTGTACGATGAGGGAGGAACTTGACAATGGTGGCAATACTAGGAGGTTGGCACTCAGGGGGGCAGGGAGGGAGGGAGCCCATTGGAGTCTGTCCGTCACACCAGACCTTACACTAAAACTGCACAAGGTCAGCTGTTGGAAATAGTTTTATTCTTTGGGTCTTGCTTTCAAGCCTTGAATGGAGGCAACAGAGCATCATTTACTTTCAGATCAAATAACTTTCCTGTCGGGTTAAGACCATTTTGAGCTCTCCACCCAAAACATCACCGATCCCAAGTTCCCCTCTACGCGGTAGAAACAGGTACTACTGCAGAGCCCGTGTGAGAGGTGGATGCTTTTCCTCTAATCCTCCTACCCTATTCCCAGGTAATTCCTTATACAGAATGCTAACCGCGGTCCTGCCAGATGCGCAAGGTAGGTCCTCTGCGAACGGCCCGGGCCTTCTTTCTGTGCAGCTCCCTCCTCGGCACTGTGGCCCGCGCTCCGCAAGTCCAGTCCGGTCTCTGTTCTCCCAGCTCCCCCTCTACTCCTCAGAGGCAGAGTCCACCCTGCGGCTGTCTCCCCACACGGTGGCAGGGAGCTCTGCCCACACGGTGGCTGGGGGCAATCCTAGGACTCACCCCACTGCCCCTCATCTCTCAGGGATCAGCATCCTTCAGTGGCTGACGTCCAGTGTCTTGAGAACTACTGCCTCCTGTACTGTCTCTTTTTCTCGTTGTTTCAAATGGAAATCTGGTTCCTGTTACTCGATTTTAGATAGAAGCAGACTTTTTAATCCTCCTTATTCTTAAAAGGCAACAGCTCAATATGTAGCACAACTTTATTAAGAAGTTCTTTTATGTCAGGTTCTGGGAAACAATGAGAAAAGCCTAACACCTTGCCTCAACAAACGCAGAGTTCACTCTGTGCCCCGGACACACAGACAGTTCCTCACGATACTACAGGGCAAGTACGCTCTAAAATAAGCTTATACGAGTGCTGTGCGAACACAGTGTGTGTGCTCCCCCTCGGAGGTAAAACAGCCTCGTATTCAGGCATCTAACGTACCTTCTGAACACTTGTCAATAAAAGTTCCGGCGCTTAACAAATCTGGAAGTATCTGTTCTGGTAAACGTTACGATATAACAATAACATACAACGAAACCTTAACTTGGCTGAATCCAGTCTATATGTTCAAATAAACCAAACCTTGTAAAGTGTATATAACTCTGCACCCTTGCTGAGGCTGTAAGCAAACAGAGTTCACCGTATAAAAACGAAACAAAAACATTTCTACTTAATCTTTTGCCCCTCTTAAAACTAAAATTTAAGGAGTTAGCTTTTTAATCCTTTGGAAGCCTCTCAAGGCTTTATAAACTGTATTTTTCAACCTGACAGATACAGTGAGTTTGTTGTTGCTCAGCACTGTGATCCTGTTGACAAATGGAGGTTTTCTCTTCCTCTCTTGCCCTAGTTTTCTTTACAAGTAGAAAGGTCACTCGAAGAAATGTTTAAGATCCTCACCCACCACAGCATTCCCTAGAGAAACGTAACTCACAAGTAGGATGAAAAATATTTACAGACGTCAAAACTCAAGCACACAGTCTTACTCTGTAGATCCTGATAAAGCCCTCTCTGCCTCGAGTCTAGAATTTCACTCTCTTTCCACCTCCCTTTCGCTTTGGGTCCAGGCACTCAGTCTAGGAAACACACCAGGACGTTTTCCACGAGCAGAAGGCAATTTCACCCAACAAGCTCTCTGGGAGTCAATGCTTAAGGTGAGAAAAAAATTCCTTACACAGGATAATCATCATCGTTTTATTGCCCACCCGCCACGTGTCACGCATGGGCTAGGCATTGCACATGGACTACTACATGCAGTTCGGGCAGAGAAGCTATGAAGTTGGTGTATATTTTAGGGCGAAATGGTGAAGTAACATGCAAATCACATGGAAAATACAAAATAGAACTGGAATTCAAACTCTGCAGCTTGCCTTCAACACCAAGTGCTTAAGCCCCATATTATACTGACTCTTTTCTAGACCATGGAAGCTAAGTCACAATTAAGAAAGGACCAGGGATTTGTGGAATAAACTTTGCTTTACAACAATGCTAGGATACATGCTTATTTATCCCTTGTGCAAAATCCCTCAGGAGACTAAACCTGAGTGATGGTCCCAGGGAGGCAGGAACCTCAGTTAGGCAACACCATAGGACTCTCTGCAGCTGGTACCACTCATGTTCGTTGCTGTGCTAAGCTGATTAGGACTTTGTTTAGAGGACTGTATTTGTGAATATCATCATGAGAAAAGAGGAAAAACAACACAGATGTTTCTAGACTGATAAATCTAACAATGTCCCTGAAAACTAAACCAATCAATCCTACCTATAAGGTAAAAGTGATCTCATGTTATGACACATTCAATTAGATACAGATTTCAACCAAACGCATTGTGAGCATCTACTCTTACACTGCATGAATACCCAATTCTGAAAGAAAACAGAAGCTATATGCTTATCTCCTTTACATTTGCTTTGTAAATAAAAGTAAAATTGTAGACATCAAGAAAAATCATTGAAGCAGATGTGCCTAAACCGTGTTAAGACCAAAGTAAGCGTATCTGAATGCGGTACACTTACGAATAAGTAGAATTTATAAGAACACATGTAGGGCTGAGAAGCCGAAACAGCAAAGTGAGCCTACCTTTCAAGTGCCTCAACTCCAAGGTCGTTGCAAGGCAGACGGCACAATTTTATCACAAACTAAGAACAAACGGTTCCCTTTTGGAATTGTGAAGAAAATAGGAACAGTAAATCTTTCCCAATTACCGCTCTTCTATTTTTCACTATGCAATTTTCCCTCATTAATACAAATCACATGCAAGTCGTTATTCTAGCTCTCTAAAATTCTGATATTGATGGAGTCGGGATCTTTTCCAGACTTACCTATAACACACGAGTGACAAGGGCCTGACTCTCAGGATCTGTACACTGAAGGTGCATAATCAAAACAAATCTCATTAAAGGGTTATACACTGGACCTGGCACCCACGAGCATTAGGTGACTGGAGTTCAAGGCCTGGCTTCACTGTTTACTAGATCTGTGATGATGACCACACAACTTCCCTTACGGGGCTCTAGGAGGAACAGAAGACCTCTACAGTGTCTTATACCAAGGCATTCCACAATCCTGAGTATCTGGGGCTTGTCTAATTGAGCTCTGCTCATCAAGTTATAACCCAAGTCTTGTGTTGTCACGTATTTCCCAAATACGCTGTATTCTGAGTAAACAAGACTGTAACTGTGAAATCTGCATGGAAATCAGACCTGAGAAGCAGACACTTAGCTGGTGGAACTATCGTACGGTAAATTAGGAATCGTCACTGGTGCGCAACAGTAATTGTGTTGGCACCTCCACGTCCAGGTAGGAACCAAGCCTGCCCTGTCATTACTGAGCTAAGTAATTAGGAAACCTCTCAATTTACACAGGATCCACATTTGGGTATACGGAGTACTAGAAAATGAAAAGTTTTTTTAATTAAACTTGGCATTTACGATCTCACAGCTGTTCCTTTTCATTTCCTATAAAGTGACTTGATTTGGATAGCAGGAGGATAGGGGTCTACAGTATAATTCTGGAAGGAAGATCTTACTTGGCTACAAACAGGTATTACTAGCTTGGTCAGAATAAAAGCTTCCCTAAGGCACAGCTGAAGGCTCCGGTAAAAAATCTGGGGGTGAAGGAAGAGGGGAATTCAGTGTGGTTAGATCTATGTTAACGGGGTAAAATTATTTGCACATATAATTAAAAAAAGGTAAATCATGAGCATACCACAGGAAAGACAGGAAAAGTAACTGTAAAATTACCAAATATGGTCCGGAATCTCAGGGGGTTTTCAGTGGTCTTAAGAAGGCTGACTGGGGCCTTGGCTAAACACATTACCAGGTTCTGCCAGTACCTGCACTGGTTAACAGGACACCGGTGGGCTGGCCAGATTAAAGACACACATTCAGGAGATGTGAGGCCAACATAAACCTAGGGGGTAGCACAGAATCACAGCTAAAAGACATTTTATATAAAATTTCCAAAGAGCGTCAAAGGAAGTTAACCCATTTACATGGAAGAAGAAAACCAAAGGGACTACTTGAATACCATCACGGAAGGTTCCAAATCTGAGTTCCTACACTGTCAGTTTACTGTGCTAATTCAGAGAAGCCCTTGGGGCACCTGGGTGGCTCAGTAGGTTAAGCATCAGACTTCAGCTCAGGTCACGATCTCGCAGGTCCTGGGTTCGAGCCAGGCGTCGGGCTTGTGCTGACAGCTCAGAGCCTGCAGGGAGCCTGCTTCAGATTCTGTGTCTCCCTCTCTCTCTGTCCCTTCCTGGCTCGCATTCTGCCTCTCACTCACACATAAACATTTGAAAAAATTAAGGATAAAAAGAGACGCCCTGAATTAAAGTGTGAAAATGCAAAATTAAAAAAGGCATTGAGTAATTGTTCCTAGGTTAACAGTTCAGGCCTATTAAATGGCTAATCAAATATTTACTGAATCAACAATGTGCAAATACATAGAGAAAAAGAAATGAGAAGAAGGACATAAAAATGTTTAAAAAGTTATTTTGGAGGTGTGGGCATTGAATTTTTTCTGTTTTCCAAAAATGAAAATTTTCTATAGTAAGAGTTTATAATACAAAAATATACTTTGTATCTCAAACGACACATGAGCTAATTTCCCAAATAAAGAGGAGAATGTGAGACCTGAAAAAATAAAAATTTCTAGGATTACCCATTATGTAAGGATGAAAAATAATTGTTAAGTAAAAAAGAATTCTGAGAATAAAATCAGGCAGAATGATACTCGGGTGTTTTCTCTGGACTCCAATGCATCTCAAAAATTCTAATTTTATTCCTGAATTTTTGAATCTGGAAAAGCATACTTCATAGTGATTTACGGAAGATACACTGTGTGCTCTTCACTATTCCAAGCACTTAGCATTATTAATATCTCTTACTCTATAGGGGAGGTAGGGACTGGTACCCTGGTTTAAAGATGTAAACATTTAGAGGTGAAGAGGTTAAATTTGCCCAAAGCCACACAGCCAATAAACTGCAATGTTAAGGTTCAAGCCCATACTTCTGAACACATGTCTCCATTTTCGAAGGAGAGAGGAGTGTTTTATGTAATCAAGACAACCTTGCTTGTGGAGAGCCCCAGTTTAAGTTTCAACAATTTGTCAATTCTCTGGGATTTGTTCTGAGTAACGCACACACACAATGTCCAAATACGATTTTCTTTGCCAATTCAAAAATTCCTCTAAGTAGTTGATGAGAGGCCCCCAGCAGTTTTATTCTGGGTTCTAAGCTGTATACTTTCAAGTTTCGCAGGGGTATTTAACTTCAAAGACTTCCAAAGCAGATCACCGTGGTCTAATAAAATCTTGGTGGTACCCTTAAAGTCCTTTGCAGCATCCCTTTGAAGCTGAATTCAATTTCTTTATGCTTTTACAATCAAAATCACTATTTTTTTTTATTTTCTATTATGTCACTGCAGTGAGTTTCAAAAGTACTACCTTAGTGTACTTTCCTGAGACTTCTGAAATTTTGTTCACTGAAAGCTATTTTGGGAAATGTCTAAAAAGTCACTATTGAGACATCAAAAAAAAAAAGGTCAATTAACAATTTATTTTCTAAACTCAGTAATCAGAAGAATCTATTCATTCATCAGCTGACAAGAGCAAAGTTACAGACTTGAACTTCTTATATATTTCAGAGAACTTCTTACGCCGTAGATGTATGTACATTACAGATCGGGATTTCCATTAGATCTGGAAGGAGCAGGAGTCTCAGATCAGACAGACCCAGGATCAAATCCCAGTTTTGCAGTTTATAAACCAAGTGAACTGAGGCACATTTCCCTATTTGTAGAATGGTGGGGCAACCACATTCACCACCTAATTTAGTATGTACTAATCGACCTAATAATACATTTAAAGTGACTAGCTAACTGCTTAACACCTAGACTCATAAAGGGTCACCATGCTTGTCATTAGTACTGTCATTATTCCACGAGTGATATCCCATGTGTATTTTCTCACATGAAATGGTACTCAATAAAGGTTTAAAAGTAAAATTGCTATGTCCCCCACACTTCATGCCTTCCTTCCACATCCACTCAAGGACTTCACACTATGGCAGCTTCCTTGGGGGCTGGGATATCATTTGCACTGGAGACAGTGAGCCTGTCTTGAACCCTGTGGGAACGGCCTTCCTGGCTGGGAAGGGAGAAGAGTGCCCTGCTCCTCAGTGAGGAGCACAAGCCGTCCCCCAGCCTCCCGAATGTCCAGTTTCTGGGGAAAACGGTACAGCCCGTTAAGCTACGTATCAGCAAACACTTGGTATCTGTAGAACCGAAAAAGGGGCCGCACCAGAGGACTGCAGGCAGGCAGCTCGTGAGAGAGAACAAAACCAGGGAACAAGGACATTCCACACACACACAGAGCAAAGAAAATGTGCAACTATTCCTTGGGTGGGATTCAGGAGGAACCGTGTCATGTAACTAACTGAAAACTCAGTGACAGACCCTATGTGGTGCATATAAATACATATGCACACACACACACATCATTGTCAGTCATTGTTTATAAGCACATAATTACTGTTTATTGTTTACCACAATCTTGTCGAATAGAAAACTGGCTTCTAACTTGTAGATTTTTTTAACTAATCTCTACACCCATCGTGGAGCTTGAACTCTCAACCCTGAGATCAAGAGTTGCTCTAAAGACTGAGCCAGCCACACTCCCCTGGCTTCTAGCTTTTAAATGAAGAAAATAAGCTTCATAAAAATGAAAATTGTTGTGCAGTGTCCCAAATGAAAAGTATGAAAACTAGCATTTAAGCTTCATCTCCTAGACTCCAGACCATAGTTTTCACTACAGTACAAGTAACAAGGAATTAGCAGCTGGGATAATGAAGGGTCCTGAAACATTCCAAAGGACAGAGAAAAAGTTAATTTAGGCTGCAGAGAACCCACAACAAGACAGAAACTGCTCCTATAATCACAGGCCATTACCTCCTACTTACCAGGCCCTCGTATGGAGGGAGTGACAAGGAAATGGTGGTTATCAGACCCAACACACTTCACCTTACCAAATATTTCACATAACCTTCACTTTTCACTGCACAAAAATGAAACCAGTAGGTAACATAATCTAACTACCCACTTAATTTCTTTAAAGAAAAGTAGTATTATGCACTTAATGTAACTTGCAGGAGAAAATAAAAATACAAACAGTAACAAAATAAAAGCAATTTAGTAAAAAAATGCATTATGTCATTTAAATCATCAGGCATGACTATACTATAAAAAAATGATGGAATGGGCAGATTCGAGCATCTATTTGTAGAATCACAGGATGTGACGGCTCCTAAGAAAGATATACATGAGCGTTAGTGACAACCGAAAGGCCACAATTGGCTTGCTATCCATGAATTCTAAAGCACAACTCCCACCCCTCAAAAAAAAAGTATGCTCTCCCTTCAATTTGTATGGTGATTGCATCCTTGAAAATCTAGTGTCTATTAAAACCGAGAAAAAAGCAAAAATGTGCACTTATATGTAAAGCAGAGGTAGGTTTTAGGCTCAGGTAAAAGTGACCAAATTCCTCACTTTCGTGGATACCTGAATTTCAAAATTCAGCAGGTCATGAGGAAGTTCTTTTTGCATGAAACTGTCTCAAGAAGTACAGGAAGTCTGGCGCCCTTGCCCAACACTGCCCTCTACCTCCCCCGGCCCCACCAGCACCAGATGCACCCCTCACAATCATGGTCACAACCAGAACATCACCTACGTGTCTCCAAATCGCCATCGAGGGGATGGAAACAGTTTATTGGTACTTCATAGAACTGACATCACCGCTAGATGAGCTGATCAGCCTGGTGTTTCATTGATCACTGAGTAGACAATGGACTCTGGAACGATACGGCCCCAATTCAAATCCCAGCCCTGGAGCTCACTGCCTTTACCTTTCTGGACCCAATTTCCACATTGAGAAGTGAGAATAATGCAACCGTCTCACAGAATTTTTGTGATGATTAAATAAACCAACACATGATACACTGATGGGTACAATGCCGACCACACGATGACAGTTCGTTAAGTCAGGACTATTGCTATTACTTGATGTATCGTTAACCAACCCAACAATTCACAATAAAATACTGGAAATATCTTTGGTTAGCACGTAGGGGTGGGCTAGAAAGAGCGTTTGGAGTTGCTTCTGGAGGTGGACTGGATGGGGGGGGGGGGTCCAGCAAGAAGCAGACTGTAATAAGACCATTAATTTAGGTAAAGAAGGTACAATAAATCAACTTTGTCTATATCCCATAACTTTTTTTTTAATGTTTATTTATTTTTGAGAGACAGACAGACAGACAGACAGAGCACACGCTAGGGAGGGGTGGAGACAGGGGGACAGAGCATCCAAAGCAACCTCCAGGCTCTGAGCCGTCAGCACAGAGCCGGACACAGCGCTCGAACTCACCAACTGTGAGATCACGACCTGAGCCGAAGTCAGACGCCTAACCACCTGGGTGCCCCTGTATCCCGTAATTTTTTAAAAGCCAGTATGACTGGGGCACCTGGCTGGCTCATTCATCTGGGAGTCCAACTCTTAATCAGGTCACGATCTCACAGTTTGTGAGTTCACACCCCTCGTCCAGCTCTGTGCTGACACCACAAAGCCCGCTCAGAATTCTTCTCTCTTCTGCCCCCCCTTAGCCCCTCCCCCAACTTGTGCTTGCTCTCTCTCTCTCTCAAAATAAACTTAAAAAAAAAAAAAAAACTATGACCGGTACAACTTGCTATTAACATGTCCCCTTCCCTTGGAGAAAAAAATAAGTTTGATAACGCAGTTGCAGTTTTTTTATGTTCATGATTTTTCTTGATCTCAAACAATTTGATAGGGGATTAGAATACATTCTGAAGTAGAGAGTTATTTCCAGAAACAGCAGGAGTGGATGCGTAAAATCTATGAACCATGCACATGCTTATAGACACAGGGAAATACCTAATAGTAAATAAATTGTTAAAGCCTTCAAAATAATCTGGTAAAATGTGCTATCAAATTTGTTGTTTTAGTTCATAATTGGCTTTAGGAATGAATACCTGAGACTTTATTTCTTCTTTTCTCATTCCCGTGAAGATTAGCATTTTTTCCATTCCAATGGAAATCCTTATTATTTTTATTTTTGGTCTCAATAGTAAAATAATCAATAGAAACAATAAGAAATGATTTACTATATAAAAATAGGCAGCTAAACTAGGAGACAATGATTAATTCAAACAGTCATATCCGACTACATGAAACTAAATTTTTTAAAATGCATTTCAATAGAATAGGTGATATATGATAAAATGATTTCCACAACAGTCCAAGGTATTATAATATTAAAATGTTGGGGCACCTGGGTGGCTCAGTCGGTTAAGCGTCCACCTTTGGCTCAGGTCATGATCTTGTGGTCTGTTAGTTCGAGCTCGCACCGGGCTCTGTGCTGACAGCTCAGAGCTTGGAGCCTGCTTCAGATTCTGTGTCTCCCTCTCTCTCTCTGCCCCTCCCCCGCTCACGCTCTCTGTCAAAAATAAACATTAAAAATTTAAAAAATAGCAACGTGGATGGAACTGGAGAGTGTTATGCTAAGTGAAATAAGCCATACAGAGAAAGACAGATACCATGTTTTCACTCTTATGTGGATCCTGAGAAACTTAACAGAAACCCATGGTGGAGGGGAAGGGGAAAAAAAAAAAAAAAAAAGAGGTTAGAGTGGTAGAGAGCCAAAGCATAAGAGACTCTTAAAAACTGAGAACAAACTGAGGGTTGATGGGGGGTGGGAGGGAGGGGAGGGTGGGTGATGGGTACTGAGGAGGGCACCCTTTGGGATGAGCACTGGGTGTTGTATGGAAACCAATTTGACAATAAATTTCATATATTGAAAAAAAAAATTTTTAATAAAATAAAATAAAATGCTTAGAAGAAATAAGCAACATAGGGTGATATTAATTTCCCAATAATTCAGTTTACTGTTATTTTTTTTATTATGAAATTGTCAAATTGGTTTCCATACAACACCCAGTGCTCATCCCAACAGGTCCCCTCAATACCCATCACCCACCCACCTCTCCCTCCCACCCCCCATAAACCCTCAGTTTGTTCTCAGTTTTTAGGAGTCTCTTATGTTTTGGCTCCCTCCCTCTCTAACCATTTTTTTTCTTCCCCTCCCCCACGGTCTTCTGTTAAGTATCTCAGGATCCACATAGGAGTGAAAACATACGGAATCTGTCTTCTCTGTATGACTTATTTCACTTAGCATAACACTCTCCAGTTTCATCCATGTTGCTACAAAAGGCCATATTTCATTCTTTCTCATTGCCACGTAGTATTCCATTGTGTATATAAACCACAATTTCTTTATCCATGCATCAGTTGATGGACATTTAGGCTCTTTCCATAATTTAGCTATTGTTGATAGTGCTGCTATAAACATTGGGGTACAAGGGCCCCTATGTATCAGCACTCCTGTATCCCTTGGGTAAATTCCTAGCAGTGCTATTGCTGGGTCATAGGGTAGGCCTATTTTTAATTTTCTGAGAAACCTCCACACTGTTTTCCAGAGCGGCTGCACCAGTTTGCATTCCCACCAACAGTGCAAGAGGGTTCCCGTTTCTCCACATCCTCGCCAGCATCTATAGTCTCCTGTTTTGTTCATTTTAGCCACTCTGACTGGCGTGAGGTGATATCTGAGTGTGGTTTTGATTTGTATTTCCCTGATGAGGAGTGACATTGAGCATCTTTTCATGTGCCTGTTGGCCATCCGGATGTCTTCTTTAGAGAAGTGTCTATTCATGTTTTCTGCCCAGTTCTTCATTGGATTATTTGTTTTTCGGGTGTGGAGTTTGGTGAGCTCTTTATAGATTTTGGATATTAGCCCTTTGTCCGATATGTTATTTGCAAATATCTTTTCCCATTCCGTTGGTTGCCGTTTAGTTTTGTTGATTGTTTCCTTTGCTGTGCAGAAGCTTTTTATCTTCATGAGGTCCCAATGGTTCATTTTTCCTTTTAATTCCCTTAGCTCTGGGGATGTGTCAAGTAAGAAATTGCTGCGGCTGAGGTCAGAGAGGTTTTTCCCTGCTTTCTTCTCTAGGGTTTTGATGGTTTCCTGTCTCACATTCAGGTCCTTTATCCATTTTGAGTTTGTTTTTGTGAATGGTGTGAGAAAGTGGTCTAGTTTCAACCTTCTGCATGTTGCTGTCCAGTTCTCCCAGCACCATTTGTTAAAGAGACTGTCTTTTTTCCATTGCACATTCTCTCCTGCTTTGTCAAAGATTAGTTGGCCATACTTTTGTGGGTCTAGTTCTGGGGTTTCTATTCTATTCCATTGGTCTGTTATTTTAATATGTAACAAGTTAAAGCTATCTATAATGGGGAAGTAACATTTTAGTTAAATACGCCATTTGGAAAACATTTTCTAGAAAACACCTCCCTAACGATCCTTCTTTGAGGTATTACAGGCACTACAGTTTGTTCACAGGAGTGAAGGGTGGTTTATAGGGCAAAGGGGGCAAGACTGGGGGCTCTGGGAAAATCCGAGGATGGTACGGCACTGAGCTCTGCACTTACCTTCTGACAGTTTTTTTTTAAATAAATTTTTAAATGTTTTTATTTATTTATTTGAGAGAGAAAGAGAGCTCACAAGAGTGAGCCAAGCAAGGGAGGGGCAGAGAGAGAGAATCCCAAGCAGGCACAGCACTGTCAGCACAGAGCCAGACGCAGGGCTCAAACTCACAAACCGTGAGACCGTGACCTGAGACAAAATCAACGGTCAGACGCTCACCCAACTGAGCCACCCGGGTGCCCCAGAGAGTTTTTACTCAACACAGCATATGTCCAAAACTAATTCAATTCCTCAAAAATGCGGAACTAAAAATTGTCAAAAGCAATTATTCAATTAACGTTTATTCCTATCACATGCTGTTTTATAACCAAAGACACAGGTACGTGGGCAGAATGGGAGGTTATGTTTGTGTCGCACAGCATCAGAAAGTCAAACTTACATTTTTTCTTAATTTCTTTGCATAACACAACATTATTTGTGATTGTGTGTGAAGCCGGTAGACAGAGCGTTGTATGCTCTCAATAAAAGACCGAAGTCCCACACTACCACGCTTGCCTCAGGCTAAGGCATGAAATAAAGTATATTATGTGTTGTAAAGCTTAATAAAGCTTAACAAATAAGGCAACCTGCTTGTCTAGTTGGAGCTTTTGTCCAACCTTTGAAAACAGGAATAAAAATTATGAAAGGCATTTAAGAAAAGAAATAGGGTGAATTAAGATCATAAGGCAGGTTGCTTTTGAACTCACAATAATATAAAAATAAAAATTAAAACAATTTAGCCACTAGTAATTTTTTACTACAGCTCAACGTGCGATTATTGGGGCACATTGAGAGTTCTTCAACATTTTTCTACATAAGTGAAATAATGACAAAACACAAATTTCTCATGATCTTCAAGCCTATCTACAAGTGTACTAACGTGCTTCCTGAACTACTTAACATGTCCACAATTTCCTAAAAGGCCTTAAAAAAGAGACACAGAAATGCTTCTCAGTACACACTGCATACTTTAAAGCCCAGTGAGATGTGCGACATCCAAAAATGCTATAAAACACTGGTTTTAGCCCCAAACAGCAAGTCTATTCCAATTGTGCACACTGGCTGCTCAGGTAACCTAGAAAAATGGGAGCATTTCCCTGTATTTTATCTTTTATGCTGGTGCAGTTGGGAATGATATATTTTCTACAACACATTCTTAGCGCTACAAAGGAACTATAACGTTACACAAAAGCAACACTCTCTTTCATTTTGAAGAATGGAATTTCTTTCACGCTATCAGTTTAAAGGCAGAAGCTCAGAGAAAGGGACCCAGGCTGTCCCTGCGGTTACACAACTGGGAAACTGGAGCCTGCTGTCTGTTCGCCTCTATTTCTGACCAACCGCTCAGCTCCAGAGAACTCAATTAACATATCTGGGCCTCAGCGCTTACCATGGAGAAGGAAGAGCTTTTTTTTTTTTTTTTTTTTTTTTTAAAAGGCGGGGGGGGGGTTTTAAAAACCTGGATAAAATGGTTTTTCTTCTTTTTTGTTTGCACTTTGCCTTTATACTAATTTTCCCATGAAATCTGGATATGTAGAGAGAATTTCTCAGAACTTATCAAAATATAAACTATCAGTTATCAATCTAAATTTTACCAAATCAGTACTATCCTAAGGTTTTCTGTAGTTTATGGCTTTTCTATTCTGCCCAGGGAGGACAGCTTACACAAAGACAAGCAGTCCCAGGGTGCAGGAGGATGAAGCCTCGGTAAACAGAACTAACTCAATAAACAGAACTAACGAGTACTGTTAAAAGTAATCCTGTACAATGAAATGAGAGTACTAAAATCTGTAGGAAAAAAACCAGAGCATGGTTAGAATAGGGAGACAGACTGAAGAAACAATGTCAATCAACGATCTAAGCAAACGAGAACGATGTCAAAACCAGAGCGGAAAGAAAGCAAAGTCACATGGGTGAGGAGCTCCCATTTTTCAAAAGACACGGAATAAAGCGAAAATTCTATCTCCTACTAGAGGAAGCCTCAAGCTGAAAAGATTGGTCTCTTCCAACAGTTACCATAAAAGATGATGTAAGTCACAGCAACTTCTCAAAGAATCTGCATGGAACACCACCAAGTGGATTTGCTGAAGACTCTTTCATAACCTGGTTCTGAATCTGGTTGGACTTCTTCATCAATCCTTAAGAAACTCGGGGAGGAGGAAAGACAAATCACCGGGAACTGTGAAACAGGAGGAGGGGAAGGTCCTCGTCAGTCACCACCGTCTCCAACACACCCTGAATGAAGCTCTCCACTTGTGTCCCTTCTGATCGATCTATTGCTTGTATCCCCCAGAGTCTTCATCACAGCCACAACTCCGGCAACAATGTTGGACAGGTCCCAAGAAAATGACCACCGTATAATTTTATCTGGAATCTCAATTCTTTTCTTCTACCTCCAAATACAGCCTTTCCACATCAGTCATTCAAGTGTGCATTCAAAGTTAGAATTCTTAATCCCCTCAAACTCTCAGCATGGGACCCTACAAAAGACTCTGGCCTGAATCTGACCCCTCCTCCTTATCCTAACAGATTCCAGCCTGCCATCATGCTGTCACATCAAGGCTCAACGATCACCACAATTTTTAATGTGGGAGACTCTTCAGGATCCAGACACTAGGCCTTGGAAAAAAATGCTCAAAAACGTCTGTGTCCACAACCATGTATCGAATCCACTGTAATCAGTCTGCTGCCTAGCCAGCCATGTCTCCCAGGTAGTTTTTGCCATATTTTGACCTTAAATTTTTTTAAGGGTCTAACTTTCACAGGTGTCAGACACAAATGAGGTCCCAACATCCCTAAGACTCAGATCTTCCTTCCCAGACTAAATGTTGGCATCCTGACCAACTCTTGGTATTTGACCCTCACCTACAGCTATGTGTCTTTACTATTCACTTGTAGGAACCAACAAATTATAAAGACCTTACTCTGTTATGTAAGCATTGTACCCTGCTATCTCCCTGATGGATCTTTGGGATCTAACTGGTTAAGACAGAGTAAAAAGCTTTCTTTGTCTATCAAGTCTTCCAGAAACATTTCCTTAAATATTCAAGCTGGAACTCCTCCTGCACGGAGTGGGACAACCTGAAGCTAATGACTCAACAAACTATTACCGAGTCCCAAGACTGTGCTTACAATTGTTTTAGGAACTTAGAGTTAAAAATATGATTAAGACACAGAATCTGACCCGGCAAAAGAAAAATAAATAAATAAATAAAAAGTAGTTATATGACGATTACAAAAATGAGAACCAACTATCAGATAAGGAAAGGGCACACCCAGTCTTTACAGTCATGGAAGGCCATGACAAACTGAGCTGAATCTGAAAGAAGAAGAAGAAAGAACATTCCCAGCAAAAAGGACAGCATTATTCTCAACACTAAAGCAAGAAAGAGCACAGAACTTACAGAAAGCTTTATGTAGCATTACTGGGAACATAAAGTATGAAACAGAGTAAGGCATGGGACCAAAAGGACTAAATCATGGAGAGTTATGGTCTCAAAAGGACTGAGTTACAACAATCTCAACAGAAAAAGAAAATGTACAGAGAGAGTCTTGCTTGGTAGGGTTCCTGAGGTCAACAGTTAGGTTATCTGTGGCCTCAAAAATCCCTCTCTGGTAGCTGTTAGTTGTGGTGAGACTAAACTTGGGCTGTAATTTTAAGTCCCGCACTTCTTTCATTACCTGTCTGTTGATGTATGGTCTGCTAATAATAATTACAGTGGGTTGTAACCTCCCCAAAGGCATGAAGCAAGGTTGTATTAAGTGAATATTTTATGCCATCTATTTTACTCAGGAATGCATGACAAACCACAAGGATCCTGAAAGCTGGTCTTACAATATGCTTCTAGTCCTCCAGGAAATTCTTCCAGCTCACTGGGCTGTGAGCATCCTCGCAAGTTCCGCAGATAGTCATTTAGGGACTGCTGATTGCTTAGGACTATGCTCCGGAAACAAGCTTCAGTAGGTATCAGGCAAAACATATGTAAAAGTTTACTAAATATGTGAAATATTGGTATGCAAGAGAAAAAGGACCCCTGTGCTAAGTCAGCACAACGCTCTGAACTACAATGAACCAGAAGCAAACCAAGATGAAGTGACAGCTCTGAGTTCGACCCAAGACCTTTACTGTGCGTAAGGATCAGAGCGCTCTTCTGATGCATTATTCATGCTGTTAATGCACCGCGGAAGAACCCATCCTGAACTTATCCGTTCTCGTAAAATATCAACTATTCAGCCTAGAGTTTAAGATCTTTATCAACCTTCTCTCTGAATCTCCCTCATCATTCATTATATGCCAACTGGATCCTCCCTCTGGTCTAACTGATTATTCACTTACAAAAACTCGCTCACCTAAAATATATATGCACGCCTCTATGAACATGTGTACATGTGCGTGCACGCGCACACCCACAGCTCACTTCCGCCGCTTTGGTGTACTGCGTGCAATGTAGTTTCCATGTACTCACCTGTACAATTACCTCATGCAAATATAAACGCTTTCACTGGACTTGCCTTTTCTGTATGGACATGAAGTTATCTTATGTTACCAAAAAAAACGTAAGAAATCTTGGATCCTTTGGCCATTTTCATTTATAAACATACCCTAATCTGGGTCCTGGGGATGTGATTTTAACCTAGCTGCTCTATTTTTCTCTTTCTATAAAAGGAGACTAACAGAATTGATCTATGGGAAGATCATGAGGAGGACTAACCGGGAAATGAAGGAGACACTGCTTACTATTGGGCTTTGAACACGGCAAATATTCAGAGTGTTCAGTGAGTCAAAATGTACCACCTTACAGAAAACTTGTATTCATTCAGTTGATAAGCATTTACCGGGTATGCCTATCCTATCTATAATAGGCCTGTGCTAGCTGCCAGGGATGGTGAAATCAATGGCATGATTCCTGCCCTCAAAACAATTCCCCTCTTGTGGCTCGATGGGTTAGAAAAGGATAGATGCATGCATATTTATGTATGCATGCATATTTATGTATGCATGCAGATAAAACAGGGAGAGATTTTTATATATATACATTTTTTTAAATTGCAATATTTCCAATTCTGACCCAATGATACTAAGAACTAATATAAATTGAAAACAGTCAATGAGGGGGAAAAATATGAAGGTAATACTGCTTGCTTTTGATTAAAATTGTTCCACTAAGGAATTGTCTATTATTGTTTGCCACAAACGGCCAGCTATTAGACATCACCAGTCAACATAAATCTCCTCTATTGCTCTGTTCACCCTGCGTCACCCCATTCCAATGGCTACTAGGAATAACATCAAGGAATCTTCTCCCTAGTGGACCATGAAATTAAAGCTCAGCAAACTGAAACAGCCAGTGGGTCTCTTCACCGGGTAAGGCCCAATCTGTGAAGTCAGGAAAAGATGCAATGGGAAAAAGTAATGTCTCCAGAAAATGTCGCAATCTTGAAGCCAGGACAGACTAATGCCAGGAAGAGGAAGCCAATGTCCCCCAAGTAAAGCTGTGGGACTCTGAGCAAGTACTCAGGGCAGAGAGAAGAATGCAGACCAGGTTCACGTGATTATGAAGTGATAAAAAATGGCTCCTTCCCAGAGGAAGATAAACAAGAGATGAAGAAAATGTTCTGAATGTGGACTCTGGACTTGTTCTGGCCATGAGGAAATATCCTGTAATACTCCCTTGACAGTCAGGACTTGAAACTTTCGTGTTTACATGTTAGACCATGACATCCCTTAGCATTTTCTTTTCATTTACCAATTCAATTTTACAACAGTAGAGAAGTGTTTGAAAACTACTATTTATTGAGCTCTCAAAATAGGCCAAGCCCTGCTCTAATCGCTGCATGTGTATGTATTCATTTGATCTTTGTAACAACCCAATGATGTAGGCATATAATTACCTTCTTTTACCAAAGGGGAACTGAGTCACAGGGATATTAAGTGATTAGTCTATGACCAAACCAGTATTTAAACAAAGGCAGTCTCTCTCGAGAGCTTTCATTCTTAATCACTACACAACACCTATCAAGCACGTATTACATACCAGGCTGTGCCAAGTATCAAAGATCCACAGGTGAATAAATGTAGTATTTGCCCTTTAAGGTATGCAGACTGAGAGCAGGAAACAATAGGTAATTTGGAAGGTGTGATAAAATGCCAACTATGCTATCATAGCAGTATATACTACATTAGCTGGGGCTACAAAGGAGACAGCAGCTAATCCTACCTATAAGAATGGAGATATCAAGAACATGTTGAGTTAACCACTGAATTGAATCTTCCTTTTAACAATGCCCCTAGTGCTAAGAGACAATAACATTTATTACATGTGCTCCATGTCACACGGTATGCTAAGCAATTCACATGAATTAGCTTGCTGAGTACTCATAAAAACCACTTAACAACTATTTGCCCACTTTACCGCCGAAATGAAAAAATTTGAGGTACACAATGCCAAGAGTAACTTAACCAAAATACAAGTGGGTGTGGCCTACAATGAAACTCAAGAGATCTGATTCCAAAATCTGGCCTCCTAACTACTACCCTTTAAACTACACCTCTGGGATTAAGAGCCTATGTGGAGAGCTTGTCAAAGTGTAATTGACAACATTGGTCCTGAAGACTCCCATGATAGCACGTGATCAGGCAGAACAGAGCAAAACTAAAATGTGTGCCTTCCTTGATGCCAAAATCTATTTTATGGTAGCCTAAAACAATATTGAGGAAAAAAGACCAGTTACTGCTTTTCTCTACCATAGAATAGAACTGACAGGCAATCACTGACAATCCTAAAAACAGTCATAAATGAAGAGTGGGGAAGACAGTATTTATTGGGCAACTACAATGTTTCAAGTGCTGTGCACATGTAATTAATCTAATTTAATCCTTGCAAATAGCTTTGATAAGTTACAGATCACACAGTACAAACGGGGACCAAAGAATTTACAATGGATCACAGAGCTAATAGACCCAGGGTCTGAAACCAAGTCTATGTGACTCAGAAAAATCTGATTACTCCATTATAGCACACTTCTACTTACTGGAAGTCTAAACACTGAAAGCATCAGAACAAAGTCCAGGACTGTCCCCAAAAGTCACCATCATCTGTGTTTAAACCTCTGTGAGTTGAAGCAATGCTTGCTCCATTGTGAGGCATGAAGTGATGGGGCGAGCTACCTCCCTGGGAAAGACCAATGACGAACAACTGAGCTCCCCCTGTCCTCATGATCATCCTTGTAATGAACTGGGTAATGAACTCAACACGCCATCATGATGCATCACGGCACTGATGTCATGGAGGTACCACCAATAATTCAAATACTCCAGGTTCAAGGTTGTGTATACATTTTGGCTAAAAGCAGTGTTTTCGTACCACTGTTTAAACCTTTGAGTCAAGACTCATTAAGTTTAGTTACAATGTAGGCCAAATCCCAAGCCATATTGCAACCAGGACAAATTAAGAAAAAAGAACTGGGAAATAAAAAAATAAAGAGAAATAAAATGGGACTAACGATGGCAAAATAAATTAGCATCACAGAGTTTCCTGTCATTAAAACATTAATGGACAGATAAAAAGGATGGATGGCTAGATTTTATAAATACACGCGGCAATTAAAGAACGGGAAGGAACATGATTACACAAGGTTTATGACTGAAAAATTCTCAGAGTTTTCATGAATACCCTCCAGTTTGTAGAGATACAGGTCAAGGGAGAAAACAGGAAATTCTAAAAAACGTAATCAATTAGGCAAAAACCCTTAATATCTATCAGAAGCCCCTACATGTTTCAGCAACATCTTAGTAGTAGGAAGAACGATAACCAGGACGTGCCAGCTTCCGGGCCCCGTTCCCACTGGTGGACCCCAATGGAGCGCTGTGTGGGGTCACACGTAACAGGATCTCGAACAAAGAGCAAATACAGGTTTTCAATCGGCCTACCGCTTCATTTTCCACTCAACCCTCAAACTGCAGAACCGTTGTCCTCAAAGCCATACCTGATTCTAGCTCCTGTCGCTCCAAAGGATGACAAAGCGATCACAGCACAAATGGGGCCCGTGTCAAGGAGAATTTACCCATAACTTTATCAGAGCAAGCAGACGTTCTAGAATCACAGCAGAGTATGCACAAGATGAAAATAAACGGCATACAAATGACGGGCATGGTGCAGCAAAAATACGAAGTCAAAATAGAATGGCAGACAAAGGAAAAATGAAGAACCAGTCTGGAAGAAAAGGTAACTCAAGCAACAGGAGGAGGTTTTTTTCCATTGCCTCCTGTTAGGTAAGTTCTCAAAAATATGAATGCAACAAATGAAAAAAGACCTCAATAAGGAAAAAACATACTAATATCAGAATGATAAGTAGGGGACCAAGGGAAAATGTTGACAACAAACACAGCATTGACTCTCACCTAGTAAGTTAGAAACAACAAGAAACAAGACATTCCTAAAAATCAAATCGATGATAAGGAGAACAGGTAAGAGTGATCTCAGTAACTACGGAGGCAAAAACTAAAGTAAAATAAATGAGAACAAGTGGAAAGATGACAACCGCTTGTGCAGACAGAGAATGACTCAACATGAAGGTAATTCTTACAATTAAAATAGTCAGGAACACGCATAACAGGAAAAGTGATCAGAGAGGTCGTCGGACACAAGGGAGAGCCGAAGCTGCAAAATACCACAAAACACACCACAGAAGATAAACACGCTAATTAATTTCAAGATAAATTCTGGTTAATTTTTTTTATTATCTTTTTTTTTTTTTTTTTTTAGAGAGTGCAACCACTCATGCGTGCACAAGCAGGGCAGGGACAGACAGAGACAGAGATTGAGAATACCAAGCAGACTCCCAGCCATCAGCACGGAGCCCAACGCAGGGCTCAATCTCAAGACCCTGGAATCACGACCTGAGCAGAAATCAAGAGTTGGACACTCAACTAACTAAGCCACCTAGTCCTCCCCTAAAGATAAATTCTGATTGAATCCTTGAAATGCAAGGAGGAAATACTGGTAAGGGGAAGAAGTATAAAAAAATGAATGGGAAGGTTAATCAGTTCACCTCTCATAACAAATCGATTGAAACAGATTTAAAAAAATAAAGATTCTAACATGTTAATGAGTTTTACAATCTCTTTCCTTAAAAGAGGGATCCTTTATAAAATATTAATTTGCGTTGAGTAACCACCTGAACTTTGGCAATTATATCAATTACACTTTAGTTTCCTTTTCATCTACTAAACTCAAATAAAATCATATCTAATGCTATTTTATTTTTAAAAAGCCCATACAATACTTCTTATAAAGTTATTTTTCTTTCCAAGTTATCAATCCATTATTCTTTTCATACATATTCAAAGAGAAAATTCTGAAATAATATTCACAGAATGTTCTAGCTCGGTAATGAAACTGTTTTGGTGTGTGATTCACTGATTCCCTCTTTATAGTTTTCAGTGTTGTAAGAATTTTGTTCACTGAGAATTTATTCATTTACCTACTTTACTACAGAGAAAACATTTACATAGAGTTTACTATATTCCAAGGATTATTCTAAGTGCTTTATAAACATTAACCTAATTATCATAACTACACTATAAAATGAATATTGTTATACCTATTTTTTTTAATAAAAGAAACTGAGACACAGAGAGGTTAAATAGCTTGCTGAAGGTCTTATGTGTAGAAAGTGGCAAAGCCAGAATTCATACTCAGACACCTGGCTCCAAAGACTAGACCCTTACCATACTGCAGTGACTTGAATTAATCATGCTAATCAAATCACATTGATTAAATTATTAGTTTTAAAAGGTGATATAAAAGGCTGTAATAGGGAAAGCCAGCATTTAACAATTCTGATAAAAAGAATTACAGTACTAATCAGTCATTTTTAACGCCTGTGACAATTTTTGTTTCTCATAACCTTTTGACTATTACCTATAAATTCTCAACATTTGCAAAATTTAACTCCTGTCAAATGTTAATTCCTTGACATAATGTTAAGATACAGTTTGGGAAGTAATAAAGTGATTATATAACCAGATACATCTTAACTAAATACAAGTATACCTATATTCTGGACATGTCTATGTATACAAATCAATCTGACTCAATTCTGAAGTAATTTTTACATTCATATGAATTTAATTTTTTTGCATGAGCATAATGTAACAACTGAATAGCTGTAGTTTTCCATTGGGCATTTTAGAGTAGATACGATCAGACAAAGGGGAAAAAAAAGCTGCTTTGACACTTCATCAATCAATTACTATTTATTAAGTTTTTACTAAATGCATCGAGCACTCCACTGCACTAATTTCACCCGTGGCTTCAGATCCTGAAACAAGAATCTCCTCAGAATAGTAATGAAGGTAATGACTTTATTAAGGATTATTACATGAACAGCAAAAAATACTTTTGAAATACTTCATGTTATTTTTAAGACTGATACTTTGGTGCAGAATTAAAGCATGTTGTCAAAATTAATATTTTTATTGTATTTCTCAATTAGCTGGAAATTTCCTTGATTAGTTAGTGAAACCTCTTAACTTTTAACGGGAAAATAATGCATATTTCATCCTAGGGAGTGTTAAAAATACTAGTAAGTTACTTAATTTTTTTAAGGTTTATGTATTTATTTTGAGAGAGACAGAGGCAGTGGGAGAGGGGTAGAGAGAGACAGAATCACAAGCAGATTCCATGCTGTCAGCACAGAGCCCAATGCGGGGCTCCAACTCACAAACTGTGAGATCATGACCTGAGCCAATACCAAGAGTTGGACGCTTAATTCACGGTTCTTGAGTTTGAGCTCCATGTCTGGCTCTGTCCTAACAGCTTAGAGACTGGAGCCTGCTTCAGATTCTGGGTCTCCCTCTCTGTCTCTCTGCCTCTCGCCTGTTCATGCTGTCTGTCTCTGTCTCTCTCTCTACACAAACAGTAAAGTAGGTTATTTTATCTAACCATACAAGAAATATTACCACCAAATAAAGTTCTTTAGATGTCAACGTGGACACTGGAACCATACCTATCATTATTTGAGGGCTTCTGGTTCTTCTTATTTTGTTTTTTTTTTATTTTATTAAACTTTTTTTTTTTTAACGTTTATTTATTTTTGAGACAGAGAGAGACAGAGCATGAACGGGGGAGGGTCAGAGCGAGGGAGACACAGAATCCAAAACAGGCTCCAGGCTCCGAGCTGTCAGCACAGAGCCCGATGCGGGGCTCGAACTCACGGACCGCGAGATCATGACCTGAGCTGAAGTCAGACGCTTAACCGACTGAGCCACCCAGGCGACCCTAGTTCTTCTTATTTTGGAAGGTAGGCAAGTCAATCTTAAATTACTTTTGAAATTTCAAAATACCAATGTATGGAAAAACAAGAATGCTTACCTAACCAACATCTATCCTATAGGTGAAACTGAAAATGTAACTGTATACCTGGTTAGAGTGACCCAGTATGTTACTGGTATCTGGTATCCAGGAGATGAAAATACACTAGGAATTTTAAACATCCGTGATTTGTGTATGGTTCCCTATAGATCAGTGCCAACTGCAACAACGACAACAAAATAAAAGGTTACTACTATTGCATCACCACCACTGATGGTCAAAAACAACCCTAAGATCCAAGATTCCAGGAAATTCTGGAATCCAGGAGAAAATATCTAAAACCAAAAATTTTGAAAAAAATAGCAGAGTTAAAATGAGAACAGATGTTATTCAAGTTAAAAATGAAAGAGACTAGGGGTGCCTGGGTGGCTCAGTCGGTTAAGCGTCTGACTTCGGCTCAGGTCATGATCTCGTGATCTGGGAGTTTGAGCCCCGCATCGGGCTCTGGGCGGACAGCTCAGAGCCTGGAGCCTGCTTCGCATTCTGCGTCTCCCTCTCTCTCTGCCCCTCTCCCACTTGTGCTCTATCTCTGTCCACCAAAAACAAATAAATGTAAAAAAAAAAAAATTTTTTTTTTAAATGAAAGAGACTAGAACTAAGAGTTAAGAATATTTGATGGGAGCCAGAGTGAAATGCGTACAAGTTAGAACTAATCCAAGAAGGTCTGGATCATTTCTAACGGCACTGAAACATCAGCTATCCAAGGCTTGGTTTCAGAACTATCCATTATGTGATATAGGTGTTCATCAGATCTTCAAGACTGTAAGGCTGATACACATATCCCTAAACCCACTTTCCACTGTTTGTCTGTATGCCCACTCAAATAACAAATCCTATTCAAGAACTATATGGAATATACAAACCATAGTGATGAATTATATGAAATCTCTTGCATGTTACTAAAGAAACTAGTTTTGTCACTTTGTGCATGATCTGCCCTCCATGTTTAAAGCGCTCTACCTCACTTGTCCAGCCAAACTGCTACACACTCCTCAAACTGTGTACATGGTGTTCAGTAAGGTCTCCAAGAAACCCTGCTCCTGAATTTGAGATGACCGCCCCCCCCAGCACTGTAACCTGCATCTACCTTTATATTAAATCCACGACACTATATACATGTTCACAATTATTTTTCAAGTTTACTTTTTTTTTTTTAATTTTTAACATTTGAGAGAGAGCACAAGCAGGGGAGGCACAGATAGAAGCGGAGACACAGAATCCGAAGCAGGTTTCAGGCAGAATTGTCAGCACTGAGCTGGACATGGGGTTCGAACTCCTGAATTGTGAGATTATGACCTGAGCTGAAGTCAAGAGTTGCAAGTTCAACAGACTGAGCCTCCCAGGTGCCCCGTGTTCACAATTATATACACTGCCTCCCCTACTACCTCCTTAACTCTCAGATCACACATCTTTATACCATTTACCTTCACAACCCAGGTGCCTGTCATATTACGCGGCACAGAAGTCACTCAATACATGGTAGGAGACTGAATTAGCACATTCTATAAAGATCTCTGGTATATGTTTATGAACTATAGAAAGGATCCCTGTTCACCACCCAAATTATGAACCAAACCCCTATATCTTGACAAAGAAATGACTCTATTCTAACAGCAGAAATGCAAACAGCAGAGTGAGGTGGGAGGAAGTCAGGGAGGGGGTGTGACCCCGGTCAATCAGAGGCTGCCCCGCCAGCCCCCATCCTTGCCCTGCACCCCTGTCCAGCATCCCACTACCTGGAGCTGCTGCAAGCACGCGGCCGTGGGGGGGGAAGCAAGGTGGCACAGACGTCATCTGGCCGGGGGTATGCAAAGGAACCTAGGGCTGGTGTATCTTACAGGTACGAACCGGTAAGTCCTCGGCGGGCGAGTCCCGTGTGGACGCGCAATGCTCACCACCTCCGCCACCTTCCTCCGTGGGGCTCCCGGCTCTTTCCGCAGCGTCCCCTCGCGCTCCACGAAACCCGGCGGTCTGAGCTTTTCCCCCCGGAAAGCCCCCAGGTCTCCAGACCACAGAGGTAAATCAAGAGGTTCCACCAGGTGCAAACGTACGCACAAACGACACGCCGGGGTCTTATCTGTTCACATCCCGAGAAGAACTCGGTCCACAGCAGCGACTGGAAGACGGGGCGTCACGTCCCCTGCGCTGGAGGCAAGGGCTGAACGGACCACAGACGTGGTCTCCCCAGAGGAGCCCCCCAAAGGGACCCCCGGGAGCCTGCACACTGTGGACACCGTGGACCCACGCGTTAGGGCCGCACTGGCCTAGAACGTTTGCTGAAGCTCAGGCAGGACCCGGTTTGTAGCCCCAGCGCCGTATCACAACACGCGGGACTTCTGGGGGTTACTGAGAGGCTTCCGCGGTTGGGCTTGTAGCCAGCGCCTGCGCATTTCACTCCCCGGGCCCGGTTTCGGAAGTCCCGCCCACACTCAGCGTTCCCGCCACAGAGGTTCCAGGCGCCTGGGCCTGTGGGGTTAGGTGCCTCCACGAAGTGGCTCTAACTGGGGCCTGGGGGTGGGGGGGGGGCGGGGCGAGGAATCCACGAGCGGCGAGGATTGTCTGCGCGGTGGTGGGCGGAGTCTGGGAGGAGGAGCCTCTGGCACCTGGCACGCAGGTGCCTCTCGTTCCAGGCAGCGCCTGGCGGCAGAATCCGAGAGCCTGCGAAGGCCGGCTTCTTCCGGAAGTAGGTCCCGCCTGCAGCGCCGCAGGCCTGACCTGCCGTTCTCCGGGCCGCCACCGCCTGGCTCAGCACATCCGAGCCCCTCCTATCCTCGCGCGGCCATCGGGACTCACACCTAACGAAGAAGTCCCAGAGCGCAGCGTGCCGCTCGCTCTGCTCACGTCTGTCTTCCCGGGAAAGCCCGCCCTGGCCCACCCGGACCACGACCGGGCCCCGGCTCTGCGGCTTGGGCCACGGTCCTCCAACGAAGACGGCTTCCCGCTGGAGAAGGCTGCGGAAGGCGCCAGCCATCCCTTCGCGCAGGGCGCTCATGCCGATGCCCTGCGGCCGCGCCTCGACGCACCTGCCGCGGGGAGGCAGAGATGGCTCCTGTGGGGGATTGTGGGCACTTCCCAGCCGCCGGGGGAGCCCCTGCCGCCAGGACGGCCCTGCCTGGGACTCCCTCTTCCTGCTTTCTTTCTCCTCCTGCCTTTTCTTGTTTTTATTTCTGTGGACACATACTTCGATGGTTCCTAAGGAGGGTCGTATAGAGGCTGGCTTTTTTTGAAAAATGCCCGTTCTGTCTCTACTCACTTGTAAATAATAGGTTTCATTGAGCAAAATACCTTTTTGGAAATAATTTCCCTCCAGAATTTTGAAGCTATTTTTTTAATGTTCCAGCTTCCAGTACATACTTGACCTCTGGATCCCAATTGATTCCTGATTCTTTCTATGTAGGCTTCTTGTCTCTCTGGAAATTTTTGAGAATATTTCTTGTTCCCCAGTGCCCTGACATTTATCTCTAATGTGCCTGGGTGATCGTTTCATTCATTGTGCTACTCCTCAATGGGCCCTTTTCATCTACAAACTCCGGGAATTTGTTTTGAATTATTTCTTTGCTGAGTTCCTTCTTTGTATCTTCTGTTTTCTCCTCTTGAAATGCCTACCATTCAGATGATTGACCTCCTACAATTAGCTTCTAACTTTTATATTTCCTTTATCCATCTTCATATATACGTGAATATATACATACATATTTTCTATTCTCGGAAAATTCCTCAACCTTACTCATAAACTTTTTCCTTGAATTCTTTGTTTTAAAATGTGTGTAATATATTTTTAATTGCAAAAGTTTGTTCTTGCTGATTTTTTTGTTGCTGTTGTAAATAGCATTCTATTCTTATTTTGTAGTTAAAATATCTCCCGTTTACTTCATCATTGAAATAATGAATATTGTTAAATATAGGTGTTTCTGCTTCCTTACCCTGGAAACTGGATATGGGGCATATGGCAACCTCTGTACTATTCTTGTAGTTTTTGGTTTTTTTTTTTTTTTGTAAATCTAAAACTGCTATAATGAAGTTTATTCGAGATAATGAAATAATCTCTCTTTTTACTTTAGAGTATATATGTTGTTAGATTATATATATATATATATATACACACACACATATATATATGATTGAATGTAGTTTTGAAAGAGATAAACACAAGTGTTCAGTCTATTCTCCTTACCTAGAAGTATCTAATATTCAAATTTTTAATGGATCTTCTCTGTGGCTTTGTGATAATGACTATCACTGGATTGCCTTAAACCCAGGAACACCCTCTTCTGTGAATGATAATGTAGGGAGAGAGTGAATCAGTAATGAAAAGAGCCATATTCCAATGATGGGCCACACCAGGGCAGGCGAACCCAGCATAGCATGTTGTAAAGTAATGAGAAGTCTGCAGAAACTGGAAAAATAAGGCTGAAGTTACAGGTGAACCAAGAATATCAAGAGATTTATAAAAAGCTGGGGGGGGGGAGAAAAAAAAGTATTGGAGAATGGTATTAAATCTTAGATGGGCACTAAATGTAATTTCACTAAAATTACAGGGTCAAGGTGACCTTGCTTAGTTGAATGTACTGAAATCTGATAGCCTTAAGTGTTGTAACAATCAGTTATTGTAATAAACTTTTGGGATAATGACCATCTTCTATTTCTTTTATATGATTTTTACTGTGCTTGATACTGAGTTTAAAACAAAATAGATACATTAAAAATCCTTCTGAGTGATAAGGGAAGAAAATGCTCCTAAAATTAAGAATGCACTGTGTTCTTGTTCTGTCTGGCCATAGTTAAATATCCTGTCTCCCCAGATTTTGCTAGGAGCGTATGCATCCAGTGAAAGGGTACATGCACCAATAACTTTGAAAGTATTTCTTTACTGGCAACTGAAAACTGATGGTCTCACTGAAATCCAATAAAAAATTATTCTTATATAAGCTATACAAAATAATGTCCTCAGTGACTTGATACATTACCCTAGAATAGCCAGCAGGACAACAATCCAATAGCAATTTCAACTATCTTTCATCTTAAAACAAAGAAAATCCAATATTTTATTGTGACTCTGACCAGAATTCCAAACGGCATAGTTGGTACCACTGTAAAAAACAGTAAGGATTCCTAGAATATGCATTCTATTTAACTTTTGTTTTAATTTAACTTGTAATTGTGAGATACTTCTGTTCTAGATTCAACTTTACAGTTTCATGATGCATTTGGCTGTATCATACCTTTGATCACCTCCATAATTCCCATCTCACCTGTTCCCAGAACTCTAGAAGTCTGTCTTCTCCTTCATCCTGTACATGTATATTTCTGCACATGCATATATGTCACATATCAAGACCCTTTGTTCACCGTCGATCACTCCATCATTTCACATTCACCAAACCATTCTCTTTCCTTATATTCAAGTTTAAACTCTTATTCTCTTCATTTGGAGAATCTACCTAAATTAGTTATTTCCGGGGTGCCTGGGTGGCTCAGTCGGTTAAGTGTCCAACTTCAGCTCAGGTCACCATCTCACGGTCTGTGAGTTTGAGCCCCGCGTCAGGCTCTGGGCTGATGGCTCAGAGCCTGGAGCCTGCTTCAGATTCTGTGTCTCCCTCTCTCTCTGCCCCTCCCCCGTTCATGCTCTGTCTCTCTCTGTCTCAAAAATAAACGTTAAAAAATTTTTTTTTAAATTAGCTATTTCAACAGAGGTTAAAAGATGGAAAATAGAACACATTCTTTTCAGAGTTTATGACAACAAAATTCCTACAGAATATGTTTTGCTTCTCGTATGATTACATTCCAAGGAAGGTGAAGGAAGTGAGGCATTTGTTTCAACATATGATCTACTTAATACCTGGCAAGTTATAAATGCATAAAGGAATCTTTATCATCACCAGCACTATATGTTGGTACTGTTAAAATGTACTGTGTATATGCTCTGCCGTAGGCCATAGCTAAAGTTCCTAATCCCTGTTTTTTTCTAAGATATACCTTAATACACAGTAATTTTGAAAAACTCCAAATCTGGAAGACAACATCATATATTTTTGGCCATTTGACCCACTGACCAAAGTCACCTTATGGAAGATGAATTTTTTGAAATAATTTGTAAGGCACTAAAAAATTATAAACTGGTTGGGATTCTACGTGGTCATATTTCTTTTATGCTCACTAAACTATCCCCAGAATCATTCATCCCAAATCTCACTGACTTTAGAATTCCTAAATACAGCTGCTACCAGTTCAGCCACAGGCTGGTCTCTAACAAATAGGTTCTCAAAGGAATGGTAGGTAGGAAATTGCTCTTTATTTTAGCTTTAGTTCTAGTCTCATCTTTAGGGATTTTTAGGAGTTGAGTCATTATTTTCCCTTATCTGCACTCAGACACATCTGCTACTCATCAGCCAGAACTGGTCACATTGAAAGTGAGGGTTCAGAACTGCCCACAGAGAAGCAAGTCATTCTTGGCAAATTCAAAGCCAAAAAAAAAAAAAAAAAGAAAAAGCAGAATGTTAAGCAGAAACAAATATCATTGGCCATGTTCTCCTTAAGAGATAGCATTCAGTAATACTTTCCTATGTCAAACATGTAAAAAAAAACTTTATTGAATTAAAAATAAATGATTCCTATGACTTTTACATTACACATGCTACACTCCCACACATTCCCATGATCCACTATGGGAAGTTCTGTAAATGTGAGAGGCTTCAGATGTTCCAACAAAGATAAAGTATGTTCTTGGTCATAATTGTTTATAGTACGAGTATGCAGAGTTAAAAATCATCAGTAGCAGTGATGGTGTGAGGGAGTTCGAGAAGGGAGTGAGTCAAGTCTCATATGGGCTCAGTGTTAACCATACAACATGGGCTCTCCATACACAATGATATTTAATACCCAGAAATCCCAAGAAGAAGTACCTCTTTTTGCACGTGTAGATGCAGTCCCAGAAAGGCTAAATAACTAGCACTTGACAAGTCCATATAGTTGATTCCCACTATTCATAGTAGTTGTGTTCTCTAAAGTGACTGTGACCACTTAATTAGCAAATGTGGACCTCTTGCTCCTAGGGTTTAGATGCTTGCAATCCTATGGTCACACTATTGACTGATCACTACTATGTGTTATGTGTGTTTCTGTTTAAAGACAACTTATTTAATATATATTATTGTTTTCTTCACAATGAATTCCTGGAAAATACATATTCATGCTGGAATGAAAGTTATCCAGCACATGTATTTTCTCCAGAAGACACACAACAGCCTTCTTGCACTTAGGAATGTGAGACCCCACTTCAGCACTATGCTCAAGGCCAAACTGAGAAGTTAGCAAAAAAAAAAAAAAAAAAGCAAAAAAATGATAAAAACATGGCACTAAATACATCACACTTGTATTTGCTTGTTTACACTGTAAGAGCAGACACAAGTAGGCAAATCGTCAACTTGTTCACACATCAGCTAGGAACATGCTCTTTGGGCAACTCAAATTTTTCACTGCTCTGCAGGTGCCTGTGAGTGACTGGGAAAGGGCTTTGAGTTTCGATTTGGGCGTTACAAAAACATTTTAGCATATCGGCAAATTTGCAAATACAGAATCCATAAATAATGACGATGACTATACTCGATACTAGATCTGTTGAATGCCAATGCATGTCCACTCTTTGTGTCTCCACCTCTTTCTCTTGGATATAAAAGTAATGCATTCTCATGGGGAAAAAGAGAGCCATGCAAAAAATATTCTCAAAACAATTTTTAACCAACGAAAATTATATCACCTAAGTCTTTCTATATATATGTGTATGTGTGCATATCTCCACAATTACTGTGTAAACATCATTTTGGTTTCATAATTCTGGGAATGGCCAGAGAAAGAAAAAAATCATATGATTTCACTCATGGGAGGACTTTAAGAGACAAAACAGATGAACATGAGGGAAAGGAAAGAAAGATAATGTAAAAACAGGGAGGGGGACCAAACAGAAGAGACTCATAAATATGGAGAACAAGGTTACTGGAGGGGTTGTGGGAGGGGGGATGGCCTGAATGGGTAAGGGGCACTAAGGACTCTACTCCTGAAATCACTGTTGCACTATATGCTAACTAATTTGGATGTACATTTAAAAAAATAAAAAATAAAAATAAAAATATAAAAATGATCCTGAATGCTATAGAGAGTTAAAACAAATTGAAAAAATAATAATATTCTGGAAATGGTTAATTATAGAGCTCTTTCTCTTAAATATTGAGTATAGCTGGACATCATTATTTTCAGTGATTGCATAACATGTTTTCACTTATCTCCTACTAACAGACATATAGGTTCTTCTAGAATGCATCCATTGATCTATTAATATTTATCCTGAACTGTACTGAAAATTGTCAACATGTGTGTGCATATGTCTGACTGTTTTTGCAACAATTTCTTTAAAGCACAAGTCAGATTTCAATGCCTATTAATCGGCCCTTGAGAAACATTTTCCCCAGCTTAAGCCATGTTCTGTCTGCTGTCCCATGTGCTGCAAGGTCAATGTTCCTTTTAACTTGCTGTCAGGACTTCCCACCTAAGTGAACACCATGCTCTGTAGTTGTGGGAAAACAGATCAGCTCATCTTAGGATTCATAACCAAATGCCTAGAGATGGCCCAGTACTAGAACAATAAGCATCTGAAGAATTGTAGGCTAAGGAGCCAATACTGACAAGTTGTGGGAAGGCGGTAATGGTGGCAGCGTCATTTTTGACTCTTTCCAAATCTCCACATAAAAAATGGACACAGAACCTGAATGGCAAAATCAAAACTCTAGGGAGGGTGCCACACAACATCTTCTCAGCTACACGACCTGAATGTTATTAGCATCCCTATGGGAAAAATGGGAAACCAAGCAAGCAGGCTGATGGACCTGAAATACAAGAATCTGACAGCAGCAATGAGTATTTGCTAGAAAACACATCAGGTCAATCTGAGAAAGCCAACTGCAAAGGGAGGAACCCTCCCCCACCCAACAGCAGGTGCGATGGGCCCACTGTAAGAAGGGAATAAGATGTTAGCTTCATCGTTGCCTTTGAACCCCTTCCTTTCCAGGATAGGATCTAATACTGACGAAAACCTACTGGAAGTGGATTTAAAATTGAGCAAGCTCACACTAGTGGAGAAGGAAGAAAGAGAAAGTTCTGGGGGAAAAAAAGGGGGAGATGGAAGTGAAGCAGAGCTCAGGATTCTCACAAAGAAAGTCCCTCTATTTCTAAGCACTGTACGGAACAACAGAAGTTCTGTGAAGTTAGAAAAGCTTGCCTAGGATTGGGGGGGGTGGCGCCCTGTGCGGGGGGCATTCATTTAAGCGTTTGGTTCTTGATTTCGGCTCAGTTCATGATCTCACGGTTCATGAGGTCAAGGCCCAGGTCGGGCTCTGCACTAACAGCACGAAACCTGCTTGGGATTCTCTCTCCCTCTCTCTCTCTCTGTCTCTCTCCCTGCCCCTTCCCTGCTTGCACATGTGCGCTCTCTCTCCCACTCTCTCTCTCTCTCTCAAAAATAAACAAGTACATCAAAAAATAAGAAAAACTTCCCTGAAACACATCTCCTTCTAAAGTTCAGCAAAAGTAATATCACACAAGAAAGAACAATACAAATGTGTAAGGTTAAATCCCACACATGTTATTATAAACACAAAGGAAACAAGACAAGAAGGTATTCCTACAAGAAGCACACCCAGACCCCAGACAAACACACTCAAAAATGACACTGGATATGTAACTATTATTTCAAAATGAGCCGATTAAAATGCACAAACTGAAGACATGGCAGAGCACAGGAAATAATTAGATACAAAGGGAAAGACAGATCACTTCAGGTGGAAAGAATAAAATAGAAGGAACAGGAGTGAAGACATCAGAAAGCATACAAAAAAATTAAAACGAAAACATGTTTGAAAAGCAAAGAAGGCGAGGGGCCCCTGGGTGGCTCAGTCAGTTAAGCATCCGACTTTGGTGCAGGTCATGATCTCACAGTTCGTGGGTTCGAGCCCAGCATCGGGCTCTGTGCTGACAGATGAGAGCCTGGAGCCTGCTTGGGATTCTGGGTCTCCCTCTCTGCCCCTCCCCCACTCTCACTCTGTCTCTCTCTCCCCCAAAATAAATAAACATTTTAAAAAATTGGGAGGGCACTTGGGTGGCTCAGTCAGTTAAGCATCCGACTTCGGCTCAGGTCACGATCCCACAGTCCGTGAGTTTGAGCACCACATTGGGCTCTGTGCTGACAGCTCGGAGCCTGGAGCCTGCTTTGGATCTTCTGCCCACCTCCCCCCCGCCCCTCTCCAACTTATGCTGTATGTCTCTCTCAGATAAATAAACATTAAATACATACATACATACAAAGAAACTGATAAAATTGTTTGAAAGAAAAATAAGAATACTGATGGAAGACAAGAATAATTCAACACACAAAAAACAGAAGTCTGAAGAAAGAAGTTAAAGAAAATAAATACTAGGGGCTATAATAAAAATATCTTGAAATAGAAAAGAAACTATACATTGAAAGAATGTACCCCATGTCTGAGAATACTTGATCTGGCCAGAAAAGAAAAATTAAATCTATCCTACTAATTTTTTTTTGAAGTAAAGAATAAGAGAAAAATATCCTGAAATCAAGGGCCTGTGACTTGACATGAGTTTGTCATCAAAATTTTCATTGGTATCACTTTATGCCACAAGAAAAGAGGAGTAGCATATTCTAGATTCTTGGGGGTTGCAGGGAAGTAGACAAAAACATGGGTGCAGGGGGTCATACCCAGAAAATCACAGAACAATGGTATCCTATTGCCAGAATTCAGGAACCATTGTTGCAGAGACTTCTTCCTGAGAAATCAATGCGTGGGTGAGCACAGTCACAACCACTAAGGAATCAGAGACGCGAAGGTTAGGGGTAAATGTGAAACCTACAGCTAGTTGTAGATTAAGAGAAACAAAGGTTCCAAGGGAAAGAGGTTGCGTGTAATGATGATATACACACATGATGTAGCTCATGAACCACTTGTGCAGATTCCTTAGCAACTCTATTCTCAAACTCATGTGGATAGCTTGAATTTGGCCATTTATGGCAATAGTTGGTTTTTAGAAAGGTGGTTATTCAATATTCACAGTCTTGGTCCACCCTGGCTGGGCTGCCATAGCAAAATACCACAGTTGGGGGGGTTTAAGCAAAATAAATTTATTTTCTCACAGTTCAGGAGACTTGAGGTCCAAGATCAAGGTGCCGGCAGAGTTAGCATCCCGTGAGGTCTCTCCTCTTGAGTTAATGACCGCACCCCTCTCCTTGTGTGCTGATGTAATCTCTCCTCAGAGAAAGAGAAAGCAGAGGAGAGGGGGAGAAAGACAGATCGTATCGTTCTGGTACATTTTCTTACAAGGACTGTACCATGAATATGTAACCTGCAAAATCCAGAGGCCATGGAAAGCTTTACAGATGCCATATCCTCTAAGCAAAGAACCAGATGGTTACCCAAAGCACACATTACATTGAAATTTCAAAATGGCAGGTTTAAAACATGGCGTCTAGGAAGGTATGCGTGAATCAAACACACAAGAAAGCAGTTACTATAAAAATCAGGATACTGGTTATGTGTGGGGAGGAGGGGGATTAAAATTAGAAGTGGGTCACGGGAAAGGCGCTTCTAGAGTGACTGCAAAGTTATGTTTCTTCACTTGCTTGTTTCACCACACATTTGATTTGTGTGGTTTTCTGCATTTTTGTTTGATCTTACAATAAATTATTTTTAAAAAGAAACCAATCCTTCTTGTGGCTAATCTCCCAAAAGATGTACACAAGAATATAAAGAAATATGAATATCAAACTAGAAACTAATATTTATTGTAATTATGTACTTTAAATATCAAATGCAATAACTGAATTAAAATCTGTGTATGACTCTTACAGCATGCCAAAACAATTAACTAAAGTAAAAATCCCCACCAACCTTTTTTTAAAAATACAATCGTGCCAACTGGTAATTTAACTGAAGTTCATTTAATTTTTTTTTCTGACTTGACTGAATTAATTATTATTGGCATATTTGAGACAAAGACTTAAGGACTTGACAAAATTGCCTTTGATGACATTGTCTACAATCTTTTTTTGAATGAATAAAACAAAGATGTGACAAGAGTAAATAGCACATATAAAACTCTATAACAGGTTAAAGTCCCTACTCTAAGGGAAGTTCTCGCAAAAATCAGCAGGTAAATGTCTTGAGCTGCAGTTGTTCAACCAGGTTATCCAAGTCTAGAGAACAGGGTGTGGTGGTCACCATCCGTGAAGCCCGAGGAGAATATTTCCATCTGCACGGTGGTTCGTGAACTTGCATTTTATTACAGGGCAAGCCACAGAGGAATTAATGTGTTCATTCCCTTTTATTCCTCCGCCCCTCTCCATCCGCATCCCCACCTACAATGAGCCCACTGCCACACATTTATGGAAGTTGAAGTCTCAGGCTGTGTTACGTAGGACTGAGCAGGGAGAGCCCGGTCCCTGAGAACACTAGAGAGAAAGCATGTTGGTCGGAGACTGTTAGCATCAAGTAGAGTCTGCAGGCAGCCAGGTTAACAGCTTTGGTCCCTCCTTAGGGATCTGCCAAGGCCCTGATGGAGGTAAGGAAGCAGATTCATAAGGATTGTTCTATTTGAAGATAAGTTCATTGTGGAATCTTGCAAGTTCTCCAATGGTCTCACTCTTTGAAGCCATGTGTAAAGTTCTGAGCGCTCCAAAGCACAGGACTTTATGTTACTGTGGAGATTTGATCATGGTTAGCCTGCATTTCCTTACAAATTTCTATTCATTGTATCCTGTGATGGGCCCCATGCTTGGATACCATGAATTCATTCTTTCCTTGCAGCTGTGACTTTTAAAGAGCTTGCCACCACTTAGTGACTGCTTATTCATGCTGTTTACTTAGCTCTGCTCCCTCTAAGTCTCTCTCATTATTGCCTTAATCAGGGCGGTTGTGCTTCTATGAATCACCTTCTACCAATGACACCACTGGTAGTAAAGTGCAGATCTCAGGGATAATTATTGTTTTGCATTTATATTATTATTACTTTGCATTTATATAGCCTCCTTCTTCATCTGATACTTTATTCACAACAATCCCTTTCTGGTGATTCCTGCTAAGCATATTAAAGAAATCAGAGCATTGTATAGAAATATGCAAAAGAGATTTCATAGATCATTTCACTTCATCCCTTTATTTTCAGATGTGGAAACTGAGGAGCCCCAGAAAGACTGACTTAATTGCCCAAAGGCACTGGTTTGTAGCACAGTCAAAACTAAAGAACAGTTTTCTTGACCTAGCCGTCACATATTAATTTTTTTTCGAAAGCTAGATATAAGTGCATTAATAAATAAATGAATAAGTTATTTTATGAACTAATAAACTGTGACTTATAATCCACAGTAAAAGTGGCACAATTGTAGTTCCTGCTTGCTGAATAACACTTATTAACATGACATCCTCTGAGGACACCTGGTACCTGAATTTATTCACTCTGGGTGCCAGGGGCTTCACAGAAGAGTTTGCCCGGGTGGAAATGGGTATACACACCATGTCTCAGGATGGGGACAGCATGGAGAGTCCTTCGCTTTAAAAATGGACAGAGAGAGCCTGGGTGGCCCAGGTGGATAAATGTCCAACTCTTGATTGTGGCTCAGGTCATGATCTCATGGTTGGTGGGTTCGAGTCCTACATCAGGCTCTACGTTGCCGGCATGCAGCCTGCTTGAGAGTCCCTTTCTCCCTCCCCTGTTTGTGTGCTCTCTCTCTCTCAGATAAATAAATAAACTTTAAAAAAATTAGAAAAGGACAGAGTTGCCCCCAAAGCCCTCTGTCCTGTGTTGGTCTCTTCAGGGTACCTTCCACTTTTTTTTTTAATGTTTATTTTATTTTTGAGAGTGAGAGACAGAGCACGAGCGGGAGAGGGGCAGAGAGAGAGGGAGACACAGAATCTGAAGCAGGCTCCAGGCTCCGAGCTGTCAGCACAGAGCTTGACACGGGGCTCGACCTCATGAACCGTGAGATCATGACCGGAGCCGAAGTCCTACGCTTAACTGACTGAACCACCCAGGCACCCCTCTGAGAAACCTAACTCTCGATTAGTCTCACTTTGCACCAGTTTTCAAATTTTAGACTTTAAATGCCTTTTTGATGCTTTCAATATGTTATTCAAAAATTCTGGCTCCCTGTTTTGCTTGTTAACTTTGTAAGGACTTTTCTGCCTTCTTTGTGCAATTCTCTACAACATTTTCCTAGCAGGCTTTTACTTAAAAGTAACAATTTATTGAAAGGTCAAATTTCTCATTGGAGCTCAAGTTGGAAACAATTTCTCATTGGGCAAAATTACCAGGTCATGGTCCTTCTAGTGCAACGCTGTTAAACTGTTACTTGTTTGCAACAGCTAATGGGGACTATCTGGTCAGTTACTGAATGTCCTTGTGAGGTAAACATAAGAAGAATACTCAAATGTTGCTTTTTTAACTTCAGAACCAAGAAGAAATATACTCAATCTACTTAAGAGTCAGCAGTCCATCAATTGCGTTATTTGGGGAAACTGACACCTGATTCATCTGTTGGAGCATTTGGGGTGCTGAAAGCTAAAAACTAATTAAGCAATTAGAATTGGTGTTTATTAGATATCTCTTGTGCAGTTAACTCTTAGGTAAGTTCTGAGGATCAGCAAAAGGGATATAGGATATAATTTATAATCTAAAGGCGTTTACATTCTAACCGGAAAGAAAACTAACACACTTCAAAGGGGAACTGAACAGTGAGATGATACATTGAATTGAGTTTCATGGATTGGAATAGTGAAAATGGGAGAGATTTATGGAGTGGGTGAGATTTGAGCTCTGTCCCTGAGGTACCCATGGTATTTACATATTCAGGTGGATGGAGTAGGTGTGCCAGATAAAGAAGATTCTACAAGGAAAAAAAAAATCACAAGGGGAGAAATAAGCATGTTGTATGTTGGAAAGAGTGAGATTCCACACCTGTATGAACTATATTTCATAGAATAATGGAAAATTATGTATCAGTGCCCTTGAAAGCATTCTGATGACTTAGAGAATTCCAGCCACTCTTATACCCTCAGCACCTAGCTGCTCAATAAATACTCACAGAGGCAAAGGGATCTATCTAAGAGATATGTTACAGAAAATGAAACAGAGAGCCAGAGCCGGCCGGGTAATTGAGTAAGACCTCGCTCCTCGTGAACTGCACACACTCACCACTACCTCTCGACTCCAGCACCGTTTCCAGAACTAGAAAGTTCTAGGTGATGGAAGTCACCTCTAGATTCACTCACTCAACATCCACAAAAAGCCTGCTGTAAAGTTTCTGTTGAAAGCGATACTTAGGCAGGAAAAGTTAAATCTCCTTAGAGATTTCAAAAGTAAGGAGACCTTGTCCAATGAGCAGCTGTGTCTCTGCCTTGATTTTCCATATGATCCGCAGGACAACAAGGCTGAGACGCACAGGACGGAGGGTTCAAGCCACATCAGCAGATCTTCTCCCAAAGAAAAGAGGTAAAAAATAACTCAGCTCAACTAGCGTGTGCTGATGATGGGATGTCAGGGTAAGAGACGTCCAGTCCTACTGACCACTCTCTGCCCATAGGACCATATTGTTCATGCCCATCGAAGTGTGCAGGGGCAAGCCGTTCATCGCAAACCTTGATTTGTATGTCTTCTCAAGGAAATCCACATGAGTTGATAAGAGTGCAAAGTGCTTTCATCTTCAGCGATACTTGTTCCATAACCTTCCAGATACCCAGCTTCTTCAAGACATGGCAGATGTGACAAATGCCATCGTTTTCAGATCCCTTGACATGTTCGCTATGACCATCAGGCTGATGAACTAAATATTTCAATTTATAGCCACATGGGTTTGTGTGTTTGGTTGCTTGCACAATGTAGAAAATAGCTTTTAAAGTATTCATTTTTGGGGGCGCCTGGGTGGCTCAGTCGGTTGAGCGTCCAACTTCGGCTCAGGTCATGATCTCACAGCTCGTGGGCTCGAGCCCCACATCAGGCTCTGTGCTGACAGCTCAGAGTCTGGATCTGCTTCAGATTCTGTGTCTCCCTCTCATCTGCCCCTAACCCACTGGCACTCTGTCTCTCTCAAAAATAAATAAACATTAAAAAATACTTAAAAAATATATTTCATTTTTCTCAGTGTAAACTTCATGTTACTATGTTTAAACTTTTTTTTTTGAGAGTTGTGGGGAGGAGAGGGGCAGAGAGAGTGAGAACCCCAAGCAGGCTCCCCAGTGTCAACACAGAGCCTGACCCAGGGCTTGAACTCATGAACCCTGAGATCATGACCTGAGACAAAATCAAGAGTCAGAGGCTTAACCAACTGAGCCACCCAGTCACCCCACATGTTACTGTTTTTATTTCAAACTAATTATTCTTTTAAGATAAGCTTTATCTTTTTTGCATTACAATTGTTTGTAGTTTTTCCTATTGTAGCCCTGAATTAATGAATTAATGACCTAATACTGAAACTAATGAAACTCTAACACACTGAAACTTAACATCCAGATGCCGTCACCTGCTAAAGGGTCCTTTCTGTGCTTAGTTTTGGCCCTGCTGGTTCGATTTTGCTGTATCCACAGCACCTACTACCAGAAAGTGCTCAAAAACAGGCGATGAATGGATTACTGAATACTTGCTCTTAAAAGTAAAGCACAAGGAATGCCTGGTAGAGGTCAGAGGCCATAACTGCAAAGAAAAAAAAATAAAAACAATGAAATCTTTCACGCAATAGATCACAAAAGAACAAATTTGCTGTGTACATTAAATACTTTCGTATCTACTATTTTTTTATTTTTTTTTAAGTTTATTTATTTTTGAGACAGAGAGAGACAGAGCATGAACGGGGGAGGGGCAGAGAGAGAGGGAGACACAGAATGGGAAGCAGGCTCCAGGCTCTGAGCTGTCAGCACAGAGCCCGACGCGGGGCTTGAACTCACGGACCATGAGATCATGACCTGAGCCGAAGTCGGACACTTAACCGACTGAGCCACCCAGGCGCCCCCGTATCTACTATTTTTTATAGACCTTCCAAGATCTCTGCCATCTGGGGGGAAGCACATATTTCATGGGCCCAGAGAAGCTTATTGACTAAGGTCACAAATTCAGGAGACAGAAATGCTCAGACTCCTGATTCTAAGTCTGCTGCTCTCCCAACTGTAACATGCCACATTCTCAATTGTTTTGGGCTTCACAGCCTGTAATCATTTGTCCAATAGTTCACAATTACATCTTCAGCAGAATTAAGTGATATAAAAGCTAGTAGCTTCTGGATGATAAGCATCTAACTGGTGACCTGCTTGGGAAGAAAGTTGTTGGATGTCCTGAACATTTTTTTAAGGAGAAGTACAAACAAAATTTAGCACCGAGTGTCGTGAGTCAAAAAAATGAGTGAGTTATATTCATAGATATTGCTTGTTTATTCCCTCATACAAGGCACGCCAGCCTTTGTTTACTCAAAGGTATGAAACTTTCCAGCTTATGAATATCATCCTAAGTCAGGTCACGTGATGCAGGAGACAATGCTGGATAAAACTTCTGCAAGTCAACCTGCCTTCCATGAGTAATATTGTTCCCCGGAGGTACGTTATAGGCATTATACCTGCTAGAAACTCAAATAGCAGTGTTGATAAGACATATCCATGGGAGGTTCTGGAAACTCTGAAATAGCCCTCCTGTATCTTCATTTTCCTAAGCTTCTCATCAGGCATCATATTTGTCTTGCTATCACAGAGATGTGTACCCTCTACCAAAGCCACTTGCGTGGAGAGAAATGCCCTGCAGTGAGTAAATATCAAGGAAATAATAAATTGGAAGTGACAGGTGCCTTCAGCCAAAAGTCCAAAGGGAATCGTCATCTTGAAATCCTACATAGCAGAAGGGACCAAAGAAAGAATGAAATGGCAAAAGTGCCTGTGTTAATCCAAAAATGAAGCTTAGGGGTGGTGTCGGGCCAAGCCAACTGAACCGGCAATGGTCTTTCTTTCATTTCGAATTAATGTATGTGCAAAAAGAGAAGGCGTGCCAGAATGTCCTCAGCTGGATTAGGGGAAACAAGACAGCTGAATCAGCAGCATAATCAAGAAATATTTGTCAGAGTGATGTGGATTTATTGAGTAAGATAAAGAGATGTGGCTCCATCCCCGTAAGAGTTTACAAATTAGGACTGACAGCACTGATCTAGGGAAAAGAAACTGTCAAAAACAAAACATTGATGGAGAGACAGTAGGCCAGGAGCACTTTAAACAGTTCTTGTGTGTACATGTGGTTCCTTCCTGCCTTTTTGATACGTAGAATCTAATAAACATAATAATAGCGTCAGAAATAATGATAATCACTATCATCATTGGTACCATTTCTTCAGCTACTGCCCAGTGCTGTATAGGAATTGTCTTTTCGATGCTTACAACAGCTCTAAAAAGTTACTATTGTCCCTATTTTAATGTAGAAGAACCCGCGGCATGGAGATAATCACCTACCCCGGTCTCATAGCTAGTAATAAGTGGGTGCGTTCAAAACATCTCATGTAGGGGCGCCTGGGTGGCTCAGTCGGTTAAGCGTCCGACTTCAGCTCAGGTCGTCATCTCCCAGTCCGTGAGTCCGAGCCCCGGGTCGGGCTCTGTGCTGACAGCTCAGAGCCTGGAGCCCACTTCAGATTTTGTGACTCCTTCTCTCTCTGCCCCTCCGCCTCTCACGCTCTGTCTCTCTCTCAAAAATAAATAAACATTAAAAAACATTTTTAATAAAAAAAGAAAAAAACATCTCATGCAGGGCCCCTGGGGGGCTCAGCTGGTTAAGTGCCCAATTCTTGTTTCAGCTCAGGTCAATAGCTCACGGTTCGTGAGTTCGAGCTTGGTGTCAGCACACAGCCTGCTTGGAATTCTCTCTCTCCCTCTTCTCTGTCCCTCCCCCACTCTCTCTTAAAGTAAATAAATATTGAAAAAATAAATCTCATGCCAAAGTCTGTGCGGTATTCTTCCATTACTACCCCCTAAATTAGCCATACATATACTGGATTAAAAGAACATGACCAAGCCTAGATGGAACTCTATAGTGAAGACAAGAGAGCAATTATATCACAAAACAGGGAAGAGCCATCACCACATTTATCAATAATAGTACTGTCTGCAATTGCACGGAAATGGGAGAGCTAGCCTATGAATTTAACCCCAACTGTAATTGCTAATGCGTGAAAGCATTAAATGTGACTGCATTGCACTTTCAAGAGATGCAAAATAAAAAATCTGACTCTGTTCTCTTTTAATACCAGGCACCGATGACTGCAAATGAACTAAATAAATCTTAATACAGCCCACTAGCATTTAATAATTTCAAAAGTATTGTTAAGATTACCTTAATTAATGAATTTCCTATTAATGTCTGTTTATTTGTAAAACTCCAGTCGTTAACCAGCGATGGAAATACCAAATGTAAATCAAGGGCACGCATAATTTGCTCAGACTTTCTTGAATGCTAATAACTGTGTGGTATACCTTCAGTTAAGAAGAATCAAGAGCCATTTGAATAATTACAAAGACACATTGGGCATTTTCAAAGAATCATAAATGAAAACAGGGGTAATAGCTCATCAGTCTATACACCTAAATAAATTCCACTGGTCTATTAGAAGAGCATATGTGGGGCCAGGTCAATCTTTATTCAGGGGAAAATAAGGAAACACAGTAATAACACACATACTTAGAGTTTGTTACAGGTAACATTTTTCTATTGCAATTTCTCTAGTAAGACTGTTAGAGTAGGTACATTTAGTCTATTTCAGGGACGGAGAAAGGGAGCCTTCGAGAGGCTGAGTGATTTTACAAAGGTCAGATAGCCACTAATGGCAACCATGGTATTCCAGCTAATTTTATTGTAGTATTTTATTTCTGTTTTTAGTTAGAGCAATTTGATTTAAAAATGAAAGAGAAGAAAGTTAAAACAAAAGCTATAACAGTTTTCTTTCTTATTATTTATTTAGTTTTTAATTTTTTTTAATGTTTTTATTCATTTTTGAGAGAGAGTGCTAGCAGAGGGGCGGGGCAGAGAGTGAGGGAGACACAGAATCCGAAGCAAGCTGCAGGCTCTGAGCTGTCAGCACAGAGCCCGACCTGGGGCTCAAACCCATGAGCCGTGAGATCATGACCTGAGCTGAAGTCGGCAGCTTAACCACCGGAGCTACCCAGGCGCCCCTATTTTTTGTTTCATGGAGGTCCATCAGTTGAAATTGTGAAAATCTGCACGGTGAGTCACAATGGGCAGTCTTACTTGGTACCTTCTGTTTGGGTCCAAATGCATCTGTGAGAATCCTGGGAAGCTGCCAGTGATTGCTCTGTCTGTGGTGTTACGATAACCTTATGTACAGTACCAAACCCAGAAAGTGGCGCTGGAATAATATGTGTGTGTGCACCTCTGTGTCCTTTACGCTTCTACAACAGCAAAACTACCAATCACACAAAGATACTAACTGAACGACGCCTTTAAAGACACACTCGCCCCATCCCCCTCTATGATTCCTAATCCCTGGCAGCTTCTAATCTATTTATCATCTAGATTATTTTGACATTGAGAATGTAACATAAATAGTAGGTAACCGTTAGAAATCATAATATCCTTCACTCAGCATAATATCCTCAAGACCCAACCAAGTTGTGTCTATCAGTAGTTCACTCCTTTTTATTGCTGAGTAGTATTCTATTGTTTGGAATGGACTACAGTTTGTTTATTATTTTAACGTTTATTTACTTTTGAGAGAGAGAGAGAGACAGAGAGAGACAGAGTGCAAGCAGGGGAGGGGCAGAGAGAGAGGGAGAGAGAATCTGAAGCAGGCTCCAGGCTCTGAGCTGTCAGCACAGATCCTGATGTGGGGCTCGAACCCATGAACCATGAGATCATGACCAGAGCTGAGGTCGAACGCTCAACTGACTGAGCCACCCAGGTGCCCCTGTACTGTGGTTTATTTAAACATTCACACATTGAAGGACATCTTGGTCATTTCCAGTTTGGGGCTCTAGCAGATAAAGCTGCTCTGAACAGTCACATACAGATTTTTGCGAAGACATAAATTTTCATTTCTCCAGGATAAATGTAGTGCAATGGATAGGTGTTATGGAAAGTGTACGTTTACTTTCTAAGAAAGTGCTAAACCGTCACCCGAAGTGGCTGTACCACACTTTATATTTGCTCCTATACTGTATGAAAGACCCAGTTTCTCCACACACTAGAAAATGCTGTGGTCATCTTTTTCCTTAAATGTTAACGGTTCCAATAGTTGTGTAACGATCTCTTGTAATGGTCTCATTTGCAATCCCCTAATGGTTAGCCATGTTGAACATCTCTTCATGTGCCCCTTTGCCATCTGGATGTCTTCATCAGTGAAATGCCTCTTTATGCACTTTGATGATTTTCTAATTAGATTTTTTGTTTGTTTGGTTCTGTTGTTGACTTTTGAGATTCTTTATTACATAAAGGTCAATAACAGGAATTTTATTTAGAAATGCGTACATGGGTAGTAAAACTCAAACAAAGCAAGAAAATATTTTCCATACAAGTCTGGATACTTGTTAAAACTAGACTGGAGGAAGGAAGTTGTGATCAGGAAAGACAAACACAGGGTCCTGGGCTGTATTCATTTCTCTCTTTCTTGACGCACGTGTTCCTTTCTTGGCACTGATGTTTACTTTATACTACTTTATTCAGCTTTTGTTTATATGTTATGCCCTTTCCTTTATATTAATTAGGCATTAGACTAATTTAAAAATAATAACAATAAACACCAAACTCATGGAGGATTTTCTACCAGGTATTGTCCCAAATACTGTACAGAATGCAGTAGGATATTTAACCTACTATCCCAATGATGCCAAGATATAGGTACTACTGTTATTCTATCTTACAAATAAAGAGCCTGAGATTCAGAATGACTAAATAATTTCTTTGAGGTAACATGGCTAATAAGTGCTATCATTTAACTGAGCAACTACATCTGTCTGATTCCAGTGGTCAAGCTCTTAACCATTGTGCAATACCAACCACCATGTTGACTGGTGTTGGGATTCAGTTGTGATTAGTATTTGGGGAATCAAGCCATTGTATAGAAAATTGGGATTTATAATTAATAAAATTTATTAATATGCTTCAAAGCTATGGGAATATAATGTTGTAGACAGAATCTTTTTATTTTAGTAATCTCTACTATTATGGTCAGATGAACTCTAGCTCTTACAATTGTAAAAGAAAATTACCATTCTACTACCCTACGTTGCCCCTACTACATGAATTAAGACATCGTATCCATGCTATTTCCAATTATAGTGAAAAACAAATATCACAAATACCTGCTGTGATCACTTCATGTAAAATTATTGATGGTGAGCTTGCAGAGAGAGGTTTTGCTTGAAAACTCATAGTGGCATCAGCTGGGAACTCCATGGTGATGCATTTGGTTCTTCGATCTCATCAATGGAAAACCTTCTAACCAGCCTCTAACCAACTGTGCTCCTGTTGGACTGTGGATGCTTTATTCCAGAGGCTCTTCTCCCAGAAATTCAGGAAGAAATATATATCAGTTCAATATTCCAGGCTGTGTAGTAGTTATAGAAGTGGAGAGAGGAGTAAAACTTTACTCCCACCTTCACAACCTAGTGAAAAGATAAGACTCTTTAGTGCAGAATTTTAATGAAAGGCACAGGGTTTCCTAATATTCTGATGACTCCTAACTCAGGCTTAAGGGGTCAGAGATGTATTCCAGGGGCAAGAATAATGTATCATGTTAAATAACAATGCTAAATAATACTGTAATGGTCTGAACACTTGTGTCCCAGTTTCAAAAAGGTGTTGTCAGTTCCAACACATATGTGTTAGCTTGCCCTTCTTCCCTCTTAGAAAGAATAAATGATCATTTTCCAAATGTGTTTCTCCCTCCTCTTCCCCCTCTCCTTCTTCTCCCTTAATTCCCTTTACCTATTTTGCCCATCAGATTTGTTTCTTCTAAGTAAGCTAGAAAGGACAAGGAATATAAACACTTTTTTTCACATCTGGATATTATAATAAGAAAAGGGATAGAACAAAAATCACCATTAAGGAATAGATGGCTTGCTCAATGTGTACTCATTTGAATAAATAACTAGAGTCAAAAGAATCACGTCCTCTAGTTAAAATCTGCATTTAGTTCCTACATTCCACGAATGTGTGCGCAAACATATTAATTATATACCTCAGAAAAATAGGCATTTAAAATTATTTGGCATCTTATAGGGATTTGAAACGAAATCAGAAACACCATAATAATCAAAACCAGAATGAGCTTCGAGATATTTATTATCATCATGAAAATAAAACCTCAAGTCAGAGGTGCTAGTTACTGTTGAACCATGAACCAAAATTGTAGAACTCTAAATAGGCTAGACATTTCCTTTATAAAAACCTAGCACAAGTAATACACAGTTTTAATTCATTTATTCTCCTTTCCTCCCTCAAATGCTCAGGAGACACTCAAATGAAGAATGGTTTTATTCAACTTCTGTTTTTACTGATCACTGTTACTTAGCTTTCAGTAAGTACATCTCTGCTCTAGCTGTCCCCAGTGCATTTTTGGCATCGTTTGTTTTGTTTTGTTAAATGTCATTCGAAAAATTTAGTGAAGTATGCTTCACATTTCGATATAACAAAATAGTTTGTAATAATCATTCTGTGCTTCTTAGTAGCTATACCGTATTACCACTTTTCAGTCAATTTAGTCAGGTATAATTTATATTAAAACCACCGCCTTTTTAAGTATATAGTTCAGTGAGTTTTGGCAAATATATACATTAACATAACCCTTTCCAAAACCCATTTTTATCACCATCAGATGTCCCCTCACATTCTTTTTTGCAATTCATCCCTTCACTTTGGCCACACTGATATGCTTCCTACCACCATAGATTAGTTTTGCCACTTTAGAATTCATTTAAATGGAATCACACAATATGCAGCCCTTTGTGACAATTTGGTTTTGTCTCCAACTAATGTTTCTGAGGTGCGTTCATGTTGTGGCACGCATTTATGTGTCCCCGAGTAGTGTTTCACTAAACGGGTAAACCATGGTTTGTGTGTCAACTCATCTGTTACTGGACACTGAGATTATTTCCAGGTTTTGGCTGTTAGAAATAAAGCTACTATTAAATTCATGGGCAAGTTTTTGTGGAGATAGGTATTTTCATCCCTCCAGGCAATAATATCTAGGAAGGATGTTGCTACATCAAAACGTAGGTCTTCAACTTTATAGGAAAGTGTTAAAAGTTTTCCCAAGACCTTGTAGCACCAGTAATATATGAGAATTCCATGTAAGATGGCCTACATCTGCCCAAACACTGTCTGTCTATTTAAGATCATTCATTCTAATGTGTGAATAGTGGTATTTCATTGTGGTTTTAATTTGAGATTCTCTGATGACTAATGAATTTGAACAACTTACAGTGGGCTTATTGGCCATGCACACGTCTTATTTTGTGAAGCGTCTGTCCATTATTTTACCCATTTTGAGTTGAGTGCCTGGCCTTTGGATTACAGAGTTTAAAGACTTTTTTTACTTTATTGTGGCCTATGCTTTGTGAAGAGAGTCTCCTAATCTGTGATTTTTCATTTCCTTTTCTCATGATTTGGGGACTTTTCTAAGAAAGTGTTGCCTAGTCCTAGACCACAGTGATTTTCTTCTAAGTTTTCCTTCTAAAAGATTTATCATTGTATATTCTTATGCTTAGAGCTATGATCCATTTCAAGTCAGTATTTGTATATGATGTGAGTTAATGGTAGAAGCTCTCTCTCTCTTTTTTTCTGTATATGAATATTTAGTTGCCCTAGGGCCAATTACTAGAAGGATAATCTTTTACCCATTGAACAACCTTGTGACGTCTGTCAAAAATCCATTGACCAGCGACAAGTAGAGTCACTCGGTGGAATGTCTGCCAGCAAAATAACAATGTAACTAATGAAAATTATATAACAATCACACATGGAAGTCTCTGGAAACTACCCTCAGAGCATATAGCAAACAGAAAAACACTCATTCAAAAAGGTGGACTAAATCTCAGTACTATAGTGCGTATCTGTGGTACTAGAACCACATCCAGCTCACTTACCACCACAATTTCCTCATTACAGAAGCTCAACCGCCAATGCCGTACCCCAGCGAGGTATGGCCAAGAACCCTGGGACTGCTTCTCATGCCACCTGCCAGTCTCGCTCTGGTTTTACCGCAGGAGGGGCAGACTACCAGCAATGCTATCCAGCCCAACTGGCCCATTTTTTGCTGAAGCTTTATTCCAGCAAAGTGTGGCCAAGAGGACCAGCTCTCCCCTCCCCTACCCAGCCTCCACTCGCAGACCAGAAGATCCACACCAGGTGTGGCAGGCTAGGAACAAGTGGGCACTGATTGCCACCCCCCCCAACTCACTCATAGAACGAAAGCTCTGACCAGAAGGTGCCAACCGCTCACTCCTAGAGCAGGAGTGTCCTTCCAGGGGAAGCAGGTCCCCATCCTCAGTTTCAGTGTGATGGCATGGGACTCCAGCTCAGGAATAAAGGCTGTAAGAACCAAGAGTTCCAAAGCTCTACCTGAGGGGACTGACTTCGTCTGGTAGAGTGGAGAACTCCGTGCTTAAGGAATTTGTCAAAAACAATGGAGATCGTGTAGAAAGTAATTAAGAGAAGGCTGACGCTCTATGATATAAGAAAAAGAGTAGAACCGTCATATGTTTGTAGAGGCAAGAAAAGAAGTAGCCAAGGGGAGCCCTCCTGGGATCACAGTCGTGCTGGGGGTCAAGAAGTCTGTGCAGGCACTAGGCTGTACCCACTTAGAAGAGGGCAGAGTTGCACACACGACAGACTTGAAAACTTTCCCCAAACTGCACACGGACCCATCAGCCCAGGATGAATCCTCAACAGAAGAAGCAGCTTAAACGAAATTCCTGATAAGTTACATTCATCCCTGCCAGTGCGGAAGACTGTATCCTCTCACCTACAGAAAAACAAAAGAACAAACAAATAAACAAACAAAAACTCAGAGAGGAGACATCCCAACTACCAGTCACTGGCTGAATGTGAGGCAAAACGTAAACTCCCTGAACTACAATAGCAGGGGCCAAACCACACACACACGCATAAGTAAAGGGTGAAAATCTAACCTTTGACCAGTAAGTGGCATATCTCAGGGCGAAACATAGGTCGCCAGACCAACATTTAAAAATGAGAGGAAACAAATCTGAACAGCAACGTCAGATACTACATACACACTGCTGTGGAAATAAACTGCATGATGAGTTTAGCCAAGTGATTTAACAAATTAACAGATGTCCAAGTGAACACCAACTACCACAACTCCCAGGGACTGGAGGATGAGGACGGGGACCAGATCCAGAGTTTCTACAGTGTATTATCTAATTTTCAACAACAACAAATGCAAGAGGCATGCAAAGAAATGGAGAAATTTAAACCATACACAGAAAATAGGCTGGTAATAGAAACTGCCTTTGAGGGGTCCACAGGTAGACCTGGAAAACAAAGATTTCAAAGGACTGATTGTAAATAGGTTCAAGAAAACAAAGGAAACCACGTTTAAAGAATTAAAGGAAAACTTTAGAAAAAATTTGAAAAAAATCAGCGGCACCTGGGTAGCACAGACTGCTGAGCATTTGGCTGTTGTTATCAGCTCAGGTCATGATCTTGCAGTTTTGTGGGTTCAAGCCCTACATCTGGCAGTGTGGAGCCTGCTTGGGGTTCTCTCTCTCTCTCTCTCTCTCTGCCCCACCCCTGTTTGCACTGTCTCTGTGTCTCTCAAAATAAGTAAATAAAACTTTAAAAATTAAAAAAAAAAGAATTAAAGGAAGGTGTGATGACAATGTCTTACCAAACAGAGAACATAAATAAACATACATAAATTACAAAAAGGAGCCAAGTGAAAATTCCGGATTTAGAAGTATAATAACCCAAATGAAAAGTTCACTAGGAGAGGTTAGTGTCAGATTGGTGCTGGTAAAAGAAAGAATTAATAGACTTGAAGACAGCAATGGAGATTATGCAATATGAAGCATGGACAGAAGAAAGGGCAAAGAGATAAGAGTTTTAGAGAAATGTGGAGTACCAGTAAGTTCACCACCGTATGTGTAATGGGAGTATCAGGAGAAGAGAGAAAGGAATAGATAAAAAATGTAAATAAATAATGGCTGAAAAGTTCCCAAGGTGTTTGAAAAACCTCAAACTACAACATCCTAGAAGCTCAATGAACTCCAAGTAGGATAGACCCAAAGAGATTCACAAATAGACACTTCATAGCCACAACGCTGAAAGCCAGAGATGAAGAAAACAATCTAAGTAATAAGAGAAAAATGACTCATTATGTATAATGAACCCCAACAAGAGTACGGCTGACTTCTAACCAGAAAGGTATGGACACCAAAGAGAGCGGGAGAACATATTCAAAATGCTGAAAGTTAAAAAAATGCCAATGGAGATCTTTTTTGTTTGAAGAAATTAACTTAAAAAAATAAAGGCTAAAGATGTCTCCGGACGAACAAAAGCTAAGAGAATTCACTGCTAGCAGACATGAATTGCAAAAACTACTACCGGAAGTTCTTCAGGTGGAAAGCAGGTGGCAATGAACAGTAACTTAAAACCACATGCACACAAAGGTACAAGAAAAGATGAGTATACAGGTAATTACAGAAGACAATATCATTTCATATTTCTTCTCTTGACTGATTTGAAAAGGAATTACATAATAACGATGTATAAAACTGTATTATCAGGTCTATCAAAAATAGAAAAGTAACATATCTGATAGTAACACAAAGGGGAAAAGGTGAGAACAAAGCTTTTAGGGTAGGGAAATGACACAAGATGGAAAGAAGCCACAGGAAGGAATTAGGAGAGCTAGAAATGATAAATAAGATGTTAATAAAAACAAACTCTATAAATAGATACATGTTCTGTTTTCTCTCTCAGCTTCTTTAAAAGATATAAGATTGTATAAAGTAATAATTATAACGATGTATTGTTAGGTGTGTAACAAAGATGCAATATTAAAATTAATCAATTATCCTAATATATAATTATCTAATTCCAAATAATATTTAATTATTTTTAAATTCCAAGTGTTATTCATTTTTTTAAAATTCATTCATTTATTTAAAGCAATCTCTACGCCCAACGTGGAGCTCGAACTCACAACCCCGAGATCGAGAGTCGCATGCTCTTCCCACTGAGCCAGTCAGGCACCCCTAAATTCTAAGTGTTCTTCTTAACAGATTATTTTCATATTAACAGTATTAATATGAAAAAGATTTGCAGGAATGGAGCTCTATGGGACTAAAATTTCTATGTTTAACTGGAACTAAGGGAATGTAGGTCTGAAGGCAATTCTGACAGGTGAAGACGTTTATTGTAAGTCGTATCAACTGCCAAGAAATAACTCAAAAATTATAACTAGAAGTTTTCTAAATCTGAATTAATCTCAGACAAATAAGACAATTAACTAGAAGTGGTATCCCTGTCACTGAGACCTCTGTAGTCATGATATACTGAATTTATATTCCAATACAAAAAGGACAGAAAACTTTGCGTCTACCTAACATGACAAAATTATTGTGAGAGCCTCTTTTAGAATATCTGTGTTAATACGTGGCTAATAGTATCAGTAAAACAATGTTCTACTGTTGACAAAAAATTGAGTAATTTTGGACTGACTGTTATAAAACATGTAGGCCATTTGTTTTAGTCGATTCATATGATTGTGTGTTGTACTTATAGTCTTTTTTGTTCCAAAGTCCAGTGAAAATTTTTATTTTACCAAAGTATAGCCAACTCTTGGTCCAGAAAAGCAGCTGTAAATGTTCAGCATCATTAGAAGCATGAAACACATGGATGAGTCAAATATTTCCAGAAAAATGTTAAATGTTAAGTTTTTCCCTTATCTTTTGGATTTTCACATTAGTTTGATTGTGTAAATTCAAGATTAATTAATTTGCATGAGTTTGAGTTTCTTGAAATACCCATTTCCATGAGTAAAATAAAAAACTCTAATATTGTGTAAACACAATATGAACCCCAAAAGGTTTGAAGGATTTTTTATAATATTATAAATATCTTACTCTAATATGACTTCATACCAAATTCCACTGACATTTCATTGTCACTGTATTCCCTGTGATTAGAAGTAATGGCTTAAAAACAAGAATTCTCTGCTTTCTTATGTATTATGTCTTTGTGATAAAAGTGTTTTTGTTTTGATTATTTCATAATTAATTCACTGTTTTCCTAGATCACATCTTTCTGTGAATGAATGAATCAATAATTGGGAAAATGAATTATCGTATCTATTTGTCTCACTAACATCTAAACAGAAACTGAGCACATCAGGCACAGATATTTCTGATACACACACAACTCAGTTTTTTACTTTTGAATTTTGTTTTTGAAATAAACAAATCCCTATCCCTTGAAAATTGTGTCGACACAAGTTTTGTAACATCTGTACTAAACACTTACTGTTGTCCTCAGATAGATTTTATCCATTTGGTAGATATATAGGATCCCTTGGAGCGAAATGAGATGACACATGATTCCCAGAAATCACCCGAAAGCTAAAGCTATTGCAGAATTACAGATATCTTATTGTCAGCGTGCATTGTTCTGTAATTTAATAAATAAATTAAATAAATAAATTTAATAAATAAATAAATAAATTTAATAAAAAATAATACATAAATAAATTTAATAAATAAATAAATAAATTTAATAAATAGGATTGGGCACCTAATAGGAAGCAGTATGACAGGTGCTAAGAAAAAAACAACATAAAAGATAGACATTGTCCCAGCTCTCCAAAACCCTACAGACCAACACATGCTAGTGGACTGAGTTCTGCAGCATTCGCTGACATATGGACTTGTAACAAGACGACTGAGGATTAACAAAGACACCAAAGTTTATAACACCGCATGGTGTTTGGTGCCTTCTACGCAATGCGTGTGTTCCAAAGATGCACGTCAACTACTGAAGACGATACATTTGAATTTGTCAATAATTAAACTGCAAAATTATGAACATATTTGCGGCTACAGTAGCAAACTAGTGCATATTTAAGTTTGGACTGGTTGAAAGAATAGCATTTCCACCATGCGTCCCCTCTACCTCTTTCCAGAAGAACAAGGTCATAGGACTCTTGAGGAACCTACTGCACGGTCTCTAATCCAGTTTTGGAATTTTTGTTTTACCTTTAGTTCAAATTGCTCCCTAGAGAATTAATTACTTGGCTTTTCCAAGTAAACTGCAGCTCCATAGAATGCCATGCTCTACCAGAACGAGTATACTTACGTGTCGATTCGTTGTTCTATGACTAGTGTAGGAACACGTTGACTAAAATAACTGAGCGGATTAGAGGCAAAATGGGATTTTAGGAAAATGCTAATAATATTTGTCATTATCGTAGCCGTTTCCAAATTTGTCAGCCCAGATTTGACTTTTACAGGCATCTTCCTTGTGACCTTCAACCAAGTGAGAGTTGCCATACTGACATGTCATGACCTGTATTCAAATCAACCTAGATTTGAATCCTCACTCCACTTCTTACTGGGTGTGCAACACTGGGTAGATTTTTACTTCATTGATTCATGACTCAGTTCCCTCATCTGTAAGATGAGGATCATAATTACACTCGTATCATTCAGTTTTTCTTGGAATTAAATAAAAATTATATGAAGTACTTGAATAGAGTAGCCTTGTTCAATCAAAGCCTAATCCATCCACTTCGGTTTGGAGTCCGGCTCCCCTCATCCAATCAAACCCTCTCTCTTGTCACTCTCTCCCACATAAAGTATTTATGGGACTTTGTATCATCTATAAACATACTCTCTTTCCTCCAAGTTAGAAAAATAATACCTCACATTCCCTCTGAGCTAGTGCCCTCTTTTCTCTGTGTCTTTCAACACCAAAGCCTTTCAGGTCGGGGCCAGAGTCACTGTATCTTTTTCCTCATCTCTCAGTCTTCCCTATTCCTCTCCAATTGGGTTTCCATTCTCATTACTAAGAAAAACTATGCAAACCTAAATCATCAATACTCATACTGCCAAAACCATATGACTCTATACATCTTCTTTTCTAACCCCATAAACTTCTACTTATCAACACCCAGAATCCCTTTTCTTGGGCCCTGTACTCAGTCATCAGAAAGACCCCCTAAAGTCTTGGTCTCCTGTCTAAAATGTCTATCATCTTTTTTTTTTTCAACGTTTATTTATTTTTTTGGGACAGAGAGAGACAGAGCATGAACGGGGAAGGGGCAGAGAGAGAGGGAGGCACAGAATCGGAAACAGGCTCCAGGCTCTGAGCCATCAGCCCAGAGCCTGACGCGGGGCTCAAACTCCCGGACCGCGAGATCGTGACCTGGCTGAAGTCGGACGCTTAACCGACTGCGCCACCCAGGCGCCCCTAAAATGTCTATCATCTTAATGCAGCAATTAAACTTGAGTGTGTTACTGATGATGCCGCTTTCTTGACAGCACTCAAAAATGCACTGTTTCCTCTCCCCTACCCCTCTCACCTCCAGACCTGGATTGGGGTGGATGACCCTTGTTCTAAGTTGGCAAGACCAGACGATGCCTCCACTGTTCTCCCCTTACCCTTGAACCTGGAGTATGGCAAGTGTCCCCTTCTGTCCTTTCTAAAAACTCCCAACTTGGAATCACTTGACATGAGATTGAGGCTCCTTATTTGAGTCATCTAACTCCTAGAGATAACTGTCCTTCATTTCTTAAAGATTTTAGCTCAAGATTCAATTTCATTTTCTACAGCCTTTCTCTTATCCTAATTTATTATGATTTCATGATGTACGCAGCTAATCCTTACAACACAATGATTATTTTTCCCCCATGTTATGCCTATTGTCATGTCTTGAAAGAGTTTTTGCAATAACGCATTCTGGGAAGTCACGGTCTAGAACTTATGCGAGGCTCTACACGCAAAGTTATATATAACTTGGCTTTGAGGATAAAAGTGAGTTTTGAAAAAACAAAAGCACATGAGAGGTAGGGGAATGAAGGGAAGAAATAAGGCCAGAAAAAAATATTTAAGGACGAATTCCTTAAACAGATGTCTAAAGTACATTATTTCCCTACTTAGAGCGAGCCCCCACCCCTCACCTCCAGCATATTCAATTCCTTCCTGTCTTCCAAGATGCTAAGCAGATCTTGAAACCTTCATACAAACATTCTCTGACTCCCTCCACATAAAGCCAACCCACTTGCACTTACATTCTGAGTGCTCTCCGATCAGGACGATCTGCTTAAATACTTCTCATACTTATCTCACTTATTGTGTGTGTCTTCACATAACTTCTGTCCTATACCGTATTTATTACACTCATGGAGGGAAGGGAAGGGCAGAACATATTTTCTATCTCTCTTTTTAATTAATGGACAAGGGTGGGGTAATATAGAAAACAAAGAAAGAAGGGAATGCAGTCTTTGTAAAAAGAAAAAAACTTTTACAAATAAAGGTACATCATTGTTAAGCATACACCTTGCAAGAGTGGACATAGAGTTTGCCACAGATCCCAGAGAATCAAGTGTTACAAATAAAAGAACCCTTCAAGTCGGTCCCTTTTATTATGCAAGTGCATATACTGAGGCTTATACACGGGCTGTGTACCCATCACAGAGCCACAGGACCGGAACCGAAATTCGAGTCTTTTAATTCCTCACTTATTATTCTTTCCACTACACCATTCTGCTTCTCAATTATTGTAACGATCATTGGCATCATTATTATACTTGATTAAAGTATATGTAAAACCAACTGAGTTTTATTAGAACCCTAAACTCTGCTCGCACGTGTCTAGACATTACTGTTTGCTGCTCATTTCACATTCTTTCCTGCTCATAAATTAATGTGTTTCAAGCTGCATTGCCTGACCGAGAACACGATTCACATTCCTCAGTGCCTACATCTTGGTGGAAAATCCCGAACTCTTATCAGGAGAATGACTTGTTTTTGTTAGAGTTGGGTATTAGAGACATGGTGAAAATTTGGCGGAAAATCTCAATTTTTCTTCAACAATTTATCCTCATTACAAGAGTTTTAAAAACAATTTTTAAATTCACCCTCTATGCTAAAGGTTGTCCTTGCTATTACTACAAAGGCCATTCCAATATTCACATACTCTGAGTAAATTTATTTAAATTGGTAATTACACACGGAAGGCCCTTTAGCACAACTGGCTAGCTATTGCAACTGTTTACAACAGTAAAGCATTTGCTAAAAGATACTACAGCCCAGAGAGTAAAATGAAGCTACAAACAACACAGACCGAAGACTCAAGCTTTAGAAGCCCTCTAATTTTGTTGTGTTACAGCATATGTAGCATGGAACCATAATAAAAAGAAATTGACAAATTATGCAATCATCTCTTTTGTTCATATTATGTTTTTCTCCTATACATTGTCCTTGCTTTTAAATTTCTTTCTTTTTTTCCCTTAATTTAAAAAGAATGTGTATTTATTTTGAGAGGGAGAGAGCACAAGCAGGGGAGCAGCAGACAGAGAGGGAGAGAGAGAATCCCAAGCAGGCTCCACCCTGTCAGAGCCCTACATGGGCTCTATGTTATAAAATGTGAGATCAGGATCTGAGCTGAAATCACGAACTGGACACCTGACCGACTGAGCCACCCATGTGCCCCTTAGATTTCGTTCTTTAAAATAATCCTGGCACTTTGCTGACATCTTTGGACTTTCACACGCTGAACCCCAGCTACTTACACAGACTCTTACCTAACGTCAATCCCTTTACTGATAATGTTGATGAGGCTTACGGTTACATGTGATTGACTTGCCAACATTTTATAGTGCCTTCGTTGTATACTCGGTAAGAAACAAAGATGACACTCATTCTCCGCTTTCTACTTACCAAACATAACTATGCAGGAGACGTTCCCTTGAAGAAACCTACACGTGACAAGCTAACTCTCTGTTTTCTTAAAACAAATACTAAGGTTGACGGCATTGTGAAAGATTGTAACAAGTAGGCCGATACCTTGCTATTCAAGTTGTGATCCAAGGACCAACAGCATCAGCCACACCTGAAAATGTGTTAAAAATGCAGAATCCCAGTCCACGACTCCAGACCTACTGAATTAGAATATGCATTTTAACAACATCCTCCAGCAACTCCTAGGATTATTTTTAGCACAACAACTGTTATAGAGAAGGGAAAAGTATAAAACCTGGAGGGATTCTGAATTCTGATGGCTTCCCACACGCCCTCACATCCCCACATTAATTTAAATATGCCGAAACAGGAAATCACAGACATTGAAACCCATAGCTTGAAACTCTCTGACTGAAATCAGAGATTGGCAAAGAAAATTCCACCTGTATAATTTCAGTAGGGTAGTAGTAGAGTCAGATCTCAGAAGCCTGTTAGGAAAACACAGTCAACTATTTTCCCAGTCTTGCTTATGTAATTTTTCTACACAACCATAGTAGGGGTAGCAAGTAAGTGATTGCTAAGTAGGGGTATGAACTATAGTAGGGACCAAAGTATAGAGTATCAACACAGTCCTACATAATTCATTCATTCAACAAATATGTCTGAAAAATCTCCCAGACATTAACGGATTCTGGAGACAACATGAGCAAGATACGTGAGTACTGGGCTTCACAGACTCTCCTGTCAGGCTGCTTGCTTCCAGTAAAGCTCAAGTGTCTCCCTGTGCAGTCTTACCTGCTTCATAGAATTTTGCTGAAGGTTACATGAGATTATGTTAAGTGTCCAGAAATTCAACAAACCTCTTTCCTCCTCCTTAACTTTGTTCAATAGACAATGGAAACCATTGAAGCTTCTTGACCCGAGGACTTTCTTGATCAATGGTGTTCTTCAGAAAATCACTGCATTTTGGAGAACAATTAGTCTAGGAAGTAATTAAGAGCATCTCGTATTAAGGAGATGGGGAGATGATTGACAGTCAGAACTCACTTTCCCAACTGGAAACGTTCTTAACTACCCTACTGAGTTCATCCTGAGGTGTCCCTATTCTGCTCCCACCAGCTCCACCCCTCTGATCACCTCCGTGGCTTTATCCCTCACACATGCAAACAAAAAGCAAATAAAATCTCTGGATACGCAGGTCACGTCTTCTGTGTGATATTTCGAGAAAAAAATTCTTGTAAAAATAAGAGTAGTCACATGGACAAAGTCCAATAACTTGCAATCACACCTAAACATAGTTTGGCCCTTCCCGGAAAATCCATAACCCGCCACCTGCCCACCTCACCCTCCACCACGTACCCCCATAACCAAGGGTCATTATCGTGCCTTTCTAGAGTCTCTTTCACCGGCTCTCATCTCTTCCCAAGGCTTCTCTCAGTTTCATGGATTTTATCCAATATTTGTAATCATCATAGTGTGTAGATACTCGGTAGAAAAGGAAGACATTTTTTTCAGCTAAAACAAGTTCCTTACTGAGTTGAGAACTTTTTCTGAAATACAATTCATGTCATAGTTCTGAGAATTTTAAGGAATTCATAAAATAACAAAACCTTGCATTTCGCAAGTTTGTGTTTTTTGTTGTTTGTGTTTTATTCTAGAAAGACTGAATTGAATTGATAAACATTCAGAATGCAAAACGCCGTGCCAAGGTACCAAGTTATAATACGACAGTTATAATTCTGTGAACCCTTGAGGCCACAGTGCCCATGCACTCTTGGTATCCAGTCATTTCTTGACCTTTCTCTGATGTCTCGTGATTTCTCTCAGTCACTGCTTAGTCTATTTCCCCCAGCACTCTCAGAGCACACACCGGGTTAATATTTACCTTCGTTTCTGAAGCAGTCAATGGAGGAATCAGAAAATGGACCAACGTGGGATGTCTGGGTGGCTCAGCTGGTTAAGCATCCAACTTTGGCTTAGGTCATGCTCTCACAGTTCATGGGATCGAGCCCTGCAATGAGTTCTGAACTAATGGTGCAGAACCTGCTAGGGATTGTCTCTCCCTCTCGCTCTCTCTGCTCTCCCCGCCCCCACTCAAAACAAACAAACAAGCAAACAAATAAATAAGTCTTCAAAAAAAAGAAAATTAATCAACTAAAAAGCAGCATTATCTTAAGAGTATAGGAGCTATAATTAGCCAATTAATTAAATCCTAAATATTGGCTCAGGTGTCGTATGAAGGAGGGAGCAGTGTTCTAGGACTGTGCCTATCTGACAGACCTGTTTGTGATAAGAGGTTTAACAAACATGGTGTTTAAACCAGAGAAAATTCACTTAAGCCTTCTCAAATACAGCAAAATTATAATATTGGTGTTTACCATAAAAAAAATCTTTGAGGATTAAATGTGTAATTCTAGGTGCACTTTGGTTGCAAATAAACAATACTTACAGGGGCTGCTGGGTGGCTCAGTGGGTTGGGCGTTTGGCTTTGGCTCAGGTCATGATTTCAAGGTCTGTGGGTTCAAGCCCCGCGTCAGGCTCTGTGCTGACAGCTCAGGGCCTGGAGCCTGCTTCTGATTCTGTGTCTCCCTCTCTCTCTGACTCTTCCCCTCTCACACTGTGTCTCACTCTCTCTGTCAAGAATAAACAAACAAGAAAACCACAATACTTACAATTGTGATTTTATTTATTCTTTTTGACTGCAAACACTGTAATATGCTCACATCTCATCGTTTACTTCAATCCTCATCTCTTTGAAGAAGAAACAAGAAGAGATTGATTTCTGTCTCTTTGCCACAGGTCGGGAACCTGGTATATTTCCACTGTGTGCCTTTGCTTACTTCATTTATTCATGTTTCCTCCTTTTATTTATTTATAAAATATTTGAGCACCTGTTAAATAGTTAGCACTGTGCTTCCTGCCATCTGCCACACCATAAAATAGAGACGTTTTTCTCCACGATATTGCCTCAACACTAGCAAAAAGAAGGTAGTTCCTGCAAAAACAAAGCCATTAATCCATTTCACTTATAAACACATATACCGCTATAGACAAATTTCACCATAGAGTGAACGTAGTCCGTGGAGCCTGCAGGCGATCTAAGTGTATGTGCTCTAGGAAACACTTGCATTCTCTTAACCCAGAAGAGCCAAAAGCAACTTCTACATGTGCAGGGTTTGGCACCGCGTGGTGACAGATGATGGTTCAAATATTACTGACTACTAACATTTTCAGTAGGTCCCAGGGCAGGTTCAACTACTGACAGGAATGCCAAGACAGATAATGAAAGGGTTTTTTTTCCATTTGTATTCCAAGCAGTCAGATGGTTAGAATAATAAACATATCACACATTAAATATACATCACACGTTATAAAGTGAACATTTAAATGATAGTTACTGCATCCTGTGGTTAATATGCATCAAAAGGAACTACTGATTTAAATGATAATTTCATTACAGTGAAAAAATTAATAATTTAAGCTCAATAAAGCCAGATTAACAAAATTGTATCATGAATTCTTACGCTAAATAAAACCAAATGCATAAAGATAATTCACAATCAATGCCATTTTCCAGGATCTGTTTAAGAAATAATGCTAAGCCACCATTTGCTGCAATAGCTTACCCTTTGTTATGGTATTAATATCGTTCTATTAAAATCGGTAAATATTTTAAGATTCAGCTCCACACTTAGGTCTGTACATGTCATCTATTCATTCTCCACTTGATAGCAGATCATTCGAGTGGAAACACACCACCAAAATTCTGAGCAATTTGAATGCAAATTAAATCAATACAATAACTTAGAAGAATTTGCCCTTGGAAGGAGTGCAAGTTCAGCCAGCTGTTCAGGGTCCTAATTTTGTGTAGCCGGTCTCTGGGAGGAAAACTAGACTTAAGACATCCATTGCAATCTCCAAGTTCAAGTGTAAAGCCCAGAGCAAGAAGGCTTATGTACCAAAAGAGAAATGTACTCGGAAAAGTAAGCGATGGATATCAGGCTTCATCCCAAACCTTGTCAAAGTAACACACCTTGTCATAAAATTCAGGAAACTCAGTTGTGGAACTAGATACGATACGCTGTTATCTGTGTCAGTCATTTGTTTATATAACTACCACAGATTGAGTATGATTATGGTTGAAAAAGTATAATAGAGCCAATATATATATTTTTTCAGAATGTTCTACGCAATAATTCCAAAAGATAAGGATGTATTCTAGGTGCCTCTTTTTCCTAGCTTTTCCTGCAATGACAATGAACAGCAAAAAGAAAGGATACCGCAGAACCAAAGGGCAAGCAGGAAACGGGAAATGTAAATTTTTGAGACCACTCTCAGTGACTTCCACATTTTAATCGATACATCACCTCTAAAGAAGAGCAGCATTACTAAACAAGGCAAGCGTTTACCTTAGAAGCTTTGGAAAAGATGCTCTGTGAGTTCGGAACTCCGTTACAGGTGATTCGTTCCACAAATATTAGTTGGCATGTGTGCAAACAAAGAACAACTACAACGTGCACAACGGGTCCCGGGGGCAAGAAGGAGGAGGTCCCTAACTGTACCTAACAGCAGGTCAAGACTCCCACAAAAGGGAAGACACTTGAGCTGAGAGGAAGGAGGAGCGAGGAAGACTCTTATTCTTGTATCAAAACTCTGCAGCCCGTGGCGATGTTTCAGAGGTTCCCAAAGGCCAGAGATCACCGATGACGGGGCAGTGCTTTAGGGGGGTTAGGTTCTCCCGGGAAATTACCAGGAGACAAACAGTGGTGGTGACTCCTTTACACGCAGTCCAGGCGGAGCTGTGAGATCTCCTGGTAGGTCTCGTCTACCTAGAAACGGCTGGTGAACCCTGTAGAAATCCTCTAAGCCTGGGCCTAGCACGTGGGCGAGTTCTGACCCTGCAAGGTCAGTACCCACTCAGGTCAGGGTCTCTTCCTGGCAATAACCAAACTGACAAAGTGTTTTCTGGATTCCTGTCCTTCCCCCAAGGACTGCTGATCTTTCTCCATTGACGTACTAGGAGCACCCCCAAGTCATTGGTTTCCCCAGACTTCTGAATGAAAATCTTTTTCTCCATTTCTCACGGCATCGGCAACCTTGTAAAACTCCAGGAAGTGTCAGAGGGTGAAGCTGTCCTTGCTACAGCATTTTTAAAAATCTCCGGTATTACAGAAAAGAGAGCCAAATCATCAAAATCAAGGCCAGAAAGCAAACCAAAATGGTCTTGGAGAATTGAATTTTGGGACAGAGGAAGAAATGAGAGATATTAGACAAAAATGGGCCAAGGCAAGATCCCAAGTCAGATGGATTTAAGTAATCAAAGCCAAAGGAGGTGCTGATAAAAAGGAATTTACTCAGACCAGAGAGCGCAGGTGTATACAAGGTGAGGTTTCCAGAGTACATCATGACCTTTTATTATTTTTTTAATGTTTATTTATTTTTGAGAGACAGAGCATGTGTGAGTGGGGGAGAAGCAGAGAAAGAGGAGGACAGAGGAACCGAATGGTGCACCATGCTGACTGCAGAAAGGTACACGTGGGGCTGGAACTCACGAATCTAAATCATGACCTTTTAAAAGCCGAGTGTCTGTTCCAGCCTCCTTTATACCAAGTTAAGGCATGACGTTTAAAACCATGGAATCGGGCACCTGGGTGGCTCAGTCGGCTAAGCTCAGTCGGCTAAGCTTCAGGTCCGGTCATGATCTCATGGCTCACTCATGGTTTGAGACCCACATCGGGCTCTTTGCTGCCACCTCAGAGCCTGGACCCTGCTTCAGATTCTGTGTCTCCCTCTCTTTCTGTGCCTCCCCCCACTCACGCTCTGTTTCTCTCTCTCTCAAAAATAAATAAACATTTCAAAAAAAAAAGTATGGAATCATTCTAGTTTTCGCTGGCTATTCAGATAGAACTGTTGGGTCAATGACGGGTATTCTGCTTAGAAATAAATATACATTCAAAGTTTTACCAGCTCTGTAAATTACCATCCATTGTAGTAATTTCAGGCACAAGGGCAAGCAGATGGTGAAGCATTTTTGCATCAATTAGACTTTTCCCCGTCCTTACCAATCCCATCTACACATCATAGTTAGAAGGAATAGTTCTCCCAGGGTGTCAAATTCCCCACTAGCCATTCAGTGCAGGTAGGCTGGGATGGGAAGCATGGAAGGGGGGAGTGCATAGTAAACATGATCCGAAGTCGATTTAAAGTCTCACTAAATAAATGGACTCACTAAGAGAAGATCCGAAAGTCTGCATAAACCACAAGAGAACTGTTTTTCTCCTCTTTTCACCTGACCAAGGGCTGCTTCACTCTCTACATGAGATTCAACTGGCAGTGGGCACCAGGAGAAATGATTCTACTTACAGAAATAACAAACTAATCTATTGAGCTGTATGCCACCTATGTCAATTCCTAGCTCCAGATAAATGACACGTAACGCGCTCTCTTACCGACGAATGTCCAACACACAAAGGCGTTCCTCTGAAACAACTCATTGGAAGAGTGTATCTGGTAAAAAAGAAAACAAAAAAAAGATTATAACTATTCCCTTCTGTAGATACGTGTGCCCAGGAAATGTGTGCACGCCCTGAACATCACACAAGATGCCTCATATAGTGGCTCCGGGACACTCAACTCTTGATACTTATTCTCCTTTGGGCTTTGTAAATGGCTCATGAGAACGTGTTTACGGGTAGCAATGGCACTCGCTGAAGAACGAGTTTGGCTCAGAAATAGCAAACGCCTCATGACTTAAGGGGCCCAGGCCTGTCCTAAATTTGAAGAGAGAGGCAGTTGCCGGACAAGTCCTATTATGCCCCCTTCCAGTGTGATGTCATGACCGCCAGCATCTCCGCATGTAACATTTTTACACAGAAGAAGACTAAAGTGATCATCTTAGAGTGTCTATTGTACGTGTGTGGAAGGTGGAAAAGCGTCGCCATCCAGTTTAATCTTTTTTTGTCAAGAGATTGAACTTCAAAGCTCAGCAGGAAACTTAACTTTCTCCTGCCTGGTCATCTTCTTTTCTGGAGACAATACTGGATGCTCACCAATCAGAGCTCCTTGCCTGGATCCCACAGGAGAAAGAAAACCTTCCATCCTTCTGAACTGTGAACAAGACAAAGTCCTTGCTTCTGTGTGACCTTTGCTAATTTATAAGGATAGGAAATTCTGGTGATAGATCATGCCTGACGTAACCAGGAAGTCAGCACCGCAAAGACTGGTACCCATTTGGGAACAGGCAAGGGAATCCTTCACGAGCAGTGAGCACCTCCTTCCTGGTGGCTCTGGGGAAGTGAATTCACCTTCCTTTCCCTAACAAACAATTCTTTTCATCTCTAACTTCCTTTTGGATAGAGTATATTATACTATCCCCGATATAATTAACTAAAGAAGACACATTAAAACCTCCATCAAAAATGTCTAAAACGAGAGCTGCATTTTAAAACAGGTCTAGGGAGACACCACACCAAAGTTTAAAATTTGCTTTTTTACACTTTTTATTTATTTTTGATAGAGAGAGACAGAGCACAAATGGGAGGGGGGGAGCAGAAAGAGAGGGAGACAAAGAATCCGAAACAGGCTCCAGGCTCTGAGCTGTCAGCCCAGAGCGTGACGCGGGGCTCGAACCCACAAACCGCAAGATCATGACCTGAGCTGAAGTTGGATGCTTAACCGACTGAGCCACCCAGGCGCCCCACCAAAGTTTAATGTCCACCAGGGCTATGCTGTGGCACAGACACAGGTTTTGTGGGGCTAAAAGATTATCCAGTTAAGGTGAAGTTCTAAGAAACGTAAACAAAATAACCATCGCGAAATGGGACATAAAAATAAATGTACACTTAGAACATAAAAGCCAATTATCAATTTTAAAAGCTGACAAACACATCGTCGTCAATTTCAGGAAATAATGTCATATTGTATTACTTAATTGTCCTCTAGAATACTCTTTCTTTTCTACAGTTTCTGGCCGAATACGCTGGGTCATCTCTTCATATGACGAAGCCATCATAATAGAGTTTTCCATAGAGAAAGTAAAAAGATAATTCAGTTCTTCGCCACTACAGCTGTCCTTTGTTTTTAATTACTCATAATGTAGAAAATCAATCTGAAATGAAATCCTGTGCAAGAGCGATCCAAAAACATGCAAAATCACTGCCCTGTTGCACTGAACAACACAGCATTTCATCCGATCACTCTCCTGTTTACATGCGATCATTTATTGGTGAGTCCGGGTAGGGCTTCTCTTAACTGTCCTGATGGTGATTTTGCAAGCTTCTTACTTTTCTGGAAGGACCAGGCTTCATCAGGAAAATAAAAAAATGTGTCAGATATACTGATGCAGTTTGAAATGTTGGGATATACACATAATTAGCAGATTCACATGAGGTTATGGTGGAGAGTCACAGAATTGAATTGCCACAGGTGTTGCCCTACAAGCACAATTACGATACAATTCTTTCTCCAAAAATGCACATCTAAAAACCTGTTACATTTGTAACTCTAAACATGGTTATATCAATTACAGGACTAAAAGTAGAAAATTTGCATTTGACTACTTGTCAATAGGAACGAAACCCTCCAGTTCTATTTTTCACATCTCATGACTGGAAAACATTCTCACGGGCCAGCTTCTGGCACGTAGAGTTTAAAACCGTGTTTCTCTTCCATTACTAATAAACTTCTGGTACTAAGTGTCCGGGGGCATATTAGGTCAAGATGTGATGGCAGAATGGAGCCACTCCTACAATGGAGAAGCCATTACAACTCAACACATTTACCATTTCTGGTGCCCGTTTCTTTCCTGTGAAGATGCAGATTTCTGTCCGACGTCATTTTCTTTCCGCTACGAGTTCCTCCCTTAAGGTTTCTCCGAGTGCAAGACCGCTAGTGATCAACTCTTTCACCTTTGATGCCTGAAAGAAGCCTTTGTTGTACCTTTCACTTTTAAAGATACGTTCACTGGGTAAAGAATTTTGGGTTGTGAGGTGTTATGTTTCTTCCCCTTTTCGCATGTTGCTCTTCTGCCTTCTGGCTTGGGTTGTGGGTCCTCTACTTAACGTTTTAGCCATCTGAGGACTGGAAGAATTTTCCACGGGCCAGCTTCTAGCACATGGATCGAAAACTCTGTTTCTCTTCTGCCCTGTGTAAGCTTTTGGTTCGGAGTTATCTGCTGCTTTCTTATCTTTATTCCCCTATCTGCTATCCAATGTGCCTTTTTTCTCGTGCTGATTTTAAGATTTTCTCTTTATCACTGGCTTAGAGTAACTGGTTTAACACGTGTTTCATTTTCCTGTTCTTGGATTTTTTTGCTGTCCTTGAATTTGTGAGATTATGGTGGTGAACCAAATTTATAATATGTTAAGCTATTATTTCTTCAAGTATTTTTCTTGGCCTTCCTCTGCAGGGATTCTGACCATGTACGTTAGACTGAAATTGCTCTGCAGCTCAATGAGATTCCCCTTCCTTTCTTCCTTCCTTTCTTCCTGCCTTCCTCCCTTCCCTCTCTCTTCTCCTCTTTCTTTCCTTCTTTCTTTTCTTTCTTTCCTTCTTTCCTTCTTTCTTTCTTTTTCTTTCTTTCTTTCTTTCTTCTTCTGTGTTTCATTTGAATCCTATCTATTGTGTGAGTGCTATGCTTTTTTGAACTGTTTTAAAATTGACATACAGCACTGTGTAACTTTAAGGTCATAGTAATGATTTGACTTACATAGAGTGTAAAATGATAACCAGAGGAAGTCTAGATAACATCCATAATCTCACATAGATACCAAAAAAAGAGAAAAAAAAATTTTTCCTTGTGATGAGAACCCTTGGGATCTACTTCCTTAACAACTTTCAAATAATCCCGAAGAGCAGCGGTAACTATAATCATCATGTTGCTCATTATGTCCTCAATATTTAATCATCGTATAAGTGGAAGTCTGTACCATTTGGCCACCTTCCTCTAGTGCCCCCCCCCCCCACACCCACCTCTGGTAACCACACATCTGAACTCTTTTTTCCATGAGTATTTTTTTTTTCCAGATTCCACATTGAAGTAAGATCACACTCACTTCTTTCACTTAGCATCCATCCATGTTGTCACACATGGCAGGATTTCCTCCTTTTTTATGGCTGAATTATATTCCATTGTGTGTGAGTGTGTATGCGTGTGTGTGTATGGATCCATTTATCAATTCATAGGTTGACAGACAATTAGGTTGTTTCTATGTCTTGGCTACTATACCTAATGCTGCAGTGAATGTAGGGGGACAGATATGTACCAGACATAGTGTTTTTGTCTCCTTCAGGTATACAGTCAGAAGTGGAATGACTAGATCATATGGTAGGACTAATTTTAACTTTTTGAGGATCCTCCATACTGTTTTCCACGGTGGCTGCACCATTTGCATTCCCACCAACAGTGCACATGGTCTCTTTTTTTTTGACATCCTCACCACCACTTGTTATCTCTTGGTTTTGTTTCTGTGTTTTTGTGAGAGTTTTTTTTTTTAATATGAAATTTATTGTCAAATTGGTTTCCATATAACACCCAGTGCTCATCCCAACAGGTGCCCTCCTTAATGCCTATCACCCACTTTCCCCTCCTTCCCACCCCCCATCAACCCTCAGTTTATTCTCAGTTTTTAAGAGTCTCTTATGGGTTATCTCTTTCCCTCTCTTTTTTTTTTTTTGATGATAGCCATTCTAACAGGCATAAGGTACATCTGTGTCATTTCTTGATTTCCTCATTATTAATGTATTTTTTCTCTCTCTTTGCATGGCTGGTAATTTTTTGGATGCTAGATATTGCAAATTGTACTTTGCTGATATAGGACATTTTCTGTACTGCTATAAATATTCTTGAGATCTGGGGTGCCTGGGTGGCTCGGTTGGGCGGCTGACTTCAGCTCAGGTCATGATCTCGTGGTTCATGAGTTTGAGCCCCGCGTTGGGCTCTGTGCTGAAAGCTCAGAGCCTGGAACCTGTTTCAGATTCTGTGTCTCCCTCTCTCTCTCTGCCCCTCCCCTACTCTGTCTCTCTCTGTCTCAAAAATAAATAAACATTAAAAAAATTTCTTTTTAAATATTCTTGAGCCCTGTAATGGAATGCAGTTATATGGAAACCCTTTGTGTTTTTTTTTTTAAGGTTGCCTTTTTTTTTAAGAGTTCTCAGCCACAGAGAACTAAATCACAACAGCCTTTATTCCAGAGTCAATTTTTCTTCATTATTGAGGCAATGCCTTGTAAGTACTCTATCTGATGCCCAGAGCATTACCAAGCCCCCCCCCCTCCTGCCCCCCACTCCCTGCCACATACACACACTGGGTCTCACAGGTAACAGATAAGAGCCAAGGATAACTTACTCTCTTGGGACAAGTTGACATTTCGGGAGGTGACTGAGAAGGCATTTCAGAACTCAAACAGAGGAGTATGAGTTGCTGCAAGTTTGAAAGATCAAGCATGGGACGCACTAGGCCAGGCTTTTCAGGGAGAGAATGGGCTTCTCTTCCCTGAAGACCTAGCACGCATTTAATATTCCAAAACCACTGTTCCGCTCTTCTTACTAAAGAACTAGCAAAAGGCGTTGGGCAGCATGAATCAAGCTTTCTTCTAGCCTCAGTATTCTTTCATCTGGTTCCACAGCATTTATTGAGTGCTTAATCTATGTCAAGTACTGTACTGGATGCCTTCAATTACAAAGCTGAGTAAGCGTTAGTCTTTTTTTCTCATGAAGTTTACAGTCTCCTTTTCCTTAAATAATTAATATGTGTAAAGTGTCATGAGAGTGCTTGACTTTCAGCAACTGCTTAAGTATCTGTAGGCTTTGCTATGGTAGCAGCCATAGGCATGACAGCAATATTGGTATTCGTGCTGTGTTGCTCAAGGTCTACTGTTTTTCTCTCCTTTTCTTATACCACTTGGGACCACGTTGACTATCCTGGGATTGGCCTCCTCCAGCAGCCAGGGTTCAAAGAACGGTTTGCAGATACTCTCAAGCATCACCTAGAATTAATCAAAGTTCCTTTTAACTTTGATTACTTATTAATGTGCCCTAAGATTTGTTCGTCCTAAAACATCCTGCATGATATCTGCTGCTAATTTCTTCTTACCCTAGAAACAGTTATCGTTTATGTATTCAAATCTCAATTACTTAGGCAGTGATGCAATGCTACACCAGTTTTCACTCATATTCGTACTCAGAGATAGGTGATTATTTTCCATCCCTTTTGGTAAAAAGAATAACTTTCTGAATTTGACATGAGGAGAAAAATGCCTGAATTTCCCTCCTTAGGGAAACATAATAAGTGACGTATAATTAAACATATTCCAGTTGACTGGAACAGCTCAAGGGCACTACCTTATTTGGCAGCCCTCGTTCTTTTACTGTCTTCTGTTCCAGACACTGAAAATCAGGGTGCTAAGACTTTCCTGATAAACAGGTCACCAATGTTCTCCATCACCTAGCTTTTCTTTTGCTTCTTGCAGTTACTCCTTCCTTCCTTCCTTCCTTCCTTCCTTCCTTCCTTCCTTCTTCCCTCCCTCCCTCCCTGTCTTCCCTCTCTTCCCTCCCTCCCTCCTCCCTCCTCCCTCCTTTCCTTCTTTGACACTTTTTCAACAGAGATTTTTATTTGTAATTCTTCACAACAATTCTGAGGAATAGGACAGGAAAAATTCAGTTCTATTATAGTCCTTTGGAACTTCCACGCTGAGGCTAGCCAGATGTACTCTTGCCTCAGAGAGCTATGTCATATCTAGTGAAGATCTTTTAATGTTATGCCCACAGTTCCATAGAGAAGCCAAAATATAATTAATAATAATAATAAATGGGAAAGTCTTTCCCAAGATCCCATTAGAAGACAGAAAATTTTTGCTTATGACATTTCAATGACCAAACTTTGATTAATATTCAAAGAGTAAAAAAAATGATCTTAGGTCATTTCAGAAGAAATACAAATATCTCTCATTTAATATACTATTATCTTTGAGAGGAGGATAGCAGAAGAAAAGGTCAACAGAACTTCCTATAATAAGGTTATCTGTCATGTACTATAAATATCTTTTATTTAAATCTACATGGTTCTAAATGTGGGTAGAGCAAGTCTGGATCTTGAGGAAGACTTTATTTCCCCTATGCATTTACATCTTAAGTTTCAGAGAGCCAGTAACTAAAACAGGGGAGTCCTTTTCCTCTGGACAGGCTTATCTCAAAAACAGTATCTGAAACTCGTATTCTTGAGATCACTTAGCAACCTCTATGGGGTGAGATATCAGGAGAGAAGTTCTGTATGGTTTAATTTTATGACTTCCTAACATTATGTTCAAATACTGACACTGAAGGTAAAGCTATAAATTATGCCACAGCACAATCATTTGTGAAATATAGTTTTTCTACTTAATAAAGGGATGGCTTTCGAGTTTCCTTTCAATGATATTTTCCTACGGGCATTAAATATATTGCTTCACTCACACAGCTTTGCAAAAGCCTGCAGTGGAAGAAGTCAGAGCCCGTAAAGGGGTGCCCGATCCCAAGTGCGTGCAAGTCTACCGATTCGGCTGAACACACAGCCTGCAGGTATAAGATGTCACTGCACACCCAGGCAGCACTATTTTCTTTGTCTCATTACCAGCTGGCAAATGATATTTGAACAACCGACAACAGACCAGCTGCAGGTGCTCTAGAGAAGGAAATCTATCTTTGCCTTTTTCAGAGAGTAAGTATTAAGGAACACTCTCCAATGACGAGATGAGTATAAAACAATGCAACTTAAACATTTTGTCAAAAAAAAAATCACCTTTGCTATTGGAATGCCCCGTACATATTCGTCCACCTTTTGCCATGCATGTAACTATTGGATGGGTCTTCTAGGCACACTGGTTTGACCTATCCTTCCTCGGGGAAGAGAGCATCATGGAGAAGGGGCTTCCGGCTTCTACAGCCTGGGTCTCACACACTAATTACCATCTTCCATCGCTCCTGCTTGCTCCTTCCAGTACCACCACCCCGGCGAGCTTTGACCCCTTAGCTTTTTCTAAGAATCTACCACCCATCAATGCTACTATTCTTTCACACTCTCTCATCCTTCTGTTCTGTTTCTGTCCTTACACAGCTTACATCCCCACCTGTGTGGTCCTCTCTAGGTTGTTACATTCCCTTGGCCAAAGCCCAACCCTTGGTTAAATCCCACTTTTCACCTAACCTACATTTGCTCCAGGACAGTGGAGACATTGCAGAAAAACACGCATTCATGCTGATTGGTCTCACTTCACATGTGGAGCCTGAGTGAGACCGGACGAGCACCGGGTGGGCCCCTGGAGCTATGGGGTAGTCCTGCCACTGGTCCAACCACTTTTCCTCTCTCTGACATGGCAGTTAGATACCTTCTTATGTCTCTACACACTTCCTGCACCTCCTTCCTCCCCCCGCCCCCAGCCTCACTCTCAGGAGCCGTGCTTTCTGTTCCACTGAGAAAATACTCACAATCAAAAGAGAAATCCCACGGGCTCCAACAGCTACATATCCACCTTCAAGGACTGACCCTGCTGTGTGGTCCCCCCTTTTCTGTGGATGAACACCTTGCTTTCTCCTCAGTACCAACCATCATGTCCGTGCAATGGATACAACACCTCACTTGTCCTACAATCAAGGCCCTCCCTCTGACACTTTGACTCTCCTTCCGCACATCTGACTTTCTCTTCTCTCTGCTGGATTGTTCCTACCGTGTACAAACGTATCTCCATGTGGTCCAATCAATCAGCCCAGTGGTTATATTAATCATGTTAAATCTCTCCATAGCCTTCGACACAGTTGCTTATTCTATGCTTCCTGACACAACTTCTCTGCCTGGCCTCTGCCTTGATACATCCCGCCTGCATTGCTGGCGTCCTCTTTTGAGCCTCCGTTGCTAGTCTGTTTTTGCTCCCAAAGATCCAATGTTGGGCTTCCCAGGGTCCAGTCTATAGACCTTTCTCCTTCTTTTCTATCATTAACTCCTGAGCTGAATCATCCTGCCTCATATAGGGTGACTGTCTTTCATATTTCCAGTGTCCTAATTCTCATAGTATCCGTATGAATATTGTTCTGAGGAGCCAAAAGAAAGTGGTACCTCTTAAAATTATGCAGTGCAGGCACTGGCCTCATAATATTGTCTGTATTTTCGACAGTTCCCAAACGTAGAGTTTCAGCCTGGATTCCTTGACCTCCAAACTCATGCTCCAAAGCTTATTTGCCATCTTTCCAGGGATGTCTAAGAAGTAACTCTTAAACTGTATAGGTAAAAATAAAACGTCCTGATTGCACAACACTCAACCCACCCCTCACAAACCCTACTCTTTAAGGAGTCTTTTCCAAAAGAGTAGATGGAAATTTCATTTACAGATGCTCAGGCCAAGGCATTGGAGTCGTTATTGACTCCTCTTTCTTCCTCACCTACATCTAGTCCATCCATAAATCATGTCTTCTCTACCTTTGAAATATACTTAACTTCTCCCCCCACCACCTGCTACCTCTCTGATCTGAGTCACTCCCATCATTTCTTAGCAAGATTATTATAATGGGCTCCTGACTACTATCCTTGCCTCTTCCCTTGCCTTCCTCTAGAACATGGTATAAAGCCATCAGTTTCATATATATGTTAATGTAACTCGGGTAACATCATTCCTTTGCTTAAACCCCTTCAAAAGCTTTCCAGTTTACTCAGTATTAAATCCAATGGCCTGACCATATCCTCTAAAGCCCTACATATTCAGTCTCCCCACTACATCTCTGACCTCACAGATAACCAGCCCCTTCCACACCATTCTTGCCCCGGTAGCTACACCAGCCTCCTGCACTTGCTCAAATCAATCCCACACACTGCTGTCCAAAGTGGTACTACACGAGGCCTTCTTTACTCAGTACTGTGGTAGCCCAGCAATCTATCCTGCCCACTCCCTCTTCCTCCTTAAGGCTTTGGCTCGAATACCTCATCATCGCAGGGGCCGTCGCTGACCACTCTCTACGAAACTGTAACGCGACCTCCTCTAGCTGCTCCCTTGAAACTCCTAGCTCCCAGGTGCCTCCCTCTATCCTATATGACTTTTCTTCTCAGTCACGATAAGGTTAAATGTATGCATAGGACAAACAGAGAGAGATTGAAAGAGAGAGATTATTTTCCCCTATGTTAGTTACCTATGCCGGCATAACAAATTCACGAAAGCTTTGCAGCTTCAAATAACCAATGTGTGTGGTCTCAGGTTCTGTGGAGTAGGAAGTCAGGCCTCGTTTGGGTTATCTCTGGCTTACGGATCCTCACAAGGCTGTGATCACATTTTCAGCCAGGACTGCAGTCACCTCAAGTTAACTTGGGGAGGGGCCACCTGTAGGCTCAGTCACTGCTGGCTGCACTCAGCTCCCCGCTGGCCAGTTCTCGGCCACGTGGGCCTTTCTGTGGCGCAGCTCACCGTGAGGCACCCGGCTTCCCCTCACAGGCTGCCAGGAAGAGTGGAAGAGAATGAGCAAAATGAGGATCACGGTCTTCTGGTAACATAATCTCTGAAGGGACATCCTGTCTCTTCTGCTACATTCTGTCATCCAAAGCAAGTCACTAGGTCCAGTGCACACTCAAGAGTGACGGGATTACATAAGGACGTGACCTCCAGGAGGTAGGGCTCACCCGGCCATTTTGCAAGCTGCTCGTCGCATGCCCTTCTGGAATACGAGCTTCATGTTGCGTTTCCTACCACAGCCCAGAGCAGAGAACAATGCCTGGCTGTGGAAGAGTCGCTCAATAGTCACCGCTCATCGTTTGAGCTCACTTACTGCTCTCCCACTGCTTGCTTGCAGAGCTCTACTATTCCCACTAACGGGAGAAAATGTTCTCTGTGGTGTCCTAGATTTAGAATTTCACGCGTGCCTACACTCCTACTGAGGGGTTTGTCTTTCCGACCATGACATGTTATGGCTCTGCTTGTTCTTGGAGCTCAGGTCAGACGAAACCTCTGGAACCCCTACTCCGTATCCCCTATACCCCGATTACTCTCTCCAGCTTCTGTGAGCTCACGTGGTGCCCGTACCACACAGCCTCACGAGTGCTTATGCGTAAGTCTTAGACTGGGAGCTTCTTCATACTAACTAACATGTGTACACCCTGCGTAAGCCCGGCCAGAGCAGTGCCTGTCTATATGGCTGTCACAGAGCAGACAGACTATGGCAGAGTCCTTGCAAAGTGACAGCTCGCGAATTAGTGGCACACGAAGTTAGTGGTTTTATTCTTTTGTTATTGCTACTTCTCATTAAATGTTCTGTAAATGTTCACTGAATAACTGAAGCGAAGCCCTGGAATAATTTATAATAAGTGAGTAAGTGAATGAATTCACTCTGAGATTTACATTGGCTCAATGTCATGAGAAGCATCAATAGATTAGTTTGGTCCAGCCGCATTAGTCTGACAAAGTTTCTGACTACTACCGCCAGGGTTCAGTAAGTCTTTATTGCCCGGGTCTCGGGGGGCCGACTGGACCACAGTCATCTCCGGGTTTGCTATGAATTCACAATCGTGACCCAGCTAGCGCCTGCGCTTTTAGAAGGATGTGGGAAAGAACAGAATTGAGCTGTATTTTCCTGCCTCACTGGATATAAGCAGAGTACATTCTGGGGAGAAAGTTTTCAGGCTACTGAGGACATTCAGGTTGTAGTAAACACGTGAAACGGGGCTCGGGAGCAAACCAGAAGTTAAAACAGACTATTGAGTGTGATACTAGTTCTCATTAGAAGTCAAGCAGATGTGCCTTATGCCTAAAATAAGCATATGTATTTTGGTAGCTTGATGTTTCAAAGGTCAACAGGCAGCACCATATGGTGCCTTGGTGTCTGTGTGTGCGTGCGTGTGTGTGTGTGTGCGCACGTGTGTGTGCACGTGCCTATAGGCCTGGAGGTATTAAAACAGAGAGCTACATGTGCATCCCCAGACCCATCTGCTCCGACATCAGTAAGGATCTACAGAGGCTTCCCCCATATGGACTGCAGGGTTGATTTCACTTAAGGGCAAAGTGTTCGTGCGGAATGTTGCGTGCTTTGATCAGAACGCTGTGGATCTTTCCTCATTATTCTCCACGGCATTTAGGGCGCTTACGGCATTTACGGCAGGTGGCCGAGGTCCCCCCAGATCGCTCCTGCTGGCCAGTCACAGGGGGGCGACTCTCACTTAAATATTTAGGGAATCCAATCGCCTCTCTGCTCACATGCAGCCCCCTCTCCCTGGATTTGCCGCCTGTTTGTTTGTCTTCTCAGCGGCCCTGAAGAGTGAAAATATATATCGAGGTCTGGGTTTCGGGTTTTCCAAAGGATTAGTGAGAGAGAGCAGGGCTCAAGACAGAGAGCAGAGTCATGATCCAAACTTTATCGGACTATGTTGGGATCCTTGTTCAATAACAAACTCTGCTCAAGGCTGTGGACTGAAAAGGTTGAGTGCGTATGTGATGGCCACCATTTGGGAAATGCAAACCATTGCTGTGATAAAGAAGGCAAGTGTTTCTCCTGTCTTCACTTTATTTAACCATCTTCTTCTTTGAGTGCTATTCACCCAACTCCAAGCTCCAGGCGCGTCTTCTAATGCCCTGCCCTTACCGGTTGGAATAAGGTCAAATATTAGGTCAGCAGGAGTTAGTTCTTTACGGCACTAATTACTTTTTAAAGGAGACCTCAAAAGGTAGATAAACACATTAATTAATCTCTAATTGTGTATTTTAGAGCCTGTAAGATCCGTGTGAAGGAGAGAGTTCAGGCAGACAAGACAGCCTCAGCTAGGCCCCAGCCTTCCCACATCTCTGCGGAGAGGAGACTGTGTTTAAGACACATTCTCCTTTTATATATTAGAGTATATTTCAACAATCTTTTGGAAATTTTTAGACTTTGAAAAATTGTCCTGAGCAGAAAATTAAGCCCCAGAAATAATTACTGATACAAAAAAATAGACTACTTCACAATTATTTTATGAATTGATTATTGTTAAGAAGGAAAAGAGTGAATCAACATCTCTTATTTTATCTATCTATCTATCTATCTATCTATTTTTGGTATGAGTGGAAAGGAAACCACCAGAGTTGAATGAACAGTTTGAGAGCTGAGTTATCACTTAATGGGATCTAAGTAGATCAAGCAGACAGGTCAAGAGTTTGGAAACTCTGGTTTTTGATGTCAGAATAATTTTCGAAACGGTAAATAGAATGAGACGAGGTTCTAGGTTTGAAGTAAAATCACTTGACTTCCTGTTAAGTAAACCTATAGAAATCTATGCCATTTTCACATTGTTTAGTTAGACATGTTTCCAACTACACTATGGAAATTGTACCAAGAGCACACAAGAAGGACAGAAGAGCCACCGAATAGAGAGCCTGACAGTTCCTGTCTTACAGCAACAATAACATACTTTCCACACATAGCTGACTCTTGACCCAGGTGGAAATGCACACATTTTGATACATTACCACAGTGACTGGTGTGACAAAACCCAGAACGGATACCTAAGCCATCATTCTACAAACCGAAGGGATGATGAGGGATCCTTCCAAATGGGAAGAATGGCGTCCATATGCTCAGAGCATCTTTAAGAGAGATATATAATGACAGCCCTGGGTGTCCCACAAATATCACTGATTAGTTTTGGGATGAGCCCCAGGACAAGGGCTGGGGATCCCCAAGGGACAGCTTTTTGGCCCAGAGTTAAGATTTATGATATAATGAATGCTGCATGAGGACAAAGATTCTGCGTTTCTGTTTTCCCTTTTCACTGCTCACTACGTCATCACATACAGGTTGAGGTACTCCACGGTAAAGCCCTTACACATATTGGTTCTGAAATGGGCACAATGCATCCAGGCTATTGACAGAGCGTTCTGACTGGTCGACCATCTTTGCTCTTCTTCTAACTCCATAACCCTCTCTATCTAGTCTCCCAGCAACACGAGTGTAATTGTTTTCAAAGCCAATCCCACCCACTGCTGACCGGCCCTTCCTGGCCCAGACTGACTTACCACACAGGGGGCTCCTCTCAGACCACTGCTCCCTCCCCGCCCACACTCTGGCCACAATGACCTTCCGTTCCATCCTGAACAGGGCCACCTGCATTTTTGTCTTTGAGCCTTGGCACCAGCTTTCTCCTCTTCTTGAAATGTACCGCATGACTCAAAAGGACAGCCCTTCTGCTCATTCAAATCTCCACTAAATGTCTCTATTTATTTATTTTGGGGCGGGAGGGGGAACTGCCTGGGTCCAGTCAACTACATGTCTTTGAAGAGAAGTAGGCACAGTGGTAACCACCCACACTTTCACAGCTCTTCCCACAATCCTGGCATAATCCCAAGTACTTTCCATCCATGAGCCCAATCCTGTTAGTAACAGACCTACGAGGAGATCCTATGGCTTTGAACCTCAATTTCAGAGGAAGAAACAGAGGCACAGAGAGGCTAAGACGACTGCCTACGATCACAGAAATAATTTTGGTCCTGTGTCTGAAGGCCATGTCTGTCACCAGTTCTGAATTCTGCCTCCGAGGTAGGTGCGACCCAGTTGCCTTCGACGTGTCACCCGTTTTAGTTTTCCTGACAGCACTCACCACTGATACTTTTCCTGTCTGTTTAGGTGTTTGTCTCTGTATCTATTTGTTTACCTTAACAAATCACTGTCTGTTCCCTTTTTCTGAAATTTAAATTCTCTGAGGCCCGTGTGCACTTCTGCTCAGCTTACGACAAGGTATCTAACATCTAGAGCAGGAAGCAGCCACCAAATATGTGCTGAACTGATTCGTGACTGAAGGAGTGTGTGTGGCTTTCTGGGGGTCAGCTCAGGTCTCCAAGGTGGTGGACTGGATCTGGCCATTCATCTCCTCAAGGGGTTCAGGGTTCTTCGTTTTAAACGTTTATTTATCTTTGAAAGAGAGAGAGCAAGCTTGCGTATGAGTGGGGGAGGGGGAGGGAGAGAGGGGGGACAGAGGATCCGAAGCGGGCTCTACCCGCTTTGTGAAGCTGATGTGGGGCTTGAACCCACAAACCATGAGATCATGACCTGAGCCAAAGTCGAATGCTTAACCGACTGAGCCACCAAGCACCCCTAGGGGTTCAGGGTTCATAACAATTTGTTCATCTAGCGGTGACCAAACCTTATGATTCTCTCAGACCCTCTTGAGGAAAGACTGATTTACCAATCTGAATGCCGATTTATTAAATCACTGTGAGGAATATTCCTGTCACCCACATCCACCACCTGTTAGGCCTCTGTGGGAAAGCAAATTAAAATCAGAGTGTTGCTCAGCAAATGGAAAAATAACACTACGGGAATTCTGAAGACTTTGCAGGATATTTTAATCAGGCAGTGGCAGCTTGGTGAATCGCCCTCCCCAGTGACCAGGTGGTTCTGACCAATAGGCCAGAGTTCCCGGTCAACAGGGACTCTCAGCCTTTCACAAAAACTGTACGTTCTCACTCTCCCGCTCTGTAGAAATCCGTATTCTCTTTTGTATTTGTCTTTTCCAGTCTCTTCAGTTTTGGAAAGGAAACCTCCTTCAAATGTCATTTCCAGGAGGCACCCATCTCCCTGGTCCATTCAGGTCCTCATACTAGGTCCTTTTTCTGATGACTCTTTAGTGGAGCTCAGTTCCCACATGACTCAACTCAGTCTCAAGAAATCATCTAATTGGCTCAGACCAGTTCATGGATTGGTTATTCTGGAGCCTGGATTTTCTACCTGGCAGTTATTTCCGTGGGGGTCAGAGGATAGAGGGAGATGAGGAGTTGTAGAAGAAAGCCAGACGAGGCTTTGGGGAGGAGGCAGTTTCTCATGAAAAGGACAGGTGCAGGGAAGCAATGGCTGTCACATCTGGGGCACATCTAGACATGCCCACCTTACGCTCAGAGTGCCGCGTAGTCACGAATGTCCACTTCCAAAGAAAAACCGCCTGTAAGTCTACCATAGCATCAGGCGTTGTATTTATAACTACACTTACACTGGCAGTAGAACACGGAAAGAAGGAGGACATGCCGTGAAACAACATAGTCAAGCAACCTAATAGTTACTATTTTAACTTTGCTTAGTCTTGGTTTCTCCCTAATTCCTGTACCTACGTCATAAGTGTTGTCATGAAGAGTCAGTGAAACACTACTCATGAAGCCCTTAGCACAGTGCCTAGGACATATTCAACCAGCTAGGATATCCAACGTTGATAATAATTATTCTTAAGGCATTGGCTATGTCTGTTAGTACAAAAGTTCAAGAGGAGTCTGGGTGGCTCAATCGGTTAAGCGTCCGACTTTGGCTCAGGTCATGATCTAGAGGTTCTTCAGTTCGAGCTCCCTCATCAGGCTTTGTGCTGACAGTTCAGAGCCTGGAGCCTGCTTCAAATTCTGTGTCTCCCTCCCTCCTTGCCCCTCTCCCGCTTGTGCGTGCACACACTCTCTCTCTCTCAAAAATAAACATTAAAAAAATGCTTCCAAATACACTAACTATGGGAAAATACTTCATATCTTTTGAAAGAAAAATAAGCCCTAAAAAGGATGTTATACCTAAGACAACATTTAAATATGTCCAGAGTAGAGTCTCCCTCGTAAGCAATGAGACGTTGTCCTCACTGCTTGCCAAGTACACTGCTAGAATGCCAAGTGCCTAGACCATCACTTTCTAAAGTTAATTCAGAAGCCCTCAAGAAATAAATAAAAATAAAATTTCTGTAGTCAAATAAGATTAGGAAACACTATCCACCCCTTTTTGAAAGTCACAATGCACATTAGCATATTAAGGGTAGTAAATAATCTTCCGTTAAAAAATCAGATTGAATGTGCTTTATTTATCAGTCTTATTTGACAAACAGCCATGAGTCCCTCCTATACACACTTTTTTGTTTCATTTCACGTCTGTTATCTCACAAAAATAATGTGTCAGCAGAATATTTTATAAACACTCCCTGGGACAGAGACCCTAGGGTAGCTGGTCACTTCCTCCTTCCCACTTTGAAAAACATACAAGAAACCGAAAAATCCCCTTGCTGATCACCTGGCAACGGCAATGATCTGAAACCTTGCCCTCAACTGTAAGGCTATCACCACCGCAGCAGAAGAATAACCCCCCTCAACAGTGGAAGGACTTCCACACAGCGGTCTCCGGACCTGTGACTACGTGACCTCAAAGGACAAAGGGATGCAATGCAATTAAGGGCCTGGACTCCCAGTTGGGAAGGTGATCCTGGATCATCCGGGCGGGCTCCTCATTGTCAATGTCATGAAACTTTGAAAGGGAAGATCCTTTCCCATCGGGGATTACAGCCACGAAAGGAGTGTAAGAGGAGCCACAGGACAAGGACCTCATCTGCCTGTGAACATAGGGGGTGGGGGCCATGAGCCAAGCAATGAGGCGGAAACTGGAAATGGCCCTAGGCTCATAGCCAACCAGAACACAGAGACCTAGATCCAACATCCACAAGGAAGTGAATTCTGGCAACAAGACCAGACAGCAGAGAAACAGATCGTCGTCCCGAGCCTACAGAGAGGAATGTTCGCCACGTGAGACCTGTATCAGACGTGTCGCCTACAGATAGATAAAAAGACAATATTGTAAGATATTAAAGTCATGTGGTCAGATAATAAAATGGTCTTTTATTAAGCCTCTAACTTTGATAATTTGCCACAGGAGCAACAGGAAATGAGTATAATCTTCCTGTTCACAGTAACATTTTTGATGAATTAATTTGTGCCCGGCCATCTCTACACACTGAGCACGTGCATGTACTAATCCATTAATCAACCCATTAATCATCACATGGATGCTAACAGGTGGCTTCTATTATTACCCCTGTTTATGGAGGGTAAATTGAGGCACAGAAAGTTTAGGAAACTTGCCTAAGGTCATACAGATAGTCAGTGGCAGATCTGAAATTCAAAGGCAAGTCGTGTCTCTGTAGACAACAGGCTCTTATTCATGAGGAACACCAGGCTCAGTGAGGATCCTGTTCTGGGAAATAAGTAATAGTCTAGGTTTCTTCAGACACTATTGACTCCCTCATTAAAAGGAAATTATAAATCTTTACTTTATCTTCATACTGAATTTAGACTCCACATTTTCTATTGCTTATCAGATAATGCAAATTTGGGGACCAAAGTGAACATGAATTGTACTGATTTTATTAGCCCAATTTCAATTTTAAACACAAACAAATTTATGCATCCAATTAGTCGTAAACCCAGATTTCCTAACAAATATTCTCCATGCTCTTTTAAAACCCTCATCCATCACTGGCCAAATATTGAACATCTGAGTGTTCTATTTATATAATACCTCTCTATTATTAACTCAGCCACCTTTTTAAAAAATGTTTATTTTTGAGAGAAAGAGAGTGAGAGCAGGCAAGGAGCAGAGAGAGGGAGACAGAGGATCTGAGGATCCTAAGCAGGCTGCACAGTGACAACAATCGAGCCCAACTTGGGGCTCGAACCCATGAACCATGAGATCACAACCTGAGCCGAAGTCAGACTCTTGGCCGACTGAGCCATCCAGGTGCCCCTAACTCAGGCAACTTACTCATTAATTAGATGTGGGCTTATTACATGCTTAGTATTATGGGTAGGTAACAAAAATATAGAAGAAGTATACAAGGTACGGCCTTAGCCCTCATAATGTATAAGAGTTTAGGAAGCTAAGACATGCACATCAGAGTCAATTTTTACAGAATTCTCAACTTGCTGTCATTTCCCCCACCAGGAGCAAGACCATTTGAATATTCCATAATTTAGCACTGAACTAATTAGAGATCACCCCGTTTATTACAATCTATCCTACATCCGTTGCCTCAAATGTCAAAGTAAAATTTGTCATCTAGGACTAAAATACAGACATGCATGCTTCAACACACACAGAGAGTTACGTAGCACAAACACATGTACGTTGATTCCCCTCCAACCTCACTTCGCATACTTAGGAACTCTTGACTGCTTTTGTGGTCCCCAAATATGTTCAGAGAAAATGGATTCAGACACTTCACACACACACACACGCACGCACACACACACGCTCAAAGCATGGATCCTTCCCAATATCTAGGATGTCAAGTCCCAAATTCCCTTTTAGGACTGGCCCTTTGTCACCAGAGAAATAACCCTGAATGAACACTGAAATGCATCAGCAAATCATGAAGAGCAAGTATAACACAGAGACCCCCACGTGCTCTCTCTTCCCCAATGAGAGGACCACAGCCAAAGTCACCCTGCATCAGCAGAGTGCCTCTTTCTATATCTCTTGCACCTTTTTTTTTGAGGATCCTGGGTCTGCTTATCCTTTCAAGTCTTCACCATGGACAGTGTTCCTCACCTACAATTTGTAATCTAGTTAAGTAGTCAGAGTCCCTCTCCTCAGAGAGCTCAAGATAATATGAACAGGATTAAGGAGATTTGCTATAAAGAAGAAAGAAAATTAAGACTCTAATGTGAACTTTTTTTGAATATCAGGGACGAAGACACTTGAGGACAATGGACTGTCATAATAGGGCTTCCTCTGAGAATGCTTGTTTGATTCCTAATCTCGCTCCTCTTACTTTAGGTTCATGTGCCTTCCATATTCACCTCGTGTTCTGAATCTTTACCTCCATCTGTGAGAAAAATGTCAATTCTTTAGAGAAAAATCCCATTCCCTTAGATTCTTTTCCCTTTCTTTTCACAGTTTACTGAAGTCTGCATCTTGCAAATTTTAGTATCACTCCAAGGTTTCAACGAGGTAGATGCTGGTCTCTGGCCACCTGAGTCCTGCCACAAGACAGAAGGGTAGGGGTGAGGTGGGAAAAGATGATCCCTGGTTCTTTTGGTGATGTTGGAAGTGGGTATACCACTCCATGTTCTCACTCATACTCCCACAAGTATGAATTGTAAACCTACTGATACCCTCAAGCAATAAATCTTTTCCCCCTCCTTCCACTAATAGAACAGGCTAAAATCCAGGTAGTCAGATTAAGAAAGAGATATCCACTTTCTCAGATTTCCCAATACCAACTGGGTGTCCAACAATTTGATTAAAATCTGACACCGATTCCTGGAGTTAGTGCAGACCCCATAGGTCAAGGACTCAGCTCCATAAGACTGTTGCCCCTTCAGACTCCACTCACAAGTCTTGGTAGAGAGGGCCACCATATTTCTGACCAATTTGGGTTCCTACAAGTCCTTCATCAGGTTTAACAATCTGCTAGAAGGATTCACAGAACTCGTGTTTACTTATGTTTACTAGTTTATTTCAAGAGAGTCACATTAGGAACACCTAAAGGGAAGAAAAACGTAGGTGAAGGTATTCAGTCGGGGGAGGGTTGTGCCTAGTAGGTAGGTCCATTCCTTCCCATGGCGCGCCACCTTTCCAGCACACTTATGTGTGTACCAACGAGGATGATCCTCTAACTACACTACAAATGGGTTTTTATATAAGTTTCATTATATACGCACAGTTGATTAAATCATTGGCCATTGGTGATTGAATTCAATCCCCAGGCCTTCTCTCCAAAGGGTGGGGTTTGTAGATGGAGGACCTGAAAGTTACAACCCTGTAGTCATGGCTTGGTCTTTCTGGCCACTAGCCATCATCTAGCACCTATCTGGAGATCCCAGTCACCAGTCTCCTCATTAGCATACAAAAGACTCTTATTCCTCAGCAGATTCCAAGGATTTTAGGAGATCTGTGCCATAAACTGGGGCCAAAGTGTCTGTCTGTCTCTCTGTCTCTCTCTGCATATATATATATATATATATATATATATATATATATATAAAATCAGTAAGACACCATTAATGTATTATTGACTGGAGTAACCTTGGTTTCATTCCTGCTCTACCCCGATATTTCAGATTTATAAATAGGTGCATTTATTGCTAAAGAAAGCTCGGGTTTTCACCTAGGTAAATATTCTGTAACTGCTGATATTTGTTCAGATCAGATGTTCTTTTAGTAGTGATAAAGACTGCAGATGCTATCTACCACAAAAAGGTGTCATGTCCTCCCCTTGGCCATCTTTTCAACCAGTCCTTCCTACTGCTAGTTTATTGTTCTAAGCTATGTTTCAAAGAGGCGGTCAGTCCCACCTCTCTCTGGAAATGGAGATCTTCTCAATTGCCACCTTTGCCTCGCTTGCTCATGAGTGCAGGCACAAGGGTAGCCCACAGCTGCAGTAAATAAGAGAGGTTGTCATTTTGAGTGGCAGCTAGAAGGAGGCTAGAAGATCTCCTAAAATCCTTGGAATCTGCTGAGGAATGAGAGAGTCTTTTGTATGTTAATGAGGTGGCGGGTGACTGGGATCTCCAGATAGGTGCTAGGTGGTGACTGGTGGCCAGAAAGACCAAGCCATGATTAGAGGGTTGTATCTTTCAGCTCCTTCTCGCCTCACGAAAGCTGTACAATAGGACCGCACATAGGCATTTTGGAAATCAGGACCCAAATTTGACAATTTCAGGGTACCTTTTTGACTGCGCTTTCTTAGCCGGGAATGGAAACAATGGCCTGAAAGGGACACATTTGGGAGATGTTGGCACCAGTACAAGGTGGAACTCACGTTTATTGTTCTGGACAGCAGTCCTGTTTTAACATGCTTCTTTATAGTTGAATCTAATAAACTAGTGATATATTTGGATATATATATTTGCATTTGTAAATCTACAAAAGGAAAGCAAATGTCCTTTTTTTGGACAAGCAAAAAGATATGTCACATCTGAAGATCAGTTAGGTCAAATATCAAGATCTATGGTCTAAGGGGAAACTCCAGCACCCACAGTGGCTGTGTTCTCTCTCAAAGGGGATTGTTCCTATTCTGTTTGGATCTGTGATGTCTTTTCACAGGTGCTTTCTTTTTCGGACCTCCTTTTAATTCTTCTTTCTTTTCAGGACCTTTTGTTGGTTCACCTACAAAACCAACTCCATTCTAACTCTATGTTGCCCTGTTAAAGGCAGCTGGCTGATTTACAAAATAAAGCTTTACAAAATCCTGGGCAGAATCTTGGAGAAGGCGAGACACTTCCTTCTATTCGGCGCCATGAAGTGTAACAATGTCTCACATTTTTCACCTAACTTTTCTCTTGGTTCTTACAGCATCTTCGTGAATTGTCTTGTTATGTGGCTTATCACATACCTGTATTTTCTAGTAGCTCTCCTTCTGGGTCATAGTCTTTTTATTTTAATGTTTATTTATTTGAGAGATACAGAGATTGAGCATGAGTGGGGGAAGTGCAGAGAGAGAGAGAGAGAGAGAGAGAGAGAATCCCAAGGAGCCTCTACGCTCTCAGCACAGAGCCCAACACGAGGCTCGATCCCACAAACCATAAGATCATGACCTGAGCGGAAACCAAGAGTTGGATGTGTAGCTAACTGAGCCACCCTGGTGCCCCATAATCTTTTTGACTATTGATTTTAAGAGACTCCCAGAAAAGGAAATCCTAATTTAAAGATTAAAGATTACTTTCCATTTTCTTTCAAATTAAAAAAATTAGAGGCACAGAAGAGTTACAGAAGTAGCAGAGAGTGTTTGAACAGTGATGCAGACTTTCCTGAAGACAACACCTTACTGAGCCACAGCCCCCTCGCCACAGCTAAGAAGTTCGCATGGCTATGTTTCTCTGCACTAAACCAGAGACTCTACTGGGATCTCACGAGCTCCTCCATTAATGTTCTTTCCTGCACTAGGATCTAGTCCAGGGTCCTCAATGCTTGTTACTATCGTGTTTCCTTACTCTCTTCTGATCTGTGATGGCTCCTTGGTCTCTTTCTTAACCTTGAGATTTCTGAAGAGTCCTGGTCAATTATTTTATAAAAGGTCTCTTAATTTGGCTTTGTCATATGTTCTCTCATAATTCAACTGAGGGTACACGTTACTGGAAAGAACGCCGCAGAGGTGAAGTGCCTAAGTGCATCTTTTCTGGAGGCACATGATGTTGACAGATTATATTCTGCTGATGCTCAATTTCATCACTTGGTTAAATGATGTGCCATATTCTTCTAAAGTAAATTTGCTATGTTTTCTCCTTGTAGTTAACATTTGTTTTGTGGAAAATGCTTTGAAATTAGGCAAATACACTCTTTATCCTCAAGGTTTTGCCTGTTAACTTTAGCATTCATTTCTGGATCTTGCCTGCTACAGGAATTACCATGGTGTTCTTCTTTTTTTAATGTTTACTTTATTTCTGAGACACAGAGAGAGAGAGAGAGAGAGAGAGTGCAAGTGGGGGAGGAGCAGAGAGAGAGAGCGAGACACAGAATCTGAAGCAGGACCGAGGCTCTGAGCTGTCAGCACAGATCCCAATGAGGTACTCGAATGCTTAACCAACTGAGCCACCCAGGTGCCCCCAGGAATTACCGTGGTATTCTAATGGAGATGTTTTTATGTCCTTCATTCTTTCTACACTTATTCATTGTATTTCTTCTATAATGAAGAATTGTCCATTCTCTTCCATTAATTTATTCTTACAGCTATTTGTATATCAGTTTAGACTCAAAAATGTTTACATTATTCTTTGGATTATAATCCAGTATTATTATTTAGGTTGCACAAACTGTTTCACCTTCGGCCACGAGGCACTGCATTTGCGCCCTTTCCGCATATTTACATCTTATGTTGCTCTTAAAGTACTTCCCCACGTTCTGCCACTACGAGATTCCCCAAAACGTCCTTTTCCTTTGTAAATGGCTAAGCTGTCGTTCATTTGTAGATGCACCACTGATTGTTTATCCATTAACCAAGTGAATGATACCTGGCTTGTTCCCACGTATTTAGTGCGAGAAATAAAACTTCTGCAAACACTCGCACACAGGCTTTCTGCCAACACAACTTTTCATTTCTTTTGGCTAAATATGTAGCAGCGAGATCTCTGGGTCATGTGGTATGCGCATGCTTCACATTGTAAGAGACAGTCAAGTTGTTTTCCACAGTGCCTCTGCAATTTTGCATCTCTATGAGCAGAACAGGAGAATTTAAGTAGCTTCATATACTTGCAAGCACGTGGAATTGTCAAGTATCCCCCCTGTTATTATGATTAGCCATTCTAAAAGGTTTAGAATGGAAGCTCTGTGATTTCAATTTTCATTTCCCTATTGTTGAATGTTGAGAATCTTTTTATATAAGTACTTGCAATCCATAGATTTTCTTTAGCCAAATGTCTCTGTCCATTTGTAAAATTGGGTTGTGAATTTATTATGGAGGGTATTACTTATATGTTCTGAATAAAAATTGTGTGTTGAAATATAATTTATAAATATCTGTGACGTGCGTTTTTCATTCTCTTAAATAATGACTTTTACAGAGCAAAAGTTTTAAGTTTCTATAAACTCCAATTTGTCAGTTTGTTTCTTTTGAGGATTATGCTTTTAGAATCATATCTAAAAACTCTTCCTCTAACCCAAGGGCATGAACATTTTCTACCATCTCTTTTTCCTATTATTTTTATGGTTTGGTACGTTACATTTAAGCCCATGATCCATTATAACTTTATGTCTGCATAATATGTGAAGTATAGGCCAAGGTTCATGTTTTTTGCAAGCAGACGGCCAATTATTCCAGCACCATGTTTAAAAAGACGAGCCCTTCTCTATTTTACAGCCCTGACGATTTTACCAAAAATCAATTGATCATATTCGTGGCAGTCCATTTCTGGACTCTATATTCTGTTCCTTTCACACCAATATGACAGCGTCGTGATTAATGAGCTTTAGAGCAAGTCTTAAAATCAGGTGGTTTTTTTTTTCCTTTAGAAAGTTTCAAGTGTACTTTGTTTCTCAGTCACGTCATATTTTAATGGGTGCCCAGTGCTTTTACTTGGTATCAATGACGAGCTGGTTTTTAAACAACTCACTATGACACCCACTGGGGTGATTACTGACTTCTCCATTTCTTTGACACAGCTTCGCCAATCGTGGTTGCATGTGCCCACATAGCAGCAGAAGAGGCAGCTTCCCTGCCAGGAACCTGCTGTGCAGTATATTCGTCCTGTAAATATTTTTGACAAACGTATTGGCAAAAATATTTTTGACAAGTGTATATGTAGATTTGACAATGATATTTGCCATATATAGGTAGGAATGTATATTATTTGTGAGTTTTAATTTCATGTCTTTAAAAGTGAAAAACATTTCTTTTAGTGGTAAAAATAGAAGTCATCCGGAACACTAAACAATATTAGATAGGGCAGAATCATTTAAGCCTGGTTCATGTAGATAAGTAAAATGTTAAAAGAAGAAATATTTTTTGCTGTTTTATTTACATTTATATCATGGCCGAACTCTTTGTTTGGTTTGACTAAGCAAATATAACTTACTTTTACGGCAAACAGATTGTTCATGTTTTTGTGGAGTTTAAAACCAAGCATCAATGGGAAATGAAATACTTTGTGGCTTTTTTGAGAAGTCTCCACATTGAGTTGGACAAGGATGCATCCCTTAGGTAGTAAACAAGGCTCCAGAGACTGTGTTTCATCTTAATTTTCTCAGTATGTTGATTTATCACCAGTCACATAAAAAAACCATTTAGGAAGACCTCGTAACTTGATTAAATCTGATCGTATCCTCATCTATCATTATATTTGTTCTGAGGCCATTCCAAACTGATCAGACAGGAGGCCAATCACAGTGACTCCTGGCAATTTGGGGGAAGAATACCATAGCACCATCTCATGTCAGATGTATTTTGTGAGTTAATTCCATCACCGGAGAAGTATGAAGCTTCAGGGATCCAGAAGAGGACACTGAGGACTGTGGATTCAGGGAGAAACAGCCTTATTTGACAGTGAGAGGGGAAGAAAGGAGGATGGAGGAAAGAAACAGAAAGAGAAAAAGATGATGGAAACGAGGAAGACAAACCAAGGGAACTGCAGATGCTAAATGGATGTCCGTAATAAAGCGATGAGAGCTGGAGGTAACAGAGGGCCAGCAGAGAGTTCTCTGTGCTTTATGTCAGGATCAGAGCTTGGCCGGTTTGTGGGTGAAGGAAGGAGCGTTAGGGGGTCTGTGGGAAACTGAGAAAGAGAGAGATATGAAAGATGGTTAGAGCATTTGCTGACGGTGGTCAGTTGGATCCCTTTGACTTTCTACAAGAGATCCTGAATAAGTTTGAGGCACCTTTCCACGATTCCTCCCTGCCATCTAGGTACATAGTGCACCTGCTTTCTGAAGCAGACACTAAACCATGAAGATGTTTGGTTTTCCACCAGCCACTGAGCTGTTATTATTACATTTTTATCTTCCTAGCTTATAATTGTATGAAAATAAGTCATTCTCCAGCAACAGCTGCGTCATAAATTCCTTGAGAAAAGGGATTGTGGTCTCGACGGTGTCTGGTGTAAAAAGAAGTAAAGATGATTTTCCCTAAGGTATATTATGATACGTTGAACCAGCCATTGACCCGCAACATTAGGATGTCAGGTGGTCTCAGGCCACGTTTGGGGAATCACATCTTGTGACAGACGTCACTCCACTTTATAATCCTTAGGATCTTTAAAATTAAAAATATAACACAGTAATACTTTATTAATGCATACATTGAAAATCAGTTTTAGAGGGTGTGAAACAATAGAGGAACAGACTATGACATATAAAATTTTATGTTTCACCATCACACATACAAAAATTACTGTGCAGATTATCGAGTTACCCTATCAACACATCCCATTGATAGTGGGGTTAAAAAGAACTCTTAAAATAAAAGGACAGGTTTCTAAGCAATATCATATTCTGCCCAACGATATTCAAAGAATTACCGATGTCAAGCTTAAACGTCAGACTTAACTACAACTACTGCTTTTCCTTAGTTCAAAGTAACTATTTCCCTCTGAAAAGCATTCTGCAGCAAGAATCTAGGACAATCGAGAAGGCGACAGAAAAGAAGTTCTTCCCTAAAAGGCATCTTTGAATTCTCCATCGATAAATGCTGACTCCCTTCTTCAGCAAGCATATGCTCTCAGAGTGACACGTATGGTCTCATCTATCCAAAGCCATAAGAAACACTTCATTTCTTTATCCGTAGGGATCTATTATCATTTTCTTTCTCTGTGTTTCTTTAAGAAACTCTAACTTCCTAAACAGAGTTACCACTAAGAGTTTCCCCCACAAGTAGGTGTCCTTAGGAGAAAAGGAGCAGGACAAATGCGCATAACCGCTCAGAATCTCTGGGAGCAAACCACAACATGGACTTGTCACCCTGGAAAGAAGCCACTTGTTCTGCTGGGACCGTGGGCATCTCACCGCTTCTGAGTTCTGCGAATTGGTGGGGGGGACGCTTCATAAACACTGTTGAGCGGCTCACTGGGAACTGAATGTGACTGGCATGCGTGGTGGCCCCAGTGAGACTGTCACACGCAGGGTTACTGAGAATAAAAGGTGAATGGAAACTTTGGAAATGGAACGATTCCCATTCTCTTTCATCCACCCCCCCCCCCGCCCCTTTGTTCAGCCTCCTCTGGGTTTCTTCCCAACTCACAATCAGTTCATTTTTTCGTTCATCATAATTCCAAATTATTACTTCATTCTGTCAGCATCAGGAGACACTAAGTGGCAAACACTTTTCTAGAAGCAGAGGGGAAAAGATGAGAAAAGCCCTGTTTAAAAAAAATGTTTACTTATTTATTTTGAGAGAGAGAAAACAACACACACAAGCTGGGGAGGAGAGAGAGAATCCCAAGCAGGCTCCGAGCTGTCAGCACAGAGCCCAACAAGGGGCTCAAACTCACAAACCAGGAGATCATGACTTGAGCCAAAATCAAGAGTCAGACGCTTGATTTTGAGCCACCCAGGGACCCCCTGACTGAGGGTGCCTCTGACTGAGCCACCCAGGCACCCCCAAACCCCAGTTTCTAAACTCAGTCTGCTCAAAGGGAAACATCCGGACACAGTTGGCTACGATATCTGCTTTGAGAGTTGAAGTGGGATGGGAGCACTGAGAAGGCGAGCTGACGGCCATTGGCAGAGAGAAGGAAGGTTTCCAGCTAACAGTTCGCACCTGAGCCCTGTCCTGTGGGCCAAGTAGCGATTCAGGAAATGAGGCAAACCTGAGAGATAGAGGCACCAGGCCTAGGGGAACAAGGGAAACTAGATGAGGCTCTGTATGGATGCATCAACTGACCTTCCAGTGGAAACCACTCTACGACATAGATGTTTATCAAACCATCACAACTTAAATCTACACTGTGGTATTTCTCACTTACATCTCAATACAGCTCGAGAATTAAAGAAATCTAGAAAACTAAAACCAGAAATCTGCAAGAAATGTGTGATTCTTTCACAGATCAATGCCACCTCTTCTTCTTCTTTGGCTTTATTTTAAAGACACGGAAAGCACTCTGCAGTGGGGTGTCACTCAGTCTGATAACAGGCATTCAGAGCAGAGAGAATGGCTTGCCACAGAGGAAGACAGGTGACAGTTGGCAAAGCTTGCTGTTGCTAATGATAATAAAGACACCACTAATTGCTTGCATGTGGTGAGTCCTTACTCTGCCATTTAAACAGCTTAGAAATATTTAAATAAGCAGCTTCAGTAAGCCCCAGTGCGGCTGGAGTAGAGAAACCGAGTGCACGGAGCAGCAGGGGACGGGCGTCACATCCTGCTGGGACTGTATCCCACGGATAATAAGCTATCGGAGAGGAACATAAGTAGACTTTGATTTCCAAACCATTCAGCTCAAATCACAACAGCACAGCAAACAACATTGATGAGTATTTAATATGGGCTGGGTAGGAAGGGTAATAACTACAAGAACTAACTTCCTGAGTGTGGACCACATGCCAGGCATTCTTGAAAGCCCTTTGTGTCCATCATTTCAGTTTATCTTTTTCAATACCCTTAGGAAGTACGCCATAATTATCCGGTTTTACAGATGAGGTAGATAGTCATAGGTGGGGGCTCAGAAAACTGTCAAGGAGCCTGGATTCAAATCCAGATTTTCTGACTTCTGAGCACGTGTTTTTAATGTCCATTCTGGTTATTATTATTATTTTTTTGTTCTGTTTATTAAGCTCGTTGAGACTTGCCAAATAAACCATCAAGGTCGTGGAAATAACGGGACTGTGATGATCCCACAAAAGAAAGACAAAAGAAGCAATAACACCATTTTGCACCGAAATGGGGGGGGGGGGGCACTGTTCGTTAACCAGCACAGAGACAGAGAAAGAAGCTGGTGTGTGTCAGTTCAACGTGTGACATCTGTGTCCGGTGGGCTTCCATTTCCTAAGCAAAGTGCTGACAAAAGGTCATCGTTTGGAATAAAATGGTGAAGACTGGTTTTGTTTTGGATACAACATCAAAAGCGCTGATGAAGGCCACATAAACCTTGCTCGCCAGTAGGGAGAGACCATTTGAAGTCACTGATGATGAATCTATAGGGGGATTAATCTAGATAAACTGGGCTAACGTTGGTGACAAATTACCAATTGCACATACAGATCACAGATGTAGTCCTAAGAGGAAATGACACCGACTGGGGCATGTGTGCACCCCGGGAAGTGAGTTAGAAAAATTCCAGGAAAGGGAAATGAATCTTCTTGATACAGTAGCATCTTCTCTCTACGTCAACAGGGTTCCATATGAGCCTTCCCTGGCCATGCTCCTCAGCCAGAGTACAAAGGCAAGGGAGGAACAAGTATCCCTAAGTCAGAACTTTGTTACCGCCAGAAATGAAGGCACCAGTATGGTTTTCCACGCTGTATGGTTTTCCATATGGCATCTTACAGTATTTGTCTTTCTCTGACCAACTTATTTCACTTGGTATAATACCCTCTAGATCCACCCATGTTGTCACAAATGGCACGATCTCATCCTTTTTATGGCTGTGTAATATTCCATTGCATACATAAACCACATTTTCCTTATCCATTTATCTGTCGACAGACACTTAGGTTGCTTCTATGTCTTGGCTGTTGTGAATGACACTGCAATAAACATGGGGTGCATATATCTTCTGAAGCTAGTGCTTTCGTTTTCCCTGGGTAAATACCCAGGAGAAGAAATGTTGGACAGTATGGTATTTCTATTTTCAATTTGTTGAGGAACGTCCATGCTGTTTCCATAGTGCCTGCAGCAACTTTTAGTCCCACTGACAGTCAAGAGGGTTCCTATTTTTCCACATCCTCACCAACACTTATTCTTTTTTTTTTTAATTTTAGCCATTCTGACAGGTGTGAGGTGATAGCTAATTGTGGTTTTCATTTGTATTTGCCTGATGATGTGTGATGTTGAGCATCTTTTCATGTGTCTGTTGGTCATCTGGATGTCTTCTTTGGAAAAAGTACCTATTTAGGTTTTTGTCCATAGTTTAATTGGATAGTTTGTTTTTAGAGTGCTGAGTTGTAGAGGTTCTTTATATATTTTGGATATTAACCCCTTATTGGGTAATTTTGGACTTCTAAGTTCCAAAACTATGGGAATAAAGTTGTATTGTTTTAAGCCAATAAATCTGTGGTAGTTTGTTATAGCCATAATAGAAAACGAATACAACCACATTTACATACTGTCCTCCACTCCATACCCAGATCTGGGAAAACAATACCTATGATCTACTATAAGAAAAATACCTTTCCCACTCAGGAGGGGGTAGAGATTAACTCGTGTCCAAAAGTGGAAGTCATTCACCTGACAAAGCATTACAGAGGTGTGGTATGTACAGATAAATAGGATATGGAAGCCATGTTTGCAGATGCACATTGTTTTATACACAAGAAATAGCTTCTTAAATGTCCCTGGTCATGTCACCTTAGAAAGTCATCTGAGTACAAACATAGTATCTATCTTTAATTTTCATTTTTCTATATTTTAGGATGTTTCCTAAATTCAGTTTCCTTAAAGCAAGGCATATGCTTCGCCTACTTCCAGTCTCATAGACACAACCTCTCCTTCCTGCCACCTGCCAGGCTTCCTGCCCCTTACCTTGACTATACATGGCTCAGTGAACATACAGAAGAGCTGTGGAACTGATTTTTGGATTAAAAAACCAAACCTGGTTCTAAGTCCTGGTTCTGCTGCTACACTTGGGAGGTCTCTTAACCTCTCTGACCTTCAGTTTCCATTGTCTCTAGAACAAGATTGGTGATGCCTACCTCCAGGGGACATGAAAAGTAAATGAGATGAGAGGTGACTAAATAACATGTAGTCACTGTATTTAATAACAGAATAAACACCACCATTTAAATAATGTTATACATGTCTCTAGTTTTACATTTCATCCAGCTACCTTGCATTTTACTCAATCACCACAGTACCTCTGGGATGTCAGTAAGTGGATGCGACTGCTCTCCCCACTGAGCAGTTAAAGAACCGGAAGCTTCAAAGAATGTCTTGTCCAAGAGCTAAGAAATGGCAAAGCAGGGACCTGAGTCAATGTCTTTTGACTCCACATCTCATGACCTCTCCACCTTGGGACTAAAATAGAGGCTTTCTTCTCCAAATAGAAAGAAGAGCAGACAATCTTCCGGAAGAATGACGATGTTCCGTGATGATACATCAATGCTCATAAATAGGGGCTAAGATACTGGATGTGTACGAAACACTGTCCTGAACAGGGGGAGAGACATATGACAGGAGATCTGTGGCCAGAAACGCCTAGCAGAGTCTGCCACACTGAAGGCCCTGCCCTGGAACTCTGTTCACTGTTCTATTCCCACAAGAGTATTTTTGCTTCTGCAATATTTTTAGTACCTCTATGTTTAATTTGAAATGGATTTTTAATTTAGTTTAACTAGGTACTGAACACCTAATTAATACTTAAAGCACTTCAGTTTGGATCAGAATGACGATGCCTACTAATAATAGTTAATGATTATTTATGACAATATTTTAAAAATGAGCTTTCTAATGGGTTTACATAAATATTTGACACAGCTTCATTATCTTTACAAATATGAATGGAGGCTGAAGAAATAATAATATTTCTCAGCATGCAGTTCTATCTAATAATGGGGTTGGTAAGTAGAATCCATTTGGTAAAACAGGGTTTCATGCTCTTTCTAATGCAATTTCTGTTTTTGCTAATTTATCAGAGATTAGCCACTAAAATAGAAAACAAGCTCACCATCAAGTCCTATTTGCTGTTCTCTCCTATTTATTTTTATAGATGTACAGAATATATCGGGGTCAGATGCACAGTTTTAAAACACTTATTAATATGAAAACCAGCTGCTTCAGAACCTAACTCCTAACAGGGCCATCATTGTAATTACTACTAGCAAACAAATATCTTTGATTGTCTATTATTCAGAAGTCATTATGGTAAATTCTGGAAATAAGAATAAAAAGAGGGTACTATTTGTTATTTATGTCCTTCCAACTAGCATATAGATTCCATGGGAATAAGGAACATGTTTTTCTCATTTATCTCATTATACTTTCAGAGCCTTCTGTCAGGCACAGACTAAGCAGTGTAGATTGTTTTCAAGCAACAGATCTACAAAATTAAAATGATAATAATAATAATGCCTCTCCGGGTGATATTACACCAATGCCCATCAATATGATTGTAAAAATTGTTTATGGCCAACATCCATTCAGCGTGGCCAGCGCTCATGATTTACAAGTTGTTAAATATTTCAAATATCACTTAATATCCACATGAAAAAGGTGCTTTAAATATTCAGTGGTGTAGTGGCACCTGGGTGGCTCAGTGGGTTAAGGAGCCAACTTTGGCTCAGGTCACGACCTCGTGGTTCATGAGATGGAGTCCCATATCAGGCTCTGTGCTGATGGTGTAGAGCCTGCTTGGGATTCTCTCTCTCCCTCTATCTGCCCCTCCCCTGCTTGTGATCGCACTCTCAAAATAAATAAACTTAAAAAATATTCAGCAATGTAATGCATGTAAAACACTTGTAAAAGTTTGAATACATGTTCATAACAATGATAGTGCTAAAGATTGGGACAGTGATTAAGCTTAGAAACATAAACGTAAAAGGAAAAATTAATTGAGCAGCACAATAATAACCAGGTGAATAAAATAGTAGGTTCCTAGAAGTTCAGAAAAGGGAGAAGTTGGTAGACCTAGTCTGAACCAGGAAATACTTATGAAATATATGACATGTGAAGAGGGTCTGAAGAACTGATATGACTTACTCAAAGAGAAAAAGAATTCACTTTTTCAGGTCCAGTTACACAGCCATAAAGTTTCTACATTAAGTGATGGGCCATTCAAATAAAATGTTTTAAATTTCTGTAAGATACTAAGATTGAGAATTTTCAAAAATATAATAATATATGAATTATTTCAAAGGTAAATGAAATCACCTTATCTGGATTAGTTCATTCTACCCCCCAAAGTTTCTATAGTCTTTGTAATATTAAAATCCTATGGAAGTGGAAAATATAAGCTAAAGATTAAAAATGGGTATAAAAAACAGGGCATCTTGGTGGCTCAGTCGGTTAAGCATCCGACTTGGGCTCAGGTCAAAATCTCATGGTTTGGGAGTTTGAACCCTGCCTCTGGCTTTGTGCTGACAGCTCAGAGCCTATAACCTGCTTCAGATTCTGTCTTTCCTTGTCTCTACCCCTCCCTTGCTCATGCTCGATCTCTCCCTGTTTCTCAAAAAATAAATAAATGTTAAAAATTTTAAAAAATGGGTGTAAAGGTTGACATTTATCAAACATGTTTAACAAATATGAGGAAATAACACACCAATAACAGTTTAAGCATTCAAAATTAAAATCTGATTTCAAGAAAACACATAATTATCATTGCTGTAAAACAGAGACTATAATACAAAAAAGGACAAATACTGACCTAATGTTGTTGAATGCATAAAAGAACACTGTATCACTGGAATTACAACATATGTAGATGTGATATATCTAATAATAATAGTGCAAAGGAGGAAGATGAAATGGAAATAATTTAGAATGAAATTTACACATTTTACCAAATTAAGTTAGTATTAACCTAAAGTAGATTGTGCTAAATTAATATGCATACTGTAACCCCTAGAACAACCACCAACAAAATGATTCAAAAAATATAGTAAAAATTAATGAAATGGAATACTAAAATTTATCTGTTTGGCACAAACAAGACATTAAGGGGAAACAAAGAGAAAACTACACAAGGCACATGGAAAACAAATAAGATAGTGTGTGTGTGTGTGTGTGTGTGTGTGTATCCAACCATAGTAAAAATTACAATAAATATAAATGCACCAAGCAATCCAATCAAGAGGCAGACATTCTCAAACTAGATTTTTTTATAAGCCTAACTGTATGTAATAGGCACAAAACACAATTTAGATTCAATGACACAAAAAGTTAAGGGTTAAAAAAGATGAAAATATACACTATGCAAATGATAACCATAAGTGAGTGGCTATAATTTTACGCAAAAAAGACACACTTTAAGACAAGCAGTTAATAGAGTGAAAGAACATGTCTTAATAGCAAAAGTGTCAATTCATCAGTAATACATAGCAATTTTAAACAGGTATGCACCTAACAACAAAGAACCATAATACACAAACAAAAATTGACATAATTGAAAGGAGAAATACCAAAATGAACAATAATAACTGGAGATGTCAATGCCCAATTCTCAATCAGTCAGAGTAATCCTAAGCAGAAAATCATCAAGGATCTAGAAGACTGAATAACATTCTCAACTGAGTTCAGATAAATCAACAGAGCAGAAGAGAATCCAGAAATGGATCCACAACTATTATGGTCAATTAATCTTCAACAAAGCAGGAAAAAATATGCAATGGGAAAAAGATGGTCTCTTCAACTAATGATGCTGGGAAAACTGAACAGCAACATGCAAAAGAATGAAACTGGACCACTCTCTTACACCACACACACAAAAAATTCAAAATGACCTAAGGACCTAAATGTTAGAGCTGAAACCTTAAAAATCCTGGAGGAGAACACAGGCAGTAACTTCTTTGACATTGGCAATAGCAATTTCTTTCTACATGTCTCCAGAGGCAAGGGAAACAAAAGCAAAAATACACTGTTGGGAATACATCAAAATAAAAAATTTCTGTGCAGTGAAGGAAACAATCAACAAAACCAAAAGGGAAATTACAGAGTGGGAGAATACATTTGCAAAAGACATCTGATAAAAGGTTACTATCCAAAATATAAAGAACTTAGAAAACTCAATACCCAAAGAACAAATAATCCAATTTAAAAATGAAAGAAAACATGAATAGACATTTTTTTCCCAAGGAAGACATTCACATGGCCAATAGATACTTGAAAAGGTGCTCCACATCACTTATCATCATGGAAATGCAAATCAAAACTATGAGATATCACTTTGAAATGGTCAGAATGGTTAAAATCAACAACACAAGAAACACAGGGTTGATGACGATGTAGAGAAAGGGGAACCCTCTGGCACTGTTGGTGAGAATGCAAACTAGTGCAGCAACTTGGGAAAAAGGTATGAAGGTTCCTCAAAAAGTTAAAAATGGAGGGGTGCCTAGGTGGCTACGTCAGTTAAGCCTCCAACTCTCGGTTGCAGCTCAGGTCCTGATCTCATGGTTTGTGGGATCAACCCCTGCTGTCAGCATGGAGCCCGTTTGGAATTCTCTCTCATTCTCTCTCTGCCCCTCTCCAGGGCTCTCTCTCTCTCTCTCTCAAATAAATGAACTTTAAAAAAAAAAGTTAAAGCTGGAACTACCCTATGATCCAGCAATTGGACTACTAGGTGTTTACCCAAAGAATACAAAAACACTAATACAAAGGGATACATGCACCCCTTATGCTTATAGCTGCATTATCTGCAATAGCCAAATTATAGAAACAGCCCAAGCATCCATCGCTTGATGAGTGGATAAAGATGTGGAATATATATACACACTGGAATACTACTCAGCCATAAAAAGAATGAAATCTTGCCATTTGCAATGGCATGGATGGAGCTAGAGTGTATTACGTTAAGCAGAATAAGTCAGTCCCAGAAAGACAAATACCATATGATTTCACTCGTATGTGGAATTGAAGAAACAAAGCAAATGAACAAAGATAAAAAAAGAGAGAGAGAAAGAGAGGCAAACCAAGAAACAGACTCTTAACTATAGAGAACACTGCTACAGGTGAAGCTTCACAATTCAAGAATTAACTCACATTTGAGCCAACACACATTTACAATGGCCCAAAATGTTCAGATCAGACACTCAGTGCTTTTCCCCACTAGTCATCCTACTCACCAGACTGAGCCAGAAAAGTGTGGTTTTATTTACTGATTAGCTTCTGTGTACCAAGTACAGTTCTACATTTTATATTCACAATCTCGTATAATTTCTGCAGGCATTATTTTCCCAAGTTTACAGATGAGAACACAGGCTCTAAAGATTAAATAACTAGGTCAAGGTCCCAAAGGTGACATCCAACAGGGCCAGGATCAAAGATATACCTAATTTTTTTTTTTTTTTTTTTTTTTACCAAAACCCACCGTTTATAGCGGCAGCAATGATAGGCACATCCCTGGCCTCAAAAGGTGATGGACCAATAGAAAGATTGGGCTTGAGTCTGGGTTTGGCTTCTCAGACACCAACATGGCCTCTCACAGAATCATCGTGAGAGATTCTGGAAAGAAGGAAAGAAGGTGGAAAGAAGCAAAGCCAACTGAATGCAGCAGACAGAATCCTCCTAACAGACAATAATGACCACAAACCACATCCCATTCATGCAGAGAATCTGATTCAAATCTTCCCGTATGGATGAAAGTCTAAACGAGAGTGCTGGTCTTGTGCCAGTTCAGTGACACCTGTAAGTGCTCCGTAACCACAGTCTCCGATCCTGGTATTTCTCCTGAAATTTAGACTCTTTAAAAACAAAACAACAAAAAAATTGCCTTCTAAATGTCTTCATCTGAACATTCCAAAGCAACAGCCTTTAACAGAATTTACTAATTGATCCTTTTTTTCTGTGAATATTTGACATTGTTTTTGGTCTAGAACACATAGAAGTGTCAATATCTCATTATAGTGAACTAGCTGCCTATTTAAATATGCAAAGAATCATAAACACTATGCTCATAAAAATATCCAGTTCCTTAAAAAGTGGCCTCAATCCTGATGTTACTATTTGACTTAAATAGGTGAATATGCATGCAATCCTTCATACACATTTTACATTCCACTGTCAGGTCTGGCTTTCCCCGCCTGGAGCATATTGTACTGGACGAAGATGGTCCTGATGTCATCTCCCATGCCCCATGGTTTTTTATCACCTTGTCATGTCTCTGGAGTAGAGAATAGAACTCCTCTCTCCTTGAATTATGGCAAGTTTGGGACTCAAGTAGAATGTGGTGACACTAGGTGACATCTTAGGCTTGGTTTGAAAAGGTGACATGGATTCCATTTCACTCAGTAAAGGCCTCGTGTTGGGGCCCTGGGCCCCCTTGTAAGCAGTAAACTTCCCTGATACTGTGAATCCATGAGGAGCCCCCCAATCCTGGGTAAAGACGCTGTATATTGAATCCCTAAGGCTGCAGGGATAGGGTAGGGAGAAGGAGAAAGGGAGAGAGAAAGAGAGGCAAATACACTGAGAAAAAAGCTCACTGGGGACCACAATCAAAAACTGCCACATCCTGAATGCAGACTGATGGGACACCCCAAACCAGAACCACCTAGCCAAGACGTTCTCACATTCCTGGTTCACATTAATTATGAGAGATAATAAAAGGATGGCTGTTTGACTCATTACATGTGGGGGTGATTTATCATGCACCCAGAATACCTAGTTACCGGTTACTAGTGATGCCTGCTAGTTAGCCTAGTACTTCTGTGAAGGGATTTCCCAAGTATTATCAAAATTTCCAGTCCATTGACTTTAATTTGGGGTGATTACTTCGGGCAGTTGGGACAGACTCAGGTGAGCCCTTAGAAGAGAGCAGAAAGACCGGAAACTGCACATTCCCCCCTCCCCCGCTCCCCCCCCCCCCCCCCCCCCCCCTGCCCAGCTGGCCTGAAATATCAAACAACCGTGCTCTGGACGTAAAAGACCGTGTGACGGAGGAACTATGAGTGACCTATAGGAGCTGAGGAGCTCGGTCCTACCACTGCAAGGGGCTTAGCTGTGCCAACAACCCGAAAGAGCCTGAAGTGCATTCTTCCCCAAGACGGATGCAGACGAGAATGCAGCCCCCGCGGGTAGCTTACGTGCAGCCTGGGAGCCCCTGAGTGGGGTACCCAGCTGAGCCATGCCCAGCCTTCTGCCCCCCAGACACTGTGAGATCCTAAGTGCGTGTTGGTGGAGGTGGGGGACACCTGGGTGGCTCAGTCAGTAGAGCATGAGACTCTTGATCTTAGGGTCTTGAGCTCAAGCCCCACATTGGGCACAGAGCATACTTAAAAAAAAAAAGTGAAGTCTTCCCATCCATAACATGTTTTTTTTAAATGAGCATATATGGTTTTAAGCCACCAAGTTTGTAGTAATTTGTCACATCATGATAGGAAGTGGGTATAGAAACCAAGAATAAGACTAGTGAACAGAAGTACCTGGGTGGCTCAGTTGGTTGAGCGTCCAACTTTGGCTCAGGTCATGATCTCATGGTTCGAGGGTTTGAGCCCTACATCAGGCTCTGTGCTGACAGCTCAGAGCCTGGATCCTGCTACGGATTCTGTGTCTCCCTCTCTCTCTCCCACTCCCCTGCTTGTGTTCTCTCTCTCTCAAAGGTAAATAAACATTAAAAAAATTTAAAAAAAAATACTAGTGAACAGATTTCATGCCATGAAGTCCCTCAGAGGTAGACCAGAAATATGGATCTAAGCTTCTGAGAATGGAACAGGGTATTAACATGGTTAGAAAGACCAGATTTGAGACCTAGAAGAGCCATAAACTTAAAAAAAAAATCATGGCAAAGGCTATTGCTTTGACTTGAGTAGGTACAGGAGCACCCTGTGCTAGGATCTTACATCAGGCAGGTCCCTCGAGCTTGGCCGCTGCACTTACTCTCAACTTCTTGCCTGTACTGTGTCTCAATCCCCTGCTTTGGATTTGGCCCCAGCTCTGTCATTTCCCCCCACCCCTCTCTACCTTCATTTCCACCAGACCTCTGAGTTCTCCCAGATTGTTTGGCCACAGGCTTCATCTTCCACTGATTTCAGTCTACCTGTGTCTCCATCAAAACTCTGTCCTCACATTAAGATTCCCTTCCCGAATTCTGCCTACCCTGACAGGAAGGCCGGTAGAGCTAAGTCAGGTCTCTGATTTGGTCCTTTGTCCCCTCCTTGATAGAAGCATCGTTCTCTAAGAGCACATCTTGTGTGAGCATGAGAGGGCAGAAGGCCAGCACTAATTCAATTCCGTACCGATCTGCACAGGGTTCAGACACTTCCCTGTGGGGCCAGAGTCTTATAGTTGGGATGGAAAGGGTCCCTCCGCTCCTTCTCAGGGGCCCTTCCCATAAACCATTTGGCTTCCTGTTAAATCGGGCAGTCACTTCATGATGGGATCAAATGGCTTCTTTAAAAACCGAACAGGTGCTGTATTATGAGACAGTGAAATCCATTCCCATGAATTGCGGTAATAGACAAGCTGTAGAGTCATTCCAAAACCGGTAATATGATAAGACTTTCAGAGAAACCAGGCTATGCTTTCCTCCCCAAGCTAGAAGAAGCAGGGACGGGTAGAAGAAATTCGTCTGTACCTTTCCTATGCCCATAAGTCTAGACACTGCCTCTGTGCCTGGGAACAGATTGGGTATTAGGGTCAAAGGAGCCCATCAGCTTGGTATTTTACAGGAATGTACATTTATTGAAATACACACTTTTAAAAAAATGTTTGTCTTTCAGCTCAGAATAAAAATCCACACCAGGGTGTATCGCCTCGGGCAACAATGTTGCACACTTTTTATACCTTTTAAATGTCGTTACACACTTTTTATACCTTTTAAATGTCTATTTCTACCTCAGTGAGGTGTTTCTAGGGCAGATACTTCCTGAATCTCCCCTGAATTATTCCCAGTCATTTTCATGGGCAGAGAAGCCTCGGGTGACTAAAAAGAATTCAAGTGGCATGCTTGGATTTATTTAAATACATAGCAATAAATTCAGATGTACCACTGCTGTGTTAAGCCCCAGGAACCAGTCCTGATTCAGCCATAGTGGGGGTGCAGCCTGATGCAAAAACAACCCCAAATGCCAATGCGGTACCTGCCTTTAAGTGCTGGTTCCCATCCCTCAATACACATTACAACCATCTGGAGAGCTCTCAGGCAATAGTCTTGCTCTGTCCCCACTCACAAAGAGTTGGTCTGGGGTGGGGGGCAGGTATTACAAGAGTTTAAAAGTTCCCCCGATGAATTCAATGTGTACCCAGGGTTGAAATCCACTGCCTTAAAAATCCTTCAATTTGCCAGGTGCCGTAAAAATAATCCAATAACTCGGCCTGTGAGAGAGAGGTCGTGAAAAGGCAGGTAGCGCTCAAACTTAAATTAAAAGAATGCAGAGAACTTCTCCAAGTAAGGAGGTAGGAGGAGGAGGTTTGGGAGGGCTTTTGAAGCCAAATTCTCCTGCTGGGCAAAATCCTATTGATGCTAATGTTTCACTCCCTTCCTCACTTATCCTGGTCCATTCATCCCCACTGTCACCGCCCTGACACAAATCTTTGTCCTTGCCTGGCCCTTTTTGCATAAACACTCTCTTTTATCTTCAGACATATGCAATCCGCTGCACAGAAACGGATTGACTTACAGCAAAAATCATTCGCACTGACCTGACTCAAACCTTTCAGTGGCTTCCTGTTGCTCTTAAAATCCAAAATATTTAACATAGCAGACAAGACCCTCTGTTACTTAGTCTTGGGCTTCCTTCAGCGTCACCTAAGGTCTCCTTGTCTGCCCTGTCCTTGGTGAACTACGACGTCCATTCATGCTAGCTCTGCTCCAGTCCCGTGCAAACCACACCTTCTCCTTTCTCGGGGTCTTTGTGGAGATACTCATCTCCCTAGAATGCTATCCCCCCTCGCTTCTCAGTCCATCCTGTGACCTAGAAAACTCTACAACGCTTAGTCCTCTGCTCAAATATCCCTTCCACATGAAAGATTCCTAAGATGTCCTCTTCCAGCTTAGGGGTCCTTGTTACTTGTCCCCAACGCAATTACTCTTCTCCTTCGTAACGTGTATCTTCAGGCACCTGTATGCATCTCTCCTGCTAGGATCTAAGGTTGATAAAGGCAGAAACTCTTTTTTTCCAATCCCTTCCTTTATCTTTGGCATTTTGCAAAGTGTCTGGCATTTGGTAAATTAATGGCAAATGCTGGTTGAATAAACTGAATGAATGATACCACACATAAAAAAAAGACAATCCAACCAATTTTTCTCTATAAGAGTTTTTATTTCCACAGGTGCTCAAAACTTGGTGCACGAGATGTAACTCATCTGGGCTGGAACTTGACCTCCTTGTATGGCCCTCTATGCCTTCCCTCTCTGCTCCCTCTCTCTTGCCCTCTCTTTCCTATTTTTCCTCAGAAGTTTCACTTTTCGTAGGGAGAATCTGCATTTAAACAGAGTAACAAATAAACCTTCATTATTAGCAAGCAAGTATTAATATATTTACACATTGATTGTCATGATGAAAAGGGAAGCAAAGCTGAGTAATATTTTCTGAGCAGCTGTAAGGTGTTCAGCGTATGTACTCAATCACTTAATTCTCTTCCCATTCATAGGAATGCACCCATTTTTCAGATGAAGGAATGAAGACTAGGGAAACATTACTTCCCAAAGGTCTTACAACTAGTTATAGGACTACCAGGCTAATGACCACTGTCCGTGCAACCCCTGATCCCTGGCTCTCTCCCCTATTCCAATCAGATCTGTAACCAAGAGGCAAATCATTTCCAATGATTCGAACCTCCTTCATGAGAAGCCATCTAAGGTATCTTAATTTTATATAGCTTCTTACATTGTAGGCTTCAGGTGTCTACATTATGTTTCACTTAATTATGTCTACAAGGATAAAAGATTACGCACATTACCAATTCCCGTCTCTTGTCTCATAACCTTTTTAAAATTGCATTCATTCATCCATTCAATAAACGTCTGGTACTGGGAATATAATTCTGAATTGCTTTCAGAAAATTAATATTATTAATCATAAAGACATTTTCCTAAGATTCTCAATTTGGTTATACTTCATGTCTCTCTAAGCTTTGGAATTAAATTCCATTACACAATATCCAGAATACAGCTAGTAACTCTTGCATGTAGATGAAATGCAACCGCCCCTCCGGCATCTGGGCTACGGGAAATGGAGAAGTGAACTTGGGAAGTGTACCCTGATTCTCACAACATGTAAACTGTGCCAGACCACATCATTGTGGACATTACAGGCGAAGCACAAACTCTCTTAATACCGGTCAAATGAAATCCATAGGGTTTAAGACAAGATCACACACAAATCAATCTAACGTTAACTCCATGCCGATCCATACATTTTAAAGACAAAACCATTAAATGTTCCAGCGACTTCGTGGTTTACATACTCCTACCAACCCCTGCCAAGAGCATCCTGTGACTAACGCCAGCCCGCCTGTCCCCTCTCTCTTCTCCCTCCCTGCAAGCCCTATAAGTGGACTTAATTATTAGTATTTAAGATTATCCCCAAATTGGACTGCTTACTATCTGTTATCATGACAAGGCTTTATCTAGAAAGGCAGGGCTTCAAAGACAAAGATCTTTAAAAGACAAAATCTAACAATTCTATCTAACATAACAGTGCTCATCTGTTATTGTTTAGACCTAGCCTGAAAAGGGTGTCACGTATGCGAGCCCGTAAAATTGCTCAAGCAAACAAAATATTGATTCAGGGTAGCTCTTGGCAGCATGGCTGAAGAATGCATCCTGATGAAAGAGAAATGGAGGAAATAGTCAAATCACGAAAAGTGCTATTTTAGGACTAAAAGGAGACTGTCCTAAGGGGGTGAAAAAGTAAGACAAACTAGAAGTGCAAGCTGGGTCAGGGAAAGTAGTTCGAATCAGAAACTAAACAATTTGGTTGTTTTAAAACTTACGGACGTCTGTTAGCCATGATGAAGTTACCATCAGCTGAACAGAAAACAACAATAAAAGTGGACCAAGCACATGAAGTGAATGTGTTCAGAGGTTTCACAGCATGTAGCACAGAATCGCAAACCCGGCAAGAAGGGAGACAAAATTCAGTTCCATGAAAGTTCCTGCATTTCGCCAGGCAGCGCTTTCCAGACTAAAGTACAAGGAAGGGAAGTCCGTTCGTAATGGAGTGGTCTCACTGAGTTCAGTAGGCAGAAATGAGAGTCAGGCTCCTGGAGGGACTGCAACTTATAGGGCAGAGTACCAGACAAAAGGGAACTGTGCCGGAAAAACAATTCCAGAACCTTCACAGGATGTATCTTTGAATGTTTAGCCAAACACTAAAATACACATGCTGAGGACAGAGCTCCACGAGGATGTGCAAGAAACAACTGCCAGGAAAAGAAATAAAAGGAGCTATAAGATACTATGGGAATTTGTGCAAGTTAGGGAGGCAGTAAAAAGCGGCTTCCAAGCATGTAGTACATCATAAAAAGCCTCCATGGGAGAAGAGCTCATCTAGACTTACAGCAAATGCTACTGGAGACCCGTCCTACCAAAGGTTAAAAACAGGTTCGAAAAGGTCAAGTCTATCTGCAGATAAACAACCTGCCTACCTGAACCAAAGCCAACACTCTGTCAATAAAACAACAGAATCCAAAAATAGAAGTAAAGCATCTGTTAAAAATGCATTATGGTATAGCAAGATAAACATATTTAAAATAAGTGAGAAAAATTAGATATCTTTACATTAAGAGAAAAAGAATTTCAGTTCATACCTCACACCATACAGAAAAAGTCATGCAAAATGGGTCAGAGATCTAAATGGAAAACCTAAATTTAAATGTTATTACTACGTAAAATTATTAAAATTCTAGCATGAATATAGGAGAAATCTCTGTGACGATGGCTAAGCAAAGATTTCTTACCTGGAACAACATAATCATGATCCAGAAAACAAAAACAACTGATGAATGCTGACTCATTGAAATTAGGAATTTTTGCTCTTCAAGGACACTGCTGAGGAAATGTGTAAACAAGTCAGAGACTGAACGAAAATATTTGCAAATCATATATCTGATAAAAAATTTGTATCCAAGATACATAAATGGCTCTTAAATGTCAGTAATTAAAAAATAAATAATCCAATGAAAGTGTGTAAAAGATAAGAAAATCCTTCCACCGACGAGTATATATAGGTTTTGGGAAAACATGCTCACCATAACTAATCATTAGGAAATGCAAATTAAGGCCAAAAAATGAGATACCACTGCACAACTGTCATTCTGATAGTCTGAAATGAAAAAGTGCGATCACATCAAGTGATCATAAATGTGGAAGTGTCATAAATGTGGAACAAATGTAACTCTCATACACCACTGCTTGGAATATTAATTCTATAACCACTGTGGGAAACACTTTGTTAGTGTCTTACAAACTTAAACATATACCTGGCAAAGTGTGGTCACATGCATATGTGTAGTCATTCCATTTCAAGACATTCATTCAAGATAAATGAAAGCATACACTCATACAAAGATTGGTACGCAGATTTGCATAGCAGCTTTATTTGTAACAACCAAAAACTGAAAACAATCTGAAGGTATACCCACAGGTAAATGGATGAACTAGTCAACTATAAAAAAGAACCAACTGCTGTTCATAAGTATGGGCAGATCACAGAGTATTTAGGGTGAGAGAAGACAAAAAATTGTGCATTCTGTCTGATAGAATTTACGTAAAAATATAGAAATGCAAACTATCTGCAGTTACAGACAAGAGATCGCTGTTTACTTGGTAATTGGAAGGGAGGAAGGGATCACAAAGAGACTGATAGGTTGTTCATTACATTGATTTTCATAAAGATTGGCAGACGCGTACGTATTTAAAATTTATCAAATTGTACATTTTCAATATGTATGTTGTTTCATGTTCTAATCAGAATATTAGAATTAAATATTAAAAAGCCATTAAAAACAGATCACATATAGAATGTTCAACAGAAGTAAATTAGAAAACAATAAAAAGAGCATATCTAAGAAAAAATGAATATTTCAAAAGTACACAAACATTTTTAAATCCGTGGGTGAGGAAAGAAATAAAAATGGAAGTTAGAAAATATGTCAAACTGAATGATAATGAATATATAACCTAGCAGGATCTTTCAGATTTAGTTCAGTGGTACTTAGAAGGGAACTTAATGCTTGCTATGGCTTGAATTCTATTCCCTTCAAATTCATATGTTGAAGTCCTAAACTAGACCGCTCAGACTGTGACCTTATTTAGAAATAGTGTCGCTACAGAAGGAATTACCTAAGATATGATCATCCTGGAGTAGGTCGGGTCCCTAATCAAATATACCTGGTGTCCTTATGAAAAGTGGAACTTTGGACACAAGCACACACACAGGAAGAATGCCACATGAAGATGAAGGTGCAGATTGGGATAATGTGTGTTCATGGGAAGGGACACCAAAGATTGCCAGCCAACCAGCAGAAACCAAGAAAGAGGCCTGAACACATTCTACTTCCTGGCTCCCAGAGAGAACTAATTCTGCCACCATCTGATCTCAGACTTCTAGGCTCCATGAGTAACTGTAAGACAAAAAAATCACTGTTGTTTAAGCTGCCCAGTTTGTGGCACTTTTGACTGTAGCCCTAGAAAACTAACAGGATGCTTGTATTAGGAAAAGAATAATGGCACAGTATCAATGATCAAAGCTTCTACCTTAAGATATTAGAAATATAAAATTTTAAAAATTAAAATGAGCAGAACGGAGGAAAGAAAAGAGATAAGAGTGGAAGTTAATCAAGAGAAAAATAAAGGGAGAAATCTCAAAATACCAGGAGAAAGATATACCATGTCAATGGATTGCAATACTCAATATTGTTGCAATGTTAACTCTCTCCACTAATTTTCGTTAGGGGAGAAAAAGGGGGCCTAGCGGCTAAAATAATCTTAAAAAGAAAAAATCTTAAAAAAAATCTTAAAAAGTGGTTTTCTGGCAAACCACCATCTTATTTCAAGATTTATTATAGTGCTGCATTGATTCAAGACAATGTAGTATTGCCATAGCCATAAAAATAGACAAGTAGATCAATTTAACAGAATAAAACAATTAAAAAAGAAACTAACACTTATTCAATCCATTTACTTTCAACCAAGGGTCAGTTAATAAAATTGGAAAGGAAGTTCTTTTTAATAAATTGTGCTGGCATGACTGGCTATACATGAAAAAAAAAAAAAAAGAACCTTAAACCATATCTCACACTATACAAAAAAATTAATTTGAGAAAGATCAAAGACCTCAAAGTAAAATTTTACATTTGAAAGCTTGATGCAGATTAGCTTCATGACTTCGGACTGACATTGGGGTGGAAAAAAAGCTCATGAACAGGAAAGAGAAACCATTAACTAAAAATAAGTTGTTGTCAAACTTAAAATATTTTGCCCGTACTGTTTAAAATATAAATATACAGGGGCGCCTGGGTGGCGCAGTCGGTTAAGCGTCCGACTTCAGCCAGGTCACGATCTCGCGGTCCGTGGGTTCGAGCCCCGCGTCGGGCTCTGGGCCGATGGCTCAGAGTCTGGAGCCTGTTTCCGATTCTGTGTCTCCCCCTCTCTCTGCCCCTCCCCCGTTCATGCTCTATCTCTCTCTGTCCCAAAAAAAAAATAAAAAAAAAAAAGGTTGAATAAAATATGAATATACAAACTTCAGACTGGAAAAAATATGCCATGAGTATAACGTACAAAGAACTTCAATCAAGACTATATAAACAACTTTTACAACGAAATAATGAAAAACAACCCAGTTATAAAAATGGGCATTTCACCAAGGTGTGTATGTACCACTGACTAATAAGCCCAGGAGTGTATTTAACATTATTAGTTATCAGAAACATGCAAAGAGGTGCCTGGGTGGCTCAGTCGGTTAAGCGACCAACTTCGGCTCAGGTCATGATCTCACAGTTCATGGGTTCGAGCCCCATGTCGGGCTCTGTGCTGACAGCTCAGAGCCTGAAGCCTGCTTCGGATTCTGTGTCTCCCTCTCTCTGCCCCTACCCCACCCACAATGTCTCTCTCTGTCTCTCAAAAATAAATTAAAAATGTTAAAAAAAATAAAAAAAAATAAAAATGCAAAATTAAGCCACAACATAATACTATCATCTACCAACTAGAACAGTTACTGAGTAAAAAGGTGAAGAACACCAAGTGATGGCAAGTGAGTGGTGTGGCTGAAACTCTCACATGTTGCTGGTGCAAATATAAAAAGGTACACATTTGGAAATCAGTCTAGAAGTTTCTCATGAATGTAGTCATCATTTACCCCAAAGAAATGAAATTACAAAAATAAACACACACCAAAAAAAACCCCTGGAATGCGCTGTGTCAAAACAACCTTATATAAATTAGTGAAAAGCCAGGAGGCACCTGGGGGGCTCAGTCGGTCAATTGTCCCACTTTGGCTCAGGTCATGATCTTGCAGTTCATGGGTTTGAGCCCTGTGTCGGGCTCTGTGCTGACAGTTCAGAGCCTGGAGCCTGCTTCGGATTCTGTGACCCCTCTCTCTCCACCCCTCCCCTGCTCATGCTGTGTCTCTCTCTCAAAAATAAACCTTAAAAAATAAATAAATAAATAAATAAATTAGTGAAAAGCCACAAAGGAGCATCAATGTCCACTCCATCAAGAGAACAGATAAATACGCTGTGCTATTTCCATATGATGGAATACTATTCAGCACCAAAGGAGAATAAACCCCTCAACAACGTGCATGAAAATCAAAAACATTATGCTGAATGACAGAAGCCTTGTACAAACTTCATTCTCATTATCCGTTTCTAAAAAATCCATATACAAAGATAAAAACAGGATAGTAAAAACTTACCTGTGGTGAAAGATTTCAGAACAATTAATGTCTGTCATTGAAGACGGCACTGACTGGGACCGGGCACAAGTGATTTTTCTGAAGCGATGGAAATATCTTAATATGTGGGTGGCAGATACGTACAATTGTCACAATCCATCAAACTACAAACATAACGTCTGTGCATTTCTTTGAATGCAAATTATACTTCAAATATTTTATAAAAGTCGGAAGAGAAGTTTTTTAATGTCCTACTAACCTCGGGGTACAGGATTATCTGCTCGGTACACAGTGCAAATATACAATCAGCACACGAACTGCTCTCATCCAGTTTTCCGGGTTTGGTTTAGGACACTGTCTTCCAGAAACACCAAGTACGTTCTGAGCAGCACGTTCTTCCTAATTTTAAACTCACATGTATAGTAGCAGAAAGATTCCATCCTAATTAATCTCATTCCTTTCACGTTATTAACGTTTTCTGTTCTCTGTTTCTGTCTCTGTCTCTCTCAGGTTCAGAATTTCTTTTCTGGGAAACTGGTTGTCGCGTTGGGCAAGAACGGAATAAATCCTACCACGTTGCTAAAGAAACACACCAGTCTTACTGAGATATAATTCATATGCTATTCAATTCACCTACTTAAAATATACAATTCAATGCTTTCAAATACATGCATAGAGTTGTACACCATCACCACAATCAATGTTAGAACACTTTTATCGCCCTCATTTGTATCACCTTATTATACTTTAAATTTCTGTAAGTTCTATTTGTTTCTGTTTTAACATTTTACCTGGGTACTTACTATGCATCTTGTTGTTTTACGCATACTCTCGATTTCCTCTTTTATTTATGATCTTAAACACGTGAATGTAGAGTTAATGCAAATACTTTCAATATCTCAAGTATTTGTGGATCTCCTTCTAGTTTTTTATTTTTCCCTCGATTCCTTCAGGCCTCACGTCTGCATACAGACCAGCTGGCGATTAAACGTTGTCAGGGGAATAGTTTTTATCACGTCCCTGAGTGCCACAGCCAAGGTGGACACGTGTGCCTGCTGTCCCCCTCTATGGCGTGTATTATTTTCCCTTCCCCAGATTTACCGTGTCACGTGAGGATACACATGTAGCTTCTGGGAAGCCCATATTTCTGCAGTGTGGCCAGCAAGTTCCCCGTGACTGGGCCCACAGTTCCTCTTGTCACTCTGTCAGGCTGTGAACCCAAAGCTCAAGGTCTTGGGGGTCTTAGTGTACAACTCCCGCAGCCATCGTGCTTGGGGTTAGCTCACCTTTCCGGGCTCATGATCCCACTTTGTGCCTCTTGGGCTCCCAGATTTCTTATAACTCCTCATCTACTTCAGCTAAGCATTTTTTAAAGCTTCAAAAAATATTCCACCCATAATTTTTCTACCTTTACTGTTCTGAACTAAACAGGCCACACACTAAAAGGCAAGCATTATCAACATTGGACTGTAAATTTTTAGGTTTATTTATTTATCTGAGAGAGAGAGAGAGAGAGAGAGAGCATGAGCAGGGAAGGGGCAGAGGGAGAGAAGGAGAGGGAGAGAATCCCAACCAGGCTTCGCACTGCCAGCGGGGAGCCTGATGTGGGGCTTGCCCCCACAACTCTGGGATCATGACCTGAGCAGAAAACCAAGAGTTGGACGTTTAACTTACTGAGCCACCCAGGCACCCCTGTACTATAAATTTCTGCATCAAATACAAGACAGTGTGCACTAAAAAACATTTGGTAAGAAGTAGAAAAGTTCTGATTAGAGAAAGCATATGCTATCTTAGGATATAATAATAAATGGATGGTAGTGATGGAGTATGTAGCAGACACAAAATACATAATGTAAAGGAAAATTCACATACAATTCCCCAACTGAGAAGCATTAAACGCAGCTAAGTTATTCTCTGCGTGAGCTTGAAAATCAGTGCAAAGTCCTTTATGTTAAAAAAGCTCCAAACGGGTTTTGCAGATCCCGGCCTCCATTCAACTTCATTGAAGGATTAGGAACTGACTTTCTGTTCCATGGAAACTTCGTGGTGTTTACATCAAGGAAGACAGACACATAAATTAATCGTTGTTGTGCACTGTTGTATTATGGCGGTATACACACTAGAGAGAGTGGCTTCTAAAGTTTACTGAGATGAGAAATTATTTGCTAGACAAGGTTGTGTTTCAGTAGGTATTTAATGAATTAATGAATGAGAATGGGAACCCAGGTAGTGAGGTTTGGAAGCTCTTTGCCTCTTTGGGAATCATTGTGCAAGTATTATGTGATGAGGTTAACAATTTTCCCATTCTGTCTTCTGTTTTGTCCCTCTGCTTTATTGAACTATATCTTTTTTTATGTTTATTTATTTTTGAGAGAGGGAGAGACAGAGCGCAAGCGGGGTAGGGGCAGAGAGACAGGGGGGCACAGAATCCAAAGCAGACTCCAGGATCTGAGCTGTAGGCACAGAGCTCAACGCGGGGCTCGAACCTATGAACCATAAGGTCATGACCTGAGCCGAAGTCAGACACTCAACCTACTGAGCCACCCAGGTGCCCCAGATTAATTATATCTTTCTAAAGAAGATTCTTTTTAGGCATTTTAAGAAAGAAAATTGAAATCCCATAGGCGAGAAGAAAAATGCACATTTCAAAATCATTTCTTGGGTAGTTTCTTTGGCCAAGTTGGTAACATTCATGCTGAAAACACTTCATGAATATGGAATTGTTTGCCACTTCACTCTACAGGACAAACATTTTCCAACTTCTATAATTCCTTCTCTGATTTCTTGCAACTAACATAACCTCTCACCCACCTTCTGTTCCTATCTGTTTTTGTCTCAAGGTGCAGTTTGCTGACCTACATTAAAACGTATGGGCTCCTAGAAAGATCGTGGGGAAAATCATCTGGTCCAGCAGAAACCAAGCATGGACGATGCCTGCAAGACAGCAAATTTAAGAATGGCAATAGGTATTTACCCAAAGATTACAAAATCACGAATTTGAAAGGGCACATGCACCCCATTGTGTATTGTAGCACTATCAACAACAGCCAAGGTATGGAAAGAGCCCAAGTGTCCACTGACTGATGAATGGATAAAGATGTGTTGTGTATACACACACACACACACACACACACACACACACACACAGTGGAATACTACTCCGTGATGAGAAAGAATGAAATCTTGCCATTTACAACTATGTGGATGGAATTAGAATGTATTTTGCTAAGTGAAATAAGTCAGAGAAAGGTAAATATCATATGACTTCACTATCATGAGAAATTTGAGAAACACAACAGATGAACATAGGGGAAGAAAGGAAAAATAAGATAAAAACAGAGAGGGAGACAAACCATAAGAGACTCTTAAATACAGAGAACAAACAGGGTTGCTGGAGGGATGGAGGGGAGGGGGTTAAATGGGTGATGGGCATTAAGGAGGGCACCTGTTGGGATAAGCACTGGGTGTTATATGTAAAAGATGAATCACCGGGTTCCACTCCTGAAGCCAAGACTACACCGTATGTTAACTACCATGAATTGAAATGAAAAAAAAAATGTATCTTTAGAATGAACTGCTAATCTAGTCTATGTTCTTCATTTCCTCAAAGTAAAATTTTAAAACCTCAAAAGGTGATACTAGTGGCTCACAATCAAACTAGAAGCTCCCGGAAGAGCCAGACCTGGTCTCTTGTTCTCCTCATGCTTTGAGATCTTTATGTTTTTCCATAAAACTTACTATATGTTGATCTGTTAAGAATCAAATCCTCTCCCCCCTACTTTTCTTCAAACTTTCTAGATGTCTATCAAATCTGATCTCACGTTTCATCTTGTCAACAAATCTCTAATATATCATCGCTTGTATTTTATGAGTGGATGAGATGAACTGGGGTTGGCAGAGCACCAGCTGCCATCAAAGGAAGGAGTAAGGCATTGAAGGGGTGGGGTAGGATTTGGGGGAGGAAGGTCAGGGCTTGACCCTGGCTCTGTGGACACCAACTCTGTCAACTGAAGCAATGACTTCATTCTTCTAAATTTGATATTGTTCTTCCTTTAAAAGCTGAAGTTACTGGGGCACTGGGGGGCTCAGTTGGTTAGGCATCCAACTTTGGCTCAGGTCATCATCTCACAGTTTGCGAGTTCAAGCCCCACATTGGGCTGCCTGCTGTCAGCACAAAGCCTGTTTCATATCCTCTGTCTCCCTTTCTCTCTCTCTCCTACTTTCTCTTTCTCTCTCTCTAAAATAAATAAACATTTTAAAAAAGCAGAAGTTACTGATCCCAATAATCTCACAAGATTTTGATAGAGATCAAAGATGTTATTCCATGTAAAGAAATGTGTAAACATAAACCTACCTTCTAATGTTCATAGTAGTTATCTTGAGTTTTAGAGAACATTTCCACAAACAGATGAAGAGAATATGTATCTTTTTATTAACAAGGTTACTTATGAATAATTCAAAAAACCAAAAATAATGTTGTTTACTGTGAAAAAAAAATGCTTTAGTAAGAGAATACATAAATAGTTGAACAACCAGAAAGCAAATCCTTGCATTTAGTCCACTTTGATCCCTCTGGGTTCTGTCCAAACCAGTAAGAGAGATTCCTCCGTTAAGAGAGACGATGACAAGGCAACCCACTAGCTCACCTTCCATGACCCACACTTATTCCAGAGCTGACTGATTATAAGAATACAGATGATGCTTCCAGTGGATCCGAGGTTGGGCCAGGGAACCTATATCTTTAATAAGCTTTTCAGTTGATATTTATAATCTGGAAACTTTAGGGACACAGCCTGAAGTGACAAGCAAAATCTAGGTCGTCCCTCCGAGAGTAGAAAGCACAGACGTGCACAAATACTCGGCAAGTCAGACTGCTTCCCGCCCTGGGGCTTCAGCTATGAGATCTGAGTTCACAGTCACCTTATCCTCATTGTGTTATCATTAGGTGCTCTCCAAGTTCTTGATGTTGTAATAAGGGCAGATCGTCACAGTTTCTCTTGAAAAAATCAAATGGCCAACCACATACAAAGCTCTTAGACACTGGGTTTTTTTTTTTCTTTTTTTTTGGGAAAGTGAAAACATTAGAAAGTAGACAAGAGGTGGTTAATCAAAAGAAATGCATGCCTGTTTAATGTAGGTCATTTAAAGAAGTGAAGAGCCAGACAATACCTCAATCACATCAGAAATAAACGAAGGTGGACATCCCTTTTATTGGGTGATGACAACAGAACGGCCCCCTCGTTGGGTGTACTGGCAAGAGAGATGGATCCCCAGCCCCAGCCCAGGTGACAGTGACGACCTCGGGCCGGCTCCCTGACCAAGGCTGGGTAAACCCACACTCCACTCGGATTTCTGACCTTGAGATGGAGGAAAGCAGGTCTCAGCGTCTGCTCAGAGACCAGTGGAAGAGATGTGAGTCTGGAACGCCAAGGGACCCTCACCTGGATGCTACTTTACAGAGGGCAGGTGGGGAATGAATCTCTCAAGAAAGAGAGGAGAAGAATTCTTGGTGTTTTCCACATACCCTCCCCAGTCACCTGGCACTGGGGTGCCAGGCACAGCCGTGGTTTTCTGTAGCTTTGTTAAAGCAGCAAAATTCAAAACAAAACAAAAAACACCACCTCTTTCCCCCAAGTTGTGTGACTGTCATGTGCAACCGGAAGAAGACTGATGGGTGCAATCAGTTATCAGATACTTCAGGTGGAAAACGGGTAGCTCCTACATAACCACTCCTGGTATTAGGAACAAAAACCACAGATTTTAGGGGGGAAGATACAGTTTCTTCACTTCTGAGGCTGCGGAATGTCAATTTCAGGAAAAACAAAATGTTCCCCATACATTTGGAAAGATATAAAGGTGAAATGACCTGAATAGAACCTATTGTTCTAAGTGGTATTTTCCAACATTGCTACTCACATGCATAATATAGCAAACCCAGGTCGGTAGAAGAAAAATTGTTTGGCAGAGGGTATAACCTGAAGAAAATGCCAGATCATTCATTTCTCTTTTATTTCAGATATCCCTCTACTTTTCTAAATGACCGCAGAATATTCTCCATCCATAATGGTTCAGCTAGCATTTCTCAAGAAATACATTCTGTACAGAATTTGAAAGGAAGCCTAGCGTTGTTCTGTGCAAATAATGAGAATCCATATAGAACCCGTACTAGGATTTATCCTTCTTATTCTGGTAAATGTTCGTTGTTTGAACTATATTTAGAGGTTTTCAGATGATTTTTCTGAGTGAAAATCTCTGTCGACTTGGGAGAAGTTGAATCAACATAAGCCTATTATGGAAACTGCAGTCTCTCAGTTCTATTTGCTAATGAGAACATACCAGCAATATGACTGTGTTTCCTTTGCGCTGGTCTTCACAGTTTCTATTAGAGAAAAACAAGAGAAGAATGTGATCTTGATCTTTAGTTTTGGATCTTTATGATCCATTCTGCCACATTTTGAGACATGCCCTGATATATTTTCTGCCACAGTCACAGTCTGTGATCGCTGGCAGAAAAAAAAAAAAAAGGCGTAGGGTTCTTTCTCCTTACAGACACAGGAAAGCCATGATAATCCTCAGCCCAATGCAGAAATATTGAGTTTCTATATATAAAAGAGAAAAAATGGGAAGACTACGCAGGTTACTTGTATTTCCTTTCTGATAAAACACTAAGGCAGAAAGAGGTATATAAAGAAAGGTCCTATCATAAAGGTGTGTATGTCTTTAACCTTAAGCATTTACTATCCAAGTGGTGGTGCTAAGAGATATACAGATATCTGGAGACAGGGCATGATGATAAGCCATGGGGACAGATCTTACTGGAAAAAAATGAAAAGCTTATTTGTAATATATTCGGTTCCCAAGGGAAATCAAAAGCATGTAGAACGTACACCATCAGCATCTGGAAGTTCTTGGTGGTACGTGGCTGAAGTTAGCCAATAAATTAGTCAAGCCTGAAACTTTACTCTTTAATAGACTATCTCAAAAAATGAAACGAAAATGAGCTGCCTTGCTCATAACCCGTTGGATCCGTCTTTTGATTTTACTTTAAGTTAGGCTGGATTTAACATAAATTCACACCTAATAATAATACCTAATATTGATCATATACTTGAAATGTGTTAGTCAATAATCTCACAGTTGAACTTGGATTGATCTATTTAATCCTCAAGAGAATTGCATGAAGAAAGCAAAGCAAAGAGATTTAAGTAGCTTGGACAATGTCACATTGCTAGTTATTGGTACGGCCAAGAAAAGACACAAGGAATCTGGGTTCAGAACTCACCCTATAAGGAACTGGCTTGTATCTACCTGTTAAAAAAGAAAGATATGATCACTTGGCTACATTTAACACACAAAGATAATATGATTTCAACTACATAGGACTTCTGCTTCCAGTAACTATGGTCTAGGTAATCTGGATTAAACTTCTGATTGAGAGCAACTAGTATAATGGAAAAAAAATTTTAAATGAAATGTAGGAAATCATCAAAGGACCAGTAAAATAGTGCATGATTATTTAGTATCTGGGGAAGAAAAGAGGCCAACTGTAGGGGTTGTTTTTCCCCACAGAGACTGGCTGAGAGTCTGAGAGATGGACAGCATTGAGAACCTGGGGACGAGAATCAGATTCCAGGGCCTATCAAGTATAGGGGGAAGAGGTGAATACTATTATTAACCCAGACAAGTTGCACCCACAGAGGAAGGTTAAAATGGAAGTGAACAGCTTGTATAAGAAACTAAAATTCCGCTTTGAGTTGTTTTAATTCCAGAATTAAATAAAGATAACCCTGGAAGGTTGATGGCTTCAAATGCCATTCGGAAACAATAAATAGATAAATCCATCCATCCTATAACTTAAAAGTTATTTTTACAAATAATTTTCTCAACACTTTTTTATAAACACATCTGAAAACAATAAAAATAATTAAGAGTGGAAATCAGTAGACAAAATTTAAAAAGACCGAACAGGTGTATAAGTCAAGGTTCAATTAGAAAAGTCAAGGTTCAATTAGAAAAGCATTAGGAGATTTAAAGTCACTGTGGGATCTGTATAAACAGTCTCCCTAAGGCTGGTGTCTTTATGCCAGACACTCAAGTTTGAAATCCATGGGTCGGGTAGCTGGGAAGGGAAAATATATATAAAGTAGGGGAGAACCAAACAATCTGAAACCCACAGGTAGAAAGAATGTCAACAGATTATATTAAAATAATGCTATCAGAGGACACCTAGCTGGCTCAGTCCATTAAGCATCTGACTCTCAGTTTTAGTCAGGTCATGATTGCATGGTTTCGTGGGTTCGAGCCCCATGTCAGGCTCTGCACTGACAGTGGGGAGCCTGGTTGGGATTCTCTCTCTCTCCCTCTGGCTCCCTCTCTCTCCACCCCACCCCTTGCTTATGCTGTTTGTCTCTCTCAAAATAAATTAAAAAACTTAAAAAATAAAACAAAACACACTATCAATAATTTACCAAATTGACCTTTATAGACAACTCTAAACACAAATAGAAGATTGCATACTGTTTTCAGATATACATGAATGAAATAGTCAGTCACCTAGACTACAAGCCAGGCCATAACCAAGCTTAAATGAATTTTACAATATTGAAATTATACAAAGTTCTCTTGACTACAACAGAATTGAATTCAAAACCAATTCAGAAAAATATCTGGAAAAACTCAAATATTTGGGAAATAACTATAAACTTGGATGTAATCATAGGCCAAAAAAGAAAATGGAAGAGAACATTTTGAACTGAATGAAAATGGGAATATATTACAATTTATGGTATGCAGCTAAAGCAGTAATTAAGTACTGGGACATTTATGACTAAAATTTTTATATTAAGGTAATTAAATGATCCAGGGCACCTGGGTGGCTCAGTCAATTGAGCGTCTGACTTCAGGTCAGGTCATGATCTCATGGTTGGTGGATTTAAGCCCTGCATCTGGCTCTGTGCTGACAACTCAGATCTTGCAGCCTGCTTCAGGTTCTGTCTCTCTCTCTCTCTCTCTGCCCCTCCCCTGTTCGCGCTGTCTCTCTCTCTCTCAAAAATAAATCAACATTAAAAAATTTTTTAAAAAGATAATTAAATGATCCAAGAGCAATGATCTAGGTTTCCACCTTAAAAAGCTATACAAAGAAAAACAAAGTAATCACACAGTAAGCAGAAGCAAGGAAGTGGAAAAGATGAGTAGAAAATTATTAAAAAGAAAATGGTAAAAATGATATAGAGAAAAACAAAGCAGAAGTTTTTTTCCTATTCAATACACTTCTAAAAAGCTAGTTAGAAGGATCAAGGAAAAAAAAGAAATAAAGCATAAATGATCAATTTCAGGAATAAAAGAAGGATCATAATGATAGATCAGACAATAAAAGGGCAATCAGATATATTATGAAAGCTTTATTACAACAAATCTGACAACTGAGGTGAAATGGAAAAATTTCTTGAATAACAACATCCACCAAAGCCTACTTAAGAAGACATAACATCAGGGCACCTGGGTGGCTCAGTCGGTTAAGCGTCCAACTTTGGCTCAGGTCATGATCTCGCAGTCCGTGAGTTTGAGCCCTGAGTCATGCTCTGTGCTGACAGCTCAGAACCTGAAACCTGCTTTGAATTTTGTGTCTCCCTCTCTCTCTGCTCCTCCCCCACTCATGCTCTGTCTCTCTCTCTCTCTCTCTCTCTCTCTCTCTCCTTCAAAAATAAATAAAAACATTAAAAAAATTAAAAAAAAAGAAATTATTGGACTAGATTTTTTGACCCCAGGTGAGCCAATGATTTGTTAGACATGAGACCAAAAGCAAAATAAAGAGAGGATTGCCAAACTGGACTTTATCAAAATTAAAAACTTTGTGTCTCAATGGACACCACCAAGAAAGCACAAAGACAACCCCACAACCGAAAGAAAACAATTTCAAGTATATCCAATAAGGACTTGTGTACATGTATGAAGTATTCTTACAACTCAACAACTTTTTTCAAACAAACCTAGTTAAAAATGGGTAGAGGATTTGAACAGATATTTCTACAAAGATACTTGAATGGCTAACAAACACACAACAAGGTGCTCGACATTATTAGTCATTATAGAAATGGTCTCAGCCTCAGCCTCCTGTACAGTGGAAATTGACAAGTTATAAAAGGAGAATAATTCCTATTGTCCCCCCAGAAACATTAGCTTTTCCTATCTTAAGGGTATTAAACCCAAAGTAAGTAAAGAATCACAGGGGACTGGGTCCCTGAGCTATCTATTACATTCCAAAGACTTGTAAACCGAGGATGCTCTTACTCATCTTCCGGAGAGTATTTGTTTATATTATGGAAATCAGGTTTCTCTGGCTCTTCTGGGAGGAGCAGGTAGCAGCTGGGCAGTATGTGGCCCATACAGACACCCAGATTCATAATTTTACCCTTCCTCTCTTGTAGTGCAAAAACTCTCTTTCTGTGCATGCCAGCCTCCTCATCTGCTATGAGTTGTAATAGTTTCATTCTGATCTGGAAACCTCACCTTTGCTTTTAGGACAATATAAATGATTATAAAAATGAAATAATCACCAAGAAAAAATTTTCAAATAATTTTATGAGTCAAGCATTATTCTGATATCAAAACAAAAAGATACTGTAAGAAAACTACAGGGGCACCTGGGTGGCTCAGTTGGTTAAGCGTCCAACTCTTGGTTTGTGCTCAGGTCAGGATCTCATGGTTCATGAGTTCAATCCCTGTGTCGAACTCCACGCTGAGAGCATGGATCCTGCTTTGGATTCTCTCTCTCCCTCTCTTTGCCCTTCTCCCTCTCTCTCTCTCTGTCTTTCAAAAATAAACATTTAAAAGAAAATAAAAGTGCAGATCCATATCCCACATGAACATGAACCCGAGATCCTTTAAAAAATGTTAGCAAATCAAATCCAACAATACATGAAAAGGATAACACACCACACATAAATGATGTTTATAACAGCAATGCAAGGTCATTTTAACATTCAAAAAGTCAATGTACTTGAACATACTAGCTGAATAAAGGATAAAACACATATGATCATCTCAGGTGAGCATTTGACAAAAATATATTTGACAAAATTCAAAATGTTTTATGATAAAAAAATCACAGAAAACTAGAAATGGAAAGGAGCCTCTTCAATCTGATAAAGAACATCCAGGAAAATCCCCGAGCTAATATCATGAAGTTGCATGTCTGAATATTTCCTCCTAGGGGTGGACAAGTATAGAGGTCTGCTGGCTCTCACCACTTCTGTTAAATATCATCCTGGAGATCCTACTCAGTGCAATGGTCAAGAAAAAGAAATAAAAGTCATGCAGATTGGTAAGGAGGAAAGAAAATTGCTTTTTCTGCAGAAGATATGTCCTCTACATCGAAATTCTAATGAATTTGTCATCATCATAATAATAGTAATAAGGAGCTATTAAATTAAGTGCATTTAGCAAGATCACAGAATACGAAGCCAACATACAATGATCAATGAAGAGATAAATCTGACAAGAAATGTAAGACATGCGTATTAAAAACCACAAAACACGGCTGACAGAAATGACGGAAAACAAGTAAACCAAACGGCAAATCACATTCATGAATTGGAAGACTAAATACTGGGAACGTGTCAATTCTCTACATACTGATCTTTAGATTGAACTCATTCCCAACCAAGATACTAGCTCTTTTTGTAAAGATTGACAAGCCATTCTACAATTTATATAAACATGTAAAGAACTGAGAATAGCCAACAAGTGTGACTGAGAACAAAATTAAAGATACACACAATAGATCTCAAGACTTCCCAAACCAGATTTTGTGGTCTTGGCATAAAAATGATCACATAGATCAATGCAATATAATAGAGAGGCCCACATTACAATCACATGTCAAATGATTTTCAGTAAAGGTGCCAACCTAATTCAATGGAAAATGAAAGTTTTTTTTTCAACTAATGCACATTCCTAGAGAGAAAAATGACTCTCCACCTTTGCCTCATGTCCTACACAAAAACTAAACCGAATGCATCCAGAACCTAATGTAAAAGCCACGTCTATGGTACTTCTAGAAGAAATATAGGATTAAGTCTTTTGGCTTTGAGATAGGTAAAGATTTCTTAGATAGGGTATCAGAAGTAGGAATCCTAAGTAAAAAGGACTTCACCTACATCTTGTTTTTCTCTTTGAAAGACACCTTTAAGAAAATGAAATGGCAATCTTCATCTTGGGAGAAAATATTTGTAATACAAATCAATAAGAAGACAAACACCCCTAATAAACTATTGACAAAAAATTGAATAGGCACTTCACAAAATTAGATAGAATATGACCAGTCAGCACATGCAAAAATGTTCCACATCGTTAGTCATCAGAGAAAATTGAATGAAAGCCACAGTGAGACACCACTATATGCTTACTGGTTAATATAAAAAGAGTGACAGAATACTAAGTGGTCATGAGAACGAGAACCCTCGTACCTCGCTGCTGGGAATGCAAAATTGCATAATCACTTGGGAAAAGTCGTTGGCAGTTGATTACAATGGCCAACATACACTGACCTTATAATTCAGCCATTCCATTATTAGGTAGTTACCTAAAGGGAATGAAGACTTGTAGAAACACCAAGACTTATACCCAGTTATTTGTAGAAATTTTATTCGTAATAGCCAAAATTGGAAAGAAAGCTGTACCCACCGCTGGTACACCAACAAACTAATGTATCCACACGATGGGTCCTACACAGCAATAAGAAGGAACGAATTATGGAAATACACAATATAATAAGCAAATATACAAAATTATGTGAGCAAAAGGAGCCAGGCACAAAGGACCCCATAATATACGATTCTATTCATAGGAAACTGTAAGAAAAGCAAGCCTAGTCTATATTTAGAGAAAGTGTATTAGTGGTTGTCTGGGTCCAGGAAAAGATAGAGGGAATGGACTATAAAGAAACACAGGGATTTTTAAGGGGTCACGAAAATGCTCTATATTTTGATGGTAGTGTTGGTGGCCTGGGTTTATCCATTTATCAACACTTGCCTAACCGTACTCTCAATACGCACTGTACTGCATGCAAATTACACTGCAATAAAACTTGATGACAGTTGAGGCAAATAGTTCAGTTGTGACAACAGTTATATTAATATATATCTCTATATAAACTGTGTATATGTTGTATATGCTCCACATATAACATGATTCATATACATAACGAGTTAATATATAACTAACTCAGTTATAATGATCATCTTCCCTTAGAAACATGACCCATTAACTGAATAAGCCAAGTTCTAAAGTATATTTAATCAAAATGATGTACCCATCTGAATTAAATGTCAAAAGCCACTCATCCATCCCCATTTCGTTATTTGGATACTCAAAAAGAGTCTTGATATCATATTGTCAAATGATGAGTTTTTTAATCAGACACATTATTAATTTAGAATCAGAAATAAAATAGGACTTTTATTAGTAACAATATATTAAATAATCTCATCTTTTTTTGGCCACTTACATTGCTGGCTGCTTTTACTCTTTCTAGATCCCTCCCTGCACTGCCTATTTCTTTCTCTATCCCAATGCCAGGCAGTCTTTTACTCCATCCCAGATAGACATCATCAAATATCTTCCAGTATTTTATAATGATAAAGAAAGAATCCCTTAGAAACAAAGCCAGGAATTAATATCCTTAGATACCGTATTTGTTACCTGCAATCGATTGCACTAGGTCAGGATGTTCTCAAGATAAGTGCAAATTAATTTTTTCAGAGCTTCACAATTTAAAACTCTGATGTAATCAAATAGGATCTCGTGGAGACATAGTTCTATTCAAGTTCATTTCCTTAAAACAAAATAGTTCCATAAATACCAAAAACAGCTATGCAGTGCTCACATTTCAGTATCTTACAGAAAAACAAGGTACCCTGCTTTATTATTGAAAATGTGCCGATTTTACAAGATGAAAAGAAAAAAATGAAAAAAGTAAAATGGCTTTCGATGGGTCAATTTAACCCCAAAGTGCTTCAGGATACAATCTATTTCAATTACTTTGGGCAATGAATAAAGGCACACGGGGAGCTGTCTCAGGGCCAATTCACTGGAACGAATTTCCCAGTGGGACTCCTTCACTTTCTTTTTTCAGCTTCTCCACTAAATGAATGAGGCTTACTATTTCTGTATAAGTAATGATCATTTCTTTCTGTTTTGTAACTCGTTCAGCTGAAGTTCACATATTCCCAGTAACAACTACTCCCTAAAACCTCTGCGAGTTTTTAGAATAGTATTTGACTGCCCAGTTCTTTTAATTCAGAGTAAGAGACTAAGATCGTATGTGATAGTCCTGATGAATCAGTGACATGGGCTTTATGAAATCTACCAATGTAACTATTCAAAACCTACAGTTTATTTTTTTCAGTTTTTATGTGAATAAGAATCAGGTCATTGGGTAGTGATATTAAATCACATCTAATTTAATCAAGGGTTGAGTTGCCTTTGAAGATACATCAAATTTTATTTTACATTCACTAATTACTGAAGAGGGGAGTAAAAAAATGCAAAATGTATGTAAGCCCTCTCTTTTTCTGCCGGGCAAGAGAAGGTGAGGGTATGTTTGGAAGCAACATACGACCACCTAGGGGAACATTGCAAAACTAAAAATCAGAACTGTGAACTTTATCTCTAGGGTGTGGTACTGTGGAAACATGAGAAATTATTTTTCCTTTGTGCTGGCCCAATGAGACGACAAAGAAACGGGTGCATCTTCCCACAGCCATAGTTCTATATTGATAGGCGGGGATTAGATTTCATACGAGATGCCACCATTAATCTCAAAGTTCTGATCTCTTAAAATAAACACCGACTTAACTTCTGACCATAATTCCTCATGTAACATATTGATGTTAAACATGACATTTTCTTTGAGAGAAAAGTATGGCTTAGTGTCTGAGCATACCACCTCACCAAAGGTAGATAATCAATTTTTCACTGAATCAGTTCTGCATTATATGATGAGGGAATAAATTGTTCAAACAAAGCAAAGCTCTATAGAGAGCAAAGAAATATGTCACACAGACAGTTTAAATTAATAATTCAGCACCATATGGAGAAAGGGCAATCAATGGAGAATTAATATTAATACTTGTGACAGTTGCAAAGTGATTTTGCTTAGTGCTTTAAACCATACAGAAATCACTGTCTTTAATCCATCCATTTATTCAACAAACACTATACAGTACTTCTGATATTCCAGATACCACGTTGGTTGCTGTGGAAAGTAAAACGGTGACAGGGTAAGCAGCCCAGACCTGCCCCCCATCAGGTTTCCTTGCGGACATTCCCAGGGATCTCCGTTCTTGGTCTATCCCAGCTGCACAGACCTGCCCCTATGGTGTTTTCACCACCATCAGAGCCCATATCCCAAGGAACCCCCTCTTTTCTCACGAACGTGGGTATGGAATGGAATCTCACACAAGACATTTGCACATGCTAGGCTTTTGGAAAATTTGGCAAGATTAAGGAGTGTTATCTCACAGGGAGGCCAACAACTTTAACATGAGACAAATCTGCTGATCGACACTTCTTGGCAATCACCTCACTGTCTCTTACTTCCAAGTCCTCTTTCTCTCTATTGTCTCTCATCAACAGGTCCTTCCAAACCAACTCCAGAATTCCCATTTGTGTCTTGTGTACTGCCCATTCAATATTTCTTCTCAAGCCAACGCAGGACCTCAGAGTGTGTCCTTTTTCAGAACTTGTGGCTTCTCGGAGTATTTCTAAACAAGGATGGTTAGCTCCCTAACAACCCTGTTGACAGGTGTGATTTTTCTGCAATCACTAAAAAAAAAAAGTGAAAGATTTGGTTCCTGCTATAAAGAAGTACCCATTTAATTATTACTAAAATCCTCAACTCTAAACACATTAATACAAGAGGACTTTTGTTTTCTTTTCCCTCTGACAGAAAAAAAAATATTGTGCCAATCTGGTCTTCCTGGGCACTTGAGCTATGAAGTTCTTTTGATAAAGGAGAGCGATTGAAATCATGTTTCTGCCATGCATTTTCATCTATTTCAAAACTGTGACATCGATTCATGTTAGTGAAATTCATAGGAATCCCACAAAGTTTTAAAGGAATTTGTATCTGCTTAGAGCAAAGAGATAGAGGTAGTTCCAATGAAAAGACTCTGGATGACCTCCAAAGCGCTTTTAGCCAATGTCCACAAATTCTTTGACCCTCCTCCCCTCTAGGAGAGGAACCGAATTCCCCTCTACTTGCATGTGGAGATGAACTAGCAGCTCACCTCTAACCAATAGAACAAAGCAGACAGGGCCAAGTCTGATTTCAGAGACTAGACATGAAGAGCACTGAGGTTTCCTCCTTATTGTCTCAGAGTGCCCCCTCTGGGGGAAGTTAGCCCCCATTTCACAAGTACATCCAAGTACAGGCCACGACAACCTGTTAACATGCTTGCTGGATGGTATCATTGCTGAAGAAGAAGCATTATGTGCCTTCCCTTGTCCACTTCTTGAACAGGAGTACTTGTCGTCATTATTCTGGTCCTGCCTCACAGCTCTTGTGGGTTTACGGAAGACCCTTCAGTCCATATGGTCCATAGAAACCTCACCCACAAGTGGACTTGTTTGTATGATGAGATCCTAGAATCTGAGCCTGAGTCTACAACGTGATGACACTCTTGGAGGGGTAAGAATATTTTGCATGTAGGAGGAATGTAAATAGGTGTTACTGGAGTGTGTGCTGGGGTAAATGAAAAGGAGCCCCAAATTCTTTGTCTTTTCTTCCACCAAGAAACGAGATCTAAGTTTCCTTTGACACTGACCAGTTGACAGCTGTACATTTCCTTATGGACTTGGCCCAGTTTTACTTGTGACTGTAACTAGACAATAAATTGAGATATTATGTAAACCAGTGCTACTCAAAGTGTGGTCACAATGGTGCTGGACTGCTGTCTGATCTTCACTGGCTGGAAATAAGCGATGTAAGTACAGAAATTGAGAGTGTCTAGAATCCTTCATAATAATTTGATGTTGCCACAACAACCAAACATATAAACAGGGTCAGCTGGTACAATTTGACGTTTACATTTTGTGAGAAAGTACATTCCGATGGCTTACAAATAGTGACAGGAATTCATCGAAAGTAGTTCCCAAGAAGGGCACCTGGGTGGCTCAGTCGGTTAAGCATACAACTCTCGATTTCAGATCAGGTCGTGATCTCACGGTTCATGGGTCTGAGCCCCGTATCAGGCTCTGTGCTGACAGCTCAGAGCCTGGAGCCTGCTTCAGATTCTGTGTCTCCCTCTCTCTTTGCCCCTTCCCTCATCTCTCTCAGAAATTATCTTTGAGCTGTCAGCACAGAACCCGACAGGGGCTCAAACCCACAAGCCATGAGATCAGGACCTGAGCCGAAGCTGGACACTTAACTGACTAAGCCACCCAGGTGCCTCTCAAAAAAGTTTAAAGTGGTTACCAAGATTAAGGAGTTTGTGCCAGAAATTGAATCAAGGTACTGCATTTTTCACCAAGAAAATCTTGGAATAAAAAAATGTGACCTAAACCAAACCATGTGATTATTGGCATGGTGAAAACTGTGAATTATATACAGGGTAACATGTTAAATTTGAAAAATAGCCCCTTTAGTAAGTCACAATACGGAAGCTGAGTAGACATACTGTCATTGCTTGCTGATATACAGTGCCTCCTGTGGAAACACTTTCTGTTGGGAATATTTAAGCTACAAAATAAATTCTTTGTGATTTATAAAAGTTTAAAAAATCAGTTTGATTCTAGCTGTGGTTGATGATGGGGTTGTGTGTCTGATATAAATATATTTTTAATAATGCTAACACTTCCATGTAAAGAGAACAAGGTAACATATTTTTCATTGGAAGAGAAGAGCGGAATGAAAGGCAAAAACAATCACTATAAGCATGGAAGGATGGAATTTCTAGAGAGTTACCCTCTTTCCCACAATTTAGCAACATTGGTTAATGGCATAAGTGATGACTTCAATATTGTACATCTGTGAAAAGCTAGTACCAAACACCATAATAATCTTGTGGAACATTTTGCATTTTATTTTCCTTCAAAAGAAGACTCATGGAGAAGAAATTCATGGATCCTGCATCTATTTCTTTCACCAAAATTTCCTTCACAGGGAACATGGTTGGCACCAACCACTGCTGACAGATTGAAGACCGGTTTCTGAAAATGCAGGGCCGCCGACATCATTTTAAATAAAAGTTGAAAATAAATATCCTGAGTTCACTGAAATTGCTTCAAAATCACTTTTTATATTCCCATTGTGTTTTAACACAGAATAGAGAAACTTCCGTAGATACACATTATCTTCTGTGAATAGCATCAATGTCAACCCAAACTGTACAAAAACAGCAACCAAACACGTTTATCACACTGAAACTTTAAACATTGGTATATACAGTGCTCGCTCAAATGCTGCATGTAGGTCCTTAATGTCCATTATTATCTCCTTCACAGTTTGTGTTCAGCTATAATTACAGGATGACAGAGTTATGAACATAACAATGTTCATAATAACAATACATAATGTGTATATTAATTGTCTATGTGCACACTTTCGGTGGACATCTTGGGCAGATTTTGTAATTCTTTTCATTTTTCCCTGAGGTATATTTGCTTAGCCTTATATGTACTGAGCTGCAATGTCATATCTGTTGCATCTAATAATGAAAAATTAGGGTTTATGTTTTATACAAAAGTACATCTTATCTCACTGTTTCTAATGATTCAATTTTACTGTTTTTAACAAAAGATTCAGTCTGAGATTCACTGAAAGGGAATAAAGGGCATTTATATAGATCTTTTGAGAAGCAGCCGTATAATCTATTGAAATGTATGTACAAAGAGAGTTTTTAATCCCCTTGAAACTAAGTTCAGGGCTTTGGAAAGACTACAAAAAAAGAAAAAGTGAGTTGCTAAAACTAAAACAAAATTAAAAAAATTTTTAAAAAGGTGTAAAATTAAGTGTGGGCAAGAAAGTCAAAGAATAAAAATTAAAATATGAAATAAAGAATTCTGCCTCCAGAGTGACTCACCATGTTTCCCTTTGACTTTACAAAATGTCAACCTAAAAATTATAGACGAGGAATAGATTTTACCAGAGTACAGACAAAATTTAAAACAACTCAAACACAATAAAATGTCTTCGTTCCTCCATAGTTTGACTGAGTCATGTGCATTTGTGTACTTTAGGTGAAAATTGTTTTTAAGATATAAGCAGGAAAGGAAAAAAAAGTAGGTAAATCGGACAATAATCAAAATTAAAAATTTCTATGCATTAGAAGACACTCAACAAAGTGAAGAGGCAAGCCCCGGAATGGGGGAAAATATTTATAAATCACGTATCTGATAAGGGGTTAATATTCAGAATATACAAAGAACTCCTACAACTCAACAACAAAGTAACGGACAAAACCCAGTTTTTAAAAGGACAAAAGATTATGACAGACATTTCCACCAAGATCACATACAGATTGTCAATAAACACATGAAAAGATGCTGAATATCAGTAGTCACTAAGAAATGCAAATCAAAGTAATGAGCTATCACTGCACTTCCATCAGCAGGGCCATTGCAAAAAACAAGATGGAAAGTTAGCGTTGGAGAGCATGTAGAAAAACCGGAATTCTGTGCATTGCTTATGGAAATATAAGAACGGAGACTGTGGGAAATTTGGTGGTTCCTCAAGAAGTCGAACACAGAATTCCCATACTCCCCAGCAAATCCACGTGTAGGTATCAACCCCAAATCACTGAAAGCAAGATTCAGACACATACTTGCATCCCTTCTGCAGCATCATCCATGGTAGTTCAAGGCAGAAACAACACAAATGTCCATCAACAGATGAACGGGTAAATAAAAGTTGGTATTTACGTACCATGGAATTCTGTTCTGCTTTAACAAGAATAAAATTCTGATAGATGCTACCACATGGTATGAACTTTGAAAATATGCTAACTAAGGAGGTACTGGGGAGTTATTTTCCACCTGGGATAATGGAAAGTTCTGGAAATGGCTAGGGGTAATGGATGTACAACATTGCAAATGAACTTAATGCCACTGCTATACATGGAACAAGGCTTAAAATGGTAAAATTTATGTTGTGTATATTTTTCTACAAGGCAAAAACAAACAAACAAAAAACCCACGTACACAATGTTCATGATCTCTTATTTTGAAGAACACTTTTAAATAATGGGCCAACTACTGATCGCAATTAAATCCGATAAAAGGGCTTTTTCATTTTGAATGCTGCTATTGAAAACCATGTCCGGACGTCAAAGAAATGAGTAAGAATTCAGAGGAAATTCTGTTTATAAACAAAAGAATGTAGTTTTAGCTGGAAAGTCCCTCGGGCTAGAAACCAAAACATGTTACAGCAAAGTGATATGTCACAAATTACGTTAGTAAATAAATATCACTATGTTTTCATATCTTTTTGATGGGTCTAATCCACTTTGCTGCCCAACGTAATATACTATAACATCACCTAACATAAGATGATCAAAACTTCTGACTTGCTTTTATTGAATTATTTCTCCCTGTTTTCTTACAAAATGTCATTTTACTTATCAACTATCCTTAAACAGAATTTTTTTGTGGGGGGAAGATACTCTTTTTTAAACATTTTTTTTGGAATGTTTATTTATTGCTGAGAGGGAGAGAGACAGAGGGCAAGTCGGGGAGGGGCAGAGAGAGAGGGAGGCACAGAATCCGAGGCAGGCTGGGAGAAGATGTTCTTATAAAAGACACTGGCCATGCTGTCTGCTAGCACACCTCCCTTCCTTATTAAGAGAGCTCTAATTTTGTTTAAAATCGCAATCTGACCTTCCGACATCCCCCGTCCCCAGCCCTGTTTGCAAAAAGAGATGCTGGTGTGACACAAGCCAAGCAGTGAGCTAGGTAGAGAGGATTTCTGAGAAAAGCACAGTTTTTCTGGTACAAGACTATTCCTCCCTCCTTGTGATATATTTAATTTTCCTCCTAAACGAATGAATGAATTTTCCACCAGCGGGAGGGGTGGGAAGAGGGGGACAGAGAATCCCAAGCAGGCTTCACGATAACAGCGGTGAGCCAGATGTGGGGCTCAAACTCAGGAACCATGAGCCCGTGACCTGCGCTGAAGTTTGACACTCAACCGACTGAGCCACCCGGGCGTCCCCGCTCTTATTTTATTAATTCCCATGATCACGTATCTGTAACATGGAACTGAACCGAATCCTAAAACAAGACAGATATTTTCAATTTCACTTTGAAATTCTAGCAGACCTGGGGCAGCTTTTGGAAAGTTCACCTGTAGATCAAGAAAAAGAATTGTAAAATAAAGCCTCTGATGAAAGTCCAAAAAGAAAAGAAAGAAAGAAAAAAAAGACTGTTGAGACTTGCAAAAGAAGCCAGAGAAGACGCAATGATATTGTGAAGTTCTCATGAAGAAGTTGCAGCTGGTTAGAGCACAATCAGCAAATAAATAAGGGTGAACAAACGAAGCTACGGATGGGTGAGTCAAGGAGACACCGCGTCCTGAGTCGGAAAGGATGTCGGTCTGCGTGGCGAACAACGCACGTGCCACGGAGGGGCTGCCCCCGGGGCCACGTGCTGGCCCTGCGATCCCTCTGACTTCTGAGCACTCCAGATCTGGTGAGAAGCCTTCCTTCTTGGCTTTCATCCACTTTCCTTATCTGGGACACATCACCCAAATACTCCCCAGTGAAAAGAAAAATTCATGCCTGTCTGATGAGCGATTTCCGAAAAAAAAACAGTGGAGAAAAAAAAAATCAGTAGTGAGATAAACACTGGGATTCCATGTGAAAATAATGCCCAGCACCTTCCTCTGGCTGTGGGGCCACGGAGGCCCACTTACAGAAATGGGGAGTATGTACTAAAAGACACTTGTCCTACTTTTTCATAGAATACACGACACACACACACACACACACACACACACACACACACCTCGACTTCTCCCATCTAGGGTGAGCCCACATGGGAACAGAGAACTCCCTCTGTGTAACCCACAGACTCTCCTATATGAAAGCAACCTCCAGGAAATCCAAATATTTCTCACAAGGCAATGCTTTGCCCTGTCATCGATTACCAAGCATTAGTGTTGCTCCATTGACCTGAGGAATTGTCAAAGAATTCACTATCATTCCTCACTAGCATCGGGAATGTTCTCCTGACCATCAGAAAGGCGTGCTGCCCATCACAATTCCATAGCCATGCCAAACACCCCCCAGGACACCAATTTTGTCATGTTCAGGATGGTTAGGAAGGAATGTCTAGTGTTCTATCCCAAAACACATGAAGTTTGGTTGATGCAGGGAAAACCATATGGAGACCACACTCATTCATCTCTCCGCGTCCACTGCTCAAGCACTTTCAACATCTATTTGCCAATGAGTTCGCTAGGCAGGCATTTAAGAAAAAGGGATTTCTGCCAAGCCAAGAGCACTCTGGGTAGGGTAACCGTGCCATGAGTTGACCTCAGTTTCCTAAAGAATGCTCTCTGCTGAGAAGTTTCTGAGAATCAGACAGCAGCCCATAAGGTGTCCCCAAGGGGCAGGGACTATACAGCATGCGAACTGCTTGTTTAGAGGGGAAAGCCGGACATGTTGGGCCTACCAGATATCTTACAGTCTCAGAATTTCTCTCTCCCAATAAAAAAGTTGAAAGAGCATGAGAGAAGGATGGAGAATATTCCACAAACAAGCCAACCATTTTAAGACAAATTTGCCAAGGGGTATGAAAATTGCTCTCCTCATTCAGAAACGGCCTTTGGAGACAGAACTTATTTCCGGCTCCACAGAGAGCTCTAACCTGGATGTCTCCCTCTCTCCCTTAAGCGCCTGCATCCGTCCTTTTTCGCATCAAGATACTTCTCTGTCCCCGAGCACACCCAGATCACTTGTACCTTGAAAGCGTCTTCCCTGGATGTTACTGACTATGCAAGCCTCGCCCTACTTCTGCCCTACATCTCATAATCAGAATGCTTGAACCATCAGGCTCTTGTCCTGGCCTTTGATTCCTCACCAGCCAATAAGAGCGAATCCCCTGCAATCTGGTTTCCACCTCAACTGTTAAAACGGCATTTTCGAATGTCGCCAAAAGGAACAGCTGGTCCCAAGCCCCTACGTTGTTCCCTCTTCTCCCTGAAATTCCTTACCACCACACGGTCCTCTCCTGCTGTTCTGGACTCTGCTGACTTTCACAGTCCTCTGTAGCTCCACTTCCATCACCAATTCCCTCATCGTGGACATTCCCAAAGTTGAATGGTCACCCATCTCCTCTTTGTACAGTTTTCCTTCCATACTTGCAAGGCTGTGGTGACATGACACCATCCCTCTGTACTAAAGGCTCCTACACATCTTCCTGGAACACCCTGTATGCTTCTCTGAGCCCCAAACGTTTCTAGCTCCTAAGAATCTCTGTAATGGTACTTCAATGTGTCACTAATGAAGGTTGTCAACTTCCCTCACTCAACCTCCTCCCGCACCCCTCACATAGACGTTCTTTTAACTTTTGTTATTATTTTTGAAATGTTTATTTATTTTTGAGAGACAGAGAGAGAGAGAGCCCAAGCAGGGCAGGGGCAGAGAGAGAGGGAGACACAGAATCCGAAGCAGGCTCCAGGCTCTGAGCTGCGAGCACAGAGCCCGACGCGGGGTTCAAACTCACAAACCATGAGGTCATGACCTGATCCTAAGTCTGATGCTTAATGGACTGAGCCAGCCGGGTGCCCCAACTTATCTGTTATTTAAATTCACATGTTCCCAGTTATGCAGCTCAGATTCTTGCAAGTATCAATGACTTCATTTTGCTTTAAGTCTAATGGATTAATCCAGTAGGTTTTATGAATTATGCTTCCACTGTATCTACTGGAGAATCTTTCCAGCCCCACTGTCTCTTTCACACACACACACACACGCCTCTCTCATCTCACACCTAAGGCACTCTCTCGACATTACAACACAGTGACCCCATTATGTGACTGTCCTTCTTGAAGAAAAGGTCCAGCCATGGTTACCTCCCTGCTCATAAACTTACCAGCCTGTGTCTAGACGGCAATCCACACGTAGGGATTTCCTGCTGTTCATGACCCAGAACTGTAAGTTTCAAATACATTCTATATTTCCTGTTCCCTGAACTTCACGGAGACATTCCTTTTTCAGCCCGTTTGTTCATCCTGCCTCTATTTCTGTCCAAACTCCGCCTATTAGAGCTTATTCACCTTCCAACACCCATTGCAGAGAACGTCAGCCCCTTGAAGCTTTTCTTGATTTTTCCAACCCAGTCACCTTGCCTTCTGTGAGCTCGTTGTGCCTCTTCTATTTCTCTCTCTTGGACATGCTATTATTTTTCAAATTTGTCATCTGTGTTTAGCCCTCCTCCATCTGTGAAGAAATTTCCATAAATGATGTCATGTTTATGTAGGGGATACAGTATGGGCTTGAAGTCAGGTAGACCTCCCTATCGGGATCTTCTCTACTGCTGAGGGGCCGTATGAATGAACAAAGAACAGAAAAGCCCCCACAAAGGGGATCGCCACAGGCCCCAGGAATCTTTATGCAACGGTTTCCACCACACCCCAAAGACCTCGTCTCACTCTCCGTACCTCACTGCAGGATCCACCACAGAGGAAATCTTGCAATAGAAATCCACAAATAGCTGAAATTTAAAATTGACCTAGGATGTTCATAAATGGTTACCTTCAATGAAGCTCTGTAAACATCCCTTCACAATTAGATGGGTCTGGGAACTTGGGAGCTTCCAGCAGACTGTTTTTGTATGACCCCTACAATAGATGGAAATACATCTGCAGTCAGGCGTCGCTACGCTGAGACCATACATCCACCCGTGAGCCTTTCCTGTTTCCCTCTCCCACCTACTCCTGGCTTCACACCCAGCCTCCTTTGGCCATGAATTATTTGGGTTTTCGATCTTTGATCCAAGACTCCATTCAAGATGAAAAAAATCCAGAAGAATACCAAACAACAATTAAATGAAACCTGTCATGAATTAAAAGAAAGCAAAGAAAAAGAGCCAAGATCTTGGCTTCAAATAAGTTTTCTATTTCTTAGAAGAAAACAGCGGAGAACTCAAAAGTATCGGTGTGCCAGCTTCATGGCCCCTCTGCATAAAGATTTTCTCTCTTCCTCCTTTGAGTCCTGATATTGCTTCCTGAGTGTCTCTAATGAGAAACATGATTCAACTTCTGAGCTTCAGTTTCCTTATCTATAAAATGTTTTCATAACTTTACCAACATCACTGGGTTTTCAAGACTCAAGGAGATATCTGAGCAAAACGCTTAGCATAATGCCTGGCACAGAGTAGGGGTTTTGTATTAGTTAAAAGTATGCTTTTCTTTCTTTCCCATAAAACAACAAATTCCTTGAGCCAACAGCATCTGGGACAGTTTGGCCCACCGTCCAAACTGCTCCTTGCACATGCTAAATAGATGCCAAGTGAGCAGTGTCTTACAAATTGACTAGTACATGGTGATGGGGAGGAACAACGTATCAGAATGACCTAGGGAGTTTTTCAAAATATGTAGGCCATTTGCCAACCCCAGACAGGTTGATTCAGGCAGACTGGGTTAATATTTGTAGACCTCTGTTATTCAATTATTCCTCAGGTGATCATTTCAACTACCACCGTTTGGGAACTCCGAATGTAAACCAATTTGTCTGATTCTCAAGCAGAATCATCTTTGATTCAAACCCACTGATCTCTACTTTTGTCCCCATTCCAGTCCCTTTTCCCGCGGGTCTTCACAGCTTCACATTGCTCCCTTCAATATATATATAAAAAAATAACCTATGCCTAGACCAGGGACTGGCTTCCTGAGGACACATCCATGAGGCACGCTTCTGTAAAAATATGTGCATATTCCATTAATTCGTATTGAATATCAGAGCTACAAATTGTTTTTTAAAACTTACTGGTGATGCAATGTAACCTAATCATTTGTTAAGTGTGCTAACTAGGAGATGGAATTTGAACATGCCAACTTTAAACAAATATTAATATAGTGGATTACCTACTAAGCACAAAATGTAAAACTCAGAACTCTAAAGAACAGAAAAACAGCTGATACAGGAAATAGCCTCTAGTTGTAGGGCTGAGACAGGGTAACCAAAGAAAGGACCAATACGGAACAGCCTCCTACACCCTCCCAGGCCTAGAACCTAGACATCTTTGGAAAGGGTGTGGGATGGCCAGTGGATGGTAGGGATATTTGGGGGCGAGAGGGGGGTGTTCCTGGTGAATTTCCCTAGAAACCTGTCCTCTGGGGTCCAGGGTATCTTGCACTGAATGGTTCTCCTGTGCTCTGACCTCAAGTTGCCCGCTAACAGTAAGTATACACCAGAACCAGGAATGAGGTCCCCTTCCTCCTCCAGTGTCCTTCTAGCACCCGCTACTTGATGAAGCGAGAAAATGAAAGATGAACGGGGAACAGACAGGCATAGGTTGTTACTGACACAGTGGGTGACTAAAATCCAAAAATATACTTGTCTAGATTAAAGGCAGAGTTAGTAACAGCATTGACAAAAATTCACTCCTGTGTCCAAAATTCTTTATCTTCTATCCTTCAGGTAGCTGTGGTAATGGTGGGGCTGGGTCTGAAGGCGGGAAGTGCTGGATAACATTGCCAAGTGCCCCCATTTCCACCAAGCTCTCTTAACCTCAATGCCACCTGACATAGGGAGCATTCTTTTCTAACTCCGCTTTGTTGTATACACGACGAAACTGAAGCTCCAAGAAGCGAAGTCACTTTAATGACAGTCACGGAGGAAATAAATGAGTCAGGATTTGATCTCTGATCTAACCCCAAAGTTCATCATCTTCTGATTATGCAGCATTAGAGAAGAAATCTCACTAGGCTGAGATGCGAAAGAATGTGAATTTACATTTTTCATTATGACAGCCCAATTTTGCGTGTTAACCATCCATTTCAAAGGAGTCCATTAATGTTTCAGGCCCCCGAAAGAGAGAAACTACGTTGCTGTCGACCAAGGCAGAGCGAAAGGGTGTTATAAATACAGAAACGCATCAAACATAAAATCCGGTGACTTGTATGAAGGAACAGATTTGTAAGTGAAGTACCTTATTTGATCATCAACCAGATTGTCTAATTTGCTTATGCGCCTTTTCAGGGTGTTATATTAGAGCTCTGAGTAACCAATTGATTTCAAAGACTAATTCAGTTCAGTTGGGGACTCATCCAACTTAGTATGAATTTACAACATTTACATATTTTAAATACTTTGAAACAAAAGAATCTGCTTTAAAAATATGTGTCTGGCATGTAATAACTCCAGTAGGATAACAGGATCACTGTTGTTATTTACTGAAACAGAAATTCCTTTCAATATTCGTAAAAGAAAGCATATGTGTTACTGTCTAAAAGTCGCTGCTGAGTTTCTCTCTCTATCTTCCATGATTTAAAAATAATAATTAGTGTACGTGCTACCCTCTGATCTCTTGACAAAATGAGTTATCACAGGCTCGATACAGACCAGGTTGTTGAAAGAAATTGAAAGGCAGAATGTTTTGATAGTCAGAGGCAAGGTGCTGAGTAGTCCTTTGGGATGTGGGGATCATGTAGCAACCATAGTTTCCATCATTAAACCTGGGTGTGTGCACTGACAGTGCATCAAAGGCATCATTTGTATGCTGCTGGTCCTTCCTGAATCCAGGACGACTAAAGCATCATTACTGCAATAAGATCATGGAGGATTCAAATGACCGTAGCAGGGTACACACGGGCAAAGGATCACGTATCCTACATCTGCTCAGATTTTTTTGTGTTTTACTTCTATGAAGGAATTTGGCCTATGAAAATAAGAGTATCTTAAAAGACAGTGAGAGTCCTAGTTTTCTCCAAAGTTCTGAGTGTTCATGTAAAAGAAGGCACATGTTGAGGATGATCTGAACTCTCCATGAAGCCTTCGATGACTGGACCAGCCCTCATTGATTTCTCTCTCCCTGAACTCGCAAATGCAACTATAGCAATGTAGCCAGTTTATGCCTGGCTTATTTCTGTTGTTTGCCATCATTTCCTGTGCCTCAGTATGACATTCATAATCAGGACATAAAAGATAAAAATACTTTTTTAAAAAAATCTCAAACCCATAGAGGGCACTCAATAAATATCACTGGTGTTTGATTTGCTTCTTTCAGAGAATGGGAAAATACATGCATTCGCAGACTGAAATTATACGTCATCAGATCCATAAATTCATTCATTCATTCATTCATTCATTCATTCATTCATTCTCTAACTCTTCCTAGATTTCTGACCCTTGCCCTAATGGGATCATCTGCTGACAGATTATGGTGTGATGAAGAGATTTAACAAGTTAATGAAAGCCAGAGTACCTGGGGAGAGGAGGCACGGGCGTTTCCAAAAATGCAATCAGGAAAGGACTCTAAGGGACACAAGACCTTGAGCTAAATATCAAGGAAGAAAAGGAGTCAATCATGTAAAGAGCTGAGGACAGAAAATTCTAGGCAGAAGGAACAGTGAAAAGGTCAGAAGGTAGAAGGGCTAGCGTAAAAAAATTTGTTTAGCTTAAATAGGAATGCGTAACTTGAAAATACCAAGGGAACCCTGGTGAATATAGAGTAGGTAAATAATCGTGTTATGAGACATATGATCAATATTTCACTTTTTCTCATATAATTTAGGATTGAAGTGCCAGGACACATGTACAACTTTCAGTGAAATAATTTTTGAATTCAAATATCATCATCCCTCGTTCCATCTCTGTTATTTGTTTATAGTTCTTGATTATGTTAACAATAGAATTTGACCATTCCCAATTTCAAAGATACTGTCATATGTACCTAATTTTTGTTTGGACTATGTACAGGTTTAAGAAAAAAATGTATCTATTTTCAGTCAGACGAACGGATCATGTTAAGTGTGTCGATAATTGGCAAACAGTCCGCAAGCATCACTGAGGTCATGATATGAGCGAAGGATGTTATGAATTTACCCCAACCGTCTTTGATTTCAAATGAACAACCAAAAAGTAATAGGACATTCCACCAGCCAAATCATTCTCCATATTTTATAGTCCACTCCTTGTTGGCTGTAACTCAAAAGACAGTTCCTAAAGATTTGTAAACAAATTAAACTGTGCTTATCATTATTTAAGTTGATTTTTTTTGAAGCCTAATTGCCTCGCTAAAAAAAATCAATTTTTCACTCTGCTCAAGTTAAATTAACTGTGCTCGACTGGTTACATTTTCAGAAAAGCAAAACAAACTTGAAAATCGTTGCTGTGGTAATGAGAATACCTCCTCCCGTGTTTTGTTAAGATTTCAACATTGTGCTAAAAGTATGGAGCATAGTAATTAGCTTCATTTCTCTAACAGTTATTGGCAATTTCCTGTACAATCCTGTTTTGATATCTGGTACTGTAACAACGTCAATTTAGAGTATTACATTTTAAAAGTAGAAAAAGGATTGTCAAATTTGGACATCAGGCCAGAAGGGACAGGTGTACAGTAAGTAAGAAGTATAATATATTTGTACTCTTTAAACAAAAATTTTTTTAACGTTTATTTATTTTGGGGACAGAGAGAGACAGAGCATGAACGGGGGAGGGGCAGAGAGAGAGGGAGACACAGAATTGGAAGCAGGCTCCAGGCTCTGAGCCATCAGCCCAGAGCCAGACGCGGGGCTCGAACTCACGAACCGCGAGATCGTGAGGTGAGCCGAAGTTGGACGCTCAACCGACTGAGCCACCCAGGCACCCCTATATTTGTACTCTTTATGCAAATTGCCTTAAGGGATAACTAAGTCCTTCTAAATCTATGTTACTTTTATTAAATACAGTAATACCTTATTTCATAATAATTTACATAGAGCTGCCACATTCAATGCTTTCTTTCATCCACACAAGAATCCTGAAAGGCAACTCTTAGTCTTTCCATTTCCAGAATATAAATTAGCAAGACATATACTCATATAAATTAGTCTTTCCATAATATAAATTAGCAAGACATATACTCAGGTCCTTCACTCCATGTTCCTCCAAGAAGTTGCCAGCATTCTTCAGCTAGATTTTTTATTGACAGTGTTTTTCAAAAGTGCAAATATGATAGAATAGTTCATTTTGAAAATCGAGATTATCTCATGCTTCCTTGTTATTGGTAAAGGAACCGAATGAAAAGTCAAGATATTCATAGAATTTCATTCAATTGTTTAAAAAATGCTTTTTGAGATGGGTACTGTGATACCAAATTAAAAGATATAATTCCTTCTTTCAATAATACAGGTGCAGTAAAATCAACCATATAACTAATGGCATTACAGAGGCAAATGCTATGATAGATATATATCAGGTTACTACAGCACCATGAACCAAGGGTGTCCAATCCTGATAAGTTCTTCCTTGAGACCTTGACAATGAGCCACAATCCTGAATGACTATTACTAGCCATGCAGATACGGACAAGGGAAAATAATTCCTGAGATAGCATGCCAGAGTAACAAAATCAAAAAGGCATGTAATTGTAGGATTTGTTCTAGAATTTACAAGTATTTGGATGCTCGGGAGATCAGATTCTAGGGGGGATTTGGCAGGAAAAGGTCTACAGAGACTATTGAGGCCAAGTAATTAGGCCTACCTAACCAACAGGTCCAGTTTGCAATTCAATCTTCTGCCTCTCCCTAATGTATTTGTTTATGATTAAATAAAACATGGCTTAGGTATTGGAGATTGAATTTTATGTTGTAAAATTCAAATAACCAGCTTAAAACAATAACAGTGAAATACTTCCTGCATTTTCATTTTCTAGAGTTAACTGTTAGCAGGTGTATATCCTTCCAAACATTGTTATACATAAGCGTGTGAGAGTGAGATTTTCCACATCTGTCTATCTATGTATCTATGCATCTATCTATCTATCATCTATTACCTATATACCTATCATTGGCCTAAGTGGGATCGTGCTTATTTTCAGTTCTAGAAGTTTTTTTTTTTTACCTTATTCAGTGTGGCCATTTTTCTCACCCTTTCTCCTTATTTCTCTTCAAAGGATACCAGTAGTAGATTAAATGACTATCTCATGGTAATTTACCCAATCTCTGAAGATGAATATTGGATTGTGTCCACCTTTTCCATTATAAAAATGATTTTGATCAACAGCCACATACATTGGTGTATATATAAACATGTAAGTTTTATACAGGGTAAACCCCTATCTTCAGAGGTACTGCATCTACTTTGATTGAAATATTATCTAATTGTCCTATAATTATTTAGGTGAACTTGTTGGCTTTTTACAATACAAATAAATCGATTCCCACCAGTTCTGATCCAAAGGATTAAATATTTCATAGCAGACAGAATCAAATAGATGGGATTCATCTAGCGCTTTTGTGCTTAGCGATGTTTTTACACATTACGAATGGTATGTATTTAGATCCAAATAAAAACACTCGGACAGAAACAGGTAAAATCTCCTGTCTTTTTTTTTTTTTTTTCTTTTCTTTTTCTCTTTTGACAGTGAAGTAAACCAAGCCAAAGGTCTGGATATTAATGCATGGTAGTATCTCCATCATACAACTTCAAACACAAATACAAACACAAATGCAAACGATAGGCTGCTCTCATCTCTTCTGCTCTCTTATATTTACCGCTGAAGAATTGCCGTGAATGATTCTTTAAAAGGCACCCTGTCCGTAGAGACTCAGAACTTTGGAGTATAATAAAAGGAAAAAAAGAATAAAGCTAGTGTTAAGGATCAACTTTCAGAAGGTAAAAAGTTGATCCGCAAGCAGTGCTTTACAAAACCTCACCCACAAAACTGTTTTCTTTTTAAATAAAATATGATTATTTCCATTTAAGTTATCCATTCGTACACGAGGGGATCGGATAACAGACTTTATAATGCCCGCATTTAATTAAAGCAACTTTGATTTCAATCAGCGGTCAAGTATCCACCAAGCAGCACAAGGTGCCTGTTGCCATGTTGTTGTTACGCTCAGAAGGAGGAGGAACGGGAGGCGAGGTCAAGGGTGAGAGATGCCCATCAGTGAACGGTGTGCATTTTCCCTGTGAATGAAGCCCAGAGCTGACAGCGACATTAGAGTTCAGGACAAGTAAGCAACAGAGGTGTAAAGTGATCTCAGGCGAGTGGATCTGCCCCTGGTGTCCCTGGATCCATCTGACGTGCAGCCGAGAAAGCAAAAAAGTTACAAGATCCAAAGATTTACTTCCAACAGAGAGTTCTGGCTCTAACAGTTGGAGGACAGGGAGGGAAGGAAAGAGGGAAGTGAAGGGAGAAAGAAGTGTTGAAAGCCTAGAATAACAGTTCAAAGGAAATTCCCCGAGGATCAAAGGCATCTGGGGTTTGGACTCAAACTCTACTCCGCGCATAAAGACGGAACTCTAGACCAGGAATCATCCTCAGGTCAGGAGAAGGCTCTCAGGCTAGTTTTTAGAGCCCGCAACAAGCGAAGGGAATTGAAGGGTGTGCCCAAGGAAAGCAAGCTGACGACCAAAGTCAACTGAGGCGAAGAGACAAGGGACAAAGACAAAAATGAAAAGAAGGCTAACAGGACAGGAGTGATACATGCACCCTTATCATCACTGCAGCATTACTTACAGTCACCAAGACACGTAAGCAGCCTGAGTCCACTGACTGATGAATGGACACAAGATGTGGCATATGTGCCATGGAATATTACCGAGACATCAAAGAAGTGCGAGATCTTGCCATTTGCAACAACACGGATGGACCTAGCGGGTACAACGCCAAGTGAAATAAGTCAGAGGAAGACAAATACCGTTTGATTTCACTCGTACATGCAACGGAAACAACACATGAGCAAACTAAACAAAGTAGAAACAGACTCATCAATACAGGGAACAAAGCCGGGGTTGCCAGAGAGGTGGTGGGGAGAATGGGCAAAATAGGTGAAGGGGATTGAGAGGTACAAATTTCCAGTTAATAAATAAATAAGACATCGGGGTATAAAGCACAGCATAGAGAATCTAGTCAATAATAGCGTTATACCTTTGCATGCTGACTGGATTTACCAGGGGCATCATGTTATGATGTGTAATTACCGTGTTCCACATTACGGTGACATACACCTGAAACTGACAGGATAGTATGTGTCAATCTATACTTCAATAAAACTTTGCAAATTAAAAAAATAAAGTTTCAGCTCGTCTTTTTTTTTTCTTTTAAAGAAGCAAATCTAGAAGCAGATTGGAGATCACGAGGTGGAATACAGAACCTTGGAAGAGTCTCTCTGATAGCAAATCTAAATGTATTTAAGTTGGGCTGTGTGTATCGTTAAGTAACGGTAAGTATCGATAAGTAACTGAGTATCGTTACTTATACATTACAAAGGAGGGAGCACGACTTGGATTAAGCCTGAAAAGTAGATCTTGCTTTTATTTTCCTGAGGGAAAATATGATGCCTTAGGAACAACTGGGAAGGCCGCCTCTGACCCTAGGAAGACTGAAACTCAACACAATTCAGGAATCAATCAACAGGGAGTGAAGATTAAAGGAAAGACCAAAAGATGTGTAGGTGTGCTATTTTTATGCGATCAGACCGCATTCCTGTGTGAATTCTGAGGAATGGATTATTTCTGTCACACTTCCTTTGCTTATTCTGTATTTTTTCAATTCCAGAGAAGAATGAAACGCATAACTTTTGTAACAAAAATAGCTACAAATATGTTTTAAGATAAACACTGAAATTTAATGTGCATACAATGAAAATGTAACCATTTTATGTAAACATTTTAACGAGTTTTGATGAATTTATTATACATTCTTGTGGCCACCAGTCCGGTCCCCATTCAGAACTTTTTCCATCACCCCCGAAAACTCACTCTGCCTCTTTCCAGACAATATCCCTCACCTTTAACCCCAAGCAACCGCCAATTTGCATTCCATCACTAGTGACTGTAATCAACAAAAGGAGTCACAAAATCAACTGTACATATCCTTTTGTCTTGATTTTTTTGTTAGTGGTGGTGGTGGTGATTTTGCTGAGTGAGACAGTTGTGAGACTCATTTCAGTTGTTGTATCATTCTTATTTTTGACTAGTATTCCCCTGTGAGAATAAACCATAATGTATTTAACGCTTCACCTATTGATGACCACCAGGAGTGTCCCCACTTTGACACCATTAAAAATAAAGTTGTTGAAGGAGTGCCTGGGTGGCTCAGTCGGTTGAGCCTCCGACTTTGGCTCAGATCATGATCTCACAGCTTGCGGATTCGAGCCCCGCGTCGGGCTCTGTGCCAACAGCTCGGAGCCTGGAGCCTGCTTCGGATTCTGTGTCCCCTTCTCTCTCTGCCCCACCCTGCTTGTCCTCTGTCTCTGTCTTTCAAAAATGAATAAACATTAAAAAAAATTTAAAAATAAAGTTGTTTAACATACGCATGTATACATCTTTGTGTAAACATGTTTTAGTTTTTCCTGTGAAAATACCAAGGATTGGAATCTCTAGGTAACACTGTATTTGTATGTGTGACTTTATTAAAAAAAACTGAGAAAATGTCAATGGAATCACATTCCCTCCAGTAGTGTTCTGGCTGCTACACATACCTGACAAAATTTAGGGTTGTCCGTGTTATTAATGTTAGCCGTTCTGGCAGGTGGGTAGTGCTGTCTCATTATCACAATTTTATTTCTCTAATGACTAATGATATTGAACATCTTTTCATGTATATTCAGGTCCTTGGTGTATATTCTTTTGCTGAATGTCTACTAACATTCTGTGTACATTAAAAAAATTGGTTGTTTGCCCCATTATTAAGTTGCAAGAGTTTTAAAAACAGTGAGGCTACAAGCCCTCTTTCAGATAAATGTCTTGTGAATATTTTCTCCTACCCTGTGGTTTTTGACTTTTCATTTTCTTTTTTTTTTTTTTAATTTTTTTCAACGTTTTATTTATTTTTGGGACAGAGAGAGACAGAGCATGAACGGGGGAGGGACAGAGAGAGAGGGAGACACAGAATCGGAAACAGGCTCCAGGCTCTGAGCCATCAGCCCAGAGCCCGACGCAGGGCTCGAACCCACGGACTGCGAGATTGTGACCTGGCTGAAGTCGGAGGCTTAACTGACTGCGCCACCCAGGCGCCCCGACTTTTCAGTTTCTTAACACTGCCTTTAGAAAAGCAGAAGGTTTTGATCTGGAGGATGTTCAATGAATTCATGCTTCTTATGTATACTCAGGGTTTTCAAAATCTTCCACAAAATAAATAAATACATAAAAGACTTTGTTCAATATGCTAACAAACCAAACAATGACAGAGCGGAGTAGTTTTCTTAAATGGACTCCAATGATTGGAGCCTTTGTTTGGATAGGACAGCTATATATTCTAATTTGTCCAACATAGTCCAAGTTTGTTATTTCAGTGTCATTGTTAAGACTTGCTCTTTTCCTCTTAAAGGTATCCTGGTTTGGATGGTAAAATATAGGTCACCCTACTATCTTCCCTGGCTTTTCGGTCCCTCATATGTCATGTGATGTAGCCCCTTGGAAAAACAGAATATTGTCTAAAGATCTGAACATGGCGGCTTTTGGAAAGCAGATACTGTTAACTTTGGGAATATACAGCAGAACATGTCCAGGATGTCGTATACATGATTTTAAAGGGTTTCCCAAAAAAGGGTATGTTGGAATATTTTGGGATACTTGTCAGTGATGGACTTTCTTTGGGCCGCCCTGAGGTCAATCCAGCTGTGTTTACATTTTTGAGGATAAGAAGGAGGATCTGAAAAGACTTTGCATGTAGGCTAGATAATGAATACTCATGCCGTGGTCCAGAGAAACTGAACGTTACTTAGATGGCAAAAGGGACTCTGCAGGTGTGACTAAGGGAAGGCTCTTGAGATGTGCATGCTATGGAGGCTTGCTTATATTGATAATAAATGTAATCACAAGTGCCCTCATAAGGGGAGGGCAGAAAGAGCTCGGACTACAGAGGATGAAGGAGGAAACAGGAGAAAGGTTGGAATAATGGAAGGCAAGTCACAAACCAGGGAACACAGGTAGGCTCCGGAAGCTGGAAAAAGCAAGGAAAGGGCTCTTGCCCTGGAGCCTCCAGAAGGAACCAATCCTGCAACAACCTAACTTGAGCCCACTGGCGCCAAGTTCGGACTTCCGGCCTTCAAAATGTTAGGAGAGCTAATTTGCGGTGTTCTAAGCCACTCAATTTATGGCACTTAGTTATGGCAGCCACAGAAAACGAACGCACCAACACACATTTCTTATCTATATTGCGTATTTTAAACATATATCACCCAATTCTAACAGGAACTCTCGGAAGTAAATGGGACTTCCTTTCATAATGAGGTAGATGTTCAGAAATAAAATTGCACACTTCATAAGCCTCAGAGCTTATTATTCGCCTTACCTTGGGCCCCAAGATGAAGAAAGGTGCAAAAATCACATAAACCAGGAGGGCTAAAAATATGCCGGTGGTCCAAACCAAGATGTAATGTTTGAGCTGAAATGGAGATGTGGTTCTAGAACAAAATGCCTGCTTGAGAAGGAACAAACTCCGAGTGGGAACCAGCAGGGAGCCATGTAATTAACAGCTCTGAAAGCAAGTGGACAGAAGGCCTTTATTTAATAATTAATAGAGATACTTTGAGACTCGATCAAAATAAAAAGCTTCCTCACAGCAAACCATCAGCAAAACTAAAAGGCAGCCTACAGAATGGGAGAAGATATTTGCAAATGACCTATCGGATAAAGGGTTAGTATCCAAAATATAGGAAGAACTTATAAATCTCAACACCCAAGAAATGAACAATCCGATTAAAAAATGAGCAGAAGACATGAATAGACATTTTTCCAAAAAAGACATCCAGATGGCCAACAAACACATGAAAAGATACTCCACATCACTGATCATCAGGGAAATGAAAATCAAAACCATGAAGAAATACCACCTCACACCTGGCAGAATGTTGTCAAAATTAACAACCCAAGAAACAACAGGAGTAGACAAGGGTGCAGAGAAAGGGCGACTCTCGGGCACTGCTGGTGGGAATGCAAACTGGTCCAGCCACCCTGGAAGACAACATGGAGGTTCCTCAAAAAGTTGAAAATAGAACTACCCCACGACCCAGCAATTGCACTACTGGGTATTTACCCAAAGAATCCAAAACCAGTAATTCAAAGGATTATATGCACCCCAATGTTTACAGCAGCATTATTTACAATAGCCAAATTATGGAAACAGCCTAAATGTCCACCAACGGATGAATGGATAAAGATGATGTGGTATATATACACGCACAATGAAATAGTCCTCAGCCATCCAAAAGAATGACATCTTGCCATTTGCAAAGACATGGATGCGGCTAGACAGTATAATGCTAAGCGAAATAAGTCACAGAAAGACAAATACCATATGATTTCACTAATACGTGGAATTGAAAAAACAAAACAAATGAGCAAAGGTAAAAAAAGAGAGAAAGAGGCAAACCAAGAAACAGACTCTTAACTGCAGAGGTCACACTGATGGGCACCAGAGGGGAGGTGGGGGGGGGGGGTGCGGAGAACAGGTGATGGGCATTAAGGAGTGCACTCGCTGTGATGAGCACCACGTGATGCACAGAAGTGTTGAATCGCAACATTGTACACGTGAAACTAATATTACACTGGGTCAACCAACTGGAATTTAAATGAAAACTTAAGAGAAAAATAGCGATAATTTGGTGGGACTATATAAGCATAAAACAGAAAGGCTTGATTCCCTTACTCACATAATTCTACCCAAAGAATACAGTGGTCTGGTTGTGTAAGAGGATAATCGAATTTCACAGGCGTATCTTCTCCTTTCTCGACTACTTCTTTATCAAGTAGTAAATGATCAGCTTTTTCGAAATAACCAAAAAGTAAATATCTCATATACTATATGTGGAATATAAAATGAACACATTTCCATCAAAAACATTTTCCATAACCTTTGAAACTCTGAGCTACACCTGAAAGTTTGTACACAATGGCAGTAGGGAGAAATTCCATGATGAACCTGTGACAGTCAGCTCCCCGACTTAGAGTCCTGGTCTGGGAATACCACAGGATAACTGTGACATCACAGTCTCAGGCAGATGAGAGGCGAAAATTATTTGTTAAAATATCAGAAAACTTTTGGGGGCACCTGGGCGGCTCGGTCGGTTAGGCGTCCGACTTCAGCTCAGGTCATGATCTCACAGTCTGTAAGCTTGAGCCCCATGTCGGGCTCTGTGCTGACAGCTCAGAGCCTGGAGCCTGCGTCAGATTCTGTGTCTCCCTTTCTCTCTGCCCCTCACCTCCTCGTGCTCTGTCTCTCTCTGACTCAAAAATAAATAAAAACATCAAAAAATTTTGTTTAAATAAATAAAAAAATATATCAGAAAACTTTTGAGGTAACAAATGAAACCTGAAGATCTGTCTCATAATATTTTGAAAGTAATATACCATATGGAGTACCTGCATTGAGTTCCAGTTATTGACAGGCCATTTCCAAGAGGCTTTACGATGTACTTGCGAGGAGCGTGGACTTTGGATTTCATGCGCACAACCCGCACCACTGTCTCTGGCGGCCCTGCCCGGTCCGCCTGAGCAAAGTGCTGAAACTCCAGGCGTGTCAGGGGCAGCTGTAAAGTGGGGATAAGAATTGCTCGTCCCTCATGAGGTAATAAAGAATAAATGATTACGTGCGTGAAGTCCTTGAACCGGGACCCGGGACACAGGCACGTTTTCTATTCTTAGGTTGAATTAAATAAATATCAAGCAGTACAGTTAACAATTCAACAAATTACAACTTTCCCGTGTTCTAAATTCTGGAATGTTAATCCTAGATGCAGTACAACTTCAACTTAAATGGAATTTAACTTTTCCCAAGACACCTTACCCGTTTCTTACCCTCATTCCCTCCATGTGGTGCTGGCACGACTTCCGTGTCTGACGTTCCTTTAACACTTTTCATTATGGAAACTTGGTTAATAGGAAAGTACTTATAACCAGACATAAGCAACTATAATTCCCTGAGCGATGACATTGTCTCCACTCATGTGGTGGAGGCGAGAAGAGTGTTTTGGTCTTTTCCTCCAAGGGCATAAAATGGAAAGAAAACTATTCTTCATCTAGAGATGACTCCCCCCTCTCCTTCAGTCTCCAACAACAATGTCTGCTTTTGAGTGATATTATCAGAAGACATTAGTGTTCAGAGTAAAATGAGGTAGGTTTTCTTCACACCTAAATACGTATTTCCACACATAGCAAGGCCACACAAAATGGTCGGTCTGAGAGTGCAATACGAGACTGGTAGAATTCAAACAAATATTCCTACAAAGTTATAGGGAATGCTCATTTATTGAATGCCATTTTAAGACAGAGACTTTACTAAAACAGAAACACGAACTTCAGAAATGCAATTGTAACATAATGTAATGTTGAACTGTTGATGCCTGCAGTCAAATATTCCTTGTTCAGATCATAAGTCAGTAGGCTAATTTTCTCATGGAAATTACATCAAGTTAAAATCTATTTCCTTCTTTTAAAGGTATTTATTTACTTACTTACTTATTTACTTACTTACTTATAGACAGAGACAGTATAAGTGGGGAGGGGCAAAGAGAGGGAGAGGGAATCCCAAGCAGGCTCCTCACTGTCAGTGCAGAGCCAGACGTGGGGCTTGAACTCACCAAACCGTGAGATCATGACGGGGGCCCAAACCAAGAGTCAGATGATAAACCAAGTGTGCCACCCGGGAGCCCCACACCATCTATTTCTTGAGGGAAGTATAAAAAGCCAGATGAGACTGCAAATGTGTCAGATATACAAATACCCAATAAAGGAAGAGAAATGTCAAAGGTGAACACACACAGAAATGCAAGGAAAAGTGAAAAAGCAACCCTGGCCCTCTATTCCTCAATACCCTAACTCCTCTGATTCACCGATTTTAATGTAGGTGGAAAAAAACCCAAGAAAGTCCACCTGACATTTTACTCCTGTTATATATGACATGCCTGTAACTCTGCAACTGTCCTTTCTTCACTGACCTAACGACCTATTGGCTCTTAACAGTAGAAAGCATATTATTTGAGTGTTAAAACTTCGTCTCAAGAGCAAACAAGATGTGTTCTGGGAATACTAAGAGCATTTCCATAAACGTTATTGTTTAAATTTTGGGCAAAGGACACACTGGTCAAAGAGAATCAGTAAAATTGCATTACACAAGGACGTTTAAGTGCACTCTAGGCAAAAACATCATTTTCTCTATCGTTTCTTAATATACAAAATAGTCTGTTCATATGAAAACAATTCCCTGGGGGAGTAGTTTTTTTTTTTTTTAATAAATAAAAAGGAAAAGCATAATGCTTAAAGTTGTATTCACTGACCAACAGACAATATTAGTTTTACGTACACTCCCGATTGACACGATTCTAACACCACATGTTTTCCTATGTTGCTTCTATTGCTGAAAAAAGTACAGCATATACTATAAGCCAACGAAGGGATAAGAGTTGGGAGTCCCAGGCATCACCTAGACATAAAGTATCAAAAATACATCTTGTCAATTCGGTTTTCTACTCCAATCAGAAAAATGGAAGAAGTGATATAGCAAATTGAACTCTTCCAGTCAAATTGCTAGAAAATTGTAGGCCTTTTGAAATTCATGAATGTCTGCCCTTTGAGCGCACTGACAATCTAAAGGTGTAATGCCAGAAGAATTTTAAGTGTTTCTTTTTCATTCTGTTAAACATCATAAAAAAGGAAAAAAGATAGATAAATCAAGATGTATTTGGGTCATGCTAAATGCCTCCATTAAAATTTTCCTACACTATAATGCAACTGCATTTAAAGTCTAAATATTTGGGTGAACTTTTCAGAATGCAAAAGACTCTATAAACCTTATGTAAATGAAACTTTTTTCCTTTTCATTCCTTTGTCTTAAAAAAACTGCTTTGGCCATAAAATAAAAAATGGATAAATCAGACTACGACAAAATTAAAAATTTTTTTTACATCAAAGGAAACCACATCAACAGAGGTAAAAGGCAAACCATGGGATGGGAGAAAATATCTGCAAATCATACATCCAATAATGGATCAATACCCAGAATATATAAGGAATTCCTAAAACTCAATCCTTCTAAAACCAATAGCCCAGGATAGAAATGAGCAAAGAACTTGAATAGGCATTTCTCCCAAAAGGATATACTAATGTCCAGGAGTCATATTAAAAGCTGCTCAACATCACTAATCATTAGGAAAATGCAAACCAAAACCACAGTGAGACACCACTTCATACCCATGAGGATCACTGTCATCAAAAACAAGAAACAAAAAATAAGTGTTGTCAAGGATGAAGAGAAATTAGGATCCCTGTGGCCCTTGTGGCGGGAATGTAAAAAAAGGCAGAAACTATGAGAAACAGTAGGGAGGTTCCACAAACAATTAAAAATCGAATTACCATGTGATCCAGTGACTCCACTGCTGGGTGGACACACACCCTAAAGAAGTGAAAGCAATCTGTACACTCACATAGCTATTTGTACACTCGTGTTGACAGCAGAGTTACTCACAACAGCCGAAAGGTGGAGGCAACCCATGTGTGTGTTCACCGACACATGACTGGAGAAGCAAAATGTAGGGCATACATACAAACGAAGAGTACTTAGCCTTAAAAAAGAATAAAATTCTGACACACACTATACCACGGATGAACCTTAAAGGTCTTACGCTACGTGAAATCAGCTTGTCACAAAAGGATGAACACCGTAGGATTCCACTTACAGAGAGTAATCAGATTGGTAGAAACTGAAGGTAGGATGTCGGCTGCCAGGGGCTGATGGGAAGGAGAAAAGTGGAATTATCGTTTAATAGATTCATACTTTCAGTTTTGCAAGATGCAAATAGTTCTGGAGACGGATGGTGACGATTACCACACAACAACGTGGATGAAATCAGTGCCACTGAATCGCACACTTACAAATCGTTAAAATAGTAAACTTCAAATGTCATGCATATTTTACCACCATTTTTTAAAAATGTTTGAAGCAATGCAAGCATTCTGGTTTTTTTAAGAGTAAGGAAGATTTGGCTATTTGAATCAGTTTCCTTTTGGATTAACAGAAAGAGTTGAAAGAAAATAAATTGTGTGAAAAGGATCATTTATATCATTAACATGAACTAACTCTCCTTGCAGGGGGTTATATGCAGTCCTGCTTTCTTGATAGCAGGCAAATCCATGTGACTCGATTTGGCCAAAGAACCATGAGCAGAAGTGGTTCCCGCAATTCTATAGGAAGCCACTGTGTGGTACCCACTTCTTAAATTTGTACACCAGCATGGAAAACACACATCAGGCAGAAGTATGGCTCACCTGCGGCTGGTGTGCACTCTCGGTGAGAAGTAAGACACGGAAATTTGGGTTTATTTATTTTAAATTTTTATTTACTTTTGCGAGAGAGAGAGAGAGAGAGAGAGAGAACGAGAGAGACAGAGAGAGAGAGAGAGAGAGAGAGAGAGAGAGAGAGCCCGAGCAGGGGAGGGGCAGAGAGAGAGGGAGACACAAAATCCAAAGCAGGTTCCAGCCTCTGAGCTGTCAACACAGAGCCTGATGCAGGGCCTGAACTCACGAACCATGGGATCATGACGGGAGCCTGTCACATGCTTAACCAACTGAACCACCCAGGCACACAGGAAATTATGTTTTAAAAACTGTGTGTGTGTGTGTGTGTGTGTGTGTGTGTGTTCACTTCTAATTAAGATGGAGAAATAGAGGCTAGATTTACAGCCCTGCATTAAATAACGGAAAAGGAGTAAAACAAAATATATAAAATAATGGCACTCAAGACACTGGGCATCAAGCAGGGAAGGGCTGTGTTCCCTGTGGGCACAATCAGATGAGGCAGCTCTGATGCCTGGAGACTGTCCCGTTGAGTGTTACTTGAGTACTGCCCAGCTGGTGTGTGTGAAGAAATAGAATAATGGCTGAAACTTACATCCAGCTGGGCATAGTGCCTGTTTCCAACAGGTAGAAGAGAAAATAGTAATTCAGAGAACATCAGTTACAATTATAAGAAAGGTCTCACTTCACAATAGAGAAAAGTGAACCCTTGAGTAAGCACTGGTTTTATCCTCACAGAGCAAATTTAAAACCAAAACTCAGGAAAAGCAAACTCTTTACAACCTGACCACGTTCTAGAATGAAGCTCCAGAATACTTATATGAAGGGCACCTGCATGGCTCAGTTAAGCACCCGACTCTTAATTTTGGCTCAGGTCATGATCTCACGGTTTGGGAGATTGAACCCCATGCTCACAGTACAGGGTTTCTCTCTCTCCCTCTCTCTCTCTGCTCCTACCCAGCTTTCACTCTCTCCCTCTCAAAATAAATAAATAAACTTAAAAAAAATACTTATAGGAGTAGCACTCCACCACTTAATAAGGTAAAATTAAAAAAAAATTTTTTTTTTCAACGTTTATTTATTTTTGGGGACAGAGAGAGACAGAGCATGAACGGGGGAGGGGCAGAGAGAGAGGGAGACACAGAATCGGAAACAGGCTCCAGGCTCTCAGCCACCAGCCCAGAGCCCGACGCGGGGCTCGAACTCACGGACCGCGAGATCGTGACCTGAGCTGAAGTCGGACGCTTAACCGACTGCGCCACCCAGGCGCCCCAATAAGGTAAAATTAATAACATGTATATGCAGCCCACAAAGATGAGAAAAAATGGTAGACGGCATAGAATTAGTACACAATGACATTGAGACCATTATTGTGACTCTATTCTTCATGCTCGAGAAGCTAGAGGAAATATTAGATATGTTAATTAAACCCATGAAGGAATAAAAAGTCCTAAATTAAACTTCTAGGAATGAAAGCTATAATGTCTGAGGTCAAAAACTAAGCTGAATGGTATTAAAGATAGGTTAGACATTTTAAAAGAAAACATTAATGGACCTGAAGAAATAGCAGTAAAAACCATGCAGAATAGAAAGAGGGATTTAAGGAGATTTTTAAAAAATGAACAGAACCTTATAAACCTTTACACAATTTCAAGTAGACCGATATATTTATGATCAGAATCCCTTAAAGATTGGTAGTGTAGGATAAGAAGAGGAGACAAAAATATTTGAAGAAATAATAGCCACTTTTTTTTTATAAATGTGTTGAAAATTTGTAAAGTCATAGATCCAAGGAAGTCAACAGACCCTAGCACAAGAGATACGATGAAAGCAACAGCAAGGCACATGATCATTATATTGCTTAAAGCCAGGGTTAAAGAGAAAATCTAAGGGGCGCCTGGATGGCTCAGTTAATCATCTGATTCTTGATTTCACCTCAGGTCAGGCTGTGAGTTTGAGCCCCATGTCTGGCTTCACACTGAGTGTGGAGCCTACTGAAGTCTCTCTATCTCCCTATCTTTCTATCTCTTTCTATCTATCTCTATCTGTGCCCCCACATGGGCGCTCTCACTCTCAAAAAAAAATATTTTTTTAAAAGAGAAAATCTGAAAAGCATCCAGGGAAAGAAGACACATTACATACAGAAAAGCAAAGAGAAGGTCAAAGACAGGTTTTTCATCCAAAACAACACAACCTTATAAATGCTGGTATAGTATTTATTTGAAAGCATTGAAGGAAAAAGAAGTCAACATATAATCTTTATTGTTTGGAATATCTTTCAAAAGAAAAGCCAAATAAATTTTCAAACATACAGAAGCTGAGTGTATTCATCACCAGCAGACATTCATTTTTTGGGGCGTCGGTGGGAGGGGAACGTGGGTGATGGACATTGAGGAGGGCACCTGTTGGGATGAGCACTGGGTGTTGTATGGAAACCGATGTGACAACAAATTTCATATTAAAAAAAAAGAGTGGAAAGCAGAGATTTGAATGGGTTCTTGTACACCCATATTCCCACCAGCATTATTCACAAGAGCTAGAAAGTGGAAGCAAATGAGGGCCCATCAACAAATCAATGGATAAACATGGAGAAAAGAAAATGGGTGGAAAAACAAAAATATCCCACACGATGGAATATTCAGCCTTAAAAAGAAAAGAACATCTGACTCATGCTATAACAGATGATGAACCTTGAAGACATTACACTATGTGAAATAAACCACACACAGAAGGACTGATATTATAGGATCCCACTTAACGAGGTACCTAGAGTAGCCAGACTCTCAGAGGCAGAAAGTGGAATGATGGTTGCAAGGGGCTGGGGGAAGGACACACGGGATGTCTAGTTTAAGGAATAGAGATTTTAGTTTGGGATGACAAAAACGTTTCTGGAGATGGATGGTGGCGAGGGTTGCACAATGTAAATATACTTAATGCCACTGAAAGGCACACTTAAAAATGATTAAAATGGTAAATTTAATGTTATTTTTTATTTTGCCACAATAAAAAAATTTAAAAGAAAAAAATAAAAATGAATAAATTTTTAAAAATTATTTTATTTTAGAGAGAGAGAGAACACTAGTCACGGAGAGAGGAGCACAGGGAGAGAGAATCCCAAGCAAAGTCCATGCTCAGCATGGAGCCCCATGTGGGGCTTGATCCCACGATCCCGGGCCATCCATGGGCCCCGACATTCATGTCTAATGAAGGATATCCTCAGGTTGTAGAAAAAAATAGTAAAAAACAAAATTTGAATTTACATGAAGGAATAAAGCACACCAGAACTGTGAACCACATCAGTAAATACAAAATATTTTCTTACTATTTAAATCTCTTTAAAATTTTAGTCATTTTTAAAGCAAAAATAATAAAGTATTATGGAGTTTAAAATACATGTAAAATTAAAACTTATGACAATAGCACAAAGGCAAGATGAAAAATTAAAGTGCAGTATTATAAGGTTTGCATACTATATGTAAAATAGTATGATATCACACGAAGACAGACTGATAAATTAAAGATATATTCTATAAAACTTCAAGCAACCACTAAAATACACAACAAAGAGTTGTACTCAACATAAATAAGAGGAAAAATAGAATAAGATAAAAAACAAATAGCAAGATTGCTCATTTAAAAACCACTATATCAATAATTACATTAAGTATAAATAGTATAAACACCCTAAATGAAAGACAGAGGGGGCACCTGGGTGGCTCTGTCAGTTATGCATCTGACTTTGGCTCAAGTCATGATCTCACAGTTCATGAGTTCAGCTCTGCGTCAGGCTCTGTGCTGAGAGCTCGGAGCCCGGAGCCTGCTTCGGATTCTGTGTCTCCCTGCTGCTCCCCCACTTGCACTCTGTCTCTCCCCAAAATAAATAAACAATAAAAAATTTTTAAAACATACATTAAAAATAAAGAAAGACAGAGACTGTTACACTAATTTTTAAAGTGCACAAGAACTTACTCTAAGCTGTCCGCAAGAAACCCTCTTGAAATATAAAGACAAATGTGTTTAAAAGTGACATGAAGGAGGCATCCATGAAATACAGCGAGATCAACACTAAACCATCCTGCACACCTAGAAAACTGATCTGAGGATTAACACAACAATCTGCACAACCTGAACCACAGAACTCTGCACGTACATGGTGCGGAGAGGTGAACTGGGGGAGAGAGAAGCCACAGAGGGCTGGAAGCTGTTTCTGCTTGTGGAGAGAGGATGGAGATGGGGTTGGGGGGAGAGTTTGGGAAAATCACCGCCCCCCCTCAAAAGCAGCCACAGAGAAAGTGGAAAAGTGGGAACAGCCACAGGGACTGAACTAAAAAGGGAGAAAGGAGAAAGGAGAGGGTTTAAAATCCATTCAGACTATAAACGGGGGGAGCATAGAGTCTGCAACTCCACAGCTGATACCTGGCGGTGCTCTGGTGGGAAGGGGAAGGCTGGTGCCAGATGCGTGTTGTGATTTTCCATAATCCCTGAGGTGCTGCTGCTACAGGATCACACAAACTTTCATGGGGCGCCCAGCTGGCTGTTGCTAAATGAGACCCTCCCGCAGAGGATCTGAGTGGGTCAAAGCCACAGTCCCTCAGATGCAAGGGGGCAGGAAACACAGACGCATCTGAGATAAAACTCAGGAGGGAGGTGCCGCCTGGCAGCCTGAAGGCTTGGTCATGGACAGTGTAAAAGCGGAGAGTGGATGGAAGCTGGAGACAAAGGATGGGTGCGCGATTGCTGGTCGGGGAGAAGAGAGTTCCCATACTAGAAACTGGGTAGCTGGGTGACGCCATTTTCACTGCTCCCACGCATGCACCTACGCACCTACAGGCCCCACAACAATCCACCCCAGTAAGCTAAGCAACGCCATCTAGTGGAGAATGGAGCCATTACACTAAGCCCCGTCCAAGTGGGCCAACCTTGCTCTTCAGGAACATGATTCTCACCACCTGCTTAGTTTATGGACTATAAAGCACTTCATAGCTTGATTTCTAGGGGAAAACGAGCTAATTTCAATTGTATTTCAGTGTATTCGCTGGTCCATCTACTCAATTCTCTTTTTTTTTTCTTTTTCGTTTCTTTTTCTTGAATACAGAGAGAAAATTTATTTTTTTCAATTTTCATTAAAAATATTTTTCTTTCTTTTTTCTACTATGTTTTTTATTTTGTAAGTTTTTCAAATTCTTTTTTACTTCCATCATTTCACTTTATTCTCTTTAATTGTAGTCATTTTCTCAAATTTTCAAAGGTTTTCCTTCCCACCCCTTTTCTCTCATCTATCAAGCTTTTTTCAATAACCACACCAAAATACACCTAGAATCTAGCATCATTTATTTGATTTTTGTGTATGTGTGTGTTGTTTTTTAGTTTTTTTATTTTTTTAACCTTATCAATTCCTTTTCTTCCTTCAAAATGATGAAACAAAGGAAGTCACCCTAAAAGAAAGAGCAGGAAGAAACGACAGCCAGGGACTTAACACAGATACAAGCAAGATGTCTGAGCCAGAATTTAGAATCATGACAATAAGAAAACTAGCTGGGTTCAGAAATAGATTCGAATCCCTTTCTGCAGAGACAAAAGAAGTAAAATCTAGTCAGGATGAAATAAAAAATGCTATAACTGAGCTGCAGTCTTGAGTGGATGCCAGGGCAGCAAGGATGGATAAGGCAGAGCAGGAAATCAGCAATATAGAGGACAAACTTAAGGAGAATACTAAAGCAGAAAAATAGAGGGAGACTAAGGCAAAAGAGCATGATATAAGAATTAGAGAAATCAGTAACTCATTAAAAAGGAACAACATCAGAATCATAGAGGTTCCAGAAGAGGAAGAGAGAGAAATAGGGGTAGAAGGGTTATGTGAGCAAATCATAGGGAAAACTTCCCTCACCTGGGGAAAGACACAGACATCAAAATCCAGGAAGCACAGAGAACCCTCATTAGATTCAATAAAAACCAACCATCAAGAAGGCATATCATAGTCAAATTCACAAAATACCCATGCAAGGAAAGAATCATGAATGCAGCAAGGGTAAAAAGTCCCTAACTTACAAGGGAAGACGGATCAGGTTTGCAGCAGACCTATCCACAGAAACTGGGCAGGCCAGAAGGGAGTGGAGGGATATATTCAGTGTGCTGAATCAGAAAAATATGCAGCCAAGAATTCTTTATCCAGCAAGGCTATCATTCACAATAGAAGGAGAGAGTAAAAGTTTCCCAGACAAACAAAAAGGAGTTTGTGATCACTAAACCAGCCCTACAAGAAATTTTAAGGGGGACTGTCTGAGGGGAGAAAAGAGGGAAAAAAGAAAAAAAAAGACCCAAAGCAAACAAAGACTAGAAAGCGCCAGAGAACACCACCAGAAACTCCAACTCTATAAGAAACACAATGGCGACAAACTTGTATCTTTGAGTACTCACTCTAAATGTCAATGCACTAAATGCTCCAGCCAAAAGACGTAGGGTAACAGAATGGATAAGAAAACAAGATCCATCTATATGCTGTTTACAAGAGACCCACTTTAGACCTACAGACACCTTCAGATTGAAAGTAAGAAGATGGAGAAGCATCTATCATGCTAATGGTTGACAAAAGAAAGCTGGAGTAGCCATACTTATATCAGACAATCTAGACTTTATTTATTTATTGTCATTTATTTATTTATTGTTATTTATTTATATATAATTTATTGTCAAACTGGTTTCTATACAACACCCAGTGCTCATCCCAACAAGTGCCCTACTCAATGCACATCACCCACTTTCCCCTCTCCCCCACCCCCATCAACCCTCAGTTTGTTCTTCGTATCCAAGAGTCTCTTATGGTTTGCAAAGACTGTAACAAGAGATGAAGGGCATTATATCATAATTAAGGAATCTATCTACCAAGAAGACCTAACAATTGTAAACATTTGTAAACATTTATGCTCCAAATGTGAGAGCACCCAAATATATACATCAATTAATCACAAACATAAAGAAACTCATTGATAATAATACCTTAATAGTAGGGGACTTCAAAACTCCCACTTATAGCAATGGACAGATCATCTAATCAAAAAATCAGCAAGGAAACAATGCCTTTGATGACACACTGGACCAGATGGACTTTACAGATATATTCAGAACATTTCATCCTAAAGCAGCAAAATATATGTTATTCTCCAGTGCACATGGAATGTTCTCCAAAATAGATCACATACTGGGACACAAATTAGCCCTCAACAAGTACAAAAAGATAAAGATCATACCATTCATATTTTCAGACCACAATGCTATGAAACTCGAAATCAACCACAGGAAAAAATTTGGAAAGGTAACAAACCCTTAGAGACTAAACAACATCCTACTAAAGAATGAATGGGATAACCAAGAAGTTAAAGAAGAAATTAAAAAGTACATGGAAGCCAATGAAAATGATAACACCACAGCCCAAAACCTCTGGGATGCAACAAAGGCAGTCATAAGTGGGGAGTATATAGACAGCAATCCAGGCCTTCCTAAAGAAGGAAGAAAGGTCTCAGATACACAACCTAACCCTACACCTTAAAAAGCTGGAGAAAGAACAGCAAGTAAAACCCCAAACCAGCAGAAGACAGGAAATAATAAAGAGTAGAGCAGGAATCAATGCTATTGAAACCAAAAAAAACCAAAAAAAACACAAAAAAACATAGAACAGATCAATAAAACCAGAAGCTGGTTCTTTGAAAGAATTAACAAAACTGATAAACCACTAGCCAGTTTGATCAAGAAGAAAAAGAAAAGGACCCAAATAAATAAAATCAGAATGAAAGAGGAGAGATCACACCCAACACAGCAGAAATAAAAACAATAATAAGAGAATATTATGAGCAATTATATGCCAATAAAATGGGCCAATCTGGAAGAAATGGACAAATTCCTAGAAACATATACACTACCAAATCTGAAACATGAAGAAACAGAAAATTTGAACAGAACCATAACCAGTAAAGAAATCAAATTAGTAATCAAAATCCCCCCCCCCAAAAGAGTCCAGGGCCAGATGGCTTCCCAGGGAAATTCTACCAAGCATTTAAGGAAGAGTTAACACCTGTTCTCTTGAAGCTGTTCCAAAAAATAGAAATGGAAGGAAACTTCCAAACTCTTTCTAGGAGGCCAGCATAACCTTGACTCCAAAAACCATCAAAGACCCCACTAAAAAGGAGAACTACAGACCAATTTCCCTGATGAACATGGATGCAAAAATCCTCAACAAGGTATCAGCCAACCAGATTCAACAATACATTTAAAAAATATTCACTATGACCAAGTGGGATTTATGCCCGGGATGCAGGGCTGGTTCAATATCCGCAAAACAATCAATATGATTCATCACATCAATAAAAGAAAGGACAAGAACCACATGATCCTCTCAATAGATGCAGGGAAAGAATTTGACAAAATACAGCATCGTTTCTTAATAAACACCCTCAAGAAAGGAGGGATAGAAGGATCATACCTCGAGATCATAAAAGCCATATATGAAAGACCCAATGCAAGTCAACCTCATTAATATTTATAGAACACTACGCAGAACAACAGCAGAATATATGTTATTTTCATGTGCTCACTGAGCATATTGTGAGCCACAACACAACCCTCAGTAAATCTGTAAGGACCTATGTTGTACAAACCATAATGGACTCATGTGATAACAGAAGCATCTCTTGAAAATGCCCAAATATCTGTAGAGATATGGTAGAGAACACCCTTCTAATAGCAAAGAAATCAAAGGAGGCATTACAAAGTATTTTTTACTTCAAGAACATGAAAACGCAATATACTAAAATTTGTGGGATGCAGCTAAAGCAGTCTTGAAATACATATTTATAGCAATAAACATTTATACCATAAAAAAAGGAAATTTTTCAAATAAATGACCACGACTTTCGTGTAATTAAACTACAAAAGGAACATACAACAAATAAACAAATAAATAAAATAATAGCACAGACTAGAAATCAAGGAGTGGAAAACAGAAAAACAATAGAAAAGTCAATGATGTAAAATATGGGGTTTTTTTGAGAAGACAATTAATATTGATGAACTTCTAGGAAGGAAAGAAAAGAGAAAAGATACAAAACACCAGTGTCAAGGATGAAATACAAACTGATGGAAATGCAAGGGGATATAAACATATCCACAATTATAATGTGGTATTTCGATCTCACATTCCCAGCAACTGATTGAACCAGCAGACAGAAAATCAGTAGGTATACAGGTGACATCATCACATATGCCACATGATTTTAAAACAATTCAGGGACTGTTATGAACAACTGAATTCCAGTAAATTTGATCAATTAGATCAAATCAACACATTGCTTGGACAAAGCTTACTTAAGAAGAAAGAGACCACCTGAATAGCTCTCTTAAAGAAATTGAATTGGTAACTGGTAATCTTCCTAGGAAAAAAGCCTCCTGACTCAGAGAGGTTTACTGAGAATTCTAGCAAACATTTGAGTCACAAATTATACCAATTATAACAAATGTTCAGAAAAACAAAGAATAGGGAATGTTTGCCAACTCATTCTATGAGGCCAATATTTCTCTGACACAAAAACCAGACAGAGAGGTTTGAAGAAAAATATAACAAGTAGGATTTTCAATGATAACAGCATTTTCAATGATAATATGCATCCTTTCCAAGTAGATTTTATGCCAGAAATCCAAAAATGGTCTAACATTTGAAATGCAATCAAAGTAAGTCAGTACATTAATAGATTTAAAACAAACATAGGATCATCTTTACAGATGCAGAAAATCATTTGAAAGAAATTCAACATCCATTCATGATTTAAAAACCACCACCACAACAACAACAACAACAACAACAAACTCTCAGAAAACTATGACCACATGGGAACTTCCTCATTCTGACAAAGGGTATCTACAAAAATCTACAGCTAGTGGATTAATAATGAAAAACCAGATGTTTTCCTCCAAAGGTCAGGAACAAGACAGGGACATTTGCTCTCATCATTTCTGTTCAATATTGTACTGGAAAGAACTTCAGTATTTGTTCTTTCCAGTACAATAAAAGGCAACAGCAAGAGATAATATGAGTGTAGATTGGAAAGGAAAAAAATGAAATTTGTTATTCATAGATGATACAATTGTCCACTTGAAAATCTTATGGAATCAACAAAAATGCCACTAGAACTAATAAATGAGGTGAACAAGTTTACATGATACAAGATCAGTGTCCAAACATCAGTTGTGTTTCTACATACAAGCAATGAATAATCCAAAATGGAAATTAAAAGTGACTTTCACAATAGCCTCCAAAATATGAAATATTATGGGGATAAATCTGACATAAGACCTGTACACTGAACAGCACAAGTCACAAATAACAGTGACAAAAGTTTAACATACTTCTATTAGTAACAAAAGTTGACATGAAATAATAAATAATGATGTAGATTTAAACGACACAGTTAATAAATTTGGCAACATATGGTCATCTATAGAACACTGTAACCAGCAAGGGCAGGATACTCTACAAGTATACCCAGAATATTTAAAAACATAGTAGTCCATATACTAGTCAATAAAACAGGAGTCAACACATTTAAATGAATTGAAACCCATTCTGAGGATATTCTCTTGCCCTAGTACAACTGAGCTACAAATTGAGTAACAGAAATCTAACCTCAGAAACACACTAATAATCTGTGGGCCAAAGAAGTAATGATGATAGAAATCAGAAAATATATTTAAACTATAATGAAGATATTATACAACAAATTTTATTACTTCTCCACCAATCTTTCTATCTTGTGTTTCTATAACTTCCGTTAGGTAGTGTCTAGAACATACTCCTTTGTTTCCCTTTGTACTTTAAAACTTCATTCCAGGGGAATTCCCTTGGCCCAATCACGTAGCTCAAAAATTCACTTTTAAACTCTGTCCATTCTGTGTTAGCATAAATCCACCAATTTCTTAAAATAGTGGTGATCTTATCTTCCCTAATTCTTACTGACTCCTTTTTTCATAACTTGCTATTCTCATTTCATGGATGTTTATAGGTATTTGTTGTATTTCTGATATCTGAATGTGTTTGCCTTACTAGCACACCAATGTTGCATTTTTTTAATGTTTATTTATTTCAGAGAGAGAGAGAGAGAGAGAGAGAGAGAGAGAGAGAGAGAAAGCATGATCAGGGGAGGGACAGAGAAAGAGGGAGACACAGAATCCGAAGCTGAGCTGTCAGCACAGAGCCCAGCGTGGGGCTCAAACTCATGAACCGTGAGGTCATGACCTGAGCCGAAGTTGGATGCTTAACCAACTGAGCCACCCAGGTGCACCCTCCATCCCCCCACCCCGCCCCCGCAGGCTTTTTTTTTTCACTTTTAACAATTAATTAATTTTTTTTCTAGTTCACAAATTTTATTTTGAGTTATCACTTTTCCCCCCATTTTACTTGGGCTTTATGGAACTATAAATCAAGGTCCCTGCCCTCTCCTAACCAAGGGGTGGATGTGCAGTCTAAGCTAGGCAATCATACTCTCTCTCTCTCCTGTGATATGAATATTAATCCAAAAAATCAAGGAAACAGAAATGCATAAGGCCTCTTCACTGGAAAGTGCATATCTGCAGAGCGAGAACTCTCAGGGCTTGGTCCCTGCCCTTGCCCTTGTTGTAGTTCTTGTTCTATTTTTAATCCTGGATGTCTATGGCCTCATAACCATTCTAGGAGCTTCCTCATATACTTCTGATACATTAGTTGTTAAAATTTACCACAGTGTGTTTCTGAGGCCTGATACTAAAGATGTCTAATGGACGCAACATATGTATCTTCCTTTACATATCTGAGGATGGCAATTATTCTTAGGGTTTTCCTGCTTCTATTGGCAACTCTTTCTCTGGTTGGTAGTTTTTCTGTTGTTGACAGCCTCTGTTTCATGACAATGGTTTTCCTTAACAATCTTAAGAGCCCTCTTCTTTCAAGGGGAAGTGTCTTTTTACTTGAGCCTGCCTTTAGTTGCTGTGCAGAAGGGATGGGATTTGGAACTGGTAACCACACGGAGGCGGCCAGCTCATCTTCTACAGGTGAGGCTTCCTCTTCCTCTCAGAGCCAAGAACTATGCTCATCATTGCTGTTGGATGGGAAATCCCTGTGAAGCTCACCTTTGAGGCAAGCATAGTTGGGAAGCAGGTGGGGCTGATGATAAAAAAAAAATTTTTTAATAAAAAATAAGGACATTAAAAGGCCCAATACTACTTTCTGCTCTGAATAGAAGTTTTCAAATCATCACATAGATCCCCCTTGGGCCCTTCTCCTCTCCTTGGAATTCTTTTTTTGTGTGTGTGGTTCACCCTCAGAACTCTTTCTGGCCTTTTTTCAACAATTCACTGTAGGAGTTATTGCTCAGTCGATTTCAGGCTGATTTTTGCTTGGGGCCTTTCAGGAATTTCTCAAATACTATGGATAACTCTGTTTCTTATTTTCTCACACTAGTGAGGATTACTTCCGCATTGAAATACCTCTTCTATACCTTCTAAGAAGGTGAGGTAGAAGATTCAAGTGTGCTCAGTCCACATAAATGAGCGATGGGTTAAAGCTGTATAAAGAGTCATTAGAACCAATGAAATGGACTAAAGGTACTGGTCTGGAAAGATGCCTGGGATAGATCTAAAGACTTTGGTATCACCTGAGTGTAAATGGAAGCTAAACAATGGGAAGACATTAGAGAGGTTATATAGAGGAAGGAGAATATGAGATACTGACCCTGAATATTATTATTTCATGTGTGGATGAAGGGAGAGAAGAGATTAAAGAATCAAAAGGAAAAGTCTAAGGAAAGAGCAGCCCTGGGAAAAATTAGGTTCACACAAGCTAAATGAAAGAATTTTCTTATCCTGTTCAACTTCCAGCCCCACTTAATAGGCACCTATTATAAGAAAATCCATTTATCTTCAAAATTCCCACATGCATCATCTGTCGGAAAACTAATTTTGGATTTTATATTTTCAGGCAATAGGGCAATTTGCAGAACCCAGAAAACAACATACTGCTTCACTGATTATATATAGTCAGTAGTGATGATAATGATAATGATGGCCGTGGTCATAACACCAGAAAATTCGGAGCATGTATTTTGACCAGTATCGTTCATTTGTTGTTCTCTGCCTGTATCTTACATCCGGAGTTTGAATTTTTAGGAGTGAGTAGTTAATCAGGCTTGGATTCTATGTTCAACACCAAAAATATTTAAAGCTTTAGTTCAGATTGTTAAAAGTTGGTTTTCATAAATGACTCACACAGCTCTTGCAGAAACAACAAAGCCTCTCCTGCTAACTTGATTGGCGAAGTTGCGATTTGAGGAGCTCGTTCCTGAATCATGTCTAAAAGGTCTCCGTGACAGACACGGTGTGCCATATGCATGGGTAGTCAAAAATGATTTTGATTCAGAATATGAGGACAGCGAGGAGTACAAGTATTTGCATTGATCTACACTGAAGGCTATCTTGCGAGGTCACTGTGTCTGATTGCTTTATTGTGTTGTTGCTACGCAGCAAACTAAAAAATCAATAGCTTCTCCTATACTTTGTATGAGATTTCCTATGGCTATACAGTTGTGACTTAAAATTTTTTTTTTAAATATTTACTTATTTTTGAGAGACAGAGAGAAACAGAGCACTAGCACAGGAGGGGCAGAGAGAGAAGGAGACACAGAATCCGAAGCCAGCTCCAGGCTGTTAGCACAGAGCCCGATGCACGGCTTAAACCCCTGAACTCAGATCATGAGCTGAGCCAAAGTCGGACACTGAACTGACTGAGCCACCCAGGCACCCCCATGGTTGTGACTTTAAGTTTATTCTGCCTTACGGGAAAGATATTCATTAATTGCCTATTGTATACTCAGTATTCTGTGGGTTCCTTGTAATAGTGAAGTCAAATCTCATAGATATTGTAGCTTCACTCCTCTTTCTTTTCTCTTCTCTGTTTCAATGGCATGAGAATCTCATTTGAAAAATCATTCTGGCAAAAATCCTAAAATTTAACCACAGTAAAAATATTTCCACACCAACCTCCTTATCGGGACGTATGTGTGAACTACACAGACAATTTTATCTGTTTAAACTTGGGTTTTTTTTTTTTTAAATATATGAAATTTACTGTCAAATTGGTTTCCATACAATACCCAGTGCTCATCCCAACAGGTACCTTCCTCAATACCCATCACCCACCTTCCCCTCCCTCCCACCCCCCATCAACCCTCAGTTTGTTCTCAGTTTTAAGAGTCTCTTATGCTTTGGCTCTCTCCCACTCTAACCTCTTTTTTTTCCCCCTTAAACTTGGGTTTTAAATATAGGAAATTCCCAATATACAAGAGCATTGTGTTTCCCAAGTTTATTTATGTGTGTGCTATTTTGAACTTGGAAGGCCCTTCCCCACAGAAACAATGGTACTTGTAATAATAACTCCTTGAGGTTGTCTGACATGTCAGTTGTCAAAGTATCTTCACAACCAATTTTTTTTTTACCCATCTTGGAAGGAACCCCTTAGGAATTTATGTGGCCATTGTGGTTTCCTTTATATAAATGATCAAAAACAGGCTTAAAGATTAAGAGGAAGTGAAACCACACCCAATAGGGTAAAGGAGGTTAAAACTGTCACCAGAGGACCCCCTTTCTTCCCAGGAATGTTAACATTATCTTTTGGAGGCAAACAACAAGAAGAGATCCGGTGACCTAGACCAATATCTGACCTCAACCACCGACTCACACTGGCAGGGATGGACCATGGAGTGTCTGACAGTCACATGTACCTCATAATGTTAAAGTCTCCACCCAAGGAAATTTTATTAACATACCATGCACTTATGGGCATGTTTCCTAAGTACCCGTGCACCTTACGCCCGCCTCTACGTAGGATGACAAAACTCATGCTGACTACTCATCCTAACCCTAAATAAAAGAAATCCACTCACCCCCACTTGGGCAGTCACAGCTTTGGAAGCTATTCCCCATGATCTCCTTATCTGCTGCAAATAAAATTTCCTTTGTGTAACACCTCCTGGTGTGTTTCTACCTGTGACTCACTAAACAGCGAATTCACGTTAGTTCGATTACAGAAGCTCCTGTTTTCTTCTACCCACAGGACATTCCTGACGCCAAAAGGAGGGGTGTTTTCGCACACGGACCAATTTTCCAACTCTCCCAACACCAAGTGTATGTCCTACAAATCAGTTATGACACTAACTATCTGGAATTAGCTAAGACTGCACAGTTGAAGAGCTCAGACCCAGAAGTCTAACCCACTTATGTTCACTGGTTTATTAGAAGGATATAGATGAAGACTAATATGAGGTCAAGTCCAGGAGGGTCCTGAACAAATTAGCTTCTGTGCCCATGGGATTGGAGTGCACCATCATCCCGGTACATGGATAGATTCACCAACCCAGCAGCTTAGGTTTCTGCATAGTTTAGGGATTTTTATGAAGATTTCATCACACAGGCTTGAGCAACTATGTACTCAATTTCTAGCCCCTTCTCTTCTCTACAGAGAATGCAGGATGGGCCTGAAAGTTCCAAGCTGTAAACTTAGTCAACTTTCTGCTGACCAGCCGCCACCCTGAAGCTATCCAGGGACTCTCAGACACTACTCATCTCATTAGCATACAAAAAGACACTCATCACTCTGGAGATTCCAAGGGTCTGAGGAGCTCTTGCATCAGGAACCAGGGTCAAAGACCAAATATTAGAACAAAAGATGTTCTTAGCACCCCTATTACTCAGGAAATTACGAGCATTTTAGGAGCTCTGAATCAGAAAACACAGTCAGAGACTATTTCTTGTTTTGTCATAAATGGTGTGACTGGCCCAAGGTTATGTGACCAGTGAATGGACCAGTAATCGGCAGGCCTGGAATTAGAACTCAGGGTTTGGGGCTCCTAGAGAAATATTTCCACCACAATGTATTATTCCATAAATGTTGATGAAGTCACCTGGGATGTTCAACGTTCTTTCAGCAAGTATTAAACATCTTCCTTGAAAGATGGTAAGTAATACTGGAATGGCAGTAACTAGCTTAAAACAGATCAAACAAGATATTTGATATCTCTCCCTTCCTCTCTCCCTCTCTCTCCCTCTGACATATCACCTGCTCTGGCAGAGTTGAGTTGCCATGTTGCAAGCAGCCTTACAGAGAGGCCAGTGTAGAAGAAACAGGCCATCAGTCCCCCAGTGGACAGGAACCTAAAATCTGTGAATAACTGCATGAGGGACTTTTCATCCCCAATTGAATTTGGAGATAATAAGTGTCCGGCCTGATTAATTAGTCTAAAATGAAGCTAAGAGGTAACCATCTACAGGCAAAATTTCAAAAATGCAAAAATGTGCTCTACATATAATACAAAGGAGAAATAAAAGAGAGTAATTTAATATAATACAATGTGCGTTTAATTCTATAAACAGTCTTGCACTCAAATATTGAAGTAGTCAAACCCTTGAATCTGTGACTTTAAAAGCAGACGCCTACCGTTGTGTGGCCTCCTCAAATTCTATAACCAGTATTTCCACTGGTGACATGATTTTCCAAAACAACAAACAACTCTCGGTGTATAACAAAGCAGAATACCAACTTCCTTGAAATACAGAGAAGTTATGCCCCTGAAATATAGTCACGGCATTATATTGAATTTTGAAAATTTTGCCTGTAGATTGGTTATTATCTATTAATTTCACTTCAGAATTGCAAAGCAGGCATAAAAAAGTAATTATTATAAAAAGAGGACATTAACTCTAATAAGGCTGAGCACTGGTGTAGAGAATTATTATAAAAAGAGGACATTACATCTAATAGGGCTGAGCACGGGTCTAGAGAAAACCTTAAATGCAGTTAGAATGTTGAATCAACTTGGTAGGAAATAAAAAATCACCTCAGCACCTCAGGGCTAAACGTGGGGAAAATCCAGCTGTCTATACCTCAGGGACTCCTGGGAGGCAATTATGGTTCCGCTTAACATGAACACTATAACCCTACACCTTGTAAGATATCGATTCCCTACAGTCTTTGACACCACAGCCCCAGCTACTGTCCTCCAAACTCTTTCTTTATTGCTTTTTAATTAGTCAAGGTCCACTTCACTTTCTAATAAATTTTCTTTCTGCATTCTTTCTCTCCATGTCAACCAGAAGATTTACTAATCCATGCCCAAGCTAGAAAAAAGCTACATGAGGTTAATCCTTGAGAAATTCTAAAGTGGGCCAATCACAGGCTGAGCATTGATTTTCAACCATCCTTGAAGGAAAACAAAGCCATGTACTAAGACGGGAGTCATAATGGAATTGGTCTTGATACGGTTACGGAGGCCCCTATCCTTTAAGGTATGCGTTGCTCTTCATTCAATTTTTGCTTTATGATATTTGATGGTTTCTGAATATCACTGCCTGATAATACTAAACATTATCACAAAGTGAAGCTATAGAAATGTCTTAGGATAATCCTATAGGCATCAGCCAATGAAGAGATTGTAATCTCCACAATAGTGATCAAAATCTCACTAAAATATGTGAAGAATCTTTACATTAACAGCAGCAAAAAGACGGAAGGAGAGATGAAGGAAAAATGGGAAGGGAAGAAGACGCGGTATTTAATGCAAGGGAAATTGCTCTGAAATGTCGATCTCTGGTGGTTTTCCGATGGTCCATAGCGCTGAGGAGCGAAAACCCCGGGATCATTTGCAGAAAAGCCTCCTGGATTTCAGAACCATATCATATTGATGCAAAACTCCATGCCCCAAACCTGTAAAACCTACACCCTGCATTCAAAAGCAGAAAAATCAAAACCACCTCTCATTACACGCCATTGACTTTCCAGGATAATGACACCTTGCATTCTTTTTTGCTTTTAGGCTACTTCTTCTTGCCAGCAGCGCTTTTGAAAGATAAAAATATCGAACTCGCCTTACCACCGGGCGCTGCTCTACATGCTCAGAGGTTATTGAGAGGTTATTTTCGTTCGACTGTCTGTGTGGTCAAGGCAATATTCATGAAACTCTTCGTGAGCTCGTCACATGTAGTTGTGGTTCATTCACCCACCTCGAGCCAAGCCCCTCTTTTAGCCTCCGGAACAATCATCATAAAGTCTCCTGAGGCCTTAACTCTATCCCTTGATAGTTCCAGGAAATGACAGTCAGTGCCTGCTTCGTTTAAAAAACAGTAATGAGCACGTGTAAAGGTCCTCAATTTCCCTCTCGTAGCTCAAGGTGTGGCTATAGTTTTATCTGTCTTTACCACCTTCATTCCCATGTTGGTAAAGGAACTGCCTTACTCTGTTGTAAGGTCAAGACCTCTACCTGTTCAATCTTGCACCTATTTCCCACTAGGTTCTATACAACTGTCCCTTGAATTATCCCTACTCTTATTCGTTTTATCCCTCCCCGGTTTCTCTTACTTCTAAGTGGACAGATACACTCAAAATCTCCACCCCACCCTCAATCCTTCACTCTAGCCTCCACAGATACTGTCCCATCTCTATGGTTTCCATCACTATCCATTCTTTCAGAGAATATGTCGTTGACTCCACATCATCTCTGCGATTGACTCAAATTTGTTTTTGTTCTTGACAACTGAAATGAAATTACTTTAACAGAGTCTCTCCTGCTCATTGGCTCAACACGGTTTTATTCACTAACACACTCCTAAAGCCTCATACTTCGTAGACGTTCAGCGTAACTTTGCTGCATCAAGTAAGGATCAAATTATTCTCCAAACTCTTAGCAAAGCGTTCAAAGACCTCAATAACCAGTCCCAAATATATTTCTAGTCTCATCTCTTGCTATTTCAGATGATGTATCGTCTGTTTCCACCAAACTGAGCAGGCTCTGAGCTCTGTGTGTCTTTGTTGGTTTGTTCCTGGAAGAAATCTCTCCTTCCACCGCCCCCCGCCCCACTGCCTATTAAATATTATGCAGAGGCATTAGAAAACAGTGAGAGCTAAGCACAGATGTCAGATCACCTAATTTCGAACTTGACTATATTACATACCATCTGTATCAACTCTTGTTCTTACCTACTTACTCTCCGAGAATCATTTGAAATGTCTTCCTTCGTTATAATCACCGGGAGACAAAGGAACACTTCTGTCTTCACCCCACCCAGCATTACAGGGGCTTTTGTCATCTTATGTCCTCATTAGATTGGAAGTTCCTACAAGATCCGGACCGTGTCCCACCAATCCTGGTCTTCTCCCGCCTCTCCTTCCTCCTTGAAGACAGTCTTTTGCAATCTATTGAGCAATTGCCTAGTCTTCCTGGGAGGGGCTCTACTAGGCTCAGCTGGATATTAGCTAGAGGAATGGAAGATGGGGGCAAGATCAGGGCTAGGATGGATACTGTTTCCTCAAGTTCTAGAGAGAAATAGAAAACAAGTGTGAGCCTTGATTTGGAGCAAAGATTTAGAAAATCGAAATCAGTCTCCGAGTGCATGCTGTGATGGGTTGATTCGATGAAGCTAAGGATATACCCACCTTGAAGTGGGGAGAGAGGTGTTAGAGTACCTCTTACTCGATGAGTCTGCCTGTGAGGAGATTCTAAAATCCAATTGATCTGAGAGGTTAATTGAAAGTCAAAAAAGGGGCACCTGGGTGGCTATGTCAGGTAAGCCTCCAACTTGGGCTCGGGTCAGCATCTCACGGTTCATGAGTTCTAGCCCCATGTGGGGCTCTGTGCTGACAGCTCAGAGCCTGGAGCCTGCTTCGGATTCTGTGTGTCCCTCTCTCCCTGTCTCTCCCCTGCTCACGCTCTGTCTCTCTCCAAAACAAATAAACATTAAAAAAAATTTAAAGATACAAGGAGGGCAGGGAATGTAACATCTGGTCACCAAATCTAGTGGCTTATATGGAGAAATAAGAGGCAAGGAAATAAGGCAAAAATGAGCCAAGAGCCAGAGGGGTTATTGAGTGAGAGGTATTGATGTAAGCATAAAAAAGCTTTGTGGGCTGAACAGTTAGAACAGTTGACAGTAAGCAGTGACATACAACAACCAAAAGAGTAGTAATCATTTTCCTGGTTGTCTGGGTTGGGACAGTGGTTAAGATCTAGGAGCCTGAACAGACAGTGTATTTGGGAAGATGTTAATCAAAAATGCAAGCATTCAGTCCAAACAAGAGTTAATATGAAGGCATTGGGGGAAGGCAATAAAAAGGTGCAAGAGAGGAAACCAGGTAAGAACAAAGACCACAATTTCAAAGTTGAGCTCGAGAAGCAGAGCCTAGACAATTATCCGGATTCTTGTGACTGTTGCCTGGGGCGTGTCTAGGAATTGACCTGAATATCTAAGATTAACTCCCTCCAATCAAGATTCCCCAGTAGACAGGGTCCTAGGTCATGTTCTTTCGCGGATTTAATACATAACCTCGGGAAGTGGGATCCCCAAGTTAGGGAACTGTGAAATCAGAAAGGCAAAAATTACAGCTTTAGGGGGAGGGGGAAGGAGGGAAAGCCAATGAAAATTCATAGAGAATTGCCACTCTAACTTGAATAGTGGCAGGAAGATATGTTTGCTGGAAAGAATAGGAACGTGGCAGAAAAAAAGATTTGGTGTGGGAGCTGGAGCCCCAGCCTGGCGAACAGAAAGCTTATGGGGGACGACAGACCCACCGAGGTGAGCGTCCACCTCACTGAGCTGGATGCCAAACATGAACCAGGAGCTTCTGCAATCACAGGCCAGCGGGGGGAAGGCACAGGGTCTTCTTCGGATTCTCTGGAGTGTTACCTGCTGTATCTCACCTGAAAGGCCGTTTCCACGGCCAGGCAAATGCGGTTGACTGTTTGAGGGTGCTGGCTCGTCAAGCCACACTGGACTCTGAATCCTCCTGGCTCTGCCCTCTTTTGACCATGTGATGTAAAAGAAGTTCACCAGTATGATTTTGGAGACATGGGTGGGAGCGGGGGTGGTGGACAGGATATATTAATTTTTCAACATTTAGGCGCCCAGACACCTGACGTTGGACCTCTCTCAACTGAGCCAGCTTGGAGAAGGGAGTGCTCTTCTTCTCATTCCTAACCTGACTGTCATCTTCTAAGCACTGCAAGGATATTACGAGATCCAGAGAGTTCTCCGAGTGGTTGAGGCCAGAGACATCTGTGCGGTTTTAGGGGACCGAAGCCTGGAGCACGTGGCAACTTCGAATGATGCAAAAACTGATAGAAAGACACCACTTAAAGAATTCAGAAAATTGGCAGGAAAATACGGAATTAGCAAAAGTTCTATTAATGTTTATTTGACTTCATTTTTAACCAAGCTGGTGGAGATCTAGGTAACGTACATATTATCAAGGTTAGCCTCTATAACGGCTTTATGAAATACATGTGATTTCAAATATAATCTCAATGCTACAGAACACTAAGGATCAAAGTGGTGAAAGAAACACGCCCAAGATCGCAAAGCGATAGAAAATAAAAGCATGGTTTTCGGCTGAATTTTATCTTTCCCTATGTCACATTCTTTCCCTCACCTATTCACCTGTTCCTAGCAGTAACAGATATATTTGAAGATAATAAAACTACGTTTCTTTGAAAATGTCCCATTTCTGTGCCAGCTCAGCCCATCCAGCAGGGTGCCCTGGAAAGGGTGACTGCTGTTTCCAGCTACTCGTATGTACTCTGTTTTCAAGGAAGAGCATCTGGAGAAAATACCCAGCTGGCGTCTCTTCTGCTTAACAGAAAATGGCATCTCTCCTTTAACTTTGTGTATCTTCTGCCAAATAGTCTTACTCCACCAAATTCTAAGCCAACCACGCAGCAGTCATTAGCTGCAAGGATGTCTATGAAGTCCCCACCTCCCCCTCCCTCCAGTCACCAGGCAAGCAAGCCCTCTAATGACTCGTTCCAGAGACCTCATTTTCTGCATGGACCCCACTTTGACACATGCCTTATAACCATCTTACTCTTAACAGGTGTGTTGGGCAGGTGGTACTACGCATTACAAAAATGCACATGCATCAGAGTTAGAGCTGATTCTGCATCCCCGTTTTCGGGGTTCATTGCCGCGTGACCTTGGGCAAGTCACTGCGTCTCTAAACTCCACCTTCTTTATCCATATAATATTATGTATCTCTCCCAGTGGAACACAGCTACATGAGGTTTTGTATTTGTTTTATTCATCTCCGTCTCTAACATCTACCACGGGCTTGGCACATAGTACATACTTAGTAAATACTTCACTGAACAACAAGTTTCTAGTCATTAGGCTGTCATAAGTGCTTAATCCTGTGTTAATCTATACATTCATAGCCCCATCTAATCTGTACAAGTGTCCTTTAATGGAGGCATTGTTTTTGTTTATAGATGAAGACACCAAGGCTATAAAAATTTACGAGCTTTAATCAAGATTACGTAGCAAATCAGCATTCAAACCCGGGCCCGCCAGCTTGAATCCGTCTTATGACAGACGTATTTCAGGTATGTGCCTCCGTAGTAGATGTTGTGGTTTCAGTGTTCATATCCCCTCAGAATTCACCTCTAAAAGATCAAGTTTTCTTACTGCAATCACATAAGGGCTATTTTTACTTTTCTGGCTGAGGGAGCACACATGGCCGACACGCAGAGCAAGCCAGAAGCGCCAGAAAATTAATGTCCTCGCAAGCAGCCATCAAATCAATGACAGATGGAAAGCTGGAAAAAAAAATCTCAACTGTTTCACCCTTTGGTTCGATAACTTTAAAGCATTTTCTGTGGTGTCTCCTACGGGCTTGAGCCCTGTTGCTCACAGGAATAGCCTGCAAAAGAGCAGAGAAATGATCTAGGGTTCACGGGTGAACACCACCCAACTATGCTTCATCTGGATATGCCAATTTCTTCATCGGTCTCGCTGTGAATATCCCCACTAAGCGGGAGGGCTTTTGGATGCAGGCATTTTCAAGACTTATCTATGTCAAGATACCATACTAATATCCTGCAAAAGGCAAAGATGTGGGTGCTCTTGGTGGTTTTATGTATATATTCTATTTTGTAACAGTCATAAAATCTGTTGGAAGATTATTTCTAAGAAGTGACTGACTTCAAATGCTAGGTCAAAATCTGCAGCTTACCTAAAAATACCTAAAATATGTATTCTGTGTCAATTCCTTTTGCTTATATATTTTGCCACCAAATATGATATTTTTATTCAACTTTACAGCAAGCATTACTGAAGTTTCTAGAGTGTTTCATATTCAGCCATTTCATTAACATCCATCTTTCCTGAACTTTATTATTGATCCATAAGTAAGTTAGTCTGCCTTTCAGCAGAGCTTATAGATCAGTCTGGGAAATAAACTCAGAAGTAGAATTCAGGGTACACTCAGTGTAATTTTCCACTGAGGTTTGGAAAATTCAACCATGCCCTATTAGTTTCATTTTGTGAGTAGCCTGTGTATTTTCCCAAATAAACTTTTTTGAAGCAACTTGGTTGACAGAAAACCAATGGTAAAATAGACTGTGTAAAGTCCAGAATTCTGTAGAAAGGAATTGTAACATGAATGGGAGGAAATAGATGCAAACTATGGGCCTCTGAATAACATGGCACAAGAACATTTAATCAGGATCTAAGGGCTGACTTTAATTCCAAGAGAGCGGCATATCTGCTCACCCACCACCCAATTTCAGGGCCTGGCTTGGTGCCTGGCCCAGAGGAGGTGCTAAATGATTTGTCAAACTAATTGATGAAGTATAGCAATGCATATTTTCTTGGAAAACATTGGCCCATTCTTAAGGCCTCCATGTTAAACTAGAGGCTCAGGCAGGAAACTCACTATAGTTACTGTCAAATTACCTAAGTTTTATTTCTGCAAAGGTTTTAAGAACTATCTACGTCTCGTGGCAAGCGATACCATTAATTTCAGAAACAGATTTTCATAGGGAAAAGTAGCAATTACTCATCCAATGCCCAAATCTACAACCACCTTCAAATAAGGCCCGGCTTCCTGAGCACTAAAAGAAAGGTGTCAATAAAATTAAACTCGGACCCCATACCAATTGGCTTGAACCATTTTCTTTGCCCTGTTCTTGCTCTTTGTTGCCTCCCCCCATCTCTACCTGGCTTTTAACCTTCTTGAACTGTCTAGCAGCCCACGGAATAGGTTCACCTGGGATTTTCAATAGCCACTAATGCAACAAAACACATCCTAAACCAAAAAGTATGATGTTCCAGTTAAAGAGACTGCATTAATAATGTAGTAATGAAAAGGTGGAGGTATAAACTCCCAGGGATAGAATGAATCAATCATGAGAATAAAAGGCACAGCATAGGCAAAACGGTCACAGTGTCGCAGATAGTGTTGCACGGTGACAGATGTTGGCTACACTTGTGGTGAGCACAGCACAACATTCAAATGGAACTGGAGGAATCACTACACTGTACATCTATCAGCAATGTAACATTGTGTGTCAACTCTCCTTTGGTAACAAAAAAAGGAAACAGAATGTGGTAACGAAGTATGTGGTGCATAATGTAGTAAAGAGGAAAAAATGATCTCTGCCAGGGCATTTTTGCCTCAGTGGTAGACCCTTGAGTCCTGATGTTTTTGTGTTTCCTGAATGCAGACACATTCGTTTGGGTTTACCTGTGTCCATAACAGTAATGGGAAACTGCATTACTAGGAAAAGTTCCAATTTGTTATATGATGATGCTGATGCTGATGATGGTGACGGTGATGGTGGGGATGATGATGGTGGTGGTGGTGATGATGGTGATGATGGTGATGGTGATGGTGATGATGATGGTGATAATGGTGATGGTGATGATGATGGTGATGATGATGGTGATGGTGATGATGATGATGATGGTGATGGTGATGATGGTGATGATGATGGTGATGGTGATGGTGATGGTGATGATGATGATGGTGATGATGATGGTGATGATGATGGTGATGATGGTGATGATGATGATGGTGGTCGTGGTGATGATTTTGATTATTACTATTATTATATTGTCCTCTTATTCAGTATATTTGCCCACAATTAAACCGAGTGTCTTCATGACTTTAAATAGTAAATTCAGCCTTTCAATGCCTCCTGCTTTTGTAAATCTGTAAAGAAGTAGGACCTTTTTAAACGAAACCATCTACATAAAGGACAGAGAGAAATGTTGACATGATGAGCTCAGCACTGAGCACGTAATGCATATTTAATATATAATTTGAATCAAATCGAATTAATTTATTCCAATTACCATCCTCTGGTTTTGCATTTTTCATAAATTCTTTCACTTGAAGGATAATAACTTTGAACAACTTTTAGATTTTTATCAAGCTAAATCATGCATGTATTCTTATCACTCCTGGAAGAATTTGTTTTGACAGTCTCATACTTCAGATGGGTCCATTTTGCATATAGGCCTTTTGACCATTTTTTAAGGAACGTCATTTAGAAATATTCTCTTGGTTAATCATAAGACAGAGATTGTTCGACCTTAAGGATCAAATATAAACAGTGGCAGAACTATCTGAGTGTTTGATACCAGTTTCCCATTATCAACGAGTTACACGGCCCTGACAACAATTAGACACAAACACGAAATAGCTTCGCATGCATTATTTGTCACTGGTATTTCTCATTATTATTACAAGCACTTTGACTGGAACAAACACTAATATTGCTTCCATGCTATTTATTTTTATCTACGTACTTTCTATTTTGGCTTTCCCCTCTCTATAATATAACTTTCTAGAAATAATTCTTAAGCAGAGAGTAGAGTGTATTTCCCTGCCAAATGGATTGATTACTACATCTGATAATAATCAAATGTAGAGAATTCTCATCTGTTGTAATTTCAAATGCATAGATATTGTTTCATGGGCAATGTACGCAAAGAAAATATAGACCAATTTGGTGTAAAAACAGTGGCTCACCAGTGTTTATGTGACAGCCCCTGAGAGCTACCATGCTCCTGCCACACCCCATATCATTTCTTACAAAAATTCCAACTAAATACCAACCTAGAAGAAGAGCAGAGAAGAAGGAGCAGATGTGGGTAGCACCTTTCTGTGCACCTGCAGCTCATCACCACTCCAGTCCAGAGCTCCCCGGAGCAGGACGTAAGCCTCTCCTGAGGGCTGGCAAAGGCAGGAGGTAGTGTGCCTCCATCATCAAACTGGGAGATGCTGGTCAGAAATATAAAGCCATTATTAACTGATGAATAAGTAGATTTGTCCTATGTAGCACCCAGGTGCCCAAAATGGTAGCGCATTTTTCCTACCCAAACCATTCTACTTCTTAGCACATTGATCTTAAAGTATCCCTGATAGCCAGGCCCACTCCTTCCACTCAGATTTAGATGAGTCCGTTATGCTAGATGTGCAGCACATACAGTGACTTCTTTGTTTTCTTTCCTTGCCTCTATGTCGTAAACCCTGAGACCAAAGTCTGTGCCTTGTTTCTTATTGTATCGCTCCGTCTCTAAGATCACTACACTTTGAAACTATTAAACTTCTGGAATGAAGTGAATGCATTTAAGATAACTTATGTGTTCTTACAAAGAAAAAATAATGATGGAATTTTTCCTACAAAGAGATCCAATAACTCATGGAGTCATACTAAAAGTTATTAAGATGCTATCAAGAAATAATTATTTTACATGAAATGTAGTATGGCAAAAACTGCAGTCATAGAAACATAATCAGCATGTGTTAAGCGTAGTGCAAGTCATTGCCTCCAAGTTTGTCCACTTAAATGAACTTCAAATTTAAATCATTCTCCTTGTATCTTCTTAGAAAGGAGAGCCTTGGGCACCTGGGTGGCTCATTCCATTAACCATCTGGCTCTTCATTTCCTGTCAGGTCTTGATCTCATGGTCATGGGATCAAGCCTTGTGGCAGGCTCCACGCTGACAGCACGGAGCCTGCTTGGGATTGTCTCTCTCTCTCTCTCTCTCTCTCTCTCTCTCTCTGCCCCTCCCCTGCTCATGCTTTTTCTCAATCCATAAATAGACTCTATTTAAAAAAATTGCTCTTGGGGCCCCTGGGTGGCTCAGACAGTTAAGCGGCTGACTTCGGCTCAGGTCATGATCTCACGGTCCGTGAGTTTGAGTCCCGCATCGGGCTCTGTGCTGAGAGCTCAGAGCCTGAAGCCTGTTTCAGATTCTGTGTTTCCCTCTCTCTGACCCTCCCCCATTCATGCTCTGTCTCTCTCTGTCTCAAAAATAAATAAAAATAAAAAAAAAAATTTTAAAAAATTGCTCTTGTTCTGGGGCACCTGGGTGGCTCAGTCGGTTGAGCGTCTGACTTCAGCTCAGGTCATGATCTCATGGCTTGTGGGTTCGAGCCCCACATAGGGCTCTGTGCTGACAGCTCAGAGACTGGAGCCTGCTTCAGATTCTATCTCTGTCTCTCTCTCTGCCCCTTCCCTGCTCATGCTCTCTCTCAATGCACAAATAAACTTTATTAAAAAAAAATTGCTCTCATTCTAAAAATAAAAGACAGGAATAGCCTTTTGTGGTAGCCCACTTACAACCTCAAACACCTAAAACACTTCTTTTATTTAGGTGTTGCATACGAAAATGCTGGTATTGCATACACACGTAAAAACATTTCCTTCATTTAGTTATTGCATACGAATATGTTAGTGTTGTATGTTCACTAATATTTTACTAAAAACAATTTTGGGGTGTAGAATATTATTTTCTAGGAATTTGAAAAACATTGAATTTTTTAAAATATTTATTTATTTTTGACAGAGAGAGAGAGAGAGACAGAGCATGAGCAGGGGAGGGGCAGAGAGAGAGGGAGACACAGAATCCGAAGCGGGCTCCAGGCTCCGAGGCATCAGCACAGAGCCCGACGCAGGGCTTGAACTCACAGACTGTGAGATCGTGGCCGGAGCTGAAGTCAGGCACCCAACCGACTGATCCACCCAGGCACCCCTGAAAAACATTTTTATCGTTATTTATTAATTTTTTTTAGTGTCACACGAGTTTAGAATTGACCTCCCTACAGTCATAGACAGTTGTGAGCTCCATTAACTAAAACGGCAGTGCAGAATTGGGCCAGTCCTTCCTTCATGAACTGGAGTCTCTTTGACGTGGAAATGCTGATGTCTTGGTGATTATTCTTCTGCCAAACTGACCTCAGAGTCTAAAATATTTTCCTAATGACAAATTTCACTCTTTTTTTTTTTTTAACAGCAAATGTTCTTCCCTTAATTGTGTTGTCTCTAAAGCCTTTTAATCTTCTTTAGAAATTGATCGTGAGTGGTGAGGCCCTGACTGGACTGGTTTACATTGGTTCTTGACTTAAAGAGTGATCACACTGCATGATAACCGGGCAAGCAGAAGCTGAAGAAACGGCACAGCAGAAATGCTCACCAGATGCCCGTCCTGTGCACACCGGGCCAAGACGCCATGACTTAGTAAGGCTGGGCATTTGGATGGAGAGGCCGCTGGCCACGACCTCAGCACAGTCCCCAGTGATCCTGCCCTTCCAGACCTTGTTCCAACTCCACCCCCAGCTCTCCTTTCTCTGTGGCCATGATGACTTCGTGTCTTGTCCTCTCATGTCTCCTTATTAATGTTCTCTTACGAACCCGTTTTGCCACTTGGAAGACTGCTGTTTCGGGCCCAGAGAAAGGGAATGCCAGAAGTGTAAAAGCTCTTTCCAGAAGGATCGATGACTTCTGGCAACCACCGTTTGTCCAGCATTCCACTGCTGTCACGCTTCCAGGGATGCGCCCTGCACCCTCCCCTCAGCCCTCAGATCTCGCCTTGCAGGGACTGCTCTGTTCCGGAGTTCCATTCGGTGGCTCCTGTGGAACTCTGCTGGAAGACTGCACGGCACACACACCCAGGCCATCAGTGTGTTGATTTACTCATGGCCTCCTTTGTTGGATGAGTTCTGGCTTCTTCCCAATGCCTCCTTGGCCCTCAAGACTGCCTGCGTAGGCCTGGTTCTTGAGAGAGAACTAAATTCACAGAACGACAACGGCTGTTTAAAAAGTCTTGTGCCCATTAGGGACGCTGGGCACTGTTCCTACTGAAGCCTGAAGACGGATTGAGGCAAATGAGTGGAGCCTTGCACAGGGTCTGAACTCTGAGGAGAAACAGCAGGGCGTTGTGGAGATGAGTATTTGCTTTTGGTGGACCTGGGTTTGAGCAGCAGCTTAGTCATACCCTAACTATGTGACCTTCAGAAAGACATTAGAGCGGCCTGAGTTTCGATATTCTTCTTTGCAGAAGAGACAGAGGACAGTATTTACCTCACCTGGCTAGGGCGGCAGTAACTGTGTGCATGGGTGACGGGTTCTCTGGAGAGCGCCTCCCACAGAACACACTGCGGAAGGGTGGCCTTATGATTGTCTGTTTCCGTGAGGTTCCACATGGTCCTCCCATCAACTCCGCACTCTCTGCTTCACTGACGCTGCCCGGGCTGGCCACACAGCACAGGGACAAACAGAAGACTACCTTGGGATAAATGCAATATTGAAGAGTACTCAGATATAAAAAAGGACAAGAACCGCACACACACACACACACACACACACACACACACACACACACAAGTAAATAACCCTCCCTGTGTCAAAATTATGAGGTCTGGTTAACAACTAACATGAAGCCAGTCTGTACTTGTCAAGTAATAATTTAGGGGCAAACGAGCTGGCTTTTGTTGATTTTAAACATATCTTGTGTGGGGGAATGGCTGTTTTGATATCAGAGTCCCTTTTCCTACAGTGCCAAACCTTCCAAGAAAACTGTCACTCCTAGTAGATGTATTTCTCAAGTGAAAGCACTGAGCCTTTGAGGAAATGGGACTGCTTTTTGAGTCACACAATGTTTGTGAGAGTCATACACAATTCTCCTTTAATTCTGGGCTTTGCTGCGTCCTGCCTTTGCTCATGGCAGCGTTAGAAGGAAGATACCCCTCTTATTTCTGGATACACAATCCTGCTTATCCTTCCGGGTCCACAACTGATCACTTCACCTTCTCAAAGTGCTTCCCAACCCCGCCCCTACCCCACACACACCTCCAGCTGATATAATTGCCCTCTCCTCTATACTCTCAAAGCACTTGATATGTTCATGCCTTCTGATAAATAACAATTTTGACTAGGGGCTGCTGATTCAGATACTTGCTCTAACTCCCTATCACATGTGACTTCAGAACTGGTTTTCTGTATGTGTGTTCATGCCAGACTCCATTTTAAGTTTCCAAACTCTTAGAGACATACCTCGAATATTGCAGAAGTTCAATGAATATTTAATGAATGCATGAATTTACCAGACAGTGGATCTTTCAGATTCTATTGTCTATCATGGAAGAGACTGGGCTAATTTTGTTAATGATAGTAGGTGCTCAGGAGACATCTGGTTGGTGAACAATGGGTGGGACATCCATATGGCCCATGTTGACATTCCAATTAGAGGAATGTTCCAATTAGGATCGTTTAGATCAGGAGAGAAACACAAGACGCAGCTCCATGACACATCTTGGCAGGCTTTTAAGAATTGGGAGAACCAGTCGTAAGCATCGCTGTGCAGAAATCACACAATGCACCGAACATAATGAAATGTGTAATAAAAATTCTTCTTTCTTAATTCAGCAGCATTGTTTTTTGCCCTTCTGCTCATTAGGCATTTACCTTCTTAATAAACTTTAATTTGTGTGCGTGTTAACTGCTGAAATTTAAGTGAAAGTGATTATTCAAAATCATATTAAATTTTACATGCCTTAAAATGCACCATTAAAGTTTAGAAGGCAGTGGCTGTCTCAGATTACACGTGTGAGGTGTGTGCACGTCAGACATAATTATATAACGCTTCTGATGCTTAGCGTGCATGAACTCCTTCAATAATTAAAAGGGGATCTATGGCATGGCAAATGTGACATATGTGCACAATATAACAGCAATTTACTAGAATGCTCTCAAAATGTGTTATTGTCATCAGACGAAATACGTAACTAAAAATTAGGCAGGACACATTTTTTTCCCGTCTAGAATCAAGGAGTGTTACGATAACTTCCTATATCGATGGCCTCCTAACTGGTCCACTTATCTTCCACTCTTCCCTGTCTACCGTCTGCACTGATCCTTATAATATGTAAGGTAGGTCATGTTACTTCCCACTGCATTTGAGTTAACATGAAACCTTTTACCGTGCAAAATAACTAAGGGAGAGAACTCTCACTGTGGGTCATAGTGTGGACTGCATATATTGTGATCACCAATGAGAGTCAGAGCATTCCGATTCTTGTCTCTCCATCACAGAGATCTTGATTTCATTGGTCTGGGTTGGAGTCCAAGCATGAGCATCTTTTTTTTTTCTTACAAGTTTATTTATTTTCAGAGAGACATCATAAGTGGGGGAGGGGCAGAGAGAGAGAGAGAGAGAGAGAGGGAGAATCCCAATCAGGCTCCACACTGTCAATGCAGAGCCTGACACAGGGCTCGATCCTACAAACTGTGAGATCATGACCTGAACCGAAACCGAGAGTGGGACGCTTAACCACCTGAGCCACCCAGGCGCCCCCCAAACGCGAACATCTTTTTAGAGTTTCCCAGATAACAATAATGTGCAGCCAACGTGCGAAACACTTTGGTTCTCATTTTGAGGGAGAATGAGCAACCATTGGTGGTTTTTAAATGGCCAGGCAAAAGAATTAGAATTAGAATATGAAAAAAATTTCTAAATTTACCACTTATCGTTTTCGTTTGTGAACCAAAAGGGGAAGTGGCCAGCTCATCATCTCTTTTATTAATCCTTGAGTCATTTTAACATATCTTAATAAAGCATAGCAATTCGTCTAGAATTCATAAGGTTAATGACGTTTTTGCACCCATGCCACTAGAACAGATCATTCGTTCACCTGTTCAGCAGCACGCCCTTTGTGTTTGCTGTGACCCCCCACACCATCCCGGATGCACAACACAGGAAAATGAACACCCACAGTTCTGCTCGTCAGGGTATTTGTTCTTCACCAGAGGACAGACACGCGCACAGATAACTCCATGATGGCATAAGACATTCTTTAGGAGTAAAGATAAGACAAGAATAATATGTTGTTGCAGGTGGGAGGAGGGTCAGTCAGAGAAGCTTCGGAACAGAGGTACCATTTGCCCCATGGCCTTAAAAGATGGATGGGGATTGACCAAGCAGAGAGGAGAGAAAGAGTCTTCAAATTTGAAGCAATGGGAATATCAGAAGACACAGACTGTTGAAGACCTAATGAAGAAACAAGGCATAGAGCCTAGAATGTGCTGGAAGGGATGGTGTCGGATGAAAATAGAAAAGTAAGTCACATGATCTCAACCTCTTGGGAGGTTCAGTTTTTCACAATCATTTCTTGATATGTAGAGAAAAAGACTTAACAGGTTTTGCTTGGGAATGTTTCCAAGCTAGAAATTGAGTTTACAATGTGAGAGTTGGCACACTTGGGTGGCTCAGTTGGTTAAGGGTCCGACTTCTGCCCAGGTCATGATCTCACAGTTTGTGAGTTCAAGTCTCGTGTCAGGCTCTGTGCTGACAGCTCAGAACCTGGGACCTGCTTCAGATTCTGTGTCTCCCTCTCTCTCTCTCTGCCCCTTCCCTGCTTGTGCTCTGCCTTTGTCTCTCTCTCAAAAAGAAATAAACATTAAATAAATAAATTAAAATAAATAAATAAATAGTAAAATTTGAGAGTTAAGGTCTTTGGCTCAGGGCAATGACTGTGATGCAGGTTATAGCTCTGCGTGCCTGGGTCAGCAGTAAATCAAGGTGGCAACACATGTAGATAAAAGTCATTCTCGGGGCACCTGGGTGGCTCAGTTGGTTGAGTGTCTGCCTTCAGCTCAGGTCATGATCTCATACTCCATGAGTTCAAGCTCCACATCGGGTTCTATGCTGACAGCTCAGAGCCTGGAGCCTGCTTCAGATTCTGTGTCTCCCTCTCTCTCTGCCCCTCCCCTGCTCATGCTCTGTCTCTCTCTGTCTCAAAAATAAATAAAAACGTTAAAAATTTTTTTGAAAACAAATCATTCTCATTGTGCACGAGGTGTGGCCAAAATATCAGTGTGCCCTAGCATATCCTGCACTGCACCAAAATTCCTATTTATCTAGGCATTGGGAACTACTTCTTGGGAGCCAAATTTGGCCCAGCCCTTGTTTTTGAAATAATTTTTTACTGAAACACTCATTCACTTACATATTGTCTGTGGACCCTTTTACACTGTAATGGTAGATTTGAGTATTTGTGACAGAGACCTTACATGCTGCGAAGGTTAAAGATTTACTATTTATCCTTTATAGAAAAAAAATCACCAACCACTGATCTAAAGGTAAGAATTTTCCTCTATAAAATCCCAATTAAAGTGAAAATTAACCAAATAGCCAAAGCAAACTTACGGAAGAGAAACAAAGCTGGTTGCATCACACTCATTTCAAACAATGCTACAAAACTATAATACTTAAAGCAGTATGGTATTGGCATTAAACAGATAAATAGACCAACAGAACAGAGGAGAGAGCCCAGAAATAAACCCACACGTATACGGTCAATATTTACGACAAAGAAGCCAAGAATATACAGTGAGGTTGGGAAAACTGGAGAGCCACGTGCAGAAGAATGAAACTCGACCACTGTCTTACACCATATGCAAAAGTCAACTCAAAATGAATTGATTCAAATGTAAGACCTGAAACCATAAAACTCCTAGAAGAAAACATAGGCGGTAAGGCCCGTAACATACGTCTTGGTGATACTTTCTCAATCCAAAGCAACAAAAGCAAAAATAAACAAGTGGGACTACATCAAACTTTCAGCTTCTGCTCAGCAAAGGAAACTACCAAAAAAAATGAAAAGGCCACCTACTGAATGGGAGAAAATAATTGCAAATTATATAGCTGATAAATGGCTAAAATCCAAAATATGTAAAGAATGCATGTGACTCAATAGCAAAGAGGTGAAAACAAACAAAAAAAAAGACTGGTTAAAAAATGGGCAGAAGGTCTGAATAGCCATATTTCCAATAATGACATAGTGATGACCAGCAGGTATAAGAAAAGATGTTCAACATCATTCATCATCAGGAAAGTACTAATCAAGACCACGGAGATATCACCTCACCTGTTAGAACGACTGTTATCAAAAAGACAAGAAAACCAAGTCGTGCTGAAGATGTGGATAAAAGGGAACATTTATGGACCATTAGCGGTAATGTATATCGGTGCGGCCACTATGGAAAGCATTATGGAGTTTCTTCAAAAACTTAAAACTAGAACTACTGTATGATCAAGCAGTTCTACTTCTGTGATTTTATCCAAAGAAAACAAAAATGATAATTTGAAAGTATGCATGCACCCCCATGTTCACTGCAGCATTATTTACAATAACCAAGACATGGAAACGACCTAGGTGTCCATCATTGAGTGAATGGATAAAGACATTGTGGCATATATACAAAATAATAAAATCTCTCCATTTGTGACAACATGGATGGACCTTGAGGGCATTATGCTAAGTGAAATAAGTCAGACTGAACAAGACAAATACCGTATGATCTTATATGCAGAATCTAAAAAAAATACACCAAACCAAATTCATAGATACAGGGAACAGATTGATTGTTGCAAGAGGAGGCGTGAGGAGTAGGAGATATGAGTAAACTATTTTCTTTAGTTTAAACACTTTTAATAAAACTTTAAAAATTTTTTTTATTTATTTTGAGAGGGGGGGAGGGGTATAGAGCTGGAGAGAGAGAATACCACCAGGCTCCATGCTGTCCGTGCACAGCCCGACGTGGGGCTCGATATCACGACTGTGAGATCACAAACCTGAGCTGAAAACAAGAGTCGGGAGCTTAACCGACTGAGCCACCCAAGTGCCCCCAAAATTTTTTTTAAAAAATGGAGCAAATGCAAGCAGAATCAGATGAACTCCACCTTTTACGTAGGTCGAATGGTCCCATCTTTCTCGCAGAAGAACTGAGAAGAACAAATTAGCTACTATGTTAGGGCAGTGAACACAGGGCCCCATACAGAGTACACGCTCAATAAATAAGGTCACTGCGCACAGGGCTAGTTGCTTCGTCAAACCTCCTTCTCACTCTCCTCCTTTCTAGTAGAGTTCTCCTTGGGCACAAAGTCATCTGGTTAGGATCCATATTTCCTAATTTCCCTCACAGACAGGTGTCTGTGGCTTTATGATTAAATTCGGGAGAAGAAAGATGAGTAGAAGGGATGCGTGCATCTTCCACATTATCTCTGATTGAAGACCACGCACTTTCCCTGATGTGTGCCTTTTTCTCCTCATGAAGGAGGTCAGAAGGCACAGCAGAAAACCAACACAGACTATGCAGGTGAGGACAACGTTCCAGGAAGACGAAGAAACAAAAAGATGGAGGGAATCTGGGTTCCTGAGTGACCTCAGGTCTCTGTGTGTCTATGACAGACTACGTAGAACAAACATGTATATGAGGGAAATAAACCCCCATCTTATCTGAGCTACAATATTTTTAACAGATTTATTGACGTATATTTGACATACAATAATCCGCACATACTTAGACTATGCAATTTGGTATGTTTTAATCTATACATTCACCTGTGAAGCCATCGCCACAGTGACACTCATGAAGAAATCCATCATCCCTCCAAGGTTCCAGGTGCGCCTTTGGAATCCTTCCCTGCTCCCCCCTCGTAGACCCCCACCCATCGCCAGTCAACCATTATCTTTTGTAGCCTTTTTGTCAGAGCACCTCAACCTCTATCTAAACTAATGCTGACCTTATTAGTTATTGCCATGAGTTTTATGTCAGTTCCCAAAGAAATGTTTGGCAAATGTTCCAGCTGATGGATATGTTCTAACGTGCGGGGGGAAGGGTGAGATGAAGGAAGCAGTTGAAGTGAGTGGTTTAAACCCTCAGAGGCAACTACTTGCGTCATTGTGGACAGAGTCTATGTCTCACTCATCTCTGAATCCCTGGCATGTACCACAGCATCCTATCCTCAGGACTCATCACATGCTACACTGGTGGATGGCTGAGAGTACAGTGACATGAGAAGAGAGAAGAACATGGTCAACACTTCAAGTTATTTTATAACTATTCACTGAGCTTGCATAAGGAGACCAAGATTAACAGCGTATTTTTGGCCAGTTTTCCTTCAAAGCGAGCACAGAAAAAAAAAAAGTATGTTTAGGTACAGCAATTATGGGGAAAATATCTTTGATCTTCTTCTAAAATATTTGCTGAAGGAGAACAAAAGTAACAAAAATATTCGATGTTATGAAAGCCCTCAGGAGAGGAATGTTTTTATTTGACATTTAAGAGCTATCGCTGGTCGTATCTTTTCCAACTCCTGGTCTCCAGCTTAAGAGCAAAGAACAAAAGCAGAAGATGAAGAATAAACAGAATGAATAATGTTCCAGGGAAGAAGTGAGGAGCAGGAAGACAGAGGAACAGAAACTGAGAAAACCTCCCTGCCAGCCTCAAGGGGTGCCCGAGCCCTGATGCCTTTTGTTCTTTGGAGCTTTTTACAGACCCAACCTTCTTTCAGCCAACCAGAGATGAGGGGCCGGGGACGATGCTTGGAGTTGGGGGTAAAAAGGTAAAAACAGCGCTGTTGATGAAGACACGAATGGGAGAAGACAGTCAGGTAAACATATATATGAATTATACACAGAGAGACCACACATTCCAATGTTCTCAGGACAGTCCTAATTTATACATGCTAGATAATGTCATTTTTTGCTAGCACCTTTTCACTTTCTAAAGGTCCCACATTGGGCGATACATATGGTGCTATAATAGAAATCTTCACAGTGTCTCAAAGGACAGGGCGGTTGGGTCCGCCTGAGGAACTCCAGAACGATTCCCTACAGAGGGAACATTTAAAGGGAACGTCTCATGTAAGTAGCTACAGGCCAGGAAAGGAGGAAGAGGGCTGGACCTTCAGACGGAGCGAGAGTTGTGGGCCAAGATCCAAGGTCACAAGTGAGCACAGCGTGTTCAGAAAAGAAGAGGGAGGCAGAAAGGAGGAGGCTTTAAGAGGATGAAAATGTATTTGTATGAAAAATGTGTGGACAACGGAACAGAAAAGATGAAGGATGAGTTCAATGATTCCTGAGAATCCATCTGGGTTGATGAGCACAGTTCATGGGAGGGTTCCATCTGCCCACCTGGCAATTCCTCTGACAACATCCATGAGCTCAGGTGTAAAAACAAGACAACATTTGGATCCAACATTTTTTGAGAAGACAAAACAAAAGGACAAAGGACAAACACAGAGCTGAGTAAATTGGGAAGTACAGCCAGACTGGACGATGGAGAATGTAGGAAAAAATAATGGAAGAACCTAAAAGACTAGATTAATGGATCTCAAGTTATAGTGTATGTAAGAATATCTAAGTGTTTGCTCAAATTATATTCTCTGGTGCTTTACAGATGGAACTCCTAGATAGAGAAAATCTGGTAAGAGTCTCAAAAATCATCTGAAAGGGAGGAGTGTGGTTGAAGCTAAGGTGAAGACCTGAACAGAGAATTACCGAACTCTATGCAAAGGGACGCTCTGCTTCTCTTTGAAAACACACTTACATAAACTGTTCTCTTTAAGGAAACACATTATTTAGCCCACTCCTTCATTGCTATCATTTCTTGCTCAGTTGTTCAGTCTAAAACAGATTCCATTTAAACGAGGAGGTGAAAGACCTGTGTATCAAAAACAATACAACAGTGATGAAAGAAATGAAAGATGACACAAATAAATGGAAAGATATTCAGGGTTCGGTAATTAGAAGAATTAATATTTCTAGCACACCGCCCCAAAGCGATCTATAGATTTAATGCCAATGCTATCAAAATCCCAATGACATTTTTTTTTGCAGGAATAGAACAAACAGCCTAATATTTGAATGGAACCACAAAAGACCACGAACAGCCAAAGCAATCTTGAGAAAAAAGACCAAAGCTGGTGGCATCACACTTCCTCATTTCGAAAAGTTCTACAAAGCTGTGGTCATGAAAACAGTAGGTATTGGCACAAATCAGACACAGAGATCAGTGGAACAGAATAGAGTGTCCAGAAATAAACCCGTACATACATGGTCAATTAATTTATGACAAAGAAACCAAAAATGCACAAGGGAAAAAGGACAGCTTCTTTGGTAAATTGCGCTGGGGAGGCTGGACAGCCACGTGCCAAAGAATGAAAGTCGGTCACTAGCTTACAGGACACACAAAAATCAGCTCAAAATGAATCAAAGACTGGAATTTAAGACCTGAAACCATAGAACTCCTGGAAGAAAACATAGACAGGGAGCTCCAGGACATCTGTCTTGGCGATGATTTTTTTGGATTTAACACCAAAAGCAAAGGCAACAAAAGCAAAAGTAAACCAATGAAATGACATCAAACTTCCAGTTTTTTCTAAGGAAAGGAAACCAGTAAAAAAGAAATGAAAAGGCAACCTACAGAGTGGGAGAAGATTTTTCCACCTGACACATCTCATAAGGGAATAATATCCAAAATATATAAAGAACTCATCCAACTCAAGAGCAAAAAACAAACAATCCAATTACATTATGGGCAGAGGATATGAATAGATATGTTTCCAAAGGAGGCATCCAGATGGCCAACGGACGCATGAAAACATGCTCAACCTCACTCATCATCAGGGAAATAGAGATCAAAACCACAATGAGATATGACTTTACACCTGTGGGGATGGCTATCTATTATCAAAAAGGAAGAAAACTGGGGTCAGTAAGGATGTGGACAGAAGTGAATCCTCGTGCACTGCTGGTGGGAATGTAAATTGGTGCAGCCACCGTGGAAAACAGTATGGAGTTTCCTCAAGAAAATTGCAAATAGAACGACCATGTCATCCAGCAATTCCACTTCTGGAAATGCATTCAAAGGACACAAAATCACTATGTTGAGGAGGTATCTGCACCCCCAAGTTCATCGCAGATGTGCAATAGCCAAGACATGGAAACCATCTAAGTAGCCATCAGTGGACGGATGGATGAATGAAGAAAATGTGCCGTATACACACACTCACATATTTTTCTTCCATAGAAAAAAGAAAATCTTGCCACTAGTTACATGGAAAGACCTTGAAGGTATTGTGCACAGTGAAATAAGTCAGACAGAGAAAGACACATACTATATAACCTCACTTACATGTGGAATCTAAAATAATAATAATGTAATATACAGTATGGTGACTATGGTCAATAATACAGTCTTGTATATTTAAAAGTTTCTGAAGGGTAGACCTAAAAGTTCTTATCACAAGGAAAAGAATTTCGTGAGTATAACAATAACCCAGAGTTATTGTGGTGCTCATTTTGCAACATACACATATATGCAATCATGATGTTGCACACCTGAAACTAATAGAATGCTATATGTCAATTACACTTCAATTTTAAAATACAATAACAGGGGGGCGCCTGGGTGGCTCAGTCGGTTGAGCGACCACCTTTGGCTCAGGTCATGACCTCGCGGTTTGTGGGTTCAGGCCTCATGTCAGGCTCTGTGCTGACAGCTCAGAGCCTGGAGTCTGCTTGGGATTCTGTGTGTATGTGTCTCTCTCTCTCTCTCCAAAATAAATAAACATTAAAAAAAAATAACAGAACAAAACACAGATTCCAAAGGGGGTTTGACTCACGTTCCGGCACCAGCAAATTGCTTGATCCATGTCTGTTTCATCATCTGTAAAATGGGCATAAATGTACTTACACTGTAGGGTTGTTGCATTAAATTATAAACTATATGCAAGGGACCCTCGATGGGAACTGTAATGTAATAGTCACTTGAAAAATATTAATTTCTTTCATTTTTTGTGTGCTGTGGTCTTATACAATCCTTAGAAAATTCCAGAAGACTACTCTTCAAGTGGACTGAATCAGGTGGAGTTCTGTCTGTGCCTAGGGTAGACTCCAGATAATCAGAAATCCTTTAGAGATCCAGGAAGATTGGGGAAGGAGGGATGCTTTATCTTTTTAGAGAATTCTTAAATTCTAAGGAAAGCAAAACGTTCAATTCATGGCTCACGTGACTAATGCAGAATCATAACATATTTAAATTTTCTAATGTTTACTTTTGAGAAAGAGACAGAGACAGAGACAGAGCATGAGCAGGGGAGGGGCAGAGAGAGAGGGAGACACAGAATCCGAAGCAGGTTCCAGGCTCTGAACTATCAGCACAGAGCCTGATGCGGGGCTCGAATTCACGAACCATGATTATCATGACCCGAGCTGAAGTCGGATGCTTAACCAACTGAGCCACTTAGGTGCCCAAATCATAAAAGATTTAGGTTGGAAGGGATTTGGAATCATCTAGTCTGAACATATTGTTTGTTAGTTGGGAAACTGATGTGAAACTCAGTTTCACAACTCACAAAAAAACATCGTAGAAAGTACCTAGCACCCAGGAGCATGGATCGTCAAGCCTGAGTTCTATGGATTGATCCCTTGTTTGTGACTCATGTATTCATTCATTCATTCATTCATTCGTTTGTTCATTCATTTTACAGATTTCAGTGAGTAGCCAAGATGTGCCACACCTTGTTCATGACACTGGAGAGTCATGTAGCCAATCACGTGATAATAACAGCTCGACTTGTTGAGGTCTTTTTGCACACGAAATATCGTTGTAAATAATTTGTGTATATTAACTCAGTAATCTCCACCTCTTTGCAGAATACTTTGCGTTAGGATTTTTATGTGCTTCCAGGATTTGGAAAAGAATTAGTCAAAAGAAATTCACTTAGTTTAAATTTTGAGAAATTAATATCCAAATAATGTGCTTGTCTGAGTTCTTAATAAACCGGGGGAGGTAGGTGAGTGCAAATTGTAATGTGAAATGAGTAGCGAACACCACATCCATTCTGTAACTCTTTAACACGAAACTGCTCACCTTCACGCAATGTTACTTCAATACACGTATCAGGAAGTGTTTATGTAAAGTTGCTGTTGCTTACAAAAACCCAGTTCTGTCATCGAAAAGTATTTTCGGTACTCCGGGTCCACAGGTTTGGACATTAACTTATCCGTGTGAAAACGTAATTGCCTTTTATGATTTTTGTGAAATAACTTCTTTACGGACCCTTTGCTCATTTCAAACCATTTTCAAACCAGTTACCTAACCGGAAATCTGCGTCTTACTCAATGAGAAAAATTTCAACTTTGTCGGCACATCACTCTAGAAGTATTATTTCATAATTCCATGACCACACACGCCACATGAATGTATAAGTTAATGTCTTCATTGCAATGCTTAAAAAAATAGCAAAATTACTATGGGCTGTTAAAAAAGATTGGGGGGGGTTATTAGCCCCACTTTACGGATGAAGAAACCGAGGCCAGAAGAATTAAATCGTAGGACTGGTAGGCAGTCATGCGAGAATTTGAACCTACCGTGTGCTCTGAACCACTACAGGGTACAACCTCTCAGAGAGAAGGAACACAACAGAGTTGACGGACCACAACACTAACACAGAGATCGACAGAGCTGTAAGGACAGTGGAGAAAACTCAAAACGCAACAGTGAAGACAAGGGTAGGAGGGCATTCAGATGCTAGCTGGGAAATCCCCGCGTTGCGTTAGCACCGACCTCGAAAAGACAGGAAGCCGCCTGCAGAAAGAGTGGAGGAATTTGCACACTGGGATCAGCATGTGAGCAAACCCAGCTGCGTAAGGGCCTGGCGCGTTCGTGCAAAGGGAAGGGGGCCAGTGGGTCTAGCGTGTGGAGAGCAAGGACAAGAGTGAGAACAGCCGTTGCTGGAGACAAAGGCAGAGTCCAGATGGCGAGCGGCTTGGGCCACGTTGAGAGAGTCCAATTTCATTATTTGTACAAAGGGAAGTCGCTGAAGCTTTTTAACCTGAGACCACGGTTTCTGTGCTTTTCACATTTTCCCTTCAGTCTTTCTCAACCTCGTGCACTATACCTGTTGGATCGTGAATAAAGGTTAGAGTTGAATTGACTGTCCTTAAAACTACAGAGAGAGAAGCCTTTTGTTTTTTTTTCCCACTTGATTGCTTCTTTATGGTTAAGAGGGGACACAGGCCATTTAGAAATAATAAGCAGTAAAATAGAGCTAAATATATCTCAGAGCTTTCTGTTTTCACGCCAATAAAAATATTACCCTGCCATCCACACCACCGTCCGCATATTTGAATAAGTAAGTAACAATGACGCCATTTAAAATGAGAAGGTCAGCCATAGGTCCATATTTCTAGAAATCCCCAGCCTAAATGAAAGAAAGCATCCAGCTAGAATTTTTTTCCTCAGCCCTCAGGTTCCCTGCTCATGTTTTACGAAAATGAATTACTTCTGCTGTTGAAAGAAATACGCCCTTGGAAAACTATGGGTGGCTTCAGCGATCCATCTGAACTGGAAAATGTATATCAGAGTAAAAGCAGAAATTGACTTGCCTCCGACACACATCTGCTGCAAGCAGGAGACGGCGGAAGGGAAGGGACATATTTCCAGGAATTCTTTCCATGCCCCCTTTAAAGAGTGAACTTCAAGTACCTGCAGGAGAGCAGACCAGCGTCTGGGTCCCGGATCAAGGAGGATAAAAACCAGAAACCGGACTCAGTTCAAGGTTTACTCCCCAGGAGGCTAAAACATCCTGCAAAGGAAAGCAAAGGGACCTGGTGACAGTTGAAGAGTGTGGTCCCCGGTGCCCTCCGGACGAGCCCCCCAGCTCTGTGATCACAGCAGCCTCGCCGCGAGCAGAGCCTCCAGGGCAAAGGCCCAAGGAGTCGTGCACTTTCTGCCCTGCACCCCCACGAGTCACATTAGTGCCACACACATTTTCTTGTTAATGCGTAAGACCTTGAATTTACAACTCAGCAAAAGCCTTGCCTCCACAGGCAGAGGGTTCAAGTCTTGGGTCTTACAATTTTTGCTCTGCGCGGTCCGGGGCCATCTCTCCTTAAGTCTTCACCATAAAACGTAGAACGTGGGGAAAGAAACAGCGTCAGGATAGAGATGTTATGGTCGCTAGAATTTTAGCTGGAGAGCGTTCTCCCAAATAACGTTTGACATGTATGTAAGTAAATTTCAGAGAGGAGGCCGTGTATTTGAAGACTCCAGGTTTCTGTGGAGACAAGACTAAATCTGTGCTAACGAAGCAAAGCCCTGTTTATTTCGCAGTTACCTGATCCCACTGACCTAGCAAGAAACACTCTTGCCTTTGAAAGCACAGAGCGCTCGACATCCGTTTTTCCTTCAGATGCTCTTTTTCTCACCGAACATTGCGGGATCAACTGCATCAGCTTTGAGAAATCCACCGAAGATACATATTTTAAATCCCTTCTGTCGCACCACACAAGATTAAATGCTGCAATAAATGAGTTCACAGCAAGTCAGAGGTATAATTATAATATTCAATCCTTTTAATGATTTTAACACAACAGGTTATCCATGTTTAAATGATGTGTACACAAGGGCATGGGATTCAACTTGACCGTCTCTTTTCCCTCCCTCCCTTTATCTACACCTTGAAAGGGAGTAAAGCGTTTAGCGTTTGGGTAATGCTTTTAGAGCTTGCAAAGTGCTCACACATACTCCAAGTTATTTGACACAGCATTTTGGAAACACAGAAACGGATACCCAGAACGGCTAACTGACTTGTCCAACACTCTCCTGCTAGCAAGTTAAAAGAACAAAACTCAAACCCAGGGGTTCTCCCACAATCTCAAATGTGAGTCCCCAGTGGCATGCATAGGACACACAGGAATGGATGGCATTCTGTGAGCTGCTGCCTCCAGGCAGAGTGCCAGGATTGCAGTTAGTACAGTCCCCTGACATTTTCGGAAAGCAGCGTTGATACATATTACCAAATAAATATTTGCTCTCATGTTGCACGGACTGCCCTCACATGATCGACCTATCCACCAACACATACAAAATATGTAATCACTTTTTTTCAGAGCTAACAAGCTTAGGAAGAGATTTTACCTTATTTTTTTAGGCGGACACCAGCTGATCCTTGCGCTGTTTGTTTACATATTGGCAAATGCTATGACGTCATGTGCCCAGCTCAGCATCATTCCCCATCAAAACTTTGGGCAAATGGTAGTTTATAATACCCTGCAAAAGCGTGTCTACGGATTACTGACGAGGCTTACACCATCCGTGAGTACAGCAAATGGGTCATCAATTTAAATGTGATTTCTTTTTAAATTTTTTTTTCCCAACGTTTATTTATTTTTGGGACAGAGAGAGACAGAGTACGAACGGGGGAGGGGCAGAGAGAGAGGGAGACACAGAATCGGAAACAGGCTCCAGGCTCCGAGCCGTCAGCCCAGAGCCCGACGCGGGGCTCGAACTCACGGACCGTGAGATCGTGACCTGGCTGAAGTCGGACGCGTCACCGACGGCGCCACCCAGGCGCCCCAAATGTGATTTCTAATATGAAATGAAATACAAAGAAATAGCAGAGTTGCCATGAGATGAAATTTTAAGTGCATAATTTTAAAGTCTTTAAGTTAGAGGGGCGCCTGGGTGGCTCAGGCAGTTAAGCATGTGACTTCGGCTCAGGGCATGATCTCACGGTTCGTGAGTTCAAGCCCCATGTCAGGCTCTGTGCTGATGGCTCAGACGCTGGAGCCTGCTTCAGATTCGGTGTCCCCCTCTTTCTCTGCACGTCCCCTGCTCACAGTCTGTCTGTCCCTCTCTTTCAAAAGGAAATAAATATTAAATATTAAAAAAAATAAATAAAACATAAGGATCAGTAATACATTTGCTACCAATAAATCGTGTCCGTGCCAATCATGGAGAAACACAGGTCCCTGAAACGTTAATGGGGCTGCTGCAGGCCAGTCCCACGCACACAGTCCACTCACCTTGGGACAAGTCAGGACCACACCTGCCATTCCCGATGGCAAATTTTGCCCACTGTTGGTGTTCACGCCGAGTCTAAGAATATGTAGGGGGCAGCAGCAAATCTGAAAAAGTACGTTATTGGTAACCAGAGGATAGTATCAACATGAGCAAAAGAATTGAGATCTGCATTTCAGATCAGACAACCTGGAGGTTTTTCTCTTTACAAAGCGCTTGTGGGAGAATGCGCGTGGGAGCTTGAACCTGGCGTTATTGCATTAACTACTGGCCTCTTCATTTGACACCACTGGGTATCAGTTACACTCTTCGGCTTGCAACGTGGCCCAAGACTGGCCATACGGAAGCTATCTTAGTTACATCAGCGCGTACTGAGGTGAGGAAACTTCATTTCTTTCCTTCCTTCCCTCCTTCCTTCCTTCCTTCCTTCCTTCCTTCCTTCCTTCCTTCCTCTCTTCCTTTCTCTCCTTTCCTTCTTTCCTTCCTCTCTTCCTTCCTTCCCTCCTTCCTTCCTTTCTCTCTCTCTCTCTTCCTTCCTTCCTTCCTTCCTCTCTTCCTTCCTCTCTTCCTTTCTCTCTTCCTTCCTTCCTTCCTTTCTCTTCCTTCCTTCCTTCCTTCCTTCCTTCCTTCCTTCCTCTCTTCCTCTCTTCCTTCCTTCCTCTCTTCCTTTCTCCCTTCCTTCCTTCCTTCTTTCCTTCCTTCCTTCCTCCCTTCCTCTCTTCCTCTCTTCCTTCCTCCCTTCCTCTCTTCCTTCCTCTCTTCTTCCCTTCCTTCCTTCCTTCTTTCCTTCCTTCCTTCCTCCCTTCCTCTCTTCCTCTCATCCTTCCTCCCTTCCTCTCTTCCTTCCTCTCTTCTTCCCTTCCTTCCTTCCTTCCTTCCTTCCTTCTTTCCTTCCTTCCTTCCTCCCTTCCTCTCTTCCTTCCTCCCTTCCTCTCTTCCTTCCTCCCTTCTTCCCTTCCTTCCTTCCTCCCTTCCTTCCTTCCTTCCTTCCTTTCCTTCCTTCCTTCCTTCCTCTCTTCCTTCCTTCCCTCCTTCCTTCCTCTGTCTTTTCTCTTTCTATCTTTCTTTCTTTCTCTCTTTCAAGAGAGGAGATGAGAAAATTTCTGACAAGACATCCATTTGCTAAGAAACTCACGGCGTTAAGAAATGCTAACCATCACTACTTGTAATCATTTATACTGGGACCTTAATGGCAAGAAGCATTTCATACACTTCCCACGGATCTCTACGTGTAACTCATGATCTATTCATGCCAATTTCTCTGGTTTTAAAGAAATTTTAAGCATAGAATAAAATTGCAGGAAAACAATGCCTAAGATGCTTCTATAATGCACTTTTGATGATCAAAATGGCATTTTATGGACTTAACTTGTTTACATGTATGATGAATTTTGAACTTATCAAAAGTAGGATACTTAAGAGTATCATTACCCACGCAAGAGGCATTTGTTTTTATAATTTGATATTGAAGAATAAACTTCTCTGAAATAAATAGCTGTTGCCAAGCCTCAACAATAGTAATTTCCGGAGGAGCACAGGATTACCTTGGGGCAAAACAGTTGTACTGCCTACGTAAAACAAACACTGGGGAGTCTGTTAGAAAGCATTGTGAGGTACGAAGCTTGAAGCCAGCACATTCTTCCCCCACCAAGAAACTACAGTTTTAAAGATGAAGCTTCCAGTTTGGAGACCCTGAGTTAGGCATAAATAATTTATATTCATCTAGGTTGAATGCCTGAGTCTCTGACATGTTAAGTGCTCCAATTATCTGGACCAGACAAGTATTTCATTTTCATTTTCTGGGGTGATATTTTTATGGTCGACTATATCGGTGGATGTTTCTGCATGATTACTTACAATGGGCTCGTTCATTCTCCCATTTAAACTTGCTAAGAGACGTTGGTTTAATATTTTGCTATATTGAAATTTCTATTAATCCTGAAGGGTCATAATGAATTACGCTGGTGTGTTTTATGATTGGTTTATCCCTAGCGGACCGCAGGGAGGGGATTTCAAGCCTTAAGGAAAGTCTCCTTTGCATGATTAAGTACCTTCTGTTCCCACTGTCCCTCTCATCTTCAACTCTAATTGTATTTATCTCACCACTAACACATTTCTTTGGAGAAGGAGCAATCTTAGCATTAGCGAAGATGTTTTGAAGAAAACAGCACGCCTGTACACGCACAGGCAAAGGCGAAGACTGTACTTTCCATGTTACAGTTTGGTGGGACCTGAATGGTTCCTCATCGAGAACTCTTTCCCTTCTTTTACCAAAAGGGGAAGAGTATGGAAAATTGGAAGAAAGGGAAATCATGAGAACTGGCAGGTCTTCCCCACCCCCCAACTTTGGCATTTCTTACTTACATACTGTGAGGAATTCTTTTCTCCCCTCCCCTAGCAAGCAATTCTCAAAAAGGAGGTGGGGGAAAATCTTGTTGAAATGCCATAGTCTTACAGGTTCTGGACAATGTCAGGTGGCTCGGTGGAGGCATCATTTTAAGACACTGGGAGCAAAGCCAAGAACGACTTCATTTTTACCTTCTTTATGTTTCACTTCAAGGCTTGATGAATTAGCACTCCACAGGTCATGGCACTGATGTCATCGTCTTCAGAAGTCTCTTCTTTTAGTGTTTATGTTTTTAAATACCCCCTGTATTCTCTGTATCTGCTTCACCGTGGCCCCAGATCCCCACAGGGAGTAACAGGGAGAAGAAAAAATGAAGCATTGGAGCCCGGAAGCTTCCAAGCCCCCTCAAAAGGTGAGAGGGAAACTGAAGGCAGAGCGAGGGAGGGGAATTATTCAGAAAAGAAAAACAGTTACTGCGTTCAGCCGATCTTCATTCGCGCAAAACAGCTTCGGTGTCCGATCTGAACGAAAGTGCCACTTAAAACGTACCCACCGCGCGCAATCCGCTGTCACGGCGCGTGATTCAGGGGAAGACTCCAGGGGTCAACCCTGATCGATCTGTTTCTTTCAGTCACCGCACACCTTCCAGGGACCAGGCATCCAAAACATTTCTGGGCCTGCCCGGTCTTCCCCGGCCGCCACCCGCGCCCTCCTGGTCTAAAACACCAAAGCAGCGCGCCCATTACCGTCTCTCCACCTGCACACCCGCCTCACTGGCCTTTGCCCTCCAGCCTCCACCTGGGCATTGACTCTGTCCTCTGCCCGGTCAGCCCTTCCTCTCAGTTTCACTTCTTCCATTCCTCCCCGTCCTTCAGTTTTCAGACCAGATACGGTCTCGTGAAGGATGATTTCCTCTGGAAAGTAGCCCTCCCCTCGCTGTCAGTCTGTATTTTATCTCTTGGTTTGCTTTCTTTTTCCTGCTAATTACTATTGAAGTTTTTCTTATTTGTTTATTTGTTTATTTTGTATCTCCTTCCCCTCCTTTCCTTAACTCCAAATAGAAGGTAAACTCCGTGAAGGACGCGGATAAAGTTTTCCTCAGTGCTGTCTTCCAACACCCAGAGCAGGAGTCCCACTGATGGGGACAAACGATGAATACTTACTAAATGGATGCAAACGTCAGGCCCGTTATTAGGTGGCACCCATCCATCCTAAGAGCAGATATGCCGTATTCTCATTATTCATCTTTTGTAGGTGAGCAAACCAAAGCGTAGAGGGATTAGATAATCTGCCCGGGATTGCATGAATAATAAATGGCAGAGCCAGAACTAACACCACTTCGTTTGGAGTCATTTATTCAGACTCCAAAGCCTTTGGCCTTTTCGTCGAGCCTGTAACTTACAGAGGTGAGTTACAGGGTAACTCCTATGGGGGTAAGTGTGACCATCTCCGTTTTTATAGACCAGGAACCTCAGGCTCAGCGTAATCAATCCTTTTGCCCCAAATCACACAGGTGAAATGTGGTGCAGTCAGATTTTGAATCCCCGTGTGAGACCTCACCTCTCAAGTCATGGTCCCAACGTTAAGGTATCACAATAGAAGGTTCTAAGAACAAAAGATCTTTTAGAAAATACATCTTTTTTTTTTTTTACATCAGGCATTAAATTCTTGCCACCAGTACACAGTGTAAATATTCATGACTGACCCTTCTAGGAATATGAGTTTTGATGTGATCACCATCTCTTTACAAAGCAAGTGATACTGTAATAGACCTTTTAGGGAAAGCCCGTACGTGTAGAGCAAATCCAGTCATCTGATTTAGTGAGAGAAAAGATTGGCCCAGGAACATCTTTTACAAAGGCTTCTCTGACCTCTTTTTCCTCCAGGGTGCTTGAAATGGAGATCAGTCCAAGGGCCCCCTGGAAGCATCCCTACGTCTCTTACCCTGAAAAACTGGATGGAGCCAGACACCCTGCCAGTTCACTGGAATGATACTGTTGGTTGGGGGAGGAACAGAACATTCAGGTCTGTCCTACCACAGTTTCTACGATGGACTAGCTCATATAAGGTTGCCACATGGGGAAAATGATGAGAATCCGGCCCGGGTGATGTCTTTGCGTGTGATTTTTCTCCCGTATGTTCGTGGTTCGTGTCATGGAACAACAGCTCCAGAGCACTAACTCCGCTAACATGGCTGGACAGAGTGACAGAACAGGACGGAACTGTGACTTCCATCCACTCCACGTTTGCCCGAAATTTGGTCACCTGCTCTGCATCACAAACGTTGCATGCTCTCCTTGGTCTTTGTCTCTGTGACACTGAAGCTCAATTATTCCTTGTACCCTTCTACCTTTACTCTTCCGCGTTTTCAAAACTACCTTCCAAGTATTTTCTTACTTACTAGAAGTTTCACATGTTCTTTTCAAAACCCTGAGTGTATTTTGTTATGAAAATTTTAGATTCACAGCAAAACTGAGTACAAAGTACAGAGATCCTATCTACCCCTGACCACCCCCACCGTGTACACAGGCTCCACCTACTATCAACAACAACATCAGATTGGTACTCTTGTCACCATTGATGAATGTACGATGACACATCATTATCATCCAAAGTCCATACTTTACATCCAAAGTCCATAAAGACTCACTTTTGACATTCTGTGGTTTTTAACAAAAGTAGGTGACATGTATCCATCACTGTAATGTCGAGAAGAGCTGACAAATATCTGTGTATTCCAACCTATTCATGTCACCATCCTCTGTACCTCTGGGAAACGCTGATACTTCTACTGTTTCTACCGTTTTCCCTTTTCAGGATGTCATGTAGTTACAAACATGTGTTTTGTACATACTAATATTTTTTCTTCTTGTTTTTAGTGTTCTGTTTAGAGCATTCAAGTTACAAAGCTCCATAGGCTTCAAAGGGTCTTTCCCAGCTCTATTTTTCCAAGACATGCTGTTCCTTTTAATGTGCAACTTTGTAAAATGAGTGATCATTTAAAAATGGACATACTGAGTTTTTGTAGCACCCTAATTGCATTTGAACCGTTATAAATTTGGGGGTCTCAGTGTTATAAGTATTGGGGCTAGTAGTATAAACTAGCCTACTCTAGTTTACATAGATACTTCACTAAAATCACTTTTACCCAAAGGGTGAAGGTATTTTGAAACAGCCCTATTAGGACCAATGCAGCATATGAGGTATGTTCCTCTATCTATACTTTCTTAAAGGTTTTTAGTCAAGAAAGGATGCTGTATTTTGTCAAATGCTTTTTCTTTTTTTTAATGCTTATTTATTTTGAGAGAGAGCAAGCAAAGGAGGGGCTGAGAGAGACATTCGAAGAAAGTTCCACCCTCAGCACAGAGCCTGACAGGGCTTGATCCTGTGACCTAGAGATCATGACCTGAGCCAAAACCAAGAGTTGGAGGGACACTTAACCAACTGAGCCTACCAGGCACCCCTGCCTGGTGCTTTTTCTGCATCTACCGAGAGGATCATAGGGATCTTATCCTTTCTTTTATTAATGTGAAGTGTCACGTTGATTGATTTGCAGATATTGAACCACCCCTATAGCCCAGGAATAAATCCCACATGATCGTGGTGAGTAATTCTTTTAATGTACTGTTGGATTTGATTTATTAGTATCTTCTTGAGAATGTTTACATCTGTGTTCATTAGGGATATTGGTCTGTAATTCTCCTTTTTAGTGGGGTCTTTGTGTGGTTTTGGAATCAAGGTAATGCTGGACTCATAGAATGAGTTTAGAAGTTTTCCTTCCATTTCTATTTTTTGGAACAGCTTCAAGAGAATAGATGTTAACTCTTCTTTAAATGTTTGGTAGAATTCCCCTGGAAAGCCATCTGGCCCTGGGCTCTTGTTGTTTGGGAGATTTTTGATTACTGGTTCAATTTCTTTACTTGTCATGGGTCAAATTTTCTATTTCTTCCTGTTTAAGTTTTGATAGTTGATGTGTTTCTAGGAATTCATCCATTTCTTCCAGATTGCCCAGTTTGTTGGCATATAATTGCTCATAATATTCTCTTATTATCATTTGTATTCTGTGGTGTTGGTTGTGATCTGTCCTCTTTCATTCATGATTTTATTTATTTGGGTCCTTTCTCTTTTCTTTTTGATAAGTCTGATTAGTTGATTTGATAAGTCTGATTTTGTTAATTCTTTCAAAGAACCAGCACATAATTTCATTGATCTATTATATCTTTTTTAAAAATTTTGATATTATTTATTTGTGGTCTAATCTTTATTATTTCCTTTCTTCTGATGGTTTTGGGATTTACTTGTTCTTCTTTTTCCAGCTCCTTTAGGTGCAAGCTTATATTCTGTGTTTGGGGCTTTTCTTGCTTCTTGAGTAAGACCTGTATTGCTATATGCTTCCCTCTTAGGACTGCCTTTGCTGCATCCCATAGGTTTTGTCCTGCTGTGTTTTCATTTTCATCTGCTTCCATGTACTGTTTATTTCTTCTTTAATCTTCTGGTTAACCCATTCATTCTTTAGTAGGATGTTCTTTAACCTCCATGTATTTGTGGTCTTTCCAAATTTTTTCTTGTCACTAACTTCAAATTTCATAGTGTTGTGGTCAGAAAATATGCAGGCTTATGATCTCAACCTTTTTGTACTTGTTGCGGCCAGATTTATTGCCCAGTATGTGATTCATTCTGGCCATATACAAAAGATCCACAACTAATATCATCCTCAATGAGGAAAAACTGAGAGCTTTACCCCTAAGATCAGGAACATGACAAGGATGCCCACTCTCACCACTGTTGTTCAACATAAGACCAGAAGTCCTAGCCTCAGCAATAAGACAACAGAGAGGAATTAAAAGGTATCTGAACCAGCAAGAAGAAGTCAAATTTTTACTCTTTGCAGATGACATGATAGTCTATGTAGAAAACCTGAAAGAATCCACCAAAACTTGCTGGATCTTATACATGTATTTAGCAAATTTGCAGAATATAAAATCAATGTACAGAAATCTGTTGCATTTCTATACAGCAATAACAAAGCAGCAGAAAGAGAAATCAAGGAATCCATCTCATTTATAATTGCACCAAAACCAGTGAGATATCTACAAATACACCTGACCAAAGAGATAAAAGATCTGTATTCTGAAAATGATGGAACACTCACCAAAGGAATTGAAGAAGACACAAAGAAATGGAAAAACGTTCTATGTTCGTGGATTGGAAGAACATTTATTGTTAAAATATCTATACTACCCAAAGAAATCTACACATTGAATGCAATCCCTATCCAAATAACATCAGTATTTTTAACAGAGCTAGAGCAAACAATTCTAAAATTTATATGTTACCAGAAAAGACCTCAATTGCCAAAGCCATGTTAAAAAAGAAAACCAAGGCTAGAGGCATCACAATTCCGGACTTGAAGCTGTATTACAAAGCTGTAATCATCAAGACAGTAATGGTACTGGCAGTAAAACAGACACTGAGATCAATGGAATAGAATAGAGAACCCAGAAATGGACCCACAAACGTATGGCCAACTAATCTTAGACAAAGCAGTAAAGAATATCCAATGGAATAAAGACAGTGTCTTCAGCAAGTGGTGCTGGGAAAACAGGACAGCGACGTGCAGAAGAATGAACCTGGACCACTTTCTTACACCACACACAAAAATAAACTCAAAATGCATGAAAGACCTAAATGTAACACAGGAAGCCATCAAAACCCTTGGGCAGAAAGCAGGCAAAAACCTCTTTGATCTTGGCTGCAGCAACTTCTTACTCAACACATCTCCAGAGACAAGGGAAATAAAAGCAAGAATCAACTATTGGTACTTTATCAAGATTAATGCTCTGTACAGCGAAGGAAACAATCCGCAAAACTAAAAGGCAACCTATGGAATGGGAGAAGATATTTGAAAATGACATATTGGATAAAGGGCTACCATCCAGAATCTATAAATAACTTACCAAACTCAATACCCTCAACATAAATAATATAGTTAAGAAATGGCGAGAAGACATGAATAGGCACTTCTCCAAAGAAGACATCCAGATGGCTAAACAGACACATGAAAAGATGCTCAACATCACTCATCATCAGGGATATGCAGATCAAAACACAATGAGATACCACCTCACACCTGTCAGAATGGCTAACATTAACAACTCAGGCAACAACAGATGTTGGCGAGGATGCGGAGAAAGAGGAACTCTTTTGCATTGTTGGTGGGATGGAAACTGGTGCAGCGACTCTGGAAAACAGTATGGAGGTTCCTCAAAAAGTTAAACATAGAACTACCCTATGACCCAGCAACTGCACTACTAGGTATTTACCCAAAGGATACAAGAATAGTGATTTGAAGGGGTACATGCACCCCAATGTTTATACTGGCACTATCAACAATAGCCAAGTGTTGGTAAACGGAAAGAGCTCAAATGTCCCTCAACTGATGAATGGATAAAGAAGATGTGATATGTATATACGATGGGATATTGTTCGGCAATCAAAAAGAATGAAATCTTGCCATTTGCAGCAACATGGATGGAACTAGAGGGTTTTATGATAAGCAAAATAAGTCAGCCAGAGAAAGACAAATATCATATGATTTTACTCATATGTGGAATTTAAGGAACAAATCAGATGAACATACGGGAAGGGGGGAACAGAGAGGGAAACAAGCCACAAGAGACTCTTAATGATGGAGAACAAACAGGGTTGATGGAGGGTGGTGGAGGGGGGGGATGGGCTAGATGGGTGATGGGCATGAAGGCATCACCTGTTGGGATGAGCCCTGGGTTTTGTCTCTAACTAATGAACCACTGAATTCTACTCCTGAAGCCAATATACACTATATATCAACTAACTTGAATTTAAATAACATCTTCAAAGAAAAACAAAGAAGAAGAAACAGTGTACGTACTGTCGTGGGGTCTTGAGCAAGCGCCTAAATCGTAATCACCTTGCCCGTCAAATAGGTGTTATCATTGCTGTGAGTACCTGACAGAAAGACCTGTGGGATAGACTTAGCTCAGTACACTCTCCTACGGTCGTGCAAACATTTGAGGTGCAATTTTCATCATTGGCTTTATCAGGCCCCCTGCAATTCTGCCACTTACTATCCATACGACCTTGGGAATGTTATTTAACCTCTTAGAGCATCAATTTCTTCATCTGTAAAACCTGCAACGTGGGGTAAATATCTGAAGTCACTAAGTGAGATCACATATGCGTGATTAGTAACACGCACGGCGTCACATTCAAGCAGACAGAACGACATTCAAACACTTCCCCAGGAACAGCAGCCACATTTTAAGAAACATGTGCTTTCACCGCTTTTCTGGTTATATCTCGTAGTTGACTGCTGTCCCTGCATTCATATCAGAATGGTTCCAGGGGCTGCTGTGTGAGAAAGGAATACGTCTGTAATCAGTAGCAGACACACTAAGCTGAAGAAAAAGAAATTTCCAAACTGCATTTCTTTCCTCTCATTTAGCCAGGGACATATTCACAGGAGGAACTCTGGGTCGGTAAATAGTTTATTAAAATTCTTTCTGGGTTTCATTGTATTCAATTTAAAGAAGGGAGATAAGACAAATGACATGCATCAAAATAAATCCCAGAATTTGAGAATGAAGCAAGAAAAAGGAATAAAGAAACTGGAAGAAATAATATGTGAATATTTGTCAGTTACTGGGCTGCAGACTTTTTGAGTGTAATATTATAGAAGGGAACCATAAAATAACAGCTATAGAAATATGACTTCCAGGGGTGCCTGGGTGGCTCAGTTGGTTAAGCGTCCGACTTTGGCTCAGGTCATGAGCTCGCCATTTGTGGGTTCGAGCCCCGCATCGGCTCTGTGCTGACAGCTGGGAGCCTGGAGCCTGCTTCGGATTCTGCGTCTCCCTCTCTCTGCCCCTCCCCCACCCATGCTCTGTCTCTCCCTCAAAAATAAATAAACACTAAAAAATTTTTTAAAAAAAGTTCTTCCACTCTTCACTCTAAAAAGACAAACAACTAACTAGGAAAACTATGGGATATATAGATGGATTATTATTACAATAAGATAATTACATTGAGATTAATAGCATAATGACACTAAAATGAGATTAATAAGGTTAGTGGTCTTATTGTGTTGAAATGTTGTCTACAACAAAAAGAGAAACATCCACGAAGAGAGCTCATGCTATGAGCTGAATATCTTTGTCTCCTAAAAGTTCCTCTGCCAAGACCCTCAAATCCAGGGTGACAGTATTAGGAGGTGGGGTCTTTGGGACGTGCTCAGGGAACCCTCATCAGGGCAGTAATGCCCAGATGCCAGAGTGCCCCCTCACCCCTCCTGTCCTGTTTGGACAGTGTGAGAAGACCGGTATGCATGGACCGGGAAAGGACCTTCACCAGACGCTGAATCTACAGGTGCCTGGATCTGGGATTCGCCACACTCCAGGACTGTGGGAAACAAGTTTCTGTTGCTTACAAGCCACCCAGTCTGCGTTATTTCTAGTATAGCAGCCCAGACTAAGACAAATGGGTAAATGACAAATTCAGATGATTCACTGGAAGAATATTAAGTAAGCGACTAGTATATGTTAGACAGGGTTCTAGGTGGTAGGAATTCATACCAGAAGGAAAGAGATAGCCATACTTCTTCCGCTCGGGAAGCTTCTAATCTAAGGAGAAGGGGGACAGTAAAAAGTACAGGGAGGCAGTTACACAATTAAACAACATGATTTTCGGTGGCAAACGTATGTTAGACAAAAGCAGGGGGAGCAGATAGAGAATGGCGGGGGAGAGGCTATTTGGGACCGCAGACGCATGGAAAGTTCCTCCGAGAAGGTGACATTGGAGCAGAATAGATGGAGGAATAGAGTGAGCCTTGAGATCTAGAGACAGAGATGCCCTGAGGGGGGAGAAAACCAACAGTGAGGTCAAGGTCTCTGAGAGAGAAACGACCTTCGCACGATGTAACAGCAGCAAAGTGCATGTGGCTGGAACAGAGTAAGACAGGAAAGGTGGCTGGAAAGAAAGAGGGTCCAGCTCATGTGGACAGATATTTACACTATTTGACCAGTGATTCCAATTCTAGGAATTTATGTTGTTGATGAAACCACCGCATATATATATATATATATATATATGGACACATATTCGTACATTATAATTCAAAATAATGCAATATCGAAAACAAACCAGTGTCCCACCACAGAGGTGATTGCATTAGTGTGGCTAGAACACTAACTTGGGAATTTATGCAGAAATAAAATGATATTTTCACACGACGGAATGAAAGTAAATACTAAGGACAATACATTGAAAGGAAAAAAGCAGTACGCAAAAGGAAAAATGGCCCTAATTTTAGTGAGAAAACAAAGAAGCAAGCAAACAGGAACATGGAGAGGTAAGAAGTGATTATTGCTGTGTTGAAAAATTATAGGTGATTTCGAACTTCCTCTTTATCGGCCTGTGTTTTCCATTTTGTCCAGGGGCAATGTGTCACTGTTATACTCAGATAAACAGTCAAGGGTTATTAAGAAAATTAAGTTTGCATTCAAAAATGTCTTGCTTTTTATAAAATGGCCTCTGATGGGTTATCCCCATAGGGAATTAATTGCATGTACACCTTCTTTGGCTAGAGACAGAACTAAGGCAAGGGAAATGCATAGTTCTCTGGATGTATTTTTGAAAAGAATCATCGCAGAAAGATGGGATGTTAGACAGGGAAAGGACAGAAAGATAGTCAAACGACTTTGTTTTAAAGATGATGAGACTGCGACTCAGGAAAGATACGAAACCTTCCAAGAACCCCACGATGAGTTAAGGGTGGCAGTGAGACCGAAGCCTCCGTCTCTTTTCTTTGTTTCTTCCAAGAATTGTATTTAAATTCTGGTTAGTTAACATGTAGTATAGCCTTGGTTGCAGGAATGGAATTTAGGGATTCATCACTTAACACCTAACACCCAGTTAAAGCCTCCATATCTGAATTCTCATTTTCCTATATCCCAGAACCCCTCCTTAGGCCTAACAGCAGCATTGCCGATGTCAGGGTAACAGGGATATGTCAGAAGAAGGAAGAAATGACTGGGGGAACCTCTGATGTGTAGGAAAAAATCTACCCCTAGTGAGGGAGAAACCTTCAATCGGCAATGTAACCATCTGTGGATAGAATCAAGCACACAGACTGAAGGCAATAACTTGAAACTTGAGATACGTTGATCTGGCTACCAACCCTTCAGAGTATCCATTTTGAGGACAACAAGTTCAGCCAGGAAAGGTATTTGAAGCAGCATAGCTGGTAACCATCCCTCCCTTGTGAGAAGAAGACCGAGTGACTTAGAACCTAGAGGGAGGGTCCGATTGGATGCCCAGAGGCAGTAAGCCGGAGAAAGTCTATCTGTAAGGACATTACACCTCTCGTGTCCCTGTGGTTCTGTATATTTGAATTCCTGTACAACAGCAGGCTGCTCTTGGACCTTCACTCTCTTTAGATCGATATCTCACCATAGTTATTCCACCATGATGCACCTCGTAGGTATTTCCCGCATGGTTAACATGCAAACATACGAATGGCGTGGCACATATGACTGTAACGCAGGATCTATAGAACAATTCGGCAATTCCAGTAGTCACGCTGCATTCCAAAAGAGCTTGCTTGGATGGCAAAGTGGAAAAACAGAAGTGACCATCTCACAGACCGGTCTGTAAATCTAATTTGGTCACTTTCTACCTTGGGGTCAATGGGCCTCAGCTTCTTCATCTATTCTACCCGATAGGACTAAAAAGATAAAACGAGACAGTGGATGTAAACTAAGGGGGACAGTATTCGGAACCCAGAAAGCACAAGATAATTACTAGAGGCTGTTGTTACAATTCTCACTTTTGATATCGGACATCACCCGTTCACTTTCCCCACACACAATCAGAGTTTGTTGAACCAGGAACAGACACGATGGTTTTTCACGCTGCTTGTGCAGAGCCGGACATCTCAAGGACACCCAGTCCTTGATCAGCTCCGTGAGAGCTGAGATCTCTCAGGATCCTGAAGATTAAGGCAGAAACTTGCTTGGACGCGTAAGCAGCTGAAATTACTCACGAGGCAGTAAAATGGATTTCCATCAGCCCAACATGAAAATCTACCGTAGGGGTTTGCAGACGCTGCTTGCATATCAGGTGCACACGAGTGAGCGTGCACGTTGTGTGCATGGGTGTGCATGCACTGTGCGTGCGTGAAGGAAGAGGAGATCCTTTCTGACTTGCAACGTCGCTGCATCCGTGGAATAACGATGTAATGATGGGTTCTACTGTACTTGTTGTCTACATGTGCTCTGGAGGCAGCAGCGAGCCCACAGGAGGCCTTGTAAAGTTCAATTTTCAATTCCTCCCCCACAGAGCATGAAGCAAAATGGAAAAACAAATGTTGCCAATTTGAGTTTTGTAATACATTCGGGGAGAAAGGATATTAAGTTTGAAAGTCAAAGCAGTACATTTCTTCCCTATGTGGCTGTAATCTAATCCTGTTCTTGGATAAAAATGTAGATCATGAGGGTGGGAGCCTGAAACTGGTCACCTCATCTCCATATTTACAACCTACATTTGCACGCGTACATGTGACTCTTTAAACTGTTCCTGGGGATCTATTCCCTTATTTAAATTTTTCGTTACTCTTAGTAACATGTATAAGAATCGTCTGTAGAACTTGCTGAAGATACAAATTCCTAGTCTCCCATGAAAAATTCTCATTCAGGGACTTGCAAGTTTTTGTTTTGAGAGAGAGAGAGAGAGAGAGAGAGAGGGCGAGCAGGGGAGGGGCAGAGAGAAAGGGAGAAAGAGAATCCCAAGCACGTTCTATGCTATCAGCACAGAGCCCAGCGTGGGGCTCGAACTCCCAAACCGTGAGATCATGCCCTGAGTAGAAAGCAAGAGTCTGAGCCCCCCAGGTGCCTGGGACCTGCATGGCTTAATGAGCATCGCAGGTGATTCTAGTGCAGGTGGTCAGCCCTACTCTGCCTTGAAAAACTGCTCCTTGCTTTGCTGTTCTTTCTGGTTAATTCCTTCTAATGAGGCCTTCCCACCACTGTTTTCTCCTGGGGAACGTATACGTTTTCCTTCAATTTGTAAAAAATGTTCTTAGATGTCTCGCCGTCTCTTTTTACTGCTCCTTTGCTTTTCCAATCCATACACTGGTTAATATGAAACATCTTCACTTGGCTTCCAGAACACACATTAGCATCTTTTTCTCTCGCATTTTTGGCCACGTCTCAGTAGTCTTTCTCGGTCCCTACTCATCTCTCCAAGCTCTCCAGGTTGGTACTCACAGGCCTCGGTCCTCAGATATTTTCTGTTTCCTGTCCAAACCACTCCCTAAGTAATCTTATCCATCTCACGGCTTGTATGTCCAACTGTTCGACATCTCCCCTTGGATGTCTACACAGCATTTTCAACTTGCCATGCCCCCCCCCCGCCCCGGGATCCCGATAATCCCTCCAAACCCGAGTCTCCTCCAGTGTTCTCCATCTTTCCTGTTGCCAAAATTCTTGGAATTATGTTAAACTCTTCCCTTTCTCTCATACCCTGTATTCAATCCACTAGCAAATCTCATTGGTTCTGCTTAAAAATTCGCTTATAATCTGGACACGTCCAACCACCCCAAACCCTGGCAGTCACCACCAATTCTCACCCGTGAGATTCAAAGCATCCTCGTTGACCTCCTTTTTCTCATGCCTACGTCCCTTTTCTGAGCCATTCTGACCTCGGCAGCCGGGATGGACTTGTTAAAATGTAAGTGAGACCACATTGGCGCTCAAAACCTAGACTTGTCATCTCACAGAGGGAATGCCAAGGTCTGTGCTATGCCCCCCCAAGCCCTCCAACAATCTGCCCCCAAGGCCACTCCTTGCCCCTAGACTCGCCCACTTATTCCTTCGGCTCCAGCCCACCAGCCTCTTTCCCGGTTCTGGGAACATGGCGGGACATTCCCGCCACAGGGTGTTTGCAGCTGCCATTTCCTCTGCGGAATGTGCTTCCCCCAGATATGGGCATGCCTTGCTGTCTCACTTCCTTCAGCTTTTTACTTAAAAAGTCACTTTCTCAGAAAAACCTTTCTTGCCTAATCTGTCTAAAATGTCAAGTCCCACCCCCCACCCCCAACCATCCTAAACTCTTGGCTCTTCCCCTCCCACCCCTTGTTTTCCTTTCTACTCTTAGCTCTTGTTCTAACTTGGTAGGTATTTAACAGGACCAGCTACAGGTGACTGCTAGTTCTTGGAGTGTTTAGTTTATTGTCATATCCCTAGCAACTAGAACAATGCCAGGCCCACAGCAGATGTTTTGTAAATACTGGTTGGATGACTTAACAAATGAATATTTAATTCCTTGGGCCCCACAATCCACCCAATTTACCTCCTGCATTTTCTCTAGTTCTCCCCCTTATATCTTCCCATCTCTTTTCCCCGTAAGTAACCAGACACCAAATACCTTTATGTGACCCCCCAGAAAAGTTCTCTGCTTGCTACCCTAATATTCTTTGGACTGTGAACTTCTTTTCCTATAAAAATGGTAGTCTTTACTTTTATAGCGCCTTCCCTGTGCCCAGCACTAATACAATCAACCTCTGATATAATGCTCTCTTCCCATTCCACAGATGAGTAAAGTATTCTTTGAGTGAGCAGGCTGAGATCACATGTAATGGAGATCGCCCTTTGAACCCTTTGAACCTGGGCTTTTTTCCGTAAATGATGCTCTACCTTTTCATACCGGTGCCATTTCACAGGGCTTCATGTGCAACCGTCCCGTCTGTGAAACTCTCCCGGATCCTAATTACGATGCACTATCCTCCCAAGATGTCCTTGTGTAGATCCGACTTTGTTTTGTCATTCAGCCATTGTATCTTAAAACTTAACCTACACATGTGCTTCTCCTAAAGCTTTTCTGAAGGAAGGAGGATTTTTATCTATGCAGTTTTACGTCACTTGTCTCCAGAAATCTCCCCCTTTCTCTCAGCCTATCGGTCTCCTTCCTCAGGTCTCTCAACAGTTAAACCTCAAATTCCAACCCCGCTTTTTAAAATGTGTCATGCAAGGCAGTGTGAGCCAACGTCAGCAGAAAATTTGGATAACTCATTGTTTCAAAATGGAATTACTGGCGCGTCAGTCTGGCAAAGTTACTTGAGCAGTGAAAAGGTAGCAGTGAAAAGATGCCAAGCATCTCCCTTAAATTTTTGTTGGCTAACCACATCCATCGGAATGACATAGCCAAGACAAAATGTTAACACGATTTTGGAGGACAAGGACACCTGCGTCTCTGTCGTGATACGTTCATCCCACTTTTAATCACAAAGACTAAAGATCGGCTAGTTGACCTTATGGGAAAAAAACTGTCAGACAAAGTGAAAAAATCAGGATAATTGAATATTTTCCAAATCCATCATGTTCTTCTTGCCGAGATGAACCTAATGTAGACGCTACAGACGAACACAGTGGCACCTCCGTAGAGGTGAATGTTTTAATGCTCGTGTTTCCCAGCATAGACGCCTTTCTTCCTTAGTAATCCACCCACAGCTGCTCTGTAAATCCCTATTTTCTTTAGAGCAAGCCTGAGCCGCTCAATGTTCTCTCTGCATTTTTATTAGAAAAGTGGGGAGGGAGAAACACTAGACGATGGTGGCACTTTTATTAATTCACTACATTTCCTAGAGACAAGGAAGGATTTTACAGTCCTACTGCGCTGAGGCGTAACCCGTAATATATGCTGGGGTTTTCGTTCTTTTTTTTTTTTAACCTGTTTTATTTTTTATTTTTTTAATTTACATCCAAATTAGTTAGCATGTAGTGCAACAATGATTTTAGGAGTAGATTCCTTAATGCCCCTTCCCCATTTAGCCCATCCCCCCTCCCACACCCCATCCAGTAACCCTCTGTTTGTTTGCCATATTTAAGAGTCTCTTATGCTTCGTCTCCGTGTTTTTATATTATTTTTGCTTCCTTTCCCTTATGTTCATCTGTTTTGTCTCTTAAAGTCCTCACATGAGTGAAGTCATATGATATTTGTCTTTCTCTGACTAATTTCACTTAGCATAATACCCTCCAGTTCCATCCATGTAGTCGCAAATGGCAAGATTTCATTCTTTTTGATTGCCGAGTAATACTCCGTTGTATATATATATACCACACCTTCTTTATCCATTCATCCATCGAGGGGCATTTGGGCTCTTTCCATACGTTGGCTATTGTCAATAGTGCTGCTATAAACATGGGGGTGTGTGTGTGTCCCTTTGAAACAGCACACCTGTATCCCGTGGATAAATGCCTAGTAGCACAATTGCTGGGTCGCAGGGTAGATCTATTTTCAATTTTTTGAGGAACCTCCATATTGTTTTCCAGAGTGGCTACACCAGCTTGCATTCCCATAGGGTTTTCATTTTTAATAACTCTCTGCTAAAAGGAAAATGTTAAAGTTGCTGATTTATAAAAGAGGAAAATACATACAATAGATAAAATAGAATGTATGTATTTTGGAGATCATAGCTTTCCTACTAGTGAATTTCAAATCTACTGAAGTGTAACACAACCGGCAGTCAGTGACGAGGAAGAATGACAAAACAAAAAATCTGGAAGGAGCTTCGGTCACTTAATGCATCAGTGCAGACAAAAATCTCATTGCAGATTTTAGAAAGGAAATGCATGCATCAGATTTTTGGCCAAGTGCTTATCCGCAAATAATTGCGGATTCATATGGCAGTAAATCTTTAACACTTTTTTTGGTCAACTTCATTGTTTTCACCATCATCCCTATCAGGCGTCAACCAACACACTGGGGCAAAAATCCACTGGGCTGCCGATACTTTAGGCCAAGTATTGCCATTGTAGCCATTGTATAGACATATTTCAGTTTGATCAATTCTCTATGACTTGCTAAAAATGGTCAGTCTGAACACACGTCTATCTGAAAATAAAAGCTATTTAGTAAAAAAATTGTTGAAATCTTTTGAGAAATTTGATGGCAAGACGGATATCTTAAAATTCTAGCATCCTTTGGAGAATTAACATAATTAAACATAGCTAAGATAAAGTCTTAAGATGTGCCATTATTTTGTGTACCCTTGAGAAAGAAAAAAAAGCTGTCAATTAAACTACTAATTAAACTAATCAATGCTTTGTTATCTTTAGAAATGTTATGCTTATTCAAAGAACGCTTTCATACATAATTTTCATACATAACTTATTCATACATAATTTTTTAAATTACTTCTGTGCATAAATAAAAATGAAATTATTAGCAGAATACACTGGTTTAAGTATCCCTGAAGCTTGTTCCAATTCAGAATCCAACTCTCCTGAATAATTTTTTGGTTGAGAAAGATTTAACTCTGTATTTTTCCATATAATGTCATTTTCTGAGTCATCAAGAATGTCGAGAATATAGCATTTGTTTACAAAATGCTCCACTGTTGTCTTTGAAACGTTCCTCTATCCACAAACACCGTCTCATAAAGTTTGAGGCTTGCGTGTTCTTACTCTTACCAGAGGCCACAAGTGATGTCGACCATATTATGACTGCCCCTGGCCAAGAGCATTTGAGAGACACCAAGGGTTTATCCTGATTGTAGAGCTGTTCAAAATGAGAAAATGAAATGCATCTTAGAATTGATGATATGCGGCATACTGTTTGCCAAATACACCAAGTAGATTTTTTTCTTTCCTATCCAGGACAACAATTTTATGTGCAGAAACTTACTTTTACGTGCATTCTCCAATGTCTTCTGTTTTAGTGACTCAGTATTTTCATGTCCTTCACCTTTCTGGTAGTCTTCTTAAATATCAAGTTTAGTTTGGGGCACCTGGATGGCTCAGTTGATTGGGCGTCTGACTTCGGTTCAGGTCATGAACTCATGGTTCATGGGTTCCAGCCCCATGTCGGGCTCTGTGCTGACAGCTCGGAGCCTGGAGCCTGTTTCAGATTCTGTGTCTCCCTCTCTCTCTGCCCCTCACCTGCTCATGCTCTGTTTCTGTCTCTCTCTCTCTCTCAAAAATAAATAAACATTAAAAATTTTTAAAAAATATATGAAGTTTAGTTTATGAATGTCCAACCCAAATATTGACCATAGAATTCAATTTAAAGGTCCGTCCAAGTCAGATTTCCTTCTAATTCACTATTATATGTTGGGGAAATGCTGGATTAAGCAAAATTAAACAGGATTCTTTAATACAACTTTCTCAGAGCCTGTAATATATTGATGTATATTGTGATTATCTAAGAGTGGCAAATTATGTAGTGTTTCTGAAAATTATTTTATATAGAACATTATTAATAGAATATGTTATAAAATGTGTGCTTTAAGGAACACTTCGAAAAAAGTCTCTTATAGTTATCTAATATTCTTTGTGAGGTTTCTTTTTAGTGTATTCTCTTTGCTATTCGGAACTCTAAATTACTAAAAATAAAAGGTTGAGTTTGATTTTAATACAGATAATTGCATATTTATCCAGTATTATCAAAATTTGAGGTGGTCATAATATAAATTTTAGGTAATAGAATTTTATTTTTTCGCAAAATTATTGGCCTTCTATCATACAGTGTGCTTACACAATTATATCACATATGTTTGTTTTGCAAACTGACCTAATATGGTCATGAAGCAAATGGTAGGCTTATTGGGTAAATGCGACCCATTTTTACCCAATAAAATGGGTTAAGGTAGATGAAGGCTAAATGTTCTTCCCCCTGGAACTTTCCCACAAATTGCTTTATTTCAGATAAATGTTACTAGTAAACAAGTACAAAACAAATAACCAGTTCTTACAGCCGCTCTGGGCACAGTCTAATTCTGCTTAGACGCTCCCGGTGCCGTGCATGACAGACTTACTCTGAGGTCAACACAGTGGCATCCTGGAAGTAGGACTGGCTGGCCTTGTACCTAGTTCAGGAGATAAGGAACTCTGTGAAGCGAGAGAATGTAGGTCCGATGGGGTCTGGTCAAGACCGTGCTCTGCACCAAAGGCATTCGACTGCTAACCTTGCTAAATTCTTATACTTCGTTCATTCCAGACGGGAGTCTCACCAACATTTCCTACCAACCACATATCTAGAACCGTATTCACTTCAGCAATGAAAATTCATCTCTAGTATTGTTTACACAAATTAACAAAATCCTCATGTGTTTATTTAGACAAAGGTATGTGAGAACTAAGTATTCAAAATCTGCAATGCTGATTTCTGACAAAATTTGTTTGTACAAATGCTAACCAACTATTGCTTTGGTTTAAGTTGGAGTTAACTTGTATACCTATACATATATGTCATAATACTAATATCTGATTTTTTGAGACAGAGAGAGAAAGAGGGAGAGAGAGTCCCAAGCAGGCTCCATGCTGTGCACAGGGCTCGGTCCCATGACCCTGGGATCATGACCTGAGCCAAAATCGAGTCTGATGCCCAACACACTGAGCCACCCAGGCGCCCCTAATATCTGATCTTTAAACGTAAATTTCCATTATATTGACAATGTAAAAATTTACCATACTAAATAGAATATAGCCAATGGAATTCAAATGTATTTATAGTAATTTAGCACCATTGTTATATTTTTCAATTAATGGACATCCCATTGATATCTCTGAGCTCCAAAGAGATACATCGGGATATTTGCAAGCATAGTAAATACGCACAGACTCCATACTGAGTTCTAGGTTCTTCTTGTATACATTTGTAAAAGTCCTCTCTCACTCTCAATTCTGCCATATTATTATTCTTGTGTTCCACCCTCCAGTTTGCTACTTAATAGAGAAACCTCATATTTGCTCTGCTTAAAATGATGCACAAAGTAAGACCAAGCCAGCTCTGACTTAGGGCCTAAAGTTTTCCCACAGAGTGAAGTATACAGACTTTTGAGAATGATCTTTGGAACACCTAGTTTGGCTGTTCAGAGATGGCCCCTTGGTTTTATTATAGTTCCTTAAGTTGCTGCATAAGTATTTTCCAAACAACGTGCAAAGTAAGTTATACCAGATTTTATTGGCCTTAATGTTTTCATATTTTCTGCAGTTTTGTTTGGCCTCAAAAGTGAATTCAACAACTTTCCAAGCTTGGTAAAATTAATATTGCACTAGAAAAACAATTACGTCAACTTTAATGCATTAGGGAAAAATATATGTGTGGTCATCGCCCTATTCAAGGTGTTGGTCAGATTAAGATCATTAATTTGCATATTTTTTATTCTCAATATAAAGTTGTCCTGCATATGCCTTAGGGCCATATTAAGAATGCTGCTGTGCTTCCTGGGGGTCTGGCAAACACTCCTAATAACTACAAACATTTGAAAATGACCTGAAACAGAACTATTAAAATTCCCAGCTGTGCCGAATATGATAGGATTGTTGTCCAAAAACTAAATAATTTTGGGGGGGGGGAGCTAACTACAAAAGGACAATATCCTAGAGTTGGGAAAAAGTTTCCAAAACTTGTCCTCGGTGAAGCCACTTCATTTTTAATGCTCCTGCTGTTTACCAAGTCCCCATGATAATGCTTTCAGTAATTAAAACAAAACAGAACAACAACCTCTGTCTTCAGGTACATTTCATTCTTTTTTTTTTTTTTTTGAGAGACAGAGTGAGACAGAGCACGAGTGGGGAAAGGGCAGAGAAAGAAGGACAGAATCTGGAGCAGGCTCCAGGCTCTGAGCAAGCGTTCAGCACAGAGCCCGACGTGGGACTCGAACCCATGAACCGCGAGATCATGACCTGAGCCGAAGCCGGACGCTCAACCGACTGAGCCACCCAGGAACCCCAGGGACATTTCATTCTATTCTGAAACAGGTCACATTAGGTTTTTTTTGTGCTTTTTTAAACAGGGTAATAATTGGAATGTGCCTCCTAGCCAGTCCCCTGCGCTCATTTTCCATGCTTTACAGAGGAGGGAAAATTTGTTTACTCTTCCGTAAATTGGGTCTTCAAGTGCTTACAGATCATCTCTCGGTGTCTCTGCACCTTCACCCCTACCACAGGTCTCTCACTCCCATGCTTTTATCTTCCTAATCATTAGGACAGGATCTCCACACAGATACTTCACTGCTCCTATGGCCTCATTGCCATGCACATTAGTTTTCCGACATTCACATAGGGCGCCCAAGCAGATTTTAAAGCCAAGCCATTTAAGGAACTATAAATTGGACAGATCTGGATTTTTTTGCCTTTGTTCCCTTGAAATGACCTACTTCTTTGGTATTGTATCCCACATCCTTTCTTTGTTAAATTTTTATTGTGTTTCCCTCTGTGCGGCCCATTCTGAAATTGCGTCTCATTGATTGTCCTACTCTACAAGGTTGCTGCTTCCTTCCAACCTTCCTGAGAGGTTTGGAGTGTCACTCCAGCCAACCCTAAAACAGAAATGGCCAAGAAACAACTTGGATTAGTGCTGACTTTTCATAGCTTTGCTATTAGCCTATGCTCAAACCTAAAAAATATAATCGTGAAACACACGTCATGACCTTGCAAAGATGCCACATTATATTAGACTTTAGGGTCACTTCAGGATTCTTTAATTAGAATACCGAAAATGTATTTGTAAGATTATGTCAATGACACAGGCAAATATTGTCCGTACTTTGTCAAAACAGTCTCACACTGGTAAATGTTTAACAATTTCAAACGAGGGACACTTCCTGCCTTTACACAGGAAACAAATTCCTTGAGACCTCAAACGAAAAAAAAAATCTTAGAGAAAAATTAGGGTTGGTGTCTAATGATGTGATTAAGTTAGCTTATTAAAAGTAAACTGTACTGGGGCTCCTGGATGTCTCAGTTGGTTGAGTGTCTCTCTCTTGATTTTGGCTCAGGTCATGATCTCATGGTTCATGAGTTTGAGCCCCCTGTTGGGCTCTGCGCTGACCATGTGGAGCCTGCTTGGGATTCTCTCTCTCCCTCTCTCTCTCGGCCTCTCCCCTGCTCCTGCTCTCTCTCTCAAAATAGGTAAATAATCATTTTTTAAAAAAGTAAACTGCATTAGTAATTTTGTGCAAGACTTTTGATGCTTACTTCTCTTCCACAGCGCAATGTTATTTTCTTTTGTAGAAAAAAATGTAGGGAGGGAAGTCAGAAAAGATAACCGAGATTTCAGAACGCAAAAGATGGCCTCGGTCTCAACCCCTCAAGAGCAACTCCTTGAATGTAGGAAAATTACACATCAGAAGCGTTAAATTAGTTGGCTAGAAAAAAAGAATCTGGTCATTAATAAGGATTAAATGCACAAATTTTAAATACTGTCATTAATAAATTCAAAATGGGCTCAGCTGAAAAGAATAAATGTATAATATGGAATTCCAAGGGGCATAAATATAAGAAAATATTTTCTTGATTGAAATAAAATTCTCACTCCAGGAAAGGGACTTTAAAGACCCGAATACCAATTTCTTGCTCGAGAAATGCCAAGGTATGAGGAGAACGCAAAGTATGACAGTTCGCTGGATGTAAGCCAATCTTATAAAGATAAAAGCAAGGCATTCTGAAGGAGACTGGCAGACATCCCAGATCGATTAAGAAGGAATCCTGCAGTATACGCAACATATTCATCTTTGAAACCTTAAATTTAGATAATGCAGCTCAAGAACGGATACATGGAAATAAAACGTACAACAAAGCTGAAGAAAAATTCCAGATGTAGCGATCTTCTCCATGGCGGACGCATAACTCAGCGACTCATTCTGTGACGCGGAGTCACTGGTTAATTCCGTGAAATAAAAGAAAACGGACGCTTGACGCGACAGACTACCCGACTGGCTGACTGGCTCTGTGAGCTGTCAAAAAGTCAAGCTGGTCGTCGCAACAAACCCAGTTCTTAAAGATCAAATCTGGAGGTTAACGCTCAGGGTATGTCAGCTGGATGAATTGTATGTGACATGGCTACCTGGGAATCTAGACACTGTGTGGTGATTGTATGTATACATTACACACAGAGTAGAAGAGTGTTGTATACATTGAACACCCCTGGGCTTATGATTGTATTGCCATGTGCTATAATTGTCTTCAAGTTAGGACCCAGGAGATAGAAATGGGCTTCGATTTGAGGGTACCAAGTAGAGAAGAGTTGTCTTATAACTTTATGCTATACATTTAGTATGCGCCATTGCAATCATAATTTTATTCTTCGTTGAAAAACTTTTGTTTGTTTATTTATTTGAGAGAGAGAGACAGAGAGACAGAGAGACAGAGGAAAAGTGGTGGGGGCGGGGGGCAGAGAGACACAGAAGCGGAAGCAGGCTCCAGGCTCTGAGCTGTCAGCACAGAGCCTGACGTGGGGATTTGAACCCACAAACTGTGAGATCATGACCAGATATTTAACCCACTGAGCCCCCCAGGCGCCCCACAGTGACAAGTGTAAAAGTACTTAACCAGAAGGAACTCAGTACTATGGCCTATTGAGAAAGAACAATCCTCCGAGGTCGGGCTCCCTCACTAATAATTGGGAAGAGGAAGACATCAATGCTGTTTTGGAAGAGAGTAAATAAATCATTAAGTTTCAGTCCTCCTAAGAGACCTATTTTCAGAGTCACTTCCTCCCTCTTTAAACACAGATAATGTGATACTTTTAAGAAAAGGTGCTTTCAAAGTCTTTGCACATTATTTTACTATTAATAATAACGGGAATAAAAGAATAAACACGATACATGTAGCAAACGAGTCAGTTAAAGATGTGACAGAGTTTAACAAGAGGAAAACTGAATTGTTAAAAGACAGGCATTGAATGGGTCAAAAAATTATGTGCTTCTTGTTGATGAGTAGTCATAATTTAATGGCATATTTTGCACAGACTTGATATAAAATATTCTGTAACCATGCTGGTATTCTAGGTCCCTCAAATCGTTCGGAACTAAGAAAATTTACCACGGTTTGTCATCTTATGAATATTCAATTTCATTTTTTGGCACCAACGATTTAAACATTATCTTTTATTCAATTACAAAAATAAACTGAGTTTAATCCGGTTTTTCTGAGCCAAACCATAGGTCGAAATCGTTTTGCTAACTGTCTTAAAGCAGACAGTATATCTTGTCTCTGTTCTAAGTCTGTCGTGATTTTAATCAGTTATATTTCATCTCCTTCATTATTTCCACCACTAAAACATATTCTCCTTGTCTATTGTTATGCCTTAGAACCACTGGTTTCATAGAGAAAACAGAATTTTGAAAGCAAAAGTAACTATTAGGACTGGATGGTAAATGAACCTTTGAGTGTATGATAAAGTTTAATTTATGAACCAGGCACATTGAGAGATTGACAACAGTAACTAGTGAACAATTATAACAATTTTATTATACGGTACTACAAGTTATGGGGAGGTGGTCTCTCTCTCAAATATCTTGCTGGACTCACGCTTCTTATGAGGAGTTGACGTGAGCAAATGCCTGCCAGATGAGACGGTAGGAGGTGAGGACGGTCGCAGGCACGGTGACACAGAGCTAGGCTACTGCTGACTTTCCAAAGATTCGGCAGGAGGAGGTTTCGTGGGGTCTGGACCTCGGCTGACCTGTGGAAAGGGAAACCGCAGATAAGGGGGGCTGACACACACATGAGTGAATGACATTTCAAGGATCCGCCCGTTCAAGTTTGCAGAATACTGTTATTCTTGCACGTGCTTTTTCCAACAACTATTTAAAATGCATTTGAGCTTGATAAAGCCACATATATAGACCGTGGTAAAAGGGGGGGGGGGGCAGGAAAGAGACAGAGAAGAGGAGGGAGAGAGAGAGAGAGATGGAAAAGCTTAACAAAGGAAACAAAATAGATTTCCAAAAGAAATCTTGAAGGTCATCTAGTAGAACACCCTCATTTTGGAGGAACGGATCTATGTCCCATGCAAGTTCAATACTGCCAGAGCTCGGTGGTCACCGGCAGAGCAGAAATCGGGAGTTTTAGGTCAGAATGCCTGGCTTTCTCTGAGATGGGTGAGTGGAGGATGATGCCTAGATGTCCTCTTTGAAGACGGTAGGCTTCGTTCCATGGTTGCCATAGTCAAGACAAAGGTCCTGCACCGAGTTGTAACTTCAAGGCTGTACAAGTTTAAAAAAAAAAATACTGGTATGAGCCACCTGCGAAAATGACACAAGCCCTCTTTCATTTGTTTTCCACTGTGGCTTTTATGAGTTAGTGAAAAAGCCAAGCAAATTTGAAAATGTAGTGGAAAACACCACTCTTGTGTTTTACTTTAAGGAAAAGAGTATATGATAAAAAGTAGTGTCATATCCTGACCTACCCTTTTAGCAAATTGTTACCACTAGAACATGTGTTTGGGATAAATGGCACTTTGCACGCCTATTATAAATTACTCTCATATTTAAAAATTGTTTCTGAACAGTAGAGTACTTTTACAGTTATATGAATGTTATTGAACAACGGACACAGATTAGTGGATTTCTGTTATTAAGAATAGTAATAAATATTTATAAATCCAATTTAATCGTGTTGGTTCAAGCTCTTCTAACTGAGCATTTAAAACAATGAGGTGTCAAATTCAATGTTTTGCTGTTAGTTTAAGATACAGGTGAAAAGTACGTTGAATCGTTTTATTTTCATACCTGACCTTCCTCAGCCTCTCACTCTATCTTTATTGAGTGCCTATGCCTAGTTGTTTTGGTTTTATTATTGATTTTGGATATTTACTGACATTAAAGATCAAGAAAGTGCAGACTCCATGTGACGTCCTTTACTGTTCCCAGCTAAAATACTTGACAATATGAATTTACAATGCCTTTACACAGCACACAGTATTAGTATCTCAGGCAACACTACTTTGGATACTTTAAATTCAGTATTTTATGAAAGATATCGAGATACATAATCCTCTTTAGCATTTTGATGCTTGTCATAACTTAAGCCTCTTGCACACTTTTTCAGTTTTTCCTGTAGTCTCATTTCAGGAGATGGGCCTGAAATGTAATAAGCATTTTCAACTACTTTTTAAAAATGGTATAATACATTTTAATTAGCCCTACACCTATCTTGTTAGTCTTTGACTCATTTTTTTTATTAAAATATAAAATCTCTATTATATATTTGTTTATGCTCTCTCTTTCATTAAAGGAAGCTCCTAGGGCTTCAGACTTTCTCTCTCATGTTCGGTATTTTATCCCTAGGGTTTTTAGACTAGAGCACGGCAAAGGGCAAATCTATTGCTTAATCAACACCTGTTGGATGAGTCCATGATTGAATGCAAACCCAAATCTTATGCCTCCGCTGGGTGCCTCTTAAAGGGATTGATTATATTTTGAGACAATGCGATCAGCCTTATTTCTAGTGATTTTCAAACTTTTTGATCATGCCCCATAGAAATACCTTTTATATTCCTACGAGTATTTGAAACAAAATATTCATAAAACAACATTATTATCTGCCATAATAGCTCTGATAATTAAGTCTGAGAGTGATTGTATTTATGGAAAAAATAATGCTGGAGAATAGAGGATTTTTAGAACAGTGAACGTAGTCTGTATTATAGCTACCAATGAATATGTGTCATTATTATTGGTCCAAACCCATATTGTGTCCAAACACCGAGAATGAGCCATAATGTAGCCATCAGGTGTACCATATGTAAGCATTATGTGTACCGGAACGTAAGCTTAGGGTGATTATGAAGTGTCAATGCACGTTCATCAGTTTTAACAAATATACCACTCTCATGGGCCCTGTGATGAGAGCAGAGGCTACCCGTGCGTTGGGACAGAGTGCGTACGGGAAATCTTTGTAATTTCCACTCAGTTCTGCTGTGAACTTAAAAATTATCTGGAAAAATAAAGTCTTAATAGAAAAAGCAATAATGCGGCCCTGGAAATTGACCTCACAACCCACAAACCTGCCGTTTGTAAAACAGTGTCTCAGACACAACGCCAAGAGACGAACCACATGAATCTTATGGAAAGAACTCAGGTACCCTGGTCAGTGTTGGATGGTGTCATAGCCAAGGGTCTCTTCTCCGGAACTTTCTACCCTCCTCAGCTGCTTCTGGCTCTCTTTCTGTGGAGATCACTTACTTTTCACACCCCAGACTGCCAGGGACTAGGGGGCCCACACGAGACTAGAAAATGTCTCTTCTAGGGCTCACCAGTGAACCGCTGAGAAGTTATGTGAATTTGGATTTGAATCACTTACAGAGCTATCTACTAAAATCATTTCATATAATTCTCACTGAAACCATACAAACTAAAAATTGCTACCTTCCTTTTCTAAGCAAAGACACTGAGGCTCCATAGGTCAAGTGCTTTACTCAAGGCGACAAAGCTAGGAAGCAGCAGAGGTGAGACTCATTCCTGTTCCAAATACAGTTGGTTAGCCCGGGGAAGTAGATGTGAACGCAGAAGTTTCTAGAATCTAGAGTGAGTTGTCTGGACTTCTGAACTCCCATATACTGAGAGCAGGGAGGCCCTAAGGCCTGATGTCCCTGCCTCCTGCTGAGGACCACGAAGGAACAGAATGTGATGCTCTCCCAACTCCACCTTGCCAGTGTGTCCCTGCTGAGGCCTCCCTGACCTCTAACCCCTTGTATGCGCAGGGGCTGTGGGTGGGCATATAAAAGGCCCTTGACCATGTCTTGTACACTACACCCCATGCGTAGAGCCCTGTAAGATAAGAAAGACCTGCCCACTCCCCACCCACCCTGAGAAATGACGGGGACCCTGCTAAGGTCACACTCACTGGAGCTCCTTAACCTTGCACCCTCTTGCTGCCTCACCTGGTCGGTCACATTCTCACTAAGCAGGATCTGATCTGAGCCACTGCAAACTGAACACTGACAACTGCAGGCCTCATCCACATGCCCCCCCCCCCCCTCCCGCCAAGGCTCCATCCCAAACCCCCAGCCATGTGAGGCTCCATCCGCACCCCCACTGCCAAGGCGCCATCCCCAAGCATCCCCCTAATCCCCACCACCAAGGCCCCCTGCCCATGTCCCCCCTCACCCCGCCAAGGCCCCATCCCAATACCTCCCCCCATCGCCAAGGCCCCATCCCCAAGCCCCCCAAACCCCCCACCCCCATGGCCTCATCCCCAAGCCCCCACCCACATCGCCAAGGCCCTATCACCAAGAACTCCCCCCCCCAAGGCCCCATCCCAATACCTCCCCCCACCGCCAAGGCCCCCATCCCCAAGCACCTCCCCATCCCCAAGTACCCCCACCCCCCCAAGCGGTGAGTCCCGCCCGGTGTGCAGCGGACCCCTGGCGGGGAGGCCCTGGGCCTGGAGCTGCCCCCTACCGGGGCCAGGGCAGGTGGGGCCGGCTGGGCTCCCCACCCCCGCGGGGAGGGGTAGGTGGCGCTGGCCGTTCCTCCCCGACCCCGGGGCCAGGGCAGGTGGGGCCGGCCGGGTCCCGAGCGCCGGGGCGGGGCGGGGCGCCGGAGGGGGCGGGCCCGCGCCAACCTGTTGTGCGTCCCGCTCGGCTTTGCCGGCGGCCACACGCGCTCCAGCGGGCGGTGCAGGGAGCGCCCAGGCCCGGCGTCTCGGGTCGCCGGCCCAATGCGCCCGCTCGGTCTCGTCTACACCCTGGTGTGCGCCAACCTGTGCGGCTGTCGGGACGCCCCCGCGGCCCCGCAGAGCGCGTCCCTGCGGGCCCTGCGCGCCGCCGGCCTCCGGAGAGATGGTAAGGGGCTCGCGCGTTTGCCGGGTCGTGCGCCGGGTCACCGACGTGTCGCCGTCGTCCGCTTCTGTAGGGACAGGGAAACTTTCCTGGGACGCGCGGTAAGGCTCCGCGGCGGCGGGTGCTGTCCCTGTTCCGGGGGAGGGGGGTGGGTGGTGGCGGAGGGGGGGGTCAGGTGGCTCAGGGCCCCCGAGGGGGCAGGTCCCCACGTCCCGGCGCCGCCCCGGGTCAGGCTCTGTGCACTTGAGACTCGGGTAGATGGGGGCTCGGGAGGGGCTTTGTCCGGGCGACTTATGTGTCTTGTAGCCACGGGAGGACAGGGAATGATGTCCTTGTGTCCCGCAGTCAGCCTGGACCAGGGTGACAGCTGTACTGATTATGTGGGGGAGGTGCCCGTGTGCAGCATGTGTGCTGTTTGTCCCCACAGTGACCCTCCTCTGGGGGCGCAGCGCTGGCTCCGAAGCTCAGGGTCCGGGGGACACTGGGCTTTCACCGCAACGCAGGGTGACTTTCCAGGCGCAGAAGGTCTCCCTGTGTTGGCACAAGCACCAGGGTTTGTACAGCAAGCCCCGTGGGCCCCAGGCTGGCCTGTTTGTGTCCCTTATCTGGGGGACACCTAGGTCAGCTTCTCGTGGGCTACCCCCCAGGTCTGAACTTGATGTATCCCTTTATTCTCACCTGCAACTCGTGTTCCCAGGAATCTGAAGCTGTTTCTCCCACCTTACCCGAACTGACCCCTAGGTTTTTGGGTTTTTTTTCCTTCAGTAATAGTATCTTTCTGTCTGTCTGTCCGCGTGAAGTTCTAACACATCGCCAAGGAACTCCCCGGGCTGGCTTCACTGTTTGACTTGGCAGTGTGTGTTCTCGGTGAATTTATATTGGCCATCTTGTTCCCTTATCAGTTTCTCTCTTGGTGTGCCCTGAATTTGGACTTTGCTGAAAGGCTTTTGAACTTTGAAAAGACGTTACTGTATTTTCTGGTGACAGATACACTATGGATTTCAGTGTGTGCAAGTCACAGGAAGTGACGTAGGCGTGTGCAGGGGGCCCAGGGAAGCCTCAAGAGTCACCTCCTGGCCAGAAGATGCCCCCTACTCCCAGCGTTACTTTACTGCGATGTTTTTATGTACAACACCCCACCAGTGCCTATTTGAATACCCTCCATCTTAGTGAAAGCACAGAATTTTCTTACTAACACTTAAAAAAAAAAAAGGTGTGGGCTCAAGACCAAACTTTTATAATTTTGCTTCACTCGTTTATGTTTCCACCGGGGACGATCTTTTCTCCTAGTTTGAGATTTTACATTTGTTAACGTTTGCACTTTATATGCCCTCTAGGCTGTGTCGAATAAAATGCCATGTATAATTTGCATGACTTCATAGCCATAATTTTGCAATCCTTAGCCTCCCAAGTATCACTTACAAGACGTCAAGGACAGAAAATGAAAAGTGTGTAACCATTGCCCATTAACCCAAGATTCCAACTAAAACCCAGTCCTGCAGCTTGTAATATTTTTTTTTAAAGCATGCTTGACTTTTAGTTTTCATTGTTAAAACACTGTTCGTCTATCTAGTCTATATGATACATGCTTTGTTTCATCAAAATTTCAAAAGCTAGCCTGGATCGATTTATTCATATTTTAGTTCAAGCTGTTTTGCAATTTACTAACAGTATATACACACACACACACTTTGATTAATTTGGGTTGCTCAGCACTTTTGCTCAATGTCGGTCTCATTTTACAAACAATATAGGAGGGGGGGTGGAGAAGGTTAGATTAAAAAAATTGTTATATACAGAGTAAAGCAAAGTTCATACTCATAATGGGTTTTTAATTTGGGGAATTTTTAAAAGGCAGCATATTTTCAGTGTCACAGGGCATGTTTTTTCAAAGAGACCCAAAATTGCCCCCAAAACAGCAAAATCAGATCTTGGAGGGTGAAAAAATCTTGACTAGTATGATGGTTTGTGGTCCTCTGAAGGGCCCATATGTGTATAGAGGTAGACAGTATATCTGCAGTGTGAGCATGTCATAGGAAGGGACGTGATTAGTAAAAAAAAAAAAAAAAAAAGTCTAAACAAGCTTCTGAAGGGCAAATGATGATAATGGAAAAAAAAAAAAAAAAGGCCAAAACTCAGTTGAGAAACGGTGCCACAGAGTTCTGGTGAGGGTGTGAGAATAAGGGGTCTTTGAAAAAGTCTAGACATTTGTCTGGAAAGTTTTCATCACAACAGTTAAGGTGATGAGGGAAAATAATCACTTATTAAATTAAAACCTCTGATTCCAGACGTTTTTAACTTATTCCCCCAGAGTTCCTTGGTGAAGGGAGACGCTAGATAGTCTTGCCCTTTGCACTGTCAGATTAAGACAGGGTGTAAGCTTGGGGAGGACAGGGGGAAACACAGAAGGTCAAAGTTTTCAAACGTTAATTTGGCGTCCTTGGAGGAGCTGGCTCTCGGACTACAAGTGGTAGGAAATCACAGCCAAAAATTAGCCGTGACTCCTGGCCAGGGGTTTTAGAAACCTGTATCTGGTGACGGAAGCATCTTCATTCACCCTTGAGTGCCATCAGTTTCTTCCCACTGACCCGATTAGCTGCTCCCTAATGCTGCAGCCAAGATCGGAGCAAACAGAGAGGGCATCCTGTCATGGGCACGAACGCGGGGGTGGGGGTGGGGGTTCTGTCCAGCCTGATGTGCCCACAGACCTTGTTTTCATTCTGTTTGTAGCTGATAGCTCCAGATAGCCGGCATTGCTAGAAACGACAGGGAAGTGTTAGAATGGATACGGGATGATCCCCTTGTACCCAGTGTGGGAGGCTGGTCTGCCGCGGTCTCCCGGCCTTCCGGAACTCTCCGTCACAACGTGTTCTTGTTGTAAAAGGGATATCGGCAGACCCGTTCGCTGTAGCTGCAGAATGGGTGAAGGTGACCCAGTGGTGGTGGGATTTGGTCCCTGCCTCTGAGGGAAAGTAGACCGTCTGGCTAGGAAGGATTCCAGTATAACAGTTTGCAAAACTCAATTGCATATTTATTCTTCTCCTGGTATCATATTTTTCTTCTTTCACTGGTTTGCCTTTGACGCCCGTTCCTACCCCTTCTTATTTCCGTGCCTGCACAGTTGGTGTTTTGGTGATAACTGGTCACAACCAGCGTTGCTTGCTCAGTGTGGATCAGAAGCGTAAAGGTAGCAGTTAACCGATGGTGTTACTTCCTTATTTTTATTTGTATTCATTTTATTTTATTGGTTTTTTGATCTTTATTTTTGAGAGGGGGCAGGGGCAGCGATGGAGGGAGACAGAACCAGAAGCACGATTCCAGGCTCCAAGCGGTCAGCACAGAGCCCGACGCGGGGCTTGAACCCAGGAACCATCAGATGGTGACCTGAGCCGAAGTCGGACGCTCCACTGCCTGAGCCACCCAGGCGCCCCTACTCATTTGTTTTTAAATTTAGATAGAGCTTCCTAGTTGGTGTGGGAAGCCGCCAAGGGTGCAGATACACTCTTCGTTGTCTTGATCCATTTTGTTGTTTTCTGTGTTTTTTTTTTTTTTCAGGTGCTGGTGGGAAATGATTCTGAATTTAGTTTTGTTTGTTTGTTTGCCACGCCAGTGCCTGAAGTGTCTGTCCCTTTATCACTGTCTAGCAATAGGCCTGCAGTTTTACTAATTGTGGCCTTGGATCTCTAAGGAGTCAAGCTTGCGTTTTGGATAATACGGGTCTCTGTTGTCACCAGCGATGACTGCACGTCGACTTCCATGTGAACATCAGATCTTTTAGGGAAGGCGACAAGGCAGAGGACAATTAATGATTGGGGTTGGTTTGTATTTTGAAGTAAAACTGACATACAATATCCTATATATATATACACACACACAGACACAGACACACACGCTCCTATCTATAGGATGTCTATTCTATACACTGCGGTATTAATTTACAATAAATTTTTTATTTTTTATTTTTTTATTTTTGGGACAGAGAGAGACAGAGCATGAACGGGGGAGGGGCAGAGAGAGAGGGAGACACAGAATCGGAAACAGGCTCCAGGCTCCGAGCCATCAGCCCAGAGCCCGACGCGGGGCTCGAACTCCCGGACCGCGAGATCGTGACCTGGCGGAAGTCGGACGCTTAACCGACTGCGCCACCCAGGCGCCCCCAATAAATTTTTTTTAAGTGACTGAAAGCGAAGAATCGCACTAGGGTCAGCTCTTACGTTCTTCTGTGTTCATATTTTCTTTTCGACTCTGAGGATATTAAAGTTTCATGATCTCATAGAGCCTAGTGATGATCACATATTTTAAGTGTAATATAACTTTGACTTGCCTGTTTAATACGGATTCTTCTAAATGGGTGGGTTGAAACTGGTGGACACACACTGTAGTAGGAAATGCAACTAGATTGTGAGTTACAATAATGACATTGAGGTTTTCCCATGACATGGGATTTTCCCTTTCAGGGAATGAGAGGAAAGCTTTATTGTTTCAGAACAGTAGGGCCAGACAATGGAGCAAGGTCCCCAGAGTCGTTGGTCTCTGATGGCCGGTGATAAGCGTGCTGTCCTGCGCTTACCCACGCAGTACATGGGTACTTCGCCAGCATCTTTGTGAAATTCTTCTTTATATCAGAATAAGAACGTCTTTTAAGTGCGCCAGCTGTAGGCTTCTGGTCCATCCGAGCCATGCCAGTCAGGACAAGCTCCCTGGCTTTCTTTAAGGTTGTCTCTGTTGAGTTCATTCCTGACTCGACCGGGACCGTCCTCTAAACACGAAAGGTCGAAAACCAGCGTGCAAATAGTTCTTTATCCTGAGCACTGCTGCTGACCCCTACTGTAACTACTTCACGTATTTTGCAATTATTTATTGGGTCCCTAATCTTTGCCAGTTGTTGTGCCGGATGAAGGGTTATCTAGCACGTTTTGAATAAAACATGCAGGGTTCCTGCCTTCTTACAGCCTGCAGTCTCTGGGCAGTAGAAACAAGTCCATGCTTAGTTCCAGTGTATTGCACGTGCCTTTCAGATGCGTTCTGGAGAGCCCCAGGATTTTCTAGAAGCACCTTAGAGGTCATAGCCTGTGTGCCAGGGGGCTGAGCGTGTATCGCTTCAGGCTGTCCACCCCTTCCTCAACAGAACAGGTCTACGTGTGTTTCAGCATTTGAATGTCACATATTTGAATCCATCGTAAGATTGTTCTTTGTTGTTTTTGTTTTTGTCTTTTTTTTGAAAAGACTTTGGGTTGCAGTCGGAGAAGTGTGAAGGCACAGTGTAGAGTGATCGTTGCTTTTGTGGAGGAAATACACAGGGGTGTGGGAATTCACAAGGAGCGCCTAAGCTACATTTGAGACACAGGGGAGGACTTCCTGGAGGAAGTGACGGCTGAACTGGGGGATGAAGGATGAGTAGGAGTTAGAAGTTGGAGGCGGTGAGGAAGGAGGCTGGAGGTTGCGAGTGAAGAGAAACAGTGCCTGCCACGATTTGGACAGGAGAACATAGCCTTCAAGGGTCCACTAACTAGAGGTCTGGGAAGTAGGGCTAGGGAGTCTGGCCATTATTTGTAGCACAGTGAGAAGCCACTGAAAGAATTACTTTGGAGGAAGACAGGTCCTGTGTTGTGTTTGAATACTGACCGCCAGTGTTCCTAAGAAGTCAGCCAGGCCAGTGAGGTGGCCAGGAACAGTCTCCCTGTGCCTCCACTGCCCATGGGACATGAACACAGGATCGCTTAATTTCTCATCATGACAGTGGCCGACATGGCTGACTTTTCCTGCCCGAAATCTCCAGATGTTAGGTGCAGCTGCCTTGGGACATCCCCCCGGACGCCTGTGTGCAGCTCAGCACACCAGATGCTAGATTGTGTCACTGTATCTGAGGTCGTTTTATGGTAATGTAAGTAGTGAAGGCAGCCTGCCTCGTGTGTGTGACGTTTTACGTCCTTTCAGACTTCTATATTTCAGAATTCATGCGATTTAAAAGGGAACATCTTTATACAAACTTTTCTGTGCAGGACAGTTTTGGCAAAAAGATCCAGGGGAATGACACTAGCAGCAAAGAAAGAATCCCAAACAAACGCTGCGGCAAAAATGTTCTCCCTCCCTGTACCGTATTTCAGGACCAGATGTAAGTCATACATAAAGGAATAAGCCCACGGGACACTAAAGTGCACATGTGCACATACAGGAAGAAATATTTTCTTCCAAGGATTTTTTTCTTTTTTTCAGAATGAGAATGAAGCATGCCTTGTTTCTTACGGGCGTTGATGATGCGTGTAATAATAGATCTTTGCTCTGCGCCATGGTATGCTGACATCAATGTATTAGCTTTAATATTGATAGATGAATGCTGTGCTTTTTTGTGATCTGTGCTGAGTGCAGGTTAGTGGTTTTTGTCTAATCGGGAGGCAGGGATGCCTGTGGAAGCATCGTAGCATGGGCGTAGGGTTTAACTCTCATTACGAGGAGTGATGTTTTCTGATTTTTGGATTTTTCACTCCAGCACTTTTTTTTGTAGAGTGTTTCTGAAGGCAGATTGTTTTAGGGACAGCATTTTACCTATAAAAACGAGCCAGACGAGATTTGGAATCTGGTGTCCTTGGACTCCTGATTTCTGAAATTTGGAAGCCAGCATGCCGCCTGGGGGCTGAAGCAGCTCCGTGAGTCCTGCTGGCCGTGTGCTGTGAGCAGAGGTTGTATGATCTGCTGTGTTAGTTTCGAGCAAGTCGTTTCAGCCCCAACGTGACAAGTTCCGCATTTCACTGAAACGTTCAGTAAGCAGTTGCAGCCCCGGCCGACTTTTGCAGACTTTAGCTATGCGGCAGCTTCTACTATGTCAAATGCAATGAAATGAACTAATACGTGTGCAGCAGACCCACTTAAAAAAAGCCAAAATCGGTGTCGCAGAGTGTAGACGTGAGTTCGTAAGATTCACGTGGTAGACCCCGAGAGAACATTCGCCTCTACTTTCTGTGTAATTCGATCGCCCTCGTTCGTGTGGTTTGCGCATCCACAGTGAGGCAGGAGCATGACGTTAGACTAGGGAACAGGTTAGACTGGGGGACAGCACTGTTGCAAGTTAGCTCGCTGTTGGCATGGAGAAGTGACAGCTGCCAGTTCCTCTGACTCCTCAGACTTGCACGCCTTGGAAAGCATTCGTAAGACCTAAGCAAGCAAAGCTGGCTGGGGCTTCTTATTAAATAAGGCACAAAAAGTTCCAGCCTGCAAGGGACTGAATGAATGAATGTCTGTGTCCCCCCAAAATCCATACATTAAAAACCTAACCCCCATTGTGAGGATACTGGCAGGTGAAGCCTTTGGGAGGTCATGAATACCGTTAGCACCCTTACCAAAGGGACACCAGGGACATCCCTCATCCTTTCTGCTGTGTGAGGATACTGCAGCAAGATACCGAATCTGCTGAGCCCTTGATCTCGGATTTCCCAGCCTCTAGAACCGTGAGGAATAAACTTCTATTGTTTAAAAGCCACTCGGTCTCTGGTGTTAGAGCAGCCTGAATAGGCTGAGACATACCTCTCTCCGGGTGCCACCAGGGAATGACTATATCACAGCCCAGTAACATTGCTGATTTTTAAAATTACGTCCGTGACTCATAAAAGAAAGTTTCGATGAGATGTTTGATGGGTTTACCAGTATCCTAAACCGAAAGTCGTACTAGCTTAAGGATGTATGGATTTCGACCAGAAAATTGGCATTTCTGTGACAGCCTTGTGGGAAAGAATGATTGTAGCCTGGATTATAAAAAACTTCTTGTCATGCTTTTGGTGGTAACGAATAGATCTGTGTTAGGCAAGAGGGAGGTGAGGAGGGATTTTATTGGCACTTTGGATTAGACCATATTGGAGTCAGAATTCTGAGTAACTTGGATGAAGACATAGAAAACACATCTTCCAAACTTGGGTATTTTGTCTGGAAAGAACAGTTAGTAGGTTGGAGTAGATGCATAGAATGGCAGGCTTTTTCTATAAAGGGGCCAGACGGTAAATATTGTAGGCTTTCAGGCTATAAGGTCTTTGTTGCAACAACACAGCTCTGCCATTGTATGAAAACAGCCATAGAAATTACATAAATGAATGGGTGTGGCTGTGTTCATTCCAATAAAATGTTATTTTCAGAAACAGGCGGTGGGCCTGAGGGTGTAGTTTGCTGACTGCAGAAATAGAAAATCCACATGCTCTTAGGTGGAAATAATGGGCCGATCCTATGACCTTCAACAGGAATAAGTGCAAAGTATAGTTCTTCGGCTAGAAAACAAAAATAACCACATAATTACAGAAAGGAATAACTTGGATTAATATCAGCTCATGTCATGATGGATGGATGGATGGATGGATGGATGGATAGATAGATGGTTAGATGGACAGATGGGTGGATGGATGAATGGATGGTTAGATAGATGGATGGATAGATGGATGGATGGATGGGTGGATGGATGCATGGATGGATGGTTGGTTGGATGGGTGGACAGATGAGTGGACAGATGGTTGGACGGGTGAATGGACGGTTAGATAGACGGATAGATAGTTGGAAGGATGGATGGATGGATGGGTGGGTGGATGGATGGGTGGACGGATGGGTGGATAGATGTATATGTCTACCTCTGTGTCTCTGTCACCCAACTGGTTTAAGTGAACACAGCTTATGGCTTAACAAACAGTGTGATTGCTGAACAATGATAACTGTCTATACCTGGCATCATCATTAATACTGTGTCAGAATAAAGTCAGACTCTGTTCTGGTCCCTCATGTATGAGGGTGTATGCTAGGGGTCTCTCTCCTGTGGATGAATCCACCTCTTTGTCACTCCTTCAGTCCTATGACCTAAACCCACAGTTTACTACTCTCCTGTCTTTAATGTTTCCCTCCTCACTGGTTCTGTCTCCTCAGCCAACATGGACGGTCAAGTTTCTTTGCAGCACCCACAACACACGCAAGCTGTTTTACTGTTGTTCTATTTTGTCGCCATGTAAGCATCTTCGGTGTCACCACAACTCATTGTCTCCACTTCCTGTACTCTGCCTTACCCACTGCAACATGAAGTCACCCCGTGGCTCCACTGAACTGCTCTGGGTGATGTCACGGTGATTTGTAGCGTCCTTTCAGGTGGGCTGGTCTTGTCTTGAAACTTGGTCTTCCCTTGGCTTGCCGCTGCCTCTCCTTTGCCTCAAGTGCTCCTAAGTGCAAGGTTGGAATAGTGATAAAGCGGGAACTAAGATGGTGCTTGGTTTATTTAGGTTTCTTGAAGGAGCAAGATTAGAGAAGGCCTTAAAAAGTATATTTTGTGTGTTATTGTCCCCGTAACCATTTATGAATAATGAAAGAAGCAGCAAAGATCTTAGAATGTAGCGGGGATTTTGTGAATACAGAAAAGAGCCTTCAAAGATAATACATATATGCATATATATGTATATATATACAACAACCTAGTAAATGCTACAATTGCAATGTTTTGGGGGGAGATATGTGTAAATACATTATATATATAAGCTTAAAATGTTCTAAATAGGGTATTTATAACTATAGAAATAGGATTTTGAACACCTGGATTTTGTTTTCTGAGATCATGGAGTACTCTTTTATTTACTTTTTTTTCCTCCTTGGCTGGATCTTCATCTAACTCTCTGCCCTGTGACTCCTTGTATGTTTTCTTAAGGCTCTGACCTCAGCCTTATCTTCTCTCTTTGCTCGCTGATAGTTTCTGGAAGATCTTAGTTTTGTCCGAAGTGTCGATTGCCACTTATGTGTCAAAAGACCTGTGAATATACATGTGCTGCCTCTGCTCTTGACTGAGCTCTGAACGTGAGGGCAGTCCCACGGGTAAAGGACACTCTCCAAGTTAGAAGCCTACTAGTGAAGCAGTTCGTTTTTGTAACTCTGAGCTTATGCATCCAGTGGTGAGTGCCTTCACAGTAGTAATCCTTTTCTCGTTGCTGTTCTTGCGGACACAGCATGAGTATGTTTGCATGGACTGTCGAGGGAGCGTACTGACGGGAACTGTAGCTCTCTGTAGACTTTCTCAACTCCAGCCCCCCCCCCCCCCCAGGGAGAATTGGCTACTCGTTTATTTATCCCACATTTCCATCACGAAGCCTATAATGGTATCTATTTACCTGCCTGACTTCTTCTGATGTGAGCGCCCTTGCTGTCGTTACTAAAGCCAAGCGTCCTCACTGTCCGCGTCGCTGTCTGGCACGTAGGAGGGGCTCAGCAAGGTTCGAGGAGTCACTGCATCACCCACAGCCAGTGTCTTCGTTTTGTGCCTGGTCGTGGATCTGCATGAGCCCTCACACCAGTTGTGTGGGCAACCGTATGGCAGAAAGGGTATTTAAACTCTGAAGGTCTCTGTTCATTGTCTGGCAGCTGTTGGTATCAGGGAACAGGATAGGCAATAGAAGACGAGGAGTAGGTGGGGAAGGTTGTGGAGATGGAAAGTTATTTAGCTCTGGGAGCCTGTGCGGTATCCACGTGGATGAAATCTAAAGGCAGGGAGGCGGGAGGGAGACCCTTCTTTACAGGGAATACAGGCACAGTGAGCATGAAGTAATCAACTTTTAAAGGAAGTGATTTTTTGATTGTGGGTGCATGATAATAATACCTGGTATTTCTGGAGTACTTGGAACGTGGCAAAGTGCTCTCTCCTGGCGCGTCTCAACAGTGGTCGGTGTGGAGTTGTTTCCAGACGACTTTGTGGGTCATGCCAAGATGACACATACTTTAGACTGCCTCCTTGGGCATGAGCGTGACATTTGAGGGTTAAATTTGGACGAACATTGAGGAAGGGTGTGAAGAATTTACTCTCCCCCTCCCCCCACCCCAAAAAAACCTCCACATCTGTTCTGATTAGAATAAATCCTTTTAGGGATACCTTTCCTTTCCAGTGTTAATATTTGAGAGCTTTTACACAAAATTAATAAAAGCTCAAAAGAAAGAGGTAAAAATAAATGAAGGATCATGAAACAAGTCTTTAAAACGTTTTTTTTATGTTTATGTATTTTTGAGAGACAGAGACAGACCGTGAACAGAGAGGGGCAGAGAGAGAGAGAGGGAGACACAGAATCTGAGGCAGGCTCCGGGCTCTGAGCTGTCAGCACAGAGCCCGACGCGGGGCTCGAACTCACGAGCAGTGAGATCATGACCTGAGCTGAAGTCGGCGACTGAGCCACCCAGGAAAACAAGTCTTAAGGCTCACTCTGGATGATGAGCTCATGGACATCAAGGAAAGATGAATGCTTCCCATTCTGTTTGTATAGGGAGAGCGTGTTGAGCTAATATGCTATTTCACTGGGGATGAAACAAGAGAAGAGCTATCGAATGCAATAAAAAGTATGCGTATTCCCTATAAAAACAAAAAGTTCCCTGATGGAGTATGTATGGATTGAAAGGGCTTTTACAGAGTGGTTAATCAAAAATAAAAGAATGGAGTGAGAGGTATTTGGTTTAAATACAGCATATGGGGGGATCCTGTACATTCCTGGAGAACTACTGTGGCTGTGTATTGTTTTGTGTCAGTGCTGAGTTCGATGCTTTTCACCCAGCCCGATCCCCGTAAACATAAGCACTGAGGGTTCACCCAGCAGGTGTGTAGCAGGTGCTGCCCGCAGGCCGCGCCCTGTAGGACCCACTGGGGCAGAAACAGTCCAGCCTGAGGCACAGGGTCTGCTCTCTTGAAGCTGATGCTCGGGCCGCAGAGATCAAACGTGCCTGTGAATCAGCACAGGGCAAGGCAAGTGGCCCTCTGAGTGCCACCACTGAGCGCCCTGCTTTGTGTTTGAAGGTCGTATTGACCTGATTTTAACGATAAATCATCTATCCCTAGTGCTGAGTGCGGAAGAAAATGACATTGGTTGAGCACGGTATTCTTCAAAGGCTGAAAAACATCACCCTCATTGGTTAGCGCCACTCTGAATGAAAATTCGAGCAGGAAAGGATCTCTTAATTCTAGAGCTGGGAGTCGTACTTGCTTGGTTTTCTCTTTTGCGCGTTTAGATGTTAGCCTAAATATTCCTGAACCCTAACAGCAACAATGTGGGCTCGGTTCGCAACGCCCAGTAAGTTTTTAATATTTAATAATTAACATTTTACTGTGTGATGTGCAGTATGATTATTTGACCACTGGATGGCAGTAGAAAAAGACACCTTTAGGCACCATTTTTTTTTTTTTTAATTTTACTCCCTCTCTTGGGAATAGGACTCCAGTGATGGAAATTTCACACTTCTCAAATACACTGAAAAAAAAAAAAAGAACAATAATGATAATCTGTCATTAACATACAACTTTTCTAGTCTATGGGATCTCAGTAAATTTTAGAATAATTAAAATAGTTGAATCAATTATATATGACTAGTATATTCCTTGGTGCCATTTACACATCCAGTTTGCAAGCCTGTCTAAAATTTATGAAAATAGAATTGAGAAACATTGAAAGTCATTTTTGGAACAACATTTGCATGTGCACAGCCACTTGTTGCCCAGTTTCCTTTGAGCACAAGACCAGTTGGTTGGCCGCTCTAAACTTGCAGAAATCCCCTGGAGACTCCTCATTACTTGCCAAGCGTTCATCAAAAATAAGTTATTTGGGGGGACAAAAGCATTATGTATCAGAAGTGAGAAATCATCCTCTCAGATACTAATGTTTATGAGATCCTATGGAGATGTGGGCTGAGTGGTAAGCACGTGACAGCATGGGAACATGAGACCCACAGGTCACTACCAAGGTGGGGACGGTATTCAGTTATGGTGAGCAGTTATGGGTACGCATGATTGCTATGTAAAAAAGTTGGGTTGTGTCCATCGGCTTTAATAAAGACTACAGAGTGCAGTATGAAAATGGCCAAATTTGGGTGAAGACTTTAGGGCAGATAGGAAAATTATGTGTTGGAGTCTGTCTTCTGCTGACCAGTGGCCCACAAAGGGTTCAGGTCCTAATTCTGGCATCTCTAAATGATCTTTATGTGGCAAAGAATTTGCAGGTGTGATGGTGCTAAGGTTCTTGGGCTGCGGAGATCGTCTTGGATTTTTGGAGTGGACGTCCCTATAGGAGAGGGCCAGAGGGAGATCTGACACAGGCAGGAGAGAGGGCGGTGTGACCACGGCAGCAGAGACTGGAGTGACACGGCCACATGCTAAGGGATGTCAGGAGCCACCAGCAGAAGATAGGAGAGGCAAAGAATAGACTCTTCCCTGGAACATCCAGAGGGAGCATGGCCTTGTCAGCACCTTGATTTTGGATCATGGCACCGGCCTCTAGAGCCGTAAGGGAATAAATATCTGTTGTTTTAAGCCGGTCAGTCTGTGGCAATTTGTTACAGCACCTGCAGACGCTAAGGGAGGGCATGAAAGATATTTTGATTTGAAAGATGAATAGTCGAACTGTTTGCTGAGTTCACTTTTCTAATCGTGTATACATTTCACTGGCCAGGAAATCTGTATTGACAATGTAATGGTGCACTTAGAACTCTGCCTGTGAGAATTCTCTAGTTAAGACAAGCCTTACTTTTGCCCTAGTTCTGTGTCCAGATATTTTGAAAATTCTGGCTTCAACTCTCCTCTGTTTTTCCGATCAAATTAAGTCCTGACGTGATCAAAAGGGCGATGTTCCTAATTCATTATAGTTTCGCTGATTCTTAAAATTCTCCCTTAACCCATGTCCTTTGTGCCTTAGTCGGCTCTTGTTTATTCTACAGACTTTTGTTGTACCTTCAGTGTGTGTTAGTTAGTTTCTAGGCCAGAGTGTGGGGCAACAGTGTTGAAATGATGTGGTGATAATTCCTTTGTTAATTAGCTATGTGTCATGCTTGTCATCCACAGAGTACTTATTAGTCGGGAGAGGATGCTGAGGTATATATGTAGTATGTGTTAGTGCCATGGTGATATCATATGATGCGTGGTGGAACATTGAAAAGGGATATCCCGATGAGATATTTGCAGATATTAGGGTTGTTGGAAATTTGCAACTCAGGACAGAATGAGAGAATTCCAGTTGAATTTCTGAGCCCAATTCCATTAGCTGACATTGAACTCTACACTCGACCCTCCAGAGCATCAGTGTCCAGCAGAGACAGGATGCCAGCCTACGTCATTTACAGAATTTTAGCAGCCACATAAAAAAGAAATGCATGAAACTAATTTCAGTGGTATATTTTATTTAATCCAGTCAGTGCCCGAATACTATCATTTCGGTGTTCAGTAAGTATTTTAAAATGTTGAGATAGGAGCACTTGGATGGTTCAGTCGGTTGAGCATCTGACTCTTGATTTCAGCTCAGGTCTTCTTCCCAGGGTTGTGGGATCGAGCCCTGCATCAGGCTCTGCGCTGAGTGAAGAGCCTGCTTGAGGTTCTCTCTCTGTCTCTCCCTTCCCCTGCCCATCTCCCCTGCTTGCACTCTCTCTCAAATTAAAAAAAAAAAGATAAAACAAAACGTTAAGATATCTTGTTCTATTCTTTTTATCATGTGAGTCCTCAAAATAGGATATGCATTTTATACTTACAACACAGCCTGTTTCAGACTTGACATATTTCAGAAACTCAGCACTAATTTGTGGCTAGCCATTATCAACTTGAACAGCACTGTTCTGGGACATTAATATCATTTATTTAGACTAACACAAGTTATCATTGGTCTTTTTCCAAAATAAAAAATAACTTATGGAAGCTATTTCTCTGGCTCTTTTTTGCAATGTGTTGAAATTAACTGAGTCACTTTTTAGGGGGATTCATAATCTAACACGGGCAAATTTCCTGGGGTTTCTATTTTGCTTTCGTATTTTATCAGCATGGAACTTTTGATGTTTCTGGTTGCTTTCATGTATTCTCTTAAAAAGAAAAAACTTACGGTCCTCTAATAGATATGCAGTCAGCCAGGCTACTCGGTTTTTATGCCAGGTGCAAAGTTTTTGATATTTGAGAAGCTTCTTATGCAAACAGCAGCTGGTACTTCATTTGTCTGTCATGGATGGAAAAATCTGTGTTTAACCAGCATTGGCATTCTTTTCCGTTTGCGACTTAGTTTGACTTAGGTAATGATAACATTCTCTTTTATCGCTTGACCATTTTCAAAATTGACTCTTTCTGGCTGATGAGTAAACAATTTGTGAAAAACAGAGTCCTGCTGAGTCTTGGGAAGGCTTTAACCTATTAGAGATTTGATACAGCTTTTTACTGAGTAACCCGTATCTCCCTGGATTTAGAGGCCTTGAACAGCATATGTTTGCAGTATGCTTTTTTTTAAGGAAAATTAAATGTTAGGATGTTTTCCATTTGCAAATCTCAGATCTACCATTCATTGTATGGTCCAGAGTGGAAGATAATTAATAAAAGTTATTACAGAAATATAAATCATTCTTCCTTTTTGTTCAGTGACATATTTCCACCAGACTTTGGGTTGGGTATTTGTTGGCATGACCTTTTAATTTGTTAATAATCTGGGCAAGCAAAAGCATTTCTGGCAAGTAAAATGCGGCTCGTAAGACTGTCTTGTTTTTCCCTCACTGACTTTCGAACCGTCTCCTCGGATCATGCTCCATAACGATGCCCTGTAGAACTTGCATTGCAGCAAAACCACAACATTTCTTTCTCCTTCGAGGGCAGGGCTCACCTCAGGCCGCCCGTTTCGAGGTCTCAGCCGTGCAGGGCCTCAGCACGGTGTACTCAGTGCTCGGGACGAACACCTGGGTTAGAAAAAGTTTATTCTAAGGAAGGAACTGCTTCACAAGCTGAGACTTTCCTCAACAAATCTGGATGTGTCAGGACACAGCGTGACTCTACTTTCGTGGAAACACGTTGTTCATGAGACACTTTGCGTTTTCAGAGAACAGGCTTTCAAGACAATTCCGTCTTGACTAGGCCCTGGGACCTGCTGTGTACATTCTCGCTTCCCTCTGCCTGAAATTATATAATTATCTTCGCCTGTGTATGTCCTGTCTTCTTCTGAGCTCTGAGGATGGAAACTGGGGCTCTTTTATTCCCTATTGCATCCCTGGCTTATGGAATGGTGCCTGGTGTATAGGGGGCTCAGGAAATATTTGCTGAACGAGCGAATGAATCAGCAGAGTGCAGTTCAGGTGAAGCCCAAGAGGAAGGTTTCTGTGGATACAGGGGTGGACCCACTTGGAAGCTGAGGAAGCTTAACCTTCAGGCTCCCTCCCTCACTAGGTCACTTCCACGGCCCTGTTACCTAATTTTATCTATTCATTTTCATTTTTTTTTAATGTTCATTTTTGAAATGAGAGACAGAGAGAAAGAGCATGAGCAGGGGAGGGACAGAGAGAGAGGGCGACACAGAATCCGAAGCAGGCTCCGGGCTCTGAGCTGTCAGCACAGAGCCCAGCGTGGGGCTTGAGCTCATGAACCGGGAGATCATGACCTGAGCTGAAGTCAGATGCTTCACCGACTGAGCTACCCAACTGCTCCTGTTTTTCTTGAAGAGAGAATCCCCAGTTGGATACGTACCACATCCCACAACATCTGAGTCATTCTCTGGTATTGAGGTACCTATCAGGTCATGTGAGATTTGGTCTGCAGAAGTAGGAAAATCTCCTCCACCAGGTGAACATATTAATGCCGCAGGACCTCTTTTATCCTATGAGGTGGACTAACCACGTGGTATGGCGTTCATGTAAGACATCTGACCGACTGATGCCCAAGATGGCAGGGCTCTGTGTCGCTCCCCTGAATGCATTTCTACTTCCGTCATTGAGACACAGAGATCAACAAGGATCTGTTGTGTTTGTTCCCAAACACATGTCTTCTGGTTGTACCTGTTGATATGATTACATAATTCAGTTAAATATTGTGTGACACAACACGAGTGTAATAGAGTTTATTATTTATTACAGCAAATACTTGGTTGAAATAGCCAAACTTTAAAGGTGAGTTGCTGAATTAAATGCTGTTCAGTTAGGTACATGTGAGACAACTCAACTATTTTACAGAGAGTGAAAATAAGTAAGTCTAAAAAGCCTGAAGGGCTGCGTGGATAAATTGCTTCATGTGTGTCTTTAACTCTTCCTCTACTTTCAAGAAAGAGGAAATGGAAATTATGGATAAGTTATGCACATGACTTATGCAAGAAAGATTACAAAGAGTTTTATACTAGGAGACGTACTCAAAGGAAAGATCTTTGTACTTCATGAGAACTTGGTCACAGTCATGCACATGTGTTATTTTAAGCTGAAGTAAAATGTAGGGGTACCTGGGTGGCTCAGCCAGACTGACTCTCAAGAGTCAGTTGAGCGTCTGACTCTTGATTTCTGTTCAGGTCGTGATCTCACGGTTGATGAGATCGAGCCCCATGTTGGGCTCTGCGCTGACAACACGGAACCTGTTTGGGATTCTCTCTCTGCCTCTCTCTCTTATAATAATAAATAAACTTAAAAAAATATTAAAATAAAATAAAATAAAATGTAAAACTCCCCATGTTAACTGGCACTCTAAGTTGGCCCTTCTAATATTGTTTCGACCGTATTGGGTAGGATGGTTGCCAATGTGCGTACAGAAGAGTCCCGTCTTACAGGGACAAGAGTGTCGTCTAATGGAGCATCCAGTTTGTATCAACAGAAGCTACTGAATTCATGAACATGAAAAGGAAATCGGGCTTATGGGAGGCTGGGTGGAAAGGTGGTTAAAGGTAACAAGACCTCAGCTGAGGTAGTGTTCTTGGGAAAGTAGTCAACCCCTCTCCGGCCTCAGACATTGAAAGCAACACACACACACACACACACACACACACACACACACACACACACACACACCAGAAGAAGAACACCTATATAAGAAGGTGAATGTGAAGAGTCAGTAACTACTGTACGTAATACTGTTAGCACAACAACCCTGGGGAAACAACCCTTGATGAAAGATGGAGCGTTTGGGTGCCTGCGTTGTTTCTCAGTTTTTTTTCTGTCAACTTTCAGTACTTTTTTTCAGAGTATCCCTTAAACGATCAAAATTGTGCCTTATACAAGGGGTAGTCATGGCTGTGTCTACAGCCAAGTTTAGCGCTGGAAGAGTTCTTTGAGGTAGTCTATGCCGTCTTGCTCTATGGCACAGAGAGGTGTAGTGACCTGCCTAAAGTCACACAGCGGATCATGATAGGGTCGAGATGCAGGTACAGGTTTTCTGACTGCTCATCTGTTGCTTGTCGCACACTATGCAGACACCGTCTGTCTGTTGTAATTACGGCAGTTGTCGATCCCTATAAAGATGATGGCAAGAATGAGTGTGACTTCATCAATCCCTTACTGGTCATATCATCAGTAGATCTGGCTTTTTTTGCAAAGTCGTGTTCAGTCTGGGCTTTTTTATGGTCAGTATAATGGCTATATTTAACGTTTGGAACTAAAAAGTGGTGATAAGAGTTGAGTTAGAGTTGAGAACTTGTGGGTCTCCCTTGTTTGTGTTTTTATTTATAATCTTAACCTTCAGTGCTCTGTTTCCTGGAGTGTGTTCAAGCCGAAGCTGTGGATCGAGCCAGTCTACAGGCTTTTCAGGAGAGCCTTCACTTTTTAGCCATCTGCTTCGTGTACATAAAAACACAAATCTAAATAAAGTTGGAAGTCAGGATGAAACCCATTCCTGAACTGCCCAAGGTTCCTTTCACGTCTCAAAGCAGTATGCAGGGAAATACAAACTAGCCTTCGGGAAAAGGACAGAAAGTGAAGCTGCCTTGAAATAATCTTAACTGGGTTTGAAAAGCAGACGAATCAGGTTTGTAACGTAACCAAGGAAGAGAATGTAAATCCAGCTCTAGGGGTGTGAGCTTTTCCTGATTCAGTAGTCGTTTGATGAGTATGTACTATGCGCCCAGCACGGGAGCTGCTACAGATGTATATGGGAGTAAGAGATAACTGACCCCCCCCACCCCCGAGTGGGGACACTCTTGGGGCCGGTAGATTACTGCACCAGAGATAAGGCTGTGAGCTGAACATGCCAAGGAGGTATGTGGAGGGGTCTCTACCCTGGAACCATGGTGACAGTGGTCTCCCAAGATCACTTCCTCAGAGAGCTTTGAGTTGCCATGAAAGATAAATGGCGCCTCCAATGATAAAAATAGGTTAAACCAAACCTTGCAAGTCAGATCCGTTGCCAGATTTTGTGTTTTGATGGCGGCCAAAATCGAATGAGAGTTCCAAGACGGTCAGGCTTTCTTCTTTCTTCTACAAGCATTGGTTCAAGAACCCCTTCTAATCCATGTTTGCTCCCCTCCAGCATGTTCAGAAATGTGGAGGCTACACACAGATATTGGCTGTAGGATAAACGTTGCTATTTAATCAGTAGTTCTCTAAAATAGCCCCAGCAGACGATTCCTGATCTGGAGTGTTCCTCATACCAAGGAGGGAGTGGCTTTGTTGTTTTTCTTTTAATTTTATTTCAGAATGAGAGAGAGAGAGAGAGCAAGCAGGGGAGGGGCAGAGGGAGAGAGAGAGAGAATCCAGGCAGAGCCCAATATGGGGCTTGATCCCATGATCATGACCTGAGCCGAAATCAAGAGTTGGATGCTCAGCAGACTGAGCTCCAGCCGTCCCGAAAGTTACAGCTTTTTATCCAAAAAAAAAAAAAAAAAAAAAAAAAAGTACATACAGAAGTATAGCAGACCTATGAAAAAGCATGTTTAATAGAGAAAGCAATTCATTTTCCTTACACAGAATTAGTCCTGATAAAACCTTATTTTTGAAATAAGCATGGTAAGGAAAATCTCCACAGCTCCCTAACATTGAGGCCCTCGTTCTTACAGAGCTGGGAGCCTGAGCCCCAGGCGCATTGCTTTCCGAGAACAGCTCTCTTTGCTGGAGCATTCCCTGTGGTTCCGGGAGTGACTTCCGGGCCTCGTGCAGGACATGCTGAGAGCAGGCGGTCGTGATGGGGGTGCAGTACTCAGGCCCGTTTTGTTGCTCCTTGACGCAGCATGATGTTGAATCTCACGGGAGGCCGTCACGGGTGACCTCTGAACAGTCTGCATTTCCTAGAGGATTTTAGCAGCACTGTCGTCTCTTTCTGGAAACCTCTCCCTTGTTCTAGTCACAAAGAGGTTCTTAGGACCTTTGACTTTTCTGAAATGTGATCAGTCCCTTCTGACTCTCATTTAACTACCTCAAGAACTTGAGACTTCTCTCTCTTTTTAAAGTCTGTGAGAGAGAGAGAATCTCAAGCAGGCTCCGAACTGTCAGCACAGAGCCCGACATGGGGCTCGAACTCACAGACTGTGAGATCATGACCTGAGCCGAAAACCAAGAGGTGGCTGCTTAATTGACTGAGCCGCCAGGTGCCTCTGGACACTTACTTCTCCTGTTGGAGAACCCACAGAAGACTTGAAAAGTCATTCATTTAGTTGATGAATATGTACCGGGCCTCTGTTGTTAGTAAAGTACTCTACTAGGTAAATAAGATGGAGATTTTAAAAAACAACTAAAAAACCCAGAAAAAAACCCCAAAAGTAAGATAAAAAATAACTAGATCATCTAAGGACATACATATACCCAGATGCAGGTTAATGTTTTACATATATATGTACACTCAGTTACAACAACTTTGGTGGCTTAAAACAACAGGAATTTATTATTCTTTCCCTGTTTCGGAGGTCAGAAGTCCAAGGTCGAGGTGTCAGCAGGGTTACACTCGCTATAGGGGCTCTATGGGAAAATCTGCCCCTCGCCTTTCTTTGGCCTTGGACTTTCCTTAGCTTTGGCCACATTCCTCCAGCCTCTGCTTCCACGGGCACGTTGCCTTTGCTTCCCTGTGTCCCATCTCCCTTGGCTTGAGGATACCTGAGATTTTATGCTGGACTCACGTGAATAATCCAGGAATGCTTTTCTTCTCAAGATCCCAAACTTATGTCTCTTGCTGTGTAAGGTAATACTCATAATTCTTGGAAATAAGAGTGTAGACCTATCCTTTTTTTGAGCGGAGTCCCCGTTCAACCCACTCCAGCTGAGACTGTTTTTGAAACCTGAACCAGGGGAGAACATTATAGGTTGGGAAACTAGACTGGGTGAGGACATAGGGGCATCTCTTCTTCAGGAACGAGAGGACATGCTGAGTAACAAGCAGGGAGGACCAGCTGAAGACGTGGGGTATCTCTTCTCCTGGAAAGAGAGGACATGCTGAGTAATGTGGAGCAGCAGTGTCATTGGAAACGGGGACAGAAGGAAGCAAGGGTCAGGTGGGGTCCACCACAGAAGCCCCTTTCTCCAGGGCACCCATGTTCCCATGATGGGAGACTGGATGAGGACCAGGTGGGAGCTATTCTCGTAGCCCAGGGAGATGTCGTCAGAGCCAACAAGTAGCTCTTAGCCATGGGAATAGAAAGCAAGGGAAGTATTTCAGCCGTAAAGTCAATACACAGAGTTTGGAACGGATTGGGTTCTGTTCCATGGAAGAGAATTCCAAATGCCTGGATAACCGGGAAAGGACAGTACTAATCGTAGGGACATTGGAGGTCGCAGTGATTGGGTAGGATGTGTTGCCTCAGGAGCCTGTGTCACATGCAGACGGGGGTGCTGTTGGAAGTGGGGAGGGGGTGTCCAGAGAGCGTTTGGCATTGGAGTTGTCTGCTTTGAAGGGTGAGGCTCCAGCAGGAGGAAGGAGAAGGGGAAGAAGAGAATGACTCCACGGTTTCCATCTTGGAGGACTCCTTCCGCAGAGGTCAGGAAAGACAAGGAGGACTAACCTCCCTGTGTTTCCTTACCTTCCCACCCAGAGGATTATTTAATGTACTGGACTTGAGGTGCGCTCACTGGTTGTAAGTGGGCTCAATCTCTTTGTGTCGTCTCTACTGCAGTACTGGCATATACATCTTGCTGTGAGTCTTTGCATTTTGTGCTGGTGCGTTTTCGCCTAATTATGACCTTATTGAAATAACACGGTTGTAGTCGCTCTTTGTTTTATGGTGATGACTGAGAAACGAAATTCTAATTGGCATTACAATTTGGTGCCATATTTGTTCTGATATTCAGATGGTTTAATGAGGATTTAATTTGCACACCAGCCTGAGCGGTTGTCTGTGCTGCTACTTCTTTGGCGATCGGACAATGTTATTTATTAAAACGTGGCAAGGGCCCCAAGCTTTGTCACCGTGTGCAGTGTCAACGCTGGTGTTTAGGGAAGAGAGCTTTCTTTATTACCCGAGGAACTATGCAGTAGATTCCAATTATGTTGCTGTTTCCGAAGTTGTGATTGTTTCGGGCGAAAACCACTGTAGTGTCCTTTGTCCCACCGAAAGCAGTAGCTTGTGTACGTAAGTCTGCATCAGTCTGAATCTGCATCAGTCTTCAGTCTTCCACATGCGTGATTGGATTGCGGTCCCAGAAGCTGATTTCTGGGTCGGTTCAGACCCACATAGACTTGTTCTGTCACCACTTAGTAACTAGTAGTTTCTCCAGGGACGCCTGGTGGTCCCCGTCTCCTCTTTATCGTCTCATTTTATTTTTCAGCTACTTGCGCTCGGGTTCCATTTTCTCTCCCCCTGCCGTAACAGTGCTCTGAGGACGGGGCGTGGCGCGTGTCCCTTTACTTCATCAGCAACTCCCGCTTCTGGCTCATCTGCCGTGTGGGAAGTACACTTTTCCCTGGTGGTGTTGGAGCGGGTAATGGAGACTGAAAGGGGACACGCGTATTTAAAAGTAGTCTGGAAAAATTCAAAGCGGTGGGACATGCATGGTGTGACCCTACAGTATGTGAAATACCGTAGCTGTTGAGTTGTTTTCTTTCGAAGGAACACATGCGGACCACAAAGAAGGAAAGGCAGGTGAACCAGAGTTGTGCTTCCCGGAGTGGATTGCGCGTTTGAATACGCGCGGGTCCTATTGAAATGCAGGGTCCGCAGAGTCAGGCTGTCTAGCTGAGTTCTGCCGGTCTGCATCGCACAGGCCCCTGGTGACACTTACCCACGCTGTCCGTCTGCCGACCACGTGGTGGGTAGCAAGGAAGCAAAGAATTTAAGCTGCACGGATGCTGGCCTTTCTCTCATCAAATAGTAGAAGCATGTAGAAGTTCGTACATGTGAATTTGTATCGCGTGTCGACACCACTACGTTCCGGGAATACGCACGGGGCTGGGAGGAAACGACTTTTCTAAGCCAGTTGGAGAATCGAAGCCTTTTAAACACTGCTACACAAAATTAATTTAACCAGGGATCTTGCCGTTTGGTTGTTGGTTTATTTGCTATCGTTTTTAGGATTTTGCCGTTTCGGAGCTTTGTCACGATACCTCTTGTGCTGCAAATTTCTGCCTAAGGTGTCTGCTTTGTAAATGTGGATCCCCTCCTTGGGTTTTCTTAAAAGTGGATTTATGTTTTAATGACAAGTGGAGTTAAGGTAAAAACCGGAATCTGTTGTCAATTTTGTCTCTGTTCCGTAAATACCATTTAGGGGTAATGTACACCGTGACGTTGTTTTCCATTAACACGTAGAATTGTCGTGGTACATTAGCTGTCACACTTAGGGACTTGTATCATTTGTTCTTTTTTTCAAAGAATTTATTTGTTTGTTTGTTTATTTATCTATTTATTTATGAAAGAGAGAGAGAGGGAGGGAGGGAGAACAGGGGAGGGGCAGAGACAGGGAGACACAGAATCTGAAACAGGCTCCAGGCCCCGAGCTGTCAGCACAGAGCCCGAAGTTGGGCTCACAACCACGAACAGCGAGATCATGACCTGAGCCGAAGTTGGGCCCTTGACCTAAGACTGAACCACCCACACGCCTCTCATTTGTTCCTAATAACAAAAGCTTCATCTCCATAACACAGGCCAGGCTGTGGGATGCCTACAGTGTAGCAAGAATTGGCTGCAGGTGGAGGGTGCAAGATGGGTGGGCGGCTTTCTGCTCTCAGAAGCTCATTTTCTTTTGGGGAAACAGGCTTATGCTTATGTGGCAGCAAAACCCGTGATCTCTGCAAAGGGGAGGCTCCGAGTTCTGGACGGGGAGCTGTAGGGAGGTAGGATGGGGCTTGGCAGAGGCTGCAGAAGGCAGCCTGAGCTGGGGGCAAGGGGGGCCTGCTGGGAAGGGCAGAATTCCAGACACAGAACTGCAGACGTTCTGGAAGTGAGAAGGTGCACGGAGGTGATGTATGTTGGGGCAGAATGTTCAGGTACGGGGGAGGCTCACGGTCAGTCATCACAGACTTTGTTGTGTGCAAGCCCGTCAGTGCCATCAACCGGTGAGCCTTTCAGCAGCCGCGATGGTCTCTGGCAGCAACGTGAGATCAACTCGACCTTGACTTTGTAAAGTGGGCTACTAAGGGGATTCAGCACTTCTGGGAGCACTGGTACGTTTTCTTGTGCTAATGATTAAAATTTACCAATCGAGCTGTACTTCGACTCTAGAAACAATGCAGTAAACTTTGTGTCTGTGTGCATGTTTGTGAGTTTAGGGTTTTGCAAAGTGTTCCAGGTCCCGCGAAGTGTTTTAGTGCCCATCGCCACACTTTGTTACATGTTTTGGTCTAATTCCCTCTCCTGCTGCAGCCTGTGTTGACCAGCTGTGGGTCAGATTCATCTGCGGGTCGGATGAACGAGGGATGAATCCTTCTGATTGACCGCTGTGTCCTAAGTGGAGTTCTGGAGCTTTCTGTTCATCTGGGTTGCAATCCTGTACTGGTCCAGTGTTCAAAGATCCCTTCTTGTTACCGAACAGCAGACAACTGTTGTCTACCAAACAGCAGACGCATTTCTAAATGCGCTTCACATGGACAGCAGGGTTAATGTTTTGTGCGGGCCGTTTGGCGTAATGGGCCTACTCTAGTGGCCAGTAGACCAGAGCTTGAGAAACGTGGGGCTTAGTGGCAGGAAGGTTGGAAAGGCCGGACTCCGGACGGTCATCCAAGCTGTCGGACCTCGGGCCGATCCTCTCACACCCTCTCAGACAACCCTTCTTTTCCAGACGCCGAGTCAGGCCCGGGGCTGGTTCCACTCAAAGCCACTTCCCCTTCTGAAATTGTAGGATGTTCGTAAGTGAAATAGGAGTGTAAAATCCTGTAGGGAATTGACCTGAATGTTTTTGAGTGTTTCTTGAAAGTCCTTAGTCTGGCAGGCAGGACGCTTCTATTTTATCTGTAATAAAGCACGAGTGCTGCTAGATGAGTACTGGTGCGGGAGAACGCGCCTGGCAGGGCACATGTCCATGTAGATTTAGTGCCATGTGAGCACGTTCCCCGTGTTATTTATTACTAGAAAAGGTGTATTTGTGCAAAATTACATGCAACCTGAATCTCATTCTCGCATCGATGATGCCATAATTCATAAACTGTTTATTTCTCGGAGCAGTACGTATCTGCAGTCGAAGATCCAAACAGAAAAGTCTCTCGGGGTTGTAGGAACGAAGGTTGGCCCTCGCCATGCCTTTTGTCAACACGTCCTAATTCCGGGAGCACGCTGGTGTTTTTCTGTAACTGGCATTTGTTTGGTTATTTCTTCGCATCTACTTCTGTTTCTAGATGCGTCAGTTTCAGACATGACTTATTTTCTTTTTACCCTGGGAGGTGATGTTTCGTGGGTTTTTTGAGGAAGGGAAGGTGAATGCGCTCATTCAATCTGTCGTGCTCGACTGGTGGTCTGCAATGTGATTTTAGAGACGGGTCGCTTTTATTTCTGGATAAGAGTTCTAGGAGACAGGTCACTTTTATTTCTGGAGAAGAGTTCTAGGAGACAGGTCGCTTTTATTTCTGGAGAAGAATTCTAGGACAGTCGCTAGGCTCCGAAGTTCCATGTAACCTTGGCTCCCTTGGCTGTCCATTCTCTACAGACTGAATCATGGAGACGATTCTGGGTCCTTTTCTGTGTACAGAAGAGCTCAGTGTGCCTGACAACCTCCTTTTTCAGATTCCAGAAGTGAGGCTCACAGACTTGCCTCTGCGTTCGCGCTCGCTGTTACCGGGACTCCCTCTCTTCCCCCCTGGCACCCCATTGCACCTGTCTGCCCAGACACCCCCCCTTCTGCTCCTTCCAACTCAAATCCATTGTTACCTTACCTGCTGCCTGAGAATCCTTCCCAGCGTCCCCGAGAGCTGATGCTTCTGGCTCCAATTTCCCACAACTCCTGGTGGATGTATTTTATATGACTTATCATCCCTCCCGCCACTTACTAGACCTCTCCCTTGAGCTTCAACCCTGACCTTCAGTTCCCTGTAGACAGCTCAGAGCTGTCTTGCAGGTGCCTCAAATACATCGAGCACAGACCTAAACTCACCCCAGCCTTTTCTAAAGTGGCTTTCCCTGGGGTGTTCTGTGTGCGTGGTGAATAGAACTCCTCCTCACTGAGATTCCCTGCTCTCATCCTGGTGTCTCTTCCACACACAAGAAGCAGGTGGAAGTCAGACCAGGTCCCTCCTTTTCCAAAATTCTTCATTGCCACCGAACAGAACAGCCTTCTGAGAAAGGCCCAGGTTCTGGCTCCAGACCCCCCAAGCCTTCTCTCACCCACCTTTACTAAGTGTTTTGTGGATATTATGCCATCTAACTGTGATTGTCTCATTATTCATACAATAGGCATAGTGGTTAGTTTTCCTCTTTATTCATGGCTCTGTTCTGAGACATTAATCACAGTCCCTGCTGAGAAGCGAGTATATCATCTGCTCTGCCCCACTGGCCTCAGGACATTGGGCACGGACAGACACTCCGCCCAGGCTGGGTCCAACCAGATTCCCTTGCTTGGAAAGCTTGAATCTGGGCTCAAAGATTGTGCTGACATCTGAGGTCATTGAAAGCTGAGGAGTAAGTGTTGGGGTTCTGTGTATACAAGAGCGCAGACCAGCCAGTCAGACCAGAGAAAGGACAGGCAGACCGCCCATGGGGGCGGGAATCAGGGAGCAGACCTGCTTGTGACTCTGGGCCCCTCTTGGGACCTGCATAAACACACCCTTGAGGCCATGGGTTTCAGGAGACTTCTCTGTGTCTGCCCCAAGTTCCTCTTGGGACCAAAGATAAGCGGCTGCTTGAAACCCAAGTATCCCTAATGAAGATATTGTCCTTAATCCAAATACTGGCTGGGGGCTTCTTAAGGACGTGGAGTGAGGGTTCTCGGGACTTTGCCTCTGGAGGTGCGTCATGAATGGATGGGTCCGTCTGTGCTGCAGACTGGGTGCCTTCCGATGGTCAGGGCCATCGTGTGTCTCCATAGCCAGTGTCCCTGGCATTGTACCATTTGAATTAATTGGGCTTTTTATGAGGCTTATTATCCCAGCTTAGAATTCCATTTCATATCTGTGATAAATTTTCTAATCCCGAACAATAATTTCTTTTAATAGTATACTTAGGATGTTTCTAACTGTGATAAATGGGATGTATTTCCTTAGCGATGCCGAGCGTCTGAAAACAAAACAAAGGCTAGTGTTTAATGTGTGTAAGCCGTTGTTGATTTCGCAGCAGTGACTCGGTACATAGTACTCCAAAGGTGGTCGTGCGTGTGTGTGAGTGTGTCTGTGCGTGTGTAACCTCTGAACGCCCATTCATGTACGCGCAGCTGGGTTTATACTTGCAAAGGGTAAGGGAAACGAAACTCTTAGGGAGTGTAATTGCTACTGTGATGCTTCCTGTGTATTTCATTAGTGGCTGACAGGAGCGATGAATGGTGTGGAAATGCATGTGGTTGTCAGAGATCCATCAGGTGGATCGAGTAAGCACGGGACTGGTCTGTGCGGAATGTGCCCTAACATGGGGCCATATTGGTAAATAAGAGGTACCATCCTGTGGCTGCTGGGTGTCCTCAGTTCTACCACATCACGTCCCTGGTGGATAATCGGCCCAGACGCTGGGTGTAGCAGAATCCAGGGGTCAGCACTCCGTCCCACAAGAGGAGATACAGCTCTTTGAGCTGAAGTTTTCTTATTGTTGTTTTGGTTTATTTTTTAATCAATAGAATAGAACTCATAATCCTGATGTTGCATTCATGCATCATCATATGACTGGGTTATATAGCTTTTTATCTAGTGCATTACATGACATAGTAGATCCCAATAGATATTAGCGATTATTATTGGTATATAACTCAAGGGGAAATAGTTTGTTCCTATGAATTAAAAATAGGATGCCCATAGAGACCCACGTGTAAATGAAGATAGCATTTGCGGGAACTAGATCACTTGGTACTGATAACACCACCACACTTGGGGATGTGAGAGCATCTCCGTCACTTAGGCTGGGCAGCCCCAACTGTGTAAATATGTTTGGACATCTTTGCCGTATTGTCTTCAGTATGGGAGCCGGAAGTATAATGAGAACTTTGAAACTTGGCTTATTATTATGACTTTTAAGAAACAGCCCCATAGAAGTTCCATTATAGAAGGTTCTCCAGCTTTTAAACACTTCCTTAGTTTATAAAATCCTGCTAAAATCTCCATGAAATTATTGAGAATTCCTATTTCATTGTTCATGATTTCTAAAGATTCAGTATATTAATCAGAACCAAAAAAAAAAAAAAAGTCATCTTTGGTGCCATTTTATTGGATGCCGGCAACCATTTAATCTTTCTTTAATGTAACAAACAGTTGGGTGCTTACCATAGTTCCGGGCTCCGTTCTAGGTCCTGGGTATACCATCAAGGCCAGGAAAGGCAAAATCCCTTCTCTCATGGAACTAGCTTTCTAGGGGTGGGGAGGTGGAGAGGTAAAGGACACTAATCAATAATCAGGATTGTCTCCAACAGTGGGAAGTGAAACAGAGAGCTGTAACAGTGGGGTGGATAGGTGGTGATGTTGGGTGAGGCTGTATGGAAATAAACTCTTAGGAGGTGACATTTGAAGTGAGACCTGAATGATGTCCAGGAGTAGGCTTCGTGAAGGTTGGGAAAAGGAGCATCCCAGGCAGTGGGAACCAAGTGGAAACACCCGTAGTTAGAACAGAAAGAAAGCCAATGTCCACCCAAAGACATCAGGTCTTGATCTGGAACCTCTGAATGTTCCCTTATATGGTAAGGCTTTTGCAGATATGATTATGTTAGGGATCTTAGCTAAGGAGATTATTTTGGACCATCAGAGTGGGCTCTTCATGCCATCCCAAGTGTTCTTATAAGAGAGATGCAGACAGAAGAGGGGAAGCAATGTACAGAGGGAGGCAGAGATGGAGGGAGGCAGCCATGAGCCAAAGACAGCCGGCAGCCAGCCGAGGCCGGGACAGGCAAAGAATGAATTCTCCCCGGAAGCTTCTGGAGGGAGCCTGGCCCCGCCGACACCTTGGTTTTGGCTTTCTGGCCTCGAAAACTGAGAGAGAGTAATTACTGTTGTCCTAAGTCCGTAACCTAGGACACATGGTGAGCAGAGTCAGACCAGTCGTAGCAGTTGAGCAGATCTTGTGGGGGCTGGAGGACGGATGGGGTTTTTTCTAAATGCAGTGGGAAGATTTTGTATTGCATTATTTTAAGCAAATCTGTTTGGCCGTCGGAGAGAAGTAGATTATGGTAGGGAGGGAATAAGGATGGGTTAAGAGTGGACACTACTACTTAGGGGTCAGCTGCAGTAATTCAAGCAGGAGATCATGGTGGCTTGGTTTAGGATGGGGGCTGTAGAGATGGAGAAAAATACATGAATTCAGATTATGTTTGCAGATTGACGGAACTCACTACTGGGCTGAACGTGGAATCTAACGACAGAAGTTTCTTGGTCTGCGTGTAAGTAAAATTGTAAAACTAAGGGCAGGATTCTCGTTTCTGTTCAACCTGTTGACAGGAAATGCAATCTGACAAACTTGAACGATTTTTCTTTCATTGTGTAAACAAATCACATTATCTAAGAGATGAGTTACTTGTAACTCATATTATCTAAGAAATCTTTTAGATGTTTTTAGCTCACTTACAGTTGTAGGGAGCCAACACCGTGTACAAGAGTGATGGGCAGAATTACTACCTCTTCAGGGAGATTTTGGGGAAATGTGTTAGTGAATGCTGCAGAATGGACCACTATGTATGGTCCTCTCTGGAAATTTTAGCATGACTCCTCATCCTCAGGTTCTTGGGAAGTTTGCATGACCCCCGACTCTGTTCTCTACAGATATTACATGGACAGTTAAAGGAAAATTTCATTTTCACGTTTTACCATCATTTGATGGGATCATGAGCATTGTGACAAAAATAACTGATAAAGAAAAACTCATTGATATCTACAAGCACTTAAATTTCCCCTGTTGTAATTTGCTAATACATGGTACATTCGGAGAACTTACATTTTGATCATTCAAGTGGGATGTGTTACGGATTTCAGGAAAATTCTTACCCATATTACTCACTTTTCATCCCTTGGTGAAATATAAATTACCAGAATTCAAAATTAATCTGTGATGATGATAACAATAATGGGGATGATGATAGTTAAAGGGTAATATTTATATAATTATATTACTACAATAACAATGGATTGAAATGGTAGTATTTAGATATAACAATAATATAATACGTTAACCTCCTTGAATGCTATGACTGTAAGCCAGGGATTACTTTATGGGCTATTTCTTTAGTGAATTTTCATAACTAATTCTGGTTCCTGGGCAGCAGTTGAAGTGACCTCTGTCAATTCTGGGCAGAGGTGGGAGAGCCTGTGTCTCTTCCGTCAGGTTCTTCCCCTACTGCGGCAACTGGGGAGTTCCAGATAGTGGAGCCACAAGAGGGTCACACAGTCCAGAGGCTGCTTTGGAATTTATGTGAGTGAGCAAGAAACTCTGAGCGAAGGTATTGAGATGTCCAGGTTGTTGTGTTACTGTAACACAGCGGTGTATTTTGTTACTGCAGCAACTATCTTTTCCTGATGAATACAGTCACTGTGTGATATGGTATGCAGTCACGCTGTTCATTTGGTATCTTTCGAGATCATCATGGAAAGGTGGGGTGAGTATTTGAGGAAGTATGTTTTACTTTGACACATCAGCTAATTGTGCTCTTACAGATCTCTTTGTAAGACCAGTCGTTGATTGGATGAAAAAATGGTCTCAACAAGAGCATAAGTATTTGGCATAAAGAATTCTTTAAAAGAATGCTGTACGGAAGTATATCATCTGTAGTCACTAGCTCGTTAGACGGCTTTCCTTAATGAATATCTTTGTGAGCATGTCTTACTCTTGATACAGAGTAGAAGAGCATTGAAAGGTAGCATGGTTGAAAAGATAATGTAAGTAGTAGATGCCAGAAGAAATCGCCGTGAGAGCGGGGCCCCCGTGAAAAGAGTTTTGAAAAGAGGCTACAGGGAACCAGACTGAGAACAGTGGGCATTTTTTTGTCTAGTTGTAGGAAAGTAGCTAAGTATATTGTTTCATCTTTTTAAAAAAAATTTTTAATGTTCATTTATTTGAGAGAGAGAGAGAGAGAGAGAGAGAGAGAGAGAGAGAGAGCAGGCAAGCAGGGAAAGGGCAGAAAGAGACCGAGGCAGAATCCCAAGCAGGCTTTGTACTGTGTCAGTGCAGAGCCTGATGTGGGGCTCGAACCCACGAATCGTGAGACCATGACCTGAGCCAAAACCAACAGTCAGATGCTTAACTGACTGAGCTACCCAGGTGTCCCTCTTTGTTTGTTTTTTAGGTTTATTTATTTAGAGAGAGAGAGGCAGAAAAGGAGAGAGAGAGAATACCAAGCAGGTTCTGCACTGACAGACACGGGGCTTGAACCCATGATCTGTGAGATCATGACTTGAGCCAACATCAAGAGTTGGATGCTTAACCGACTGAGCCACCAAGGCACTAGATTTAGGTATCTAAATCTAGATACCTAGGAACATATAGACAAGGTTCTTGCTCTCATAGATCTTAGGTTCAGGATGGAGGGGCCGTGGGTGAGAAGATCTATAATCAGTGAGCATATTGGGCTGATTCTAAGACACACATTCCGTTTCAATGTTGACGTCAGACGTGACTCACACTTACAGGTGTTTCCCACCACTGACCAGACAGCAGTCTGAGGGAGGTGTCAATTCCTGCTTATGCCCAGACTTGTTAACAAGACGCCATATTGTGGCCAGTTGGGTTGCATCATGTGTCCACAGGTTGAGTTTAGTCGCCACTTAAAATCCTTTTGAGAAGATGACAGCATAATTTGACATGAAAACAAAATGTCAGTGTTGCCGCAGGAAGACCAGAAACAGAGCCCTTAAACTGATATTAATGAAGCTAACATTCATTTTTGGCAGAATGACGATGACTTGGTATTTAACTGCAAAACAATGGCTAGCCTATCTCATTTTTATTTTCCCACTTATGTTTGTGAGAAAGTGATATATGATAAGAATGTCTCAATAGATGTAAAAGAACATCCTTTAATTAAATATATAATCAGAATTCAAAACTGTGGGGAAAACATGTGTCTTAGTTTAATTGGCAGCATTTTGCTTTGTTAGGAATACAACAAATATGAGTACATGTTGTAATTGATGGCCTCCTGGATTCAATGAAATACAGTTAATAAACCAAAAAAATAGCAGGTGTTTTTAGGGTCTATGAAAATAATAAAGTGGGATGAGGTGATTGAAAATGGCTTTGATCCAAGGGAAGGGAAGTACTTTAGAGAGGTGGTCTGAGAAGGTCCCTCTGAGGGCATTTGAACACAATGGAGACAAAACTGAGCCACTGTCCAGGAAGAGCATTCCAGAGAGAGGGACAGCAAAGTCAGAGGTCCTGTGGGTGAACACACCTGGCTTCCTCAGCCCCCAAGAAGTCTAGTATAAGGGGCATGTCAGGAAGGTAGGCGTAAGGATATTTTTATCCTATGTTAGTTGTTTCAGCAGCCAGAGATGTTAACTTACGTAAGCTACACATTGCCCTTCTCCTAGAAGCGGAGATTGGCTCTCTGGGCTCATCTCATGCCCACCTGGATCAGTGCTGGTGCTTCTCGGTGCTCCACCAGCATGGCCACTGCCTTTACTCTTCCCTTTGGGGCAGTTCACCGCCTAGACACCCAAATATCTGCCCTCCATCTTGCTAGTGCCAGCCTGCGAGGAGGTTCGGGTGCATTCGACTTCACTCCGAGTTCTGGTGGAGAAAGGGGGAGTTGAAAAAGAGTTTAGAATAGAGAGGGTCTTTCTGCCTCATTACATACCTTTCCTGAGCCTCCATGTACCTACACTTCTGCATACTGCACCTGTCCCCCTCATTCTCTGTCTTCCATGCTGCTCTCCCCACCTGCACCCCCCCCTTCCCCCACCCTTCATGTCCTGTGCTGAGTGGGTTAACTGTTTCTTCCTTTCAGTATCTCCTTTCAACTCTTCAGGTCTTGCTTTCCGCCTTCAAGAAACTGATCATCAAGAAACTGATCAAGGTCCTTAACTTGAAGTTTCTTCTTCCTTTTTCCTTCTTCTTCCTCTCCCTCCACCCTCCTCCTTCCTTCTTCCTCCCTCATTCCTCTTCCTTCTTCTTTTTAATGTTTATTAATTTTTGAGAGAGAGACAGAGCATGAGCAGGGGAGAAGGAGAGGGAGAGGTAGACACAGAATCCCAAGCAGGTTCCAAGCTCTGAGCCATCAGTACAGAGCCCAACGCAGGACGCGAACCCGTGAGATCATGACTTGAGCCAAAGTCTGATGCTCAACTGACTGAGCCACCCAGGCACCCCTGAAGTTTCTTCTGTAAGAGGCACTGTGTTGCCAACTTTTAAGATGGTAAATTTTGCGGCTTGTTGCTTCAAGGAAACATCTGATGTTGGTGTGGAAGGCTCCCCACGGTCATGGTAACAACGTTTGATTCTGTTCTTTTTTCCCTCTCCTCTTTGTTCTAAGTCAAAAAGAAACATAGCATGTTCCTACAGACACGACTGGGAAGGCATGCTTTTACTTCCCTGTGTCTGCTCACGATTCAGAAGGATCACAGGAGGAACGTTGCAGGTTAAGGGGAAAGTAGATGAGAATGCTGTAAAATCTTCGTGCCGTGATGTTTGCAGGATATGGAGGGGAAATGTGTCCGGCTTTCCTCATCATTAAACCACTCTGCAGGGTGCCTAAAGAGCTGCCATGCGGTGCTACCTGGAAAGATAAAAAAAAATTTTTATGATGTTGCCAATGGAGAAAGGGAAAATCAAAGTAGACAAAAGAAAAGGGCAGTAGCAGAGTGAGACCTTTGTCGCTGGGGATATACAGAACTCAGATCGGAGGTGGCTTTCTGCCACCTGTGCTCTGCCAGGTTCCTTGAAGTTTACTGTGTCTCTTGCATTCTTAGGATTCGTGCAGGTTCCCAGTTTATTCCCAGACTTTCAAGATGCACCTGCAGAACGTTCGCAACGTTGATTATAAACTTGGTGGTCGCAGCACTGATTTGGAGACTCCACTGAATCACGGGATGTTCGGTCTTTGCGTTTTTAGGTCACCGTGAGGGTAATTTCGGAATGCAGCATTGTAATTAAGAATTATGAGCAACGGTACTAGCAACAAAAAAAACAACAGTCGCCACCATTCAGTGAGCATATTTGAGCACGGTGGGACAATGCCAAGAGCGTCGCGCACATTATGTATGTGCATTATCTCATTTAATCCTCACTGTAAATCTCCCAAGCACATATGATTTTTGCTCTCGTTTTATAGTTCAATGAATTAGATTTCCCAAGGGAAGCCAAAATTGCCAAACATGTTTTTCTCATTGCAAAACATTCTATACTGCCTCTTCTGAATCAGCACTTTTTTTTTTTTTTAAATAGTGAAACATTTCTTATTTTTTATGGCAGGCTTGCAAAAGAAGAGAGAAATACACACGTTATTGTGTGTGGAGTCACGCATTTGTGCCAGCCTTTTGGTGTGCCTAAAGGGTATCCGCTGGGGGGTGACAGTACAGCCCTAGGGATGCTTATAAACATGAGGCGTGTTTGGATCGCCGTGATGAACAAAGGGTACCCTTGGTGTTGAGTGCACAGGTGCCAAGGAGAAGCACATCCGCTCTCTCGGTAGAACTGTTTGGGCACAAATTTTATTTAATTTAAATTTAATTTAATTTAAATTTTTAGGTAATAAAAATTTATTGAGGAGGTGTCTGGGTGGCTCCGTTGGTTGAGCGTCTGACTCTTGATCTCAGCTCAGGTCACGATCTCATGGTTTGTGAGTCTGCGCCCTGCATCGGGCTCTGTGCCGATGGCGTGGAGCCTGTTTGGGATTCTCTGTCTCCTTCTCTCTGCCCTCTCCCCTGCTTATGCTCTCTCTCTCTCAAAATAAAAATTAACTTAAAAATTTTTTTATCGAGAATTCCCGGGTTGGTGGTCATTGCCTCCCAACACTGTAGGAAATCACTCAGAAATCCCACTGTCCCAACACTTCTGGCCAGCATGAGAAGGAGCAAAATCGTTCCCCCGAAAATCGGCCAGGCTTTGTTCATCCAACAGGGGTGGGGATGACAGGAGCAGAAGGGACCTCACGTGATACTGGGTGGGCACAAACTTTACATTCTGCATCACTTTTTGATAGATTAGTCCGTTTCTTCCTGGACCACCATTTAACCTGCCTCTTCTCCCCTGGTTTCAGACTGTCATAGCCATTACTGATCAGCCCTACACCACATTTTCTCAGACAGACATCCCCATGTCTGTTTATACTTTCCTCCCCTTCTTGGATGCACAGGGTAGACTGAGCACTAAACACCTTGCAGAGGACAGAGACCCGGGGTGGGGGGTGGGCAGGCTGGAATGCTGGGAGGCTCACTGCCGTTCCCTTGGGACAGTTCCTGGGCATGACTGATCGATCCACTGGCTTTTCTCTGCCCCAAGCTCTGCTAATAACTTTCTCCTTGGACTTTGTACCAGGACTGGAGAGAGGCACTGGGACTAAATATATCAGAATACGAAATACCAGTACTAATGCTAACACAAAATAAATGGCAGTGCTGGTGACTCGGAGAAGGTCCGTGAATCGTTGTGTTGAGGTCATCAGAGCCTCTCTGGATCCTGTGGTTGGCTGTTCATATTCTTCTTTCGCTTTTTGAGCTCCCTCGCATAAAGCTCTCCCTGATGTAGATAAAATCTACACATATATGAATATATATACACGTATTAAATCTGCATACACCACATATACACACACATATTTTTTAATTAAGCCGTAATCATTTTCATCTCTCGGAGAACCAACAAACACAACTCAGGCTGGTGTACAAGCATACCAGAGCTGGAATGTGACATTGAAAGCCATCCTGTGCAGCCACCTCTGGATAAATAGTTTGGAGTTAACTATGAACGCATAGTTAACGTTCCATGCTTATTAGAGCCCGATTAGAATCTAGGCTTCCACACAGTACAAATCTGACCTCTTGGAAAAAGGAATCTGGTGTTGTCACTTCCTTGCCATTTTGTGTGTGTTAATGGCTGTCTTACTAGATTTGCACTGGAATCTCCTGGAAGCTTAAAAAAAAATCCCTAAGCACAGATGGTACCTGTACTAAGTAAACCAGGAAGTCAGAGGGTGGGATCTAGGCATCCGCGTTTTTTGGAGATGCCCAGGTAGTTCCGGGGTGTAGTGGGACGTGGGAGGCCCTCGCCCACGGGACAGTAGGCTCCCTTTTCTGCTCTCCATCTACCTCCCCGGGCCTCAGTGCTCGCACCCTCTTGCCCTACACAGAAATTCTTACATAATGTTCTTTTATCATCTTCAGCTATTTTCATTTTCAGAGGAACTACTTTGTGGAATGACAGTACGGAAGGTAGGAAATGGGAGGCTAGCGTCACGGTGGGCATGGGGTTGCTGCTGCTAGAGGGTCTGTAAGAATTGCCCCCAAATGCCACCAAAAACTCCACAAAGAGCCAAGTAGAAGCTCTGTCGCCGTGGCACTTTCCGTGGGCTTCCTGTGCAGTTGGAGAACTCGTGTAATTGGCTACGCCAAGGGTACTGTGGTTTGCACACGATTTTTTTCTGACTTAGAGTTCTTTCATAGTTATTCCTGCCCCTTTTCATTGCACTGCAGCGTGTGTTGCTGTCGGGGTGGGGGGAGCATTGTAGCTGCGGCCCGTGCGTGAGCTTCTCTCGCCGTACGCGTGATTGCCCGAGTGCCACATGTAGGGCCCTCGCCACATTCTGTCGCCGTGCTGTGTCCCTGTCCCTCTCTTACGAGACTGTAATCTTCTGAAGAGCAGGAATTGCATTTTAATTATTTCTTCTTCTGTATCTGGCATCATGCCTGGTTCATAGTTGGTGCTCAACAAAGGTTGTCTTTCTCCTTAGAAATCAACTGAATAGCCTTGAGCTTGTTGGAGTTTAAAGAGACCTCATCATCAGTACGTGCCTTCCCCGTGTGATTTTTGAAACCCTGTGAGATAAGCAAAAGGAGGAGGCAGATGATTCTAGTAGAAGTAGGTTGGAGATGTCTTCTGAGTGTGCGCTGTCTTACTGCCGGCAGAATCCCACCCTCAGGTCTAGCTCTGTTGGGCTGGGGGAGGCCTTCCCACGGTCCTCCTGCAGTGAACTCTAAGCAGGACAGCGAGGACTGTGCACCTTCGGCTTTTCGTTCCAAGCTCACTAAATGTCAACCTAGCTACTCTTCTTGGAGAAAAAGGAAGGGATGGTAAGAGGCGAGGGTTATGCGCATGGAGCTGTCTCCACATGGAAGGAACCATCAGAAGTCAGGGAAAAGATTCCTCCCCTGAACCTCGCCCACCACAGTGACTGCATATGAGCCCTGCGGTGCTGTGCCCTGAGCCTTTGAGCTTTGGTCTTCATCATATGATATGTATGGGATGTGGGATGCCTACTCTCTGTGATGGTGTCACTGTTATTGTGGGTCCTGAAATGAAGACCCTGTGCCTTGTCACTCTTGGTCATAGTATGAACACCTTTACTCACTGCCTGACTTCAGTATGAGGAGTACTCAGGTCGTCCATCTGCTAACAGATTTATAGAGCGTTTTATATATTTGCAAATACAATTTTGGGAACTTTTTGTGCTCTCACATAAAGATTTATTGATAAATATACAACAATGTAATAACATGCCATTGGATTCTTTTTTTTTTTAACTTTTTTAATGTTTATTTTTTGAGAGACAGTGCAAGTGGGGAGGGGCAGATAGAGGGGGACACAGAATCTAAAGCAGGCTCCAGGCTCTGAGCTGTCAGCACAAAGCCTGGCGCGGGGCTTGAAACCTCGAACTGTGAGATCATGACTTGAGCCGAAGCTGGATGCTTAACTGACTGAGCCACCAGGGAACTGGATCCTTCAGGGAACTGGATTCTTAACACAATCCTGAGAGTGGTATATTCTGGAGAATCTACTAAATAGGAAACATTTGGGGGATGGTTTCATGTGGTTTTATTCAGTTTAGATCTGAAAAGCTATAATCTATGATTTCCAATTTAAAGTAAATATGTTCCTGTGAATTCATACATAGACAACTGAAAATCTGAAATTGAAATCTCTTAAAAGCACTTTATTTAAGGTAGCAATTCTCTCAGTGTAACGAAATAATAATGAAAAGCGAGTGTGCGTGTTTCTTGTGTTGTGAAGTCCTTTATTTGTATTATTTCACTTGATCCAGAAAACCTCCCTGAGAGGTGTATTTTTGGCCCTGGTATCACATGAGGGAATTTAGAGAGGTTAATTAACTGGGTCGAGGTCACATAGCGGCTAGACAGGAAATTCAGACTCCAAATCACATGCTTCTTGACTTCTGTCGTGCTGTGAAGGAGGCAAGTTTTATGATCATTCCCAAGGCTCTGAGAAGACCCAGGACTTTCATATGGATCCTTCCCCGCCATTACTGCTTTCAAGGTTCTGGCTGTTCCTGAAACTTCAGGGAGTTGCTCACAGATGAAGCTGGAAATCTTTCAGTACCAAAGAGCTTGGTAATCAAGATGGTCGTTATCTGAGAACTTCTTTGTTGTAGCAATTTTAATAGTAAAAGGCAATTGTAAGTCTAAAAATCAGCATTTCTGACTCATCCGATTGAAAAAAAAATGCTAGCTAAAAAAAGCATTGTTTGTTGTTTGCTCCTTGAAGATGCATTCAAGTGACTGATTTGTCTGGATTCGTTAAGATCCTTGATTTTAAATTCTTAAAACAGTTTATGTGAACAAGAAAGCCCAAAGGTAGCATGCAGCTTTTCTGGGCAAGAGAAACCTCATTTTCCCAGGATCTTTAGGAAGGGGTATGGTTTGGACTGGAGCCAGTGCTGAGAAAAGTTCATCGTTACAACAATTACATTTGCCTTTTGAAACTTCACGATAACTGGTAGAAAGCATCTAAACTTTTTCTAGCCACGTTGATGAAATGAATTTTATGAAATCTGTGCTGAATGATTGGGAGACAAATGAACAGGAACACCGCTGCGCTAATGAGCATGAGAATTCGTAATAGTTACACGTGGCAGGCACCACGGCCTTAAAGATGATCTGCGAGTCGTGTACTCGTTGACATCTCTGCGGTGTCGTTACAGGACTTCTCGCGATGGGGACGCCCCGCCGTACCTAAGCACGGCCTTTCACGGCTCTGCGCTCAGTAATCAGAAAGTTCTTTCGTGTCTGAAAGTGGAGTCTACCCCCTAGAAATGCCTACAGATGGCACTGACTTAACAGCTGCGTGTACAGAATGGCCCTTTCCTCCGTCCTGAGAACTCTTCAAATCTCTTGGTATTTATTTTTTTCTGTGCCCTTGATAGTTGTTACGTTGGTGCTGGAGGACACAGACTGGCACACAGGTTCTCTGCTCCTGACATGGGAGGGGAGGAGGTGGGGAAGGACTTGAGTTGGCTTGAGCCTGGGAACACACAGCGTTTGGAATCTGGGATGGTCTACCTGACAGCACTATTAACATAGCATAGAACGAAGTTTGATAAACTCCAGGATTCTGTCCTGGCCTCTCCCCACTCTGTGTATTTCCTTTAGGAGTGAGTGCATTCTCGCTCATCCCAGCAATGACCCCGTTGGCTCTTGATTCCTCGGTGTTCCTCCGCCGCTGGACTTTGCGAACTGCTTACTTGGCGTCTGTTCTTGCGTATTTCACCAAGATTATAGGAGCGTCGCCATGTTGTATCAATTCAACATGACAAAAACGGTCATTGTTTTCCTGCCGGGTATTCTCTTCCTTCGGTGTTTTTGTATCTTATTGAGCAGTCCGGCCACTTAGGCCCTTGAGCTAGATATTTGAGAGTGCTGCTGGATTCTTCTATCTTATGTCTAGAAACACCTCCTTACTCCTTACCAGCTTTCTGTCTCCATCCCTACTGCAAACATCCTGTCTGCGCTCCCGTGATCCATTGCTCGCGGCCCTGTGGGTCCCTTTGTTGGGAAAATGAATAAAGTTTTGCACCGGAAGATGGCCAGTGGGACTAAAACAAGCTGTGGTCTCCAGCTTGGAGAGCCCTCTTCCGGGTTCTTCTTGCCCTGTTTGCTGGGCATGAGAAAACCCGCTGCAGATATGAAAGCTGACAACTATAAATTACCCCTCCCCCCTTCTTTCGGGGCTCAGATCTTTGGAGAAATGGTCTCCTCTGAACCCACTGGTGTTAAATAAATCTCCAATACACCAAGATCTCCGAGTGCAGCTTGGTTTTTCCGCCAGCGTTCCAGCCTGGTTCCGTAACACCTTAACATCCAACTCCAGGCCTTATCCCCGTGTCCCTTCAGATGACACCTTCCGGTTCCTTGAATATTCTGTTTGTTTCTAGCTCACATCTTTCAGGCACACTTCCTTCTGCAGCAGCCTTCTGTCTTGTGTTGGCCGTCCTTCTGGACTCTTAACCCTCTTCCACAACTGCAGTTTGCTTCTTAGAAAAACAAACAGAAAGCCCAGACAGTCCATTGCCTGAGTCAAGGGCAAGCTTTTCACCATTGTTCCCCTAGCAGGGAGTTTGATAAGGAGGAGACAGACGGTCCCTGACTCTTGGTGAACCCATCAATGATCACCCTGTGGACTGAGCCTTGCTGGATTGGTTTGAGTTTACCCACGCCAAGAGGATAGACCGCAAAGCCTGTTGTGCTGATGAGCTATAGAAGGACTGTGCTAGTCGCGCTTTTGCTAATTACAAGCAAATTTTTAATTGATTTTTATTGACTTGATTGTGTGGAGTCAGCACGCCCCGACTACAGTGGATGCTAAAATTGGTAAAAGAGGAGGCAAAAGTCATATTAGAGATCTTGATACCAAATCCCAGGAGGAATAGCACACAAAGGACCACAGGTGTGTACGAAACAAAGGGCATTTGAAAAACCTTTCAAAGCCTGCATTCATATTGCAAGCTTTGCTAACAAGTTATTTATTTTTCCTTTGAATTCATGAATTCAAACTAAGACCAGTGAATGCCACTTTAAGCATATTTAATTAGCTGCATTCATGGCTTCAGGATAGTATTGACTCATAGTTTACTAGGTTTAAAAATTGATAGAACACTTATTAATAATAGATGCTTGTACTCATTACTTAAAATTCACTAAGCAACTACACTTGTCTTCATAGACAAAGCAGTGGTTTGAGGCAATTAGCTAGACATTTCAAGAACTTTTTACTTGAAATGTCTAGCTGATGGCCCTGATGCCCTGTTTATATTCTGTCTCTTTGTCTGCATATGAAAAGCAAAGCTTTCTTTCTTGTTTAAAGGCCATTTTAAGGAAGAAAAAGGCCTCTTGGTTCAAAAACAGTGCCTGAACTAATCATTAGGGTCTGGGCTTGACTTCCCAAGTGTCACATAATCGCTTGGATGGTCAAAAGTTTTAAAAATGCAATGCTGCGAGTATTTTACTTTATGTTTGTATTGGGTTATCTTTCTGGCTTTTTGGAAAAACTAGTGACTTGTTTCCTAGACGGGATACCGTATTTAATAGTCCCTACCGTGGAAGTTCCCAGGAGAACATTCTTCAGAAAAAAGAGAAATAACAAAACTGCCCGAACTCCCCAGTGTTTTAATTTGTTGGGGTTAACATGAGTAGGGAAAAAATGTAAACGCAGCTGTGTCGAACGCGTAGGAAGGAGATCAGGGTCCTGTATCAACAACTGTTGTCGTTGGGCTTGAGCTCCTAATTTTTTCGTTTCTGTATCAGTTTTTGTCCTCCATCTAATCTTCTGTTCCGCGTGCGCTTTGTACACCCAAAATCAGCAAGATCGAGGTGTAATTCCAAACTGTTCACATTCCTAGATTGTTACTCTAAAAATGGACAAGAAGGGAACGTTTTCTTTTCCATTCACAAACCTTTTGATGAGCCAAAGAAAGGAGCAAATGTTCAGTGAAGGTTCTGTCTCCCGTATCAATCACACAGGGCCAGAAGAGAGATGCTTAGCTTTCCCTGGGCTTGTTACTATGTTATCAGCTGTGTCCTATTTTTATTTTTATTAAAAATTTTTTTAATTTTTTTTTAACGTTTATTTTTGAGAGGGAGAGAGACAGAGACAGACAGAGTGTGAGTGGGGGAGGGGCAGAGAGAGAGGGAGACACAGAATCCGAAGCAGGCTCCAGGCTCTGAGCTGTCAGCACAGAGCCCGACCTCAGGGACTGCGAGATCATGACCTGAGCCGAAGTTGGACGCTTAACCGACTGACTGAGCCACCCAGGTGCCCTTATTTTAATTTAAATCCAAGTTAGTTAACCTGTAGTGTAATAACGATTTCAGGAATAGAATTTAGTGATTCATCACTTACATACAACACCCGGTACTCATCCCAACAAGTGCCCTCCTTAATGCCTGTCCCCCATCTGGCCCATCCCCCTACCCACCTCCCATCCAGCAACCCTCAGTTTGTTCCCTATATTTTAGAACCTCTTATGATTTGTCTCCCTGTTTTTATCTTATTTTTCCTTCCCTTCCCCTGTACTCATCTGTTTTGTTTCTTAAAATCCACATATGATCATATGATATTTGTCTTTCTGTGACTAATTTCGCCTAGCCTAATACTCTCCAGTTCCATCCCCGTAGTTGCAAATGCAAGATTTCATGCTTTTAATTGCCAAGTAATGTCCCATTGTATATATAAACCCCATCTTTATCCATTCATCTGTTGATGGACACTTGGGCTCTTTCCATACTTTGGCTATTGTCGATAGTGCTGCTATAAACATCAGGGTGCATGTGCCCCTTCGAATCAGAATTTTGTATCCTTTGGGTAAATACCTAGTAGCACAATGCCGGATGGTAGGGTAGTTCTACTTATAACTGTAAAAAAAAAATTTTTTTTTATGTTTGTTTATTTCTGAGACAGAGAGAGACAGAGCATGAGTGGGAGAGGGGCAGAGAGAGAGGGAGACACAGAATCGGAAGCAGGCTCCAGGCTCTGAGCTGTCAGCACAGAGCCCGATGCGGGGCTTGAACCCACAGACTGTGCGACCTGAGCCGAAGTCGGTCGCTCAACCGACTGAGCCACCCAGGCGTCCCTACTTATAACTTTTTGAGGAACTTCCATACTGTTCTCCAGAGTGGCTGCACCAGTTTGCATTCCCACCAGCAGTGCAAGAGGGTTCCTCAGATGTGTCATATTTTATGGACGTCAGTTATTTTCAACTGTAAAATGAGTATAGTGTCCATCAAAAAGGATTTTTTGAGGACTAAAGAAAATAAATTATGTCAAGAATCCAGATCAATGCTTGGTATATACCAGTGCTCAAGAAAATTGGAAATTCTTATGGTTCTCCTGTTACTCTTCTATAAAATAAGGGGATTTTATCAGTGCCAGGCCAAGTGTGGTTTGGGAACCAGTAATGACCAGTGAATTCATCTCTCCCGACATAAGTGCAGAAAATCAAGGTATTCTACATGATTTGCCAGAATCATTTTATGTCTGCTGAAACCTACTTAAACAATGGAACTTACATGTTTTCCTTTCAGATTATTTCATTTTTTGATAAATTCATTTTTATTATGTATTACAAAATTGTCAACGACAGATCGAACGTTAAAGAGAAAAACTGCCCTTTGCCAAAGGTAGGTTGAGTGACACTAGACCTAATGATCTCTGAGATATTCTTTCTAGCTCTCCATTTCAGTAATTGTGTGTAAACTATACACTTTTCTTCAGAGAACCGTGAAACATACTCACACCAGATACAGATGTTTTGAAAACATCTCATGGACTGAAAATAGCTTCACTAAATTAAAATGACACATATATGCCCCGCAATATTTATTCACGTGGTCACGTGCGTTCCTTTTTCCCGGATAATCCGATGAGCCCAGGGCGATCAGAAGGGTCCTTGTAAGTGGGAGGAGGAGTCAGAAGGGTGTGACCCACAGACGTGACAGCATGGAGGAATTCAGCCTGGCGTTGCAGGAAGGGGGCCAGGGCCCAAGGGAGGTAGGAGGCCCCTGGGAGCTGGAAGATACAGTCACCAAGAGAACGTAACTCCGCCAACACCTTGATTTTAGCCCGGTGAGGTACATCTCAGACTCTAACCTCCAGAACCATGGGATCCTGAATTTATTTTAAGCCCCAAGGACTGGGGCAGTATTTTGTAGCACTCTTGGATGGCTGGTACAGGCAGGCATTTATGAGACACGATGCTGGTCCTGGCTTCCAGCTTGGCCACACCAGCCCTGCGGGAGAAGGACCCCCGTCCTAAGCTCGGAAATCACGCTTTCTTCCCAGAGGCTTTGTTAATTGATCTGTCACAGAATGGAGGGCAGCAGAAATGCGCTGATCTCTCCCTGCCTCTCACTCTTCTACATCTATGTGCGAATTAAAAATCATTCTTTAAATGACCCATCCGAATTTTTTAGGTGAAGTCCTCAGGAGAGAGATAAAGTGTAAATTGACTTGAGGAAAAGGAGTAATCCAAGTTTTGTGTGCGTGTAAGCTTATATAATTTGGGGGGTTCTATTTAAATATTTTTTTAATGTTTATTCATTTTTGAGTGACGGAGAGAGATAGTACAAGCGGGGTTGGGGCACAGACAGAGGGAGACACAGAATCCGAAGCAGGCTCCAGGTTCTGAGCTGTCAGCACAGAGCCCGACGTGGGGCTCGAATCCACAAACCACGAGATCATGTCCTGAGCTGAAGTTGGACGCTCAACCGACTGAGCCCCCCAGGCGCTCCTTGGGGGTTCTGTTTAAAAGAAAAAAACAGCAATTTTGGTACGACAGTACATACATATTGAGAGAGAGATCATTAATGATAACTACATAATGTTTCTACCTATGACCATGACTGTGTCTTTCATTTTCTGTAAAGAGAACAGGAAGTTTGTGCGAGCTTTCTTACAGCATGACTAATCAAAAAACAATTTTTTCCCCATTGTTTAACACTCTGGAAAGGTGTTCTTAGCATCACAACCTATGACTAGTGATATCCCGTATCTTCTTGAGATTGTTGCAAATCTCTGTCAGGTGTCTTTCATATACGACCTGGAAGACATAGAAGATTGTTCCATAGTCCAGCTACTGCCTCCCCGTATTTCCAACCTTCTTCTCATCCTCTACTTTTGTTATTCTGGAAACAGGCACCAGAGGACCTGCTCTTACCTCCACAGAACCTCTGGCTTTGCAGTTCTGTGTCCTGACGACAGGTGCGAGAGGAGTCAGCACAGTAGGTGGGAAGATAATTCTGGAAGCCATATTCCTATACCAGCACAGTAGCAACGACTTGCCCATACGAGGGCATGGCTGTATCCCATAGAAATGGAGTCCATTACATGCAAACTCTGCTCAGCTTTCCTTAGGACGACTTGGCAATATGTCCTCCACGCACTGAGCCCTCCATCCTCACCTGACGCGAGGGGGTCCTGATGGAAGGAGACAATGGTCTTAGATGATTGCATTCAAAACATCTTACTTTTGCAAAATTTACTAAAACATGTGACTTGGTAAACACATTCCTAGGGCCTCTCGCAGGACCTTTCAAGGAGCCCTTGCAAGGGAGGGACCCTGAAGCTTGGTCAGCTTCTCAATCAAAACATCTCTGATAGTACATTATTTCACACACTGGCAGGATTTTGCAATTCTTTTGTTTTTGAAGTTTTCCACCCCATGATTCTGAAATTCCAAATATAGAAGTAACTGAGAAACATGGAGCATACGCAGTGGTCAAAACATTTATTCCCATAGGCTGTTCTCCTTGACCTTGAAAGCCCCAGCTTTGTAGTAGGATAAAGTTTGCAGACCTGTTGTGTTTTGTTTTGGTTTTTGTTTTTGTTTTTGTTGTTTTGAAGAAGCTTTTTTGTGTGGTTTCTCTAGATTCGAGCAAGATAGACATTCTTAAAGCAGGTGTCTCTCTTTGCTTTCCAGGTTTGTTGTTGTTGTTCATTTTACTGTAGCCGTGGTCTGATTAAAAGAATGTTGGTTTGCATATTCCTACCCATGTGTCATTTAGATAAACTTAGGGATCAGAACTTTTTTCAGATATGAAGGGAAAGCGGAGAACATTGTTACTTGGAATGGGAAAAAAAGTGATGCAGTATTTCTTTTTTTTTTTAAGTTTATTTTATTTATTTTTGAGAGAGAGGCAGAGAGAGTGAGAGGGGAGGGCCAGAGAGAGAGGGAGAGAGAGAATCCCAAGCAGGCTCCGCACTGTCAGCAGAGAGCCCGACGTGGGGCTCGAAGTCATGAGCCATGAGATTGTGACCTGAGCCAAAATTAAGAGCTGGACGGTTAACCGACCGAATCCCCCCTCCCGCCCCCCCCCCGATTCCAAAAACTTAGGAAAGTTTTTTGTTGGTGGAAGGGTGATGTGGGGCATGGGGAAAACCACAGGAATATTTGGCCGTCTTTAGGGTACAAATTGTTGGAAACCTCTAGATGAGAGCAAGATGTGGAGTTATCACTTAGAAATAACTTTTCTAGACTGGGTGTTGTAGCCTCAGTGCAATACAGATTTGTCGTTTACGTGTCCACTATGTACCTGTCCATTAGTAGGGGCAGAGTAGCATGCGTTCTGAAGTGTACTCTGTGAGGCACCTGTCTCAAATGTGTATATGATGCCAGTTTGAGTTGAGATACTCAAGTTGGTAAACTTGAGAGAGAGCAGAGCAGCTCTCGGGTAGAATTCTCCTCAGTCTCAATCTCGGGTTACACATGCGGCCTTGAAGGACCTCCATGGCCCATTCCCCCCTCCTCACATAAGATGTCCACCTCACTCATAGCTGGCTACTGGCTCTTCCCTGGACAGGGACCTGCTCGCTCTTTTCTTTGTGCTTTTTAACACCTGCTGTCTTGTGTGTGATTCTGGTTAAAGACAAACTTGTTTGGTCAACGAGTATCTTTGATGTACCCTTTGGCATTCCTACGACTGTGTCCAATTCCACAAGCCACATAAATGTTACCTCCTTCTTAAAGTCATTCCTGGTTCCCCACTGGAATCACCCCACAGCTCTTCTTCCCTCCCTCTCTCTCCCTCTCTCATGTGCTTGCAAGGAACTATCCTGACTACCTTCTGCCATGTTTTATAAATAGCTCCGCTTCCCCTGACTGGCCTGTAAGTTAGTTCTACAGGGATAGAAGGCATGATTCCCTGTACCTTTTTGTTGTTGTTGTTGCCTTATCCTTGATATGTAGTATAAGTAGGAGATTGTCAGTTTTTTGTTTGTTTCATTCATTCATCCATCCATTCGTTCATTCATTCTGCAAATGTTTGTCAAGAGCTTATATTTGCCAGGCACCGTTCTAAGCCCTGGAGACAACAGTGGACCAAACAGACAAAAGTTGATGCCCTAATGACAGTTACATTCATCGAGTTCAATTTTACTTCTATTTTATTCTTAAATCTCTGGTGTGCTCCTTGATTTATAAAAATCAAGTTTACGGGGCACCTGGGTGGTTCAGTCGGTTAAGCGTCCGACTCTTGGTTTTGGCTCACATCATGATCTTGCAGTTTCTTGGGTTTGAGCCCTGCGTCGGGCTCTGTGCTGATGGTGCAAAGTCTGCTTGGGATTCTCTCTGTCTGCCTCTCTCTCTCTGCCCCTGCCCTGCTCATGCTGTCTCTGTCTCTCTCAAAAATCAGCAAACTTAAAAAAAGTTAGTTTAAAAGTCAATTTTATTCTCTAGTCTGACAACTCCTCACATTAATGTTGATTCTTGCCAACTAGTGGTAGTAGGTATAGTGCTACAAGATTTGTGTTAATTGTTTGGCAAAAGATTTTGTAGAATAATTTTAAATTAGAGCACAAATTAAATCGTTCACTGGTTGAGCTGACTGAAGTGTAGGGTTGCATGTAACTTAGTTAGTCATGGCGTTTAGTACCTCCTTGGACAGGTCTTGTCTGACGGCCATTTTCCTGCCCGGCTCCTTCCCAGCCACCTTCACTCCCCATACTCACATCTTGTGTAATTTTTTCTTACGATACGTGTCACTGTCTCCTCATCTGTTATCAGCCCCTCCCAGCGAAGTGTAGGCTCTGCATGGCCAGGAGCTTGGCTGGGACATCGCTATGGCTCCAGTCCCCATTACAGGGTCCGGCAAAAAAGAGGCGCTCAGTCAGTGTTTTTTAATGATTGAAAATGAATTAACGATAGCTTTTTGATCCTGAGGAACCTACAACCTTTGGTGTAGATGGTTTCCTCCTGTAAAAATAATTTTTAAAGGTGCTGCTACTAAACCCTGATGTCGGTGCCAGCCGGACCTTTCAACCGAATAGAGACCTCTTTCTGTTACAGGCCCCATTCTTAATTTTTAAGTACACATCATCGGCGCTCATCTTACTAATTCTGCTTTATATTTTCCTTCAGTAATTGAATTCACTGGAACATACAAGAAATAACTTTGCACTTTAGAATGTTTGAAACGGCAGACATCCTGGAGATGACAAACACATTGGTCGTATCCACATTCTTACTTGTGATTGACGTGTAATTAGGATATGAATAAAAGCCTTAGTCTGGAGACCCAGAATCTATATGGAAGCATATTTCTGACCTCCTGGAGTAGGTTTAGATGCAGTGATAATAGATGTTTTGCCAAGACTTACGGCCATCTTTGATTTTACAACTCGCAGTTTATTATGGATCGTATAATAGTTAACGATCCAAACTGGATGTGCATATTACTCTTCTTCTGCGTATCTCCGAAAATGGATAATTATCCAAACTGTAGAATGAGCACATGTCTAAAATGCCCTCACCTTCCTCCACATTTCTTATTTTTTTCCAGCCTGAGTTTCTTTCAGCAGAATGTTACTTGAGATATCCACAGCCAAGGAGGCTAGAGGATGGGATTTCATTATTCAAGCAGAAATAATCAATATTCAGATCTCACAGGATGGATTTGTAACTAATGTTCAATTTGTATCATTTTAGTTTTCCTGAATGGGAATTTTAAGAATTGGAGAATAATAGGAAATAAACATTCAATCTATTAGGAATCAGACTGTTTATGTGGTTATAGTCATTGTTATTGTTATATTAATAAATACCTAGAATTCTTGTACTTATAATAATAAGCACCCTGGGAACATTTTCCTCCTGTAGAATTCCACTCAATACGCAGAAGCATTATTTTTCTTGAGTTAAAACTCTTGGCACTAGAATAAAAAAGCATTTTTGGAGATGCACTTAATGGTTAAGGAGAATTTCTTTTTTTAGTTGTATACCTTCTGCAATTCCAGTGGCTTTCAAAAAATTTTATCCTAAGATTTTAGTTATTCTTGGACTCTTTCCTAAAACTCCAATAATCTTGCCACTGAGAAGGGAGACAAAAATGCAAACAGACCACTCAACCTCATGGATATTGCCATCACTCAGCCATGATCAGAGCTTTGTAACATCGGTGCTGTGAATTTTATTTTTTTCAGCTTTTTTGAGATGGATTTGACATGTAACGCTGTGTAAGTTTAAGGTGAAGTATGTGTTGATTTGAGAAACATATATATTGTAAAGCAAGTGCCTCCAAAGCATTAGCTGATGCCTCTGTCACCTCCCATATTTACCTTTTCTTTTTTGTGATGAGAACATTTCAGACTTACTGTCTTAGCAAGTATTAAAGTGTATGCTTTTCAAGTATACAATACAGTATTATTAACTACATTCATCATGATGTGCACTGGATCCTCAGAATTTATTCATTTTATATCTAGAAGTTTATACTCCTTGACCAACATCTCCTTATGTCCCGACCCCCCAGCCCCTGGCAAGCAGCATTCTAGTCTCTGTTTCTATGAGTTGGACACTTTGAGATTCTCCATATAGATGGTATGCGGTATTGTGTTTCCCTGACTTCCTTCATCTAGCACGAATGTCCTCAAGGGCCATGTTGTTACAAATGCCAGGATTTCCTACTTTCTCATGGCTAAATATTCACTACGTAGTATAAATATATATAGTATATTTATACATATAATGTAAATATATAGCATATACATAATATATATATAAGTACATATAAATAAAAATATAGTATAAATATATATAGTATATATAACATAAATATATATAAGTATAAATATATGTAGTGTATGTTTAAATATATTTAAATATAGTATAGTATATATATAATAATGTTTCAGTGTGTGTATATGTCCATCAACAGATGAATGGCTAAAGAAAATGCGATGTATACGTATATGCATATGCATGTATATATGTGTGATATCGATATCCACTCATCTGCTGACGGATGCTTAGGTTATTTTCTTATCTTGGCTGCCATGACCACGAGAATGCAGGTATCCTTCTGAGGTCCGTTGTCACTCCCTTTGGATGTATGTCCAGGTGGGATTGCAGGATCGTATGGTATTTCTACGTCTGACTTTTAGCAGAACCGTCCTCCTGTTGTCCACAGCGGCCATACCAGGTTGTGTTCCTACAGCGGCGCATGGGCTCCCTCTCACCACACCCTCCCCGGCACTTGGTGTGGCTCATCTTTTTGACCTGGGGGTTCCCCTGGGTAACACGTTGTCTTCCTGCGGCTGCTTTTAACCTTTTCTCCTTGTCTTTAACTTTCGTCGGTTTAATTACGCTGTGTCTCACCGTGGGTCTCTTTGGATTCGTCTTACTTGAAACTCTTGAGTTTCTTGGGTCAGGATATCTGGGTCTCTCCCCAGATCAGGGAAGTTTTCAAACATTGTTTCTTTGAATAAGTTCTCTGCCCCTTTCTCTGTGTCTTCTCCTCCTGGGACCCCTGTACTGTGTGTGTTGGGTCACTTTATTGTGTCCCATAAGGCCCTTATGCCGTCTTCCCTCTGTTTATTGGATTTTCCCCCTCGGTTTATGAATTCCCCTGCCCTGTCTCCCACGTCACTCGTCCTTTTTTCTCGTCAGTCTAGTCTGCTAAGAAACCCTCCTGTTGACTTTTTTCCAGTTCAGTTATTATGTGTTTCGGCTCTGTGATTTCTTCTGGTACTTTGGAAACATTTTGTCTCTTTGTTGGAATCTTCACTTTGTCCGGGCATTGTCCCCTGACTTCCGTGAGCATCCTTGTGAGCGTTGCTTGAAACTCTCAGTTGGATCTGTCACTTACGTCCATTCCGCTGAGGTCTTCGACTGTCGAGTTTTATCTTTTCCTCCTGTTTGAAACATAGTCCTGTTTCCTCATTTCCTTTGACTCTCTGGTGGTTTCTGCGCATTAGACAAAATGTGGAGCCCTGTCTCCCGGTCTTGACAGAGTGGCCTTGTCTGGGACATGGAGCCTGTCAGGCAACCCAGCCCGAGTGCCTGCTTGTCCTTCGACTTGGTGATTGTGTGCCCTGACTTCTTTGTCCTTAGTGACTCCCCGTGGTCGAGGGTGTGCTGAGACCTGTCAGTGCTCCAAAGAGGGGCTTGAAGCTCTAGCACCTAGGTACTAATATTTATACTAGGTACTAACACTTAGATACAGTCTTGTTAGAAACTGGACCCTTGGGCCGCAACTGGGAAGCTATGCAGTTAGGCCCCTTCCAGGGAGGTGCCCGTTTTTTTCTGCTCCCTCTTCCCTGGGCTCAGGTGCATAGCTGTGCGGGGTTGCTGTGTAGCCTTTTGAGAGTCTCTTCTCTGTTTGCTACGGTCCTCAATGCAAAAGCCCTGTTGACAGAGCTGGGAGACTGCAGGGTCATCCCACACGTGACAGCCACAAGAGCGAGGGCCCCAGACGTGTGCGAGCTTCTCCCAAGGAGATCTGGTGACTCGGAGTGGGCAGGGGCAGGGGTGGTGTGAGCCAGCTTCCTGGTCTCTGGGGACGATCGCAGCCCTCCCCCTCCCCGCCCCCAGCCTTGTGCTGAGTGAGAAGCCTGACCCTCAGGCATCAGCTTTCCAAGTACCTGGGGCCTCTGGTTTGCGGTTTCCTGTACCCACGAAAACCGCGCCCCAGCCTTGTCGAGTCCTCACAGAGCTCTGCAAGCTCCTAGGCTCCTGTCTCTCCCAATCTCTGGTTGCAACACTGCAGCCACGTTTCCTCTCGGGGCTGACGGTCGTCACTGAACGGTCCCTGCCTTGGGCACTGCGATGAAAATGATTCCAAAGGGCTCAGTAATTTGGTCTCAAAGAATAAATGATTAAAACCCACTGCCGCCTGCCTCATTCACAGTCATCTGCAGTTTCCGTGGAGCCTTTCCAGACTCCCTCACTCGTTTACTCACCCATTCGTACTTTCTCGCCTGGCTGAGGCATCAGGTGTGTCCCTTGGTCACATTAGTAATGCTGGGAGTAATACAGCGGTAACGGGAGCAGTGATACTATTTTATGGGGAGCTTATTCTTGGGCTCTCGCCGAACCCTTACAAACTCCAGGTATTATTCCCTGTTTTATAGGCCAAGAAACTGAGGCGCAAGGTGCAGTGACTTCCCGAAGGTCCCATAGCTGTTATGTGACTCCAGAGCACCTTGCTGTGCATTCTGAGACTGGAAAAAAACAAAGTTTTATTCATCGTGAAATTCACAAGACTTTACGTTTTCCAGGGCTTGTGTCTTCGTTTGGTGATTCTGCACAGTCACCTGCAGCGTGGCTCGTGAAAGCCACACGGGTTCGTTATCCAAGAATGTTGGTAGCTGCAGGGTCTGAACGCGGTTTGGGGGGGGTCCTCTGTTCGAATGCAGGTGACGGTGTCAGCCGGGGCCGCGGTCTTATGTGACTTTTGTGGTTCTCTCCCACGCTCCCTGGCTGTCGGCAGAGTTGCGTTCTTTGCGGTGGGCAGGTTGAGGTCTCGAGCAAGCAGGGGCCGCCCGCCCTCCCTGACAACGTGACCGTCCCCATAACATGGCAGTTTGCCATGTGGCTGCCCCTCATCCTTTGGCCTTAGACCTTTCTATGAAGGGCTCAACCGATTGAGTCCTTGGGGGATAATCTGAAGTCAGCGATCTGCAAAGTTATTTCAGTTTTTGTCATATGTTCTGGCCTAATCGCCTTCAGTGGCCCGGCCCCCGCTCGGGGGAGGGGGTCACGCCAAGGCATGGGTCCTCAGGGGTCACCTTGGAATTCTGGCCACTATGGATGATAATAAGGAGAAGTGGTCTCATGTCTCCCGCTGCACCTGAAGCTTGTGAAAAGCCTAGAACTTAGTCTTTTTTGTTCATTTGTTTCTAAGTTTTGGTGATCTCTCCACCCAGCGTGGGGCTCAAACTCACGACCCCGCCATCAAGAGTCGCCTGTTCTACCCACTGAGCCAGCCCCCCGCCCCAAGTAACAGTCTGGGTGTTGCCTTGCAGCCTGCAACGAGGTGCCGGGCACCGGTATCGGTGGCCGAATGTGTGGGATTTCTGTCTTGTGTGTGTCAATCCCGGACTCCTCATTAGCGTATGATCTGTATGAATATAAATGACGCCTATTTTTAGAAGCAAAAACAACCGTCCCCGCCATCACAGTTTGGAATTTGTGCTGACGCAGAGGTAGCGATTTTGTCCCGGAACAAACGTAGAAAGAAACAGCCTGTGCCGGGATCGCGGTCTGGCCGCGGCCCTCGGTCGTGTGCTGAGCTTCTTCGGAGATGAAAAATGAAGGCATGTGCTATCCATTAGTGGGTTCCCGAGGAACTGTGCAAACAAGCAATGCCAGAGTGTTGAAAAATTGGAATTACTTCGTGTTGTTTACAACGGGACTGCTTGGAAATTGGAGATTACACAGCGGACTGAGGCGTTCGGTGTGAATGCCCTTAAGCCAGCTAGCAAGGATGTTTTCTGCCCCGCACTACAAAAACGTACGTTTCTAGTATATGTGTGAGTGACACTACCCCGTGGTACTGGTTTAATTTTTTAGGTGGAGATTTAATAGTACTTCTGAAGCCCTTCCGTTAGAAATTACTGTACCTTTTCCCTCCCACAGTCACTGCATAAACAGCTTCTGACAACCACACATACCATTCTAGACCTCCTTATAGTCTCCAGTGGAAGCTCTTTTCTCTGATTCATGGCATTGTAAGCATCTTATATGTAACACACTTAGAACTTTACTTTGTTCTTTGAAGAAGTATGGATCCTCCCCCCAAAACCCAGCAAGAATGTCTAGGAATTCTTTTACGCGATAACTCGGTATTCTGTCCACTTTGGTTTCCTTGGGACATTATTTTCTACTGTCATTTTGGAAACAACATGCCCACGCAGCTGAATTATATGAGCCGTCACCTCTGTACAGAGTGTCACTGACTCCGCGTAGAGAAAATGGCGCGGAGAGCTGAATAAGCATCTGGAAAATATGAGAACATTTACACCAAGACAGTTTGAATAACTGGAGCCACAAAGAGCTTTCTTCTTTGACAAGAAGAGTCCTGTGTGGGTGGGTTGAGTAACTGGCCACATGCTTTCCTTCGCTCGCGGAAACACGGTTTATGTTTTCTTCTTCCCGTCGTTTGCTGTCAGCCCTGAACTCGTAGTCTAAGTGGGGTGACTCAATCCAGCAGCCTGTCATTCGTTGGTAGTTTGAGAAAAGTTGTTGCTAACAAACGTAAAGTAATGAACAGGGGACCATGATGAGGATGTAAGTTTGTGAATATAACTTTCCCTTCGTGTTGTAGCTGCATCTGGGGGTGCAGAGGCTTCCAGCCAGAGACCCGGGTTCAAACACAGCCGTTAACTCTCTGTGCAGTCTCTGACACGTTACCTCGTAGCCGGTCTCCATCCCGGCTTCCCCATCCTACTGAATGGTCATCACGGAGACCCCTTGTGGGGGTGCTGCGTGGCTTATACGAGCCATGCACGTAAAGGGCTTAGCACGTGACAGGCACATAATCCATTTCACGGACATGTTAACGTTTATTATGATTACGTCTCACCTTTTATGATACTGATGTATATGGTGAGCAGCAGGAAGGAAGTCCTTATTAGTGGAAAATAAGTTTCCCTGTGTCGTCTTCCTGTGGATCTATGTACATTTGCATATGGTATAAATGTTACAGGTAACAGACAGCTATTGCCCATGGTCCTTTTGAATACTACCACCTGTTTCCAGTGATGCATAGCATTTAGAGACTGAGCGTACTTCCTTGGGGAAGTTTGTGGGTAGATGTGTGATAAATCGTTAGTGAAATATTTTCATACTGTTAGATAGATTCTCTCCTACACACACGAACAATTTTCCATTTTTATTTGGATATTTTCCTCACTGAGAAAGAGAGAAATCTGTTTGGGTGAAAGGTTTGGATACAAATGGATACTTACAAATAGGACTTGATCAGATTTACAGAGCAGACTGGGGAAGAAAAGAAAAGAGATGGTTATATTTATGAAGAAAAAGGGATAACATTTATGCGCCCATTAGCATATGCCAGGGCCTGTGTGACCATGTGAGCACTTCCCATGTGTTCATTCATTTAGTCTTCATCAAACAACTCTGGGAGGGGGACACTGTTAATATTGCCATCTTACAGGGTGCCTGGGGGGCTCAGTTAAGCGTCCAACTTCCCCTCAGGTGATGATCTCACAGTTCGTGGATTGGAGCCCCATGTCGGGCTCTGTGCTGACGGCTCAGAGCCCGGAGCCCGCTTCGGATTCTGTGTCTCCCTCCCTGTCCACCCCTCCCCTCCTCACGCTGTGTCTCTCTCTCTCAAAAATAAATAGACCAACATAAAAAAATTATTTTTAATATTGCCATCTTAAAAATGAAGCAAAGGCACAGAATGGTGATTTGTTTGTGGCCACATGGACCAGTAAATGGGGAACTGGGGTTTGAAGCCGTGCTGCAGGCTCCAGAACCTTCTAGTACAAAGGAAAAGTTCATTTCATAGATTTCAAAGTAGTCCAGCCTTAGACCCAAGCCAGAGAGACCCCTGCACCGGGACCTGGGACCTACATTTTAGTGGGATGTGCTCCTCAGACACACACACACACACACACACACACACACACACACACACACACAGCTGGGAGACAGCACAGGGGCACGTGGTCCCTCAGGAGCCTGTGCTTTATGCAGGCAAAGTGTGACCCGCAGTCTGCTCGGTCCCCAGAACCGCCTCTGGGCACTTCTTGTCCTGAGTCACCAGCCAGCCATCTGCATCCAAACGTGTACAGGTGTGCGGGCCGACAGGGGTGGACGGACCACTAGGTGGTGGGGACGGACACCCCCCCCCCCCCCGCGGCTAGGTGGTGGGCCGCACAAGGAAGGGAGAAGACGTATTCACCCGTCAAACCCTTCTGCTCGGGGTGGGGCATGCACACAGCAGATTCGCGTGCGGATAGAAGCCTTGTTCTCTGTTCGCGGTGAGCATCCATTCGTGCTCTTCATGTTCCCAGTTTGTGCTTTGAGAGGCCTTAACAATCCGGTGCTATTCAGAACATGGTAATTGGCATTTTGCAAACAGACACGGCTCGTGGTATTTTGAAAAATACGCATGTAATCGTAGGGATGACACGCGTGAGGCCCGACACCAACGTTGGCAACCAGATGGGCGTGAAATACTAGATTTACAAGGAGTTTTACTTTTATAATAATCATGAAGATTGAGTAGGATTTAATTAAATTTTCAAAATATCAATAAAGCAGTTCAAGCTATATTGAAATAAGTTTCATTGAACAGTTTGTTCGCTTGATTTATAACTTAAATATTTAGACACACTGTCTCAGTCTCCATTTCTACTCCTGCTGGGCTACAGGATGAGGCTCTTTCAAATTTCTAAGTATTCGACAGAGTCTGAGCTTGAGTGACCACGTGATATTCTTATGTATTTTTTTGGTATTTTGTTTGATAGACCTTGGAAGGGAACGAACGTTCAGAAGGAAAATTTGAGATCTTATAAAATCCAGATTTCACTTTCTCTACCGCAGATGACACCAAGAGTTATATATTTTTGTCTGATCATGTTTTGCAACATTATGTAAATTAAGAAGGAAGATGTCATTGAAAAATTGGGCAGAGAGCGGGGCCCCAGACTGCCTGGGTTCACATTCTGGCATTGCTGCTGATTAACCGGGGGTGTTGTGCTCATCGTGAGCTCATTCTGAGCAACAGACCAGCAGACGTATCCACCTGTTGATGTTACTGTGGGAAGTGACTCCGAGAAAATCCCCCACAACGTTAGGTGTTATTGTTTGACTTAAATTTCTTTTAGTTTGGTTTTAAGCTGCTTTTATTAAGGAGACCATTTCAAGAAATCATTCAGGGCACCTGGGTGGCTCAGTCAGTTAAGCGTCCTACTTCGGCTCAGGTCATGATCTCACGGATCGTGTGTTCGAGCCCCACGTTGGGCTCTATGCTGGCGGCTCAGAGCCTGGAGCCTGCTTCGGATTTTGTGTCTTCTCTTTCTGCGCTTTGTCTCTCTTTTAAAAGTAAATAAACATTAAAATTATTTAAGAAATCATTCAATAATTGATATGAGCGATGTCGCCGACATCCTCAAAAATAAGACAAGATCTCCAACAGGTTGTATGATTTCGTGTGACTTGTCTATTTGTGTCACATACTTTCTCTTTCTTTTTCATATGTGGTGGATACGATTAAGGAAAAGAGAAGAAAAGTCTTTCTCCTTTATATATATGATTTGCAGCCTTTTAAAACTGCTTAGGACTAGCAGATCCTTCTTATAACAGAAGGTAAAAGTGGAAATTAAAGAGAACAGCCTCCCTCTCCAGACACACCACGGTCTCCTTTTCTTAAATCTCTTCTGGAAGGTCCGGATTCCGCGGCATCTCAGAGAGCCTCAAGGCCAGCAAAGAGGCAGAGAACTGACCAGGAACGGCCACCATGTCTCATCTCGGCTCTTCTCTTTGCCAAACCGAAGCCGACCCAAAGCCAGACGCATAGTAGGCACCAGGTGTATATCTTTGTAGTCGTTAGAAGTTCAAACAAATTTAGTGTTTGAAGTAGCTTGTTTCCAAGTAGAGGTTGATGATCAATTTCCACGATGATAAAAATATTTTCATGCAAAGTATATCTGCGGAGGCATTTTGAGGGCCGAGATTCTCTTTTCTAATTGTCGAGCATGATTTTCATGCCAGAAGGAAGTGCTCAGGGCGTCTAGAATGCAAGGTTGGGAGTTTTCCTTCTAAGGTGAATGGATCCACTATGTTAAATGCCTGAAATTGGCCGTCAGCTTGCAAGCAGGCCCCCCTTTGGAAGTCACTTGCCCTTGGAGGCAGTGTAGTTAGGTGTGAAGTAAGAACAGGGCTTCAGACCTAGTGTGGGTGAAAGCCCAGTGGCTTACCTGTTGATAGGCTGCTCGGTGTCCTGAGCCCCAGTTTCTTCATCTGTGAAGTGGGATGAGGATACTCCTCACTGAGCGGGTCTGGACGTTCTTGGAAAAATCTGCGTGAAGCCTTCACGCAGGAGAAGGGTGCTCTCACTGCACTACACCTGTGTCATCGTTGTTAATATTGTTCCTGAAGTGTCGAGGCAGTTTCTCTCTGGTCGAACATGGGCTTCTGCTCGTCCCAACCACCTGCTAACTACCTTGCACGCACCAGACGTCGTTCCAGCACAGTGTTCTTTCCCCGGCAGCGCTGACTGGTAGGCACTCCTGTCCCTTTGTCCCAGGTGAGCTGTAAGAATAGGAATTTCGAAGCCTCGGTTTCTGGTGAGTACAAGAATGTTCGCATCTGACTACCGTACTAGAAAGGTTTGGAAATGCCTGGATAGGTGACACATGCTGTTTCTTGCAAGAATGCGATACAGTTTTCTTTGTAATTGCTGTGATAGGAGCACTTCCGATGTACTAACACCCTGGTAAATGCCTCATCAAGGTGTTGGGTACAGGTACACGGCCGGGTGTGCTGAATGCTGCTTTGAAACTGGCTTGGGTTATGGTCCAGGGACAAAGAATCAGCAGCCCTGGTGAGTGCTGCTCTTGATGAGGTCTGGGGCAAACCTCTTGACCTCATTTTACGTCCCCTTTAAGAGCTGAGCAGTGATGATTTCCAGAAGTGTTGGAAGGCGTGACATATTGAAGAACAAAACTAAGGGGCGCCTGGATGGCTCCGTTGGCTGAGCCTCTCGCTCTTGATTTCAGCTCCGGTCATGATCCCACGATTCATGAGATCCAGCCCCACATAGGGCTCTGTGCAAAGAGCACAGAGCTGCTTAGGATTCCCTCTCTCCCCCTTTCTCCGCCCCTCTTCTGCTCACACGCATGTGCTCTCTCTCAAAATAAATAAACATAAAAAAATTCAAACCACTCAGTATCAAAAGCTGTGTTACGATAAGAGGAAGTAAATAGTGCCTTCACGTAAGCCAACCCATGGTGAGTCAGGACCCACCCGTCTCATTCATCTGTTAACCAGCCTGATCACGGCCACCTCTGAGGACAACTCGAGTTTTTAACTGTCCTCTAGGTGTCTTCTCTCCTGCCTACAGCCTATGCTTGTCCTAGGCACAGGAGCAGGCCCAGTATAGATGCTGGTTATTAAATGTTGGTCACACACAGATGAGACAGGTTGCCTAGGTTATTAAATGTTGGTCACACACAGATGAGACAATCAGCGATCCCAGAATCCTCTACAAGTGACACTTGTAAGAAAGCTGCTCTTCCCGCCTTTCTCTCTCTCTCTTTTAAGTCCAGGTTAGTTCATTGGTGTGATAATGATTGCAGGAATCAAATTCAGTGATTTATCTCTTATACATGACCCCCAGTGCTCATGGGAACAAGTGTCCTCCTCATTGCCCATCACCCATTGAGCCCATCCCCCCACCCAGTACCCCTCCAGCAACCCTCAGTGTGTTCTCTGTATTTCAGAGTCTCTTAGGGTTTGCCTCCCTCTCTGTTTTTACCTTATTTTTCCTTCCCTTCCCCTATGTTCATCTGTTGTGTTTCTTACAAGTCTTCATATGAGTGAAGTCCTATGATATTTGTCTTTCTCTGACTAATTTCATTTAGCATAATGCACTGTAGCTCCATCCAGGTTGTTACAAATGGCCAGATTTCATTCTTTTTGAATGCTGAGTAGTACTCCATTGTGTGTGTGTGTGTACACACACACACACACACACACACACATACCACCTTTTCTTTATCCATTCATCCATCGATGGACATTTGGGCTCTTTCCGTACTTTGGCTCTTGTCGATAGTGCTGCTATAAACATGGGGGTGCCTGTGCCCCTTCGAAACAGCACACCTGTATCCCTTGGATAAATGCATAGTAGTGCACCTGCTGGGTTGTAGGGTAGTTCTATTTTTAGTTTTTTGAGGAACCTCCATACTATTTTCCAGAGTGGCTGCACCAGTTTGCATTCCCACCAGCAGTGCCAAAGAGATCTTCTTTCTCCGTATCCTCGCCAACATCTGTCGTTGCCTGAGTTGTTAATGTTAGCCACTCTGACACCCCTTCTCTCTCTTTCTTTAATTGAAATACAGTTGACACAATGTTACAACAGTTTCAGGCCTACAATATGTGATTTGACAAGACTACGCATGATTCTGTGCTCCCCACACATATAGCCGCCATCATCCCTGTGCACCACTATCACAGCACCATTGACTACGTCCCCTATGCTGTGCCTTTCATCCCCATGAATGATTCATCCCATAGCTGGAAGCCCGTGTCTCCCAGACATGCTTTTTGAATGCCTGAATGTACGATGCAAACTGAATGAGCGGGGTCTGTGTATCTTCTACTCATCTTTTCTTACTCCAAGCTGAGTAGAGTCTAAAAACATTTGCTGAATGAAGAAACGAGTTTGAGGACTACTGGTTAACTGTGATGTGTCCTTTACTTCTTTTTTCTCTCATTCCAGTTGAATAGATAGACCATTCACATCTCTTATTCTTCCCTAATGTTTGGCTTTAAATTGTACAATAAAGCACTGCTCTCCATGGGCTGTTTTTCCAGCACTCCTGATATTTTGAGCAATAACCACATTACAAGAGCTATAGATAAAAGAACTTCTTTTTTTGCAACCACGTAGCACTTTTTTTGTTTGTTTGTTTTTGTTTTTAGGAAAAGTGAGATGCTTCTGGACATTTGAATTCCTGAACAAGAGAAAACTCAAATTGTGGCTCATTTTATAAACTCCAGTTAGGATTTTTAGATTGAAATGAGTATCTTTTCAGGGAACACACTTCAGAAAACCGTAATAACAGGAAACAGAACTCAGTGTCACATTCTCCGAGTGCCTAGATGACTGTCTTGGGAACCTGTTCAGGCAGATCTGCGGATTGTATTAATTCTTTCATGCCTCTGGGAGAGTGAGTTATTGTTTCAGAGTACGGGCTGTGAAACGATCTGCTCCAGAACTAATAGAGCTAAGTTGCATTTTTATTTCTTCCTACATCAGGAAGAGGGATTTCATTTCTACGTACACGTGACCCTGGAGTTCCTAGGACGCTCCCTTCCGAAGACAGCCATGTGTTTGGCCTGTGCAAACAGTGACAGTAACGGAGGCTTTGCACACGCAAGCGTTCATTACCGAGATGATAGGCTTTTCTATGGGGCGTGTTTCATAGACCACATCTTAAAGGAAAACGGTGAGAGTATTTCTTACATAGCAAATGTGCTTCAACTACAAAAATTAAATGTTTTTCTCTTTCTTCCTCCCCCCCCCCCTCCTGCTCCTCTCATTTTCTTTCTTGTTGCTGTTGCCTCTCAGGTAGCTAGTGACACTGCAACAGGTGTTACAATGGGAATTGAAGGCACAGATGGCAGTGTCACTGTCAACTTCCCAACCTCCCCCTGAACTCCTACGTGCAGGGCCCAGATTCGGGCTGACAGGGCTACTCAGTTCAGAGGCAAGAGTGGTTTTTAATAGTCAAATCTTTTTTGCTCCGTGATTTACACATAATTTTTGAGCACTTCCTGGGAGCACGGTCAGGTGTCGCGTCGTAGTTCGGAGAAGTAAAGATGTCCTTCTTGCCCTCATGGGGATCATGGGTCAGCCATATAACCTAGAACAAGCCAAAATAAGTACATATATTTTACTAAGAGAATACGGTGTTAGTTTAGGTGAAGGGGGTGGTCAGAGAAGACGTGTGGGGACGTGGTACTTAGATGTCTGAAGAGTCAGTAGAGGTGAGTGTGGGGAAAGACCAGAGGTAAGACACTTCCAGGTGGCGGAACCTACTAGAAAAGGAGAAACGAGGCAGGAGAGATCCTGATCCATTTGGGTAACTGTAGGAGTTAGCTCTGGTGGGTGGGTGCTGAGCTGGGAGGACGGTGGAAACTGAGGCTGGAGTCCGATCACACCATTTTGTGGGCATACTTAGGAGTTTCAATTTTATCTTCACTTCCGTGGCATGCCATCAGAAGGCTTGAAAAATGAGACTCTTTTGACCTGATAAATATTTTGAGAATATTGCTCGGCCTTATAGACAGGGAAGCGTGTGTGGGAGAAGCCAGCTAGGACATTAGTGCATCTGTCCATTTAAGGGTTGACGTCACAGGTAAAATTTTGGCAGGAGGGTTGAAGAAAAAAATGAAAGAAATATGCGTGCATGTAGTTTAGATAATAGAATGGACAGGACCCGGCCAACAGTTGGATGAGGGTGGGGAGAGAGAGAGAAATAGGGAGAGGGAGAGAGAGAGAGGGAGGGGGAGGGGGAGGGGGAGGAGTGGTTATGGGGAAATTTGCAGATGAGTAACCAGGCAGATGATAATTCGGTTTACTGAACAGAAGGTCAAGCTTTGAGGGGAAAGTGAAGACGTTAATTTAGGGAAGGTCAGGTTTCGGATGCTTGTATCTCGAGGTTTTTGGGTATATTATTTTGGTCTCCAGGTGTGGGTTTTGGCAATCTTGGCAGAGAAGTTCCAGTGTACAGATGAGACATCCTAAGGAGACTGTGTGCAGAGGGAAGAGGGCCAGGGTTGATAACCAAGGGAGGAGCCAGGAGGGACTGGAGCGAATCCAAGAGGTTGTGCGGACTTGGAGACGGAGAAAGGACAGTATCAAGGTGGAGGGTGGGTGGCCCATGTGCCACACGGTGCTGAGAGGGCTGGGAAGTTAGGACTCAAAGTGTGGCTGAGTAGAGTTAACAACTGAGAGCGTTTGGGGTGTAAGACGAGTGTGGGCGGGAGGTGGGGGCTGATGCAGGACTGGGGGAGGTGAAGAAAGAGTTGGGGTGACAGGTCTACTCTGAGAAAGAGTGGAGAAGTTGGACATTGGGCCACAGCTGGCGGAGATTGTGAGAGTAAGAGCGATTTCTTTTTTGACAGGGGAGGCAGTAGAATGGAAGGAGCAGAGAACCCCAAGAGCAAGGCCTTGCGGGGAGGATTAAAGAAAGGAAGAGGCGTGGGGCTTTGCTGAGAAAGGAGAAGGGGATGGTGGGGCCCCATAACGTTGTGTAATGTAGTGATGAAATCAGACGAGGCAGTGGAGCCCTCACGGATTCTGTCCTTCTCTGGGAAAAGGGCAGCAAAGTCACCGGCTACGCGAGCAGGTGAGAGGGTTTGGGGGGGTTGAGAGAGAAGAGTGAGCCTACTGGGAGGATGCTGTGGGGAGGGTACCCCCTGGAGAACTCTTCCGTAGAACCTCGGTAGACAAATGGATGAGAGATGTCTTGTGGGACGAGGAGAGAGGAGCAGAGTTCTGTCCATTCCGTTTTCTCCGCACGCGTGGGCCAGCCTTGGACGAACCCTCGGACCCCAGAGCGCTTTGTTTAGAAACCCCTGCCCTGGGGCGCCTGGGTGGCTCACTCAGTTAAGCGTCCGACTTCGGCTCAGGTCATGATCTCGCAGTCCGTGAGTTCGAGCCCCGCGTCGGGCTCTGGGCTGATGGCTCAGAGCCTGGAGCCTGTTTCCGATTCTGTGTCTCCCTCTCTCTCTGCCCCTCCGCCGTTCGTGCTCTGTCTCTCTCTGTGTCAAAAATACATAAAGGTTCAAAAAATATTAAAAAAAAAAAAAAGAAACACCTGCCCTGGGGAGAAGGCTCCTGGCTTGTGAGCCGACTGAGCCTCCAGGCTGTGACTGTGCACATGCGTGTGGGTGCTGGCCCCTTCCCAAGCTGGCCAGGAAGCCCCTGCTAACTCCCCCACACCCTCCCACTTCTCCCCGAATCTCTCTCCCTGACGGTTGTCTTCTCATCTTGGAGGCACACAGGATTTCCAGCGAAGACTTGGGTTCTCCCACAAGAGCGACTACAACGTGGGACGGGTGTGTGTCCCCGGGATCATGGAGGACCCCCCACCCCGGGGGTGGAGAGGGCCACTCAGAAAGCGGGGGAGGGGGTGGGGAGACCACGGCAAACCCCGTCTGCCTCACGATTCCTAGCAGACAGCTGGTGCTCCCCCACCGCCGCTTCCTGTGGCGGGAGAATGCCGGATCTGGCATGTTCTCAGCCCACCTGTCGAGTGACTCATTCTCCTCTCGGGTCAGCCTTCAGAATCTGAGAAGGAGTGAGAAATGCAGGACAAACGTTTCAAACCCCAAGACGATCGTATTCGGCTTTTCCCATGTAATCGCTATTCATTTTCCACTTTTTGTGTAATTTAGCGCATTACTCGCGTCAGAGAAGCCAACAGCGTCGGTATGCCGGTTTTCAAAAGGGGGATTATGTTTCTCAAAATTTTGATAATTGCTTACTCCCTGTGCCTGTGACAGGAATCTACCTAAGAAGAAATTGCTTCTTTCGAGAACATCAGAACCAGTACTCTTTCCCCCCGTGGACGTGTTTTAATAATAAAAACAGGTCGTCTGGCAATGCCATTTTGTAATCTGTCTCAGCTCTTACTTGTTGGAATGTCATTCGAACTGACTTCGAAAACGGTAAAGCGGCGTGTCGAACGTGCGGTCTGTTTTGTTCAGAGTGGTGAAGGGGTCGAGGGAGTGTGGCCTCGGGCGGGCTTCTGCGGGTGCGATCAGAGACGCTTCGGGTTCCTCCTCTGTAAAATGTCACCCCTCATGACGCGGTTGCGAGGCTTTAGTGAGTCAGCATACGAACAGTACCTCGGCTCTTGCCTGGTAAGCAGAACTCGTCAACAAGTGTGGGCCTGGGAAGACCTTTTGGGGCCACGTGTTGTGGTTGAAAAGTCATGGTCTTTGAGGCAGAGTTAGAGCGTTTTGGATGCCGGCGCTGACGTTGGTGAGCTGTGTGATCTTAGGGATGTCACCTTGCTCCCTGAGTCTCGGCTTACATTCTCTTGCTGGCGTGGCGGGCCTACATGGTCTCCTAGCTGTACTCCCTTGACCTTGAAGCTAGAAGATACACCTTTTCCTCCAATGGGGCCATTGCGACAGTGACGTGGGATCATGTATGGAAAATACCTGCAAAGACATCCTGTGTAAGCGTTCCGTGAACACCTGCTGGGGGCACTTCCCTAAGGTCAGCCTCTCCTTTACTGCCTGCCAGATTCGTTTCCAGTCCTGACGCATGTGACTGTAGTTCCCTTCTGACAGCTTCCTCGGTGCTCCTGGTCTGCTCTGCCTACAAGTCCCCGAGGATTGGATCATTGTCACGATGGCGTGTAGGTTTTGGAGCAGGTCAAAATCAAGATGATGAAACTGTGGGTTGTGTAGCGGTGATTGTTACTGTGTATGACACAAATGGTGTAGGCTCAGCTCTAAGTCCACAAGACCTGTCTCCTCCGGAGTAGGTCTTAGCTGGGTCCTCACTGACTCGCTGACGGGCAGAGTCCGCGAGCCTGCTTTCCAGCAGGGTGTGGAACCAGGCTCTTTAAAAGGCGGCTTGTCTCTCCTCCATATGTCAGGGCACTGTTGCGGGAGTGAAGAAAATGTGCGCTGGTCTTAAAATATACACCCAGAGGCTGTAAGCTCCATCACGCCGGGCAGAGTGTTCCCTGGGACTAGCTCTATGTGGGTCACGCAGAAGCCGACGAGGGCTGAAATATGGAAATGTGTCCCATGGAGGAAGGTTCTCTTTCTTCCTTAGACACCGACTTAGGACCTGATGGTGTCTCTCCCTCAAATCAGACTGTCCCAGAATCATAGCTGATGCTGCCGTACCAAGCATTTCTTTTGAAGAAAGGGAAAATAAATGATCAGCGTGATTGTAATTTCTGAATACGTTCCAGTTAAAAATTACGCACAAAATGGTTTCTACTGCTCACACACCCAGAAGCGAGCGTGATTTTGGCCCAAGACTGTCGGAGAATCTCATTGGCAGTGTGCTTTTTTTTCTTTTCCCTCCTGAGGCATCGGCCGTAAATCTGGGTAGATCACAGTGTTCCGATTGGCCCAGAGGCCCTGGGGAATGCTTTGAGGTCTCAAGCTGAGACCCGGTAGTTCGCCTTCGGGGCTTCTGCTGGACGTGGTGTGGCCAAGTTACCCCATGTGTTTTCATCTAAACCGCCTCGTGTGGGGAGTGATTGCTGTAGCCTGCGAGGGGGCTGACCCAAGAGACCCTGGAGATGGGGAATGGGACACGTTCCAGGCAGAGGGGAGGCACGTTCTTAACTGCTGGGCCCGCCTCGGATGTGGGACACAAACAAAAAACAGAGTCGTTCATTCCATTTGGCTGTCTTTCTCCATTACAGGCAAATGTTTCTTGAACAACAGTCTTTGTGAAAAGCGTTGTGGATGTTTTGCTTTCCGGTGAATGTAGATTTTCCCACAGTGCCTCGCTCTACGGGACCTTGGCTTTTAGCTTTGACTGAGTGCTAACATCAAGCTCACAAATGCCGAATTTCAGTGGGAAAGTTTTGTTGACCTAAATGTTAAAAATGGCAAATTGATTTTTGTAAGAGTCGTAGCTTTTCTTTCTTGTTGATGTCATAACATGTTTCCGAGGAAAGTCTGTTTTGAGGGAAGAAAGAGAGGAAGCAAAATGAAGATTTCTTCTTTTCCTTCTACCTTGCACTGTTGTCTTCGAAGGAAGAGATGACCCTCCCATCAGTGTTTTAAAAACCGTATCATGGATTTGATCGATAGGGACATTAATAGTTTTTCCTGTTGATCTTAGTCAATTTGGGGTGAGGAATCCTGTGCTTTATCCTTTGCTGTCTGGCTCTGAGGCAGCTCTCTAGCTTCTGTCTCTGCGTCTAGACAGAGTGGGCAACTCCCCCAGAATCGGCACAGTCTGTGTGCCCTTGGCTGTGTTATAACAGGCACGTTACTGGCAAGTCATGTTCACTTGGTTATGACAAGTGGGCTATGCTCCACATGTATCGGGGAGGCATTTATTTAAAGCATTCTTGGGTCAGCTCTTTCTGAAAGTCAGGAAGGCTCCACCTTATAATAGAATATGAACACAGATTCAAGCCAAGGTGCTCTCCTTGGCCGGCCAGTTGCAGACACGCTTCCTAGCCTTACCAAGACCGGTGTCCGCATCTGTAAAGTGGAGATCATTTGCCATGAGGGTTGGGGAAGATCAATTGAGGCGCGTAGTAATCTCTCAAATCTGAGCTCCTGCAACTACAGTTACGTGGGACCTTGTTTCAGTCTTACAGTGGAATGTTTACTTTGTATGAACTTGGGATTTTCAATGTCAGACCTGTATAGGAAGGGCATAATCCCCTGTACCACAAAGTCGCCAAGAATATTGGTGTCACCTGTTAATTGTTGGTGTCCCCTGTTGGTTTTACCCGTTGTGGCTTTGGCACTGCGATGGCGGCCTCCCAGGGGTTCAAGCTGCGTGCCCCTCCCAGGAGAGAAGACGCTCTCTAGACTCCCCTTTTTTCTACAGTCCGTGTGATTCCAAATCCAGTGTAAATTAATTTTACGACCCCCAGACGAGCCCTGATTTTTAGCGTCTATTCAGCTGTTGCCATGTTGCAGGGTCTTTTTCCGAATCTAGTGTCTTCGTGGAATAGTCTTCGATGACCCCACAGTCTGTTTCCTGCTTCATGTTTGAAGGCAGCCTTTGATTCACAGTTTACCATTTACGGACGCCCATGTTCATTGCTCTCAAAATAACTGATTGGTTCTTGCCTTTCTGACTTGAGCTTTTGGAGTTTCTTAATGATAGATGGGTGTAGCATCTTCTCATTCTTTTCTTTCCCTTCCTGATGGATGCTGCTCTTGTACGTTTTTTTATTCCACTTGGGTGTTCGTGCCTGCTTGAAGGAGCCAACGGACAGTTGCGTCCCTGGAACTTTCCTGGATGTAGAGGGAGGAGTTTGGGATCAGTGAGTTGAAAGAGTGCCTACCCAGCTGAGAGCGTATTCTGGCTGCTGTGGTCTCTTTCCACCTCTCGAGATGCGCCTGGCCTGGCTGTTGGTCTAGGAAGGTCTCCCCCTTCTCCATCACTGTTGCCTTTGAGGCCTTCCCAACATTGCCTGCCTTGTTGGGGTAGGCTGCCTTCCCTTGTCCCACATAAGATCTGTCTGTTAGTCAGGCATAGCTTGTCCCATGCTGTAGCATCCAGACAGGCAGCCCAAACTCAAAAATTGTCATTTTCCGGTGTCATACATAAAAACCACGGTATCATATATATTTCGGAAATCTTTTGTGTGGTGCTTCTGTGTACCCACGCATTTGCCCTTTGTGTTGTTCCTGGCCATGAAGGGTCCAGGACGGAGAAATGAATGCAGTGCTTAGGAGCAAATCGTTAAGCAGTCAATAAATAAGCCATGTGTTGAGCTCCATGGGGTATGTGTAGACATGGTTTCTGTCGTTCTCACTTTTGAAGAACATTCAGTGAGGCAGAGTAAACAGATGAACTTGTAATGATTTGTTTAACGGTAATTATGGCTCTCCAGAGTCCCCTGTGTCGTGTGAGTTTTAGTTGGAAATGTCCCGAGCACCTGCCATTACACGTGCTACCTGCAGGCAGCACGGAGGTGACGTAGACACAGGACCCGCCATGGGGGAGCTTGCTCTGCTCCCTGTACTCCCAGGAGTGTGCTCAACAGACAGCGATCAGCATGACGTAATGACAGCACAGAAAAAAAACTCAGTTAATTCTATGGAGATGTCTTCTCAAAGAATGTGAAGCTTCAGTTTCCTTTAGACAGGAGAATACAATTTCGTGGAGCGAGTGCAAAGTGTGTTATCCAATTTGAGTAGACCGTCGAATATGCCGGCCATCTCAGGGAACTTTGTTATAAACTAGTCCAGGTCTCTCTACCCGTTACTCCAAATGAAAATGCTGTGGGTCTTGTTCTTAATAGGCCATTGACACCTGCCTGCCGGGGGTACGGCACTAAGACAGGGTCCAAAACCCTGACTAGAAGCAAGGTTTCTTTGCATTGAGGGTACAGTATTTCAAGAGCGCGTCACGTTGGGCAGGTGGCTGGCCTTTGGAGTCTATGTGATCTTAATAAGACAACTGAGGAAAAGGCTTTGGTTTTGAATACACGTGTTGGTGCCTTTGAAAAAATGAAGGCAGGAAAGGAGCCTACGAACTAACAAATAAGAGGGGAACGGCTTTCTCTATGTCTAAATCAACGCAGTGATGGGCACTTGCGTTATAAACTAAAGACCGCTAACCTTGTATATACAATTTATTCCTGAAGGATTCAGACGCTGCTTCTCCCGTAACTTGGAATCTGTTTTAAGAACATTCTCGGCACACAGGGGACCCTCTAATTATCTGTTGCTGATTCTGAGGAATCTCTGTTTACGTGTAGGTCTAAACAAACGCCTCCGTTTTCACTCAAATAAAATGATTTTGTTTATATAGTATCCTCCAAAAGAATGGGGTAAGATGAGTATCTGGAAAAAAAGTGAGTATTGTTACATTGTTTGGGTGATATGTTTACCTAACGTTACTGTCCTCTGGTCTGAACTCTCCTGTGTTTATTCCCAACGAAGGCTCCGACAACGCAGAGAGGCAAATGGAATCATTTAATGTTGGTGCCTTCTTCATTATAAGAGCTGTTACGGAACTGCCTGTGAAATCTGTAGTCCATCCTAATCTACGTTTGGAGAGTAGAAGGGAAGGCAAGGGAAGGAAAAAGGAAGGAAAGGAGGGAGAGAGGGAGGGAACGTCCCATTAAATGCACACTTTTCTCTTTTGCCAAATTCACCCTAGAGTGCTCTGTTCCTGCCAGAGTTACCAACACCAGTGTAGGTACAGAATGATGAGAGATCCCTGCTTCCTCTCCTTCCCTCATCTCCCTCCTCTGCTTCCTCACGGCGCCTTGGACACTGTGTCTGTCTTCCTGTCACTGTTCTGTCGCCTCCCGATCAGTCCCTTCACTGCCCCTGAGGCCTCCTGTGCCACTGCTGGCCGTCCTCCACCGCCCGAGGCGTTCATGATGGTTGCCAAACCCAGAGGGGTGATTTTGCAGAAAGTTAAAAATCAGATTCTGTCACTCTCTTCGCTTAAAACCCTACACCGAACTTCCTTCCACGTAAACTCCGACCTCTCTATCAACCAGCTCACTGGTTCTCCAGGAAATCCGGGGGGCCCTGGAGATCTCTTCAGGGTGTCCACAAGGTCACAAGGCTTTTCATCATCGTGCAAGATGTTAGTTTTTCTCCCTCGTTCTGTCTTGAATGTTTAGAGGAGGCTCTCAGAGGTCACGTGACCTGTGATCTCACAGCGCACTGAATGCCGAGGCCAGTGTGTGAGTCTGGCAGGCCTTCCGTTAGACAGAGTTGCACAGATACAGTCATTTCTCGGAAAAACAGAAGATCCCTACGAACAGATAACGGGTTTGTTAATGCTAATTTCAAGGGAATTAATAAATGTTTTTAAATGCTTCCAATGGAATTTCCAGCATGGTACATTTTCCATACATATAAGACACATACACAAAAGCAATTTGGAGTCTTCAGTAATTTTTCGGGACATAAAAGTGACACAAATGTCCTTCAAGGAGTAAATGAGTAAACATCAGACGTTTGGATGGATCTCAAGGACATTTTGCTGAGTGAGATTAAAAAGTCGATTTATAGCACGTTTATATGATATTCTTAGGGTGATAAAATCATAGAGAACAGGGGCACTTGATGATTCAGTCGGCTGAATGTCCGACTCGATTTCGGCTCACGTCATGGTCTCGTGGTTCGTGAGTTCAAGCCCCACATCGGGCTCTGTGTGCTGAACGTGGAGCCTGCTTGGGATTCTGTCTCTCCCTGTCCCCTCTGCCACTCTCTGTCTAGAAAGAAAATAAAATTAAAGAAATTTTTAAAAATCACAAACACGCATACTGGTGGTTGCCAGTGGTTAAGGTTGCAGAAACTATGATAATTAAGGAGCAAACAAACAGTGTTCTTGCTGGTGATGGAATAGTTGTGTCATGATGGTGTTTGTAGTTACAAATGTACACGTGATAAAGCTTCATCGACACATCTACCCAGAAAGCGCAAACTGGTGACTGATGAATGAGTAAGGTCTATGTCTGAGCGGATAGTATTCTACCCATCTCAGTTTCCTTGTTTTGAAATGTTCTCTGGTGATGGGAGGTATTACGATTTCTGGGAGCTGGTGAAGGGCACCAAATATATACATAATAGTGTGTGTATGCATTATATATTACTACATTAGTGTTGTATATGTTATTGTTTCTATATTATTCATACGTCTCTGTCCCCACCGCTCAATCTCAGCTTAAGCACCATTTTCTCAGCAGGGCTGCAACCATGCAGTGTGAATTAGTTTCTCGTTCAGCGCTGTGTTCTCTTCTCTCCGGTCTTGACCCTGACGGCTGCCGCTCCCGGACCTGCGTTGCTTACAGATTGGTCGGTAGCCTGTGAGCCAGGATGTTAGCTCTGTTGAGTGTGGGCGTCTTGTCTGAGCTCCCACTGCTGTTCTCTCCGGCGCCCAGAATCATACGGGGACTCGCACAGGAACCCGGTGCACACTTGTTGAGGGGATGCACTAGTTCAGGTGCATTCTTCCTCACCCTCCTCCCAGAGCTTGAGGTCAGGCTTTCTTCACGTGCAGCTTTACGTCTGCTGGGCCCAGGAGCTCAGCTCGCACGGATGTGTGCTTGCTTGCTGTAACCCAAGTGTGGGATCTTGACCTCTCTGGTACCTTCAGAATTGGTAGTATACTTGTGAAGCACGTTAAAGAATTCTGAAGCCTTAACAGCATTTCCTCCCTTGTAAAACCAAGAACTACAAACTCAAATGCCTGTGGGGTCCAGGCACTCTGTGTAGATTGAGAGGACTTTTTGGGATCGGGTGCAGAAGAGCCAGACCAAAGTCAGCCTATGGAGGTGATCTGTAATGGCCAGGTTGCACATGAGGGCCAAGAATCTACAATTCTGTTGGAATCAATTTTAACAAATTTTTCAATTAAGTTGAATTTTTAGAAAAGACTGCAGGAGAGGATAACACGTATCTGTGGGTCAGGTTCCGTGGGTGTCCAGATTAGGAACCTCGGTTAAATTTGTGGATTTTCCTGCTTGTATTGTAACTGTAATTATATATACATGGCAGAAAACACAAGTACTTTGAAAATAATATGCAAAGTTTTGATTTAAAAAGTCTGGTGATTGAATAACACATCTTTTCTTTGATCTATAAATTATTCAGACCTACTCCTTCTAGTTTTCAGCTTCCACTAATTCTGAGATATTTGGCATTTTCTGTTACTTTTAATGGACTTGTTTTTTATTCCTCTGCTAGATTAGAGCGTAATTTATTTGAATATATTATACAGTAATTAAAGATCTTAATTTAAGTTATGTGACACTCCAAGTGGAAATAATTTAACAATCTCTATGCAACAGTAAATTCACACAGCTAAGTTCTGGCCTGTCAATCTTAGCTGGTCACAACTCATACTTATGCCTGGTGTCAGGCAAGTTTCTTTTGATGTTGATTATTATAAACACCACAACATTCGAAATACTAAATTTTGACACAAAGTACATTTTAAAATTGTTTCAATATAGTCGTTGTTACTTGAGTCATGCAAACCCAGAGGTAAGGTTGCAAGCTTTAGAAAATAAAAATATAGACTGTATTAGGGTTCTCCAGAGAAATAGAATGAATATAGAACCAACAGTGTGTGTGTGTGTGTGTGTGTGTGTGTGTGTGTGTGTGTGTGTGTAAAGATTTACTATAGGGGATTGGTTCCTGTGATTATAAAGGCTGAGAAACCCCAAGGTATGCAGTCAGGAAGCTTTAAAACCTAGGAGAGCCAATGGTGTAGTTCTAGTCTGAATCCAAAGGCCTGGGATCCAAGAGGAACCTGTGTTTCAGTTGAGTCTGAAGGCCAGAAAACACCAATGCCTTGAGCTAGAAGGCAGTCAGGCAAGGGAAGGTTCCCCCTGACTAGCTGGAATGTCAACCTCTTTGTTCTGCTCAAGCCATCTACTGACTGGATGAGGGCCTCCCACATCAGGGAGCACAGTCTTCTTTGCTCAGGCAACAGATTTCATTGTAATCTCATCCAAGGACACCCTCACGGACATACTTAGAATAAGTACGCGCCTGGGTCTGGTCAAGTTCACACATAAAATGAACCATACAAACGAATTTAAATTTCACATCACCAGTGAGTAATTTTTAGTATAAGTATTTCCCATGTGATATTTGGGACATACGTAAACTAATTGCTTGTTGCTTATCTGAAGTTAAAATTTAACTGTCCTGTGTTTTATCTAACAGTACGACCCAGACAATCCTCATTTTCTCCAAGTGAGATGGACCGACTTGCCTGAGGGCAGGCAGTCTGAGGCTCAGAATGATATGATGCATCTTTGCACTGTCAGCGATTTATTAATTAGAAGTTTGAGGATATGTTTTGTTTTTGTAATGTTTTAAGTTCTTATTTAAATTCTGGTGAGTTAACATACAGTGCAGTGTTGGCTTCAGAAGTAGAATTTAGTGACTCATCTCTAACACACAACACCCAGTGCTCATCAAGCAGTCTTGCAAGAGTTTGTCATCTGCATGCTCTAATTACATCCACATAATTCACTTTTTCTCTGTTGCGACAATGTCGCATTTTGCTTTATTTTTTGGTTGTTTGAAAGCCTAGAGAATAGACAAACTTTCTGTGTAAATAGTGGTTGGAAAATTTGATGCTTTTGTGCTGTCAGGTGTTGTAGTGTTAGAATCACAAGCTATAGAGGAGATGTGATCAGGGCTCAGGAACTTGCGAGATAATGCGGCTTCTGTTCATTGTGAAAACCTTCACATACAATGTAAAAAAATTTTTTTTTAAGTTTATTCATTTATTTTGAGAGAGAGAGACAGAGAGAGTAAACAGGGGAGTGGCAGAGAGAGAGGGAGAGAGAGAATCCCAAGCAGGCTCTGCAGTGTCAGCACAGAGCCCGACGCAAGGCTTGAACCCACAAACTGTGAAATCATGACCTGAGCTGAAACCAAGAGTTGGACACTGAATCAACTGAGCCACCCAGGCACCCTCACAGACAACTTTTGAATTATGTCTTTGTCTCTTATAAGCCAGGTGCTTTGAAACTTTCTGTTGAAAATTCTGCTCCCACACATCATTTCAGCTTTTCTCCGACTTGGGCCAGATCAAATATTTTGTATGAAAACCATCATCTATGTGTTCTACTTTTCTCTGCAGTTGGTCAAAAAATGACCCAAGATATTTGGTATAAGTTATATACCATTCTTTATCTAAGTCTTAAAAATTTGCTAGGTCTCATTTTCTACTAGAATATAAATATGAATCCAATTGTTTTTGAAACCAGTATGTTATACGGACAACTTACCACAACCTGAAATATACAGGGTCATGACTAACAAAAAGAGGGTCCTGAGGATGCTTACAGCTGGCCGCAACTAGTATATTTGCTTTAAGAGACAATGGTACGATGTCCTTAAAACTTAAATTTTATGTGTGTTAATTAGCTGTGATGATACAAATAAGCTTAAACCTTAGTGTTTTGAATTGATCTTTCAAATAGGTGAACCAAAAAATTACAGACATTTGCAAAAAAAAATTTTTAACGTTTAATCAGTTTTGAGAGAGAGAGAGAGAGAGCATGAGCAGGGGAGGGGCAGAGAGAGAGGGAGACACAGAATCCAAAGCAGGCTCCAGGCTCTGAGCTGTTAGCACAGAGCCCGATGCGGGGCTCGAACTCACGACCTATCAGATCATGACCTGAGCTGAAGCCAGACGCCCAACCGACTGAGCCACCCATGTGCCCCTAAGCATGTGCATTTTGAACAACAGTCACTAGTGTCTTTGGGTAACTAGAACAAACAAAATAAATTATGAATATAATCACTGTGGTGAAAAATACAAGCAGATGCAGAAAATAACATTTTTCTTGGAACCTCCTTTAAGAGTTATTTTGGAAAGATTGTTGAAAGTACGATTCACATAATGCGAGAAATTTTGTGAAACCATGTCACTGATAAGATTGAAAATCTTTTGGGTCAAAAAGAGGTAGCCACTCAGACACCCTTCTCTGACATCATCAGAGACTACATACCTAGAGCTCAAATTCTTCTCTGTGTGTCAATGAAAGCTATTAAAATTGACACTTTAGTGGACTTTGTTTATATTTATAATGTTATCAGCAAAGATATGTTAAACTTCAAATATTGCCCAGTTGCAAGCAGCTGGGAAAAAGTTTGGCCGTAACTGGCAGTTCTATGAAAAGCAAAACTCAATAAACTGTATTGAGGCTGTTGCTACATTTACTGAGAATTGACTGCTGTATTGACCTCAGCCCATGGTTCTCTTTGTGTTTTCAGTGCAATCATGAAAAAATGTTATTGGGCGCCTGGTTGGTTCAGTTGGTTAAACATCCAACTTCGGCTCATAGCTCACGAGTTCAAGTCCCCTCTCTCAAAATAAACAAACTTCAAAAATACTATTTTATAAAGTCAAGGGCTTCAAATAGCTATCATTTTAGACAAATTTATGGTGAAGAGCAACATGATTCAAAGCTTATTCCTAGGAATGTATATGTCAAGGTGAGAAATGTTGTTGAAGAACTCAAACTTGGTTTTGAATTGTGGCTTTTTTTTTTGAAAGGGAAAATACGGGATAATCATGACAAGACAAAGACCTGAATCAATGGCTGGTCTTGTTGTTCTCATAAATTTGGTTTATTTTGCATATTTTTGTAGCTGAATATTCTTATCAACAGCTGCAGTTGCAAAACAACTTTTTTGTACTGTTTCTATCCACATTAGTATAATAAAAGTGAAATCTTGTAGTTGGATGAAGAGAGTTGATCATATAGACGGCGTGCGTGTTCTTTGTGGCTCTTACTTCGTTTGAATTTGCCAGAAATTATAGGTTTCTTGGTGAAAGAAAAATAGCTTCTGATGACTTATTTTTCCAAGACATTAAAAAACAAACTGAATAGTGATTCAGAGAATATTTCAATCTGTCACATAAAACAAGCAATTTTACCTCTTACCAAGAAGATTAACTCAATGAATTTTCTGTCACCAGTAGCTTGAAAATCCAACTCCACCAGCTTATTGCTAGGGGCTGTGCACAGTTCTCAGGTAATGCCTTGGCATAGTTCGTGAAGAAGTAAAATAATTTGCCATCCGTATCCTCTTGTGTATTATTTATCTGTTGTGTGTAACACAATATCCCAAAACTTGGTGGCTTAAAAAAAAGCAAGAAATACGTATTATTTCATAGAGTTTTTGTAAGTCAAGACTTTGGAATGGCTTAGCTGGGCATTTCTAACTCTGATTCTTTACGAAATTGCACTTAAGACATCAGCCAGGGCTATAGTCGTCTGCGGGAATACCTGACTCTGTTTTCACCGTGACTGACACGTAGCTGGGGAGTTGGTGCTGGTTGTTGAGCGGAGACATCAGTTTTTCCCCAGGTGGGCTTCTCCACCGGGTCACGTAAGCTTCCTTGTGACACGACAGCTGGTTTCCTCCAATTCCTAGACATTTTCAACTCCGTTCTAGTCTATCTTGCATATGAACCAGAATGATGTCATGATGTCTGGATCTTTTCCAGAAGGTATTGAAGCCATGATTTTATTTTATTTTATTTTATTTTATTTAAAAAAAATTTTTAATGTTTATTAACTTTTCAGAGACGGAAACAGAACACAAGCAGGGTAGGGCAGAGAGAGAGGGAGACAGAATCTGAAGCAGGCTCCGGGCTCTGAGCTGTCAGCACAGAGGCCGACGTGAGGCTCGAACTCACAAACCGCAAGATCCTGACCTGAGCTGAAGCCGGATGCTTCATCGACTGAGCCACCCGGACGCCCCAAGCCATGATTTTAATATTAGGACTTAATTGGTAGATGACGGGGTCCAGTTTAAATTTTAAACGAGATGCCCAGGGGACTTTGAAAAAGGACCACAGTTAGGTCTGGCTGCCCCGACACTTACTCCCCTCTGCCTTTCGTGGTTCTTGGTAGGAAGCTTTGAGAAGTTCTTTCCTTTAGGAAACTTGCCTTTAGACCGTGTGGCCACATAACTAATCCTAAACATCTGAATTAGAAAGGTGCAGCAGCCAGCCATTCTTTCTTAGTGCTTCAGTCACGAACATGGCGCCCTGTATATCTTACGGGTTTTGGTTTCTTGCACTTCCCTGTGGCCCCATTTCTCTTCATTCATTTCTCATCTACCTGTGTGCAGATTTTTCCACATTTCAAAACCACTATTAGAAGATTCATTTTCTGGGGCGCCGGGGTGGTTCAGATGGTTAAGCATCGGACTGTTAGTTTCCGCTCAGGTCATGACCTCATGGTTCCTGAGTTCAAGCCCCACATTGGGCTCTGTGCTGACAGCACGAACCTACTTGGGATTCTCTCTCTCCTCCTTTGTCTCTGCCCCTCCCCTGCCCGTGCGCCGAGCTCTCTCTGTCAAAAATAAATACATAAACGTTAAAAAAGAAGAAGAAGCTTTATTTTCCACAGAGCCTTTCCATTTGGCCTCGATAACCAATTCCCGTCCCCTCCGGGTGGGGAGGGGGCCATGGTATGAATGGGGCTGTGATGGGGGAGGGTTGGCGATAAGTTAGAAGTAACAACAGGTTTGTCTGAAATCCCTCCTGTGGCTTTTGTGTTACTACTTTCACACCTGTTACTAATACCTGTCTTGTGAGTTGAAGTCACACGTGAGATGCTCAGGGATGGTGTGTTGAGTGAATGCAGGGACATAAGTCTGTGCTCAGAAAATGGCTTACTGTTCTCTTACCGAGGTGCTATCATGGTATGAAAGGCATTTCGTGTCCTTGCTTTTCTGGATTCTCTTCGAAGACGAGAAAACTCACAAATAAAAAAGTTCAACTTTCTGGTTTGTCATTCACTGATCTTCGTTTAGACTCTGCACCTGGTTTTCTTGTGTTTAAGATTTGCTGCTGTTCTTCTTCATCCCACACAACCATTGGCCTTACCGCTTTCGCAGTCAGCCCTACTGTCGCGCTACGAGAAAGGAACACCCGTGATCGCTGACTCCGTTGCCTGTAGAACTCTCTGCCCCTGCCACCCGTTCAACAGTTAAGTGGAGTGTGTGCCTTGAATACTCCTCTGTTTCCTATTAAACGATAAAATATTGTGAGACAAACTTATTCTTTAGACTCCCGGAAGCACCAAATACAGTATATTTTTGTGGATTAATTGGATTGCACAGGTTTTGAACTACAACATGGTTGAACTAGGCTTGTTTCTGTTTTAAGTGGCTTCATTCAGATCAACTCCTGTTCCTTCTATCTCCTTCCTTCCTTCCTCCCTCTCTCTTTCCTTCTGTCCCTCCTTCCCTCCCACCCTTCCTCCTTCCCTCTCTCCTCCCTCCCTCCTTCCTTCCTTCCTTCCTTCCTTCCTTCCTTCCTTCCTTCCTTCCTTCCTTCCTTCTTCCCCCTTCTTCTTTCCTCCCTTCCTCCCTTCCTTCCTCCCTCCCTCCCTCCTTCCTTCTGTCCCTCCTTCCCTCCCTTCCTTCCTCCCTCCCTCCCTCTCTCCTTCCCCCTCCTGCCTTCCTCCCTTCCTCCCTCCCTCCCTCCTTCCTTCTGTCCCTCCTTCCCTCCCTCCCATCCTCCCTCCCTCTCTCCTTCCCCCTCCTTCCTTCTTTCCTTCCTTCCTCCCTCCCTCCCTCCCTTCTTCCATCCATCCATCCATCCATCTACCCATCCATCCCTCTTTCCTTCCTCATATAAGGTGAACAATTTAGGGTCACATTGACCCTTTGTGGCATAGAACTTGCTTCAATTTTGGAAACTCGCAAGTCTCTAAGCTTCTTTAGGACAAGCACTGTACTTAGTTCATTATGTATTTCTGACATCTAATACAGTGCCTGAATAAAGCAGGTGTTTGTAGATACATGTTCAATGAATGAGCAAATTAGATGGATCGTTCTTAACCGTTGAATTACTGAATGCCGTGTGTGATTTTAAAGTACTTGAATTTCCGCCCTGTAGTTCAAACCTGGTGATGGTCAGTATTACTTGAGGGACCTCTGTTTTTTGTTTTAAGCACTATTTGTTTACCATTGATAAGCACACGTTATCATAACGTATCCCCTTGTTGGTAATGCCAGTGGGCCGTGGTGTTAAAGACCAAAGAGTGATGAATGCCAGTCTCGGGAAAATCTGCTTTCAGTCGGGGCTGTGCTGAGGGTGCACCTTAACGATTCAGACGGGTAGAGTGCTGGCTTCTCTTGGTAGGGGACACGCTATACCGGTCCTCTTGTCACTTCATGTAACACCAGGTGCTGAGTGGGGAAGAGGGAGAGTGACTCATCACGCTTCTCAGCTGCGTTCCTGCTCACAGGCGGTAACACTGTCAGCACCATTATGTTCAACGATGTGACATATACTTCAAAGCACGTACAAAATGTGTAAATTTTTAGAGGTTCATTGCTCTGCCCAGAATTGTGCATTTATACTGTGCATAAATGCCATTCAGTCATATTTTCAGCCTTTTTCTTTATATCCTTGCTATTAATCCTTCCTTCACGGACGTGGTGATAATATGGGCATTTATGTAAAGATTAATTTTTCAGATTACAGCTACTGTATTACCATACATGTGTTGGATAACCTAGACGGAGCGTTCGTAAAGGGAATTGTCGACAGGCTTTTAAAGTGGCCCTTAGTCGAGAATTAGCATATCTGTTCAAGAATTCAGGTACCACCCCGATAATTTTAGCAGGAGAGTGAGGTGGACAGATAGGCCGATTGCAGTGCCATAGATCTTTCTTGAGTAAATACTGTCACCACCACATTGTGCTGAGGTAATTAAAGATACGGGGATGGTGAGGCAGGCTACTTCCTCCACTTGCCTTTGTGGTAGAACCTGAATTATTCAGCTACTGCATCTCCGTTGTTTTTAATTCAGTGGATGAGTTTTTTCAGGTTTTTGATTTGTGCATGCTACTGTCAGAAGGGAGAAAAAGTAAATAATGCCATCTACTAACGTGAAAATAGCAATTTACCCAGTTCTTTTTAAGCAGTACGCGAAGCAGACTTTAAGCATCACAGGCAAAAACATTTCTTAGCATGACAGTTGCTAAGTGAATGCTTTCTGAACGTGCAGGCGAGCCCCGGCGATGTTAAACCTTGTATTTATTGAGGAAACATGAACTGTAGAAAGTGACTAAATAAGGCGACTTCTCACAATATTTCGGCCCTTCTTGGTAAGCAGCCGATGACCTAAATTCTAAATGTTTTTTCCATCGACATAATTATTTGAAAGGTCTTATATTTGGTCAGAATATAATCAACTTACTGAAATGAAAGAATATTTTGGTGGGCCGCTTCCAAAATCAACATGGATTACGTATCGACTAGCCCACGCTAACACCCTCAAAAGCGTTTTGGATGGGGTTTTCTGGGCCTTTCAGGTTGAGGAGGTAAACCACACGGAACGCATCATAAGGTCACTTAGAAAAAGAGAAGTAGGAGACAGATGCTTTCAAAGTAGAGAGTTATAGTCCAAAGAGAGCAGATGTCACTAAGTTGCTAGGGCCAGGATGCGCGGGGGGCTCAGTTGGTTGAGCGTCCGACTCTTGGTTTTGGCTCAGGTCATGATCTCACCGTTCATGGGATAGAGCCCCACGTAGGGCTCTGTGCTGACAGCACAGACCCTGCTTGAGATTCTCTCTGTCCCTCTCACCCTCCCCTGCGCGCACAGGCTCTCCCTCCGACTCCTCCCCCATTCGCTCAGAATAAATAAAACTTTAAAAAAAATATGGAAAACATGAAAATGGTAGGGGCGTGAAGGCGTGGAGCATCTCTACGGTGTGGGGGCAACAGAGGGGCAGGGAGGAGGGGCCGTGCCCAGTGTTGTGCTCAACCCGGTTCAGGTGGTGACGTCGCCTTCTGTGGGCAGTTACGTTTACAGCTGCCGCGACGCAGCGAGCCGTGTCCTGCCTCAGTGGCCCCCCAGACACTGCAAGAAGCCGTGGGAATAAGTCCCCTTTGGAATCTACCACCCCCGGCTCTATTTCTGAAACGCCCGCTGTGCCAAAGTGGGGCTCTCCTGCATCGTGTCGCATCCTGCTTTCTTCATCTGTGCCGTGAACATGACTCTTGTTTACCTCATAAAATTGTTGTGAGGATGACAAGGCTGTTTTCAAATTTTGAAGTTCCTCCCAGGCCCTCCTGGAGGGGTAGGTTCTTTTGTCCACCTGTACCTCATGCACAGTGTGACCCCAGGGAGAGGGCGGGGAAAACACCACCGGGGAAGGAGGCAAATACGGGGAGCCCCTAGAAGACCCACGGGGGAGGGAGAAGAAGGCCTGAATCGGGGAGAGTGGGAGACAGGGGCGGGGTGAGGGAGTGAGTGGAAAAGAAGAGCTAAGGGAAGCCATCAGGTTAAAAGCAGCTGGGATGGAAGGGGGGAATCGGAGAACTTGGTTCTCAGGGGCTGGTGTCCTGGGGCACAGTGTCGGTGGGCCCACCAGCCTTTCCCAGCGACGCTAACCTGTCTCAAAAGCAATGGCGAAGCAGTCAGGGAAGAAGAGTCCACATAAGCAGCCTGGATAGGTAGGTGATCGGACGGTACGTGGGTTGTGCCCTCGACGCAGAAGTTCCCCGTGATACGGCTACCGTGTCCGTCGGCCGGCTTCGGACACCAGGACCCGCCTCGTGGGCTAGCTCCTGGGGTTCCAGAAGAACCCCCAGACTGAGAGATCCAAAGACGATGCCAAGGTCCAGACCCACCGCAGCAGGTGCAAAGCGACGTGGAACAGGCCAGAGAGGACCTGTCACATTGCCAGGATATCCCTAGGGCCGGGCTCAGAGACAGGGGGCCCCTCGGTGCGCCTGCAAGGCCCTTAGGACTGCATAGACCAGCCCAGCCCAGCTCCCGAGGCCCAGAAGCTACCCCCTCTCCCACATGCCATTTTGAAGGACAGAAAACAAAACCAATCCAACAAACATCGTTAGGGAATCTGCAGTTGGCATTGATGGAACATTTACCTGTAACAGATTGGTTGGAAGACGACACGCTTACCGCAGACACTGAAACGCATCTAGCTAGCACGGGAAACTCTTCCTTTCCTCTCCTTTGGGGTAGAGGATCATGAGAAAACCTGGATCCATGACAGACAGGGAAGGAAGCCGTAACAGTTGGTACGATCACGGACACTAGAAATCGAGTTGTGTTTTTACGCCAGGCTCTTCTGGGCCTGTGCACCTGGGTGTCCTGCCCCCCAGGCCAGAAACCTGCAGGCAGCGTTGAACTCGTTTATTTCTGACTTCCTGCCTTCCAAATCCCCACTCACTCTGCTGTTCTCTTTTTCAGGAGAATGACACCAGCAGTTGCCCAAACCGGAGTCCTTCTAACTCTGTTTTCTTCACTCCTTCATCTCTCTCTCTCTCTCTCTCTTAATTTACTCTCTGTTCCCTTTTATACTGCCTTCGATCTGGCAAGCTTCCTCTCCTGCCTGCTTGTCCTCAGTACCTCCTTCTGGGCCCCCAGCCTGCAGGCTCCTGACCGGTAATCCATCATCCCCGGAGCTGTTAGGAATGCCTTCCACCGTTGTTGTGCCCCTTCCTTGACAATCTCCCAAGACAACCTGTCACCTAGAAAATACACAGTCCAAATTCCTACACAGGACACATCCCTTTTCTGGGAACAAATACATCAGAATACATGTGTGTGTGAATCTCTACGGACTGATGTTTTTTTTTTCAAAGCTTCCTTGGAGATGCCTGTATGATGCAGGGTTAAAAAGTTATCTAGATAATTCAGAACAAGTTTCCGTTTTTTTCCAAAGATGAACCTGAAATCAAAACACAGAATTTAAAAATTGTCTCGTAGAACTTGCAGACCCCTGAGGCTCATTCATGCAAGAAGCTGCAGAAACGCATTCTGTCCTCTCATGGAAAACATTTGACGGTTGTAAGCTGAAGAGCAATTTGATCACACTAAGTAATAATGGTAATGAATAATAATAATACATAGTAAGTCTGGGAATAGTCGTAATCGTGAATACAGAGAGCACAGAGCTATTAGGAGGAAGTTGTGCTACGAGGGTTTTGCAATAATCTAGGTGTTAAATGCTACCGATATAAAGATAGATGAGCCATGGAGAAGTCATCATGGAGCTCTTCCAGGAGGAAAGAGCGACGATCATAGTACCTGGGCAGCTGGGCGTGGGAGGGGGGGGGCGGGGAACGAATCAGGTATGATGGCATCATGCCACAGAGGAGCCAGGCAGACCACTCAGCTTGGGGACATAAACCATGTTGTTCTTTATTTCTTTAAGTATCAAAGGTATTCTACCACCTAAGCACGTCTCTTATTAGGTACTAACTGGACAGAGAGGGAAAATGAGTCCTTCAGACACAGTATGGATTTTTTAAAAAGCTGAAAACTTGAATGGTGAATTCAAATAGACCTCGTGTATTTTGCCAAAGGCTTATGGAGCTAAATGCAGCTAATGGTTCATTAGAACACTGAGGTTTGCAAATTCATCAATAGCACAGTCCACTTGATTGATTGTGAGAAAGAGATGGCCAAGGTATATGGACTCCCTTTATTTTTCTTTTTTAAGTTTTTTAATGTCTATTTTTTTTGAGAGAGAGACAGAGTGTGAGCAGGGGAGGGGCAGAGAGGGAGGGAGACACAGAATCCAAAGCAGGCTCCAGGCTCCGAGCTGTCGGCACAGAGCCCAACGGGGGGCTCGAACTCACGGAATGCAAGATCATGACCTGAGCTGAAGTCGGACGCTTCACCGACTGAGCCACCCAGGCTCAAGACAAGAGTCTCCAGTGACCTTGACCGTACTCACCGCAGCCATATCTGCAACCACATTTTCATGTTACCACGTTACAAAATGAGAACACTGGGTCATCTAAGAGAAAGTTAGATGGCAGCTAGTATCTGTTGCATAAATTACCACAGGTCACAGCTTTCATACAGCAGAGCATTTTGGGGCCGTGTGTGGACTGCTTTCTTTAGTGGTTGACTTTAAATTAGTGTTTTTAAGTTTGCAGTGGTGTAATAAGAATCTGTGAGCCCATCCCACAAAACAAGCTAGAAGTTTTGTGGGGCACTGTGTATGATTTTTCCACCTACCTGCTTACTCCAACCAAGGTAATAGCTTCCTCCACCTCCTGTTCGCCATCGCCTTGCTTTTCTTGTTACGTAATTTTGTTGCAAGTTGCTCATTACAGAAAATAGGTATCACACTGTGGATGACCTTTTCTGGACTTACTCTGGACTTTTCACTTAGTATGATTTTGCTAAGACTCAACCATAATGTTACCTGTTTGGTTCATTCACCCTCAGCTGTAACTTACACCTCCACTCTTCCCTGGTTAGTTGCGTGTTCCTGGGCCGGACCACACCTTGTGGCAGTCAGCCGTGATACTGCTTTTCGCGGGTGTATTTGTGATCCCTTACTTACATGTTTAAACTTTATAATCACACTACCAAGTTTTGCTTAAAGAGCCCTGTTGGAAATGACGCAGCATTTTCGAGATCCCGACACCAAGAAACATTAAAAATGCCCCTTTTTCAAGGATATTTTGGCACTTTGTATCCGTTGTCCCTTGTCACAATAATAATGTAAAACACATTACCGTTCATTGTTGGGAGATCACAGCCTTTGTTCTCACGAGGTCACAGGTCAGCCGAGCGCATCTCAGCTGGATCGACTCTTGTCGGCGGGGCTCAGCCTGACATCTGCGACCACACGATGGGTTACCTGGGGTCAGGTGGGCTGGGGCTGACCCAGCCGGACTCCTCCCGGCTCCTCCTCCCTGCACAGACTAGCCCAGTCTTGCCATGATGGCAGGAGTCCGAAAGAGGAAGTGGAAATGGCCACACCTCATGCTTTTCCCGTGGCTCTCTCCGTGGACCTGCGGGCCAGAACCAGAGCCCGAGGGGGGAGGTGCACTAACTAGAAGTGTGGGTTGGAGGTCACTGCCACCGAGGCAATTAGTTGGCCACACGTTTTTTTTAAATCAGGTATTCTCATTTACCTTATGAAACTACTTTCTATTCTTTCTGAGTCAGCAATAAGCAAATATATTACAGATGATGGAAGCCAGGTTTCCCACTGTGGAAAAGGGTGTTACAGACACAGAAACAGTGAAAGGAGGAAGAAACCCTGTGTTTGGGGATTTGTATTTGAGGGATCGTGTGAACTGAGGGATGGCATTAACAGATATCTACATCTGTTCCCTACCCCTGTTCTCTGGGAATGTCTGGAATCCATGACCTCGTTCCTGGTTTCTGTATACCATTCTCCACTAAAAAGGACCAAGGTTCCCTGGCGAAATGGCCAATTCCATGGCTGGGGCAGAGAACGTCCAAGATTAGCCAGGAAAATCGTGCGTGCCAAATGGTAAAGTGTTCAGAGAATGATGGGGAGGAAACAGGTCAACGTGAAGGCGTTCCCACTGGCTAAAACTGGTGTAATATGAATGTCAAAATGATGATATTGGAGGATTACAAGTATTAAATACAGTTAGAGTCTGTGAGCCCATCTGGGGAAGTTTTTGTTTTAGTAGCAAGCCATCTGGTAAATGTAGAAGGAATGATGGAATTTGAAAACCACCATTTGTCAGCCATCATGATAATAATTGTTTTGGGTAAGAAACATCAATGGATACTCAAAGAAACGGGTGAAAGTTTCACAAGTGACGGAACACGAAGTCTCAGAATATATCTCAGCAGATGTATATTTATAACAACAAGTAAAAGGATGACCTTCAGCAGAAATACCTAGCAGATAGCACCTTAACCGAGTAGTAAAAAATGACTGTCAGCTGTGAGTCTGTAATGGACACAATGGGCTTCTGAAAAGGATGCCCTGGGAAAGGACACAGCAGAACTTCTGCGGTATTCCTTCCAGAAGGGTACCAAGCGAGTCTAATCATGAAGAAAGCACAGCAAACCCAGTCACTGGTATCCTGCAGAGTAATTGGCCAGCACCCTTCGAAGACGTCAGTGTCGCGAAAGAGAAGAGTAGAGACCGAGCTGGAAAGGGGGCTAGAGGGGGCATGCCAGTAACACAGTGCATTACCCTGGGTTTCCATTTGCTCCTAAGGACATTATTGGGACAATTCAGAAACTGAATAAGGCCTGTTGTGTCTGTAGATTAGATAACAGTATTGTATCAATGTCAGTTTCCTGATTTTAACAATTAGACCGTGATTGTGCGGGAGAATTTCTTACTTTCAGAAAATACACATTGAAATCTTAGTAAATGTGCATCACGTGCACCAGGCACGCTGAAAGAGTTTTGGGGAAAAATACACATATGTGCCTAAGGAGGAAAGGGGAAAGAAAGCAAAAAGCGTGAATCAACTGTCGTGAAATGTCAAAATCTCTGTGAAGGGTCTTCATAAACTATTTGTACTATTCTTTTCATGTTCACATTGGATCTCAGTATTTTAAAAAGTGGCGGATCCATAATATATAAATATATAATTTCCCGTTTCTCATAAATATACTGAAGACATAAATTAACCAATTTAACACCACATGACATGAGAAAACTATATAATACCTGTGTTACTCTATTTAAATTGGCAGCTGTATTAACCTGAAGAGTGGGATTTGGGTCAGACCAATTTAGGTAGCACCCCACGTCTTGGCCTTTTCTACTTTTGGAGTGAGGAGACTTTGTGTAAGTAGGTGAGGTTGATCTTTCCCCAGATCCCAAAGCCATGTTGTTGTTGTTTGTTTTTCTGTTTTTTGTTTGTTTGGTTTCTGCCAGAGGCATCCAGTGGGCATTAGCTGCTGTCCGCCTTTGATAAGTCATCACTGGAATACTGTGCTTTAGTAAATCATAATCTGAATAGAGTTAATGTCTTATCATATCCTAAGATGTTTATGTCATTGTTGTCATTGTTGGATACGTAAGAGGAATTTTTAAGTTGTATTCTGGTTCCATCCCCCCGTTGGAAACACAGCGTGACTGTACGTAATGAAGTCCTGAGACCTTTTTTTAATCCCAAATTACAAAAGCTCCATGAGGAGAGACTCACAGCAAAAGAAAATAATCATTATCATTTGATGATACTTGAATGAAAAGTCCCTCCTTTGGGGTTAAGCGTGTGTGCACTGCCTACACAAAGGAGTCAGAAGCAGACACGTTGGGGGTTGGTTACGAAACCCGGAGCCAGACGGATCCGGGTTCAAATCCCGACTCTGGGTATCTGCCAAATGAAGGCTTTGATTTCTGCAGCTGGCGTGTGGCTGTGGCTGGACGAGGTGTGCCCTCCAGGAACACAGCGTTGCCGTTATGGTTACAGCTTCCATTTTTGGATGGAGAAGTGATCCAAGCAAAGGAGTTGCTTTCTGATCTCACATGTTAAAAACAATTACATGGACAAGAAACCTTCTGTGGGTTAGCATCTAAGTGTGTGATCGCCCATGATTCTCTTTCACTTAGCTGGAATTTTCTTGGCAATTCTGCACGTAGAATTCTCTCTCCCCTGAAATCTTATTGGCATTTTTTTTCCCATGAGACAACCAAAGAAATAAAGCAAAAAGCATTTTAATTAACTCAGATTTAATACATTTTCCTTATCTGCCATTGCTGCAGGTACCAGATGAACAGAATTGCTCTGTGTGTTCAGAAATCTTTGAGTTGATCAAAGGGAGGAGACTGCAGGAAATTCAAAGCAAAAATTCATTTAGCTCTCGTTAGGCCACATGCATGAGCAAAGACCACTTATCCTTTAAAATATCTTAAAATTCCTGTTTTTCTATCTGAATCTTATATTTTTTACAATTATCTTGAGTTGCTAAATTAGGAGACAGTGCACCTGGCTGGCTCCATGTTTCTTTCAGTCTCCCATCTTACCAGTGGGGAAATAGGACACTTTGTATGGCACATTGGTAATTCTTCGAATTAAATTGAAAGGTGCATGCATAGGTGTGTGCGTGTGTGTGTGTGTAATTTGGTTGATTTCCAATAGAAAAGATTTAACATTTTGAAGTACCTTTACTCTTTAATATGAGTGAAACAAGAAAAATCGCTTAGTACCCCTTTCAACTGGCGATTTTAATATTGGGAGAATAATTATTCAAGCCACCAAGAAGCCTTTAGCAGGGGTCTACTCTTTGAAAAGACATATTTTCAGAGCGTAATTGAGAACACACTAAGCCTTTTTTGATCTTGCCTCAAAAAAAAAAAAAAATCTATGACACTCCCCCAGAATGTCTACATGTAGACATATCTCCTTTAGCTTAAGGTATATTTGCTTCTGTTTTAAAAATTCTTTTAATGTTTATTTATTTTTGAGAGAGAGAGAGAGCGAGCGAGCATGAGTGGGGGAGGGGAAGAGAGAAAGAGGAAGGCACAGAATCCGAAGCAGGCTCCAGGCTCAGAGCTGTCAGCACAGAGCCCGATGCGGGGCTCGAACTCCTGGACCGCGAGATCATGACCTGAACTGAAGTTGGACGCTTAACCGACTGAGCCACCCAGGCGCCCCTGATTGCCTCACGGAAGTGAAAATCAGAACGTGCAATGGACAGAGAGGCAACATTTACGGGACTAAACGTGGAAGTGTGGGATACCGGAACATGGCTGCTGCAGACTGCTGTCCTGTGTCTTCTTTGCTTTCCTGCCTCCGTTTCACTTCTGTTTTACCTGGTGGTTTTGTTTTGTTTTGTTTTTGCCTCTTTTATTTTATAGATACAATATTCTCAACTCCATAAAGTCCAAAATACTTTCGTGGAAAGTGATTGTGCTGAGTTTTGATGGCGTGCCCCTCCTGGGGGACCACGAGGAGCTCATCCAGCCGCCCTGCAGGACGGGGTTTGTCCCATGTGCTTTTGAGGGGACTTCGGCATCCGTACAGAATGCTTGGAGGTTGAATTTGTGCAGCACACGCCCATCAGCACTTACACTTACTTGACCCCCAGTCAAGGTGCTTATTACATGGTGATTTGAATAAATCCAGCTCAACACGGTCAGTTCCCAGTAGCATATGTGAGGTGCTTGAGGTCGGTGGGGAAGGACGTGTTGTGAAGTCAGCCTTGCTCCGTCTTCGTGCCTGTAGCAGACTCCGCCAGGAGGGATGTTTTGTGCGTGTTGACAGTGTACTTGTGCTTACGTTCACTGACTTCATGTTGAACACCCCAACGTCATGGCATGTTTGGGGATAGCTTCGAAGCGAAGGCTTTAAACTCCCGCCGCCTGGGTCCCCAGTCCGGACTCCACCACTTACCATAAAGTTCTGAGCAGACGACCCACATTGGCCCAGCGAAATCCCTCTCCCTCCCTAGTTGGTCCTCTCCTTCTCCTCTGCCCTTTGAGACAACAGGATTTGGGAGGTGGGGGGCACGTTTAGCGCCATCTATCTGTATCTATTTGTGTACTTCTGTCTGTCTCTCTTTCTCTATCTCTGTCTCCCCCTCACCACTCCATCTCACACCTGCGCACACGCGTGCACACACACACATACACACACACACACACACCTCTAACACAGCATGACTTAGCGACACATCATTGAAAGACCTGCTGAGAGGCGTCCTGTCTCACTTAGTGTTGGTAACGATGTGGGAGTCTGTGTCCTGAGCGCTCATATTTCTAGAAAGGCCTCAAGATCTTTTGCTTTAGGACAGAACTACCTTCGTTGGCCAACAGCCTGACTGCCACACTCCACCCTCGTTCTCTAATACTTAGCAGCGTAGCTGGAGGCATGTCTGGTTGTCCGTCCTTTTCAAAGCTTGGAGCCTGGGGCAGTTGCCCTAGTTTGCTGGGTCCCCAGGAAGGCTCCTCATTTACATAACGCAGCCACACGGAGGTTTGAAATTAGAGGGGTTTCGTCTTTGTTATGGTTCCGGGACGATGGATGTTCACAAAGTTTTGTAAGAATGTGTGGGAGAGAAAATTAATAGCACTGCTCGATACTCTGTGCCTCTAGAGAAGGCTGCGTATCTGATGAGCAAATTCTTTAGCGTATCTGTTGTGGATAATGGTAATTAATCTGATTGAAGACTTTTTTGTGTTTTCCTCTTAATATGAATTTTCCAGTATGCCCCTTTGTGCCCAGGAAGTAGGTTTGAATTTACTTTTTTTTTTCCCTGTTATCGCACCATTTAGGGGATGTTTGTGGTAACATCATGAGGTATCCTCTCTCTGCGTCACTTCTCAGCTGGGTCGCGGTGCCGTACGTTGAGGATTTCATTGGGTGGATGTGCATATTTAATTAATATAGGCAATTAAGTCTAAGATACTCTGAGGCAGCCAGCCGCCACCTGGATATTTTTGCAATGCAACCAAAATGCATCGTTTAATTCAAAACTCTAATGGGCCTTTTCATAGCAAGTGGATACATCGATTATGCACTCTCTTGTATTTTATTTGAATTCGGAAAAGTCTTTTTTGTGTGATGGAGTCGGGGTGAAGGATGCACGGAGCCAGTTGGAATGTCAGAGGAGGCAGGAACAGAGGGAGGAGTCTGCCTTTTCCGGGACCAGGAAGAGCAGGGATGAGAAGCATCTGTGGAAAAGCCAGCTGGACCCGGATGCTGGTGGAGGAGGGATCCAGCTGGTGCCATCCCCCAGGCCCCGCGTCCAAACACAGGGTCACAGACAAGCCTCCCCTTCCCTCTCACTTCAGAAAACCATAGCTTCAATGATGCCAGGTGGTATCTCAATTAGGAGTCGGTCTACGAAACGTGACACAGAAAGTGAACAGAAAATAGACGCCCCGTGTAAGCCTGGATCGTACGAAGAGAGCAGAGGTCTGGACTCAACTGAACTCCAGAAGGTTGATTTTCAGGTCATAACTACTGGAAACAAGAAAATACCAGAAAATCTTAATTTACAGCATATCAAAAATATACACCCGAACATACTGTGTGGGAAGTGCGGCTCCTGAAACATGCCTGGCATGTAGCAGGTTTGTTGACTCATCTCACAAATATTCAGCATTTAGTGTTCTGCTAAGAAGCCGGACTCTCCCCTCGTGAGCCACTCAGAAGGTCCCCTGGCTGCGGACCTTTGTGGTACTGAGGCAGGAGCGGGTCAGCAGGTGGGAGTCAGCAGCCTGGACACGGTGTTGCAGCCCTTCCTTACGAGAGTGCTCGTACCTACTTGGTGCTCCTACTACTGGGTGGGTCCCGAGACCCAGGATAAACAGGACCGTGCTTCTCCAGACTTCTGGACCAGAGGATCATGCTCTCCTGGTCTACAAGAGGCGATAAATTCTGGCTCAGGGCGGAGGAGGCCACGTAGGTCAGGACACCGTCAAAATGTGATTTGTAACTTAGCGATTGCTGCAGTCTTTGCCGCTCAAACTCTGCCTCTTTCTGATGCAACCCCCATTAGTATGTCATTGGGGGTGACCCGAGGCCTTAACGAAAAATCGACAAATGGCATGCGAGCGAAACCCAAGTAAGATTTAGGCTGATGGGGCGTCGGGTGGCTCAGTCGGTGGGGTGCCCGACTTCGGCTCAGGTCATGATCTCACGGTTCATGAGTTCGAGCCCCACGTCCGGCTCCGTGCTGACGGCTCGGAGCCTGGAGCCTGCTTCGGATTCTGTGTCTCCCTCTGTCTCTTCCCCTCCGCCACTGGCCCTCCGTGTCTCTCAAAAATAAATAAATATTAGGAAAAAAAAAACATTCAGTTTGTTGTCCTTCAGATACCGTTGCATTCTGTAGTCCCTCCTGGCCTTTCCTACCGTTCATTGAGGCCCATTCAGAGAAATGACAGCCGTTGTTGAAAATGATTTATTTTCACCACATACTTGTGTTCAGCACCATCTAGGTGTTACGCGCTTTGCTGAGAGTTGGACACGTAAGGATGCGTAAACTAAACTCCCTGCTCTCGGGGTAGCTGCAGAGACAAACAGGTCACACGGGCAGCGTCCGGGGACTGAATTCGATGCCCTGGGGCACGGGCAGAATTGGTGGATGAACCTGACACGGAAGCAGGCTTTCCTGGGAAGAAGGTGCCAGCAGTTGTAAAGAGTTAGTTGTAGCTCGTTAGCTGTAAAATGGGAATTTTTACAATGTGAATTGGAAAAGCTGCATCAGCTCGAGAACTGGATTTGAATGAACTGCTTTTCGAATAATAACAATACGGCAACAGTGTAGAGCTAAAAACTCTATGGGCTGTGTCCAGCTGGGGGAGCGGTGTTTCCCTTGTAAAGAGGCACTTTGTGCTTAGTTTGTCACAACAGTGGACAATGAAGGATGTGTAAGAATCATGGGTGCTGGGTATCAGCGTGTTGACAGTTACATTTAAAAGGTGTTTATTTTTTACTAAAAGATACATATAAAAATTATATTTGTTTAGGGATGTTTAGGATTTATCTTTGCTTGGGAGTGTCAGGCTTTTCGAAGGACACATCTAGGTTAATAAAACTTCAGTGGGGCGCCTGGGTGGCTCAGTCGGTTAAGCGTCCGACTGCGGCTCAGGTCATGGTCTCACGTCCGTGGGTTTGAGCCCCGCCTCGGGCTCTGTGCTGACCGCTCAGAGCCTGGAGCCTGTTTCAGATTCTGTGTCTCCCTTTTTCTCTGACCCTCCCCTGTTCATGCTCTCTTTCTGTCTCAAAAATAAATAAATGTTAAAATAAATAAATAAATAAATAAATAAATAAATAAATAAATAAATAAAACTTCAGAAGGACACATAGGATTTTACGGCTGTTCTGAATGTCCCTACCATCAGACCCTCCATTTTGCCATTAAAATGTTCCTTTTTTCAAATTTTCTTTTAATGTCCATTTTGTTTTTGAGAGAGACAGAGACAGGATGTGAGCAGGGGAGGGGCGGAGAAAGAGGGAGACACAGAATCCGAAGCAGGCTCCGGGCTCCGAGCTGACAGCACAGAGCCGGATGCAGGGCTTGAACTCACGAACCGCGAGATCATGACCTGAGCCGAAGTCGGATACCTAGCCGACGGAGCCACCCAGGCGCCTCTATTAAAATGTATTTCTTAGCCAGATGTTTCATTGAACTGTAACTTACACACAGTAAAATTCACCCCTTCTAGTCGTACAGGCCACTTTTCGGCAGATGTCACCTGTTGCATAGCCATGATCACCATCAGGATACAGAACGTGTGTGTCACATGAGGATGTTAACTGGAGCTCCTCGGGCGTCTGCCCCTCTCCCACCTCCCTGTGCGGCAGTCCCTGATATGTCTTCCGCCTCTGCAGTTCCTGTCATATAGATGGAGTGATGCCGAGTGCCGTCGGGGTGTCCGGACTCCCTCACTTAGCACTTGCTTTGCAGACCTGTGGGTGCCGTTGTGTGTGTCCGTAGTTCGTTCGTTTTCTTGCTGAGTGGTTTCCCGTTGTATGGAGATTCTGTGATGTGATGCCAGCTCTCTGTGTGGCCAGTGGCTGATGCGTCGTTTTAGCCGTTCTAGCATATGTGCCTTGATGTTACCTTTGTGGTTGTATTTGCATTTCCCCAAATGGCTTTCGTGTGCTCACAGGATCTCACACCCCTGTCTGTAGTTAGTGGCCTCTTTGCATCGTTTGCCCCTCTCGTAGTGGATTTTTCTTCTCATCGTTAAATCATAAAAGTTGTATCTATGTAACATTTATCTTATGTAGAATACATAATATTTACCAGGTACACATTTTGCACATAACTTCTCCCGGTCTGAGATTTATCTTTTCTGCTTTTGAAATACGTTTCAGAGAAATTTTTAATTTTGATGAGGTCCAGTTTATCATTTTTTGTTTCTTTTATGGTTCATGCTTTTTGTGGTATATCTAAGAAATCTTTACCTAATCTTTGTCATGAAAATTTTCTCCTGTGTTTTCTAGAAGTTTTATAGGCTTTACCTTTGGGTCTATGATCCATTTTGAGTTTTTTTTGTTTGTTTGTTTGTTTGTTTTAATGTGTGGATACCTTTTGGCTCAAGTACCATTTGCTGGAAAGACAAATTTTCATTTTTTCATTTTCGTATTTTGACCATATGTGAATGGGTTGAAAATCAACTGACTGGATATGTATGGGGTTATTTCTGGACCCTGTATTGTGTTCCATACGTGTATATGACTACTTACATGCTAATACCAAATTATCTTGATTACTGTAGCTTGGTCATGAAATCAGGTATTATGGAATTTCCAGCTTTTGTTTTTCTTTTTTCCAAATTATTTTAGCTATCCTCGGCTCTAGGCCCTGTGTTTTATGTATAAATTAAAGAATCATATTGTCTGTTTTAGCCAAAAAAAATGCTGCTGAGTTTGATTGGGGTTGCTTTGTTTCTATGTGGGAAACTATGAAGAATTGGCAACTTCACAATATTGAGCCTCCCAACTCAGTGTTCTTTAACTTTTCTTATCAGTGTTTTTTGGTTTTCTGCATACAAATCTTGCATATATTTTGTTTGATTCATTCATAAGAACTTTGTATTTTTTGATGTCGGGAATTTTACAATTTAGTTTCCAAATGTTTATGCTAGTACATTAAAAATGCAGTTGATTTTTGTATGAGATCATTGATTTATAAACTTATTAAAATATAAATATGGACAGAAAATATTGTTTAAAATGCAATTTTTGATGAGTTTACAGAAAAACTGTCATGCTATTGAAGAAGAATGTAATTCCTAAAACGCATAATAGTTGTAACACCCCTCGACCGAATTATTTTTCACTCTCCTCCGTAATTAATCAGAACTAGTATTCTCTTAGAATCTGAGAGTGTTGATAATACTCGAGAACATCGCTTCTCTGATTCTGAACTCCTTCCTCTGTCAAAGGGGGTATTCCCCCCCAAGGTTTGTGAGGTTAAATGTGATTAAATGCAGAGCACTTAGCACTCAGCAATGTTCCCTTTCCCTCACCTTCCTTTCCTGTTGAATGCCACGTTAGTGTCCTAGGTTGACCGTGACAGATTACCACAAACAGCAGACATATGTGCCTTCACAGTTGCCCAGGCCTGTAGTTCAAAGTCAAAGTGTCGGCCATGTCGGTTCCTTTCAGAGGCTGGGAGAGGATTCCGTTCCTGTCTCCCAGCTTCTGGTGTCTCCCCACGATCCCCGCGTCCCCTGCTTGTAGCCGTAGTACTCAGTGTCTGCCTGGTCCTCACTCGGCCTTCCTCTTGGTCCCAGATATTTTGTTCCTTTCTCCTACAAGGACACCCTAAATCCATGACCTGATCCCAAGATCTTTAACTTAATTACATCTGCAAAGACCGTCTTTCCAAATAAAGTTACATTCACAGGTACCCCGGGTTAGGACTTGAACGTAACTATTCCTGGACACTCCTCAGCCCAGTACGAATGTCCAGACAAAGGTGTGTCTAAATAAGGGCATTGCTTCGTGTTAAATGTACACTCATGTACAACACAGGTAAACCATACGGAAAAGATACGCTTTAGACGCATGATGGTTTTACATTTGTACGTCATCTGACATATGTACGGATGACTCTCTTTTCTATTCTACGTTTTAGAAACCTTTCGTGTTTGGTAGATTTTGTAGAGTAGAACTCGTGATCAGTTTTAGGGTAACAGGGTTTTTACCAAGTACATATGCACATTGTAGATTAATCTCTTAACTTTGAGGTCGGGGTGAATAGTCGGCTTCTGCTGGCTGATTTTATTAGGCATGTTCTTTTAAAAGGAAAAAGGAAAAGGCAAGTTTAAATGAGAGGAGAAAGCGTTTTCAGCGGTGTTATTTGTGTGTGTGCTTCCTTACTCTCATGTGAAGGGAAACAGACATCCAAATGAAGAGAGCAAAGTGAAGAAATAGCGTTTCCATGGCAACAGTTCTGTCCCGCTCGTGCTTCCTTCGTAATTTCTGTAGCGCGTTGGATCATCTCACTTGGCACCTGCAGAGAACTCAAACTGGGAAAACAACACGTCGATACCTGGTATGTCCCTTCAGTAAGAATTCTGGAAAGGTTTCTCCAAGTAAAAACTAGTTTAAACTGATCACGCTAAAGGCGAGTTTCAGATTTTAAGAAAAAGAAAGTTTTTGATTTATTTAAGCTTTCTCTTAATTTTTGAAATAGTACTTATTTTTTTTTTTTTACTTTTACCCTTGAAGATGGATATTTACCGCATAGTTCCAATTAACTTCCAGACACCATATTACCACATTCATATGTTATTTCTATTCCTTGTAACATACTTGAGTTCGAAGGATTATTAGTTCTGTTTATAGAAAACGGATCCAAATGTCACAACTCAAAAAATGTTATTCATTTATTCCTTCTACAAATGTTTATTAACCCAGAGACTACACTGAATGTCTAGCATACAGCAGGGAATAAGAATGAGCTAGAAGTGGGCAGGGCCAGGATTCAAACCCACGTCTGAGTTGGCTCTAAAATCTCCCTTCTACCTCTGCTGAATCTCACTCTGCTGGTGAGACTCTGTGTGTGTGTTAAACGTGTATGTGTAAATAAATATACAGGCTTCTGTGTGACCGTGTGATATATGTGTTAGCTCCTTATCGTGAATTCTTTGAAAGGAATTGCTGTTTTGTGTTACGACAGAGCAGGGATCCTTTCTCCTGTCAGAATTTGCTTTTGACCATACATGACATTTGCGTCACAGCCCTTGGTAGGAGCAGGTAGTGTTTGTATTAAACATGTTAAATTGAAATAAGTTAAGTATGCCAGATGCTCTTTGCGTAGTGTTTTCTAAGGGATTCCTGCTGTTCTTAGTGGGAGGGGGAGCCCGGGGCTGGGGAACCGTCCGGTCCTCCTTCCCGAGACACATCCCTGCACCTGTCCCTTCCGTGCCCTCTGCTCGCCACCAGGACTCTTGCCTGGTGCCGTGTCTGTCTTGTCTGTCTCTAACTGTTGCTGGTGGCTGCTTTCACCTGTCACCTCCCGCAGGTACCTCCCGAGGGAAACCGAACACGTGCACTTGTGCCTTTGCCCTCCTGGCCCCTCCAGCGCCCTCCCCCTCTTCCTCTGGAACTAAAGCCTTGGAAAACGTCCTCCCCACTCAGCACCTTTCTCCTCTCCTGTTGATTCGTCACCACCTTGATCCCCTTCTCTCCGTTTCTCCTCCAAGGGCTGTCTCCACAGACTTGGCCAGGCGCGTGTCCCCGGATCCCTCCTTGCCCACGTGTTCATTTTGTGTCTGATGAGGCTGGACGTTAGTTCACGTTTCTTACCCACTTCCCGTACGTGTCTGTATTGCCCGCCGATCACGTTTGCCCGCTTCCTTGTTAGCGCTGCCCCATTTTGTTTAGATTATTTAATGGGGAAAGTACATAATTTCCTCACTCTTTGACCAGCATCCATCCGGTGGAATGAAGACGCTAACACAGTGTCGCTGGTGAAGGCCAGCAGCGGGTGTGCGACCCCCGTGCGGTGGGGGGCCTTGTGCAATCATACAGGTGCCATTTTCTGGGAGCCTCATTCCCAGAAACAGGACCCCTTCTTCCTCCTTTCCAGGAATCCTTTCCCAGCAGCAGAAATCCAGTTATGAGGCAAACACGTAATCCACACGTGGTGGTGTTTGCTGCTGTGGTAGGTGACGTGGAGCCCCCTGGGGACCCCCGTCCGGCTCCGGTGTGGCGTCTACACTGTGGATATCGTGGGCTCCTGGTGGGCTGGGCTCCGAAGAAGCATCCTGTCTCCTTTTCTGCCGGCCTCCCTTCTTCTTCTCTGGTCCGTGAATCTTCCTCCCTCATAACTGTCTCTGTCTTGCCTCTTCCCGCACGTGCAAATCTCCCTGATCTCTGTCGTGTGACAGAGGACAAGCCTTGGGAATTTGGGGCCATTGTTTCATCTGCATTTATGGATTCCTCAAATTTTACATTGAGCATGTGTTGTGTTGGGTCTCAGCATCACGTCTCGTTTGATCTCTCTGGATTATGCAAGCGTTTATAAAATCCTGCTCTGTTGACTATATGCACTTGTCATTCTGTACCTTCTGTTCCAAACTATGTACCAAATAACTGATGTGGCACACAAAAAGGTTACTTTTATGTGGATGTAGTTTAGTTTTATAGATGACTACACTTATGTCACAAGATATAAATAATTTCTCTTCAGTTTATAGCGATTACAGCTATTTAACCCATTTTCATAGGAACAGTATACCCATCTGGAGCATTTTTGTAATAAGCTAACTGCAGTCTAAAAGCTCTTTGGGCAGCGATCAGTTTCTGCAGGAAGGAATTGCCATCTCATTTAAATTAAGTGAGTAAATAAAATGACCACAAATTTTAAAATACACATTTGTGAGAAAAACAGACACAGCAAAAAGTGAAATTTCAGTGATTTTGCGTAGTGTTTTTACCCAACCATCTGAAGTGCAAGAGAGAACAAAATAACGTCTCCTCAGAGGAAAATTTGTACTTTGTAAATGGGATCTCCACTCCTTAGTATTCTTTCTGAAAACCTTGCAGTAGAAAAAGCACCGATTTTTTCCTCAAAGGCATCATTAGGAAATTGTTCTCCTACTTCAGTTCAGCGGACTGAGATTTTTAAGAGAAGCTCACCATTCCAGATTTCGTAGCAAGGGGGTATCTGGCCAATTGAATCATAAGCATATAAACCAAATAATAGAAGAAAGTACGACTTAAAATCCTAGCCTGGAAAATCACAATTAAGACCGATATTCTGTCTCATAAATTACTTCGCTGTGTTTCTGCCAGTGAATAAGAACACAGAAATTCTCTGCCCGACGTGGAATAAAGATCCCACAGAATGGAGACGTAGATGAAAACAGGAAAAAGGAAGATCTTTTCTGACTTTTTCTGCAGGCTCCTCAGGACATTTCATAGAACAGGTGTTCATCCGTCCCTGATGTGGGTGGGTTACCAGTTGAGAAGCCAGTTCCTGAAAATTCTGGGAACCTGCCAGAAAGAGAATCAACTTCATCTGTCCATGTCAACCCTGGAGGTTGGATGGAAAACAAGTAGCAAAAAAAGAACCACCCAAAGTCTCCTCAATTCCCACTGCAATCCACTTAGCTCCAGATCATCCTAGCTAAGGAGCTCTGAAGATTCCAGCTCATCAGTCATTAGTGAATATGTAGCCTGTCTCGTTAGTAAAGATCACAGTGTCGCTCAAGGGAATGTTTTCTAACAATAGCAAGCATCGTCAGTTTCTTGAGTGATCCCTTGTAGTAAAATTAACAAAATAAACTCTGGTGGGCTGGTCTTTCCTTAGGAGTTGTTATTAATCGGAAGATCCTAGGTTTTGCGGATTTCTGCTGGGTTCTGCCATGTTGTCGCCACTCAGAACTGGGAGGTAGGTCCAGGGGGTGCTTGGAAATTAACGTGGTTCATTCACAAGCATGCTGGCTTCAGCCACAAGGAGTGAATACTGATACATGCTTCTCAGCTAAGTGAATGAAGCCCGGCCGCATGGTGACAGAGCGTATGGTTCTGTTTAGATGGAACGTACAGAACCCGTAAATCCATGAAGACAGACACAGACTGGTGGTTGCCAGAGGCTAGGAGGCTGGGGGCCAGGGAGCAGAGCAAATGCCGAATGTGCCCAGGGTCTTCTTTTCGAGAGGCGATAATATCTCGGAACTGGATGGAGGTGGTGGTTGTAACCACGGCGTGACTGTATTGATTGCCACTGGATTGGTCGCTTTAAAAGAGTTAATTTTATGTTACAGGGATTTAAGTCCAGTTTAAAATTTATACAAAAATTTTTTTTTAAATTTTTTTTTCAACGTTTATTTATTTTTGGGACAGAGAGAGACAGAGCATGAACGGGGGAGGGGCAGAGAGAGAGGGAGACCCAGAATCGGAAACAGGCTCCAGGCTCCGAGCCATCAGCCCAGAGCCCGACGCGGGGCTCGAACTCACAGACCGCGAGATCGTGACCTGGCTGAAGTCGGACGCTTAACCGACTGCGCCACCCAGGCGCCCCTATACAAAAATGTTTAAAAGATTTTTTAATAAACAAACAAAAAAAAAGCCCATGACTATTTGTATACTTGTGCTATGTTTGATTACACTCTCTAGGTGCAAGAATAGTGCTTATAATATCTGGCAGGCATTTTTATTCAATAAATGTCAGTAATAGAACTATGGGTTGTCCCGGAAGTCGCCATTGTAGGGGAGGAAAGCTCTTCTCGTTTCCCCTTCTAGGTTCTTTGACTGGTCTAATAATTAGACATAAGACAAATTAACAAGAGGAAAACAAATTTAATTCGGCATATGTGGAAGCCCATAAAAACATGAGATGCGAACAAGTGACCGAGGAAGGCAACTGTTACACCTTTTGGACAAGGAAACAGTAAATTCGCGAAGAATTGACAAGTCCAAGAAGTTTGGGCGTGGGCTAGCAAATGCGTAAAGAAGCAACAAGGTTTGCGTATACAGACTTCTCAGCCCCGAATCCCATATCTCTGGTGATGGGGATGCCGTCTATCCTCTTTGTACAAGGAGGATCCCTTTCACGTGGGAGATTCAGTTCCTGCTTCACGGGGACAAAGGAGGGTCAGGGTGTTTTTCTTACTCTGGCTCTTTCTTAAGTAACTTTAATTAAAAATAATCAGTATGTCAAAGTGGCAGATTTGGGGGTAGTACAGCCCGCTCCCCTTCATCCTGCCACCCTTTAATATTGTGACCTGGGACTTTCCTCATATACCTCCGTTATCTCACTGTATAATTGCCTGTCTTGAATTTTCAGTCTTCCCAAGAACCTTTGTATTCACTTCTACTTAAGTTATTACCGTGATGTTGGCAGCTCGCCTTTGGAATAGCTCCTAACGTGGAATCGTTTTGGAAAGCCTGGTCACATGCTGGCTTCCCTCCTACACATCATTAATGAACGTGTCAACTAGAAAGGTCACTCACCGTGATGCCTGAAGCCCCCCGCTGATCCTTTGAGCGGCATCTGATATATTGCCTTTAATTATTGCCCTGTCCTTGTCAACTAATTCTCAGTTCATGTTGGAGGCCTTGTGGTCAATACAATTAAAATTAATTTTTCCCGTTTTATGGTGGTGGGATGCTATTTAATGCTGTCCTGGCGATACCTGAATACCAAACTTTTTTTTTTTGGCTGCTCCTGGGCCTGTACTTCTGTTTCATTATGACGATAGCTCATGACAGCGGTTTCCGTAATGACGGAGAGCTGGGTTTTCGCTTCCCGACCACCCTGTGCCGGCTGTCCCCGTTCCTGGCTTTCATCTGTAGCCTGTTGGGCCACTCGTTAGTACCTCTCGGGCCTGACGAAGTAACAAGGGCAAACCCAGCTTCTGCTTGTGTGGCCTGGCGCGCGGCCCATTTTCTGTCTAAAAACTGCTCTGGGGGATGGGGGTGTAGAGCAGTGGTGGTGAATTAAATGGGTGTCTGGTTCCCCCGATGCCGACACCTACGGTTACAGTTAGAGTCTCAGACGTGGGGGCACTGCTGGTTACATGTGCCCCCAAGGGTGGGCACTGGGGGCGCTTGGAGGGTGGCCATTTGCCTTCAGGACTCTGGCGCAGGCGAACAGACACTGAGTACTCCCCGACCTAGGGTTCTAGACGCTGTAGTCAACCCAGGGGGCCGCACGCAAGGCTGGCTGCCTCCCAGTGGGACGGGCCCACCACCTTCTCCTTTATCCTGGGGGCAGAGCGCCCAGAGAGCACAGCACAATGGGTGCAGGAGGAACCAGAACGTCCACGGCCTCTGTCTAGGGTCCCTTCCGTAGGCACAGCCTCTGTCTGGTGTCGCCTTCCATCAGCACGGCTGGTTTTCTTTCTGATCCTGGACCCGGAATCTTCAGTGGGCCTTCGGGGTCGCTCCAACACTCAGCTACCTCTCTGACTAATGAGTCTCTCACCCGTGCCCTCCCTCCTAGGTCTTTCACCAGCTCCCTGCCCTCATCTCCAGCTTGCTCGTGGCCTTGCTGAGGTGGTTAGGAGAAGACAAGAGGGCATAAGTGGCTGTCTTCAGGCTGTCCGATCTGCCTGATGTGGTCCCAAGCCAGAAATTCCTGTTCTTCGGGCTCCACTGCCCCTCGGGCACAAGGATCTGGGTCCTGGGTTCCCCTTGTTCTGTAGTTTCTCCATTTTCCTCCCCACCCTGGATTATGCTCATCAACATGTAAATACACCCAGTAACTTCCATGGTAAAACACTTGGTCCTGTGGCCCTTTCATCCACGATGGTGTGGCCCTCTTCCCTGGAAGAACCCCTTCTGGAGGGAGCTCTCAGGATCTAGCTCTCCCCATCTCCTTCACGCCAGCTGACTCCTGGACCTCCTCCGAGGAACCTTTCTTTCTTCACCACACCCACAGCGTCACTCCTGCCCAAGTCACCGACGACCTCCATCTTGCCAAATCTCGCCTTGAATTCTCGGCCCTCTTCCTAACCTCTCAGCGCTGTGGGACCCCCTGCTCTTCAGGAAACTTCTGTTTCCTTTGGCTTCTAGAGCCAAATGTGATTTCTTTATTTCCCTCCATACAGTACCCACAGGTTTTCACCGGGGACTCCTCCACATCGGGGGTCCAGGAAGCTATAGTCGTCCTCGAAAGTGTGGCCCAGATTATTCATGTGTATCTCGGGAGACTGAAATAAGGCCGTGCTTCTTAATCCCTGTCACTCACCAAGCAGATTTACCTGAGCTACAGACTAGAGTCATTTTGGCCACCTGTTAGTGGACGTTATGTGTTTAACCTGACCGGTCACCTTCACCTCGTGACCTTGGCATTTCAGCTAAAGGATGCTGTATCTCTGCCCTATTCTCTTAACTTCCTCCAGGACCTAAACTCATCTATTGAGTTGGTTGCCAGGGTTTTTAGACCTTCACAAAGCCACGCAAAGTTCCAGTGCACATGGAAATGTGAAACTTCCACACATGCCTTTCTAGGAGTAGCTCTACATCGAAATATGTAAAAATCAAGCAATTAACAGTATATTCTCGCTGTTCTTTTGGAAATTCTGCGGCATGAGTTTTTCAAAAGCAGTGGAGCTTGAATCATGATGAAGAGCTGGGTGCCCGGAAAGGTTTCTGCATTTCTCGTGAAACTTACTGAACACCTAGAGAAGGAGCAAAGCCGTGTTGTTGTGCCTCGTGTCCATGAAGAGAACTGGAGACCAGGCACTTAAGAGTCATTACATAATGAGGCTTTGACAGTGGAGACCTTGCCATATGTAAACTCCTACAGCTTATCTCCAATCAGCGAGATTGTTTTCCGTCATTCCGGGCTTCGGACGCCAAGGGATAGCAGGTGGCAGGGCTTGAACAGAGATCTCTGTTTCTGTTTTACCCCAACTGCCCATCTGTTGCTCTCGCTTCATGCAGTTGTTCCTGGTAGAATACAGCTTGCAGCCCTGGCTCTGGGATATTTATATAACATTTTTCTCAACAGCGTTTCGCTCTAAACTTTTGAGGAGGTAGGTCAGAAGGGGAGCGATTAAACAGGGCGTGAAGAATGGGCCTCTCGGATAAGACAAGGTCCTTGTCCGCATGTTGCTGGTGCTCTACGGAAGTCATCTGCTCCCCCCACACCGCTCAGGTCTGTGAAAGCCACTCCTGTCATACGCTCTGTTGTCCTTGCGGTGACAGAGGGAAAGGTCCCGCTTTGCCATTTGGCTTTTCTTTGCGTTGTTTGGCACACTGAGCCTCAGTGGCTGACCTCTTTTCCTTGGAACCTTCTCACGCCTCTGCTTCCGTGGCAGTGTGATCGGCCGGTGGTATCTCCCTCTCCTTCCGCCCAGCCCCCAACTCTCTACAACTTTCTGCCGGATCAGGGGTCCCCCCGTGTTTCTCCCACCCCTCAATCACATCCTGGGCCAGGCTGCTGCTTCTGGACACCATCTGCTGTCCGTAAGCACAACTTTTTGTCCAAAATCTGCTGGTTTCCCGCTGTGCATCTTGTCTTTCTGTTCAGTGCATCTTGTCTTTCTGCCAGTTACGTGGTGACTTAAAATAAATGTGGAGGCAACATCATTATTTGTGTTCCTTTTCGTCGTTTCTGCTCCTCTGTTCAGACAGTCCCTGAAAATGCCCAACCTGGGATTTATTTTGAGGCTTAAATTCATTCCACCACTAATCTTACTCTCGGGGTGAAAAATGGTATAATTTTGTCTTATCGGGGCTTCTTCAGGATAATCCAAGTTCATAATTATTTGAAATATTTATTCTGCTCCTATTTTCTGACATCCATTTCCATTGATTCCATTTTTATAGTGGCGTAAACATAAACCACTTCTAAGGGGTCCTGACAATTAAAGCATCTTCTTCACCTTCAGTTGTATTGTGGGTTTTCTTGAAAAAATATTTAGGGTTCTTTCATTAAAGTATTTTAGTACTTAAGATGTGGTTTTCTTATGATATTTAAAAGGATTCATTTTCGGGGTGCCTGGGTAGCTCAGTAGGTTAAGCATTCGACTTTGGCTCAGGTCATGATCTCACAGCTCGTGAGTTCAAGCCCCATGTTGGGCTCTGTGCTGACATCTCGGAGCCTGGAGCCTGCTTCGGATTCTGTGTCTCCCTCTCTCTGCCCCTCCCCCACTTGCATTTTGTCTCTCTCTCTCTCTAAACTAAGTAAACGTTAAAAAAATTTAAAAAAAAATTAAATGATTCATTTTCCAGTACAGAAGCATTTGATGAATCAGTTTAAATAGGGTTAGTTCTCTTCCACAAATAGACTAGGACATTCTCCTTTCAAGGTATATTTGGACATATGCTGGTAACATGGGTGGTCGATCATTCAGGCCCATTAAATCTGCATCCTGTTTGGAGGTGCCCACAGTATGCTCTTTCTCGTGCTTTACATTAAAAATCCGGTTCCAACCCTTGTAGGGTGACCAGATGTTCTGGTTTCCCTGAAATGCAGGGTGTTGCCATGAGGTTAGACTGTTGGTTTTCACAAAGGTGGGATTCGGCCACAGAAACCAACTAGGTAGATTGTCCTTGGAATGCAACAGTTGGCAACTTACCCAGATTAAAAGCACCCTAAGGATTTACTTCTTGGATCACTTACATTTAAATCTGTACATGTGAATATCAACCATGTTGTTAACTCAGAACGTATTTATTCTAATTATACAAGGGTAATCTGTCTAGAGGCGCCTGGGTGGCTCAGTCGGTTAGGCTCCAACTTCGGCTCAGGTCACGATCCCCCAGTTCGTGGGTTTACGCCCCACGTCGGGCTCCGTGCTGACAGTTCAGAGCCTGGAGCCTGCTTCGGATTCTGTGTCTCCCTCACTTTCTGCCCCTCCCCTGCTCGTACTTTCTCTCTCTCTCAAAAATAAATAATAAAACGTTAAAATTTTTTTTTAAAAAAACAAAGGTAATCTGACTATATATAATTTAGTCATACCTACCTTAAATATTTTATTTAAAAAATAAAAAGTCACACTTTCTCTGCATCAGCTTATTAATAAATGTGGGACTTTGTCCATTTATTCGTTCATATAATCTATATCTATTAAGCAGGTACTCTTTGCCTTGTAAAAAATACCGAATACCAAAGATAACATTACGAACAAGATCATTGTCGCTTCGGAAAATCCCAACACCTGCTAGATTTTCGTTAGTAACTTGGGCCCATTCCAGGTTTTCACAGTCCCCAAACATTTGTAGAATTGGCATCTGGTTGGCCCGGAGAAGCCCACTTCTCATTCCCTGGAGGTTAAGTATGTGACAGTGTTCCATTCCGCTGACTCATCTCTAGGAGTTAACTTCTTCTGCCCGCATTGCTGTTGTTCGTGGTCCTGTGAGCCCAGTATCTGTTGACAGCTGTCAAACTGAGCTGGGAGACTAAGCCCGCACCAGGAAGGAATTTGGGCATGGCGCCACCCACCGCGGGTCAAGGCGAGAGCAGACCGCAGACTTCACCTTGAAGTTCGCCCTGAGAACTGCTTTGGTTAGCTGGGTCACCTCACCACTGAATGACTCATCTTTGAGGAGGGGACAGATTCTCCTGTTTGCCTGGCTGCAGCTCCAAGTACTGGTTGAGCACCAAAAACTGTTGCACATCCAGCACCGGGATAGTGGCTGACACACAGTAGCTGCTCGATAAAATTTTCTCCCAGAGATTCTGCCATGTTGCGGTCAGCAGCTCAGATCGGGCGCGGGAGACCATCCCCTGCACTGATGTTCTATATGTCACGAGTCAGCACCGAATGGAATATTTTTTTTTTTTGAATCATTGACTTGGCATTTTTTTCCAGCTCGTCTGACTTCTAACTTTTAAAGGCTCAGACTATCACATTTCCTTGTGTCTCTGCATGACACAGGACAGTGACTGGACACTTGAAAAAATATATTGAATTTTTAGTGATGTTGATGCATGCAAGACATTGATACTTTCTGACAGACTCACTGAATCTCTAGACTTGACATGGGTTTGAAGGGAGAATATGCGAATTAATGTAATTGTAAATGGGGGCGCCTGGGTGGCTCAGTCGGTTAAGCGACCAACTTAGGCTCAGGTCATGATCTCACAGTTTGTGAGTTCAAGCCCCGCGTCGGGCTCTGTGTCAACAGCTCAGAGCCTGGAGCCTGCCTCGGATTCTATGTCTCCCCCTCTCTCTACCCCTCCCCTGCTCACGCTCTGTGTCTCTCTGTCTCTCAATAATAAATAAACGTTAAAAAAAATTTAAATGAATTTTCCTCTTCATCTCAAGGTCCTTGCAACAAAGGGCTAGTAGAGTAGGATTTTAGAATAGTGACGGATGTTGTAGCATAAGAATTTGATGGCATTGAGTGATTACATTACCTGGAAAATGCCTTTGTTGGTCCTCAGTGTCTACTTTATTTGGTCACAGCATCCATATATCAGTTACCAGTAGAAAATAGACATTTTGCTCTCCTCTGGAGCACAGCCTGTGTGGCCTCGTATGGACGTTCACACAGGAGGAGTTTACCTTCTGATTTCTCTAATGGTGTTCTTAAAATAAGCCTTACTGATTAGAAATAGAAAAGCTGGCTTGATAAAAGTCTTTCCTCAAAAAAAGAAGTGGGGGAGGGGCGGGAAGGGACAGAGGGAGGGGGAGGGGGAGGGGAGCCACCATCAGAAAAGAGTCCTTTGGGGTAATAAGAGAGGAAGCCGCCGCAGGTGTGCCCAGCTCCACAGCCCGTCACACGGACCCTGTACCAAAAGCCACAGCGGGACTGCAGACCCCGCTCCTCTGATACGGACTCTTTAGAAAGTCTGATTCTGACAGGTGGAGCCAGACCTGCAAACAAGCAGGGGCACAAAAGCAAGTTTGACTCAGGCTCCAAAGTGAAGACGTTTTCGCTTTAAATACCTGGCCAGTGACGAATAAAGTAGTGTGGACCTAACAGCCAATACTTAATCTCGGCCCAGTCCCCACCCACCTTATAAAACAGCACTTAAACCCAGGGAGATGTAGTTTTAAAAGCACAACAGAGGGGCGCCTGGGTGGCTCGGTCGGTTGGGCGACCCACTTCGGCTCAGGTCATGATCTCACAGTCCGTGAGTTCGAGCCCCGCGTCGGGCTCTCTGCTGACAGCTCGGAGCCTGGAGCCTGTTTCCGATTCTGTGTCTCCCTCTCTCTGCCCCTCCCCCGCTCGCACTCTGTCTCTCTCTGTCAAAAATAAATAAATGTTAAAAAAACATATTTAGGGGCGCCTGGGTGGCGCCGTCGGTGACGCGTCCGACTTCAGCCAGGTCACGATCTCGCGGTCCGGGAGTGCGAGCCCCGCGTCGGGCTCTGGGCGGACGGCTCGGAGCCTGGAGCCCGTTTCCGATTCTGCGTCTCCCTCTCGCTCCGCCCCTCCCCCGTTCATGCCCGGTCTCTCTCTGTCCCAAAAATAAATAAACGTCAAATAAAAAAAAAAAAATAAAAGCACAACAGCCCTTTAGGGTTTTTCCCCCTCCCCTCGTCCTTGTTTACCCTTTCTTTCCCTTTGTTGCTCTTCTTCGGTTTTCCAGGCTCTTGTCAGTCTCCAGGGACCGCTCTGAGTGTTGGCGCTTTAACAGCGTCTTCCCCAGCCGTGAGTCCCAGATCACTGTCCAACTACTCCCTCAAATGTTTCTTTATGGAATGTTGGATGTCAGCAGTGACCCCCTGTACGAAGTGCCTTGTTCTCCTAGAAAGGCAGCATTTAGGGGCACCTGGGTGGCTCAGTGGGCTGAACCTCTGACTCCTGATTTTGGCTCAGGTCAGGATCTCAGGGTTTGGGAGTTCAAGCCCTGCATTGGGCTCTGCACTGACAGCACAGAGCCTGTTTCGGATCCTCTGTCCACCCCCCCCCCACCCCTTCCCCCTCACATGCGTTCTCTCTCTCTCTCTCTCTCTCTGAAAAATAAACATTTTTTTTTAAAGGGCAACATTTAATGCCTGCAGTGAAGAGGAATTCATACATGCAGACACCCGTTTCTTTTTCTTTTGGGGAGTGGGTTTTCCCCTAGGAACAAGAGAAATTTTACGACCTGGTGCTTTAGGGAAAAAATTGAGGCTGCGTGCTCTCCAAATCTCAGTCATCAGTCTTCTGGTTTAACTGCAGCAGAGTGCATTACTGCCTTCTCGAAATGCATGCTTATCGACGATAGTGATTTCCTTTTAGGTAAAACGGGCATTTACATGGACATTAGGTGAAACCAAGGGATTAATGGATTTCTTTAAATGGCTTGTCATCTTAAACAGGGTTAGGTCAGCTTCCTCAAGTGGCGTGCTTTATCCTGATTTCTGACCGGAAGAAGGAAAATGAAGATTTGTTCCTCGTTTTGCAGGTAGTACATTCCCCGTAGTCGATAATTCCCAACAGCAGACGCTGTAGAAGTTGTATGTTAGCAGCCTGAACTGTAGGAGGAGAGGATGTTTGTTGTCCAGAGTCAGTGTCGGTCATTTTAGACATATTGAGAGTGCACTCAGTGGCTTGTTTTTTCTTTTAAAAACACCCCCCGTAATAAGATTCATTCCTTCATTTGCACCAACACATTACACGTCCACCCTTTCTGTCCTCACTTGATCACAAGTCTTTCCCCTGGCTCTGCCAGGCTGTGCTCCCCTTGAGGTCTGGAAATAACTCGCACATGTCCACGTTTGTGAGAGTGTGGCTCAGTGCTTATTTCGTGGGTGTTCAGTAAATAATTGTTGACTCTCTTCTGTCCACTGCTCCTCTGTTGTCCTTTCTGCCGGTGGTGTTTAATTTCCATAGATTTTGTTTTGGTTTTGTTTGCAGAGCAGCGGGGTCATTTATCCGCATTTGGCAAGCATTCCTTTAAGCAGGGGGGAAGCCCAGGTCACCAGTCATATGCAAATTCAAGATGAGACTCTCCATCTTCCTTACAAGGCTTACTCACGTCCAGTAGCAAGAATCAGAGTTGGTGACATTTTGTGACAATTTTTACTGGTAGCTAGGACTCAAATGTGTCGCATCAAGGAGGTTGAAATCAGAAAGACCTGAACTCAGCAGGCCGGCAGGTCAGTTTTTTCACATTGTGGGTCAGGATACCTTGGTGAGATAATTACTGGGACATGTCTAAATGTATTTTCTTAAGTAATAAAATATAGTTTTTCGAAGTAACAGCCTGGGAAAGGATAAAACATTTCATATTATTTCAATAATTTTTTTGTTTCGGAGAAATAGACTTACGTGTGTGAGTGTGCACGTGTGTGTGCGTGTGATGTGAAACTGAGTCGCAATGTAAAATGTAGATTGTCAGGGCACCTGGGAGGCAAAGCGTCTGACTTCAACTTGGTCATGATCTTGCGGTTCATGAGTTCGAGCCTGCCTCGGGTCTGTGCTGACAGCTCTCAGCCTGCAGCCTGCTTCGGATTCTGTGTCTCCTTCTCTCTCTGCCCCTCCCCCGCTATCTTTCTCTTAAAAATAAACATTAAAAAAAAATGTAGATTGTCGTCAAGAAAGAGTTTAAAGAACACTAAGCTTTGGATATCTGAATGTTTCATTATTCTGAGCCTGGAATGTCTCATCTGTAAAATGCGGTTGGTGACTATTTTGAGGATTTATTCTGAGGATTAAGGGCAGTCATACATGAAGGCACATTGCATAGCATTAAAAAAAATGTAGATTGTCGTCAAGAAAGAGTTTAAAGAACACTAAGCTTTGGATATCTGAATGTTTCATTATTCTGAGCCTGGAATGTCTCATCTGTAAAATGCGGTTGGTGACTATTTTGAGGATTTATTCTGAGGATTAAGGGCAGTCATACATGAAGGCACATTGCATAGCATCTAATTTACTTGATAGACATGCAAAAGATGTAACCTTTTCCTAAAACTAATCCATTTAAAATTTAATCGACAAGGATCTATTCAAGTGCACACAGGACTGAGTCAGGATTTCGATCCATGAAACTAATTATTAAAATCCTATCTGATTTGAAAGACAGTGATGTTAAAAATTAATCAGGAAGGACACTGCTTAATTCATCCACTCTGCTTATTGATTTTTCTTGGAGATCATTGCTTTTTAGCTCAATAAAAGTATTTTTAATTTATCAACCCATGTACTCAAGTAATATTTTTAGAAGCTAGAATATGTCCAGAGGAACATGACAGAAATTTTTACATGGGTCCAAACTTATGCTGTGAGAAACAGCTAAAAGAACTAAGTTAAAACTTAAGTGACATTGGTTTCATGTATTCAAAGGATTATTTCATGCCAGAGAAATCACATTAATTACATATGTTCTTGAAAGAAGGAAACTTGAAGACCTATTTATTGGAAGTTATGGAATAGTAGAGTTCAGTTCAAAATCAGAAACAGAATTATTCTTGAGACTGGTCCTGAGTCACTGTAGCTACTTTGGAAGGGATGTTCCTCCAAGAAGGCAAGGTGGGTATGTTGGGATGTGATATCATGCAAACTGCCTTTTAGTTTAAAGATCTGATGTTTTTCAGGTTGGTTTTTATGGGTGAGACATACTGATAGGCCAAATACCAAACTTTTATGTCGAGCATTTCCACATGACATGCACTCAGGACACTTGGACCTGAAAACAGAACCCTGTAGAAACTGCTGAGCAATGTGCGTATTTTTTTTTAATGTTTATTTTTGAGAGAGAGAGTGAGAGAGAGAGTATGTGTGTGAGCGGTGGAGGGGCCGAGGGAGAGGGGGACAAAGGATGCCAAGCAGGCTCCTCACTGGCAGCAGCAAACCCGACGCGGGGCTCGAACTCACAAACCGTGAGATCGTGACCTGAGCCAAAGTTGGACGCTCAACTGACTGAGCTCCCCAGGCGCCCTGGAACACGCATATTTTTATCAGTGAAGGATTCATTGTATTTATTCAGTCAGTTTTCATCACAGGCATTTAATTGATTATCCCTGACTTTACTCTGAATTTCTTCCTTTTGTTAGTTACGTTTGCTGACTACTTAGGAGCAAAAGTAGAGAAGAGGTCTGTCCCTTGCTCATTTTTAGCAGTTCAGTGGATGCTGCCGTTGGCGCGAATGCAGACAAGGTCGAGGCATCTGAGCATGGGAACATCTATTAAGAAGAAAACAGGCGGTGAACAGGTGTCTGGAAGGAAGAGGTGACTCTTTAGAAATAAGATGGTTGGTGTCACCAAGCAGCCAACCAAGAAAGGCATATGGTGATGACAGGGAGCGTTTTGTTTTCCTGTAACTTTTGGGAAATGCTTTCAGTGGCTTTAGATTTTGTTGGGAAATTTTAATTTAATGTAAAGAATGCCCTAGATCATAATGAAGCCCGGGCACCTGACAATGGCTCTCTGCTCCAAAGTGATTTATTGATGAGGAATCTGAGTTGTGTCAGATGTGAACCGATATGCCTAAGTACCATTGAGCTAGAATCAGAACATGTATTTCTTGACTTAGAATCTACTGTTCTTTTTTTTTTTTTTAATATATATTTATTTTTGGCAGAGTGTAAGTGGGGAAAGGACAGAGAGAGGGGCACAGAGGATCCAAAATGGGCTCTGCGCTGACAGGCGCACAGCAGCAAGCCCGATGTGGGGATTCAAACTCATGAACTATGAGATCGTGACCTGAACCAAAAATAGAAGCTCAAACGACTGAGCCACCCAGGTACCCCTAAAACAGAGGGTTTTGGGGGGTTTTTTTGTTAGATGATTTAGTTGAAATGAGTATTAAGGGATGTGGCCCACTGCCTGCTCCTACCTCCCACTGGCCCCACAGCACAACCAGTAGCCTTCCAAGTTGCACCATATAATTAAATTTAAAAAATCTACTTGCTGGCCTTCATTTTATGACCAGGGTTTCTTTGAATGCAAGGGAAAGGGGCATTATTTTAGACTTCCTAGGAGAAAATTCCATTTTCTCAAATGTGGCAAAACAGCCTTTAGGGGCAGAGTGCAGTGAGCATGATTCCAGGGGAGTCCGCTGGAAGGGAAGATGTAGAATATGAGGAAATCTGCCTTTCTACTGTCCAAAACAGACATTTGTAAGTATTAATCAACTTCAGAGTGTAACTGGCTCACCATTTCTAAGACTTTTCCCAAAGAAAACAACATTTGTGAAAATAGACCTATTTCTCTTAATGTAAATACTTGTTAGTGCTGATTGGAAATTGTTTTGTTACAGATGTTCTGTGGGGTCTGTAGCGATGGCTCTTTCTAGGGAATGAGCAAACAGCATGTGGTTTAGACGAGCCACCCCGTGATCTGATAGGACGGTGTCTCTAAAGGAGGAGATTGATTTTCTTTGATGGATTCTCTGGAAATCACGTGGAACCTCCAGAGCCTTCCTGGGCTGAGGCTCAGTGACGTTGGGATAAGGGAATGGATGAGGGGCCGAGATCAAGCAATCATGACTTACACGGTGATGGATCTCAGAAGGTAGTGCCGAAGCCAGGTTTGGTTGTTACTGATGTTTTTAATGATTACATGGCCAGTGAGCTCATATTTTAGAATTTCTCGGGACCTGAGGCTCCCTCAAGGTCGTGGCATATTTATAACCCATTTCAGTGCTTTTTCCGTCCTAAATCCTTGACCGAACGCTTAATAGTGTCCACTGCTTCCTTGTCTGAAGACTCTTCTTGCCCAGCACCGCTCACCAGCTTGGCACACAGGGGTAACTCCCCCTCGGGAAGGAAGGAAGTCTGCGTGCCCGTGGTGCCGATCACCAGCACGTTTTTCTTCAAGTCGATGGAACACTGATGTCTCCTGAGCATGTCCAGCCCGAGAAGCATGTCCATGGGCTGGTCCTCGAGGATAGAGAACGAGCACTGAAGGAAATCCCCTTCGATCTGAATCTGAGCCAGATGGACCCGGCCCATGATCCTCTGTGTGCCCACCCCCTTGGCGATGCCAGCCCAGCGCCGGTCCACCAGCCGGATGATATTGCACCTCTCGGCACAAGCCCGGCTCATGATGGTCATCTGGGCCCCCGAGTCCACAAAGGCCTTCAGAGGGTGCCCGTTGACTTTGCAGTTGATGTAGAGCATGGCCACTTGCCCGAAACTCTCTGGGGCCTCCTCCATCGCTATGTTCATGTTCTCCTCGATGTTCTGCTGCCGGATCTCTTCTTCGATTCTGGCCTGAGCTTCCAAGTCGAACGGGTCCGCGGAGTAGAGACGAAGCCTCTCCTGCTCCAGCAGGGCCCTCTCCCTCTGCTGCTCCCTCAGGACGCGCGAAAACGTCTCGAGGTTCCCACCGAGCAGGGCCTCGGCCAGGCGGGGGTTGCGCTCCTTCAGCAGCGACAGGTCGTGGGGGCTGGACAGCAGCATGCTCCGAATCAGCACAGGGCTGTCCAGGCTCTGTGCGGACACCCTCTTCTCCCCGGAGCTGAGGCCGCGGGGCTGCACCCGGCGCTGCAGGTGCTGCGGGGGGTGCTGCTGGCGGCCGCCCGATGTGCCCGGCTCTGCCGGCCCGGCCAGCTCCACATGGGGCAGGCTGGCCGTGCGGCCGGGCGTCCGGGATCCCGCGCTCTCCTTCTGCAGCAGCACCACCACGTCACCATCGCGGAGGCCGTAGGAGCCCAGCGAGCTGTGGTCGTCGGCCAGGACCTGCTCCATGTGGATGATCTGGATCTCGTTGGCGGGGACCCCCGACTCCAGCTCGCACAGGACGCGGAAGTCGTGCAGCTCGAAGTCAGGGCTGACCTGGAGGGAGAAGGTCGCCTCTGACAGGTCCCTCCGCACACAGTACACGGTGACCAGCATGGCATGGGCCCCGGGTCGGCGCAGGGGATCGGCCGCGTGGCGGGCTCACCGGTGTCCTCCCCTGGTGCCCCGGCTCTCGTTCATTCGCTTGTCGGGGAGGCCCAGCTGCTCACCAGCCCCACGGAACCTCGAGGGCACGTGTGCGTTCCAGACCCCGTTTGTGTGGTGCTGCTTGGAACTTGGAACGCCCGCTCCCCCAGAAGCCAGGTCTCTCCGGTCCCGCCGCGTGGTTCCCAGGCCAGCCCTTCCAGCCCTGCCCATCCGTCCTCTGGGAATGATGAGCTCTTCTCGAATAGCAGGAAAGGTTTCATCGGGGCCCTCTGAGAGCCATAGTCTGTGTGCTCTTCGTCACTCTGCAGGCAGGGAGTGCGGGTCGCCTCCACGGCCAGCATCTCCCTGTGTGCCTGGGGCAAAAGACAGGGGTCAGACTCAGTGCCTGAGCTCGGGGTGGGGTGGGGGTCAGACTCGGTGCCTGAGCTCCATGACCTCACGCTCTTGGGGGGGGGGGGGGGGCTCGATGGTGAACGGGGAAATCGCAGTACTGGAGGCAAGGGCGTCTGCTGAGACACGTTGAGCTCCAGAGGAGACCAGGCAGGTCCTGACGGATGCACATTTTCCGTGGGAAAAATGGTGAGAGTCACTCCGGACGAAAAGAATTAAAAAAGCCAGAATTCATGACGCGGCCTGCTTTCTGTCCAGGGACGTGAGCCATCCAGCGTAATATGAGAAATTTGTACGTGGTTTCGAGTGGCAGGATGCGAGGCTGGAAAGAAGATGACTGAATCTGGTTTATAGAGTCACATGTGAGTCCAAGGAATGGCAATATTATCAATAAGGAAGAGTCCTCCCTCCAAAAATATAAAAAAGGAAGGGTGGGAAAGAGAGAGGAAAAAGAGAAAGGAAGCAGGGAAGATTTGAAGCAGGTGTGTGTGTGTGTGTGTGTATGTGTGTGTATTTCATTTAATTGACTTAAGGAAGAGGTCTCTAACGCTTCATGGGGACAGGTGGGGAGAGAGCCAGGTAAAGGGTTCTCGCTGGTGCAGACAGGAGACTGTGGGTCGAAGGAACAAATACGAGGAAGGCTCCAGCCCGCTCTGTGGGGAACAAGAGTGTTCCCTGACGAGAATGGACGGCACGTGTCTACCCGTCGGATGTGGGGAGTGGAAAACACCAGAATGCGTGGGTGACATGGAGGCTCTCAAATGGAGGCCTGGTTAGAAATAGGCCCTTTCCTCCAGTGGATGCGCTAGATGCGCCTTCGAGGAAACCAACCTGACATCAGTTCTGGAGTCAAACCCGTCATGAATGCCTGTCTGGGAGCGTCTCTGGCTTCCTCTCCGACAGAGGGGCCCGTTCCCTCCCATAGGCGCCTGAGCGGAGGCTCGCTGGGTCAGGGTAGACAGGACCTCCAGGGCCAACGGTGGCCGTGGAGAAGTCCTTGAATGCCACTCTTTGTGTCTGTATTTCAGTGAGGCACTCCTGCCTCCCAGGTGTGTGTCCTTACCAACCACAAGGTAGTCTGCATCGTCGGCCTTGTCCCTCCCCGCCTCTTTATTGCAAGTTCTCTCGGAACACCTGCACTGTTTGTTCCAGATTGCATCAGCCTACACAAATGTTTTGTTTTGGCCTCGTTTGTCTCGGAGAAAGGATGGCCTCTCACCCGTTGCTCTGACTGTCATTATCTTTCCACACACCTGTTCATTCATATCAGAACGTGGAGTAAATGCCCAGTGTGTGCGAAGCATAAGCTGAGTTCCGGGGATAATGTGAAGTGACAACTGTGTTCGTAGAGGACCCCGCGGTCTTTGAAAGGGGGGTGTAGGTGGACACACACACACACATACCCACGCTAAGTCAGCGGGTTGAAAAAACACCAGACAAGTCCGCACAACTCGGGAGGAGTGAATAATGTCTGGGGAACAAATGCAGGATGCGGAGAGGGGGTCGGGCCGGGAAGGCTTCCAGAAAGGTGGCGAAAAGGCAGCCGCGTGGGGGTGGACGTGGTGGAGAACCGGGGGCTGAGAAGTGTGTGGCCTCCCTTCACACCTTTAACCGGAAAGGGAGCGGCTCTTCAGGATGAGGAGGATTTTGTAACAGTTGCGGGGGGGGGGGGGGGGGGGGGGTGGAATCTTGCATTGTAATTTTCCTGTAGAAAATTGTGAATTACTTAGGGCTATTTTCCACTCTTTGTGGAGAGGGATGGCCTTTTGACTCAAAATGTTAAGTTCACAAACTCCTGTAGTTGTTGATGTCCTGGTGAGTCATCAGAGATCAGCCTTGGTCGTGCTGACCTTGAGAACAAGTGTAAGGTGAGACCCAGCCAGCAAGGCACAGATTCTACGTCCTACCAACCAGCTTTGGACGGTTGGTTGTCAGGGAGATAATGCTAGGGTTTTGTGTTTTATAAACAGTGGGCGAGATCATTTTTGCAGAGTAAGCTTTTGATTTTTTGGCACAGCAAGGATCCAGGGTTCACATCAAAAGAAGAAGCTAACGTTCTTTTTGTTCACGTTACCCTTGCTTTGTTACTGAACATAATTAACCTTCATGCCGTGTGTTCTGTTAGCTTGCTGTGACTCTTTACTTTTGGTGGCATTTTGCATTGCCATTTTTACTATTGTAGTCTTTTCTGAGAATACACGGTGGAAACAAGAAGCCCTCAAGGTCTGGCCAATTCAGTGTCATCATTCCCCACAGTATCACACAGGATGTCAGGATTAGCTGGGATCTTGGGGTCCTCCAGTCCAGCCACTCATGCAGACCTCGCCTCTGTTGCAAAGCAAGCAGCCTGGAATCTAAAACGCTAAACACAGCCTTCTGGGGCTGCATATATGTGGTTTGATTCTTTCATTTCTCTCAGCACCGTGGGTGTTTGAGATACCATATGTGTAATTATCTTCCCTCAAAACTGTAATGACAAACTTACTCTGATTGTATAATAAACTCAGGGATCATCGGGAGTCTATATAAATACGCCTAAATATAAAAATGATCCCACAGCATAAATTCCTGTTGCACAGCCTGGTGAGAAATGACGGGCGCTCTGAATTCTCTAGGTGCACAAATCCAGGTAACTGGGGGTTCTTGTAACTTCCCCTGACGAGTTTCCGTGAATACATTCTCTCACTTCTCTTCTTTCATAAGTACAGTATGGGAACCTAATTGAATCTTCCTTTGATAAGTGAGACTCCCTACAAGGTCTCAGGGCGATCACTCAGAAAATCGATTCTCCTGGTACAGCCTAAATACCCAGAAAATAGAAAAGATGATGCTGATTTCAGGCCAGCCCACTAAACAGCCCCCAGCTTATTTTTTGGAATAAATCCACAACAATTCCCTTTATAATTTGCCTCTTGATAAAACCTTAATGCAGTAAAAAATCCAGATAATTATGGTGTCACTTAGTGAAGTCAGTTGATGTTTAAAGCGCTATGTCTTGCTCGTTACAGAGCAGACGTCTTTTTGTGAAAAAGGAGTAGCTTCGTAAATGTCTAGTATGTAGCATATATAATAATTAAACCACATTAAGCACACATATCAGCTTGCTGTGTTTGGATTCCTTGCTTGAAATATGTGCCTGGTATCACTTTAAAAGTAAAGTACTTATTCAGACAGGGCAATTGTTCCTTGAAATTCTCAAAGCAACTTGGGAAAGATGCAGAATTTTCAAAGCTGATTCAGAGGTTAAACCACTAATTTTCTTACTATTCTTCCATTTGCTTTACAATAATACAATAAATTGTCACAAATGAACAACATTTATTTCCTCAGATAATTGTTCGGTACACACATTAACAGTACTCCGATGGAACTTCAGGCTTTTATTCGTACGTTGGAAGGTTTCCCATTTGAGAGGTTTAGCATTGCCCATCTTTGAGGCTTAAACACCGTGATAAGACTTCTAACGTAAATGTATAAACAGGTACGTAATTGAAGAAACTCATGAGACCTGAGAACATAGTCTGTATCAACGTGCTGGCAACTCAGCTGGTGTTTTTCTTTATTGTGAGGAGACAGAATATGGACAGAAGACCCGCACTGCACAAATATACACGTGTGAGGAGAGAGCAAGTGCACATGTAGTGAGGACATGTTCTCCATCACTTAGAATGTGCAATTAAAAAGATATACAATTTTCCAGCAGGGAGCACTTTTATGGCACGTTGTATCATTGCTTTATTTTATAGATTACTGTTTTAACATTTAATCGTAAGAAATATGTTTTAAGTATATATTGCATGTTGAGAATAACACAGTGTCTTGATAGCTTTTGGCTGCTTCAAAATATAGACTTCCCAAATCTAAATATACATGTGATTTACTTATTTTTAAGAAAGTTTGCTGCTATAATTTTGTGCCGTATGATCCCTTCACTGTCTTAATCATTTAAAAATTAACTCAGATCTGTAGGATGCACACCTTATTACTGAACGTCTGAAGATCACTTGTAATTTGTGAGAGAAACACTTACAGAGTAAATAAATTTAAGGTAATAAAGACAGGATGAAAACAACTTACGATTTCGTGGGTTGATACTCGTTTCTTAACTTTCTAGAAACTTAACTAGAAAAAGAACGTTTCCATTTAAAAATTCTTGCTCAATGGAGAATGACCAAGTTACACAAAATAGTAACAGTAATGATAATAGAGCCTTAAGATGTTTTCATTTGAGCTGTGATTGGGGAAAATCATTCAAACCTTTTTAAATGTTTACTCTTTTAGAGCAAACTTGTCATCAGCACATTTCAAAAACACTGTAGTTTAGAAATAGCATCGTGATCTATTCATAAGTTCAAATACACCATAATAACTCAAACATAAATTTTCTTCGTCAAAATATTAACACTAGCATCGTCATTCCTCATTACATTTAGGTAATTATGTGTTATCCTGAAAATGAGAAAATAATTTTTCGCTCGTGTGGTGTTAATATTCAATCAACACAGTGTTCTTTCGTAAACATTTTCTAGGTGTCTGTCTTTTCTATGGTAGTTGGTAGAAAAGACAGTATGCTTCTGAGCGTACTCCTCAAGTTCGGAGAACAATGGCATACATTTGACCAAATATCAGCTAGGGGACAGCCAAGAGTTAGCATTTTTTAAACTTTTATTTTAAAAATTGTATCTCTATTTCATTAAAACTACTGTGTGAGATGTTTGTGCATCACCTGTCTTACTCAACTGTGAACCCTCCCAAATTCCTAACAAAGGGCCTCCATCATGATGTATAAGCGAAAGTGCTGGAATGAATGGGGAAGCAGCCACAGATTGGACAAGAGTCCACATCGCATTGGCACCAGCATCCTGGATCTTCATGAGTCCTTTCCTACTGCTGTTAGGAGCATGCTGCTAAGGCCTGAACCCACTACTCGTATTGGGTTTTTTGGTTGTGTGTTTTTTTTTGTTTGTTTTTAGTTCTGATTTACTTGTGACTTCTCTACTCTTCCTCTTTGTTCTTCCTGTAGAGTCATTCATGGTGGGAAATCTTTGGCAGTGTCTTGTCCCATTAATTGCCCAGAAGTGTATGTATTTGGAAAGCTACAGACTTGTTTATTATTTACGTGTTCGTTAAGTTTACACGCCATTTGGAGATGAGCTCGTAAACACGTTAATCATTTTTCACAATGAAGATGTCATGGCCACGCTCTATAAGCAAGTCACTGGGCTGGTGGCTTCCGGGACAGACGGATGAGTAGGAGTCGCTTTCTTCTTTCAAAGAACAAGATACCTAGTAGGAGAGAGAAGACACACATAGGCACCTTGCTTGGAAGCGATCAAGGTTCCTTGTTGGGTGGTTGTGCTGGACGTGGATAGGACTGTGCCCAAAGGCTCACTGCAGAAAGCGCAATGACATTGGGTCCGGAAGAAGGATTTGGTCATGGTGAAGTTTTTCCTGCCTGGGTTTGGAGGGACAGTCCTTTCCTTGAGGTATCACAGCACTCACTTGACTCCTTTCTCCTCACGCACACATCTTACTGTTCACCGTTGTCCTTGTAGGTGCTGTGGGTGGTAGGATTGGTGTAGGGAGGGACCAGTAGTCTCCCTGTCCCCAGCATCCGCACGCAGAATAGACACCCGTGCTTCCTTCCGGTCCCAAGCCTTGCTGGGGAAGGGGCAGTCGAAGCTCCATGAGGAGGAGCTTAGGTGGTGCCTGGGTTGAAATCTGCGTGGGTGTTTTTCTCAGTTCACTTCGTCTGGTTTATAGTTAGGGAAAGATTCCTTCCAGTCTTCGGCATGGCGTTGTCCATCCGTCTTAGCTTACGTTACTCCCCAGCCTGTGCAGATATTTTATTAGAAAATGGGTAGAGCCTAACTCAGGAGTATCCAAAAGTCTTTCTGGGGTGGGTGCTTTTAGTGTATGTTTATATAAACGCATATAACTGGTGCATATCATCCTGTAATTTAAAAGTGTTGACGGAACTACGCGCATATTGGTAAGCTGATGCAGAACTTTCTGAAAGTAACCAGTGTTTACATTGTCCATACACATTTAGCCCTGACGCAGGAGACTTCTCACTGTAGGGCACGAAGTAATGGCACGCAGTCCTACCAAACACGAAGGATCTGATGGCTCTAGCCACCGGCCATGCCACCTCAAAAGCTAGTTATGTGGCAAGTCACTTTATTTAAGCTGACACTTTGGGTCCACCCATCTTTGCAGCAGGATGTATGCTGGTTTTCTGATGGGACAAAGCTAGAGCGAGAAGATCTGCAATAAATACAAAAGCCACTTGTGCCACCATAACATGGTCAATTGGATATTTCATGAAGTGTATGCATCATAGGTGATGTCTCTACAGTGGTCTCATAAAAGACAGAATTTCCAGATTGTTGTTTATGTAGCTTTTTCTATTCCAAACAGCAGCCGAGTTAATTGATCACCATGGTAATTAGCATGGCTGAATCCCATCTGTCAATAGGATTTAATTGTATGCCAACCATGAAAATGAGAAACAAGTCTGGTAAACAAAAGCGTCATTAAAAAAAACAGCAAATAAAAGAGAAATCAACTCACCTTCTGTTTTTCTCAGAAAAATTAAATTGCGCAGCCCAGATACAAGGATTCTTTCTTAGGCTATCTCAATGGCATCAGGTACAGAGCATTTTCCTTCTTACTATTAGAAAGGTTTGGGCGTGTTAGCATCTCCGTGGGCTCTCTCTCTACGCTGAGACATGGAGCCGCCCCTGCCTGTCCTGTTCCACGTTTGCGTTCCACTTAGGAATATTCTGTTCCACTCAGCTCATAAAATGGGCTTCACTGCCGATATGCGCTTGTTTACTGACGTACTGGTGAAACATTTCAGTGCTGGGTACACACAGAATGTAAGTAGCCTCTTTCCGGTGACCTCTGGAGGACAGGAGCTAACCAGAGTACTTAGGTACCCTGGCTTTCAAAACCAGACGCCCCATTTCTGATGTTGAAGACAAAGAAGATACGATCGTTGATTTTTTTTTTTCTTTACAAACTGTAAATGAAATGGAACAGAAATGTCTAGGCAACCCTGACAAAAACTTTTATTTTTCAGTATTAACTCGTTTTTCTTCAAAACAACTTAAGGCGCTGTTCATTTTGAATAAAGTCTTGGTTTTATCTTAGGTTCTTACTGCAATGTTTTTCATGTAGACTTGAGAGTTGTGCTGGACCCTTCGTGCCTGTGGCTAAGAGACACGGGACCAAATGTTCTAAGGATAACTCGTAAATTACTGCTTATGCAACATGAGATAAACTGGCATTGAATTAAAATTAAAATGTGGAGCCGCGCTGTAGTCATGGTTTCGGATATTAAAATAGTATCTGAGACTACTTTTTAGAAAAGTTTAAAGCAAACAGGATCATCGTCTCTTGAATTTGCAGCCAACAACCTCACACACACACACACACACACACACCACCAACAACAAAACCAGTGATGGCCTCGTGTAGGAGTGTGATTTGTGTTGTTGGGATGGATGTGCAGCACATCTGCCCCGCAATTAACCGTGGTTCCCTCTTCCCTTTCAGAGTCCTAGGTGAGAGCATTCCCTTACAGTATGGGCTTTTCATTTAGGATAACTGTGACCATCCTAGATACAGAATACCTCAATTAGAGGGGAAAAAGCCATGCTCTACTTTTAATAAAATAGGCTCTAAGTGAATCATTTCTTAAAAAGAGCTGTGAGTTTTGTTCTTTGAAAATATTGACTCATTCTTCCCTCTGTGACCAAAAAGAAAATCAACAAAACACAGGCATCTTCAAAAACTAGTATAAAAATTTAATTAAGGTATGTTATTCTATCCTTACATAAAACAACAGTGTTTTGTACCTGCAGTTCTGGAAAACAGTCTCTCTCTCTCTCTCTCTCCCCCTCTCTCACATACCCACACACACACGCGCATGCACGTGCACTGGTTAAGATATACAGATCAGTAAGACAGAAAGCCTGTTGTAGCTTTTTAAAAAAAAAATGTTTTCATGTTTATTTATTTTTGAGAGAGAGAGAGAGAGAGTGCAAGCAGGGAGAGGCAGACAGAGGGAGACACAGAATCTGAAGCAGGCTCCAAGCCCCAAGCCATCATCACAGAGCCCTGTGTTGGGTTCGACCTGGGGCTTGGACCCACGGACTGTGAGATTATGACCTGAGCCAAAGTCGGACGCTTAACCAACTGAGCCACCCAGGTGCCGCAAAAGCCTGTTGTAGCTTTGAAGTCATAAAAATAGGGTTTAAGTTCCCTGAATGTGTCACTTATTATCTGAATGCCCTTGGACAAAGCGTTAATTTCTCTGAGCTTCATAATCCCCTTCTGTAAAATGGGGATGGTGATGATAATCTCTTTTGCATAGGATTTTGGTATGGACTTCATGGATAATTTGAATTTGTCTTGTAAATAGAAAAACACTCCACTGAAGTAAGTTACTGTTTTTTCGTATGAGTAGTAACAGTAATTAACAACCTGGAAAAGTCAGAAGAGATGATGCAGGTTATAAATCCCGAAGGAAATAAGTACGTTAATTTTAGCCCCTTCTTGACGCGGATCAGATGCCATTGGGTCTTTAAAGCCATCCCTACTCCCTTGGGCCTTGAACTCTGGGCTCCCCGAGATGGTAGCAAGACTTGATCACCAACCTGTTTGAAAACCAGGAAGTGTGCTTCAAAGGTTGGCTAAGAAAATCATTTAATAGTGCATTATTTCAACCATTTGTTCAGTGTCATTTTTAACCATAGCCATCTGCAGGGTGTTCTTGTAGGTTAAAGAAAGTCAACAACAAAGTCCTTGCTCATAACGTGTTTACAGGATTATTAAGCAGACAGAACATAGTGTAAAGACAATCCATCCGCCCTAATTAGGAGTGAAAAAGTGTTGCATAGTAAATAAGGTGAGTAATGCTTACGTCATGTGCAACCAAAGGGTTGAGGTTGATGCTGAGAATGTAAGTGTTGTCTTTCCCCAAAAGTATGATTTAGAATCCCTGTTGTCGGCAGGTATGTGTTAGATGGGACAGTGAGTGAGCCTCTTTCTGTAGGACACCTTCCTCAAAGACCTTTAAAAAAAAACCCAAGGGGCGCCTGGGTGGCGCAGTCAGTTAAGCGTCTGACTTCAGCCAGGTCACGATCTCGCGGTCCATGAGTTCGAGCCCCGCGTCAGGCTCTGGGCTGATGGCTCAGAGCCTGGAGCCTGTTTCCGATTCTGTGTCTCCCTCTCTCTCTGCCCCTCCCCCGTTCATGCTCTGTCTCTCTCTGTCCCAAAAATAAATAAACGTTGAAAAAAAAATTTTTTTTTAAAAACCCCAAAAACCAAATACCCAAATTACGCAGCTGAGGAAGTGAAACCCTTGGCGTGAAAGCCCAGAGTCATTAGCACTGGCCCGTGTAACCATGAGGCCACGGGGTTGCAAGCCTGGGGGCTCCATGGCGTGGTTTATAGCAGCCTCTGAAGGTTCCCTTGAAGAACCAGTGTGTTGACAGGGGTCGTTGGTCCCGTGGCTGTTGGTCAACACATCCAGTCTCTCGGAGAAGGACCTTCAAACCTTTTTGATGGTGAACCTCATTACTTAAAAAACAAAAATGACTTTGATCACACTCTCACTTTTTTAAATGGATCTGTTAAAATAAATACCAACAGAATTTCTACTCTTCTTCTCCCTCCGTCGCCAGTGCTGGAGGGGCAAGATTCGGTCACCTTGGATGCCATTGGAAGACACCTCTGTGTCTGAGGCTCTGAGGTACGGCCAGGGGACAGCTTCCTTTGAGGATGCAGGGGGGTAGAGTCAAAATCAGAGGGCAAGAGGCATGCGGAGATCCGCACATGTGATGGCATCCTGATGGGCATGTCCAGTTGGGTGCGGGTCAGGAGAAGGTGGTGGACAGCCTCGGGCATGGAGCAGGGGGGGTGACCTTGGAGATGACAGGGGCAGCGGCAGGCCTGGCCTCCTCCCCTGCTGTACTGGCATGTGGGGCAGAAGGGCACGGGGCCTCAGGGGCGTCTGTGGATAAGGATGGGTCCCAGAGCAAAGGGCGACAGAAGAAAGCAGGTTCAGAAAGACCTCACCTCTGCTTCCCAGCGGCTAGAACAGTTCCTCCTGCCTTGACAGCCGAACGCCAGGCTGAGATTGTGTGATGTGCTTGGGAAGCAGACCCTGTTGCTCCCCATCTGTGCCCCCTGGGCCCACGCTTGTGTTCCCGGAAGTGCTGACATCTTCCCACACTTGGCACCGTGTGCCTTGGCCTCCCTCGTCAGCCTGGACGCACAGAAGCCTCAGGTCGTGCAAGACGTGATTTGGGGGACACGCGGCCCGGCTTCCCTGTCTGTCTGGGGGGCCGTTCTGAAGGCCGTTCTGGGTGGCTCCTCCGGGTGCGGGGGGCTGAAATGTGGGTGCTCACAGCGACCTTGAGCTACGCCTTCTCCTGCTTGGTCTCAGTTTATCGACTTCCTCAGCTGCGCCCCCTGCAACGAGCCCCCGAATGAAGATAACCTGCACGTCGTCTGTATCTCAGGGCACAGCCCCCGCCCAAAAACCATTAGGGCCAGTCCCGTATTTAGTATCGTGCTACGGGTGCTGTCCTCAAAGGACTTCTGGGGTCTCAGGGCTCATGTTGATTTTACAAAAAGGCAGTGGACTTATGCCTCACACCATCCGGGCAGGGCCTTGAGACCTGGCTCTGGGTTCAAGGTGGCTTTTATGAATTCTCTGTGTTCTGTGACAGTGTTTTCAACCGATGCTCTGAATTGACCGATTCGGATTCGGAAGTGCCCCGTCCTAACTCTTAGAGTTTAATGTATTTTATAATTACAATATATAACCAAATGTGGCTGGCAGGCAGTTTGACCTAAGTCTGAAGGGCGTGGACTTTGGATATAACAAGGTTCAGTTCCCTCCTTGCACACTTCTGGTACTGTGCATAGATGCTTTTACATTTTAAAGGCTCTCCGTGTTGCTATCCCGTTGACTTCTGAGAAATCCACTTGGCATTGACTGGGGGCTTATTTTAAAGCATCAATCATGGTATGATCCTTGGTTAAGGATGTGCTCCCCATTCTGCCCACAACGTCTTGAGATCAGTTCTTCAAGCACAGATTATACAGATTTGACACTTATATGTGCAAATAAGTCATTTGTATGCACATTTTTGACAGAAGCCTTATGTTCATCTCTCATTGTTTTGACAATATTAGCAAAACATTAGACACTGACTTAAATATCCGTTCTTTGTATGCAATTCAGTCGACTTATTGTGGTGCTTTGAAAAAAAAATCCTATTCCATGGCCAATTTGTTTTACATGTGAAAGGTGGCGAGAACAGGGGCCTGACAGGTAATTTTGTTTCATTCTTTTGCCGTGCCATCGCCACGCTGAGATGTGTTCTTAAGCGTATACTTGGAGATTTTAATCCTTTGAGTTGCCTATTTGATCATCCTAACTTACAGCCCAAGGTGACAACTACTTCTTGAGACTGCCAAAATGTGCATTTTGTAAGACCTTTTTGTTCACTAGGGACTCAAAGGAAAGCCCGTCTTCACTCATAAGTGATATTTCTTCCCTCACAGCCTTAGTTAATACGACCTGTATGACATACGTTTACGTTTCTAAGAGGTTGTCGGGGCGCCTGGGTGGCTCAGCCGGTAAAGTGTCCGACTTCGGCTCAGGTCGTGATCTCATGGTTCGTGAGTTGGAGCCCTGCATCAGGCTCTATGCCGACAGCTCAGAGCCTGGAGCCTGCTTCAGACTCTCTGTCTCCCTCTCTCTCTGCCCCTCCCCCAGTTGTGTGCATGTGCGCTCGCGTGCTCTCTCTCTCTCTCTCTCAAAATAAATAAATATTTAAAAAAATTTAAAAACAGAAAGTTTCCAAGAGGTTGTCAAAAGCAAAGATGTTGAAGAGATGTTTGAGATCATGTTAACGCAGCCAAAGTGTCCCAGCTTTGCACACACTTTTTACTTACAGTATCAGTATTTGTGTATTAAAATATGGCTGATATTAGAGATGCAGGTTGTGGTAATTTCACTGCAAATTTGACTTTTAGATGTAATAGGGAAATAGTCTATAAGAATGTCAACAGCAAATGCGAAAGTTACAATAGGCATTTTGCCAAGCTGTAGAATTCCCCTGGAGAGTTCACGGTGGCTGTAATACCAGCCCGTTGTTGGAAGGGAAATGCTAAGCCTCTGCATAGCACATCTGAAGGTCACATTTACTTTGGCCTTTGTTTCATGGAAAAGATAGGTGACATTTCTATCTTTTTTTTTTTTTAATTTTTAATGTTTATTTATTTTTGAGAGACAGAGTACGAGTGAGGGAGGGGCAGAGAGAGAGGGAGACACAGAATCTGAAGCAGCCTCCAGGAGCTGTCAGCACAGAGCCCGATGCAGGGCTCGAACCCACGAACCGGGAGATCATGACCTGAGCTGAAGTCGAACGCTTAACCCACTAAGCCACCCAGGCGCCCCTATAGGTGACATTTGTTAACAGCGGGTTATCTTTACATGACTAAGAGTAGACATTAGGAGAAATGCAAAGTTTACTAAGAACGGATCAATAGTGTACTTTTTTTTTAAACAAAAAAGCAAGAAGTATTGATAAGAAGAGTCAATGCCATCCTTTTTCCCCTTGTACTCAAAATCAACACGTCTCAAATGTCGCTCAGTAGGTAGGGGCATTTGTAGAATGATAGTTTGAGTCTGTCTTTGCTGAATTGAGTGAGTTGCAAGGACTTGGCCTTAACTGCAAAAGGAAGATTGAATTTCTTGAGGCCAAGAGCCTCCTGCAAAGCCAGAATGGCTGACATTCTGTCTGAAACGGACTGGGGCGAAGAACTTTGCAGTTTAGAAAGGTGTAAATCGCTGCTCAGAAGACATATTTATCGATCATCTTGTTACTGTTATTTACTAGATCCTGGGTATTTCATTATACCTTATTCCAAGATATTCAAGGCCATAGTTGTGGCAGATTTTTGATTGTATACAAAGCTATCCAAAGTGGAACGTTTCACCCCAGGGATTCCCCCTGGAATGGCTGTAGCCACTTCATTAAGGCTGCTAAATCAAAAGTCGGTGGGCGCGTTTTGTTACTTCGGGCTAGAGTCATTGTTTTCATTTTTGACCAACTGGAGGTACCTACCAATGGACCTTTGAAAAAATAAAAGCAGTTTTTACATTCTTCTATAATTATTACGCCAATAGTATCCAGGAAAATTTAACAAAACAACAAAGTGTCCTACAAACTTAGTGTGTGTGGACATACCTAAATTTAAAAGTTTGTTAAGGTTCAGATGTATACGCTGCATTTTGCCTTGACACTCTACAAACAGAAACCAGGATAAAATATGATCTTACTTTCATTGTTGTAAATGTCAAGGTCAGATTTTCTCCTTCCTCACAGTGTGGAGGGAACCAAGCGTTTTGGGAAATTGAGGACCTCAGACGGGTAAGAGCCGTGCTTTGATAGTGACGTAGAAAGTACAGTTATTGTACTGTCACACCCTGAACAGTAATTGGGAAAACATTATTCTGTAAGCAGTCCTTTTGTCCAGTCTGTTCTCAAAAGCCACAGAACTTAGCGTAGCTGTCTTGTCCAGATGTCAGTCTTGAACACTATCCTGATGGGATCCATTAAGTTAGAACTTGAAAATACTAAGAATAGTAGTAAATCAGTTGGGTCCACACCATGGGATAAGAACTCCACTTTGAATGTAGCCTGACTGTTTTAAGAAGACAAACTGAGTCTGCAGGTTTATTCATGTCAGCCTACATGTATTCTACTATTAGCATAAAACGCCCCCTCATGGGGCTCAGTCGGTTAAACGTCCAGCTTCGGCTCAGGTCATGATCTCGCGGTTCCTGGGTTCAAGCCCTGCATCGGGCTCTGTGCGGACAGCCCAGAGCCTGGAGCCTGCTTCGGATTCTTTGTCTCCCGCTGTCTGCCCCTCTCTTGCTTGCTCCCTCTCTCTCAAATATAAATAAACATTAGGATACAATACAATACAATACAATACAATACAATACAATACAATACAAATTCTGCCTCTTTAGTTAATGGTTAAAATCTGTTCTATCCTAGTTTGCAACGTTCCTCTTTAACAAATTTCTGGTCTTTGTGTATTACATTCTGTTTTTGTTTTTTGCTACATTAAGTGGGGAAGAAAATAAGGAAGGATGCTCTCTCCCTTGTATCAGAGCCCTGGTCAGGACTCTGTACTTTGTCTGCACTGCTCATACACTTAGTTACTCACCCCTCTTCCACCATGCTCAGACCCAGTGTGTGACCATAGCTTCTCCAACACTGTCCATCTCAGCAGCCCTCCTGACCTTGGAAGGTTCCCTACATACATGTATTTGTTAGCTATTTGAAGAATAAGCTGTGTAACAGCCATCCCAAAACTAAGTGGCTTGACTTATTCTCATGTGTCTGGGGTCAAGTGGCTTTGACAGACTTAGACTGGGCTTGTGCAGTGTTGCCTTCTGCGTTAGGTTCGATCCACATCTGCTCCGTGTGTCTCCCATGTTTGTCCTAATAGGCTGCCCGATACATGTGCTTTTAATGGCAATAAAGAAGCACAGGAGTGTTGTATAGAGTCATAGGGGGACCCCTAAGGTCTAGGCTCAGAGTTGGCCCGTCAGCACTTCCTCCTGTGTTCTGTCGTCTCAATCCGTTTGAATTCCCAAGCCCAGCCTCACCAGGGTAGGAGAATGAAGTGGATGACTCTAGGGGGGCTGCTAGAAAGCCATATGGCAAATATGGAGGACCCTGTAGGAGGGTGAATAAGTGAAACGATAGTAACCGTAACGCACTTAAGAATCGACCCCAGTGCCCTTTTCTCTCCCAAAACACTGCTATGCAAGGAGGCTCTAGAATACTTCTTACTAACGCTCGTGATTCAGTAGGTCAGACCGAAGAGAATCAATCCGTTTCTAGTTTTCTTTAGGAAACTCAATGTGAGCCACGGACCTGCTCTCATTCCCAGAAATCCTTTGCTGTTCGTCCACAATAAGATAAGGAACTTGTGCCAAATGTAGATTAACTCTGACCCTATGTGCACTATTAGTCTACTGGTATTGTTTATTGTAGCAAGAAGTTTTTGACGAAGGAATCTATATTCTGATTGTCAACCTGGCCCAAGCTACTCATTACATGGCATTTTAAGTAGCCTTACCCTGGAACTTGTCTAGAAAAATGGATACCTTAATCCAATATTTCAATTCTTCCACTAATTCTCGTTTATACGTAAATCCCCAGAACTGAAGTTAAACCGTAACGAATTCAATACCTTTATATTCGTATTAACGGTCTTGTCTATTTGAAACTGTTCCATTAGTAGTATAGATCCACACAGGGAATATTGTAATATTAGGATAGATATCAAACTCGGCACTTATGTAAAGGCACAGGAAGAATGGACTACGAAATATGACCATATCCTGCTCCGTACTCTTAAAATATAGTTGTTCCCTTGGATTTAAATAGAAAAATATGTCTTCCATCGCCTTTTCAATATACTTTAGAAACAATTTATCATGTTCCCTGATGTGTACAAGGTACCTATCAAATTATAGCGGTGGCAGAATAAAATAATTATTAATACCTTTCTGTTTTGGCATCCATATTATCTCCTTCTTGCTAGATTGGAACATATTTTCCATTTTTTATTTTCATTTAGGAGCTATCAATAAATTATGAGTAATATCTTTGGCACACTGAATGGATAAGATCGTGTCACATTTTGTGGGATTTATGTTTTCAGTGCACAGTCACAGTCATGTCAAACTTATTAGAAAAAAAATTAATGAAATAGCTTCAGGGCCTAACATTTCTAGAAATAGTCAAGGAAAGCCAAATATAAAATATTTAAGCGTATGTCTCCGTGTCTACATTTTATTACATATGTTACTTCTTCTCTCCGAAGCAATAAATCGGCCTCCAAAACTGCCTCACATTTCTGAACTCCTGAAATGTTTGCTGCTAAAATTCATTGCTCATTTACCCCTTTGTGTTATTTTTCTGCACATCTGCTTCATTACGTGACGTCTCTTATTTCTGCTCTAGATTTTGAAAAGCATTCCACTTTTATTAAGGAGGTTAGGGGAGTTTTGTAACCCTCCCACAGGAAAGCCAATGTTATCACTGTTTTGCAGATGAAGAAAATGCCTCCCAGAATCGATGATTTTTCCCAAAGACACACAGCTAGAAAGGAGTATCAAACAGTCCATTCAAACACACCTTTAAAAAAAAAAAAACTCATTCATATTAGCCCTTTTACAGTAAGGGTAGCAGATAGAACAGGTGTGAATAGCCACTTACCTCACTCAGTGCTCAGGATTGATCATAATTGTCCTGAGGCTCTGTCCCCAGGGCACACAGCGGTCTCAGAAACGTGATTCTCGGTGCACTGCTCCAGGGAAAGTCACGTACGTTTTTGGAGTTGGCATTCAGGATGAAATGCATTTTGATTTTCCATCTCTGTACCTTGCTTTGTTAGGGTTTATGATTTTTTTTTGTACTTATGCCCCATAACCTGTATCGTTGTACTTTGCACAAAATAATAAATGCTAAGTAACTGTTGATGGTTTATGGTTAAATCGGTGTAAGTTATAATGGGCCTCATGTCATGCCAGGCACTGCTCTATGTGGTGGAGTTTCAGGATGAATCCATTCACTGGGGCATAAGAGGGAGGCAGAGAAGGGGATATGAGAGCAGACAGGTGTGTGAGGGCCAGGGCCCCAGCTATGCGGTGCAGACACTGCTCTCACCCCTGAGAAGTGGGAGCCCCGCGGGGTATCATGGGAGTTGGACAGACCCCCTGTCCCCACAGAAAACATTGTAGTTCACAGAGGCAGCCTAGCAGGGGCACAGGTCGGGGGGTTTGCCTGCACGGTTTGTGAATCCGGGCTTCAACACTGCAGATGAACCAACTCGGTCAACAGATGGCCTGATTGCTCCCCTTTTCCTGTACTGCCTCCGTCTAGGAAAATGCGCACAAGTATCTTGCTTTCAGAATATTCTGGATTTCCCTCACTTGTT